>NC_141689.1:443165522-444493022 GCF_964263255.1 Lissotriton vulgaris | reverse complement strand
GTATAAGACGATTGAGCAGTACAGAAGCCCAGTGCAATCTTGCTCAGCAAGCCAGCAGGACTAGATTCCTGGCAAGGGGGTATAAGGCCGCAATAGTGGATAAGGCCATAACTAAAGCTAATGCCATTCCGCGCAACCATGCCCTTCAGCCCAAAGTCCATAAAAAGTGCACCACCACTAATGATCAACCAGTCAGATTGATTTGGGCCTTTAATAGGCAACATGGAGCGCTGGGGAAAATAGTTTCCAAACATTGGAATTTGGTGAAATGTGACCCAGTGATAGGGGACAGAATATCTAATACCCCATCCATCACATACAGACGAGCATATTCCATGCAGAATGCCCTAGTTAAATCTAGCCCAGAAGTCCTTACCAGTAAAAATTGGCTAGGGAAGAGTAAGGGCTTTAGGAAGTGTTCATCCTGCAAGGCCTGCCAGCATGGATTGAACAAAACTGAATATGCTATCCCCTTCACCTCCGTTGCACGCAAGATTAAAAAACAGCTTACGTGTAAAAGTGAGTATGTGGTGTATGTGCTGGAGTGTCCGTGTGCCCTGCGTTATGTTGGCAGTACCAAATTGCAGGTGCACAAGAGGATACTCCAGCACATTAGGGCCATCAACACAAGTGATCCAGCATACCCGGTGGCCCGCCACTTTAAGGAACACCACAATAATGACAGTTCCCTGTTGCGCTACTATGCTATTGACTGTGTTGGTCCTCTCAGGAGAGGAGGAGATAGAGATGGGGCTTTGAGAAAATTAGAGACCAGGTATATACTGGAAATGGATTGCCGAGCTCCGGGGGGATTGAATTCCACGGAAGATTTCTATACGTGTCTATGACAATAACATACTGTCGTGCACTGTTATCTGCTTCCCCTGTTGAGCAGTCTTATGCTCCCAAATATATAATGTTGGTGTATCTGTCTGTCTTGGTATTGAGATTTTTTGTCCTAAGAACACAAAGCTTAGAGGTTTGGATGATTTGAAAGTGGAGTGCAGCCTAGGCTTAGGTTGCACTTGGATGTACTAAGAGCTTTTTCACTTTTAAAGGAACCAGCCAGTATGCTCTATAGAGAAAGAGTTGGAGAAAACAATATCACATATTCACATAAAAACTTAAAAACTTTCACATAAAAACAGTGCACAGTTTAGTTTTCTTATTTCTCACTAGTCACGTAGGTACATCCGGGTTTAGGTATGGTCCAACCAGGCAACTAGAGAGAACAGTGGAAGGTTCGCAGGGCAGAGGCTGCGATGGTTTCCCCTCCTTTGGTGGGGTCAACATCTCCTCTGCCCGCGAACTTTCCAGTTCAGTGTATACACATGTGTAAACAAATTTGTGCATTAACAAGGGGATGCTGCGATCTTAGTGCTGGTATTAACGCATTTATGCTATGATATTACTCATGTTCACTATAGATCTCATCCCGCATCAATGGTGTTGTGTTCATATGTATATTTATTTGCAATGTACTGTACAGTCATGGTTTTAACATATATATTTATATATTTATGATACATTATTTATGAATTTATATTTTGTATATATTGGTTCAGAAATTTGGTATTATACATGATTTTGTACAAGATGTATATTGTATATAGTGTATATATTGAGTATGATCCTCATGACACAAATTGCACTTTGCACAACGATTTTGATTTTCACATTTGGATTTATCCAGTGATCTTTGTCGAATATTGTTTACATAAATGTAATTGCATTTGCACTTTAATATTATTGAGTGGACCGTTGCAATATGGCGCTAATTCAGGGATTATCCCAAGATGTCTGTAGTGTATAATCTGTTGTCCATGTCTATGATGGTGTCCAACACGTGGCCAAAACTACCAATCGGAATGTAATCCCACTGAGCACTAGCACTTTAAAAATTGCCTCTTCCCCAGCGTGCGTCATGTGATCAAGGCCTCTGTGTAGGCCGAAACGTCATGCTGTGGTGTGCCGCTTCCTCGAGGGTATAATAAAGAAATATTGCTCACTGCACCTGAGGTCTCCTCTCTTCTTCCTGCGCAGCGGTTTCCAGCACTGGGCTCCGGGCGAGAGGCAGCAGGGATTGATATATATATATATCCAACACAGCATTCCCCGATTCTGGAGCCCCCAACCCTTCAGGGCGGCCTCTGGACAATGGGCTCGGAGCAGCCCATCAACACACCTCCAAGTGTAAAACACAATCAGAGGCCCAATACTGAGGAAGAGGTTTTTAATCAGGCACCCAGCAGCAGAGCATATTTTCGTTTCCATTTCCCAACGTTTCGGCATTTCCTATGCCTTGATCACGGGTGGAAGCAAAGATACTGAATTTGCATAATGCGCTCGTACGTGCTTTTTAAATTGTGAGTCACATGACTGGTTTTGTGAAAATACAAGTCCCACATTGCATTGCATCATTGTTAAAATTGTACGAACTGAAAGTCCATATTTACAATACCAACGTGGAAAGTTCTTACTTTGGCAGTATCACTGTTGTTTGTGTGGGTCATTCAAATGAACACAGTCAGGTGAAAAGGTAGTTTTTTGCATCATATTTTCGATATTACCAATGGCTCTGAGCAAAACCTCCTTCTCCAGCAAGATCGCAAAGGAAGTTCTCCAGCGCGAATCCCTTCCAGCACGCGCACCTTTTTCGCTGATTAGCTTTCCTTTGTAGGTTAGGTGCGCGTGGGTGGGTCATGCTCCTCGATTTGATCCAACACAGCATTCCCCGATTCTGGAGCCCCCAACCCTTCAGGGCGGCCTCTGGACAATGGGCTCGGAGCAGCCCATCAACACACCTCCATGTGTAAAACACAAACAGAGGCCCAATACTGAGGAAGAGGTTTTTAATCAGGCACCCAGCAGCAGAGCATATTTTCGTTTCCATTTCCCAACGTTTCGGCATTTCCTATGCCTTGATCACGGGTGGAAGCAAAGATACTGAATTTGCATAATGCGCTCGTACGTGCTTTTTAAATTGTGAGTCACATGACTGGTTTTGTGAAAATACAAGTCCCACAGTGCATTGCATCATTGTTAAAATTGTACGAACTGGAAGTCCATATTTACAATACCAACGTGGAAAGTTCTTACTTTGGCAGTATCACTGTTGTTTGTGTGGGTCCTTCAAATGAACACAGTCAGGTGAAAAGGTAGTTTTTTGCATCATATTTTCGATATTACCAATGGCTCTGAGCAAAACCTCCTTCTCCAGCAAGATCGCAAAGGAAGTTCTCCAGCGCGAATCCCTTCCAGCACGCGCACCTTTTTCGCTGATTAGCTTTCCTTTGTAGGTTAGGTGCGCGTGTGTGGGTCATGCTCCTCGATTTGATCCAACACAGCATTCCCCGATTCTGGAGCCCCCAACCCTTCAGGGCGGCCTCTGGACAATGGGCTCGGAGCAGCCCATCAACACACCTCCAAGTGTAAAACACAAACAGAGGCCCAATACTGAGGAAGAGGTTTTTAATCAGGCACCCAGCAGCAGAGCATATTTTCGTTTCCATTTCCCAACGTTTCGGCATTTCCTATGCCTTGATCACGGGTGGAAGCAAAGATACTGAATTTGCATAATGCGCTCGTACGTGCTTTTTAAATTGTGAGTCACATGACTGGTTTTGTGAAAATACAAGTCCCACAGTGCATTGCATCATTGTTAAAATTGTACGAACTGGAAGTCCATATTTACAATACCAACGTGGAAAGTTCTTACTTTGGCAGTATCACTGTTGTTTGTGTGGGGCCTTCAAATGAACACAGTCAGGTGAAAAGGTAGTTTTTTGCATCATATTTTCGATATTACCAATGGCTCTGAGCAAAACCTCCTTCTCCAGCAAGATCGCAAAGGAAGTTCTCCAGCGCGAATCCCTTCCAGCACGCGCACCTTTTTCGCTGATTAGTTTTCCTTTGTAGGTTAGGTGCGCGTGTGTGGGTCATGCTCCTCGATTTGATCCAACACAGCATTCCCCGATTCTGGAGCCCCCAACCCTTCAGGGCGGCCTCTGGACAATGGGCTCGGAGCAGCCCATCAACACACCTCCAAGTGTAAAACACAAACAGAGGCCCAATACTGAGGAAGAGGTTTTTAATCAGGCACCCAGCAGCAGAGCATATTTTCGTTTCCATTTCCCAACGTTTCGGCATTTCCTATGCCTTGATCACGGGTGGAAGCAAAGATACTGAATTTGCATAATGCGCTCGTACGTGCTTTTTAAATTGTGAGTCACATGACTGGTTTTGTGAAAATACAAGTCCCACAGTGCATTGCATCATTGTTAAAATTGTACGAACTGGAAGTCCATATTTACAATACCAACGTGGAAAGTTCTTACTTTGGCAGTATCACTGTTGTTTGTGTGGGTCCTTCAAATGAACACAGTCAGGTGAAAAGGTAGTTTTTTGCATCATATTTTCAATATTACCAATGGCTCTGAGCAAAACCTCCTTCTCCAGCAAGATCGCAAAGGAAGTTCTCCAGCGCGAATCCCTTCCAGCACGCGCACCTTTTTCGCTGATTAGCTTTCCTTTGTAGGTTAGGTGCGCGTGTGTGGGTCATGCTCCTCGATTTGATCCAACACAGCATTCCCCGATTCTGGAGCCCCCAACCCTTCAGGGCGGCCTCTGGACAATGGGCTCGGAGCAGCCCATCAACACACCTCCAAGTGTAAAACACAAACAGAGGCCCAATACTGAGGAAGAGGTTTTTAATCAGGCACCCAGCAGCAGAGCATATTTTCGTTTCCATTTCCCAACGTTTCGGCATTTCCTATGCCTTGATCACGGGTGGAAGCAAAGATACTGAATTTGCATAATGCGCTCGTACGTGCTTTTTAAATTGTGAGTCACATGACTGGTTTTGTGAAAATACAAGTCCCACAGTGCATTGCATCATTGTTAGAATTGTACGAACTGGAAGTCCATATTTACAATACCAACGTGGAAAGTTCTTACTTTGGCAGTATCACTGTTGTTTGTGTGGGTCCTTCAAATGAACACAGTCAGGTGAAAAGGTAGTTTTTTGCATCATATTTTCGATATTACCAATGGCTCTGAGCAAAACCTCCTTCTCCAGCAAGATCGCAAAGGAAGTTCTCCAGCGCGAATCCCTTCCAGCACGCGCACCTTTTTCGCTGATTAGCTTTCCTTTGTAGGTTAGGTGCGCGTGTGTGGGTCATGCTCCTCGATTTGATCCAACACAGCATTCCCCGATTCTGGAGCCCCCAACCCTTCAGGGCGGCCTCTGGACAATGGGCTCGGAGCAGCCCATCTACACACCTCCAAGTGTAAAACACAAACAGAGGCCCAATACTGAGGAAGAGGTTTTTAATCAGGCACCCAGCAGCAGAGCATATTTTCGTTTCCATTTCCCAACGTTTCGGCATTTCCTATGCCTTGATCACGGGTGGAAGCAAAGATACTGAATTTGCATAATGCGCTCGTACGTGCTTTTTAAATTGTGAGTCACATGACTGGTTTTGTGAAAATACAAGTCCCACAGTGCATTGCATCATTGTTAAAATTGTACAAACTGGAAGTCCATATTTACAATACCAACGTGGAAAGTTCTTACTTTGGCAGTATCACTGTTGTCTGTGTGGGTCCTTCAAATGAACACAGTCAGGTGAAAAGGTAGTTTTTTGCATCATATTTTCGATATTACCAATGGCTCTGAGCAAAACCTCCTTCTCCAGCAAGATCGCAAAGGAAGTTCTCCAGCGCGAATCCCTTCCAGCACGCGCACCTTTTTCGCTGATTAGCTTTCCTTTGTAGGTTAGGTGCGCGTGTGTGGGTCATGCTCCTCGATTTGATCCAACACAGCATTCCCCGATTCTGGAGCCCCCAACCCTTAAGGGCGGCCTCTGGACAATGGGCTCGGAGCAGCCCATCAACACACCTCCAAGTGTAAAACACAAACAGAGGCCCAATACTGAGGAAGAGGTTTTTAATCAGGCACCCAGCAGCAGAGCATATTTTCGTTTCCATTTCCCAACGTTTCGGCATTTCCTATGCCTTGATCACGGGTGGAAGCAAAGATACTGAATTTGCATAATGCGCTCGTACGTGCTTTTTAAATTGTGAGTCACATGACTGGTTTTGTGAACATACAAGTCCCACAGTGCATTGCATCATTGTTAGAATTGTACGAACTGGAAGTCCATATTTACAATACCAACGTGGAAAGTTCTTACTTTGGCAGTATCACTGTTGTTTGTGTGGGTCCTTCAAATGAACACAGTCAGGTGAAAAGGTAGTTTTTTGCATCATATTTTCGATATTACCAATGGCTCTGAGCAAAACCTCCTTCTCCAGCAAGATCGCAAAGAAAGTTCTCCAGCGCGAATCCCTTCCAGCACGCGCACCTTTTTCGCTGATTAGCTTTCCTTTGTAGGTTAGGTGCGCGTGTGTGGGTCATGCTCCTCGATTTGATCCAACACAGCATTCCCCGATTCTGGAGCCCCCAACCCTTCAGGGCGGCCTCTGGACAATGGGCTCGGAGCAGCCCATCAACACACCTCCAAGTGTAAAACACAAACAGAGGCCCAATACTGAGGAAGAGGCGGGGCTCCGGGCGAGAGGCAGCAGGGATATATATATATATATATATATATATATATATATATATATATATATATATATATCTATCTATATATATATCCATAGCCCTTGGAGGCCTTCCCTGTTCACAGTACCCATGGTACCTTTTACAAGGGACTTACATGTGGCCAGAGAGTTTCCAATTGGGTTTTGCAACAGTACAGTTTAGGGAAATAACATAGGCCTTGGGTACCTGGTTGGCAGGAACCCAGGGCACACTCAGTCAAAGTGCATCAACTTCGGGCAAAAAGTGGGGGCAACCATGCAAAAAGGGGCACTTTCCTACAAGTGTTCCATAAAAGTTAGTCTATTGTCAAACACCTAAATGACACCTAAATTCCTTGCCTTCAGCATTGGAGCTGGTAGAGGTGCTAAGTTAGGTGGCCACCAAGCGGTGTTCCAGAAAGTGTCATTGTTGCTGAAAAGCAACTCCTCTAGTTTGGCAGAGTTAAGCTTTAAAAAAGTTCAAATTCATCCATTGAACAATATTGCTCATACAAGCCCTGAACTGCACAGCTACTTTTCCAGGATCAAGTAATATAGAAACCACTAGTTGTGTGTCATCAACATATGAATACAATATCTAATCAATTGAATAAGCGGAGTGTTGTAAACATTAAAAAGAGTTGGACTCAAGGAAGATCCCTGAGGGACCCCACAAGGGAGCTTAAAAGGAGTGTAAGTGTATTCATCCAGGGTAACTACTAGTTCTCTGTAAGCAAGCAAGAAAAGACCTAATATGTTTAAAAGCTATTCCTTTTATGCCAATGGTTTTGAGATGGTTGATCAATTAAGAATGATCAGCTGTATCGAATGCGACCGATAAGTCCAATAGGACTAGGGCCGCACTATTACCTTTGTCAACAATGGACCTGATCTCTTCAGTGGCTGTCAGCAGTGCAGACTCATACTATGTTTCGGTCTAAAACCGTGTTGTGTGGGATCAGGGCACAGGGGGCAACATGGGTGAAGGGCTAGCTGACCTAATTTTATTACGTGAATTACTTTCTTAGTAATGAGGACGTGTGTGGTAGGTGACTGGGAGGATAGAGATGGGGGTCTGCTGATGAGGTGTCTCCATGGGAAGTTGCGGTTGTACCTTAAACTGGCTACGTAGGTAAGGTGTTGTCTCTGTCCTTGAATTGGGCTAGCAGATCTTCCCTGTCATTTACTATAGGATGCTTGCCTCTTCCTGCCGAAGCACTTTACCGTCTGCTTCCATCGATTTCAGTAGGGTATGACACCAGGTGGCCTCCCAAGGTTGCCTGTTCACACTCCATCTCATAGTGAGGGTAAGCTTGGCTAGTAATCAGGCTAAATCAGTAAAATGCTTGGCCACTGCATTTTTCTTGGTGCTTTTAGAGAGACCAAGTGCACATGGATCCAAAGTTGCAAGGCCACTGCAATTAGTAATGGAGGCTAGGGTGTCTGTAATTATATGCCAGTAGGGCGTTAGGGAGGGAAAACTGGACAAATACTGAAGTCTCGTCTGGAGGCAGCGCGGGCGTTGTCGGAACATTCTGTTTTGTTTCTCCGGTATAAAGTAGACCCTGTGTAAGGCTTTAAACTGGATGTTTTTAATCCAGGCATTGCCTGAGATAGAGTTCGGATAGGTGATGGCTTTATTATATTCAATGTTGTTTAGCGTCATTCCTTTGTCAGTACCCAAATTCTCATGCTGCTTACTCTGTGAGATGTGCTTTATACAGCCACCCAATGAGTCAGTGGCCAGAATGTGTCATAAAAAGCACCTGCACAAGAGCATATATTATTAGCTCCTTGGTCCTGATTCGCCTTATGTTGCGGCACACATTCATTAAGGTGTTGTAGGCCAGAAACTGTCCCTTGTGAATACCATATTGATCTTTTTTATTTGAATGATAGAAGCTACCTGTCTTGGAATAAGTTATCCAGTGACACTAGAACCAGAGCACTCCACCAACGCAGTTCATTCTTGAGTAAATGTCTCTTGCACTCCAGTGCGCCTAATAAACGGATAACAGGCGCGTAAGGCCTTGTGTGTCTTGTGATACTCAAACTTCTCTGGGAGCAATTATAATTAATCAAGAGAAGTGTCGTTGATTCCATTCTAGGTTTCAACCATGGCTGAAGGAAACAAAGTAATCACTCCAGCAGGTGTGTTCCCTGACCAGTCAAGGTAGGGACTGCCTCGAAAGCCAGAGGCTGACCAAGCTCCTCACCCACGCACACAGGGCACTTCATGACACCGGACCAGCATACCTCAACAGACGTCTCACCTTCTACACCCCCAACCGCCAGCTCTGCTCCACCGACCTCTCCCTCTCATCCGAAGATCGACCTCCGGCGGCAGATCATTCTCCCACCTCGCTGCCAAGACCTGGAACACCCTCCCCATCCTCCTACGGCAGACCCAGGACCTGCTAACCTTCAGAAGACAACTCAAGACCTAGCTATTCGAGCAGTAGCAGCATCTCCCCCTCCCCCCCCCCCCGTGCCTTGAGACCCCCACGGGTGAGTAGTGCGCTTTACAAATGTTCTGATGGATTGATTGGTGCCAGTAGTTAGGTAGGGTATTAGTGTTTATATTTAGAAGACTCAAGTCTTCCTTTTTCTACTGGTACTTATGCCTTGACCATTGCCACCCTTTGCTGACCATTACCTTATATTAGATCTCCCAGCATCATGTCCACGTCTCAGGAGAAATTTCTAGGTGGTAGGAGCATGAGATTGTTAAAGTAGTATAAAAGACGTGAGAGTATGATCATCGGACAAAGGGATGTGGCCGAATGTCCTTGGTGTTGGGTCCTTCCCCAAGCCAACCTGGGTGCGCAGCCCTGATATTGTCCTGTTCAAATTGTGATCAAGTAAGTTGTTTTCATAATAGAAAATACACTCCTAAATATCGAAAGGTCCGTGCTTTATCTGTGCAGCTGGAGAACCAGGGCTGAAGTGGAAAAAGCAGGACTCTGGACCAGTTGACTTGAAATCAAGTAGTCTTGCAAAACCCTGCAAAGTAGATCCTATACTGTTGTGTCCCATACAGGCATGTCTGAGGTAGAGCAACTAATGGTCTGCTTAGAGAAAGACAGCGTGTATCCTATCATCTAAGGGTGGTCCTCCACTGGCAATGTAACAGCCTCAGATTCCATGGCAAGAGCAAAGAGGAAGTCTGACAATGCCAATATGGAATTGATAGTTCTCAGAATTGCCAGGGAAGGGAATAGACTGTCCACTCTCAAGAGATCTGAATCTAAATAGATTGTGGACATTCAAATACTTGAACCTGATGGGATGAATATCACTGAAGAACTGATTTTCGATTCTTTCACATATGCGCATGAGGAGAAAACAAACCTTTTTTTGCTTGTCGTAAAATTATCTTTAGATTGTGATACAGTTGGGCTGGAGCAGAAATAATTCCCATCTACAAAAAAGGCTCACCGCTCTTACCAATTAATTACAGGCCAATTAGCCTGATAGATATCACGCAAAAAATCTTTGCGCGTGTATTGCTGTTTAGGTTACAAACTTGAATGGAGGAACGGGAGATATTATCCCCGTTACAGGCGGGGTTTAGGGAAAAACTGTCTACTTTGGACCAAATACTCAGGCTTCAATTATTATACTGGAAGACCGTGTGTCTAGAGGGTGGCAGCCTCTATTTGATATTTGTAAACCTGAGCTCAACCTTTGATTTTGTCCCAAGAGAAAAACTCTGGACAGTCCTCCGTGAGATGGGGATTCCAACGTATCTTACCCATCGCATTAAGTGGCTGCATGAGGATAACTTTGCCCAAATCAGGTATGGCAAGGATGGAATGCTAACTGCTCCCATCCCGATCAAACGCGGTGTTCGCAAGGGCTGTGTGCTCGCCCCCACTCTCTACATCAATGGCTTCATAGATTATTTATTAGTCGAGAAAGACCTTGATGCGCCCAAGTTAACCTCCCGAAAAATCCCAGCAATGATGTTTGCCGACGATACTTTATTAGTATCTACATCACCCATGGGGATCCAGAGGGTACTCCATAAATTTGAAGTTTTCTGTTGTGAACGAGGATTAGAAATCAATCTACAGAAACAAATTTATGGCGTTTAATAGCCCCAAAAGTACACGAGCAAACCCCTCATTAAATGGTAAACCCCTAGAAAGATTCTCCTCTTTTGACTACCTCAGCATCACAATTACTGAAACTATGGATTGGGGGGCAAAAATAAAAAAATTGTCATTAAAATTATCACAATCATCGGGTGGTATTATGAAAGTCTTCTGTACGTCTAGCCAGAAACCAGTGAGTCCAGCTTTCGAAATATATAGGGCCCAAGCTCGGGGAGGGGCGTTATACGGTGCAGAACTCTGAGGCTATACAAGTCCCGAGAATCTAACGCAGGTAGAGAACAACTTCCTGAGACAGTTATTAAAGCTCCCACGGAGCACACCTTTAATTCCGATCCGATTAGATCTGGTCCTTATGGCAATCGCTGATGTAACTAATCTTAAACCCTTATTGTACTGGTGTCGCCTGTGGCCCACCCCAGAACTCTTTTCGTACAGGGAGGAAATAAAAGAAGTAATGAACCTAGGGGGGGGGGCTGCCAAACTTTGTGGCTCGCGCACATAAAACACGTGCTGGTCAGTATGGGCCTGGGAGAACTTTGGGCTGATCCTGAGTTTGCCTGCTCCTTACTCCCTAGGAAATTATTAAAGGCCTATTATGAAGAGTATAAAATGGCATAGCTTTATAGCTGCCCCCGAGTAGGCAAGGTAACCTCAGCCTTTTTAGATATTAAAGATAGGTTCAGCTTTGAGCCGGCCCTAGATGATATCAAGCCGGCAGTTGCTGGAAAACTCAATCTCCAGTTTAGGCATGGGGTTTTGCCCCTCTGCTGTTTCACACAATAGGGGGGGCCGCAAGTTTTGAGGTGCCCGGCATGTGACTGTCCCGAAGAGACAGTATTCCACATGTTTTTTTAGCTGCCCTGGCTATCATATGGCAAGAAAATGATGGCTGGTGCAGATTTGTAGAACCTTGGTACCAGACGTTGCTCTGAGGCATTCAGGATACTGAAAAATGACTGCAGTACCCCAATTGTTTACTCATTGGCAGGTTTCCTATTTTCCATGTGGTGTACACGCAGGATATTCATATAAACACCCTAATAAAGAGCTAGGACGTGTTTTTGGCTCAATATGAAGTAGTCTTATTATTAATAAATAGTTGGGAAAAATACCTATTTGTGGTCCTCTGTTAGTTTTAAAAGTAGGCCTTGTTTTTAACATGATTAGATTATAGTGAGCATATTCATTGGCCCCCTAGTTATGCTATAGGGGAAATCGTAATCTATTACTCTACTTCCGCAATCACTGCAAAAAAAAAGAAGGTGCAGAAGTAGCCTGTGTTATTGGCGGCTCTTAGTGCCAGGTCCTATTATCTGTAGTATGATAAGAATTTGGATCATCTTTTTTAGAAATACTTTTTATGTAAATTATTTATTTATTTGCATTATGTAATTTCCAAAGGCGAATCTTTGTTCCTTGCCTTGAATAACCTTCTGCGATTTTCGCTTTTTTTGTCCTCCCTCTGAACGAATTAGAATTGCGGGCATTTTTAACTGAGCTTACTTTTTACATGTGCGCCAATAATGCCCACAAATTGTTTTTTTTCTCCTTTTTAATTATATGTAATTGATTTTTGATGTAAATGTAAATTTAAATGTATCTATATGCATTGTGTTTGTACTTTTGAGGTCATATTGACCGAAATAAAGTTTATTGAACTGATACCATTATTTTTAACCACACTTATTTTCCTATATGTGTACTTTAAATGGACCAACTAAGAACATCATTTGAAATACAAGGACTTGTTCTTAATAGATAATGAGAACAAGAAAGAGATTGCAACTTAGTGTCAGTGTTGATATTTTTAACTATAATGGATTATACATCATTGATAATTGATGATAGATGCATAGGATATCTCTGAGTCCTCTATGCCCACTGTTAGACCTGACATCATTGGCTTGAGTCTCTCCTCCATTTTTTCTGTTTGCCTCTACTGTTTTACGATGTTTTGCTGGTATATGCTTTGGGCGCCGTGTCACTGCTGATCAGTGCCATAGCGCAAGTGCTCCCTATGTTAAAATGATGTATCTATTGTATCCATGTTTGGCTTATTTGGTTTACTGTCAGTCCCTAGTCTAGTGCACCAGGAGTGCCGGGGCTTGTAAATACAAATGCCGCTCGTGGGCTTGCAGCACGTGTTGTGCCACCCACAGGAGCGGCCTTGTAAAAGAATGTCTACGGGTCGGTCATTGCGAGACCCACGTGCAGTCCTGTACGGTCACGCCGGCTGCGCAGGTATCCCTACTTGCCAGCCCCTCCAACCTTCCCTTAACTTCATGTTAGTCACCCCTATGGTAGGCCCATGGGCAGGGTGCATTGTAAGTGTAAGGCAGGACACGCCTGACCAAGTTGGCATGTCCTGATAGTGAAGTGCCGCCATCTTCGTGCTTCACTATTGCGAGGTAGCCTACTCTCCGTTGGATAGAATCGGCCGCCGGGATTGTTAACGCTATAATCCTAGCTGGCTCGGGGAGCATGGTGCAATGTCGAGTTTGGTATCCCTGAACTCGGGGTTTAATTACGCATCCGTTGGTGTGGATGGTTTTTGGACTCTGGGTTTGAAAATAGTACTTTCAGAAAGCATCTATTTTCTTGTCTAACCATATCTGGTCTCTGCTGGTCTTGCGTGTGTGTGACAGGAGCTGGGTGGCTCCAAGAGGTCTGGATGAGTCAGTATGGGATGAGTGGGACATTTACGTTGAGAGTAGGGGGGAGAGTAGTTGTTGATAGCCTGCCTTGCCTGATACAATACTGGCTCCACCTCCTGCCAAGCGACTGATGGCTCTGTGCCTGCCATGGACGATCCTAGCCCCACCTCCTGCCAGGAGGGCGATAGCTCTGCTCCTGCCAGTATCAATGCTGGCTCCACCTCCTGCGGGGCGTCGGAGGACCCGGCCCGGCTCAGTGAATAAGCCAGGTGCTACTGCCTGGCTCCACCCCCCCACAGACCCGGGATGTTGGGAAATCCCCGGCATAGACAAAGGGATCAAAGACGAAAAGGGGTATAAGAGAAGGACCCCTGAACTCGGAAATCAGATCACTTCTGACAAGGAACCCTGTAACCAAGGACAAGAAGCCTGCTGATCTAAAGGACTGCCTACCCCTTCTGCCAGTGTGCTCTTGTTGGGGGAATCCTGCAGTGCTTCTTTATTTTTGCCAAGGAACCAGGAGAGAGGAACTGTGTGTGTACTCTCACGCTTGCTAAGAAAATCTCCAAGGACTGGAAGAGTGCCAGTCTCCTGCTGAAGTCACAGGGCTAAAGGACTTCATCTGCTAAAAGTGCTATTTGCTGGAAGTGTGAATCCAGCACCTCTGAAAGGACCAGCAATCACGACGATCGGACGCTGTGCCCGACCGACGCCAGCAGCAACGCCAGTGAGTGGGAGTACGGCTCTAACTCCAGAGGACCTCGTGTCTGCCCCGCTGCTGATCGCATCAACCGTGTGCCCTTCGACGCCGTGAGCGCTGCTCACTCTGTGCAACTGCATCATCGACAACGCCTGCGGAGGCCTGATCGACACCGAAGACGCGACGCCGGATTGCTCGACGCCGCTGATCATCGTGTGCTTCATTTTCCTAAGGTACTGTGTTGTTGGGGGTCCGTGTGACTCCCGGCACGACGTAGCGCTCCTCGCGGTCGACGCCGAACCTGTGGATTATCTTTGCCCCGGCGTTGTGTAGCTCCCGTGTGAGTTACCCTGTTGCTAAGAACTGTGTTTCCAAGAAGACGATTTGCTTGATACTAAAAGACTTTTTCGTGCTACAGAAGAAACTACCTTTGAACTATCCTTCTTCCTTCCCAAACGTATTTATTCCGATTGTGTACAGTTTTGCCGTTATTTTGGTCTTGTGCTAAGCCTTATATAAAAATACTTATTTTTATAATACTACGGTGTCGTGTCCATTTGTAGCGTATTCACGGTGTTACTGTATGTGGTCATAATTGCTTAACGCACAGCCTCTGAGATAAGCCTGTTCTGCTCTGCCAAGCTACCGAGGGGGTGAGCAGGGGTTATCGAAGGGTGTGATCCCCTTGCCCTGACTAGAAAAGGAGTGTCCCTATTTGTCAGAAGTGCATACCTCTGCCAACTAGAGACAGCCGGTTCTAACACCCACTAGTTGCTTTATTTGGAGTCTGAACAGCGTAAGGGTTGGCGCATTGACTTCCCATTTTAATAGGTTTCGCATTTGTTTTTACGAGTGTGGTTGTCATGTTTCAATGCTCCACTGCTCTCCTTCCTTTACTTATGAAATTGCTTTAGATTGACTCCCGGCACACTTCTTTCATAGTTGAGACCCGCTCGCGGGTGTGGATCGCATTCTTGGTGCATTACATTTCCCGTTTGTACAACGCCTTGGCATACAAGGAATTCGCTTTAAGTATATCGTCACTGCTTTAGCGTAAGGGTTGGCGCATTGACTTCCCATTTTAATAGGTTTCGCATTTGGAAAGTTGGAGCTATTGGTTTTGTAAATGACATTTTATATTTATATATCGTTATTGGCATTGTCAATAACAATATATAAATATAAAATGTCATTTACAAAACCAATAGCTCCAACTTTCCAATGCGAAATCTATTGGCAACGCCAGTGCTTGTTTCCTCATTCTCACTTTGTACTTTGAGTGAAGAAGACCTGTTGAAAGACCTCTCTGTACTTTTTTGGACTGAAAAATGGCTTCAGTAGTAGTAGCAGCAGCAGGAGCATCTCAGCCACCACCACCAAGAGGACCACCACAACACCACACTGGTGGAGATGAAGAAGAGGAAGAGGAGGAGGAGGAGGAGGAGGAGGAAGAGGAGGGGAGGAGGACATTCCTGCCAGAAGACAATACCCCATACAGGCCAAAGCCACACATTTTATGGGAGTTTTTTTCCATCCCAAGTGGCCTAAAAAAACGTTAATGCGCCAAAGGTGACTTGCCTAATCTGTAACATGGAACTTTCAAGGGGGAACCCTAACAAAAAATAGTCATTTGGCAATAACACCATGATTCGCCACATGCAGCGCAAGCATCCCAACAACTATGCTGCGGCAGAGGTGAGAGAACTGGCCAGTAACCTTCCCCAATCTTCACCCAGCACCTCAAAAAGAAAGCAACCCACTCCATCGGGACCAGAGACAAGAGAGATGGTCCCAAACATTCAACCCCAGTTTGGGAAATACAAGATCACTTGTATTTTTTGTGGGAAAACCATCACCTATGGTAAAGCATAAAGCTCAGCAACCGTGCTGGTGACAACCACAAATGCCCCAAAAATCCATAATTTTTTCCTGTTTTTTTTTTTTGCTCCAGTTGAGCCGTTTTCAATTCCTTGTTTTTTGTTTCTCCCCAGAAAAATAACAAAAAAAATATAAAATAGTTCATAAAAGCCAAAAAAAGTACAAAATGTTTAAAAAAAATATAAAACCACAAAAAGAAGAAACAAAACAGGTTTTTTCTGAACTACCTCCAATTTATAAAAAAAGCTCCATTTTTACAAAGCTCCCCCTGCGCAAATTGAAAAAAAAAAAAGGTCTATCCTGCCCCCTTTTGGTCATTCCCCTCTTTGTTTTTGCCACCTCTTGTGTCTCGATCCTACCGTGACACAAGATGGCGGCCGCTACAGACTGTTTGGAATGTTTACAGACACCCAAGAGCCAATCAAGCTTTCCGCGCGCGAACTCGCGTAGCGCACTGGTTCGCGCCCCGGTGCGCGCTTATAGATATATATATATTTTGAACCTAAATTACTCAAAATCCCCTGGAGCACATATCTTGAGACATAGCAAAGGCACATCGGGCTACCAGTCCCTACAATTTTGCCACGTTTCGTGGAAATCCGTTCAGCCGTTCGAGCTAAAAGTAAGGTCGACCGCCCTAAGGAAATTAACATGGGGAATATTTTACGCATCATGAAGTAAAATATTGATTCTTACTCCAGTATTGGAGCTTTCATAGATTTGCATACCTGAATCATTTCCCCGTCGTCGAGACTCGAGTCTCCGGTACATAAAAAGCAATGCTTAGCAGTATAGCCAACTGAAAAGAGGCTTAGGCCCATTTCTCTTTTGCAACCCATAACCTTTGTTATGTAAAAAAGGACCAAACTTTTCCCTTAGCCAATCAGAGCTCCTCACCCTCTAGAAACCTCCTGAGAGAACTTTCTACCGGCACGTTGTGCTAGGGAGTCTCCTTTGAGCTCTGCTCAAACTCTGGATATCCAGCTTTATAGGAACTTGGTTTCTATCTTTTTTCTCTTGTATTTGAGAATATTGTGACCTGTTCTCATCTACATTCTGTAGAATGTCTGGGAAAGAGAAGAAGGGTATTTTTAGAGCCTGTGCCACCTGCTCTAAGAAGAGACTCTACACTGATGGTCCACATTAAGACTGCATTTATTGTCTTTACCCGGACCACCAAGCCAAGGACTGCAAGGTATGTCGCACTTTCTCTAGCAAGACCCTTAGAGATCGTGAGGGACACCTTTTGATATTCCTTCAGAAAATCAAGGCCAGAAGGGAGGTGGTCTCTAGTGATAGTGACCAGGAGTCCTCCACTACATCTAGGAGATCTCAAAAAAGAACCAGATCTCCTCAGGCTCACTCCTCAGAGGAACGTCCTGAGAAGGCCCTAAAAAAGACTGCTCGTGGGTCTTCAGGGCGTAGTCCTTCAAAATCTCCTCCGCCAAAAGAAAAGGAGAGCAAAGGACACACTTCTAAAGAGAAAGTTTCCAAGAGAGCTCGTCTGAGCCTTCAAAGACCCCACCTTTGGTCCAAGAATCCTTCAGGAAACCATCCTCTAGTATTCGTGAGGAGAAAAGCAAAAAAATCTGCATCGTAGACTGGATAGTCGACGAGAGTGTCGATGAAGAAATCATAGTCTACGGCGACGACCACAGAGCTACAGAAGCTGCCATTGATTGTTATAGTGCCGACCGCGTCGACGGTAGCATTGACGCCGGTAACATAGACTGCAGTGATGACGACGGCCATGTCGACGACGGGATCGTCATCGACAGTGATGACAACCGGGTCGTCGACGGGAACGTGGACGATGATTACTATGTCGTCGGCGAGGAGTGGTTCTGGTGCAGTGTCGATGATGACAACAACCTCGTTGACGGTAGTGTCGACGGCGATCTCGTCGACGAGAGAAACTCCAGAAAAACAAAGGAAGAAGATTACACCAGCAGTGACTTCCCCAAGCAATATTACTCCTCTAGTTCCATCGCACCTTTTGGAAGAGGAAGAGGAGGATGAGGGGCCCTTTGGGTATGCCAGTAGCCCATCACAACTTCACGTGAAATGTCAAGAGGATGAGCATGAAGAGGGTTATGAAGAATATAACAGCCTCTCACAGCATTGTTACCAACAAGGACCTCCGGAAGAGATGGTCACTATGCCATCCTCCATGATGATGGACTTACAGTTCATGTTGGCAGATTATAAGAGGTTTCCTCAGTCAGTAGTCTCTCAGGAAGTTCCTCCTTCACGTCCCCATTCTATTCAGGCTACTCCAGTCCGTAGCAGAGAATCGCTACTGGACACTACTCCACAAACACCTCAGGTCCAACATCACCAGGATCCGGTTACCACGGATGAGGACGATCATGAAGAAAGGGAGCTAACGATAACGGAGCCCCACAAAGAATGGGATGACTATATAATCCCATCTCCGGCATCACCCACACAACAGTCAGTGGATTCTCCACTAGTGGATATTGGTGGATTCCACAACTTGATTGAGAGAGCTACAAAAATATTTCAGCTGCCTATAAAGACAACTCAGGCAGAATGCTTTCTTCATGACTTAAAGGAGCCTGATCATAAATCAGTCAATTCCATACCAATTATCGACCATGATTGGAAAGAAGGCTTGCAGGTGATGACAACCCCAGCGACAGTTACACCTGTGCTCGCTAGGTTGGACAAAAAGTATAAGGCACCCTCGGATGCACCGGCGTGTTTGCTAAAACCGGACTCTATAATTTCGCAGGCAGCGCAACAAAAATCGAAAAACCCGTTGGCGCCTATTTCTGCTCCTCCGGACAAGGAGGGACGGCGTTTGGACAACGCAGGAATATGATTCTCCTCCATGTCGGGTCTCCTAGTCAGAGCAGCTAATGCCCTTGCCATTCTGGGCAGATATGACAGGCAGATGTGGTGCGATATAGCACCATATGTTGACCTCCTTACGGAAGAAAGTAAACAGGAGGCAAGGAAGGTTCTGCAGGAAGGTGAGAGGACTTCAGTCGAAGTCATCGACTGTGCGATGGACATCGCTACCACAGCCTTTCGCTCCCTAGGAGGAGCAGCAGTTTTACGGCGCCAGGGTTGGCTAAGGGCCACTGCCTTTAGACCGGAGGTCCAAAATAAGATTCTGAATCAGCCATTTAACGGGGAGGATTTGTTTGGGCGTCTGGTAGATGAAACCCTTCAAAGTATTAAGAAGGACACGGATACAGCGAAGGCCTTGGGTATGTTGCAGTATCGGAAGATGCCCTTTCGAGGCGCCTGAGGAAGAGGACAACCATCTTATAGAGGTGGATACCAACAAGGGAGATACATCTCCTATTCTACCTCATCACAGCAATACCGGCAGCAGAACGGACAGAGACAGTCTGGAAGCTTCTCTAAATCAGCTCCCAGAGGACGAGGAGGTCGTCCAGGTAAAGACAGCAATAAAAGACCATGACAACCTTCGGTGTCCGGATTCTTATACTCCTACCCCTCCAAATGTTCCCCTGGGTGGAAGAGTAATTCACTATTTACATCAGTGGCAGAGGATAACATCGGACAAATGAGTCCTCCACATAATAAGATTCGGACATACGCTAGAATTTCTACACTTTCCTCCTCCCACACCACCTATGTATCAAGAAGTCAATCGTCTATCTCCGATGCGTCTGGAGATTCGGGCAATGCTCCAAAAGGGAGCAATAGAACCGGTACCGAACTCCCAAAGAGGAAAAGTATTTTATTCCTGTTTCTTCTTGATCCGGAAGAATGCTCTCAAGTGGCGTCCGATCTTGGACCTAAGGTCTCTAAATGCCTACCTCAAAAAACAGCCATTCAGAATGGTGACCCTCCAAGATATTCTGCTACTCTTAAACCCAGGAGATCAAATGACCTCCCTAGATTTACAGGATGCATATTTTCATATCCCCATCCATCCTTCCCACAGAAAGTATCTTCGATTTACAATGGGCAGGGACCATTACCAGTTTAGAGTGCCACCGTTCGGCCTCAAGTCTGCCCCGAGAATTTTTGCAAAATGTCTGGCGCCGGCGGCAGCTTATCTCTGAAGACAAAAACACCAAATTATTCCATACCTAGACGATTGGTTGATCAAGGCACCATCGGAGAAAGCGACTCGAGCTTCAACTTCGGCATGCATGGAGTTGTTTGCAGATCTGGGTTTGACTTTAAATGTAGAAAAATAGTCTCTTCAACCATCCAGAAGGATATCATTTTTAGGTGCCATCCTAGACACGTCACAGAACAAGACATTACCATCCATAGAAAGACAATTGGGACACGTATCTCTGGCCAAGGAGTTCAGGAGAAGACAGTGTCTTTCAGTCCGAAAGTACAAATCGCTTCTGGGGACAATGTCTTCATGCATACCACTCATTCCCTTTTGTCGATTGAGAATGGGTCCATTACAAGAGGCGTTAGATCTACAGTGGATCCTTCGAGGACAAAATCAACGTCACGCAACCGATGTTGCAGGCAGTAACGTGGTGGACTCACAGAAGCAACATCTCGGTGGATCTTTCCTTCCTTACCGAACCAGCTCCGTTTGTGGTTACCACGGATGCCTCTCTGGAAGGATGGGGAGCAGTCCTCCAGGACTTACAGGTCAGCGGCCGATGGAAACTGGAACAACACCTTCACCTAAACCTATTGCAATTGAGAACAATGGGTTTGGCATTGTTAGCCTTCCAGCCAGAAGTAGAAGGAAGATCGGTGTTAGTGCGGACAGACAACACGACCGCGATGCACTATATAAACAAACGGGGGCACAAGATCACTCTTCCTGTCGAGAAAAAGCTCAGAAGATATGGAAATGGGCTATAAGTCACAAAGTAACTCTAAAAGCCGTACATCTTCCAGGGGAGCAAAACACAACAGCGGACACACTCAGCAGGCAGAAGACAACCTGTCACGAGTGGGAACTCAATCAGGACATACTACTGAAAATCTTTGGCACATGGTGAAGTCCGACAGTGGATCTGTTTGCCACAGCCCAGAACAAGAAATGCTAATTCTTTGCAAGCTGGTATCACCAACGGGGATCGTGGGGGAATGCGTTTTCGATGGCATGGTCAGGCGTCTTTGCCTACGCTTTTCCGCTGATTCCCCTTCTGCCGCGAGTGCTCACGAGTGCTCACAAAGATGAAGAAGTAACTGTGCAGGATGATACGGATAGCCCCTTGGTGGCCCAGGCAGCACTGGTTCATGGAACTGCTCCTTTTATCAGAAACAGAACCAATAGGTCTACAGCCAATACCAGCACTGTTGACTATGACTCAGGGACAGGTGCGGCATCCAGACCCGACATCACTGCAATTAGCGGCCTGGCTCCTGAATACAGAGAATTTCATCACTTAAACATTCCGGCAGAATGCAGAGAGATACTGTCTAAAGCAAGGGCTGAAGGCACTAATAAAACATATAAGATGACATAGAAAAGATTCTGCTTGTGGTGTCAGGAGAACGACTTGCATCCTCTGCGGGCAGAGGCACATGAGATCATCCCTTATTTACTACGGCTGGCAAAGTCAAGTTTGGCCCATGCCTCAATTAAAGTGCATCTAGCGGCGATCTCTAGATACAGAAGAACCTCATTGGGTCCGTCTTTGTGGTCGGAAAGGATTGTAAAACAATTAATGAAGGGGTTGTTTAGAGCTTACCCACCTATCAGGCCTCCACTATGGCAGCTGAACATTGTTTTATCACAATTGATGAAACCACCATTTGAGCCATTTCACAGAACTGATCTAAAATTCCTATCCTGGAAGGTGGCTCTATTAATAGCTCTAACATCAGCCAGGAGAGTGGGAGAGATACAGGCACTTACAACGCAAGAACCCTTTCTGCAATTCAGAGAGGACAGGTTGGTGCTCAGTACAAATCCGAAATGTATTCCGAAAGTACCATCAGATTTCCACTTGAATGAGCCATTGATCCTTAAAAGATTCTTTCCTCAACCATCTACAGCTGCAGAGAGGACTCTCCACACTCTGGATGTTCAGCGTTGTCTGAAATTTTATTTGCAAAGAACAAGATCTTTCAGAAAATCTACACAATTGTTTGTGGCTTTTAGTGCCCCAAGGAAAGGGTTCCCGTTGTCAAAACGGGGAATTGCACAATGGATTTCAAACGCCATTCAATTCTGTGATCAGGCGGCGGGGAAGCCGTTGGGTGCACATGTTCGTGCACATTCAACAAGAGCGGTGTCAACCTCTACTGCTCTGTTTTCAGGCGTCTCCATTCAGGACATCTGCAGGGCGGTTACCTGGAGAAGTACGCATACCTTTACCAGACATTACTGCCTAGACGCTCATGCAAGAGGCAGTGTGGGACAAGCTGTACTGAGGAACCTTTTCCAGTAACGTTGAGCCTTCTTTGTCATCCCTCCTTCCTTTGTTGGTAAGAGAAGCACATGTTATTGTTGTATGATGTCTGGTATATGATTTATGAATAATTTGTCTATGCATATTTACATACAGCTACTGCTCTGAGGGAAGATCATGTGTTACCTATTTGGGAGAGGTAGGTGACAAAACAAAATGCGCTATGTTTTACTGCTCGCTATTCTGATTCAGGTATGTGAATCTATGAAAGCTCCAATACTGGAGTAAGAAAACAAGTTACTTACCTGTAACTGTAGTTCTCCAGTATTGGAAGCTTTCATAGATTCACATACACCCACCCTCCTCCCCTGAGAGGCTCACCTCGGATTAGGCACAAAGGGTGTTATAGCACAAGTGCCTGAAAATCTGAGGGGCAGAAGGTTCTCTCAGGAGGGTTCTAGAGGGTGAGGAGCTCTGATTGGCTTAGGGAAAAGTTTGGTCCTTTTTTACTTAACAAAGGTTATGGGTTGCAAAAGAGAAATGGGCCTAAGTCTCTTTTCAGTTGGCTATACTACTAAGCATTGCTTTTTATGTACTGGAGACTCCTGTCTCGACGACGGGGAAATTATTCAGGTATGTGAATCTATGAAAGCTTCCAATACTGGAGAACTACAGTTACAGGTAAGTAACTTGTTTTCATTTTGATCCTATTCAATTCTTTGTTTCCATCCCGCTTCAGAATTCCCAAAAAGTCCTTGATTTTTCTTTCCTAACTGCTAATGTATACAGTTCATTTAGAGGTGTTTACATTTTGCTCTGTTACAAAAGATGACATTCTACAACCTTTCCTCTCACACTACATGTTCCCTAGCAAGTTTGTCACATGATTCAGTTTACTTTTCTTGCTGTGAGAGGGGTTTGTAAACACCAATCCCCATGGTAAAAAAATAAGCAGCAATTTGGCACACAACATAGCCAGTCATTTGATCCCTTTCATTAAAGCACAACAAATGTAACAACACAAAACCAGAATATAATGGCATCCTAATCCTTGTTTGCACTTTCGCGACCAACCAAAAATGTACTTGGGAGTCTAAATTTACCTTTTGTGAATCGGGCCCTTAGACTTCGGATTTAAACTAAGACTTCATGTCTAAGTCCACCTTTGTGAATTGAGCCCAGTCTTTCTACTTGCTGCCGGTTGTGTGGAACCATGAACATTTCTTCAATGTTGAGCGAAGGTTGTAGCAATTGTGCTTCAGAGTAGGATCCAGGGTGACATATCATGTATTTTACATCATTTAATTAACGGATAAGTCTCAAGTTACCAATTGAAAAATGTTATACACAGACGACAATAGTGCTTAGGTACCCAAAGCTCGACCCTTTCTGACTGAAAGTCTGAATTCAGTCCTGGACTCTGTATTCAACCCGAGGCGGACGGGTACTGTCACCTTAGTACAAACTTGTCGATTTTGGACACCAACATTGGACAATCCTTACTGCCTCCCCAGTTGTCCGACACTGGCCCAGGTTATGTTTCTTTAATTTAAGAAGCATAGCTTTGGTATGGTGAATAAAGAGGCTTCCAGGCTTCTCTCTTGGCGCTCTGGTGTGACCTTGACTTGAATTGCACCTTGTGGGACCTTGGGATCAGGTACTGGGCCTCAAGCATTTTCAGAACTCAGGAGCTGGAGTCGTCTGTAGAATTAAACCAGGTGCCTCTGGCAATCTCCACTGATTCCAAGTCCACACAACCCCCAGAAGAAAAGGTATTTAATGATTAAGAACACACCACGGTTCAGATTGTTTGCATATTTTTGAGAGATGTGTATATGTGTGTTCTTAGTAGGTTTCGCATAAATATCTGCAAATGCATTTAAAGTGGATAACCTCACAGGTGATTGCTGCAAATCGTCCTAGCATCATAATTTTTATAACTACCCTTTTTCATCTGTTTTTCCACTTTTTATTTCTATAATATTTTACATATTCAGTTTTTACTCCACTCCCGTCACTCCTGATATTCCCTCTTAATACCTATTAGAAGGACCTCTTCTGTTGTGCTAACTTAAAACAGTGTGTTTAGCCATACCTACTTGCAGAAGCGACCCTTCATATCCTCGACTGTGGCTCAGCAACAAACTCCCTGTAGCTGAGGATGCATCCAGGCACTATTTTGTGGTAAAGGGTGACATTGATAAGGCACTGCTTATCCTTTTCACCCATTTGTACCCACAACCTCCCCGTTTGGTGCTCGGGCATATTCATAGATTTGTATTTTGCAGCTACCTTGAAGTGATTCTGTCTGCTTTTAAATCCGCTTATTTGATTTCAAAATCTAAATAGTTAAATTTGAAAAACTATGTTCTAAGTTAGCCAGAAGAATATTAGCAGGTTTATTAATTTGACAGTTTGCCTCAGAAGAAATGCCTGCAATTTGTACAAGCCTTCTTGCCCCACTGCTCATCTCCTGCCCACTTCAGAACATTAAGCAGATTTAAAGAATGTATTTATTATACCAACAATGCATTGTTAGGACGGCATTGATTTTTGATGGTATTGTAGAATACGTTGGCCTGTAATATTTTCCATTTTTAGTCTTTGGTATTTGTATATCGTTCATATGATGTATTTCCTACAGGCCTAGGATTCCTTGAATTAGAGTTGTCTGTGTTGGTTACTAAATTTCAGATAAACATAGGAAGCGTTGGCTGAATGTTTCAAGGAATTGAAACTATATTTCTATTAAACATTTTTATCCAGGTCTTCTACAGAAAAGGCAAGTAGCTGTTGAAGCACTTCAGGTTTGCTGTCTTCTTCTGCCTCCAGAAAATCGACGGAAGCTACAGCTTTTGATGAGGATGATGGCAAAGATCAGCCTCAACCGAGAGATACCTTCACTGTGTGAAACCGTCGGAGCACGAATGCTGGTCAGTATGTTCTCCTGCAGTCCTTCATGTACGAAGTGTCAGCCCTCATTCGATATTCAATCAAACATTCCTATGCACTGTAAGTCAGTTTCAGATTGATACTTCTTACCACAGATTCCTCACCTAAAATAATCCCAGGCGCCTGACTGGATCCAGATTTTCAGCAGCTATTGCTGCAGCCACCAGTAGATGTTGACCTTCGACTCCACAAAGACTATGCACCTTCCCAGAAGGGGCGATGTAGGCACTGCCCAAGCATACTAATACCAGTCCTTTTCTTTCCATTCATTGCAGATCCAGAGGTAAGTTCTACAGATGCTTTAATTCAGCATAGTGAGTGTGCCAGGAAATCTGTAGGGTGACCTTGCTGCAGATCTTGGAGGCAATGCTGGGTCCTTCTGCAGAGGATTCCTGCACCATGGGACCATGACTGTGCTTAGGCCAGGACTTCTTTGCTGGCACCGGTTCAAAGTTCCACTCCAGCCCCTTTGTCTGTCTGGTTCCAACTGCACTAGCTCCAACTCCGGAAGAATCCGTGCCGTGTCCCGTCTGGACACCCATTTACAATTCAGAGCCGATGTTTCCCCGCACTAGACTTATGTTGTACTATAAAATCACCAAAGCACAGCCTCCTACGTTAGATCCACAGCATCTTCCTTGACGCCAGAACTGGAGGAGGCTCGAGGTACTTGTTTGGCTTCACTTTGATTCAGTTCCAGGGCCTCTGAGTATACCACATGGTGAGCCCTATTAGGAGGTAGACAACTTGTTCCACCCTTGCTGCACTGTTGCTGGATTATGCCTGAACCTACAAAATGCTAATAGGTTAGTCACTTACCCTGAGGCTGTATTGGAATCTCCGACAGGTACTCCCACAGAGCAAAGTGCATCCTTTACTGTGGTTGTTTGCAGGGCAACAAAGTTCTTAATTTGCAACTACCTCTGATTGAACGTACAGGTCATGCCTGCCAAGTTGTAATCCTTGCTGCCTTTCATTGAGGACCTGGCAGACACTTTAATGGCTACCTGAAAAAAGCTGTGCTATGCTTATCTGGTCAGTCATCCGGTAGACCCAGAACAGATATCGGTGACCCATCTTTTCTCACCCAGCATCCATCACCAAAAAACGTAATGGCACAGGCATCCGTAAACAATTTCAACCGCAAGTCTTTCCCTTCTGCAATACCAGATAGAAACTTGAAACACATTCGGCAGGAGTATATTTTCCTCCACCAATTTGGTCCCTCAATGCGGTACATCTTCTACACTATTGTATACATGCTCTTTGGGACCTGGTCTGAAACGTTTTGCGAGCTATCTCCAACTAATTCAGGACTGCCTTTGCCTAAAGTCAACACAGACCAGACCCAGCAAATGTATTATAGGTTGGTCTTGACACAACTGATTCTGAAGCCCTGTCATGGCAACATTTTTGTGATCAGGTGTCCTGCCTAGATGCAAACTCTTGGATTTTCAGGAGACGTCCAGGTATCCTAAATGGACATGCTCTTAGATGGATCCAGACTCTTTGCAGCTTTCAAGCACATAGTTGACCTTTTCTCCAAAGACAACCTTGTTATGGCCGTTTCCCCAGGCTTGCTGTCTCCAGCCCACCAGTGTCATCAACATTACAGAAGATTCAGTGGTTAATCAGAGGATCTTGCCTATTGACAATGGCAGCCCAGTGATAGCCCTTGCAAATAGTTCAGAAGCCAGCCCAGAAATCCTTACTTCAGAGGGATAGTGGTGGTCCCTGAATGGTGACACCACCAAGAATAATCCCCTTCAGCCACCACCTCTCTCACACTGTAATGGCTACCAAGTCTCTTTGACGATTCCTTGCAAGACCATGCACACCCAGTAGGGGAGGCAGTGTTTGTTTTGTACTACCCGTCTGTAAATCCTCACTTCAGATTAGTGAGTGCTGCAAATTCTTCAAAGGGCAGATGTCCTACTATTCCTTTCTCATGAACCACTTCTATCCTACCTTTTCCTGTTCCGGTATCAGCAGATAATGCTTTATTTTTTTTGTGTAAGTCAAGTCCCTGTTGGCCCTGGGGGCCATTGAAAGGATGCTGGAATCCAATAAAGGCAAGGGGTGTTTCTCTGGCTATTTCTTGGTGAACAAAGACAGGCTCAAGCCAATTTTATATTGTGCCTTTTTACAGAAGTTCAAATTCATAATATTTATGCTGCCCTGGATTTATCTGCCCTGCAGTTGGAAAAATTAAAAGTGCCCTTGGATTGTAGGACTCAAGCTTTCTTATGCTCTTCCTGCAGTCCCAGTGATGCTACTTTCAGAATCTGGGTATTGCCAATATACAGTTCTTGCCTTCAGCCTCACCTCTGCCCCATAGGTGTTTACAAAGGCAATGATGGTCGTACCAACATTCGCAGGTTGGGGATACATTTGTTTCTGTACCTCAATGGCTAGCTGCTGAAGGTGGGCTTGCCGAGGTCAGTCGCAGACCTCTTTTGATTGATTATCTCCCATCTGTCAAACCTGGTGTTTTCCATCAGCAAACTGAAGTCCCATTTGATGCCCACGCAGGGCCATCCTTGACACAGTGGCAGCCTTGCAGTGGAACCTGCATTTGCAGTAGGTATGTCACTAGAGCTGCATGTCCTACAGCATTGGAATCTTGAGGGCGGGGGACAACCTATTAACTTTAGTGGTGACTGGTGCACACCAATATGTCGTTCAGCAGGCTGGTCAACCCCATCCAGAGCTCGCACTAGTGACAGATGCATCACCTCTCCTTGTTGGGACATACTCCTGGAAGAGGTCAAGGTCAGGGGTCTGAGTTTTCCAATAGAATACTGGCTGTACATCAACATTCTGGAGCTTCGTACCAGCCGACTGGCTCTGAAAGCCTTTCTCTTCTCCATTAGGTCCTGACAGACATCCCAAATGCAGTTTGGGACTACAACATGCAGGGTGGCGTGGATTTATGAACCTTGTGCCTGCGCCTTTTGAAGGTGGCTAGACCAAAAAGGGATTTTTCTGATGGCCAGTCACCTTGTGTTGGTCACTAAACAGGGCAGGTGAGCTCAGCAGATGTCAAGTGGCAGACCATGAATAGCATCTTCGCCCCTGGGTGACTTAAAACATGGTTGACCTGACTGGATAGGTTTGCCACCATAGAGAGCATGCAATGTTGAGACTTCTAGACCCTTGAGATTCTATCATGAGGATCCCTAGGGGATGCATTCCACGTACAGTGGAGTACAGGGCCTTTTGTATGCATTGCCTCTGCTTCAATTGCCAAGGAATATCAAAACGGACCGTCCCAAATCCTCTAAATATCCCCGGAGTGGGCCAGGAGTGTGGAGTATTCTGACCTGTTGAGCCTGAGCATTTGCTCTCCGATCTGTCGACCTCTCAGAGAGGACGTTCTGTCTCGACAAAAGGATTGAGTAACTCACCCAAATGTCCACAATTCACACCTCTATGCATGGGGCTTGAGTTGCATTAACTAACCACCTTTGACTTTCCTGCTGAAAGCAGTGGATGCGATTTTTTTATACCCAGACACCCTTCAACTAAAAACATGTATTTAAGGTATTGGGAGAAAGGTGTGGCCTAGTGTAGGGACCATCAGCTTGAGTTCCTATGGGCCAAGTTGTCAAATGTTCTGTTTATCTTATCTTTGGCCTAGCAAAGCTTTGCAGTAGACCAAGCGTCTCCAACGAGTAGCTTGTGAGCTACCAGTAGCTCTCTATCTACTTGTGAGTAACTCACCTGCGTGCATCTCAGACTTCTAACATGAAAGCCTTTGGTTGATTATAATATTATTATTATTATGCCAAAATTAAAAAGCATGTATTTGTGACAAAAATGTGTGTATTCTCAGAACTCATAAGCTGATGTTTGGAGAAAAATGATTCGATGTCCAAAACAAATTAAAAGCTACTATTTGAGTTGGAGAAATTCATTACTCTTATTATTGCCTTGGTGCAGAGAAATTGTAGCTATGGGTGTTCTGTATTACACATGTAGATGCATTCCAAATTGTATTGTGTTTTTTTACTTTACTGCTGGCAGCCCTGCCTAATTCACTGATGTGGTCACTGCTGACAGACTTGGATGCACTATCCCATCACTTACAGTAGCTTTGGATAATTTTGCTTGAACATAAGTAGCTTTGATTACAGGAAAGGTTGGAAACCCCTGCAGTAGACTGTTAAAGGTTGTCAACGTTTTCCTTCTTTTTGTTTGTGCCGGACTAACCTACTTTAATCAAGTCACCTGTTGTGATGAGGTCCTTAAAAGGTCTACACACCTTAATGCAAAAACTGTTATGCCTCAATGGGATTACCTTCCTCCTCACTTTTCTTTTGTGCACACAGTTTGAATCCAGGCACAGTTGTTAACTACAGCTCTATGCCATGAAGATGTTTTTCTTCACAGTGACTTTTGTGCTCCGTGTTAGATATCAGCGGGTGCAGTCATTGCAACATGCATATACCACAGTTGTTTTTTGTGTGTGTGTTTTTTTTGTACAAAGTGGTGCTGAGAACCCATGATTCCTTTCGGCCAAAGATTGTAACTTCCTGCCATGTAGGTCAGTTCCTCAGTCTTCCTGCATTTCTCTCCCTGCCACATCCATCAAAAGAGAATATGAGGCTCCACCATCTTGATCCAAGGAGAACCATCGTTTTTTTCTGTTGAGTGCCGTAAAGAGGAATAATGTGTAAACGGCGATCTCATTGTGGGCTTTGCTGGTGTCAAAAAGGGGAAGGCAGTTCAGAAATTAACCCTCTTCAGGTGGATTGTTCCATGCTAATGACTCTATGTGCAGGCCAAAAAGAAACCCCTTGAGAGCCTGCAAGTTCATTCTAGCTGAGCTAACTCCACTGCATAGGCATGGGGTGCTCATGTCCTAGGCAACTGACTGGCAGCTAAATAGGTGTCAGTGCATGTATTTACCAAGCACCGCTTGAGGATTCTGTAGTTAGACCATCAGAAGGTCAGTTTTTCCTCTTTAATCGTAGATTCCACACCACACTCCTCCGTATGTGACTTGGGTAAGATAGTAAAAGAGGTAGTAGCACCGTCCCAGACCCAGGTCTCTAAAATGATGTCACGTAATTGGACTAACCGAAATTAGGTTTTGAGTGCCTAGAGTGTTTCACATTATATTGTGTATTAATATATGGAAGCTGATTTCATTGAGATGGTTGGTCTTTAACTGAATGGTGGGAGGTTGTGGAGTATGCTGTTCAGCATGCAGATAGGTAGGCAGGTACGATTGTCTGTAGCAAAATGTAGTGCATGAGGTCAATAGAGGTCAAGATTGCGAAGGTGTCCCGATCGAGTGAGGCAAAGAGGCTCAAGTTTTGTGAGTGATCAAATGGTTTGTGCTGTTAGTATATTCAGTTAATGCTTTTGTTGGGGAAAATTATCATTCTCTTTGGTGATCTGCTGCTATGCTGAGCTGAGATTTGGTAGGTACCAGAAATAATGTAGTAAAGTGTCTCTGTTGTGCGTCTGAGTTAGTAAGTGGTGAGGTTGAGTTTAAGTTGAAGTTAATACCTGAACACCCTCTCCCAAAATTACCACTTTAGGTTCATGGCTCAATTGTAATATGAAGAGAGACATCATTCATCCAAAACACTAAGTTGCCAATAACTTTAATTCCCATCTCCTGATCCTACTAGATATCTGCAGCCTTTGACACACTTTTTTAAGTTTGATTTATTGAAGAAAATAAAGGAAGGGGAGGGAGGGGGAGAGGGGAAGGAAAAGTTACAATAAATAGATGTACAAAATAAGCAATACAGTAATGAATTCCATGTAAGGTATGCACAACAAGCATGAAGAATTATGAGCAGTAATACTTAAATTTAGATAAAAGGCAAAATTAATATGATAAAATTGAATAATTGCAGTAATCAAAGAACAAGAAAATCATGGGGGTTTACGGACTTCAACTGTGTTAGGATCCGGGGAAGGATGTGTAGGAGCAGAGGAGGAAAGGTATGTTACTAAGGGAAGCCAGATCAAGTCTCGTTTAATAGCTAGAGATATAGGTGTGACATAAGTGGTATCCAAACGATGATGAAAGCAAACCGCATTCCACCAAGATTGGTAGGAAATAGTTGCAGCCTGTTTCCAGTTCGAAGTGATAATGTGAAAAGCTATAGCTATGAAGAGATCAAGTAAAGGGTAATGACTAGGGGAAAGAGGAAGTTCTGGTGAGAGAGAGCCTAGAAAAATGTGTGTAGGGGAAAAGGGAACTTGAAATTGAAAGATTTTCTGTATTTGCTTCCAAACTAGGTGCCAGAACTGGGAAGTAGGAGGGCATTCAAACAACATATGCTTAAGGTCTGCAGTGGAACAGGGGCAAGACCAACAAATAGAAGTGGTATCTGGTGAAAAACGGGATAAAACTAGTGGAGTGAATAGGGTTCTGTTATAAATAAAATATAAAGTTTGGGTGGTATTCGCAGCTCTAGAGGTTTTATGAAGTTTAGTCCAAATTTTTTCCCAAAAAAGTACAGGCCAAGTCTGAGAGGGATCAGATTCCCAGGCAATTTCGATGCGCGATTTAGGTCTATCGTCAACAGAGCGGAAAGAATTATACAAAGCGGATGCAGAAGGAGAAGCTGCTAGTAAAATAGAAGTGGATTTATGTTCTAAAGGAACATCATTGGAGGATGATAAGGAGCGAAGATGGGAGACCAAAACAGGTAAAAGGGTAGCGTGTTGCGCCCGGGCAGAAGCAGGCAGTGAGTAAAGGGATTGGAGCTCCTGAAAGGAGAAAGGCGTACCTTGAGATATTAATTGGGAAATCCAACATATTCCACGAGAATACCAAAATTTCCAAAAGAAAGTGCGGTTATGGATTTTGAGGAGTGAGTTATTCCAGATTGGTTGTTCGTGAATGGAAAGGAGGGATGGATAGGATGAAGATAGGAATGGTGAAAGGAGATTGCGAGAATGAGAAATAACAGGTGTACGAAGACGAGGTAGAGGAGAAGAAAAGGATAGAAATTCGCGAAAGGTGAATGGAGAAATGAAGGAAGTTTCCATATTTAACCAGACGGGAGGATAGTGAGGAGGATCAGAAGATAGCCAGCGAATTGATTGTTTCATGGTAAAGGCTCGATGATATTCCCTGAAATCAGGAAAACGAACTCCAGAATGAGCTTTATCCTTCCGTAGAGAAGCAAGGGCTATCCGAGGACGCTTACCGTTCCAAAGAAATTTCAATAGTAAAGAGTCTATCTTTTTGAAGAAAAAGATTGGAATGCGGAGTGGGAGCATGGAAATAGTATAAAGAAGAAGAGGGGATAACATCATTTTTATAGAATTAAGTCGACCCCACCAGGACAGAAAAACTGGATGCCAGCTTGTAATAGCCGTGTCCATTTTTTTGAAGATGTAATCAAAGTTTAATTTAAGAGTGTCAGATAGAAGGGGGGCGAACCAAACTCCCAAATATTTAATTTTAGTTGGTTGCCATGAAAAACCCGTTTGGGTAAAAAGATGTTTCTGGCAGAGGGGGTTTAAAGGTAAAATTTTGCATTTATCAGCGTTTAAGCCATGACGCAGTTTAGAGACAGCATGAGAAATTTCAGCGATCGAAATATCATGCTCTAAGGAATGGAAATCCACGTGGGAAATTGGAGGAGAGGGAAGAGAGTGAAAGTAAGAGAGGATATCATCAGTTTTGGGATTTGCTCAGGGTGTGAAGGTTATCATAAAATTTGACAAATTCTGTAAGGATATCCTTATCTTTAAGTGTAGAATCTCCAGAAGAGGTCTTGATAGATTCAATCTTTGTGCGTTCCTTTCTTATTTTTAAATAATTGGTCAGAAGCTTCCCCATCTTATTCTTACCACCATAATATCTGGAATTACATTTGTGCAAGCTATTAGAAGCAGCATCGGTTGTATATTTGTTAAAAGAAATCTTGGCATCGATAAGTGATTTAAGAGAAGAATCTGATTTAGAGGCGTAATAGGCAAGTTCTAAAGCTTTAATATCAGCAAAAAGTTTCGCCGATTTGGCTTCTCGAAGCCTCTTCCGTTTGGCCACAAAATTGATGATAAAACCTCTAGAGGCTGCTTTAAAAGAGTCCCAAACTGTAACAAAAGAGGAATCGGGGGGTATGATTTAAAAGAAAAAATTCGTTGGCAAAGGCAGTAAATTCGGTGCAAAAAGCGGGTTCTAGAAGTAAAGCATTATTGAACCGCCATCTGCCTGAATGGGGAGAGAATGGGATTACGTCAAGGTCTACAAAAACTGGAGCATGGTCGGAAAGTAGAATGGAACCAATTTCAGAGCGGATGGCATGTTGGGACAGAGACTTACTAAGGAAAATATGGTCAATGCGGGATTGGGACTGATGAGGGGGGGAGTAGAAACTATATTCTCTAACATCAGGATTGCACAATCTCCAAATATCCACTAAAGCATTACTTTGAAAAGATTTCACAAATTGAGTGTGCATTCGGGAGGGTACAAATTTGACTTTTGACTGACGGTCAAGGAAAGGGTCATTAACTTGATTACAATCTCCTCCAAGAAGTATGTAATCTCCAGATAGGGAGGATAATTTAGAAGAAATAGAGGGCCAAAAAGACCTGTCAATCCCAGTAGGGGCATACACATTGAAAAGAGTGAGAGGAATGTTGTCAATAAGTAATGTAACAAGAACCCAACGGCCATCAACATCACATTCATGAACAATGGAGGAGACGTTTAACTTTTTATGTAACAGGATTACAACACCATTCTTTCTCGTTGCCGAAGGGGAACAAATAACATGACCCACCCAACAACGTTTGAGCTTTAGAGCTTCTGCTTCAGCAAGATGCGTCTCTTGTAGGAGGGCAACATCAGTCTTAAGTCTTGCCAAATGTGAGAGAACTCTTTGCCTTTTAATGGGATTATTCAATCCCTTAACGTTCCATGTCGTTACACGGAATGAAACAATTGAGAAAAACAACTAGCAGCAACATGCCTATTAATGCATAAAAAATAAACTAAGAGAATTGAGAGTAGTGAGAATCCAATGATAAGGAGAATAGGATAAGAGAGAAGAAGAAAGAAAAAGGAAAAAGACACAGAGAAAATAGAGCGAGAACTTCTGCAAAAAGCGTATTGAAACATAGAAGAAGGAAGAGGAAGGATAGACCAAAAAATAGAAAGAAGATAATAAATGGGAGGAGAAAGAAAAGGAGGAAAATGACTGAGAGCAGGCAGAGAAAAAGAGAAGGAGAAAGGGGACAGGAACAATAGATACCAAGAAGACAGTACAAGTCCAAAACGAACGACTGAAAGACATACTTACGGGTACGGGAAATGCAAACGAAAACGGGGTAGTGGGCATCAGAAAGACGACAGCGACATCACCAAGAGAGGACGCCAGACCACAATGCTCACAGATCCACAGGCAGCGCATATACATCAGGGAAACACCGGATGGAAAAAGGAAGGAGAAGGCGTGGTGTCTGGAAATGGAAGAGAAGAAAAGGATCAAAACCATGGGAAACAAAGAAATATGACTCGGGTCACAGGACAAGAAAGACAAATTGGCGAGGAAAACTCGTAACAAGAACGAGAGATTCAGAGAATAACAACAACAACATTAAGGATAATAGATGAGAAGGAACACCATGGGAAACAAAGAAATATGACTCGGGTCACAGGACAAGAAAGACAAATTGGCGAGGAAAACTCGCAACAAGAACGAGAGATTCAGAGAATAACAACAACAACATTAAGGATAATAAATGAGAAGGAACTGCAGGCTCAATCAGGGAGGTCTGGAAACGTCTATGACATCAGGGCTCTGTTGACGAAGATACTCTTGAAGAACTGCAGGGTCTTCATAAGTGGTGGTTTTGTCTTTGTAGGTAACTTTGAAGAGACACGGGTGGAGAAGACCATATCTTACGTTGAGAGCTCTGAGCTGAGGACGTAAATCAAGAAATCTTTTCCGCCTGTCTGCTGTGGTCTTGGAGACATCCTGAGATAAATACAGACGGTGACCTTGCCACATGATTTGCTTTTTGAGCTTTTCAGCTGAAAGAACCTGCAAGAGGTCAGTGTATTAAAGAAATAGCATGATGACCCCCCTGGGCTTAGAGGAAACTCGAGGACCAAGGCGGTGAGCTCTTTGGATGTTGATGGAGAGTAGAGCTGGGGTATCCAGAATCTTTGAAAGAAAAGTCTGAAAGAAAGCAGTGGGGTTAGACCCCTCTGTAAGTTCCGGAAGCCCGTAAAGGCGTAGGTTGTTCCTACGATTTCTATTTTCCAAATCCTCTGACTGTTTTTTAAGCAGAAGAACCTCAGTTTCCAGTGAGGAGATGCGAGAACAGGATGCGTGGAGGGAATCCGAAGACTGTTCTAATATAAGAACGCGGGATTCTAAAGTAGACCATTTATCCTGCATGGCTTGCATGTTCTTAGTGGTAGCCTCCATGAAAGGCTTGAGAGCGCGAATTTCCTCTAGGATGATGTCCATTGTAGATGAAAATGCGCCGTTTTCAGGAGCAGGAGGGTCTTTCTTGAGGCGTTTACCAGAAACTAAAGGCGTTTTCCCGCCATTCTGAGATTTAGGAATAGCACCATGCGAAATGTCAGGTTTTGACGGCTTGCCTCCCTCCATATCCGGAGGAGGTGAGTCAGAATCTGATCCGGAAGGTAGCTTGATACCCGCAGCGAGCTTCAAATTGCGGGGTTTCCCCATATAATTGCGTTGAGCGGTAATGATAAAAGGAGAGCACTTCAGCACAGAAAAGAGTCAGAGTTATGAGTGACCAACCGCGAGCAACCTGCTTCACCACGAAAGGAGATGTCAGTAAAGAGTCAGGCTTATTAAATAACAGTCAATTATTATCAATGAGGATATGATGGCATTGTTGAAATGTTGCGCAAGCCAGAATGAGAAGAAAGAAAGCCAAAACATTCAGTAGCGTAGAGAATGAAATGAAACAAGCCAGACTCCTATACGGCAGTTGAGTTGAAAGAAATAGTCCAAATGGAGAGTGCGCTATACATTTTGAAGTATGAGGCAGGCATCATCACAAAATGGCAGCTGTAGAGCGAGTCGTATTCACAGGCTCAATAAAAGAGGAAAAACTGCATTTCAAATAGTGCACATCATGAAAAGACTCACCACAGAGGTAGGGGTTGCCCCAGGATATTCACAGGCAGTTCGTGTGGGAGAAAATACTTCAGGCAGCAAGAAGCGCGATTGTGCACAAAATGGCGGTCGGGACAGAAAACCCGACCGGAACAAGCAAGTCCTCGAAAAAGCCGCAAATCACTAAAATAGTGAGGGCGCTAGGCTCACCTCACATTACGAAGTCATTTGCGCTATCTGCGAAGGCTGGACGGCTGCAGACGCCGCCGAGAAAAGGTTCGTAGAATGGGTCGGCTCCGGAGCTCCGGGATCACGCCGCCATCTTCCGCAATGCGTAGCCACGCCCCCCAGCCTTTGACACACATGATCGTCAAATCCTATGTAATACGCCTTTATTCTTAGACCACCAAGATTCTCGTCCGCTTCAGCAAATTTCAACTTTTAGCTGGGGCTCATGGAAGCCCTTCTGACCAACCGGTAAAGCCGAGCAAAATTCACAAATATACCAACTGCTCCTATCTATGTCCGACTCACAGCAGGGAATTAAATAGCACAGCTCAAATGTTTCTTCACCAGCATCCAGATTTGCATGCATTAACTCATCTCATCAGACCGAGATCTTTCTAAAAGCCAGCAACATTGAACAAGGATGTGTCCAGGAATTGTTTTTAACAATGAACATTCGCTGCTCAGTTTCTCACTGTGAGTCGACATCCGCTTCACTACTTCAAAATCCATAGCTCAAAGACGCAAGTCAAGTTGCATCAACTGATCACTCTATGCAAAGTGAAAAACTTTTCTTGAAATCTACTACAGGAAACCATGCTTGCCATTCACCCTTGTCAATACAAGGGTGGCCAACTCCCTGCTTGATGGGGTCTGTAAGAAATCGGCGTATTAATTGAGGGGGGTGTTAGACCTGAAATCCTTGGTGTGGTATTTCCTCAAATGTTTTGCTTTGATTCTTCCTGTTTTTCTGGATGCATTTCTGTTGGTTTAGGACTCTGTGCACTTTACCACTGCTAACGTTCTTGTGATAAAATATGGTACAATTGGCATCTGCCTAATCTGATTTTTAATGTACCTGTAAATACCTAGTAAATTGTACCATCTCCTCCTAGGGCTTGTAAAATGACTACTAGTGGGCCTGCAGAACATATTTTGCAGTTAAAAACATGTCTCAAGCCTACCACTGCAGTTTGTCGTGCCGATTTAAACTGCTATTGCGACCTGACAAAAACCTTTCTTTTTAAAGCTTATAAGTCACCCCAAGGGTAGGCCCGAACTACCCGGAGGGCAGGCTGCTGTCCCAATACTGTAGGATTCCCGAGAACTTGCACAACGACTCGGGGACCACCAACTCTGCTTGTCGTTATGTTACAGACTCTTGGAGTGGCCAGGCGAGGAAAACGGTTTTGTGGTGGGAACAGCTGGGAAGGTAACCTGAAAGGAAAAAAAGACCTTTATCCCTGCCTTATTCGTAAACCATCCTATTAACCTCTCTACTTAGTTATTCAATTAGTACCTGAAAGGGGGGGCGTCAACCCGTAAGATCCAGCCCTTGCTTTAGAACCCGGAAGTCCAGGGAAAATGAACTATATGCAGAAGCTAAAAGAAAGTGGAACTGGTTAGGCTGTGGCTCCAGTAACACCATCAATAAAAATCTAGACTTGATTGGGTGCTAGCCAGTTCTTAAAACCTGATACATGGCACAATTTTAGTCAGTGTAAGGATTCTGTCACTTTCTTTGAGGGTTTGTGTGATGTGGAGTTTTCCTCCCTCTATATATAATACTTAAATCCTAAAAATATCTTTAGTTATATATTTCTCTAATTCCTTCGGGACTGTTGCTCGAAGCCTATGCCAAAGCTTTTTGAGTGTTTCATCGTAAAATAGTCAACACTTACATATCACAAAGGTAGCCTAACTGGTTTGTTAGAACTGCAACTCTAACAATGTCAATACGCTTAGAAAAACACAATATTACCAAGCGTGATGTTTCCTTACGTATCTATATCCATGAACTTGGGCTTAGTAATTATGAGCAACTGCGCTCTCACCATCGTTACGATCTCTATGGGCTCGAGAGGCTGCTGCCGCTGATGCAGGAAAGGATTCTAGGCGGATGAGAAGATAGTGCATGAGCAGGAAGATTCTCTTTCCTTAATGTTTCCTCCAGAATAATGAGCACATGGTCTAGGGCGGGACTCCTTTTATACAGAAGAGGCCCCAGCCCTGGCGGCTGCCACTCTGAAAAGATGGGACATGAAGTCACATCGGAATAAAATAGTGTCTGAAAGTAAAACTGCAGGCTAACGAATAAAGGAACAAATCAAAACATAAACTAAAGAATGAACAACACAAGTCTGCATCTTTTTGGCCAATGATTCCAACAATGAAGCCACCACTTCCCTTTAGCAGGTGTTCACCAATGTATCTTGCCACAGATCCACCCTCTTAGTGGCCAAAGTTTCTTTCTACTGGTCTGCAGAGACCCAAGAAATCACCAGAGCGGAAGTCATGACAGGTGATAAGGGAGGACATGTAGTTTTAGGTTTAGGTTTTAAGCTTTACATGTCCTGGCAGTGAAAAACCTTTTTCACTGTTGTAACTCCTATTTCCCCCATTGACTAACACTGGGTTATCTTATTACGTTTGATAGGTGATAACTTTAGAATGGGAGTAGATAGTGATATGCTGTTTAGACTCGCCTTCATCCTATGCTAAAAAGACTGCTTCCAGGGGTCAGTTGGCTGACCTACTGTGTGAGCACTGTGGCCATCACTATCTCCACCATCATGCTTGGAGATGAAGTGACAATAGCTGAACACTTTCGATCTTCCCTCGGAGGTGGTTGGTGTCCTCTTGGCAGCCAGATGTCCCTCAATGAAAACTGTATATGCCTGTCGTTGGGACAAGTTTGTGGTTTGGTGCGGCGCTCACCAGATTACCCTCCCCCACAATTCCCCTGTACCTGTGTCCTCCCCAATACCCCCCAACCTACCTGCCAAACTGTCTGATGTTTTGTTATTTGTTCTGTCTAATGCTCGGCAAGGTTGGTTGGTGCACAGTTAATGGTCATCTTTCGGTCCTCTCTGCCTTTTTACGGTTGCCTAATCGCCCCTCTTTGTTTAAATTACCATTGATTTTTCAAAAGGGCTGCAACACTTATCCCTCGTCTTCTTTTGTCATTCCCCAGTTGGACCTTAATCTGTTCCGGATGTATCCGATGTGTACTCAGAGCTGCTTCGGAGGTTTCTCTTCTGACTCCTTACCATCAACACTGTATTTCTCATTGCCATCACTTCGGCACAGCGTGTGAGTGAGCTTCAGGCTCGGTCATACCACATACATTTCCTTCTTCCCAGATAAACTGGTTCTGTTGACACAGGCATCCTTCCTGCTGAAAGTTGTGATGCTGTTCCAAAACGGCCAAACCATGACTCTGACGGCGTCTATGGCCCGCCTCACCCCTCTGAGGAGACACTTCGTTGGTTAGACCACAATAGGGCACTGAGCTTTTACGTAGATCACAAAAGGCAGGGCAGTGCAGAAAACCATCTTTAGCTAAATCGTGTTGTGCATAAAAATCTGTGATGCATTGGCCTAAAAAGCATCCTCGCGAAGGACTGCATGCTTATTCTACCAGGACCAAAGTTGCTACAACTGCGTAAGCACGCTAAGTCCCTGCCCTAGACATCTGCCAGGCGGCTACATGGGCTTCCCTCTGCACGTTCACAAAGCACTATTGTCTTGATAAGTTCGCTGAGAAGGGCTTTTTGGTTTGAGTCTACTCACAGATCCGCCTCTAAACAGCTGCTGCTTTGGCATCTATTTAAAAGGTAAGGAATCTGCAGCTAGAAGTCTGTCAGGAGAACAAGTTACTTCCCTTCGGTTATACACTTTTGAGTTGAGACTCTAACAGCAGATTCCTCAATGATTTGCCCATTTCTGTCGTTGGACTGTATCCATTAATAATATCTCACATCTAGGAATTTTATTCTTATTATAAACCTATTTTATTGAGTTTGGTTTCCAACATCATGCACCAGGTGTATCAGAATACAGTCATTGACCAGAAGTAATGTTGACTTGTATAAGCAATATAGTAATTACTTAATTAATCTAGGAATTTTTAAATGGTATATCAATTTGATTTTGGGGCACTGCAGCAACTGAAAAAAACACGTGGGAATGGAACCTATGTAGGACATGCATGTAATTTCCTTTGTGGCATGGTGTATGTGCTGAGCCAAATGGAGTCGCCTTCCAGCCCACAGATACTGCTGAAAAGTTTCCTTAGCCAGTAGGATGCCTGGGGGGATAATCTGAAAGAAACATGTAGTGATAGATTCCTTACCTTAGAATTAACCCCAGGTGTCCGACTGGATCTGGAAAGTTTTCGTCAGCAGTACCCCTGTGCGTCGGTAGGCTCCCCGTGCGTCGTTGGCGTAGTCGCCGAGATGACATTGCTACAGCTACTTAGAAACTCCCCACAAGCGCTGACGTCAGTTCTTTTTTTTTTTTTTGCCCCAGATCCGGGAAGAGCATGTACGACCAGTAATTTTTTAACTGAGCTTTTTCGAGGCCTTTTACCTGATTTCATCTGAGTCGATCGACTCCTGGTGTCGTAGGGATGCCCGGCTTCAAGACCTGTGGGGACTGTCACTGCATGATGTCGGTGACGGACCTGCACCGCGTGTGTCTCTACTGCCTGGGGCGCTACCACAACTCCAAGTCGTGCCCCGACTGCTGGGCCATGGCGTCGAAGAATTTGCGCGAGCGGTCCTGAAAGTTGCTGGAAGTCCGGCAGTCGGCTCCGCGCCACTCAAGGTCCCTGTCCCGGGGGAGGTTGAGGGACCGGTCCAGGAGCAGTCACCATTGTTCATCTGGATCTAAGTCTTCTCACTCAAGGTCAGGTAAGTCGAAGCATTCCAAGAAGTCGTCAAAGAAGCATTGTTGCTCTTCGACTTTCCGTCATGCGATGCGGCTGAGGGTGCGGGTGGTGCCACCCCGCGGCTCATGCGGAGCCTGCGATGCCGCCACCGGCCTACCCGCACTTCCAGGGTCCGTCGGCGACGCCGCTCATGTGCAAGAGTGTCTTGCTGCCATGGCCCGACTCTTTGGGCCTTCTGGTCCTGCGGGTGCGCCATCGGGCCCGACTGGGGAACCTGCCCTTCCGGCACCGGTGGCTTTGGCCCCGTTGCCGCAGGACCGTCCTGGATCCACGCTCGGATCCCGGGCGACACCGGTTGACCTCAGAACACCTCCACCGGTGTCGACCCCACCTCCGTCGTTCCTGGTTTCAGCCCTGAGCCGGACGTGGCGCGGGAATGGCGTCGTTAGGCACCGATTCCGACGCCGATGGGTCCTTTCTACCCCCACGTCCATCCTCCTTATTTTCAGCCTGTTTCACAGACTTCGGGGGAAGGGGAGGACTGGGAGGGGTCTGAGGACCCTCTCATACAACAGCGTGGTTATGACCCGGACTGGGCAGAGGATTTGGGGGATGCCAGTGGTCTAGACACCTCACCTGACCTTGGCATGCTGTCTCCTCCTTCTATGGCTACGGAGGAGGGACCAAGTTACGCAGTGGTGTTGTGTAGGGCAGCCGAGGCCCTCCATCTCGAACTCCCTACAGTGGCCATCAGAACTAACCTCCTGACTGAAGTGCTGCAGCCGGCGGCAACCTCTTCGGAGCCCTTGCTGCCTTTTATTGATGCACTGTCTGACGTTCTTTTGGGCACCTGGTCCAGGCCCAGTCCTTGGGCCTGTCGGCCACTCGTCCTCCTCCGCCTTCTGCTTTTCGCTCCTTCTGTGACCACAGAAGAGGTGCACCAACACTTTGATTTCAGTTCCACAGGCCTGCGCAGCAACAACCTAAGCGCGGACGTGGGAACCGCCGGGGCGGTTCTGAAAGGTAGGTGCCAAGAAAGGTTGGGCTGTGCACAAGCGGACCATCTCTTGGTGGGTTGTTCTGTGCATTAAGGCTTGTTATTCTTTGACTAAGAAGGAGCCTCCAGTGGGGCTACGCGCCCATTCTACCCGGGCGACGGCGGCCACTACTGTTTTGGGACCAGGAGTTCCCTTGCAACACATCTGTCGGACAGCTACATGGGCCTCGCTGCCACGTTTACCAAACATTACTGCCTGGACAGCCAAGTCCGGAGAGATGGCTTCTTTGGCCGTTCTGTTCTCCAGGACTTTCCGGTGTGATGTTGGTACGCAGACCCACCACTGGAGTTGGTATTGCTGGGGTATCTATTCAAAGGTAAGGAATCAATCACTGCGTGTTTCTTTCAGATGCACAAGTTACTTACCTTCGGTAACAATATATCTGTAAAAAACAATAGTAGTGATAGATTCCTTACCGCCCCACCCTTCCTCCCCATTCTGCAAACTGATTTCTAGGGTTAAGGCCATCCCTTTCAGGGCCCTAGTTTCATGGCACCAGTGGTCAGTTTCTTGCATGGCTCTGCGTTCCTGGCGCCGAAAGTCTTGTATAGAACTGACGTCGGCGCGCGTGGGCACATCTTAGTAGCTCCTGCGACATCATCTCGGCGATGCACTCGGAGCCGCACGACGAGGCCTACCAACGCGCTGGGGTACTGTTGACGAAAACTTTCTGGATCCAGTCTGACGCCTGGGGGTCATTCTAGGATACGGAATTAGAACTACTAATGTTTTACAGATATATCATTACCGAAGGTAAGTAACTTATGCTTCAAAATGTGAGAAATCTCCACTGATAGTCTCTAGCAGAAACAGTGTTTCTAAAGGAAAGCAACTTGTTCTATAATGGTAAAGTCGGATTTTAAGTCCCAATTCTGAAAATGCGTGTTTTAGAAAGTTGCCTTTTCTTGCCCCAACTGTTTGTGCCTTCTGCCAGTGTCCTGGGTCACATAACTTTAAATGGCTCTGCAGTTAGGGTTTGTCTATTCCTTCCAGACAGTGACTCAAAAGGGGCTTAGGTGTGCACAGAATGAGGCAGGGGGGCCCTAGCTCCACTTACACTTCAAAGGGCTTTGCCTTCTGCACACCCAAAGGAATTCTGACTTTTGTCACTCCAGACTATTTGAAGCCTTGGCTGGGGAAGGGGAAGAACTTTCCAGAACCTGATGTGGGTGTAGGACAGGGAGTTCCCCTACCCATCCCCCTACATGCACACACTGGCACCAAGTATAAATATTGAACCTCCTGTGCCACGCATTAGAACACTCCTGGGCCCTTGAAATTAACAGAAGGACTGCCTTCTTGTCTGAAGAGGAAGACTGGACCTGCTTGCCTTCATCCCAGGCTAACCAGAGTGACTTCAAAGGTCAGCTGGCTCACCTCCTATGTGAGTTACAGGTACACCACAAGTTTCAGAGGCCTCCCTGAAACTTCCCAGCTGACCTTCTGCAACTGGACCTGCTTGGGCCCTGCTGGAATGAGTGTCTGATCCCCAGGATATCTCTCCCTTGATATTGAACTCTTGACTGGCATCAGAGTGTTGCACTCAGGAAAAGGAGTGCTGCGGAGGGTACCGCAGGGGGTCAGGACTCATTGCACCAGACGCCAGCAGCAGAGTCTAGTGCAGGTCCAGTTGCACTGGACAGTTGCAGGGGAAGTGGCCTCTGAAAGCTTGTTGTGCCCTGTAACTCATACTGAAGGTCAGCCAACTGACCCTTGCAGCCACTTGTCGGAACCTGTGTTCGACATAAGCGGGTCCATTCTATAATAATTAATTTTTCAGATAGCAGGGCATTCCTGTTCATCTAAACAGGTCTGGGAGTTTTCTGAGGAAAGGTATATGGTGTCCACATTTATGCCCAATGCCAACTTGTGGCTAGGGGAAACTCCTAGCCACTCCCTAATCAATAGGGTAAAAGTTCCCAGGGGTGACCCTACCCACTTTCATATCATCTCCTATGTGCTGTACTGTAAACTACAAAAACAACAAGTGATGGACTGAATGTGGATCAATGTCACACACTCCCCCAGTCAAAAGATCTGGGCCCAAATCCATCGTTTTTTTGCACTCCACACCACCCTGGGTTAGACAATGGCGATATGCAAATCAGCTCTGACCCTGTTGCCCCATGGGAACAGTCCAGTCCGAACTACAAAAGCCATGTCCTTCCCAGAATGGAATCAAGCATCCGAGGACCGGACCGGTTTCGAGATAACACCTCTCATCAGCCCGGCTAGCTTGACTCCAAGTGGTGTGGAGTGCCTGGGACCCACGTCTGGGCATCCCCAGCGCACTTAGGGCGGCAATTGCAAAAACAACAAGTGATGGACTGAATGTGGATCAATGTCACACACTCCCCCAGTCAAAAGATCTGGGCCCAAATCCATCGTTTTTTTGCACTCCACACCACCCTGGGTTAGACAATGGCGATATGCAAATCAGCTCTGACCCTGTTGCCCCATGGGAACAGTCCAGTCCGAACTACAAAAGCCATGTCCTTCCCAGAATCTTTGGACTGGGATGAATGTGTGACATTGATCCACATTCGGTCCATCACCTGTTTTGTTTGCATTTGTACTGTAAACTACACCACACTGTAATCCAACATGGCAGAACCCTTCTTTCCTTGTGCCTACCTAGAGTTTGACTAGGACAATGGGCAAACCCTCCGTTGTAGTCCCTTCAAACTAATTCTGGGGCCACTGATTTGGAGTCAAGCTGATTATGAAGACCGTAGGAGGCAGGGCTAGATGTGAGCTACATCAGCCAGTAACAGGGTATGCATCAGGAAGTGGCTGGGCACAACCTCTCCGGACATCGTGCTAAAAGAGGAAAAAAACGCTTCTCCACACCCAAGCATTTTTGTCAACTGTTGAGAAGCAAACCACATCTTTCTGTAGGGGAGCCATTAACTATCAGGTGACACTGACAAAAAGGGCCTTTTGGCTTAAGCAGGGAGCTGTCAATTTTATAACGGTGTAATTTCTAAAATAGTAAATAAAATTTGATTTGACCAGTAAGTTGGATTTTAAATTAGAGAGTCCTTGGACCGTTTTTCTAGCTGCTCACAACCTGAAATTTTGCATTAAAGGCTGGTATAATGTTAACCAGTGTTTTCTCATGGGATAGCCTAGATTGCTACAGTGAAAAAAAATATTTTTAGTTAGCTTTCACTGCCTGGGAATGTAAAACCTTAAATATACATGTCCTTTTTTAAACCATGCACCCTGCCATTTGGATATTTCGAATTCGGAACCAACCCTAAACACAGTTATAAACAATAGAAATTGATTCAAAAGGAGGTCTGATTCAAGGGAGGGCAGATGACGAATTGATTCCGCTGATGAGAATCCTCACCTGGAGCTGCTCTCTCGCCTCTGCACAGCGTTAATTATCATTAGCGGAAAGCAGGGAGAAGAAACATAAATGAAAATCTGGACTGATGCTGATGCCGATATTACGGATACTCTTTGAGCTGCCGAAAACTAAATAATCAAATATTTGCAATTATTATCAAAAGGTGGAAGGGTCTCTTGCTTTCACTCACTGTATACTGGTTTTGATCGCAGGAACGTCGCTGCGGGCCTGGATTCTCATCTGGCGTGGACACATCTACTCACGGCGTTCCTCTCGCTGTTGGTTCCCCCTGGAATATACACCTGCTTCAGCTATAGCCAGCGCTATGGCCCGTTCAAAAACAACCACACAGAATGGCGGACACACTCTACAGTTGTGGCTCCGGATGCAGCCGGGCTGGTTACCACAGGTGGCGATGTACATCCTCCCAGTAATTGGAGTACTGCAACTCATCCAGCCTAACAAGCTTCTTAACCCGGGGAGGGGCGCAATTCTACCGCCAGAGACCGAGATGGTAGACTCACTACTGGGGGAAATTCTCCCTCTTCAGGGAGGGGTATCAAAGGAGATTGGCAATGCTTTTCCGAACTTAAAATGTTTACAGCAGTCTGCTTTAAATACCGAAACAGTTGATGAGCACTCCGAGTCTCAGATGGGAGCGCCATGTAACTTAAATATTCAGCCTTTATTGAATATTTCTGGTGGGGCCGTCAACCCATGCACAAGTTTGCTGAAGCAATCTGCTGCAAATACTAGTGAACAGCCTGCGACCTCTTAGCTAATTCAGGGTACAGCAGGCATCTCTCAAGGGCAATCTTCTCAGGGTTTTAACATCAACTTGGGAGGCTCACCTGCTGTAGAGCTCGGATCAGATGCCATACTAGTTGAGAAGGGGGCATCTGCAGACTTGACTGATAATATTGAGAGCAATCCTGAGAGTTTCTTAGGGGGTACACCTTACGCCTAGTAGCAGCAGTATCAGCAGCACTGTCATTACTGCTGTCACTACCAGTTCTACCATCGACCCAGTCTGTTGAATATGCCAGCCCATCACCTGGTCAGAAGAAAGGCAAAGCTGAAGCCGCCAGGCACTACAACAAATGAGTAGATCAGCAGGGCGGCTCATGAGAAAGTAAGATTATTGCTGGGAAGCTGGGCACAGTCAGCAGTCCTGTGCGCAAGTGGGTCACAGCAAAGAGGGAAGTAAAAAACCTAATATCCCGAATCTCCGGCTCTGGACCAGGAATTGGTTCTAACCCAAATCAATGCTGTTAAGGGAGGCAGCCAAGATTCACTATCACTGCGATGACGGAGTCAACTATACATGGAAACTATAAATTCAACCGGCTCTTCTGCTCTTGCTTTTCCAGCTTATATTGGTGATACCGAGCCGATTTGCTCTAGACACTACTTCCACTTGTATTGAGCCTTCAGCTGCAATGATTCTTCAAGTACTACAAAGCCAAAGAGTGCAAGTACATTATGTTCAGGCTAGGGCTGACAGTTTATTGATCCAACAGTCCCTTGGGGAGGTAAATTTCAAAGTGGCATCACTTACATCAGAAAGCACAGAGCTTCAACAGCGTGTCGCTGATACAGAAAAACATGCCTCCAGGTTAGCCAAAATCTCAGAAATGCACGAGGTCCAGCTTTCGTTTCTGCAGGGGAAAATCGGCACTGCCGCAATAATCTCAGGCTCTGTGGGGTTCCAGAGGGCGAGGAGGGATCTGATCCTTGTGCATTTGTGGTGCAATTATTTCTAAAGATTTTCCCAGATCTGGCTGACTGGGATTGGGACTGTCCAGTTCAACGTGCTCACAGATTACCAGCAGCCTAATTCCGCCAGACCATACCCTAGGCCAATTCTCATTTATTTTGTGAGCTTCCTTCTGAGGCAGGCGAGATCTATTAAAGCTCGACCTACTTCTCCTATACAACTGAACACTTTTTCCATTTTCGACAGATCAGACTTCTGAAAGAACACTATGGGTAGGCGTTGGAACTGCGTCAGTTCATTGATCTGCTAAAAACCGCAGGGGGCAGGTTTTTTTTTTTGCAGGAACCTGCTTGTCTGGAAATTATTAAAGATGAACACTCACAGTTGGTTTATACGGAGCAGGAGGCCTAGCAGGTTCTATCTCGGTGGTGGCAGGAGGCCCATAAATAAACACACAAATAAATACACTACCAATTCTTGTTATGGGGAAGGGGGGGGGCGGGGGACAGTGTTTATTATGAGCTTTGTCAAAATACACTGCTGCGTAAGATTGGATCTTCCTAAAATTTTTTTTTATCTCCCTTATAGTTACTCTAAGCTTTTTTACTTCTACATTAAGCACACTCATAGCATGGTTTATTACCTATTAAGGAGGCCCGGTGGCACTCTAGGTGGGCTGCCTCTTGAAGACTATCAATCCAGCAACAGCAATGAGGGGTGGGGTGATTCCTTCCAATTGGCACAGGGTGGGTGGAAGGGGTTTGGGGGCGTTCACTGGTGGGAAAATGCAAAGGGGACGTTTTGTTGATGGCCAAAATTATCCAGCTGAGAACCAGCAGGCAGGAGTTATTATATTTGATGCTGATAGTGTTATTAAAGGCTACTTAAAGAAAATGATGCGCTTTTTAGGAAAATCACTTATGTATGTTAAAATTCTGAACCACTATGGGGCCAGTTAAATGGGTTTGTTGGAACTTTTCTGGGTTAAACGTGGCCCGAATGCGCCAACTTGTTCGAGAGGAATTCAACATGTTTAAGCCCCATTTGGTATTTTTAACTGAAACTCTCTTGGCTTTTAAAGATCGTGGATTGCTTAAACAATTAAGATATCAAACAATATTGTTTGTACATCCCAAAATGTCTCTATTAGAGGAACTGCACTACTAACAAATAAATCTCTCTCATATAGAACACACGGGGTTTTAGCCGTTCATAGGGGTAGATGGGTAATCTCTCAGCTTGAGATTGTAGGCATAAAATATGCACTAACAACTATCTATGGACCTAATGCTGATGATCCTGAGGTATTTGATTCTCTAATGCTAGAATTATTGGCTTGAAAAGGGGCCTTAGTAATTATGGGTGATTTAACTGCATTATGAACTATTTTATTGAGTCCACTAGTCGACGAACGACCTCAAGAATGCAGAAAGTATGGGCATCCATTCTTGAATTAGCTCGGCTATAAAGTCTGAAGGAAGCATGGAGAACTTTACATCTAACTATACCAGGATATACATACTACTCTAGCCCTCACAAACAGTACTCTAGGATAGACATAGCTTGGATTGGTGATACTACACTCCAGGCTGCTGAGATGGAAGTCTGCCCGAAGATAACATCCAATCACAATCCCATATTGTTCTCTTTTCAAGCACAGCAGGTAGTTGAGCCTAGAAGCCCTTATTCATTTCCACGTCATTTATTGACGAATAATGAGTATATCCTTTACACGCAGGAATTACTATCAGAATTTATACAATTTAATCTTAACACTGCTTCTCCGAGCATTGTTTGGGATTCAATGAAGGCGTATGTTAGGGGTATTACACAACAATTTGTATTACAACAAGTTAAAGCTAGGGAAGCTTCCACTAAGGCTGCTTGTTCAGCTTTCGATAATTGAGAATACTGTCATGCGATAGCTGTTAGTCAAAACGACCCAAACCAGACCGTCATATATCTCTTTAATCGAAGAACGTTCATCTCTAGGGGGGACATTAAAGGAAAAAGTAGCCGCTTGTTAAGCATCGCTCTCTCAGAATGAATATGGAGAACAGGTTGGGAGGGTACTAGTCTATCACTCAGCTGACAATAAAGCTAGAAATTTAAGGCTAGAAAAGGTGCAGACAATTCACTTTATATACAGAACCACTCGATACTTGAACAAAATCTTTATGCTCAGCCAGATCTAATAAATGCAGAAAATCTTTGTAAATACTTAAAGAAGGCCGAGCTACTGCGTCTTCAAGAAGAAGAGTCTGATAATTTATGCCTAGATATTTCACCAGATGAAATCTTAATTGCCCTGTCTTCGCTGCCCTCTGGTAAGACAGCGGGGGATGACTTGATACCAATTGAGTTCTATAAGCTAGTCAAGAGCATCATAGTTCCACTTCTGGTCAAGGTTATACAGGAAATAGCACCACCATCTTGGGATATAACAAATATATTCTTTTTTTAAAAAGGGCAAACTACCTGAGGATTGTAGCTCGTATCGCCCGATATCCCTAATTTAAGCTGATGCTAAAATGTATGCCAAAGTCTTGGCTAATCGCTCAGCTCCCCAGATGCCAGGACTAGTTTCCAGACAATAGCACGTTTTTTTTTTTGGTTTGTTTTTTAAAGTTCTTTTTATTTGCAGAATAAAGTAAACAAAATTGGTCAATACATTTTGCATAGTAGTCAGTTATAACACCAGTACATTACATTGACAGTGTGATACATAATGTAAATTGAGTTAACTTTGGAGAGCAACATGGGGGCGCTAGAGGGCGCACAAGCGGAATGGCTGCTTGAGCAAGTAGCTTCCGTTACCTGACCAGCTATCCTTCATCTATCCTCTGCCACAGGGTGCTGAGGCGCCGTGTTTGTCCCTCATCTGCTGCAGGTAGCTGCTATCTACACTCGTCCCAAATCTGGGGCCGCTACGACGTTCTGAGCCGGAGATATCGCTGCCTGAAAGATCACCGGAGATCAGCCTGGAACCTGCGATCGAGGAGGGCCGGCTGCTGCTACCTACGCGACTCCGGGGACGGCCACGAGGGGGGTAGGCCGCGAGCGCGGGCAACCGTCCGAGGTTGGGACGGAGACTGTATTGAGACCTGAGGTTGGGGGATGGCGCTTTCCCCCCCACGCGTGAGTTTCCCCTTCCCCCCCCCCCCCCCCCCCCCCCTCTCCCCTCCCCTCCCTCGCTACTGCTGAACCTCGGCACCCAGGCTACGAGTGGGCTGATAATTATACCCGGAGGAGCGCCGGGTGGCGTGACGCCCCAGCCCCCGAGCACCTGGCAAGACCTACACTGCGACGGTACCTCTCGGTGGGGCGGTGCGGGCCGGGAGACACCCGATTCTGACGGCGGCGGCCGTTCTCTTCACATCCCACTAAGAGAGGAGATGTCACTGTGGGGTGGCTGAGCCTTGCCCGTGCCATCTAGTGTGTTGCTGTGCGCTTGCGAGCTCCCTGGGATTCTTAGGAGTGGTGCCGTGACCTGCAACCGGACTGGCCTGTTCTGCTTCCTGCTCACAGACTGCACATCTGAGCTCTACACTGTGCATGCCCGCGGTGGGGTTTCTGCAGCCGCCCTATACATCCTAGGTACTGCCTTCACCCTGCGCCTGGTGCAGACAGCCATAACACCTACTGCCACACTTTGGGGTCGCACCCGCAGCTCGCTCCCTCCTAGAGGGAACAGACGCTATACCATCATTGCCTCCTGGGTCCTGCGGTTTGTCCTCGTTGGGGTGCCTGAGGAACGCGTGGGGTGTCAGTGGCCTGTGCCTTTCCCCGACGACTATTGCCCACATCAGCTCATCTTTCCCAGTGGCTGCTGGATTGAAACCTGCTTGTGAATACCACGCTCGCTGTTCTGCTGTTGTGTCCACCTGTTTTACCTCTGGGCCCATAGCACTGGCGAGCCCCGCGGCGACTGGGCGCCACGTTCCACTGCCGCCATGGTGAGGCCTGATAATCGACAGACGAAACTCAGCTTTGACGGCGCCAAGAAAGGCGCGAAATCAGTACCTGCGGATCCTCGGCGCGGCGGCTCCACGGGCCACCGCGTCTCCCACTAAAGAGCTGGACCTCCATAGTCTGTTTCAGGAAATGAGGCAGGGGTTTGCGACTGTGGTCGAAAAGGTCGACGGCGTCACTGCTCGACTGGATGCCTTGGTCCATAAGGTGGATCGGCACGAGGAGCGGCTAACGGCTGCGGAGCAGCGTATATCTGATAACACGGACGCGACATCAACTCACACAACACAACTGGCTAGGATGGACAATCTGCTTCGAGTCATAGCGGCTAAAAATGAGGATTTGGAAGCCCGCAGCCGCCGAAACAACATACGCGTCACGAATGTGCCAGAGTCCACTGACACGGGCACGATGGAACTCTATATCGAGAAACTGCTTAAAGGATCAATCGGAGAGGACGCCTTCTCCCCCCAATTCATTGTGGAGAGAGCACACCGTTCCTTGGCGCCTGTGCCTAAGCCTCGATTGCCACCTAGGCCGATTATTGCTAGGCTATTGAACTATCGTGATCGTGACACTGCATTACGGCCGGCCCGGACTCAAAGAACATTGCAGTACAATGGTGTCACCTTCTCCATATATCCGGACTTCACGCCATTGGTGCAGGAGGAAAGACGCAAATTCCTCCCGGTAAAAAAGAAGTTGCGGGATGTCCAAGTGGACTATGCTCTCCTGTACCCGGCGAAGCTGCGGATTACACATCAGGGGAAGCAGCGTTTTTTCACAAACCCGCAAAAAGTGGAGGACTTCTTGAAGACGCTCCGCAGGGCACGCAGGGAGGAACGCGATGTCGCGGAGGACCTGGGGGACGAGGATCTGTCCCCGGATCCACTCGAACACTGACTGTTTGCACCACCTGCAATGGATGCCTCACCTGCACGGTTTGACTGGTGCCCCTTGCTCCGGGCGCTGTCACTGAGAGGACTGCACGACCTTCATGTTCCTGTTGGTAACGTAAACCAGGGACCACTCTCTTAACCCTAGTCTCCACCGAGGGCGGTACAGGACTGGAGCTATGGGTTGGGAAGTGGCTGTGCGTACTCTATGCTATACCCCTACAGGGTGTTCCCCTTAAGACTGCTACTGTTTTGGCTGTTGTTGCAGGGGTTGGGGGAGGTGGGATGGGGGGGGAGGTGCTGGGCGGGGTTCCATGGCTACCGGCATGATTGGGATGTTGGGGTGGGAGGGGGGTTGGGTTGTTCTACGCAGAGGCTAATATCGCTAGGAATCTATATGCAAACTTTACAATGGTGTGTGTACCTATGTTGGCGGGGTAGAGAGACCCCTATCTTATTACACTGGCTGGCACAGCTGCATTTGATGTTGACTTATTTATGGCCGCTATGAATGCTAACACACAATTAACTTGCTTGTCGTGGAATGTGCGGGGCCTGAATGATGCTAAAAAATGTCGCAATGTCATTGCCTATCTTGATAGGCACCACGTTCAGGTGGCCATGTTGCAAGAAACCCACTTGTCGCCGCAGGGTAGGACCACCTTTGCGAGCAGATGGGCTGGGGCCCGCACCTTCTCCTCATACTCCACCTATGCTAGGGGGGTTTCTATCCTTATAGCCCGTAATGTACCATTTCATAAGTATGGAGAGCTTGTCGATAAGGAGGGGCGCTTTGCATTGTTGTGGGGCAGGCTGGGTCGGGACACATACACATTTGTCGTCACATATGCGCCGAATGTGGATGCACCTGTTTTTTTCACTGCACTGTGGGGCAAGATCATGTCCGCTGGCTCACGGCATATAATTTGGGGTGGGGACTTCAATCTGGCACTCGTACCCCAGCTGGATAGGGCCGACGGAGTCTGCTCCTATAAGCCTAGAGCGCGAGAGGCGCTGGAGGGAGTGATTGCAGAGGGCGAGCTGTTGGATGCCTGGAGACACTTACACCCATATAGGAGGGAGGGTACACATTTTACCTCACATACGGGTACATGGGCTGTCTGGACTACTTTCTGGTCACCAGAGGGATCGCCACAGAGTTAGTAGGGGTGGCACACTTACCGAGAACGTATTCTGATCACAGTCCCGTCCTGCTACATCTCCATATACCTGGGTGGGATAGCCCTAGACCGCACTGGAGGCTCCGCCCTGAGATTTTGTTAGACAATCTGTTTTGCACTGAATTGGGGAAGGAGATAACTGATTTTTTTCCCAGAAATAAGGGGTCAGTAGACTCGGTTGAGCACATTTGGGAGGCATTTAAGGTGACCTTCAGGGGCTATTGCATCTCCAAAAGCCATGGTGTTTTACGCGACATCCTCCACACTATTAACACACTGGAGAAGGAGCTGCGTGCTTTGGAACTCCGCATGGTAGCTGAGACTGGCCCCGAACCGCATGCTGCTTTCAGGGAGACATTGTCGAGGTATGAGGAGGAGGCTGCTAGGGAGGCTAAGTTCCGTGGCAAATATTGGCAAGCCCGGAGGTACTGCGAGGGGGATCGGCCTGGGAAGGTACTCGCCACGCTCACATGGGCTCCGCGAGAACACAATGTCGTACTCGAACTCACTATGGCACCACAATCAGGAACTCGGATGAAATCCTCACTGCTTTCACGGCACATTATCACTCACTTTACACTTCCACCATAGGCCCCGACACGTCTTATGATGACTACCTGAAGGATGTAGCGCTATGCTGGCTCAGCGATGGAGACAGGGCATTCCTGGCGGCACCCTTCGAGCTGGACGAGGTCCGTGAAGCCATCATGTCCCTCAAGAATGGCAAGGCCCCAGGCCTCGATGGCATTCCTGCCGAGTTTTACAAAACATACATCGATATCATGGCACCTGTCCTTCGTGAGGTCTACTCGGAATCACTTTGTGACGGTGCACTTCCCTGTTCTATGCGCAAAGTGGTCATCACCTCTTTCCTAAAGCCTGGCAAAGATCCTAGCTCCTGCAACTCCTACCGCCCGCTATCCCTCCTCAACTGTGATATTAAAATACTTGCCAAGGTACTGGCCACACGGCTGTCGCTGCTGATGACTAGAATTGTGTTACCCGATCAGTCTGGGTTTGTGGCAGGCCGGTCTACTTCACACAATCTCCGCACCCTGTTCTCTCTGCTTCGTACGGTTCATCCCGACATACCTGTCGCAGCCGTTTTCCTTGATGCCTCCAAGGCATTCGACTCCGTCGAGTGGCCTTACTTGTTCTCTGTGTTGGCTAGCATGTGGTTCCCGAGGTTGTTCATATCCTGGGTTCGTCTGCTGTATACTCGGCCTACGGCGAGAGTGTTGATCAATGGTCGCCTGTCACAGCCTATCGACATCACTAGAGGCACGCGCCAGGGCTGCCCACTCTCTCCCCTGTTATTCGCCATAGCTGTAGAACCTCTTGCCTGTCGCCTGTGTCAACTACAACGGGACGGAGCGGTGCAATGCCTACAGCGGCAAATAGATGTATCCCTCTATGCGGACGACATCACGCTGTATGTCAAGCACCCTGAGACGCACCTCAATCCCTTACTCAGGGAGTTTATTACGTTTGGCGGGATGTCAGGTGTGCATATCAATTGGTCCAAGTTGCAATTCTTCCCTTTAACGGATGCGATAGCTGACTTTCCCCTTGACTATCCACTTGAGTGGTGCCGAACCGACCTTCGTTACCTGGGGATCCGTATCTCCCGGGACAGGGAGGAGACATTACGAGCCAATTATGGAGTGGCAATCACCAAGCTGACCGCTTCTGTGGATCACAGCCTATCGACATCACTAGAGGCACGCGCCAGGGCTGCCCACTCTCTCCCCTGTTATTCGCCATAGCTGTAGAACCTCTTGCCTGTCGCCTGTGTCAACTACAACGGGACGGAGCGGTGCAATGCCTACAGCGGCAAATAGATGTATCCCTCTATGCGGACGACATCACGCTGTATGTCAAGCACCCTGAGACGCACCTCAATGGAGATCACCCTGCCGCTCTCCATGGCCGGAAGGGCGTCCCTCATAAAAATGATAATCCTTCCTCGTTTTCTTTACCTCTTCCTCAACATTCCCTATTTCCCCGGCGCTTTTTTCTTTAAGACACTCAAAACGGAGCTGCGCAGACACTTCTGGGGAGGCAAGAGTCCCCGGCTCAAGTGGGCCACGCTTACCCTCCCATATGACAAGGGAGGCTTCGATGTGCCTGACTTCGAGGCGTATTACCAGTGCGCGCAGGCACATTTTGCCTACCACTGGATGGCTCCCACGCCTTTTATGCCACATGTTGCGGTGGAAGACTGGATAGTGCATCCCCTTCCGCTCAATGGATTCCTCCACTGCCCGGAATCATCCATCACTACGCCCAATACTTCGGTCTTGTGCACCTTGGATGCGTGGCGCCGTATTGCCAAGAGCTTGTCTTGTCCCCTCCCATACTCACCTAAGTTGCCACTTGCTTATCATCCGGACCTTACCCTACTATGGGAACAGGGATTCCGTAATCTTTGTGCAAAGATCCATGTCACTTGCTGGGGCGACTTGTTCGCTAACGGCCAGTTCAAATCGGCGGAACTCTTCTTTGCGACACACAGCCATACGCCTCTTGAGCTCTTTTATTACATACGCTTACGAGCAGGGATGAGAGACATATTACCTGATTTCCCAGACGAACCTGAAGTTCTGCCTCCGCTTCATTTCCTGTTAAGCTCACAGGATGGGGCCCATCTGGTCTCCGGTCTTTACCGTCAGCTTAGGGGCGCAGCTCCGATGCCGGAATCGGGTGCTCGGACACGATGGACTGCTGAACTGGCTACTGACATTATGTGAAATGGCCCCTCGGGAGCTGACCCCGGGGACCCCGTTACGTAAGCCACCAGGGCTGCCGCCACTCACACACAATATGCCAGAAGCACAGTAGATACCGACCCCCTAGAGCACCGTTACGCCCTCTTCCAGTAATTGACGTCCCGTTCAGCCGTGTGGGGATGGACATCATCGGACCCCTACTCCCCTCCAGAAGCGGTTGTCGATATGCACTGGTGATTGTGGACTACGCCACGCGGTTCCCCGAAGCCCTTCTCCTACGTCAACCCACTACCCAGAACGTTGCTAAGGCTCTCATTTCCGTGTTTTCCAGGGTGGGGTTTCCCCGGGAAATCCTAACCGACCAGGGCACCCAGTTTGTTTCAGCACTCATGAAGCAAGTCTGCTCCCAACTGGGTATAAAACAAATCCGGACTTCGGCCTACCACCCGCAAACCGACGGCTTAGTCGAGAGGTACAATGCCACTCTAAAACAAACATTAAAGAAACTATTGGGACTTGAAGCCAGACGATGGGAAGAGATGCTGCCGCTTGCCTTGTTCGCCATCCGGTGCAAACCCCAAAGCAGTACCGGATATTCCCCCTTCGAACTCCTGTACGGACGTCCCCCTCGCACACTGTTAGATATGGCCCAAGAAGCATGGGAAGCGGAACCGGATCGCACCCGTCCCCTTCCTGAATATGTCGACAACTTAAAAACTCATTTGTCCGTGATCCGGGACATAGTCCGACAAAACCTGGAGAACGCCCAGCTCGCCCAGAAAGGCCAATACGACAAGGGTGCGAAACCCCGGGAGTTTGTCGTAGGCGACCTGGTTCTCCTGATGATGCCATCCTCAGACCAAAAACTATTGGGCCAATGGCAGGGACCGTATTCGGTCCTACGAAAGGTAACACCTGTCACGTATGAACTAGAACTGGATTCCAACCGTGGCACAACTCGGATCTACCACGTGAATCTGCTAATAAAATGGGAAGGACCACGCCCTGTCCTAACTGGCTCTCTCACATCCCTCCCTCTCTCTTTCGACCCCTGCTTGGATCCAGACCGGATGACCACACAAATACAAGAGATACAGAGCGTTCTATACCCCTTACGACAAGTGTTCTCCACCTCCCCTGGAAGGACCTCTGTAACCGAACACGTTATACAAACCGAACCAGGGAAAATTGTCCGCCAGCGTCCCTATCGAGTGCCCGAAGCCCGCAGAGAAGTTATACGGAGGGAAACAGAACAGATGCTGAACATGGGGATTATAGAACCCTCGGTGAGTGACTGGAACTCCTCCATCGTCCTCGTCCCGAAGCCGGACGGGTCGGTTCGATTTTGTATTGATTTTCGCGAAATCAACAAAATCTCCACCTTTGATACGTACCCTCTACCCCGCGTCGATGAAATGGTGGAGCGGATAGGGAAAGCAAAATACATATCAACGTTGGATCTTTGTAAAGGATACTGGCAAATACCCCTCCGGATTGAAGATAGAAAGAAGACGGCCTTCTCCACCCCTGACGGGTTGTTTCAGTTCCTCGTCTTGCCTTTCGGATTACATGGAGCACCCGCCACGTTTCAACGAGCAATGAATCACGTTTTGAGACCTCATTCCCAGTATGCTGGAGCATACTTAGATGATATCATCATCTATAGCAACAGTTGGTCTCAACACCTGGAACACCTGAAGAAAGTAGTCTCCTCCCTGGGGTCTCTCGGTTTTACCATCAACCCCGCTAAGACCACACTGGCAGCCCAAACCGTGAAATATCTCGGATATCTCTTAGGCGAAGGCCTAATAAGACCACAAAATAACAAGATCGATGCCATCCATACCCTTCCCTTTCCTCAAACAAGAAAAGATCTCCGGGCCTTCCTAGGGTTCTTAGGCTACTATCGAAGATTCGTTCCAAATTTTTCGCAAAGAGCCGCACCCCTCACCGATCTCCTCAAGAAAACCACCAAAACAGAAGCTGCCCTCCGAAATTCTACACCCCTACTATGGCAAGCCTTCACTGATCTAAAGAATGCCCTAACCTCTAGTCCCGTATTGGTGAGCCCGGACTATAGCCAACCCTTTCTACTCCAAACAGATGCCTCTGACCAAGGTTTGGGAGCTGTACTTTCCCAAAAGGACCACCAGGGGAATGAAAAACCAATTCTCTACCTCAGCAGGAAGCTGTTCCCAAGAGAGAGAAATTACGCTGTGGTGGAGAAGGAGGCCCTTGCCATCAAATGGGCCGTCGAAAGTCTACGTTATTACTTGGAAGGCCGTGATTTCATCATATACACGGATCATGCACCCCTGGAGTGGATGGCACGAAACATAGGGCGAAATGACCGCGTCCTACGTTGGTTCCTCTCACTGCAGCCGTATCATTTTAAAACTCTCCATCGCAAAGGAACCCATCAGGGCAATGCTGACTATCTCTCCCGATACCCCAGATCCCCTACCGGTACAAGAAAGACAGCTAGGGAAAGGGGATGTGAAATGGCCCCTCGGGAGCTGACCCCGGGGACCCCGTTACGTAAGCCACCAGGGCTGCCGCCACTCAGACACTCACCTATCCTGGCGGATCCGTCGACAACAGCGTCCCTGACAACGAGAACCCCTCCCCTCTCTGTTTTGCAGGAACCAACCCGGAGAAACCAAGAACCGGAAGCACACCCGCCTGACCCCGGAAGTCCCGCCTCCACACCGCCGGTCACTAACAGAAAAGACGGAAGTGGGAGAGCAGACGGAGTCGGAAGATCGTGGCAGGAGATTGCGACTAGAGCGGAGGAAGAGAACGGAGAACCTGAAGAAGCAGACGAGTGGTGTGAGGACTTTTGGAGTCCCCAGGAGGAAGCAGAAGGGCGGCCGCAACTCACCCGGAGAGTTGCGGTGGAGCGCGTGAGTAACACCTAGCCTCTTTGTTGTCCCTGTATATAGAGTAGAGTGTTTGTTCTTCCTACCTGACACTGCTTAGACACGTTAACCCTGCTAGCTCACTGTAGATTCATGTACAGCACCCCTATGTAAATAGCCCCGAAGTACTAACCATCCCTCGCCAACACAACTCACGCTGCTATACAGCCTCTATTTCTTCGCCCTAACCCCGTCGTCCTAAACCTCCCCTCCCTCCTTCCCTCACGGTACTTTTCGCTCCCCTCACGAGCCGGTGACTGGTGGGGGTAATACTATTCCCCGTACGGTGGGACTAACGGGTCCTTTGTCTGTCTCCTCTTACTGCCCTCCGGAGAACTCCTCAGGACGAAGCAGACCTTCACCCAAGACCCGGACCTTCACACCCGACCCGGACCCTCATCCCAAGACACGGACCTTCACCCAAGACTAGGACCCTCACTCAAGACCAAGACTTCCCCGTCATCTCACCTTGTTTGAACTACGCAACCAAGACTTTCCCTGTTTCACAAATAAAACACACTATTGCACGCTATATCCGGCCTCCTTGCCTGATTTTCCAGCCCGCCAACTGCCCACAACCACACATTACTGATGAGCAATGGCACTATTGCTGTGCGCTTACCTCCCGCGTTTCCGCCAGCAGCAGATTGAAAATCATACATTACAAATTCCTACAGCGGACATACTACACGCCGGTGAGAAAACGTAGATTTGGCCTGGCAGATGATGATCGCTGTGTGCGATGCCATGCCGAACATGCGGATATTCTGCATCTGGCATGGGAATGTCCTCAGATAGCGTGCTACTGGCAACAGGTGACAAATGCCCTCGCGGAGATGACCGGGGAGGCTATGCCCCTGGACCCCTTGGTGGCACTTCTCGGGTATACTCTGCAGATCCCCAGATCTTGCCGGAAACTCGTTGATACCGCGCTCCTCTTGGCAAAGAGACGGGTGGCGAGCCGTTGGGGTCGAGGTAGGGCGCCCAAATTTATGGACTGGCTGGCGGACTTGACCTATTGTCAAGACCAGCATACTACATTCGCCAAGTTACTGCCCATCTCGAGCCGGCCTAGTGATATTTGGTGTCCCCTGGTGAGCTATTTGCTAGTGCGCTCAGGTGACGCAGACGTGCCTGAAGAAAACCATGCTGTTGTTTGACGTTATGACTTGACATTTAGCTTGAACCATTATTCCTACTCATACGTCCCTATCTCATTCTGGAGGGTCCTTGAAGGACCTCTTATCCTCGAGCCTTGGCGAACCGGTCTGCCCTCCATGCTCTGCACAATGCCTGGGAACGTGGACCTCCCTCCTGATGGTGCCTCTCCCCCCCCCCCCCTACCCCCCCCCCCCATGTTGTCGAGGGCTCCCCTAAAACCCCTCCCGGCACGTGCTCTCATTTTATCTATCGCATACCATTCCGTGCCATCTCACATGTCGATCTTTATGGTACTGATGGGTGGCTGTTGGGCTTGGTGGGGTGCGACTGCTGTGAAGTGTGTGTTTTTGCCTGACTGGGTTACCACATCTGCTAGATACCTTTTTCATTCCGAGCGAGACTGGACTGCCTCTTAGTTTCTTCAATGTTGGGGAGTTTCTTTTACTGTTATGAAACTGTACAAAAAATTCAAAACGCTGTTCTGCTGCTGCTCATCCTTCAATGCCCCACAACACCGGCTGTGTCGCCATCCTCGTTCACAGATGTGCTGCGCCGCCGGGCCTCAGGGATGCCAGCCACAAGGCTGTGTTATGATTACCGCATTACGCTGCCGGCCTCCGGGTTGTAGGCGCAATGAGCTGTGCACTGTATCTCAACTTGTGCAATAAAGCAGTGTTGAACTCCAAAAAAAAAAAAAAACTTCGGAGAGCAACATGGTATTCTATATCTTCCATACCAGAACGGCGGGTTTGTGGAGGCTCACATATGTCACCTCTGTATTCGTTCCAGCTTGACCATACCTCCCCCCACTTTCGGGGGCATCCTCGCACAGTATATACAGTCTTCTCCTGCAGCAGGCACCAATCCATGTCTTTTTGCCATTCGGTTAGTTTCGGTGGGGCGGATGCACCCCAGAGGCGGGCGATGTTCCTCTTTGCCACCATTTGCCCCAGTGTGACCCAGATTTTCCCTTTTGAAGGCAAGTCTGTGGGTTCCCAAATATTCAAGAGGCACCTCTTCGCTTCCAGGCGTATGTCTACCTCCCATACTTCTTGCATACATTGCACCACACGTCTCCAGTACCTCCGCACCAATGGGCAGTCCCACAGTATGTGGAAAAAAGAACCTGTCTCACTGCAGCCCCGCCTGCAGAGTCCCTCCCCCCCTCCTCCCATCGACTGTAGTCTAGTGCAGGAGATGTATACTCTATGCAGTATTTTAAGTTGTATGAGCCTAAGTCTAGCCGATATCGCCACCTCCTTAGGAGATGCCAGCGCATTCACAAAAAAAAAAGAGGGACCCTGAACCTGAACCAAAGGAAAAGGATACGGGAGGGGAACTACCCACCAGGGAAGTAAATATAAATAACATGTAAGGGAGGTTCCCAATAATCTAAAGGACCAAAAGGTTCCAATATTAGCAATTGCCCACAGAACAGCTGATTGTATTTAAATCATTTTATTGTCATTTGTATTTATAAAAATTCATTACTTCAGTAAATAGAGCAGCATATATAATTCATATAGCGTAAGCCCAGAACTGCAAGGAGCAATTAAAACATTTCTCATAAAACATTCATCAAAACAATAAGTCACAATCGCACTCATGAAACAAAACATCCATCTAAGTACAGACAACTAAGAAAAATCACACACACTCATCAATCAGACAGAAAGAAGCGCCGCCGCGCGTTTCGGAAAATGCCACAGTGGGGAATTCCTTCATCAGGGCGCCAGTCAGTCAGTTTTAGAAGGCCAACAAGGTCCTTCAAAGTTTCAAGATGAAAAAATTAACTCAATTTCAGAATGTTCTGGGCAAGCAGCTTCGTATCACAGCGTATCAGGGAGGAGAAACTCATCAGAGTCTAACCCAAAAAGATGGTAGACGACAGGCCTCGCAGAACATAACGGAGGAAGTGATTTTCAGGCATATGAAGGTCGATCTCTGAATGTATAGAGGAGAAGCGGTTCAAAGGAGCGTGAGGAACCCAACAAACCCGGTCCCGGTAGCGCAGAATAAAGAATATATATATATATATATATTTTGGAAACCGTCCTGAAACTTCTAAGTTGGACAGAACAAGGTGAAGCATATGGATGGAAACTTCCATCGATTAATCCACGAGGGTAAAGTTCAAATATAATTCAGGGACCTTCTTGGTAGGAAATGACAAGGATCTCGAAGTGTCGGTCACAATCGTCACGTTCTGCGCCGATGTGAGAGCTATATGAATTATATATGCTGCTCTATTTACTGAAGTAATGAATTTTTATAAATACAAATGACAATAAAATGATTTAAATACAATCAGCTGTTCTGTGGGCAATTGCTAATATTGGAACCTTTTGGTCTTTTAGATTATTGGGAACCTCCCTTACATGTTATTTATAGATGCCAGCGCATTCAACCATTCTTCATCATCTATCTCCAGCCCGTCAGCCACCCACTTCTCTTTAAGGGACATGAGTGGGTCAGGAGGATTATTTAACAGTTTTTTATATGTGAGGCAGATGGCGTGTTCTAGCATGTGTCCGTCGAGCAGCCTGTCCTCGAGTGGGGAGGCCTGTGGGGGTTTAGTCCCCGGCGGTATGTTAGATTGGAGGGAGTGTCTAATTTGCATATATCTGAAATATTTAGTGTGTGCTAATTCGTATGTTTCTTGTAGGTAAGTAAAGGACTTGACCCCTTTGGGGCCCCACAAGTCTTTAATTTGCGAGATGCCAATAAGGTCCCAGCTATGGAACCCCTTCGTGTGTCCCAGATTGCCTAATTTCTCGGATGCCCATAGTGGAGTGGCCATGGTCAGAGTATTGAACCAACCAAGCTTACGCTGCGCCATATGCCATATTTGTACCGAGTGTTACGTCGGTCCCGTGAGCCGATGTTTACCAGGTCTGGAATAGAGTGCGGCTTCATAGTTCCCACCGGGGAGTAACCACTTGTCCATCCCATTACCGTTGCTGTATGTCCCTTGGTTGATCGCAGACAGGTGGGCGGCCCAGTAATACTTGCGGATATCTGGGAGGGAATAGCACGGTTTTATTTTAGGTAGGGACACTTCAGCACATACTAACACATCCAAAATGTTTTTTTGATTTCGCAAAGCAGTCTGCTAATAATCTGGTCATGATACTTTTAGAAGCCGAAAAGTCCTTTGACCGAGTAGACTGGGGCCGCTTATGGCCAACTCTTTCATCATTTGGAATGGCCGGACGATTTTGCACATGAATACGTGCCTTCTATCGCATGCCACAGGCTAAGCTGTTTTTTGCGTGCTCCCAGTCTACAGTATTCCGGATATATAAAGGCACTCGCCAGGGCTGCCCTCTTATGCCATTGTTATTTGCACTACCTTTTATACACACTTTAATTAACAACTTAAATATACTACCATTGGATCAGGATCTATTGATTTAAGTCCCTGCTTATGCAGATGACTGCTGTTTTTACATCTGACCCTGCCGCATCTCTAGAAGCAATTATACATGAAGCAGAAACATTTGCCTCTTTTTCTGGATACGAACTAAACCCTGGCAAGACCCAAGTGCCTCTTAATTTTACACAGGATAGGCCTTTGTCGGGGGTGTGCTCCGATGTCCCCTTTCTAGGGATTCGCATCTCTTCTCCAATCAAACGCATATTTAGCCTGAACTATGATGTGCTGCTCCAGAATGTTATTAAAAATCTGAGAAACTGGCATAAATTACCCAGAAGTATAATTGACAGATGTAACATTATAAAGATAACGATACTACCAAAGTTCCTCTACCTATTTCGCTCTATCCCTTTAAGAATCTCTAATTCTTTTTTTTTAAATTGGAAGGCGTGATAGGTAGTTTTATATGGGGGATACAAACGAGCACGGCATGCAATTACATTTCTGAAGTTTCAAATTCAAACTATATTACTGGGCTGCGTTTATGGGCCATTTGCATAGCCTTCTCTCAATTGAAGGCCAAGATTATACTAATGACTTTGTTCTAAGCCATGATAGCGCAGGTTTCTTTATTGGACTAACAACCTGAATTATTACAAGAGTTTGTTTCAAGACTCTCATGGATTTAGTTACTATCTGGCTTGAAATCCTAGCTAAATACTCTCTTCCAATATTTCATGACAGATTCCCCCTCCGGGATAACCTGTCACTCTCGGAGATCTTTCATGACAGTGTTTCAAGGAGCCGGGCTAAGCAGGAATTGACCGACTGAGACCTCTTTATGATTGCAATGGTTTTCGTGCATTTGAAAGCTTACAAATTTCGTTCTCACTTCCACGTCAATTCTATTACAAATTGTTGCAACTTAGAGACTTCTTTTTGAGAATACAGGCAGTGAACACTGTAGAGACATGACATATTGATATGTTTACATGTTATACCTTGGAAACATGCAATTCTTACAGCAAATCAACCTTTGTGTCAGGGCAGAGCTGATCCAGGTCTCCAGCTGGCTTCAAAATGGAGCTCCGTGTTGGAGGTAGATATCACCCCCACTATGGTTACTAATGCATTTACAACTCTAGAGGAAGCTGTCTGCTCAATTAACTTAAAACTGTAGCAGTTTCAGGCGATTTGTATGTTCTAATACACCTAGGAAACAATCTCTTTCTGGGGACAACAAGAAGGAAGACTGGTGCAGCAGGGTTCTGTCCAAAAGGCGGGTTATATGCCACAAGCATTGTACATGTGTTTGTTCCATGTGCATAGCTGTCGACATTGTGGCAGGGAATTAGACACGTTTGTAAGGCTCGTCTTGGGTTGTATTTCTTTTATTACAGCGGAGATTATGTTGGGCAACAAGATAGAGCCTGACTATGCACAGCGATCCCTGTCTGCTATCATTTTAGTTGCTGCACGACTGGCCATTTCAAGGGCTTGCATCTTTTCAAGACCCAGTAGTGCAGCAGAATGCTGTGCTATTGTAATGGAAATTTATGAAAGCGAGGAGGCTTTGGCTAAAACATGAGGCGCATGCTCATTGGTAAAATGTTATTCTATTTGGTATACATTGACACATGGCTATGATAACACTATATGATTTTTCTATAAGTCTATATTTTCTATTTTTCTTATCTAATACTTTAGCTATATGTATAATTCTCTTGCTTTAGAAATGAACTCCTAGTTATGAATTGGAAAGGCCGCGTTGTAATTCATGTATCTCTCCCATGATTGGCATATTTGATTTACCAGTAAGACCCTAGTACAGTGCACTGTGTGCGCCCAGGGCCTGTAAATCAAATGCTGCTAGTGGGCTGCAGCACTGATTGTGCCACCCACAGAAGCAGCATGTAAAATATAACTCTGGCCTGGTATTGCAGGGCCAGTGTGCAATCTGGTACTGCCATGTCGGCCCTAACCTTCCCTTTCCTTACATGGCAGACACCCCTGATTTAGGCCCACTGTGCCCCTGTGGGCAGGGTGCAGTGCATGTGAAAGATAGGACATGCCCTGGTGTGTGTGTGTGGCATATCCTGATAGTGAATTACTGCCAATTTCGTTTTTTTAGGTCGAGCCTTTACCATTCCGCAGGAATGGGAAATGGGGAGAATTCAAGTCGGCTATTTTCTCTTCAAACCAAAGGGCTTTCAGCCCGCGGTTTTCATGCAGTGCCCGTCAACATGCACGCGCATCGCATGCAAGCCCAGCCCAGTCCTCCCCTCATTCACGCCCACCCACCAGGCTCTCCCGCCCCCATCAGGCTTCTCTCCCAATCCGCATGCAAGCCCAGCCCAGTCCTCCCCTCATTCACGCCCACCCACCAGGCTCTCCCGCCCCCATCAGGCTTCTCTCCCAATCCGCATGCAAGCCCAGCCCAGTCCTCCCCTCATTCACGCCCACCCACCAGGCTCTCCCGCCCCCATCAGGCTTCTCTCCCAATCCGCCTGCCTCCCCTCGCGCATTCACGCCTCCCACCAGGCTTTCCCGCCCCCATCCGGCGTTTCATTTTTTTGTTTCTGGTGCACGTCGCGTTTCTCCTGTCCGAGTGCTCGTTTTGGCTTCCCAGGTCCCAGTTTATTGATCGCCTGTTTTTCCGTTTATCCTGCCCCCTTATCAGTTATTGTGCAGTGCAGCGTCCTGGGAGCTTGTTTGTCTGATCCCCGCTGCGTGGTATGTGCCGTCCGGGACTCCTCTGGCCGAGTCTGTAATGTGAGCTTCCAGGGGTGATTTTGCCAGGGCCTCCTTCCGGTCTGTTAAGCCCTCTTCACCTGCACTTCCGCCCAGCCCGCTGTGTACTGGAAGCCGCTGCTCACTGTCGCGATGCAGGCCGCTGATCTCTTCCAATCGCGCTATGCGTTCCCGTCGTCGGTTCGTTCCTGGATATCTGGTGCATCAAGCAGGCATGCATTCCTGAATCAACACTGCATGACCCAGTTTGTGGTAATTAGGTCACGGCAGGCTACCCGTGACCTAACCCACGCCCATCCTTTCCCACGTCGGACATTCTACAGTGCGTGATGTCTGTCGAAACGTGCAGCTCCGCGTGTAAACCGCTCCAGAAGGTTCTAGGGCCTCAGTGAAGGTTAGTGCCAGTAAGTCTCTTACCTTGCTTTAAACTAGGCGATACCCTAGGGTGACGATACCTGGAGGGAAAGCTACGTGTGCAGAGTGCTATGTAAATGAGCTTCTGGGTGACTGGGCTCCTTCACAGCACCATGCAGATACACACAATGGACCACACACTGCGATTGACGTGCGGTTTTGCAATTTAAAGTGCGGCACAAGTTTGAGGTTCACAAGCAATATAAAGGATTACTGACGTGACATAAAGTACAACTTCAATAATTTACTGCATGCAACCCAGTTTTTTACAACAATATTTGTAATGTCTTCGGTTGTCTGGTGACGTCCACATACAAGATTGAGAGTTAAAGATTTGAATCATTTGTGGGTTGTAGAACACGACGCCAACGTGCACGGCAACTTGTTTTAACAAAGTGAACTTTTGTGCCCGTTTCTGTCACTTAAATTCCTTGTGCCATCCCCACCACCACTACCACCCACCCATCGCTGCCTGTTAATTTTAGTGGGTCGGCGCCATTGCCGCTGTTTCCCGTTTATTTTGAAAATGCATTCCATTGGCAGTAGGATCGGCACTTGCAATTTTGCTTTTCGTTTTGGAAGGACCCTTACTAAATATATGCAGCAGTTGCTGCCCTGAAGCAGCAGTGGTTTCATTTTTATTTTCGGTTTTGTCAGAGCAGTAATCTATTTATGAGTGCCTCAGTTCATTGTGTTTTGTGGCTCACCCTCAACCCCCCACTCACCCTCACTCACCCTCAACCCCTCACCCTCACTCACCCTCAAACCCTCCCCCTCACCCTCACTCACCCTCACTCACTCACCCTCACTCACCCTCAACCCCTCACTCACCCTCACTCACCCTCACTCACCCTCACTCACCCTCACTCACCCTCACTCACCCTCACTCACCCTCACTCACCCTCACTCATCCTCACTCATCCTCACTCACCCTCAACCCCTCACCCTCACCCACCCTCAACCCCTCACCCTAACTCACACTCACTCCTCACTCACCCTCACTCATCCTCACTCACCCTCAACGCCTCACCCACCCTCAACACCTCACCCAAACTCACCCTCACTCACCCTCACGCTCACTCACTCTCACTCACCCTCAACCCCTCACTCACCCTCAACACCTCACTCACCCTCAACACCTCACTCACCCTCAACACCTCACTCACCCTCAACTCCACAGTCACCCTCACACGCACTCACCCTCAACTCCTCACCCTCACACTCACACACTCACACCCCCTCACTCACACTCACACACACTCAATGACAATAACTCACACTCAGACTCACACACCCTCACGCTCACACACCCTCACCATCACCCCCCATCACCCTCACACCCCCTCACTCACACTCACTCACACTCAATGACAATACCTCACACTCACCCTCACTCACCCTCAACGCCTCCACCTCAACTCCTCACCCGCACTCACCCTCAACACCTCAATCACCCTCAACACCTCACCCTCAACACCTCACCATCACTCACCCTCAACACCTCACTCACCCTCAACTCCTCACTCACCCTCAACACCTCACTCACCCTCACTCTCACTCATCCTTACTCACCCTCAACACCTCACCCTCATCTACGCAACGCCACTCATCTACTAAAAGACACTCAACTACGCAACGCCACTCAACTACGCAATGCCACTCAACTATGCAACGCCACTCAACTACGCAACGCCACTCAACTACGCAACGACACTCACACATGCAACGCCACTCACACATGCAACACCACTCACACATGCAACGCCACTAAACAACGCAACACCACTCAACTACGCAACGACACTCAACTACGCAACGACACTCACACATGCAACGCCACTCACACATGCAACACCACTCACACATGCAACGCCACTAAACAACGCAACACCACTCAACTACGCAACGCCACTCAACTACGCACACATGCAACGCCACTGCCACATGCAACGCCACTCACACATGCAACGCCACTCACACTGCCAACGCCACTCACACAGGCAACGCCACTCACACAGGCAACACAAATCACACAGCCAACGCCTCACACACAGGCAACACCTCTCACACACGCAATGCCACTCACACACGCAATGCCACTCACACACGCAACGCCACTCACACACGCAACGCCACTCACACACGCAACGCCACACACGCAACGCCACTCACACACGCAACGCCACTCACACACGCAACGCCACTCACACACACAACGCCACTCACACACGAACAACACTCACGTTGCCAATAGATCGCGCAGTACGACAGGTGGAACTATTACAATGGCAAATAACAATGCCTTTCACTGTTGTTATCATTTAGAATACATAAAGGGCTTTGTCATTTACACAACCAATAGCTCAAACTTTCCTACTGCGAGACCTATTGGCAACGCCAGTGCTTGTTCACTATTGCAAGGCTACCTGTTCCCATAGGACAGAATGGGGAGTTTGTTAATAACATCTTATAAACATAACTACCCCTGCGAACAAGGTGGAAAAATACAGTTTAGTATGCCTGAACTCTTAATGGTAAAATGCATCTTTTAGTGAGGGTCATTTTTACATGCTGTGTTTGAAAATACCACTTTTAGAAAGTAGGTATTTTCTTGCTTAACCATCCATGCTTGGTTTGTGTATTGCATGTCTGGCTTTTGGATGACAGGGGCTGGAGAAGGGCAGTGGCTCCAGAGAGCCTGATGAGTCAGGACTGGGCTGAATAGACCTGGGCTGCATTTAGAGTAGGGGAAGGAGATTTCCTTTCACCTGAATGGGCCTGGTCTGCTTTCAACAATGCTTTCTCTACCTCCTGCCAGGAAGCTGCACCAGTGAGGACAGAACTGTTTTGGCTGGGTACAGACACTCTCTGCCTTCAAAGAACCAAGGATTTGTGTGTATAAAAAGAGAGGCCCAGACCCCAGACTTTTAGATCATTTCTGGGAATCAAGAGGAGCCTTTTCCAAGGAGAAGCTGAGGAGGAATACTGCCCCTGTGCTGTTTACTGTCTGGGGTTGGCCTGCAGTGGTTACTTACTGCCAGGAAAAGGAGAAAAGTACTTGGCTGTTTGCTTTGTCACCTGCTTGAGGAAAAGATCTCCATGGGCTTTAAATTGAGCTTGCCTCCTGAAGTCTCGGGGATACAAAGACTTAATTTCTTCTGCATCTAAACTGCTGTTTCCGCTGCCACAGAAGGAAATTGCAACACCTACGAGCAACGCCGTAACATGCACCGAAGCTGTGGGCACCGCTCATGAAGAGCACAACGCACTGCCCTGACTTGCACCGTAGGCCTGACGCCTGCCTACGCTGTGCCGCATTGACTCCGAAGTAGTCACTGAGGCCGCTGCTTGCACCGGAGCCGAGGACACCGCTCATAACGTCCACGACGAACCATCCCGACTCGCACTACAGCCCCGACTTCACCGCCACCAGGGTTTCATCAACGCAGAGCCGGTACTCGACTTGGGCGACTTCATTGACACGCACCTTGGCAAGGAACCCCCGCCTCGCCGGCTCCGTGATGTCACCTCCCCGACACAGTAAAGAACAGACCTTTCACCTCCCCTGCACCGCAGTAAAGAACTGAGGCTTCACCTCCCCTGGAGTCGTAAGGAACCTACGCCGCACCACGCCAACGAAGCATCCCCTCCCCAACGCTGTTTACTGTCTTTGCTTTCATAAATTCCAAGGTACTGTTCTTTGGAGGTCTGCTTGACTCCACGCCTGATGATGCGCACTTCGCGGTCGGTGCCGTTCTTTGGGATTTTCATCTGTCACGATGCCGTAATAACACCAGGTTGAACTATTTGTTGCTATAAACTTTAATTAAGTGAATAACCTATTTCTGAGGATATCTTGATAACTATTATGGGTTTTTGTTGTTTGTCCTGTTTTAGTTTAGATAAAGATTACTTTTTTTCTAAACTGGTGTGGTGTCCATTTGTGGTGTTTTCACTGTATTACTGTATGTGTTCACAAATGCTTTACACACTGCCTGTGAGATAAGCCTGCCGCTCATGCCAAGCTACCAAGGGGGTTACTTTAAAATTGTATCCCCCTTACCCTGACTAGAAGCAAAGGTCCCTATTTAGACAAAGGTACATACCTCTGACAACTAGAGACCCCCATTTCTAACCGTAATTACCAGGACAAGGGATATGGGTAGAGCACATTTGTGACGGTCGAACTTCCTGCTGAGTAGTAGAGGAATTTGATAGGACCTAGTGGTGAAGATGAACCAATTGAGACTTGAGGCATAATAGGTAAGAGCTCCTGGTGGGTAGGAGATGGACTGAAGAATCGAATACTCTCTCCTGACAGGCTAAAAGAACTGGCCGAAAGTGATGCCGCTCTTTATGGAAATCTGTCCCTGCGGTGTGCTGCCATCTGGGAACTATTTGAATTTGCAGGCAAGGACTGAAACTGCACCAAACTCTAGGTGGAAAGCTAATTAAGACTGAGTGCCGCTTCCACTGTTTGCATGCTTGTGACCAGTCAATCTAGTCCACACATTATCTCACATGACCATTGCCTTTCTTTTCCCTTCTAAATTATTTGTGACTAAACTATATTGAATATAACTGCATTTAGGGCTGGTTCCTAAATGAATTTTCAGATTTATATTGGTCTTGAAAAAATAAGCTATATATTTGTGAATAGATTGTCCATACAACTGTTTAATTGTAACTAGTCAGAAATAACTCTACATTGAACAATTGTTGTGTGCTTTATGCTATTGTCCCAGGTTCCTGGTTAGCTTAGTGCGCACACCCTTGTGTTAATTACTATGTCCAAAAATTAGGGGTTAGGGCCTACATTAGGGGTGACATTAAAGTATTAAAAAGCAAGGTGTAGGCCTGGCAAAATGTTCAGTTTGCATGGTCAAAATGTCAGTTTAAATTGCACACCTAGGCTGTAATGGCAGGCCTGGTGACCTGTTTATAGTGCTCCTTTAGTGGGTGGCACAAAGAGTGCTGCAGCAGGCTAGTAGCATTGCATTTATAGGGCCCTGGTAAGCCACTGCCACCATGTAGTAAATTAAATAATCTTTTGGCCCCCCTCCCTCTCCTTCCTATTCTGTCAAGACCCTTGGGATTATGCTTAATCATCTGACACTTCACACCCATATAAGTTCTGTTGTCTCTTCCTGTTTTTTTTACTTTACGCATCATTAGAAAAGTATCCCGGTTTTTCTCTCCTTATGCACTTAAATTGATTGTTATGGCCATGATCTTATCTAAGATCGATTACGGGAACATCATCTACAACGGTGCCCCCGCCTACGCACTTCAACGCCTCCAGATGGTGCAGAGCCAAGCAGCTCGCCTGGTGCATGGCCTACCAAAATTCCATCACTCTTCCCCTCTCCTTATGGTTCTTCACTGGCTTCCAATTAAGCAAAGAGCCCTTTTTAAACTTGGTTGCCTCACCTTTCAAGCTCGGGCAGGCACTGCCCCCGCCTTTATAAATTCTGCCATTATCAATTATAGTCCCGTCAGAGACTTACGCTCCTCCTCCAAATCTCTGTTAGTTATCCCCCGGTTCAAGAAGAAACTATCCGGTGGTCAGAAATTTTCGGTACTGGCTCCCACCTTCTGGAACTCCCTTCCCCCCTTCTTAGATCTTCACCCTCTTACATGGAGTTTCGTAAAGACCTCAAGACCTTTTTGTTTCAGCAAGCTTTCAGCCCATAGCTCCCTCCCTTCTCTACAGTTTGAAATCCTATAGCGCCAAGAAACTGCCAAGTGAATGTGCGCTTTACAAATAGCTCAAAATTCAAATTCAAATGTGCCAATTAGGTGTATACCAATTTAACAGGTTTGGAGATAAATGCACAAGCAGTTTACTACTGTTTACCAGGAGTAAAGTACAGAGTCCTATGGCCAACAAATAAAAACGTGTTCAGCAAGAGAAGGCGCACATCTGTGGTGAACCTTTAGAAAAGGCTGATTTCCAACAGTGTCCATAAATCACATCTAGCTTCCCTGTCCTTTCTGGGGGGAAATTTCACTCTGTTGCTTAACCTATCATGAGGTGGGAACAGCTTGTCTCCCCCTTTCTCAAAAAACTCTCCTGGCTTACGCTGACAGCCTCTGTTGCCTTCAGAGCCTGCATCATTGCAAAGCATGAGTGGCCACTGGGTTGTAGGGTCAGAGGGGCCATCAGACCTGAGTGGGACAGATCTGCTATGCAGCAGGACTCTGCCACTTGGAAAGCTTCTTTTTATCTTTCTGAATAATTTGACTGGTGAAAGGAAAAGCTGCCTTTATGATCAGTAGACCAGAATAAACAACTCAACAGCTTCAAATCTTCAGTACTAAGCAGCATTTTTAACCTCTTAACTGCTGGGACTTTTCTCCCCCTAGTGCTGAGCCCATTTTTGGCTATGTGTAGTAGTTCCTGATTAGACCTCTAACTTTCTGACCACATAAGGTATCCACGCCAAATGTGCGTCCTTTTCTTCAAACATCATGGGGATTCTAAAGGTACCCAGGGATTGTATATTCCCCTGGAGGGGTCCGAGAAATTAGCCAAAATATAGGTAGTTTTGTTTTGTGGGGGAAAATGGGAAAAAAGTGCTGCAAATGAAAGCATCTGGGTTTTTCCCTGCAAATGTTATCAAAAAAGGGTTTGTGTGGATGAAATCACCACTTTCCAGCTTTTAGGGAATGACAGACTTTTGTCTGAAAATCAAAAAATTTTAGTTTTGGCATTTTTCTGGGACATAGCCTATTTTTGCTATTTTGTGTGCTTTAAACCTCCTTCCAGTTAATGGTAGAAATGGGTATGAAAGCAATAATGGATCCTGGAAAGCTATACATTTTCGAAAAGTAGACACAATCTTGAATTCAGCAAGGGGTCATTTGTGTTTATCCATCAAGGTTTCGTCATAGAAACTAACAGTTAAATATTGGAAAAATTGTTGAAAAAAACAGCCTTTTGTGTCAACTTTTTCACCTGTAAGTTCTAATTATGACAGCTGTTTCAAAGCAATATACATTTACATCCGCTGGACCTTTCTGGCTGTGTGGATATATAGGACTTGTAGGTTCACCAAGAGCCCGACGAACTCAGAGCCAAAAACTGAGCAGCGTCTTGCAATGGTTTTTTATTAAGTACCGGGTATATAGCAATTATTCTGGAAAAATGTATACATGGAAAATTCGGTATGAAAGTATGAAAGACTCCTATGTATTTCTGAAATGGGAACAAAATATAGAGTTTAGAAACAGTAGATATTTGCACATTTCCGAAATTGGGAATACTCATACTAGCATGAGAATTTTCGGTAATTTTTCAATATGACTGTTTTTTTACACATTGTCTTTCATTTGGAAGGCAGAAATGCATCGAAAGTCAATAGGTAATAAGAGTTGCTTTACAAATCTGAATTACCTTAAGTGTTCCGATAAAAATGGTACCTCACTTGTGTGGGTTGGCATAGTGCCCACGACAGGAAACCGCTCCAAATGCAACGTGAACACACCACATTTTCACAATGAAAAATTACCCATTTTTTGCAAAGTGCCTAGCTGTAGTTTTTGAACCCTTGATCTGCTGGCACCCAGGGAAACCTAGCTAACCTATACTTTTTTTAAACTAGACATCCAGGGGAATCCAGGCTGGGGTGACTTGACTGGCTTTCACTAGGTTCTGTTACCCAGAATTCCTTACAAACCTAAAAGATTGTCAAAAAAAACACTTTCCTCCCATTTCTGTGGTGGAAAGTTCTGGAATCTGCATGGATCCACAAATTTCCACCCACCACGCGTTTCCCAAAGTCTTCCTAGTAAAATGGTACCTCACTTGTGTGGGTAGGCCTAGTGCCTGCAACAGGAAACGAGGCAAAACGCAACGTGGACACACCCCAATTTCACAGTAAAAAATTACCCTTTTTTGGCAAAGTGCCTAGCTGTAGTGTTTGAACCCTAGCTCTGCCGGCATGTAGGGAAACCTAGCAAACCTATACATTTTTCAAAACTAGACACCCAGGGGAATCCGGGATGGGGTGACTTGGCTGGCTCTCACCAGGTTCTGTTACCCAGAATCCCTAAAAAATTGTCCAAAAAAATAAATTTTCTTCACATTTCTGTCGTGGAAAATTCTGGAATATGCGTGGATCCACAAATTTCCATGCACCCCGCGTTTCCCAAAGTCTTCCAATAAAAATGGTACCTCACTTGTGTGGGAGGCCCAAGTACCCGCAACAGGAAACTGCCCCAAACGCAACGTGGACACACCACATTTTCGCAGTGAAAACTGACCTTTTTTCAACAAAGTGCCTAGCTGTAGATTTTGAACACTAGCTCTGCAGCCAGCTAAGGAAACCTAGCAAACCTATACATTTTTTAATAGTAAACACCCATGGGAATCCAGGATTGGGTGACTTGGCTGGCTCTCACCAGGTTCTGTTACCCAGAATCCCTTGCAAACCTAAAAGATTGTCCCCAAAAAAACATTTTCCTCACATTTCTGTGTTGGAAAGTTCTGGAATCTGCGTGGATCCACAAAATTCCACCCACCCGCATTCCCCAAAGTCTTCCGAGAAAAATGGTACCTCACTTGTGTGGGAAGCCCAAGTACCTGCGACAGGCTAGGGCCCAAAACGTAATGAGAGGACATCAAAATTGCCTATCACAAAACGCACGGGCCAAAAACCGAGGTGACCCCCCCCCTGCAAAACCAGTTTGTTTTGTGATCGGCAATTTTGATGTTGCCTCAATACGTTTTGGGCCCTAGCCTGTCGCGGGTACTTGGGCCTGCCACACCAGTGAGGTACCATTTTTATCGAGAGACCTTGGGGAACGCTGGGTGGTAGGAAATTCGTGTCTGCCTGGCGATGCCACAACTTTCCCACACACATTTGTGGAAAAATTTATTTTTTCAGCTAAATATGAGGTTTGCAGGGCATGTTGGGTAAAAACAAGCAGTGAGTCTTGCAAGTCATTCACTCTTGTACTTCCCTCTTTGTCTACTACTTAAAACGTAAAAGTTTGCCTAGGTGACGACTGAGCTAGGGTAGAAAGTCCCCTGCTACCCATTTTGACAAAACAAATATCTTACAAGAGGCCATTCAACCGACACAAATATAAATCGAACATGAATTTGATTAAGCTAATCCACCACATCAAAACATTTCTCAAGCTGAACAAGCATATCTACCTTTGAAAATAAGGCAAACATGCTGGAAATTTTCAAAAAACTTCCTAAAGAGAACATCATAAACTACGAAGAACGGTTGAATATGAAACACGGGTACCTCATGACAACGTGGCATTTGTTCTGTCCACCAGAATGTGCAGCGTGGGGACTATAATGCACTTGTCAATTGGCAAACAGAACAACAACCACGTTCTGAAAGCAGAAAAAGGTCTTGAGAAAACCATGATTTCATGAAGTAGAGGAAGAAATATTCTGCAGCTGCTTGCGTAGTGAAGGAGTGGCCCACAGACAGTAGGTATCCATTCACACCAATTGAAAGGTTAACCTATTGGCAGCTCCACCTCAGTCAATTTCCCAGTATTTTGCTTTAGTGTGATAAAACATAATGCAAGTAGGAAAACAGAAGGCAGGCTTACTTGGGCACTGGGGACAGTAAACTCCTGCCTCTTTCCCTGCTTCAAGCACACTTTACAACGACAACATGGTTGCTCCTTTTTGGGTGTTGCAGGAATTTTATCAGCAAAGTTTCGCTCCTGCAGCCTTGCCACGTCCTCCAGAACACATGAAGTGGAGGCTGCTGCTTCTGTAGCAGTGAGACTTTCAATCACAGACAACTGAAAGTTAAGCAAAGACATGGGTCTTCATGTGGTGGTCTCACGATAAACAACATACGCATTGTATGCTGCCATCTGGATCAGGTGCGTAAATAGTTTTATACTAAGTGCGATTTTTACGACTCGCATTGTATGGCTGAAGAACCTGGTCATTCTTGTCCTCTCCGCCCATGTACTTGTTGTAATAAAATATACAGGTGGGCTTGTGGACTTCGGCCATCTGACCCCAAACCGTTACAGGGGAAGTGCTCTCAGCCTGAATTGTAGTGAGCACGTACACGTCACGTCTATCTGAGTACTTGACTGCGAGCAGTTCGTTGGAACACAACGCATTGATCTGGGATTTCTGGACCGTCTTGCAAACACGCTCCTGCGGGAATCCTTTGTGGCGACAACGAATTGTACCGCAAGCCACGGTGCCAGCTTTTGGAGAGCTCACTGAACAGCTCTACTCCTGTATAGAAATTGTCCACATAAAGGTTATAACCTTTGTGAAGAAGTGGCTGGACAAGTTCCCATACGATCTTTCCTGTGACCCCTAGCATGGGAGGGCAACCTACAGGGTTAAGAGTTGTCCTTCCCTGTATACACTCTCAGGCTGTACACATAGCCAGTCGAGCTCTCACACAGCATGTACAGCTTGATGTCATAGCGAGGGCGTTTGCTCGGAATGTACTGACTAAACAGTAGCCGTCCTTTATACGAGATCATAGACTCGTCAATGGCTATATTTTTTACAGGAGTATAAAGTTCTGGAAACCTGGCAGACGAATGTTCCACGACAGGCCGAATTTTGAACAACCTGTCATGGTCTGGATGGTCCTGGGGCAATGCAGCAGAGTTGTCATTGAAATGCAGCATGCGCTACAATAGCAAAATACGATCTCTGCTCTGTATGGTGCGAAGGTGGGGGTTAACCAAACCGTGCGTTTAGACCAGTAGGATAGCAAGGTTGGTTTATGCACTACCCCCATTTTAAGTCTGAGGCCCAAAAATATCTTCAACTCCCCTAGATAAGTGGGAGTCCACTTGTGCGCCCTAGAATGAGGCCCAAGAGTGCCTCCTGTTCAAAAATCAGGGTGTTGGTCCTCCTGGCCGGCCACTGACCAGGAGGACCAACGAGTTGAATATCGGCGCTGTTTTTTTTTTTTTTGCATTACTTTCTTTTAAAAAAAATAGCATATTTGGAGGCCCCCCCCCCAAGGAAAGCCAACATATAATAATAAAATATGCCCCGGGGGGCGACCCATTACCACGATGGCCGAACCCCTACCACGAGGGCCAACCCCCCCCCCTCCCCCAAAGACATTCCTGGTGTCTAGTGGGGTTTCCTGGCCATGGATTGCAGCGCTGCCACGATCCACGGCCAGGAAACCCTTTCAGGAAGGCCTCGTTTGAAAGGGGAGACTCTCCCCTTTCAAACTAGGCCTCCCTGTAAGCTGGGGAGGCCGTTTTCGGCCGGATTTCCCCATCAGAGTCGAGTGTGGCTTTACCTGCTGCTGTCCTCTGCTCCAGTGGGGAAATCAGTCGCGTCAGAGCGCCTCGCGGGGCGCTGACTTCACAGATTGGCAGGAGGGGGAGCAGGGGGAGTCGCTGAAAGCCTTCCGTGTCTCCCCCAGGGGGAATATTTAAAAAAACAATCTCCGTTGCAATGCACCGGAGGTTCAAAGGGGGCCCACCCTGGTGTCGGCCAATGGACGTGCACCGCACCAGGGAGGAAGAGCTTGCGTCTGCCATTGGCCGACGCAACCACAAAAAGGGTTAAGGGATGTGCTGGCTCTTCATGCTGTGGGCAGCGCTTGTCCTCCAATAGGTGCCCACTGTTTGTATAAAGGAGATATTGGTGATCACTTATGGGTATCTTGAGTCAGCAAAAGTCATTGCAATCACTTCCTTACTGCTTGACCTGTTGTCCATCAGCATTCACCATCTTTCTGATTGTTGCGACTCTCTAGAACAGGAAGAGGGGTTCAAAATATGTGACAGGCTCTGGATTATACACAGGGTGTGTGGAGCGACAGTAGATTTCTATGGGGTGCAGACTGTCACCTTCTAGGACCAGGTAGTGTGGCATTTGAGAAGTGGTTCGCCGTCAATACTAGTTTTGTGTGGCAATGGGTTTTTGATTTTCCCTTAACCGGGAAGAACCAAGGTTTGGCGTTCAAGGGTGAAGAGCTGACCCACAATATTTCATTGAAGGGATATCCGATTTCAGAAATGTTGTCTTGATTTCAGCAAAGCAGAGTTTCAGAGGATCTTAAACACTTCTGTCCGGTTTGTTTTTGTTTAAACTTCCCTTTAATGGGGTTGATTAAATGATCTACGCGACTCTTGACCACATTTTGCTTTGTAACAAAGGTCTTTTTTTAATCAAATTGACTCATAAGAGGTTATGCCCCTAAAGGAAATGCTTTCTGGGGCGCATTTATTGGATGCATTCAATATTTATTTATTCCCACACTTTCAGCCAAACGGGATCCGTTATCTAGTGTGACCCTGCAAAATATGCAGCACGGAATCAGCAATACCAACATCATGCTAAAATTTGTATTATAATTGAATTGGTAGTAATGGCTCCCACTAGGTGAGAAAAGACCGCACAATCAAAGAAATGGAACAATTGTATCTCATAAACCGTAGTAAAGTGTGAATAACAAGTTTACTTCCTCTCTTCTTTTTATTTAAACAATTGTTTTTTGCGGTGCTAGCTTTGCTCCAACGCACCTACTACCAGGAGATGTTGATCACACAAGAGAAACAAATGTGTACAACAAACCAAAACTTATAAAGCACTAATGAGCACATCCTTTAGTATCAATAATCCAACAGGGTACTGGATAACACAAAATAGAGTCTCTATTAGTTTTGATGCTCAAATTTGTGATAATAAAGTACTAGGCATTTATGGCTTACAAAATAACATTGTTATCTTAAAGGGTTTTTAAAAAGCTCTCAAATATTAAAAATATGTCCTGGCGCTAGAAACGGAGCACAGCGATGCAATACCAAACAAAGAGAATCAACCCAAGAACAAGAAAAGCAATGTCAGAGGGTATTCAGCCAGGTCTTCAGGCTGTAGTGGTTAGGGACCGGTAAATGTCCCATGACTCCACATGTATGAAGCTCTGTGTGTTACTGTGAATAAGGTTCTCTCTGTGGTGCGTACTGGTCATACAGCAAGTCACCCTAAGAGTTCCTTAACCTATAAAAGTATTATTTGTACTGCTTTATGCCTCTATATGCACACATAATTCTTCTTGACTTTGAAATGCACGATTGCGTGCTGTTATGGGCACTTTAATGCCGCAGGTGACTAAGAGTAGCTTGCATTTGTTTTCTCCAAGGCTAGAAAGCAAGGAGCTGCACGGTTTGATGTTAAAACTAAACAAGCATTTGCAAAGCAAATAAGTCTAGCATTAGCCTCCAGCCTTTTAAATTTGGAAATGCATGTTTTCTCCTGCCATGATTTTTGCAAAAGGTTATTGTTGGGAAACCTGCTGGCCCTCATCAATCCTTAAAACACTTTTGGTATCCAAACACATTACCATAGCAGTCAGCCGGTGGCAGAGTGAGCTTGACCCATTGCCCCATGATGCATCCGGAGTGGGTGAAAAAAATATGAATGACAACAGTAGACTAAGGGATAAAGTTTGACTGAAAACACCTATACGTTTTAGTAAAAATTAAAAGGTTTCGACTAATGAGCCATAAAAAAAAGCCAATTTGGTCAGGCATTGGCTGCTAGCCTCTTGCTTCTGCTAATGCTTTTTGTAATATTTTTGTAAATCTTTACAACAAATAGGATTGCATTGATTGATAAATAGAGAATTGCAAAGAAAGATGGGTGGGTTGTATAGGTAGAGAGGGCTGAACAGATAGTTAGTTGCATTTATTGAGGGATGGATAGAGTTGCATAGATAGAGTTGTAAAGACAGAAAGATAGATGGGGTTGCATATGTAGAAGGGTAAAGAGATAAACAGGTAGAAAGATAAGTCAATAGGTAGATAGACTAGTAGAGAGGGTTCCAACGAGAGACATAACAAGCAATTAGAATGTGCAGTACAGCTTCAATCAGTAATATAATAGTTAAATATCTACATAAGCACAACATACAAGAACACTGAAAGCAAGTTAGAAATCCATGCAAGTTAGAAATCCATACAAGCAGGACATATGGACTAGATTTAATTACGAGTATTACTGTAGGCCTCAATTAAAATACATGCCAGCATGACTTACAGGATGCAGTCATAAATGCACTTCATTGTGTGTATACTTAAAAGATGTTACTTTTACAAAGAACGATTTCAAAAGGACACAGTCTGGCATGCTTTGAAAAACAACAATCCGATAAACAAAGGGCACCCCCAAAAGGAATTTAGAGCAGCATTAGCAGGCGGCCAGGGCTGATAAATCTGGAATGTGCCCTGTACTTTAATCAAAAACAAAAAGAGCTGGTAGAAAGCACCCTGCCATCATATCAGGCTCTAAACACAAGGCAACACTAAAGTAATAATATTTTTTTTTAAAACATTTACCATGAATGTATCAACATTTGGAACATATGTGCTCCTTGTGAAAGAGCAAAATGCAGTTCAAGTGAAGTTAAACCGTGTCTGAAGTAGGTTTACACATTGCCTCATGTTATATGCTGTGGTAGTGATGTGTCTGATGTGAATAACACATCAGCAGGCTAGTGGATGAAGAGATCTGTCTGGAAGCCCCTTTAAGTAAGCATATTCTGTATATAATTTTTGCAAAATCAAAGGTCTTGCCCAACTCAGACCTACATTTATGTAGATTAACTATCCTGGGATGGACCAGGGAAGGATAACACAAAAACGCAATTGGAGTTTAAGTAATGTTGAGGTGCTCTTGTAGGTTATGATAGTTAGACTACATGTGAATTGGGTAAGGTTGGTCTGACAAGCTCAAGGCCTGCACATTTAATTTGTCCTTATTTTTACCCATTTGCACCATTTTAGTCATCCTCTTTGCATGTATTTTAACTGTCAATAAAAGAAAGACACATAGCTTGTCAGACCCATGACATCAGTTTGGCTGCGATTCTAACACTTTTTAAATTATTTTTAGATGGTACAGACTTTTTCCCGGTGTATCCTGCGCTCTAAGGAGGAGGTAGACTTGGACGAACTACTGGCTAGCCGATTGGTCACATTTATGATGGATAATTACCAGGAGATTTTAAAAATTCCAGTTTCTTTGCAGACAGCTGTAGAAGACCATGTGGCCCATCTGCGAAGAGTAAAGGTAACCTGAGAAATCTCACACTACAGTCCTCCCTCCCACTCCCCCCACACACACTCTACAGTACTCCACACACTCTACTTCCTGATCTCCATACACACTACAGCCCTTCTCTCACACACACTTTACAGCCCCCCACACACACACACACTACAGTCTTCCCCCATGTGCCCACTTCGACAGTGCTCTAACGTTTGCAGTCTGCTTTATCCTATATTCAAGTGTCAACTGGTATTAATAATTTCCGTTGAAGCATTGCTTTTTATTTTCAATGATGTAGTCAATTAGAGTTTTTTCTAGTTTAAGTAAAGTATGTGTGGCAGATTTAGTAGATCATTGCAGATAAAAGTAAATTGCTTCTAGAAACCATGCACCTGTACAGTCAACCTGTAACAAGTAAAGCCACAGTGTAGATTTTATTTTTAGAGGTGGTGGTTACTTGATCCCATTGTATTTTCAGCACAGAATGTGATGCATCACTTTGGAAGGCAAGCATAAATATGTGGAGGTACTGGGATGAGTATTTCAACAGAGTAAAATAGGCCTGTTTTGATTTGCAACCTAATTGACAGAAGTGTCCATTAGCTTTGTTTTTACTTTTTCACAATTGCATTGCTTCGAATTTTAGACTATTCTAGAAATTGAGAACTGTGACAAATATATAATGGTCATTGCAAAATAATTCTCAAACAAGTCCATGCACAGTTGACATAGAAATTGCAAGTGGCAGTATTTAAATGCCATGAAGGACGCGGGGCTGAAAAGACAGTCGTCTGAGGATGCTGAAAGAAAATACAAGGTTCTGTAGAGGAGATCTGGGACAGAGCCAAATGGGTCGGGCTGCAAACACAAAGAAGTCTACCTCACGCTCAAAGTGGCAGAGGGCAAGCGAAAGCCCAAAGAAGCTCTTGGATCTAAACACCAAGATACCGTAGGAGGCAAACCCTCAGAACTGGCCTTGACTCTGAAAGGTCGGGAGAATTCAGCAAGGGGCAAACTTCGGTGCTGAAGAAGAATGCACCAGATTAAAAGAAAGCGTTCAACGTCAAAGAAGAATAGATGCCTGGAGGCTGGATTGGCTGCATTAATAAAAAGGAAGACGTAGCTCAGCAACTTCTTTAACAGGGATACAAAGTCCTACTGAGCCCCTTTTGGCAAAAACAGCTCGAGATTGAGACCAAGACTGAAGAGCCAGAGCTGGAACTACCGGAAACGCCAGAGTAGGAGCAGCATGAGGGTGATTTAAACTTCGAAGAAGCCTCCTTCCAGGAGGGCATGTTCAAGGCTGATACATCAGAAAACTGACATTATGTCAACGTATATATTCCCCTTGAGGCAGGTATAGACCTATAACGCTCCAGGGCCTCGCCACCAGAGGATATCTTTGTGCATAATGCAGTAGTCAAGCAGGCGGCAGACACCTTCAGCGTCAAGCTAGAGGAAGAACAAAGGTAATAGTGTCTCCTGGAGATTTTACTACTTCTCAGCGAACAATCTGGTTACCGCTGATGCTTCCAAGTGTGCTAGACCACATAAGGGTAGTCTTTAAAGAACCATCTACCATGAAGGTTGGTACTCAATGGGTGGTGAAGTACAGACTTCCCACATAAGACCCAGAGTACATCAGGGGTTCAGTGACTGCCAACTCCTTCATCATGTCCACAGCTCAAAATTGAGAGAATTCAACGCCATCAGTGGACCCAGCTCGAAGAAGGCAGGTGGGTAATTCTGGTAGGGAGAAATTTGGAACATTCGTCGGCAGTTGAATGGAGAATCGCCAATCCCAATGCACACCTGCAATGGGAGGCGATGGAGAGTCTCCTACAGCACCTTCAAGAGCAACACCAAAAGGGGAGAAGTCTTCAACCAGGTGGAGAAGGCAGTCACCAACACTTGCTTGAAGTCATCCCTGTAAGCAGCAGTCAACTCTGCGCTGGAGCCACGCCTGGCTACAGGTGTCCATGTTCAAGCAGTAGGCTAAAGCAGGCAGCAGTAGTGAACATCCCAACATCACCAGTAACCAAACTGCAGCCTTCATAACTCCCCTCTCCATCAGATCAACCAACTACATCTTCATCTGATACCTCAATTACCTCCTGGAAGACACTACAGACCCTAACTCCATGGCCCTCCACGACAGCCTCAGCAACTTCGGACTCACCCAGTTCGTCCAAGGACCAACCCACACAGCAAGCCACACCATCTACGCTATTTTCTTCTCCAGCAACTGGTTTACCACAACCTATACCACCCCGCTCACATGGTCCGACCACTAGAGCATACATTTCAAGATACCTGGCCACCAAGCCACTCCACCAGAAAAACCCAAAGCACATTGAAGACACTGGGGAAAAATATCAGAAAAAAAGCTGGACCAAGACCCTACAGGAATGCCCACCCAACCTCTAGGTCAATGCCAAGCTCTTCAATAGATGGCTCGATGACTGTGCCAACCACACCGCTCCCACCAGAAATAAGACCCACAAAAATAACAGGTGTCCCAGCTGGTACCAAACTATCTTAGGCAGTTCAAGCACCACTGCAAACAACTTGAGGGAAAAAAGGGAGACTAAACAAAAACACATTGCAAGATCAACATACAAAGCCTCCCTCAACATCTACCACCAACAGCTACGAGAGGCAAAGATAAAAGACCCTCACGCTCCGACTCAAAGCCAACTCCAACAATGGCAAAGAATGCTTCACCATTGTCAAGGAGGTCTCCAATCCCGCAGATGCCAACAATGACCTCATCCCATCTAAAGCACTCTGCAACGACCTCTGACTTATTCAAACAGAAGATTGCTTTGTTCTACAACACATTCGGCCCACAGCATACTGATTTGATTTCCCCCAACATGCAGTAAACCTCCTTCATTGTCCAATAGTAGCTAAGCAACCGGAAGCCCCTCTTGCACAAAGAAACCACGCCCTGATAAATACTATTGACCCCGGAGCCAATTCAGACCCCTGATCCCACTTCATATTCTTTGGAAGAACCATCATTCCTCTTGCGTTCACTGCTATCAACACCACCTCCATAACCACTGACACCTTCCTGTCTTGCTGGGAAAATGCAGAAGTCCATGCTCTATTGATGAAACCAACAGCAGACCCTAACACCCTCAGTAGCTACAGACCCACCTCGCTCCTGCCTTTTCCAGCTAAAGTCATTGAGAAAACAACACGACCAAACTCTCAGACCACCTTGATCTCCAACTTCTTGACCGCTCTCAATCAGGCTTTCAGACCAACCACAGCACAGACACATCCCTCATTGCGGCCACTGATGACATCCGCAGCATCCTCTACTGGGGAGTAACGGTCACACTCATCCTCCTCATCCTCTCTCGATACAGTCTCCTGCAACTAGCACATCAGGAAGCTTAAGCACTTTGGTATCTACAAACTGGCTCTTAAGTGGATATTATCCTTCCTCACACGCAGACTATTAACTATCAGCACGTAAGGAAACTGGTGAGACACGTTTTTAGGTGCTCAGGTCTCTGCCTTTAACTACTGTGACTTCAGTCTGTTTTAAAAGATTACTGCTATTTGCACTTTCATATTCTGCTCCCTCACCCACTTACCTTGAGTGTCCTGGTGTCCCCCTGGTCCATCGTGGCTTGTGCCGATTGAACGGAGGGGCCATACACCATTCTGGAACACCTAGGCTGTCCTCACTTCCTGTGTGGAACGCATGGTCAGCGTTCCACACACTGCTGCCCGGTCCCGCCCACTTCCTCTCAAAAGGGATTGCGCCAAGCGGACACGCGCAGACAATTAACTATCAGCACGAAAGGAAACTGGTGAGACATGTTTTAGGTCCTCAGGGATTTTAAATCTTTTCATGTAACAGCCAGGTCTCTGCTTTTAACTACTGTGACCTCGGTCTGTTTTAAAAGATTACTCTACTGCTATTTGCACTTTCATATTCTGCTCCCTCACCCACTTACCTTGAGTGTCCTGGTGTCCCCCTGGTCCGTCATGGCTTGTGCCGATTGAACGGAGGGGCCATACACCATTCTGGAAAACCAAGGCTGTCCTCCCTTCCTGTGTGGAGCGCAAGGCCAGCGTTCCACACACTGCTGCACGGTCCCGCCCACTCCCTCTCAAAAGGGATTGCGCCGAGCGGACGCGTGCAGCGGCGCGCCAAAGGCAAGCCCGTCTGCGCCCGTCCGCGCCTTACCGCCGCCAGGTACCCTGTCCATTTTTTTTTTTTGCCCTTATTATTTTATACTTTAAGGTGCTTTCTTATCTCCCACAGATGGCCATTATACAATACACGAGTCAGGAGCTACACTCCTTAAACACTGCTCCACGCCCTCCTCTATGCTATCCCCCAGTCCAGGTACACTACCAACCGAGTCGGAAATCCCTAACTAAACCCTACAAACTCAACCACTATAAAAGCAAACCCTTATCACTACCTTTACCGAAACTAACCTGTTTGTACTGCAATACTCGGTCCTTCCCTAAACACGCACTAGAAATATGGTCAATGCTAGATATCGAAAAGCCGGACCTATTTCTCTTGACTGAAACCTGGCTCCAAGACTCCTCCTCACCTGACATCGCAGTAGCCATGCCTTCTGACTACAGGATATTCAGACTGGACCGAGTCGGGAAAAAAGGTGGGGACACTGCAATTATCTATACGACAAACATTTCACTACACATTATTGATGCCTTCTTGGCTAACGGAGGCGAATAGTGTATTGTCTCCCTCGTGACAGGAAACGATGAGCAATAGAAAGTTGCTCTTCTCTACAGGCCTCCTTGCACCAAAACCAATTTCGTCAACAATCTCATGGAGACAATAGCCCCACATTCCCTAGCCTCTAGCAATTTTATCTTGGTAGGGGACTTTAACTATTACGCTAAATTAACCCTAGATCCCCACACCTGCGACCTTGTCTCCAGTATCAACTCATTAGGCCTAAACATGTTAGCAACTGGCCCCATTCACAAGGCAGGCCACACATTGGATCTCCTATTCACAAACTCAACCAAAGTGGTGGTTGATCAAACTCTCCCCGTTCTATGGTCAGATCACTTTGTCATCAGGTTCTACATCTCCATAAACGCAACACAACCGGTCGAAAACCACGTGAAATGGAGCAGGCCATGGAACAAGATCAACATCGAATCCTTCACCACCCACTTTTCTCCCCCGCCCATCTCAGAGTGCAGTAATAATGTAGCAACTGCCCTAGAAAACGCAATCACCTCCACCTTAGACTTAATTTCCCAAAAAGATATCCAGAGGTTCTAACAAACTCTCCCCATGGTTCACCTCAGACTTAGATATAACCAAACAGTCAGCTAGGGCAGCCGAACGTAAATGGCGACATACTAAGGATCTAACGGACAGACAACTTTATAAAACTGCACACAGACACTATATGAATGAGATTGCCGCAGCTATAAGAACCTATTTGGGGAACAGGATAAATTCGGCAGCCAACTCACACAAAGAGCTATATAAAATAGTTAAAGATTTTACAAACCCTCCGGCCTGCCAGCCCCCTCCTGTTGAATCCCAGGACTGGGTCAACACCTGCATCTTATTTTCAGGATAAAATCAATACTATCCATGCATCCTTCCCCAAGTCAACCAACACCATGGCCACCAATTTACCCCCTAATCAGGCGGATACGTCCCCTCATCCGCATGTTGCAGTCCTCCAAGAATTCAAACCTTTTTCAGAAACCGAAGTAGCTCACTCATTGAACAAAATTAAATCCGGATCCCCCACAGACCCTGCCTCCTGTCATATTCTTGCTAAAATTGCACCTGCTTTGATTGCCGATCTCACGAAAATCCTCAATCTCTCACTATCCCACTCCTCTGTCCCCTCTCACTGGAAACAGGCCATCATTAGACCCATCCTTAAAAAATCCACGGCTGACCCCAAACTACTCTCCAACTACCGCCCTATCTAGCTCCTACCGATATTCGAGAAAATTATGGAATCCCTAATCACCAAGCAACTATGTAAACACCTAGAGGCCAACCAGCTGCTTGACCCATCTCAGTCAGGTTTCAGGGCTCACCACGGCACTGAAACGGCTCTGCTGGAGATTGTGGATAACATCAGGCTGACACTCGACGCAGGACAATCTGCCATCCTGATCCTGCTTGATCTCTCGGCGGCCTTCGACATCATCTCCCACAGCATTACCCTAGAGCGTCACTGGAGATGGGTGTCGAAGGCCCAGCCCTACTCTGGATCAAAAGCTACCTAACTGAACGGCGCTCGAAGGTGCAAATTGGGTCTTTCACCTCAAACAGCCAAGATAACGACAAGGGGGTACCCCAGGGATCAATTTTGAGCCCCACACTGTGTGGTCTATATGTATCCCCCCTCGCACGAGTAATAAGGTCGCACGGCTTTGATACCGTGTCCTAAGCTGACGACACGCAGTTACTGATCACCCTAGGTCCCGACCCTAATGATACCAAACTGAGATTCCAAAAATGCATGATCTCAATCAAGGACTGGATGACTAATAACTTCCTGATGCTCAATGCTGGTAAAACCGAGATCGTGCTTTTTGGAAATGCCCACAAACATTGGACTGACGAATGGGAGCCGCAATCACTAGGGCCCTGTCCCCCTTCTCAAGTCCGCGGTCCGAAACCTGGGTGTGACAATTGACGACAAGCTGTCCATGGCCAGCCATGTCAACAAGATAGTGCATACAAGCTTTGGGCTGATGCGCAACCTCAGGAACAATTTTTAATGGATCCTCCTCTCCTCGTGCATGAACCTAGTCCAAGGCCAAATCATTAGCCGGTTGGATTATGGTAATTCACTACTTGCTTCCATCAATGAGAACCTCCTAGCTAAACTCCAGGTTCTACAGAATACCGCAGCCAGGATGGTCCTTGATCTCCCTCCCCGCTCCCCATCTTTGCCCGGTCTTAGAACTCTTCACTGGCTCCCCATTAGCAAGCGCATAAACTTCAAAGTTTGCTGCCTAGTCCACAAAACCATCAATGGACAAGGTCCCAAATACCTAGAGAAGAAACTTGTCAATCATTGTCCGGTCAGAACCCTTCGGTCCGCCAACAAGTCTCTCCTAACCGTTCCCAAAGTTCGCACTGTCAGGAATGGTGATAGATCCTTCTCTAAATTAGCCCCCGATGCCTGGAATGCCCTTCCCCTAAACATCAGGACCGAACCCAACCACATGAGATTCTGAAGACTCCTAAAAACTTGGCTCTTCTAGCTATCTGACCTCCGGTAACCCCTTTCTAGCATCTGTAAGCGCTCTGAGACCTACGGGTGGTTTATGCGCTATATAAACACAATTACAAATTACAGAACTCAATGAGTTAGACTCACCACCCCTCCCCCATACACCTAGGAACCTAAGAAACTCCTCTGCGAAGTCCCTCAAAGATCATTGCTCATCCCATCGTTCTTCAATGACTACATGACTGCCATCGCGGACATCCTCCGAGACCACAGCATCAACATAGTATCCTATGCAGACGACACACAGCATATCCTCTCCCTTAGAGACTCAACTAGAACTTACAAATCAAACTTTGCCTACTTCATGAGTAAAGTCAGTGCTTGGTTGATGAAAAACTAACTGCGTCCAGTTCAACATAGACAAAACTGAACTCCTAGTCTTTGCTAACAACCACTCCCTCTGGGATGCCTGTCAGTGGCCTTCCTAACTTGGCCCCCCACACACCTCTACAGACCATGCCAAGACCCCCTGGATCATCCTGGACACCAACCTCTCCATGAGCAGACAGATCATCGCCATCTCCTCATCATGCTTCCATATCCTGTGAATGCTACACAAGATATTCAAGTGGATCCCATTGAGCACCAGACTGACGGTCATCCAGGCCCTTATCACAGGTAGACATGATTAGGAAAACAACTTCTACATAGGAATCCCAGCCCATGTCCATGCCGACTCCAAACCACCCAGAACGTCACCACCAGACTCATCCTGAACATTCCGCAAATAACCACATCTCTCCACACCTAAACAATCTCCCCTGGCTCCCAGTCCAGGAAAGATCTAAGTTCAATCTACTCACCCATGCCTACAAAACTCTCCGCAGTACCAGTCCAGCTTACCTCAACCATTGCCTCAACTTCTACTAACACACAGACATCATCGATCTGCTTCCTAGGTAAGAGTGCTCGTCCCTCGTATCTAGAAGACCAGAAGCGGAGGACGCCCCATCTCATACCTCGCAGCCCAGACCTGGAACGGCCTCCCAAAACACCTCAGAACCTGTCCCTCCCTCATGGATTTCCAAAGGAACCTGAAGACATGGCTCTTCCAGATGAAACAGGAATGATCTCCTCCCCCCTCTGGCCTTCCCTACTCAGAGCCTGGATACCCTCACAGGTGATTAGTCACGCTCTACAAATTTACATAACCTAATCAGTTTTTCATTTCATTTGCTTACGCAACTAAGGGATTAAGTGACAAAGGAAACTATAGAAAGCTAGATTGTTTAAACAATACAGAGATGTAACACAGTGACAGGAGTGATGCTGGAGGAGTGACCAAAAGCACACTCCACAAGGAAGAAAGAAGAAACACACATATTCATAGCTAATGTCTCAATCAACAACATCTGTGTGATTACAGCATGGTCCTCCGTACACACCTGCACCAAGCAAACAAGGAAGCCCAGGAGGGACAAAAAGTACCTAAACACCTTGTTGCAAACACACTTTTTCCCTACCAAATGTTCCTCAGGACAAGAGAACACTGCCACATACTCTATGCACAGCATGTGAATGCAGAAAGATTCATGCTGCAAAAGAAAATGGTTACATGCCTGTAGGAGTATTTTTACAGCTCGAAGACTTTCAGGGTTCAAACGCGACATTCCCACCTCTGTCCGATATGCAACAGAGAGGAGAAAATAATTACCACACACACAGGAAGCTACAGCCAGAAGCACGCCGGTTTAAAATAGTCAGATGACGACGAGCATGCAATGGCTCTTTGGCTGGCTGCACCGAGAAGGAACATAGCTCAAAATGGTCGTCAAACGCCCAATCAAAAGAAAAGGACTAAGGACTATTCCCGATCCAATCACTAGATCACGCAATAATGAACAGCATGAAAATCTTGAAAATCTTCAATCTGCAAAACTACTCCAACACATAAGGAACCATTTTTTTGAGTACCGTTTAAATGATTTTCAAATGTTGCTTTGTGTAAGCATTGCTGCTCGGAGCCACAGCTATCCAGGGTTGAGCTGAAGGTCTGACAATAGAAACCTAAGGGTCCTAAAGGGGTTGCTAATGTATTATAATGTGAAGTCAGACAACCACAGCATATAATGCACCCAGTTTCCTTGCAATGGAGTTATGCAATCCCTGTATAAAAACTCATTTCTAATGTCTTTATAAAACAATTGGAGAATCTATGGACAAGACGCCAAAGAAAAAATAACCTGTATTTTTAGACACCACAAAAAAAAGATTTGGGTGTTCCTGAGATAGAATTTACAAGGTATAGTAAGTCAAAGCATTTGGCTCCATTATGAACATGCATTGACAAATTAAACACATTTGACACTTAGAAACTTTTTCACTAAAAAGTTGTAATGCAGTTCCTTGGAGTCACTTTAGGTGACCAACTCCAGCAAAAGCTAATCAGAGGGCCTAGCCAGCTACTCAGAAAATGTTACATCAGCAGATGAAGCAGTCTTTAGTCTGTTCCAGGCACTTTTATCCTGTGGAAGTGATCCTGATGCAAGGGATGAAGTATGTTGAGGATGCTCAAAGGATGCTGTGGAAGTGTTGAGGATGCTGTGGATGCTATGCGGTTGATTGGGGTCTCGCTGTGACTTCTCCTTTGTCCACAAAGGAGTTGAGTTGATCCTAGTCACAGGGTTGTCGTCCCTTGAAGTCTTCATGATGCTCGCAGAAGTCCAGTCGCCACTGGACTACCGGTCCCCCAGTATCGCATTCACATGCCAATACTTCCTTGGTCGGTAATTCATCTTCTGGAGGTCCCAGCTGTACTCCAACAACACTCTCAAGCTCAGCAAACGTGCGTGCAATTTGATGCATGGGTCTTGGTCCCTAGTGCTAAACTGTGGCATTTGACGGCGGGTTGAAGTTTATGGGCTGCCATCTTTCCCTAGCAGGCTTCTTCAGCTGTTGTGTCCCTGTGCTGTAAAGAGCAGGCCAGTTGACTTGCCCTCGGAGTCTGTTGGCTTTGGCTGGGCTCTGGAGACAACTTCTCCTTGTGCAAGACTAGTTCGGCACAGTTCCTCTCCTTTGCTATCCACGTTGGTGCAGTAGCTGCAGTCCACGTCGGTGCAGCCTCTCTTTGCCTGTTCTGCTGTGCAGCAGGAAAGTCCTTCCTTGGTCCTTCTTTCAGCCCAATCAATCGGATTTCGAGGACCCCAGGGTGCCCCACCTATGCTCAGAAATGCCCTCTGAGCAAGATGCGGTTGGTGGCCAAATGGCTACCTGGTTCTGTAGTAGGGGATCTCTGTGTATAGTCATAATCTAGTGAATAGTCCGGCTCATGAGCGTGGACCCCGGAGCAATCAAAAATAATCTCTTAAGGCGTCTAAAAATGCAGTCCTGCACAGACACTTAAAAGAGAATTTAACACACAGATAATGCAGCCTATATCCACAGGCTACAATGTCTAGTACTTCAACTAGACATTCCACCAAAACCACAAACAGCACAGCCTGCCAAGTTTTCCTCATAGAGAAAAACTTCCCCTTTTACTAACAAAGCCTCTGGAATGATAGAGAGGAAGGGGAGGACAGACAAGCCCCATAGGCTGCCATTATGTGGCTCAAAAAGTGCCTTTAAGAAAACGTTCTCAGTATCCCAGAATGCCCAGCAGATCCCATTTACTTTCAGTTCTTTTTTTCTGGCTGACCCTGGAGCATTGAGCTCTCCCTTTTTTGGGTTTATTGTAAGAATTTTGCACTTTTAAAGTGTGTGAGTGTTTACACTCGACGTGTTTTGGTGCCCTCTTCTTTTTTAGTATTCTGAGCACTTCCTTTTTGTCAAAAATGCCAGCATTGTTTGATAAATGCCAGGAGTGCTCCAGGAAGAAGGCCAAGTCTGACCCACACCCTGTGTGTATCCTGTGCCTCCCTTCTACTCATCTACCTGAGAAGTGTGAGATTTGCCACACCTTCTCCTCCAGGACCCTGAGAGACAGAAAGAAGATCAGGCTCCAAGGACTGGAAGAAAGAAGGCTGCAGAGTCAAGGTGGGTCTGGGCATGCCGGATCTGCTTCCTCGGCCCATGCTGAGGCCTCTGGGGGATCCCCAGCGTCAAGAAGGTCAAAAAGCGTTGCTGTTCTCCGTCATCGACGACGGTGTCGAGAGGCATGACGGTGATCTGCTCCCTGTCTCCCCAGGGCTCTGGGTCGAGGCGACGTCGGCGTTCGTCGTTGAGGGGACTGACGAGACTGCCGTCGAGGTCGCCGCCGAAGACGTCCTCATCATCGTTGTCATCTTCGACGTCGTCGTCGACACTTCGACGTCGTGAGGATTCCAGACGGCGTCTGCGCTCGCCGTCGAGGCGACACCGCCGTTCGCCCTCGACGTCGACTCGGTGGTCGGCGTCGAAGGTCATCACATTCGACGTCAAGGCGCAGATCCTCAGCGTCGAGGCGGCGAAGCCCGCCGTCGACGCCGAGACGACGTTCGTCGGCGTCAAGGAGGCGTTCTTCGACGCCGAAGAGGCGCTCAGCGCCTAAGAGGAAGAGATCATCCTCCATGAGGCGTTCTGGAGCCAGGAGTCCTTCCAGATCCTCCGGGGCACGGCGGCGACGGCGGTCACTGACAGGGGGCGCTGCCTCTCGATCGCCTACACCAAGGAAGAAGATAAGGGAGTCACTGGGCTCAGTGTACTCTGTGGTGTACTCGTGCCCCAAGCCAAAGTCACCTACTCCTCCTCCTCCACTGCCTAAGGAGCCGCAGCCGCGCACTCCTTCGCCACCTCCTCCTCCTGTTCCTCCACATGGACCGCCACGGGCTCCGAGGTCTGTCACACTGACGCACCTCCCTACGCCGCCTAAGGGGGCACCTCGGCCGAGGTCTCCGGTCAGGCCACCACCGCAGGCTCCGCCGCAAGCATCCGCGGACCACCCAAAGCCTAGAAGACCTAGATCTAGCTCCGGACGGAGAGGTAGGTCCAGGAGTCGCCGTCGTTCATCGACGAGATCTAGACGACACCGCAGGAGTGGTCGGTCTTGGTACAGCACGGATTCGTCCAGCGCAGGGAACTATTCGCCAACTCTATCAGAATCCCCTCGGACGAGGGTATCCCCTGTGGACGACGTGGTCTCCTTTCAGGAAGTCTTGTTGAGGGGTGCGAGGAAGCTGGGCATCCAAGTGACTGTGCCCACGCCTATGACCTCCGTAATATCTGAGACTCTCCACAAGAAGCACCTATCTAGGCCTCTGTTGCCCTTGGTGCCAGGATTAGTGGAACCCGCCATGGATCTCTTCCTCACTCCGGCAGTGACAAAGGCAGCCCCCTCCAGGCTGCAAAAGAAATACAAGGCTCCTGATGCGGACCCAGCTTTCGTCCGAGTGGATCCAGTTCCGGATCCCGTAATTGTGACGGCGGCGAGAAAGCAACACGCCACCACCCCGTCCTCAAATGTGCCTCCGGACAACGAGAGCCGCTGGTTGGACTCAGCAGGCAGGAAGGTATGCGGGACGGCCGCTACCTCCATGAAGGCTGCCAGTGCATCTGCGCTGGTGGGGCGCTATGATCGGGCGCTGTGGGAGTCCCTCCAACAGTTTGCCGACCTCCTCCCACGGGAGAAGGAGGATTTTATGGAAATCCTGAATGAGGGATTGCTGGTGTTGAACCAGCTGATCAGCGCAGCCGAAGACTCGTCGCTCCTGGCAGCCCACGGGTACTGCCATAGAGTTAATCAGAGGCGCCACGCTTGGCTCAGATTGACATCACTGAAACCCAGCTGAGGGTGGCCAACCTGCCCTTCTCGGGCGAGACCCTATTCGGAAAACACGCCGACGATGAGATGGCCCGCATGAATGCGGAGGCTGAGACTGACGGCTGTGGGCTTGGAGAAGCCCAAGGACCAGAAGAACTACTTCCGCCCGTTCCAGAGACGGTACGTGGCGCAGGGCAGAGGGCGAGGTCAACAGTCTGGACAGCAGCAGCAGCAGTTCCAGAGGAAGCCTTTCCAGAAATGTCAGAGGGGCAGGGGTGGTCAGCAGTCTGCCACCACGTCCAAAGGCCCGGCCGGGTCTAGGCCCTGAGCGATTACTTCGCTGTCATCCGTTACCCACTCCGGTGGGGGGAAGCGTTCAATATTTTCTGGCAGAGTGGAGAAAAATTACTCGGGACAAGTGGGTGCTGAATATTGTTTGCAATGGATACAGTCTTCGGTTCACCAGCCGGCCTCCAGCAATTCTACCGGTTTGCCTGCAGTTTTCGCTGTGCGAGCTCCAGGCGGGGGCCGATACCCTGTTAGGGAAAAGGGCGATAGAAGACGTCCTTCTGTCTCAAAGGGGAAAAGGTCTGTACTCTCGGTTCTTTCTGGTCCGAAAAAAGGACAAGAACGAGTTCAGGCCTATTCTGGATTTGCGGCAAGCAAACAAGTAGATTCGCAGAGAAAATTTTTGCATGCTGTCTTTGCACCAGATTTACCCTCAACTGCAAAGGGGAGACTGGCTGTGCGCGATAGACCTACAGGATGCATACTTCCATGTGCCCATTGCACAGAAACACCGGAAGTTCCTGCGATTCCAAGTCTGCGCCAATCACTATCAATACACTGTGTTACCGTTCGGGCTGAAGTCTGCGCCCAGGACCTTTTCCAAATGCATGGCAGTGGTAGCGGCACACCTGAGAAAGAACAAGGTGTTTGTCTACCCGTACCTGGACGATTGGTTGATCAAGGCATCCTCCTTCTCGGAAGCTCAAGCGCACTTCCAGAAGACGTCCGTTCTCTTGAACATGCTGGGGTTGCACATCAACATGTCCAAGTCTGTCCCGACTCCGGTCCAATGCCTACAGTACTTGGGAGACTCCATCAATACGCTGTCAGCAAGCGTGTCTCCTTCGGAGGAAAGACGTTTATCACTCCTTCGGAAGGCTCAGGCTCTTATGACCGCTCCATCTACGACAGTGAGGACGGTGTCTTCTCTACTGGGGTCGATGGCCTCTTGTATCTTCCTCACGCCACACGTGCGGCTACACATGAGACCGCTGCAGGAGTGTCTGGAGGATCAGTGGGACCAGAGGAGAGGAAACTGGGACGACAAGATACGACTGTCTCTGCATGCTCTACAGTCTCTGAAATGGTGGTGTTCAGCGGAGAAACTCCTCAAGGGGGTTCCCTTCCACAAGGACATTCCCACTCAGGCGATTGTGACGGATGCTTCTCTCCACGGCTGAAGAGCGCATTCCGGGAAGTTACAGATCCAGGGAACGTGGTCCCAGAAGGAGTCCACATATCACATCAATTTTCTGGAACTCAGAGCTGTTCACTTGGCACTGAAGGCCTTTCATCCGTCCTTCCAGACCAACTCTCTGCTTGTACAGACGGACAATACGACCACGATGTATTACCTCACCAAGCAGGGCGGCTCGAGATCACGCACCCTGTCAAAGGAGGTGCAGGCGATCTGGCACTGGCTTCTTGCCAGAGGACTGACGTTAACGGCTACTCATCTACCAGGTGTGCAGAATGTTCAGGAGGACGCTCTGAGCAGACTGATCCAGGAAAACCACGAATGGGTCATAAACGACGAAGTACTCGGAGACGTCTTCGCTAGGTGGGGCACTCCAGACGCGGATCTGTTCGCCACCGCCGAAAACAGCAAATGCCGAGACTTTGCATCCAGGTACTACCTTCAGGGAACGCTGGGGAATGCGTTATGGATCTACTGGTCGAACAGCTTTCTGTACGCTTTTTCACCCATTCCCCTGATTCCGGCGGTGCTCATCAAGCTGGCCCAGTCCAGGGGTCGGATGATACTGATTGCCCCCGAATGGCCCAGGCAGTGGTGGTTCACGGACCTGCTTCACCGGTCTCTCCTTCCTCACATTCGGCTGCCGTGCCGCCAGGACCTTCTCACGAAGTTCGGGGGGAAGATGGTGCACCCCAATCTCTCGTTTTTGAGTTTGGCGGGATGGCTCCTAAGATAGTGCAATATGGCCATTTGAATCTCCCTACAGATTGTATGGACATACTGAAGGAAGCCAAGAGACCTTCCACTAGGACTTCTTATGCGTCCAAGTGGAAGAGATTTTGCATCTGGTGCAAGTCCAAGAACTATGATCCAACAACATGTAAGGAAGATTTCATCCTTCCGTACCTTTTACATTTGGCGCAGTCTGGCCTTAATTTTCATTCCATTAAGGTTCATCTCGCTGCGCTGACTGCCTACAGGAAATGCCCTACACAGACCTCCTTCTTCCAGATCCCTGTGATCAAAGATTTTTGGGAAGGCTTGAAGAAAGGGTTTCCTCCCGTCCGGCTTCCCTCGCCTTCATGGGATTTGAATGTGGTGCTGTCCAGATTGATGAAGGAGCCTTTTGAACCTATTCATAAGGCTTCGTTGCAGCACCTGTCCTGGAAGGCGGCGTTCCTCGTGGCCATTACATCGGCCCGCAGGGTGAGTGAAATTCAGGCGTTGTGTTGCCAAGAACCTTATACTGTATTTCATGGTGCTAAGGTTGTTATGCGTACTCACCCTAAATTTCTTCCTAAGGTTATTTCTGATTTCCATGTTAACCAGACCATAACTTTACCTACGTTTTTTCAGAATCCTTCCTCTCCAGCGGAAAGGTCTCTACATTCCCTGGATGTCAGGAGGGTGTTGAAATTTTATCTGGATAAAACCAAGGATATTCGTAGGTCAGACCAGTTGTTTATCAAATATGGGTCAGTCAGGACAGGTCTTGCTACCTCAAAACAGTCCATTTCGAGGTGGATCGTGCCCTGTATACAGTTGTGTTATCAAAAGGCTAATAAGACCTTAGGGGGTAAACCTAAGGCTCATTCCACCAGGGGCAAAGCTGCCACGACTGCTTTGTTACGTAATGTTCCCATTGCAGAAATCTGCAGGGCGGCCACTTGGAAGTCGGTCCACAACTTTGCTAACAATTACTGTCTGGATTCTGATGCCAGGGCAGACGCTCAGGTTGGGCAGGCTTCGCTGTGAAATCTGTTCGCACAGTAGTAGTGTTGTACTTCTTTTTCTCCAGCGCCGCTTTGGTGTGGGGATGGACTTGCCATTCTATTCACTAGATTATGACTATACACAGAGATCCCCTACTACAGAAGGAGTAGTGTCTGTCCTGTAACTCCAGTTCTGTAGCAGGGGTATCTCTGTTATACAATTAAACAAAAGAGAGAGTAAGGGATTGAATTCACAAAGGTGAACGGAGAGTACTCCTAGTCCCCTGGGTATCAGTATTAAACAAACACAAGAGGAGTACCATCAGAAACTGCTCAGATAAAGCGGTCTGAGTGGGATGACTGAAAAAAGAAGAGAGTCCTTCCTTTATTTATAAACCCCTGACTCACCGACCTGGTCGGTGACATGCTTCATCATCGGGGTCCACCCTGATAGCCGAATGCCATCAGGGTGTGCTGCGACACCTGGATTACAGTGGAGCTGGTATTTGTGTGTGTGAAGTGAATAAAAAATGTTAAAAATTGTCCTGGTATACTTGTGTGAAAAAATTTATTTGCAAGTTACTGGACAATATTAAAATTAAGTGTGTGGATACAATAAGGTATATTATGACCGTGTGTATCGCTTATGTGTGAGGTCTACATGTTTCAACCCGTTTGATGGAAAATACCGGGTTTTCGTCAGGATCGGAGGAAAATGGGTGGTCAGGGCACACTAACGTCCTGCCAATCCCTAGATTCCTATACACTACTGACAAAATCTGTCAAAGTGAAAAATTTAGAGGCTCAAAACCAAATTAGTCGAGCTAAAAGCAAAAAAGACCTGGTGGGAGAAAAAGGCAAAAGTTACGAGTATAATTAATACAAGCCTGTTACGAAGTGCCATGCTGGTTCTCACGTGTCTGCTTGCTTATTGTGTATCCCATTCAGAGCTTATTGTGATTGGTAGTATCTGTCTATCACTAGAACTAGCACACTCTATCAATTGTGGTGTGCTCGGTGATCAATAGGTCGTTATTCTAACAATCGACCGCACTCAGCATTTCCTTGTGCGTGACTTGACTGCTCAGTTTCATTAGCGTGAGATAACAACGACGTGAAATATTTATGTACACTCTGAACTCTGACTAGAACTAACACACTCTATCAATTGTGGTGTGCTCGGTGATCAATAAGTCGTTATTCCAACAGTCGAAAGCACTCAGCACTTCCGTGTGCGTAACTCGACTGCTCACAATTTCAATAAGTGTGAGTTAACAACGTGCAATGTTTATCCCATCATACATACATTCACACTACGCATACATACATCACACATACAGAGACCAGAAAAGAGATCAGGGCTTACTCCTATTTCATTATAACACACCCAGAGCCTTTATCATCGAATGTGCTAAATTAGCACTTAAACGCAACTACTTTGAATTTGAAGGGGCTCTATTCCTCCAAACGGCGGGTACATCTATGGGGAGTGTTTTTGCCCCTAGTGTGGCGGGTCTTTACGTCCATGACTTCGAACTTGAGTTCATTTTGAGCAACCTTAACCCTTTCAAAGACAATCTAAAAATCTGGAAACGCTATATTGATGATGTCCTTGCTATCTGGCAAGGACCGCTCGATCAACTAATTGAATTCACGACCTGGATCAACACATGCAATCAGAACCTAAAATTCACCCACTGTTTCAGTGAGAAGGAAATAGTGTTTCTTGATGTGGTGATTACAAAGGATAATGATCATTTGGAGACCAGAACGCACTACAAGCCTACTGCTAAAAACAACCTCCTCATGTTCGAGAGTTTTCATCCTCGCCAACTCAAGGAAAATCTTCCTTATGGACAATTTTTAAGACTGAGGCGCAATTGCAGCAAACTAACGGAGTATAAAAAACAAGCCTCTGATCTAACTTAGAAACTCCAGGTTCGGGGTTATCCAGCAAAAATCATAAATACGAGCCAGAAACGAGCCAGGAACCAACCGAGAGAAGCTCTTCTAGAGAAAAAACAGGCCACAGAAAACAAAATACCTCTTACCTGTGTTACCACTTTTAACGTTGTCTCTAACCAAGTGTCCAAGAGCATCAAAAAACATTGGTCCATTCTCAGTACTGGCAATCTCCGCTGGGAAAAGCCACTTTTCTCTTACAAGAAACCAGCTAGCCTTAAAGACACATTGGTTAATACCAGACCAAAGCCAAGGGAGCGAGGTGACAACCAATCACTTACAAAGGCTTGGGGCTTACCTGATGTTACAGGACCTTTTCGCTGCGGTAACTTCAGCGTATGTCACTTAACGAATAACATCAAAACCTTGAATATCGAGACTGATAAAGTATGGAGACAGCAATCCCACACGAACTGTAACAGCTGGAACGTTATTTAACTGATTGAATGTATGTGCAACAAACGCTACATAGGGATGACAACAAGAAAAGTTTTTTGCTTTTAGCTCGACTAATTTGGTTTTGAGCCTCTCAATTTTTCACTTTGACAGATTTTGTCAGTAGTGTATAGGAATCTAGGGATTGGCAGGACGTTAGTGTGCCCTGACCACCCATTTTCCTCCGGTCCTGACGAAAACCCGGTATTTTCCATCAAACGGGTTGAAACATGTAGACCTCACACAAAAGCGATACACACGGTCATAATATACCTTATTGTATCCACACACTTAATTTTAATATCGTCCAGTAACTTGCAAATACATTTTTTCACACAAGTATACCAGGACAATTTTTAACATTTTTTGTTCACTTCACACACACAAATACCAGCTCCACTGTAATCCAGATGTCGCAGCACACCCTGATGGCATTCGGCTATCAGGGTGGACCCCGATGATGAAGCATGTCACCGACCAGGTCGGTGAGTGAGGGGTTTATAAATAAAGGAAGGACTCTCTTCTTTTTTCAGTCATCCCACTCAGACCGCTTTATCTGAGCAGTTTCTGATGGTACTCCTCTTATGTTTGTTTAGTATCTCTGTTATAGTCATAAGCGCCCGCCCTCCTCCCCGGTGGAGTAAGATGTTCATGTTCGGAATGCTACAGGTCTAGCGTTATACGCCTTCAAAAAGAACTGAAAGTAAATGGGACCTGCTGAGCATTCTGGGATACTGAGAAAGTTCTAGAAAGTTTTCTTAAAGGCACGGTAACCCTTTTTGAGCCATATAATGGCAGCCTATGGGGCTTGCCTGTCCTCCCCTTCCTCTCTATCATTCCAGAGGGTTTGTTAGTAAAAGGGGAGGTTTTTTTCTCTGAGGAAAACTTGGCAGGCTGTGCTGTTTGTGGTTTTGGTGGAATGTCTAGTTGAAGTACTGGACAGTGTAGCCTGTGGATATAGGCTGCATTATCTGTCTTAAATTCTCTCTTAAGTGTCTGTGCAGGACTGCATTTTTAGACACCTTAAGAGATTATTTTTGATTGCTCCGGGGTCCACGCTCATGAGCGGGACTATTCACTAGATTATGACTATAACAGAGATACCCCTACTACAGAACTGGAGTTACAGGACAGAAACTACTCCTTCCCTCCCACTTGAGGACCACTTCCTATGAAGTATGGCATCTGGGCATCCCAGGATGCACTATTCTGCCCACTTCCAGCATGGCAGGACTCCTTTCCCAGTGTGTGGCGCTCCATAGCCCAACCCAGAGGTGTGGCTACCAAGGGGGCTACATGATACTGGAAAACCGATTTGGAAACAGGTTTCCCCTCTCTGGTCCCTAGTGTCAGCCTGTCTGCCTGAGCAATGGAACAGCCCCTCTCCCAAGTGTTACCCATTTACCCTTCAAAGGGGACTTCTCCTTTCAAGCTCTCCTTTTGGGCCAACACCCTTGTGGCTTCCTGTAACATGTACTAGGGACTGATAGGCGCTTCATTGTAGCCAATTAGGTTGGGCCAATTCCACATACCTGTTTAAGGGTAAGCGCACAGACATTGAGGTCTGGTTAACTGGCCTCAACTCGCTCTCCGAGTCAAAAAACCAGCAGCATCAGTCCAAAAACTTTGGATTGACAGTACAAAAAGTCATTTCCTTACGCCCATGTATTATAAAAAAAAGTATAAATGTCCATTGTATGGCAGCGAAAACCTCAACTTGGATGTTAACTTTGACTAGTGTTTTTTTTTTATGTATTTCTTGCAAATATTTCCGTTTATTGTGTCTTCAGCACATGCAACCTTTATTTCGACTGCACCTGAAAATCTCGGCAATAATGATTAGGAATATTTTCTTTCAGATCAAATATCCAGGGGCTGATATGGACACGACCATTCCAAGCATACCTACGCATTCCTTCGTGCCCCAGATCAGTACTGACGAGTTTGAATACCAGAAGATAAACAACGCGCTGGAACCTCTGGCCACATTACTGGAGGAAATTATAACCAATGCAAAACTGTCGACGAAAGACAAGAAGAAGAGACTAAAGCAGGTTAGTAAATGCAGACGAGAAATGCGGATTGCGTCACCAAAGGCAACTGCCACCTGTTTAATGAACCCATTTGGATTTTTTTTTATTTTTCAAATGCCCAAACCATGTATCTGAAAGAGACAGTTATAGATTCCTTACCTTAGAATTTCCCCCAGGCGTCAGACTGGATCCAGAGATTTTTGTTTCTTACTACCCCTGCGCGTCGGTAGGTGGCGTCGTTCGACTCCACATCCTTCATTGGCATTGTGGTCGCTGGGATGCCGTTGCGGTGCCTACTTAAACAACGTCCCTGCTGGCTGACGCAAGTTCTTTATTTTTCCACGCGAGCGTAGCGCAGATCCGGAGAGAGCTACCCCTTAGCTACTTTTTGACTTGCCTTTTTGTCAACCTTTTGTCGACTTCTTTTCGAGTCTATCGACTCCTGGTGCGCGAGGGATGTCCCAGCGTTGGACCGGTTTCAAGCCTTGCGGGTCCTGTCGCAAGATGTTGGTGACTGACCCGCACCTCGTGTGCTTGTGGTGTATAGAGCACAACTACGACCCGAAGTTGTGCTCCGACTGCCAGGCCTTGCATCCCAAGACTCTGCAGTAGCAGTCCCGAAAGTTGGTGGAGGCCTGGCGGTCTGCTCTGCGATGTTCCTTCTTGCGTTCGAAAGGAAGGGCTCGAGGCTGTTCATGGAGCCCCACACCTCGTCGCACTCCAAGTCATGCAAGTCATCAGGTAAGTAAAAACACAAGAAAAAGGTGAAGAAGCACAAACGCTCTTCACCCTCTCCACGTTGGTTGGCTAACACGACTCTGGATTCGGAGCGTCGTCGCTCAAAGGCTCTGTCTCCAGTGCCTGTTTGAGGGACTACTCTGCGCTTCCCCCCCATTTCCGTGGGCTGGTGCATCCCCTGCCCTTCTTTGACAGTTTTACAAGGCCTTACACCTCGCCTTTGGGCTGCGGAGTTGGTCGGAGGCCATGGGCCTTCGATGCCGGCGGCTCCGGCCCTGGCACTGGGGGACCCCAGCGGATCCAGGCCTGGATCCGGATCGATGCCGGTCGATCTCACTAAACAGGCACCGGTCCCAACGATTATGCCTGTGCCGCCAGTCGTGGCCCGACCGTCCCGGTATTCATTCCCAAGTTGGAGCCAGACCGCCGTTGGGTGACATCTGAATCCACGCTGGAGAGTACTTTTGTTCCCCTGTACATCCCTGGTGTTCCTTATTGACAAGAGGGTGGTGATGAGGACTGAGAGGGGTCGCTGGGCCCTTTAACTGACCAGCTGGAAGAACCTGACTGGCGAGAGGCCCTGGGTGATGCTAGTGGTCTGGACACTTCTCCAGTCACTGGCTTGCTTTATCCCCCTACTGTGGCTACGGATGAGGGACTATGCTATGGTGGTGAGAAGGGCAGCCAAGGTCCTGGTCCTGGTCCTTGAGCTCCCTTTGGTGGCTGTCAGGACTAACCTCCTGACATAGGCGCTTCATCCTGCTGCATCCTTCTGAACCGCAATTGCCGTTTAACAAAGACCTCACTGACGTCCTCCTTGGCACCTGGTCCAAGCCCAGCAGAGGGACTTCTGTGGAGAGGACGATTGCGCGCCGCCAACGCCGGGTCCCAGGCGACCCAGTGTTCCTAACCCAACACTTGTCCCCCGAGAGCTTGGTGGTCCATGCCTCTTCTTGAAAGGGCACATTCCCTTCTGCCTCTCCAGATGGGGAATCCAAGAAACTGGATCATCTTGTGAAGCGTATGTTCTCTTCCTCCAGCTTGGCACTGCGATCCGTGAATAAAGCTTGCCTCTCAGGCAGATACTCCCATACTATCTGGGATATGGTTGCACAGGTGCTGCCTCAGTGCCCGGGCCGTTCTCTCCCAGGCAGTGGCAGATGGGAGAGATGCAGCCAAATTCAAGATCAGATGTGGACTGGAAACCACCGACTCACTGGGCAGAACGATTGCTTCGTCGGTAGCCCTTAGCTGCTATGCCTGGTTGAGGACATCTGGCTTTTTGGGCTATGTCCAGTAAACCTTGATGGACATGCCCTTTCATGGCCATCGTCTTTTTGGCGACAAAGCAGATTTGGCTCTGGATCGCTTTAAAGACTCTAGGGCTACACCCAGATCTTTGTGCCTCGCTGTGCCTTGTTTCCTGCTCCAGTCTGCTTTTCATCCCTTTCAAGGCTACGGAAGGGCACCTAACTACGTCTGGGCCAGTTTACCAACCGGCTCGCGGGACTATGGCGCGGTGGAGAAGCAGACCAGGACAAGTTGGTAGGATCAGTTACTTGGGTTTATTTTAACAGTAAATGCGACCCAAAGAATTCTGGGAGTTGTAGACCTGTCCTTAGCTTCCTTTGCTGTTGGAGTCACGGTCTTTTAATCCAGTACAAGGGGTGGCTTGGCTTCCGCAGCTCGTGAATAGACAGGAGCGTAAGAGAAAAAATAAGAAAAGAAAGGGAAAACCGTAAGGAAGGTGTTTTGCCTTCTACAAACGTCGCGGGGACCAAGGGGTGCAGGGAGGCTTTTCACCACTACTGTCACCAGTGGCTTTCGTGCAGGCGACGTCTTTTTGCAAGGGAGCCCAGTTAGGGCGTCAGGGATTTCCTTCCTTTACACCCCCTCCCTTCGAATCCTCAGTTACGCGCCCCCAGATAAAACCACGGCGCCCCCGTACCTTGTAAAGCCACGACCCTCCGGGCCGTGGCGGGAGTCTCCACGTTGCCAGGTAGGGTCTGGTTGCCAGTCTCTTCTTCCCTCTGTCGCGTCCGCAGTCGGGCGTTCTTCAGTGCGTCCTGTGCCTTCCTTGTGGTCCTGACGGTTACCCGATTCCTTCCAGGGCTTCACAACAAAGGTTTCTACGAGTGTCTCCTCTTGCCTCTTGGTCTCGCTGGGTCCGAATGAACGACCTCCTCCTCTGGCGTCCTCCGTCTTGAAGTGCTCATGGTCATGTGACGCCCGTCACATGATCTGGAAGGCAGAGGGACTTAAAGGGATAGTAGTCCTCGGCAGCAGGCTGAAAACATAGAAGGGAAGAGCGAGAAAAATAAGGGGGAAAGTGTTCTATCGGGGCCTCCAAGGACTGCGCATCCTCACAGGGACCCAGCAACATTGCGGGTCTGGGACCCAGTGGGCGAGCCAGCCCACTCTTTCCTCTCCTGCTGCAGCCTCCAAACCTTCTGAGTCCAATGTTTTAGGCCCATCAATGGCCAATGGGAGCCAGGATTCGCCCTCACCAGCACCACCTAGACTGGCAATCGATCATGTCGGACCTGTGGGTTTTACAAATTGTCCGAAAGGGCTATCCTCTCTCCTTCGAAACTACCCCTCCATCCATGCCTCCCTCTTTCGATCGCATGTTGGATGATCATTTGGCACTTCTCCGCCAGGAAGTTTTGGTTATCTTGGCCAAGCGCGCTATAGAGAGGGGACCTCACGCCAGAAGTAGGTCGTGGTTGCTATTCCTACCTGCTTTCTGGTGCCCAAGAAGGACAAAGGCCTACATCCTACTCTAAACCTCAGGGCCCTCTACCGCTCCCTCCAGAAGGAGAATTTCAAAATGCTCACGTTAGCTCAGGGTCTGTCTGCCCTCTACCCCGCAGACAGAATGGTGGGATTGGACTTGCAGGACGCCTATTTCCATACTCCCGTCTTGCCAGCCCACAAATGCTATCTGCAGTTCACAGTGGGCCACTAGCACTTTCAGTTCACCGTGCTCCTTTTTGAACTTACTGGTGCCCTTCGGGTATTCACAAAAGTGATGGCGGTGGTTGCAGCTCATCTGCGCAAATCAGGGCTTCCTGTCTTCCCTTATCCTGACAACTGGCTGCTGAAGGTGAGCTTGCCCCAGTCTGTCGTCTCCCACCTGCAGACTATGGCAGACCTCTTGCACTTGCTGGGGTTCACTATAAACATGCCGAAGTCGCACCTGACTTCCTCTCAGACGCTCCCTTTCATTGGAGCGGTTTTGGGCACACTTGCAGTATCGAACCTATCCTCCCGAGCAGCGATTCCAACCTATCTGAGCTATAAAACCGATGTTTCAGCCTTTATCCCGGATTTCGGTGAGAATAACTGAGGCTGCTGGGTCTCATGTCCCCCTGCATCCTGCTGGTGGATCATGCTAGGTGGCATATGCGGGTTCTGTAGTGGAACCTGGAGTTCAAATGGGCGCAGCATCAAGGGAATCTTTCCAACTAACTTTAGATCTCAGAGAGGACTGCACAACAATTGCAGTGGTGGATAATAAACGAAGCCTGGGCCAGAGGCAGATCCCTCTACCTCCCCCACCACCAGATCTAAAGTGGTGACAGATGTGTCACTGCTGGGATTAGGCGACCATCTGGTAGAGGCGGAGGTCAGAGGTATCTGGTCTCCAGCAGAGTCTGGGCTCCATTTTAACCTGCTGGAGCTCTGTGTGATCAGACTAGCACTGAAGGCATTCCTTCCCTCTCTCAAAGGGAAGGTGGTGCAGGTGTTCACAGACAACACCACCGCCATGTGGTACTGCAATAAACCGGGCGGGTGGGTCGTGGACCCTATGTCAGGAGGCTATTCGCCTTTGGACATGGCTGGAACATCAGGGCATGACTCCGGTGGTTCAACGCCTGCTGCGTTCTCTGAATGCCAGGGCGGACGAACTCAGCCATCGGTGCTTGGTCGATCACGAATGTCGTTTTCCTTCGGAGGCTGTGCAAGGTCTCTTTCAGCGATGAGGAGAGCCTTGGTTAGATCTGTTCGCCACCAAAGAGAACACTCCATGGCAGCAGTATTCCACACTGGAGTTTCCTAGTTGGCACTCACTCTGCAACGCCTTTCATCGCGAGTAGAACTGTGGCCTCCGGTACGCCTCTCCGCCTGTACATCTTCTGCCCAGAGTGCTCTAAGAAGATCAAGCACGACCAGACCCAAGTTATTCTTCTTAGTCCGGACTGGGCATGGAGAGTCTGGTACCCCGAGTCTCCTGAGTGTGGCAATCTATCCTCAGATCAGACTGCCCCTTCGGGAGGATCTTCTGTCGCAACAGCAGGGGATGGTTCTTCACCCAAACCGGTCTAGTCTCCTTGTGTGGAGATTGAGTGGCGAAAGTTAACACCATACGGCCTTCGCCCGAAGTCTGTAATGTCCTCTTGGCAGCCAGCTGTCCCTCCACTAAATCGGTATACGCATGTAGATGGAACAAGTTTGTGGAATGGTGCATAGCAAAAGCTGTGGATCCTCTTTCTGTCCCTCTTTCAGAGGTCCTCTTGTAAATACTTTCTTTGGCCCAGTAGGGTTCTGATCTAGGCACTCTCAAAGGCTATCTTGCTGCTATCTCTGCTTTTCTTCGGCTGCCAGATCAGCCATCCTTATTGAAGTCTCCTATTGTAAATAGATTTTTTAAGGGCATTACTCATCTTATTTCCTCCATCTCCTTTCATAATGCCCCAGTAGGACTTGAATCTTGTTCTAGCATATCTTGTGTGCTCCCTGTGAGCCTCTTCATAAATGTCCTCTTAAGCTCCTTACTCTGAAAACTGCTTTCCTTGTGGCCATCACCTCTGCTTGAAGGGTGAGTGAACTGCAAGTTTTGTCTTCCAGGCCCCCTTTCTTCTCTGTACAGCCAGACAAAGTGGTGCTTAGTACGGGATCTTTGTTCCTTCCTAAAGTGGTTACACCATTTCATGAAGGACAGTATCACCGTGCCCACCTTTTTTCCACCTCCGCACCCTTCCAAGGAGGAGGAGAGACTTGTTTGTCTGGACCCTAAACGTGCGCTATCATTCTACCTTGACCGCACTAAAGATTTCCAGGTGCATGATCAACTCTTTATTGGATATGTAGGTGCCAAGAAAGGCTGGGCTGTTCAAAAATGTACCATCTCTCGATGGGTTATCCTTTGCATAAAGATCTGCTATGCTGTAGCAAAGAAGGATCCTCCAGTGGGGCTGTGGGCGCTTTCCACTAGGTTTACGACAGCAACCATTGCATTGGTACGTATAGTCCCACTCCTTGACATCTGCCAGGCGGCAACATGGGCATCTCTGCACACGTTCACCAGACATTACTGCCTGGACAGTCTGGTTTGGAAGGATGGCGGTTTAGCCCGTTAGGTCTTCCAGGACTTATTATTCTAAACTTGGTTCCCTGACCCTCCTCCGGTGATGGTATTGCTGGGGTATCTATTCTAAGGTAAGGAATTTACAACTTACTGTCTCTTTCAGATGAACAAGTTACTTACTTGACACATAGGTTATTTGTAGCTTCCTTACTGCCCCACCCACCCTCCCCGCTCCCTTACTGCCCCACCCACCCTCCCCGCTCTTCGAACTGACTTCTATGGATAGGGACTCCCTTACAGAGCCCTAGTTGTGGCTCACCAGTGGTCAGTGTCTTTCATGGCTGTGTGTCAGAACTGACGTTAGCGCTTTGGGGCAGCGTCTAAGTAGGCACCGCAACGTCATCCTGGTGACCACGACACTGACAATGGGCGCTGAGTCGACTAACACCACCTTCCGACGCGCAGGGGTGCTCCCAAAGAAAAATCTCTGGATCCAGTCTGATGCCTTAGGGAAATTCTAAGGTAACAAATCTACAACTAACCTATGTCTCTTACAGACAAATCATTACTGAAGGTAAGTAACTTGTTTTTTCTGTTCATTCTGTTCATGGAACTGTATTATTTGCATGTGTTTGTGGTTCAAATGAATCGGATACCTGTCGAGTCCAAAGAGGTCAACATTTGTAATTCTTTGTAATGGTGTTTTTCACCCGAGGAGCTTAGATCAGGAGTGCTTCCGGTATCTAACTGAAGAGATTCAAGCACGATGTCTGTGCCAGACCTTCTCGAACGCCAGCAAGATGTCTTCGTGATTAATGATCGCTGTTCATATCCGTAGTGATGCTAACGTCGCGAGCTCGAAGCCTAGCGAGGCAAACTCAGCCTTGCATCCTTCAGTCACGCTGACGCAGCCCTGCACAGTCCCCTATCAAAGTCCGGGAGTTATTACGATATCGCCCTTTTGCAATCTAATTGGAATTCTTATATTTAGGATATAGACTTATTGTGTAGGTGTTCACTGTTGCCTATCGCTGCGTTTGTTAAATAATAACATTTTATTTGTAGCGTTTCCAAGAAGCCGAAATGGGGTATGAGGCTATGTAAAATTAATTAAATTATTGTATTTTTTCTAAATGGCGAAGTTTATTCCCAATTTGTGTTCTGGATGTTACACTTAAAACCTGTTCCAAGCCATGACCAGGCGGGCCGGAACCTTTCGGGTTGTCCCCATCAGTATCAGTGCTTCAGGTCACAGATTTATATGGATGGGGCAGGAGAGGGAAGGTTTGCTCTTAGAATTTTCTTTTATAAAATATTTTATGTACATTTTACCTTTTTTTTATACTTCGCTGACAATTGTCCTGTGAAATTGTTTAGAATTAAAGTGTGCAGTTTATTGCTTGAAGCGGATACAGTCTGAGTGCCAGTGCTCCCATTCCAGAATCTTGCCCGACATCGATCATAGTCCCAATTTTTAAAAAAGGGGTCAGTTCTCTGCCCAGTTGTTACAGGCCGGTTTCTTTAATAGATACCACTTTAAAAATATTGTGTAGAGTTTTATACAAATGTATCAATGACTGGGCACAAGAAAACGCAATATTGCATTCCAGCCAGTATGGTTTTAGACCTAAAGTGAGCACTATTGAGTAGTGCATAAATCTTAAATTAATTATAGGCAAATACACAGTGGCAAAAAGCTCCCCTATGTACCTAGCGTTTATGGACTTGTCAAAAGCGTTTGACAGTGTTAATCGTTCCAAGCTATGGGCTATCCAAATCTCTTGGCTTATAGGAAGCACTAGTTCACTTTCTAGCATATTTGCACAAAGGGATGAAAGCCAGGGTTAGGATGAATATCAATGGAGAGGTTTCAAACGATGTTTGTATGATGAGAGGCGTGACACAAGGCTGTGTTTTAGCTCCCCTTTTATTCATTTTATATATTAATGACCTCCACAGTTTTTTATCTCCTGTTACAGTCGATGTGCCCTTGTTTAGAACTCTGCTGCTACCCGTTTTTGCTGTATGCAGATGACGCTGTGTTGATGGCATGCACACCAAGGGCCCTCTCTCTCTTGGTGAATGGTTTCGTTAAATTCACGGCGTCATTAGATTTGCAGACAAATTTTACCAAATCTTTTATTATGTCTTGCGGCCCCAAGAAATATAAAACACACTCATTGAAGGCAGGCGAACAAAGACTAGCAAGCACAGGCACTTTTACTTACTTAGGTTTGACTTTTAACGACTGTGGCTTTTGGAAAACACATATAGCTAACAGCAGAAATAAACTGTCCAGAGCCACAGGCTCGCTACTTAGCCTGCCACGCCCTAGGAAGGGAATGTTTTAACCCCCTTACTGCAGATTTATAGATTACAATGCCTGCCAGCGGCGACCTATAGGGCAGAGGTCTGGGGGATAGAGAGTAGTCCCTCAGTACAGATAGCGGAAAACAGATTCTGTAAAAGGGTGTTAAGAGCACCGATCTCTAGCTCCAGTTTTATTTGTCACAACGTGCTAGGCTTCCCTTTTTGTTGAGGATTACATCAGTGCCCGCCCTTTGCTTTTTTGGCACGCTATTTGGCAAAACACTAAGGGAGCACTAACAAAAGATATCATGAAAGATTGCCTTGCATGTAACAATGGGAGGATAATCCTGTGGTTAAAATATATCTAATCTTATTTGCGCAAAATTGGCCTTTACCAACTATATGAAAATCCTGAGGGCCCTCACCTTGTTACTAAGAAACAGCTGCAGGCTCACTGGTATGAATATGTGCAGGAAGAGAATAAAAGGGAGACCGCAAAAACAAGAGCATCGGACTACCTTACATGGGGGAATGAGCTTCTCCTTCCAAGCACTCGATTCTGGAACTCCCTTCCCGATAATCTACGATCTTCCCTTTCATACTTGAAGTTTCGTAAATGTCTGAAGACCTGGTTATTCACTAGGGCCTTTGCGGTCTAATTATTGCCTTTTCTGCTGCCGGACCGATTTAGCGCCATGAAACCTTTTTGGTATACGTGCGCTTTATAAATTCCCCCAACTACCTTACTAGGAATCGGGGACGAGTTGGCTCACCACAAAATTATTTGACTGGTAATACGAGTGATTGGGAGCGCAGTTTATTGGTTCGCCTTAGAGAAGGCACCATAACATATTCATTGAACTTTCCATTAGGCTTCCAAGCCAACCTAGACACCTGTCCTTGTCCCTGTGATGGGAAATCCGGGCAATCAATGCTGCACTTTTTATTCTTTTGTAGTTTTTATCCTGAATACACTGTGTTTTCTTCTTTCTTTGATTAAGATCCGTCATTTTAGCAATTGCTGAGAATCTAATGAGGCATTTCTCCAATTTGAAGACTAGGATATATTTAACTATGTTAAGCTGTATTTGAAAGTTGCAGTGCGGGCACGAAAATCAATGTCTGCTTTGGAAATTTAGTCTGCTCAAGAGTTTGCATTTCCACTTTAAAATCTGCTCTGATATGCACTGTGCTGTTTTTAATATATTTTTATCACAATTTTATTCTGTACTTTTATGGCTCGAAGATCTGAACCAAATAAAGAATTTGAATGAGTGATAAAAGTAAAGTTAGAGGCTGAAAAATTTCTGTTAATGAGCCCTGTTGTGTTTTTCAGTTCCAGAAATCCTACCCTGAGGTTTACAGGAAGCGGCTTCCTACACCAGAAAGCGAGGCAGCACTTTTCCCTGAAAAGGTGAAAACGAAACCACAGCTGATGTTTTTCACGCTGAAGAATCCCTTTCAACCTTTTCACAGAACTAGAAGTTTCCGAATGTAGTGCCTGCGTTCGAGTACCCTGCATCATGGACACGTCGAGCAGCTGAACTGAGCAACGATTGACTACTGAAACCAGTCACATGACTGATACAGTGTGTAGCGTTCACGAGAAACCATTATCAGTATTTTTATACTTAAATATCTAATTATATTTTTAGTTACATGTACAGTTTAAATGTAAAAGAGAATTGAACTAAAAAGATACTTGAATAACCCTTTGGGGGTTTGTGCCTTAATGCTCTTGAAAGATCATTTCAGAGATGTATATTTTAATTGTTTGTAACTAGTTGCCTTTAGTTTTACTCAAGTTCGTCCCATAAATTTCATTACACTGGATAAAACGAAGTTAGTTTTCGTGGGTAACCGCTTTGACGAGTGAATCCCTGGACAATTTGACTTCAGATGTATATATATAGTTGGTTAATTGCTACAGTGCATTTCTTAACTCTTTACCAAGTGTTTGAGGTTTGTAGTTTGCATGTTCGGTCTCGAATACTAAATATATTTAATGTAATTAACGTTGAAGTACAATAGGTGGCTTTCTTTTATTTGCTGCAATACCCTGCATCCACCCCTCCATTCCCAGCATGCATAGCGGAGCCGTGTCGGAGAGGGCTTCCTGTTCGTTCGTTTGTCTGCAGCTTCTCCTGTCGATAGCTCTTCTGAAGAGGGGGAGGGCTCGCTTACTAAAAGCCACGTACAAATTGTGTCAAAATAAGACTATAACAAGCCTAGGGCATGGAGGGTTTGTACCTGATCACCAAATGACTACCTCACGGCCTGCTTCCGGCAGATGCTGCAGGTTTCACCCCGTATATATCCGTGCGGCCTTTGTTTAGAAAAGGGAGGCCGAAATTCTCTGTAACCTACTGACTGCTCTTTGCTGGCTCTTCGAGGGCCACGTGTGAGGTAGGAAACAGGACAAAGTAGTGAAGCTGCAATTTGAATACAAATAATGCATCCCCCCCCCCCCCCCCCCCCCCCCCATCTCCTCCCCCGGGATATCCTTGTCTGCAGAGCGTTCAACAACCGCAGTTTCCCTTCCATTTTCATGCAGCAGTCTCGACCCAGCAGAGACATTTTCATGCAGAGGACTCCACCCAGCTGAGACATTTTCATGCAGCAGTCTCCACCCAGCAGAGACATTTTCATGCAGAGGACTCCACCCAGCGGAGACATTTTCATGCAGCAGTGTCGACCCAGCAGAGACATTTTCATGCAGAGGACTCCACCCAGCTGAGACATTTTCATGCAGCAATCTCCACCCAGCAGAGACCTTTTCATGCAGCAGTCTCGACCCAGCAGAGACATTTTCATGCAGAGGACTCCACCCAGCGGAGACATTTTCATGCAGCAGTCTCGACCCAGCAGAGACATTTTCATGCAGCAGTCTCCACCCAGCAGAGACATTTTCATGCAGCAGTCTCGACCCAGCAGAAATATTTTCATGCAGCAGTCTCCACCCAGCAGAGACATTTTCATGCAGAGGACTCCACCCAGCGGAGACATTTTCATGCAGCAGTCTCGACCCAGCAGAGACATTTTCATGCAGAGGACTCCACCCAGCGGAGACATTTTCTTGCAGCCATCGCCACCCAGCGGAGACATTTTCATGGAGCGGTCCCCACCTAGCAGAGACTTTTTCTTGCAGTGGTCTTTACCCAGTGGAGTCATTTTCTTGCAGCTGGCACAATCTTAGAGGAAGATCACGATTTGGGGACAGTCTTGCAATTTAAGTGTGAGTTGATTGCAATTCTCACCATTTCAATTGTGTTCCTACGACAGTAGTAAATCGATTTCATAAATGTATTTATTTGGGAAATATCAGTTCCAGAAGACTCGGGGATTTGGTGGTCACGAGTTAGGAGGACATCTATGGTTTTTATTTCCCAAGACACTAGAAGATGTGATTATTAAGAACTGGTAGATCTATAGATTCTCATGATAACCATATTTGTGATTTAAATGAAACGCATATATGGAGCTATTGAGCTGCAGGTTTATTGTCTGTATCCAATTTTGAATTTTCTTGATCGATTAAGCCCTTGAAACCGGTTGTTTGGTTCGCCCACTTGTGTAAAAGTGATGGTGTGTGTTGGATTGCCCTAACTGCTTGTTCCTTGTAAGTTCCAGATGGATATTGGAAAATGCAGTGTCTCGTCGCCTCCGTAGGCCAAAATAAACCTTCCATGTGATTTGACTACTGCCCAGTCCGTTGTGGGAAGCCTATTTCAATGGCCCGTGGTAAGTATTTTGCGGGGCTGAGTCGGAAGCATTTCTGTGAGCGGGGCATCTGTCCTGTGCAGGTTGGCTATCGAAATATGCAGCTAGTTGCCACTTGGGTCACCCCTCTGGTTGCAGACCGGGTGGCGGAGCAGGTATTGTGGAAGTCACATTCTGGAGTGTTTGTGTAGTGAAGGTGAACCCAGGGCGCATGCGGGGATCTTGCACATATCTTGGACAGGTGCAGGCGCGCCTCGCAGCACTCTGTGTGCGCCCTCCCATTCTTCTTAAAAGTACCCCACAAGTTGGAGTAATCCAGCAACTGCAGGACGAGTTTGTCTTTGCCGGCTTCGTTCCTGAAGCTATCACTCCTAGCGCCGTCATCCTGGCCTGAGGCTTCGCAGTGCTCTGCGCTCCAGGAGAAGCTCTAGCTAGTTACAAAAGCAAGCGGCTTGGGTGAATTAGGAGGTCTTCTATTATGCGCCTTTTATATAGTGCTTCTTTCGTCGATTTCTAGGCTTCTTAGCGGAGATAGAAGTCTCGGTCTGAGCATTGTCCGAGGGCCTGCGGGTCAGGCCTTACACGTGCCACCGATCCGTTGTGTTTGTAATCATGTTTTTCCGGTTCCTGTGCTGCTTTACAGATAGAGCGATCCTGAGTTCATCTTCGTAAACCTCATTGAGTGTACTGTTTCGCAGTGTTGATGTTGTGTAGTGCTTGGTACCCGTACGTCACTTCAAGGCACTTCTGGGAGCACGACAGAGGCGAGGGTATGAGCTGTGCCAGATCTGGCCGTCAAAGGAGCGTTTTTCCCCTCGGGTGATATCCGCTTTGGGCCCTGGACCCAGTGAGTTCTTGTCTGTGACGGTGGAAAGAATGGGAGCCTGTGCCGTCCAAGCCTCGGTGTGTAAGGCGATAGCGACAGCTCTGCCTCCGTTATAAAGAAGCAGTCGGAGGGTACTTATGCCTGTTTCCAAAACTGGGACGTGTAGCGCCTCGTAGACACGTGACACCCGTTTACACTTGTGAGAGATTCCTGCACTAAATGAGGTTTCCGCTTTGTTCGAACTTTTCAGGCTAACTTCTGTTTCAATCCTCAAAATCTTGTAAGCAAACTATCTGGGTAACTTTCTCCAGTCACGGGTGTCAATAATGGCATTTATATTCCAGCTGCCGGGGAAAGTAATTAGCTGCTTTAAAAATAGCCAAGGCGAACAACTCTGAGGTGCAATGTAAGTATCTGAAATTAAAAAGTTACGGATTCTTAACTTAATAAATAAAGAGCATCATATAAGGGTGGTCCGGTATTGTAAGCATATGATTCTCTTCCGTAGTTTGCTCTGCTAGTGACATCCACAAGGTGGCAGTATGTCTCCATGCTCTGAATAGATACGGGTTAGTATTACGTACAGCATTTTATTTACCCTCTATCGTTTTAGTTGAATATTTATATATTCATTTGGCTTGATATTTCTAAATGTTCCAAACACGAAAACCCTCCTGTGGCTCGCTCCTAACTGGCTATTTTCAATTGCTGGAAAGCATTCTTGTTTACAGTAACTGCTTTAGGCGTGTTTAATAGTATTATTGTTGGTACTTGCCCATTCCTTGTTTATTTTCTGCACATTTTTGTATTCAGTACTTGGCAGGCTACATATGACATAAAAATGTGAAACCATTCATCCCTCGCATTTTAATTTAGGTATTTTAGGAGGCTGATTGCACTCAGCGTTCACCAGAGGAGTACATTATTGGCCATAACACAGACAATAATTAGTAGAAGGTGGGTCACTCTTGAAAACCAGAGCATTAAAATGTCAAACTTAGCCTTGCTTACTGAAAACCAAGAGCCGCTGCAAACTTGCCTGTAATGTTAGTGTGGGTTTACGACTCTTTTATTCCTAAAGTTGTTTAGACATGCGTTTAAAGGAATAATTGCAGAGCGATGTATTAGTATAAGTCCCTCATTATAGAAGCGGGGTGACGTGGCTGAGGGCTATTTCCGTCACGATAGCGCACGTGCTGCAGTAACACATTACCGCATCTGCCTTGACAACTCCGAATGCACAATTGGATTGGTAAATGTTGTGGCTGTAGCTGTACAGTGATTCCTGTCACCAGCTTTGTGTTGCTGTCACGTGTTGCATAGGGTGTCCACTCCTAAAGACCTTCTTCTGCCCTGAGGACAGTTTGCTCTGTTTGAGGTCTGGCAACCTATGCTTGGCACGTGCCTTGGGCCTCAAAGGCGTCGTTCCTGTTCGTGTGTTTCAAACGTGCGATCCTTCGTGCACACATTTTAATGTTTCTAGATAAGCGAGTTTGTCAGCGATTATTATTAATATTCTGGGCCGTCTCTGTGCCGTTTCTGCTGTTTTATTGTAGGGAATTTGAACTGTTGAGACCATGTTTTATTTAGGAGCCTTTATGTTAAAGGCTAAAATTGTAATGCAAACAGAGAATGCTGCAAAATGAAAGCACTGGTGAGAATAAATGTGACGTTGAATTTTCTGGTTTGTGTAAAGTGCGCAGCTCCCACGGACGGGGCATCTTGGCGCTTAAGCTTCGTGTGGGAGCCATTGTGAGCATGCAAGAGTGGGTGTTGAGGTGGGTAGGTGGAGTATGTCCAGTGTGAGGAGGGCTTGGTGTGGTGCGCGAGGGCTGCAGCTGTGCTCCAGTACTGTAACAACGAACGCGCCTTACTGGCTAGGCCTGCTAGTGTAACGCCGGAAGCACCAACTTCATATACGGCGCGTGGTCCGTGTTTTTCAGAGTGTAAACCATTCACAAACATTTTCACGCTAGTGGTTGATATCAGCAAGTATACAAGATCTTATTTATGCATTTAAATTGGAAATTCCGATTACCAGAAACGTATGTTCAAAGCAAACCGTCATGTGGTTTTAAGGAAAAGTCCACCTGTTGCATTATTAGTTCCGATATCCACACATTGTTAATTTAATACGAGTTTACAGATGGCTTAAAAGAAAGAACGTTGTTCATAATAAACCGTTGTCTTATTAACATTTGACACTCTTTCACAGATGTCATTTGCATTTGCCGTTCTAATGAAAGAAAATGCTAATGAAATATGTTGACCGTTGTAGAAAGGAATATATAATCTGTGCAACATTAACATTAGTTTTTATGATGTTCTTTAAATGGGGCTTATTTTGTTTGTGAAATAATGCTGCAGGCAGTAACGCTGTTGTAGTTCGCCATCAAACGTAGTTTAATTAATTTTCAAATGTTTAAGGCTATAAATAAATGCTTAATGCGAGCGATTGTTCTCATTGGGCATCTTGTGAAATACTTTATGGAAGATGCGTTGTAAATATCCCTTAAACTCGTGCTGCAAATACTACCGTGGTAGAATATTTTTTATTAATCATGTAAATAAATTAAAATCATGTAAATAATTGCAAAAAATCTCATTAAATGTTGACACTGTTTAGCTTGTGCCACCTTTATTTGTCTCGCTTATTTCTGTGTTGTCTTTTATTAAAGTTCACTTTGCCACCTTTATTCCACAATCAAACATGTTTTATATGACTGTTGTGCAGCTCTTGTGATGTGTGAATGTTCCTCATTCCTCTGATAGACTTGTCATGTAGCATCTGTCTCTTTAGGAGGGCATGGGGCAGTCAATGGCAACCCATCAATGCGTACCTCTGGCCTGCAAGATAATTCATTTCACATTACCCTGGTATGGTAATTGGTGTTAAAATTAACAAGCATTTACAATGCAATAGGTCTCGCACTAGGAACGTTTGAGCTAATGGTATTGTAAATGACAAATTTTGTATTTATGTGTTGGTTTTGAAAATAGCGAAATTAATAGCTTTGTCATTTACAATGCCAAAAGTTTTAACTTTCGCAAATGTGACACCTATAGCATTTGTAATGCAATATGTGTTGTATTTACGTGACTTAGATGTATTGATATTACAAATAAAAATGGTTTTTAATTTTTTAAAATAATTAATACTTAAATAAAAGTTATTGTAATTTATAATGGCAATAGCTTAACCTTTTGTAAATAACTTTTGTGAAGATTATGTTCAGTGTATTTTATTGTGACAATAATCCAAGAACAGAAGTGAAATATTAACATCTTTTTGTGACATTTGTAATAAAGCTTGAAACATTGAGAGAACATATTTGAACCAGTTGTTGTTGAATGGTTGCACAGATTGATGCTGTGGTGGCGCTGAGTGATGTTGTGGTGGCGACAAGTGATGCTGTGCCGTTCAGTGATGCTTTGGTAGCACATTGTGATTTTGTGGTGCCCCTGAGTGATGCTGTGGTGATGCTGTGGTGATGCGATAGAAAGAGTGAGTGTGATCGATAGATAGTGTGATCGATAGATAGAGTGAGGGTGATAGATAGTGTGTGTGTGATAGATAGTGTGTGTGCGATAGATAGATAGTGTGTGTGCGCGATAGATAGTGAGTGCGATAGATAGATAGAGTGAGTGAGGGCGATAGAGTGAGTGAGGGCGATAGAGTGAGTGAGGGCGATAGAGTGAGTGAGGGCGATAGAGTGAGTGAGGGCAATAGAGAGTGATGGCGATCGAGAGTGATGGCGATCGAGAGTGATGGCGATCGAGAGTGATGGCGATCGAGAGTGATGGCGATCGAGTGTGATGGCGATCGAGAGTGATGGCGATCGAGAGTGATGGCGATCGAGAGTGATGGCGATCGAGAGTGATGGCGATCGAGATAGATGGCGATCGATAGATGGCGATCGATAGATGGCGATCGATAGATGGCGATCGATAGATGGCGATCGATAGATGGCGATCGATAGATGGCGATCGATAGATGGCGATCGATAGATGGCGATCGATAGATGGCGATAGATAGATGGCGATAGATAGATGGCGATCGATAGATGGCGATAGATAAATGGCGATAGATAAATGGCGATAGATAGATGGCGATAGATAGATGGCGATAGATAGATGGCGATAGATAGATGGCGATAGATAGATGGCGATAGATAGATGGCGATAGATAGATGGCGATAGATAGATGGCGATCGAGAGTGATGGCGATCGAGAGTGATGGCGATCGAGAGTGATGGCGATCGAGAGTGATGGCGATCGAGAGTGATGGCGATCGAGAGTGATGGCGATCGAGAGTGATGGCGATCGAGAGTGATGGCGATAGAGAGTGATGGCGATAGATAGATGGCGATAGATAGATGGCGATAGATAGATGGCGATAGATAGATGGCGATCGAGAGTGATGGCGATCGAGAGAGATGGCGATAGATGGCGATCGATAGATGGCGATCGAGAGTGATGGCGATCGAGAGTGATGGCGATAGATAGATGGCGATAGATAGATGGCGATCGAGAGTGATGGCGATCGAGAGTGATGGCGATCGAGAGTGATGGCGATCGAGAGTGATGGCGATAGATAGATGGCGATCGAGAGTGATGGCGATCGAGAGTGATGGCGATCGAGAGTGATGGCGATAGATAGATGGCGATAGATAGATGGCGATCGAGAGTGATGGCGATCGAGAGTGATGGCGATCGAGAGTGATGGCGATCGAGAGTGATGGCGATCGAGAGTGATGGCGATCGAGAGTGATGGCGATCGAGAGTGATGGCGATCGAGAGTGATGGCGATCGAGAGTGATGGCGATCGAGAGTGATGGCGATCGAGAGTGATGGCGATAGAGAGTGATGGCGATAGAGAGTGATGGCGATAGAGAGTGATGGCGATAGATAGATGGCGATAGATAGATGGCGATAGATAGATGGCGATAGATAGATGGCGATCGAGAGTGATGGCGATCGAGAGTGATGGCGATCGAGAGTGATGGCGATAGAGAGTGATGGCGATAGATAGATGGCGATAGATAGATGGCGATAGATAGATGGCGATAGATAGATGGCGATAGATAGATGGCGATCGAGAGTGATGGCGATCGAGAGTGATGGCGATAGATGGCGATCGATAGATGGCGATCGAGAGTGATGGCGATCGAGAGTGATGGCGATAGATAGATGGCGATAGATAGATGGCGATCGAGAGTGATGGCGATCGAGAGAGATGGCGATAGATGGCGATCGATAGATGGCGATCGAGAGTGATGGCGATCGAGAGTGATGGCGATAGATAGATGGCGATAGATAGATGGCGATCGAGAGTGATGGCGATCGAGAGTGATGGCGATCGAGAGTGATGGCGATCGAGAGTGATGGCGATCGAGAGTGATGGCGATCGAGAGTGATGGCGATCGAGAGTGATGGCGATCGAGAGTGATGGCGATCGAGAGTGATGGCGATCGAGAGTGATGGCGATCGAGAGTGATGGCGATCGAGAGTGATGGCGATAGAGAGTGATGGCGATAGAGAGATGGCGATAGATAGATGGCGATAGATAGATGGCGATAGATAGATGGCGATAGATAGATGGCGATAGATAGATGGCGATAGATAGATGGCGATAGATAGATGGCGATAGATAGATGGCGATAGATAGATGGCGATCGAGAGTGATGGCGATCGAGAGTGATGGCGATCGAGAGTGATGGCGATCGAGAGTGATGGCGATCGAGAGTGATGGCGATCGAGAGTGATGGCGATCGAGAGTGATGGCGATCGAGAGTGATGGCGATCGAGAGTGATGGCGATCGAGAGTGATGGCGATAGATGGCGATCGATAGATGGCGATAGAGAGTGATGGCGATAGAGAGTGATGGCGATAGAGAGTGATGGCGATAGAGAGTGATGGCGATAGAGAGTGATGGCGATCGAGAGTGATGGCGATCGAGAGTGATGGCGATCGAGAGTGATGGCGATCGAGAGTGATGGCGATCGAGAGTGATGGCGATCGAGAGTGATGGCGATCGAGAGTGATGGCGATCGAGAGTGATGGGGATCGAGAGTGATGGCAATCGAGAGTGATGGCGATCGAGAGTGATGGCGATAGATAGATGGCGATAGATAGATAGCGATAGATAGATGGCGATCGAGAGTGATGGCGATCGAGAGTGATGGCGATCGAGAGTGATGGCGATCGAGAGTGATGGGGATCGAGAGTGATGGGGATCGAGAGTGATGGGGATCGAGAGTGATGGCGATCGAGAGTGATGGCGATCGAGAGTGATGGCGATAGATAGATGGCGATAGATAGATGGCGATAGATAGATGGCGATAGATAGATGGCGATAGATAGATGGCGATAGATAGATGGCGATAGATAGATGGCGATAGATAGATGGCGATCGAGAGTGATGGCGATCGAGAGAGATGGCGATAGATGGCGATCGATAGATGGCGATAGAGAGTGATGGCGATCGAGAGTGATGGCGATTGAGAGTGATGGCGATTGAGAGTGATGGCGATTGAGAGTGATGGCGATTGAGAGTGATGGCGATTGAGAGTGATGGCGATTGAGTGATGGCGATTGAGTGATGGCGATTGAGTGATGGCGATAGATAGATGGCGATAGATAGATGGCGATAGATAGATGGCGATAGATAGATGGCGATAGATAGATGGCGATAGATAGATGGCGATAGATAGATGGCGATAGATAGATGGCGATAGATAGATGGCGATAGATAGGTGGCGATAGATAGATGGCGATCGAGAGAGATGGCGATAGAGAGATGGCGATAGATAGATGGCGATAGATAGATGGCGATAGATAGATGGCGATAGATAGATGGCGATAGATAGATGGCGATAGATAGATGGCGATAGATAGATGGCGATAGATAGATGGCGATAGATAGATGGCGATCGATAGATGGCGATCGAGAGAGATGGCGATCGAGAGAGATGGCGATAGATAGATGGCGATAGATAGATGGCGATAGATGGCGATCAAGAGTGATGGCGATCGAGAGAGATGGCGATAGATGGCGATCGATAGATGGCGATTGAGAGTGATGGCGATAGATAGATGGCGATCGAGAGAGATGGCGATCGAGAGAGATGGCGATAGATAGATGGCGATAGATAGATGGCGATCGAGAGTGATGGCGATAGATAGATGGCGATCGAGAGTGATGGCGATCGAGAGTGATGGCGATCGAGAGTGATGGCGATCGAGAGTGATGGCGATCGAGAGTGATGGCGATTGAGAGTGATTGCGATTGAGATAGATGGCGATAGATAGATGGCGATAGATAGATGGCGATAGATAGATGGCGATAGATAGATGGCGATAGATAGATGGCGATCGAGAGTGATGGCGATAGATAGATGGCGATCGAGAGTGATGGCGATAGATAGATGGCGATCGAGAGTGATGGCGATAGATAGATGGCGATCGAGAGTGATGGCGATCGAGAGTGATGGCGATCGAGAGTGATGGCGATCGAGAGTGATGGCGATAGATAGATGACGATCGAGAGTGATGGCGATCGATAGATGGCGATCGAGAGTGATGGCGATCGAGAGAGATGGCGATCGAGAGATGGCGATAGATGGCGATCGAGAGTTATGGCGATCGAGAGTTATGGCGATCGAGAGTGATGGCGATCGAGAGTGATGGCGATCGAGAGTGATGGCGATCGAGAGTGATGGCGATCGAGAGTGATGGCGATAGATGGCTATCGAGAGTGATGGCGATAGATAGATGGCTATCGAGAGTGATGGCGATCTAGAGTGATGGCGATAGAGTGATGGCGATAGAGTGATGGCGATAGAGTGATGGCGATAGAGTGATGGCGATAGAGTGATGGCGATAGAGTGATGGCGATAGAGTGATGGCGATAGAGTGATGGCGATAGAGTGATGGCGATAGAGTGATGGCGATAGAGTGATGGCGATAGAGTGATGGCGATAGAGTGATGGCGATAGAGTGATGGCGATAGATAGATGGCGATAGATAGATGGCTATCGAGAGTGATGGCGATAGATAGATGGCTATCGAGAGTGATGGCGATAGATAGATGGCTATCGAGAGTGATGGCGATCTAGAGTGATGGCGATAGAGTGATGGCGATCTAGAGTGATGGCGATCTAGAGTGATGGCGATAGAGTGATGGCGATAGAGTGATGGCGATAGAGTGATGGCGATAGAGTGATGGCGATAGAGTGATGGCGATAGAGTGATGGCGATAGAGTGATGGCGATAGAGTGATGGCGATAGAGTGATGGCGATAGAGTGATGGCGATAGAGTGATGGCGATAGAGTGATGGCGATAGAGTGATGGCGATAGATAGATGGCTATCGAGAGTGATGGCGATAGATAGATGGCTATCGAGAGTGATGGCGATAGATAGATGGCTATCGAGAGTGATGGCGATCTAGAGTGATGGCGATAGAGTGATGGCGATCGAGAGTGATGGCTATCGAGAGTGATGGCTATCGAGAGTGATGGCTATCGAGAGTGATGGCGATCGAGAGTGATGGCGATCGAGAGTGATGGCGATCGAGAGTGATGGCGATCGAGAGTGATGGCGATCGAGATAGATGGCGATAGATAGATGGCGATAGATAGTGAGTGCGATAGATAAGCAGATAGTGAGGGCGATAGACAGATAGATAAAGTGTATTTATGTTGCATTGAGTAGAGTGTAAGTATGAGGTGTGTAATTATATGGCACTGAGTGGTATTTTGTGGAGTGTATTTACGTTGCATTGAGAAGAGTGTAATTATGTGGCGTGTAATTATGTGGCACTGTGTGGTAATATGGGGAGTGTATGTTGTATTCACTAGAGTGTAATTTTGTGCCGTGTAATTTTCTGGCACTGAGTGGTATTCGGAGTGTATGTTATCATTGAGTGCAGTGTAATTATGTTGCATATAATTATGTGGCACTGAGTGGTATTATGGGGAGGTTATGTTGTATTCAGCAGAGTGTAATTATGTGGCGTGAAATTATGTGGCACTGAGTGGTATTATCTGGAGTGTATGTTCCATTGCAGAGTGCGAGAGGGGGTGCCCAGAGTGCGAGAGGGGGTGCCCAGAGTGCGAGAGGGGGTGCCCAGAGTGTGAGAGGGGGTGCCCAGAGTGCGAGAGGGGTGCAGAATGCGTGTGAGGGTGCAGAGTGTGTGTGAGGGTGCAGAGTGTGTCAGGGCAAGGGGAGACCGAGAAGAGGCTGGGAGTTGATTTGTTGGGAGGCAGAGTCCAGGGCACAACACATGCCTTAACAAGGCTCTCTCGTTATGCTGCTGGCTTCTAAAGTGTTAATTGCAGTCCTAATTTCTCCCCTATTGAGTAACCTTCCTTCCGTCCTCCTTACCTCTTTATCCTTAGAATGAGTAAGGTGAAAAGCATTGATCACTGAAGCGTTCGTGCACCTCAGTTCTACCTAACAGTGTATTTTTTTAGTATCTCCCCAAGGTTACCCTATGTATTTAAACAATGTATTTGTCGAATAATTGCGTGGAGTGGGGCAGATTTGTAACACGTTTATTCATCAACATCCCCATCTCATTTAAGGTCATATGGGAAACATCACTGTGTAACTTCTGCCTCTGTTTGTGTTCCACCTTACAACCCATCACAGCCGGGAAGACCCGGAACCCAGCTCAGACATTCGGGGTACGTGCGCTCTTATCACTACAGAAAACAACCGTGTTAGATCAAGTATGCAACTACAAGGGAAAATTCACCCTAGTTTCATGTGACAGAGGTTACAAAAGTATATTTTGCAAATGAGCCTGAAAAGCACAGAATATACGAGAGATAGAGAGAAGGAAAGGGAGAAGGGTGAGGGGGAGAGAAAGAGAAGGAAGGAAGGGGAGGAGGGAGGGAGAGTGAGGTAGGGTGGGAAGGCAAGAGGGTGGGAGAGAGAAGGAAGGGCCGAGAGATGGAGGGAGGAAAGGGGAGAGGGAGCAAGAGAGAGAAGGAAGGGGCGAGAGAGGGTGGAGAGAGGGGAGGTGAGAAGGAGGGGGAGAGAGAGAGAGAGAGGGGAGAGGAAGAGAAAGAGAGAGAAGGGAGAGAGTGAGGGAAGGAGGGGCGGGAAGAGGCAAAGGGAGTGGGAGAGGGAGCAAGAGAGAGGGAGAGAAAGGATGGAGGGGGGGGGGGGTCTAAAAAAAAAAGACTCTCCATCAGAAAATACTTAGAAGGTCCCAAAAGCGAGACCTATTGGCTATGCCAATGCTTGTTTTGTTTGCAGTGGGAAGAGGCTCAGAGGAAGCAGCAATGGAGGAGCTGGGTGTTGGGGATGTAAGCAAATGGTGAAAAAAAGCATTTGGTTGGAAGAGTAACATAGAGAAGGGGGGGCAGGGATGTGAATGGGCAAGCAGCAGATGCCGAGGAAAGACCAAAACCAGAATTGCAGAGGAGCACACAAACTGTCCCTGAGGTGAAGCCTGGCATAGAACTCTACCATGTTTTGTCACAATCATCATCTAAAGTGAGTCTGTCGTGGGTTGAGCTGTTCAAAGGTGGTGAATGCGTAAGCACTTTCTGAAATAAACTGTTATTGTCTGTTGTGACAGGGTACACGGCGATAGTACAGGAGCAGCTAAAGTCACCAACTACCAGGGCATTCGGAAGCATTCACACTAGCAGAGTGCAACACTCATTCATCTCGCAGACAGATGGTTGACGCAGTTTGCGCAGGGTAGAGCGAGAGGGTGGAGGAGCAGCTCTGACACCCTGCATTTTGCATACGAGTCCCTGAGGTGTTTAAAAATGGCCTAACTCTTGCAAACCGCCTGCAGTAAACACGACACGCACAAAAACACTCACAAAATTAAATCTGCCATTCTACTGTGAAAAGCGGAGGAGCACTGAAGTTAACGGGGGACGGCATGGACCGTTTTATAAGTGTGAGCCCCTGCAGGAAGGGGTAGCGACACCATAGGCACTGTGCACATGTGACAAACCATTCATTACAGCCGGTCAAAGAACAAGGCTGTTAATGAGGGGAAAGATGAAGCGGTTCGAGTCAATGAGGGAGATGCTGCAGGAGGGGGGAGAGAAACTGCGTTGGAGTCCAGCGTGGCCACGCTAATTAAACAAGCCATACACATATGAGAAATATGCATTTAATTGATATAAAATGTAAATGTCAAGATATTTGTAGAGCGCACTGCCACCAAGCGGTTTCCTGGCGCTATTACTCATACCGCTGTGGAACCCTTCCTGGCTTTCCCTGTGAAGTGTCCACTCCTGGGCAATCCCAGGGTGAAGCCAGGCATCCTAGCGCTGTTGGGGCCGGTGTGGAGGTTAAGCAAGCTATTGCCCAGAGTTGCAATGTGGGGCCCATGATTAGAATAGGCACCGAGGCGAGAATTGTCAGGTCCGAGGAAATTGAGCCCAAGACCCGCCGAGGGGGGAATTGAACCCTGGTCCCGGGCCAGAACTCTACATCAGGGTCTGCCGCTCTAACCATTGAGCCACTCTCCTCCACAAAAGCTATAAAAGCTAATGATTTACATAGTGGTTATCTTTAAAAGGTGTCATGGATCCCAACCATCGTTGGACACCCTTCTTGCATGAAAGTAAAAAAGAAAACAGTATTATTTGGCCACAAATGCTAGTCACATATAGAGTGTGTTTGCAGAGACAGGCAATGCTGCCAACTGTTCCAGCAGTGTGTTGTGACTCAGCAGAAAGGGCTAGGGTTATATTTCGTCCTTCACACTGTCTTCTGTCCAGGCCCACCCATGATTACATGACTAGGAAGCAGCTTGAATGCACTGCTATGCACCAGCTGGAGAGATCACACGGGCGCGGAGTAGAGCGAGTGCACTTGTAATAAAAAAATGAAAGTTATTAAAAACGTTTTTGAAGAAATTAAGTTTATACTGTCATATGTTTTTGCAGAAAATAAAATTATGTTTTAAAATGAGAAGTGGGATACTGAACAGAAGCTGGATGCATATTTGCAGAAACTGAATTTCTGAATTTGCCATTAGTGGGGATTTTCCAAAGACAGACTTCCAACGCGTTCTTGTCTTATACAAAGAGGAAACTTAAAATGCCAGATAAATGACGCTTCGATGCAATCATTAAAAATATATGAATTGATATTCTCTCCACGTCACATGCTCCTGGCTGTCTTTTGAAATAAGATCCTTGCTGTGTACCATCATTTCTGCTGAAAATGTGTCGCTGCTGAAGCCATAAACTCTGCAAGTTGCTGCCAGATGAATAGGAAACGCTGGCAACAATTCCAGCTCACAAGTTACAAATCGTTTCTACTGGAGCCTTGTGCAAGATTTGCGCTTCTGGTCATCTACTGTAACTCTATGTAGTAATTTGCTATTTGTTTCAATTCATCCTGGGACTAATCATTGATTTCTAATGGATTTGAGATATTCTAGCAGGTAATTGTATTAACCCTCTCAAAGTTTCATTGATGAGAGCTGAATTTTGGACGAGCACAATGCAGTTTTATTCTAAGAAAATATGGAAATGTAGCAAGCTGCGCCAACTGCTGCAGACGCCGGTGGTCTGTCAGAAGGCACCACTGCCGAATCAAGGGGCCCCGTGTGGTTCTGCACACCTGCCACCCCTCCCTGGAGACAATAGCAGACATACATGATGCCCACTTTTCTTTATTGCCTCAGCACAGAGGTGGAATGTGTGGGGCGCCTGGGCGACAAGGATAATGTGGTGGTACATTCCGATGCTCCAAACAAAGGAAACAGGGGTAGGGCTTGAGCAAAAAAGGGAAATAATGCACTGAACGGCCCCCAGACTGCACATGATTTGTGACAGCCGCGCAGACCTATTCACGAGGAACATGAGCTGACTTCCAATGGCTTTTGGGGTGCCCCCGGGGCATGCTTTAATGAAAAATGTCCAACAGCAATATTTCAATCTTGTACGAAAAATGTCAAGACAAGCATTGGCCATGTAAGAGACACGGCTGTGAAAGTGCGGCCTTGAGACGCGCTCTATGGTGGGGGACTGCTCTCTTGATGGAGCAAGGTGAAGAACAACATTTTGTTCTAACCTGTGAAGTTAATCCCCCATAATGAATAATCAAACTAATAAGCATGTGGTGAAATTATTCAACTTAGTTTAAAAATGCAAACATCAGTACACGCGGGATAAACTAATGTGCTTTATGTTGCAAAAGCAAACAAGAAAATAATAAACATCCTGTCTATTGTCTTTGTCGATATTAAAAGCGGCTGTTTAACTAATAGCATGTGCTTATTATGTGTGCTTATGTCATGTCTTTCTGTGACAAAATGCATGGAGTTCGCGCAGTTCCTGAAGGAAGAGTAAATATAAAGCTGCCTGACTGTGCTTCTGCTAGCTAACACAATTAACAGGGTTAATTAGTAAAGGGGGAGGGTAACAGAATGGGTCTCAATTCTTTAATTAGTTGATGTCTTGTGCTTGTTTAAAAATAGTTTCCAAAGTGAGGCCTAAAAGGTGGTACAGAAACATGGCTGACAGCACAGCAGACGTGAAACCTTGTCCAGAGTGAAGTATTGGCACGTACGCAGCTGTGAGGATTTTTGCTGCACTGACTTATCAATTGAAAAACAGTTTTTGGTCAAGTTGAACATGCACATGAATAATAAGCTTCAAGGACAGGATTTGTGAAAGTCTGCCAAGGTTAGGAAGTGAAAAGTACAAGACTCGAAGAAAAGTTACTCTTTTAAGGAAGCCAAATATTGTGGAAATGAAAGACAATAGGGCTTATGTGAAGCCTGGACTTGGTCGAGGATCAGAGATGATGTAATTTACCTTATCGTGGTCTGGCGCCGGACAGCCAATGAGGAGCTTGGACTCGCTCGAAAGAATGTGAAATGTAGAAAGTTTAGCTAGAGAAAAAGGTATAAAACCTGACACTTGGGTCAGGGAAAAAACTCTTGCTTCCGATTCCTGAATGACGTGACGTGCTGTTGGACTTTTGGCGCACGCAAGGACAGCAGACTTTAAATGATATTCTCCTTTTTAGGTGAAGTGAGAAATAGACAGGGAAATAGATTTAGGGTATGGAATCTGTTAATTGCTAATTTTTCATGTTTCGGATCTTGCTTTAATGTCAGTTTATTAATTCATTTCCTAATAAAATGCTGCTTTCTTATGTGCTTATAAAATAAAGATTTTAAAACGTAAATGCTCTTTATTTATGAAGAATAAAGTTAATAAAAATTAGATTTGAAAAGACAAGCTGGTCTTGTTTATACATGGTCTAGTTACTATCAGTTGATCCAATCGCCTTAAGTGGTCTGATTTAATAAATGACAAATGCTTAAATCCATGGTAAAAGATGATAAACTACAGTTGTATATAGTATTGTAAATATCATGTGAATAGTTTCATAAATCATACCACTAGATTCAGTTGCTCAAAAATTGTCTCATTGGTGTTATGGGCCTGTATAAGTGTTTCATAATTAATTGTGAGTATTGAGGTGATAGGTAGCGTTTGAGAGACAGTTTTTCAATAGGAGCGCTGGATCAATTTCTTGGTAGCAGAGTTCGGTTACTATGGTAACTGACATGTTACATGGTAATACATAGGATGCATGTCTAAAACATGTTAAGTTTGTTCAGTTGTTATATGTAGTCGAAAGGTTTTTTCCAGCAGTGTGAAAATTCCTAGTTGTGCGGGCATGAGTAGTGTGACAGGTGAAGTTACACAGTGCATTTGTTCTGTTTTAAAATAGTGGTATCGCTGTATATCACAAGTGTTGTAGACGTACAGCACAAGTTTAGGGATTTTAGGTGTGTAAGGTAGAATGTATAGCAAGGATTGTCTATGAAATCGTAGCTTTTGAGTATAGGGACTTCTGTCCTGTTTTAATACTCACTGTGAAAAGAGTAATAGTATTTATCTAAGCTTGAGTGAAGGGTAAGGAAGCGTCGTCTATATTACTGGCGAGTGGGAATTTCTGTTAGTGGGTTAAAGTCCTACTAAAGATTTATGTGTGCATGGCTAGGGATTTTTCCGTATGAATGTGCCTAAATGAATGGGTAAAGTAGCCTTACTTTATCGACGAATCTAAATATTTTGTGAAATTAGCGTCGTCTATTTCACGTGAAAGAATACTTGATTGTTTGAGAAAGCTATCACTTTATTTTAGCGAAACAGACAAATGGTTTGTTTTTATGGAGTCATTAACTGAATTCAATTGAAAGCTTTGTAAATATGGCGCTGTGAAAAAATGTTTGTAAAGGAGGGGTCAGTGTAAGGAGCGAAGGGAGAGACAGAAGCTGCAGTGGTAGCATACGTCACAAGAGTTGCGCTGTGATTGGCTAACATACGTCACAGTATTTGTGCACAGATTGGTTCACATGACAAGACAAGCTTACAGCTGATTGGCTCATCCTGAAAAGTAGTAATTCTATTGGTTGAGCAGAACAGTGACGTAGCTTAACCTGATTGGTTAGTTAGTGAGTTTCGAGCACGGATTGGTTGTTGTGGCGGAATAACAAGGAAATTGTTACGATCTTTACCGAAGCAAGGAAAATTTGTTGAAAAGACATGGATTATTATTATTTGAAAGAGTAAAATAAACTTTCATGGTTTCAGAAGTTGAAAAACAAAATTAAACCTGATAAGAAAATTTCAATGCGAAACAGAAGATTAATTCATAAATACAAAACACCTGCAGCTTATATGTTAGGTGAATATGGTTCTCATACTTGTCTTTGGATTGAGAATTGGATGAAATGTACTGAAAATGATGGTATATTAGCATGGCCGGAAGATGGATCATTTAACATAGCGGTCTTGAGAAATTTAAGAGAAAGGATGATGGAACTTGTACCAAAGCCTAGACCTACTCAATTTGAAGCCTTAGTTGAATAGGAGGATGAAATGTTTGAATTAGAACGAGTGAGTAGAGGAATACCAAAGGGAACAGGTGTAGGTCTTGATAGAGAGACACATGAAGATAGAATGCGTCGATGGAGAAAGGCAGACATGTGTGATGGTTTGTACCCAGTGAGACTAATTGATGAGGTAACTGGTAAAAAAAATTCCCAAAAGAAAAAACATATTAGAGAAGAAAGTGATTCAGAAGATGCAGTATTAAAAGATATTTATACCAGAAAGCAGCCACCTTATCAGCCAGTTTGTACATGGACTTCTCCAAGTGCCCCTCCAAGAGAAATAATTAATGAGGCATCCCCTGAAACAAATCCAAATTATAAAAGAACATCTGAAAGAGTAGAGACCTCTCCTGAGACAAATCAAAGCAATAGAAAAACACCTGAGAGGATAGAAATAGGATGTAATTAAATATATCAGGAGAAAATAGTAATTTTACTGAAACTCCAGTTCTAAGAAATGAAACCCCAAGAAATGGAAATAGAACAGAAAGATATGAGGGATTGCCAGATACATCAGAATACATTTGTTCTGCGAATGAATTAATACAGCAGTTAACTAAAAGCATGGAAGCAGTAACAGTACCTGTGACAATTGGACCTGTTCTTCCAGTGTTTGATCAAAAAGAAATTAGACATTCAGCTCTAACTGTTCCATTAAATTCAGAAATACAGAAGGTGACTGAAAAATTTTATTCAGATTTAACGGAAATACATCGAGAATAAATGATGATGCCTGATTTAACTTTTAATCAAAGTTTGTCATGTAAAACCCCAACTGGTGCAGATTCTGATTCTAGATCTCCGGTAAAGAGTTTAAGTAAAATAGATTTAACGCAAACCGCAGAATGTAAATTACTTGATGTTGCAAAATTGAAAGCAGACATAGAGGAATTCATAATTGGAACAATTGGAACTGACAGATTAAAGGCATATCAGGATGATGAATTAATATTTATTTGCAAAAGCATAACATGGAAAACAAAAAACAAATATGACCAATTAGAGGACATGGCTTTTGAATTAGAAGTAGATTCAAGCAAACAGAAGAATTTACAGAACAATGTTAGGGTGGATTTCTCTGAAAAAGACATTGAAAATATGATTACCACAGGAAGAATTACTCATATAAAAGATTTTGTGATTTTGAGGAAATGGGGTGAATTAAGTAAATGGAGAGCAAAATGGGCAAAGAAAAAAGATGAAGACACAACTCTAGCTTTTCCTATCAGAGAAAAGGAAACAGTAGTAAATGAGTTTCTAATGAGAGAAATAGCAGGAGGAAGCTATGTGCATATCCCATGGACAAGACAGGACATTTTAATGTTTACAAATGATTTTCCTTGATTAAGAGAAAAATCTGTAGAATGGTATCGACAGGTAGACCGATTTGTGAAAGTTTCAAAAGTCTTATGGGTTGATCTTGATGGATTTTTTGACAAGTTGTCCCATCAGATCTATGGACAGAATGTAAAATTACTATAGATTGGCCTAGAGAAGAACCTTCTCGAGATAAGGTAACAGGTGCTCCTTCACCAGATGTAATGAAAATGTATGATAAAGTAATTGTGTTTTTAAAAAACAAGATTCCCCCAAAAAAGGTAGATTGGGTTAAAATAGACCGAACAACCCAAGAGCCGAAAGAATCAGTACATTCATTTTATGAAAGATTACTGCTGGTATTTAAACAATACAGTGGCTATGAACATTTAAGTGAAAAGGATATGAGCCATTTTATATACAGATTTTTATATGGCTTAAGACCTGAAATTGGTGAAATGATAAGATCTGGAATAGTTGGCTGGCAATCACTCACAGTGGATGATATTTTGAGAAAGGCAAAATACTGTAGTGATGAAAATGTTGATCAGAATCAAGGGAAATTCAAAGTTAATTATAATAAACCAAAATTGATGGGAAACATAGAAGAGTTCAAAAGAAACTCCCATGTTTTAATTGTGGCGAAATCGGACACTGGAAGCGCGAGTGTAAGAATCTGCCCAGAAATTTTGTAAAAAATGCATCATTAAATCCACAGATGCAGAATGAGATAAATGAGCAGCAATACCTACAGCGGCAACTAGTGAATCAGCAAAGTCAGATACCACAACCGCCACTTCCAAACTGTGTAAATTTGCAGAAATACAATACAGAAACAGGATTCAGCGGCGGTGAACAGGTAAACAGATCACCGAGAGTGAATGTGTCAAATGTGTCTCAGCAATTTTGGATGAAAGAAGATTGAGGGAGTGAATCTGAGGATTACTTATAAAGGTGCCTGAGAGAGGAGGAAGAGTGTGTGCTTGGAGCCACTCTTGAGGTAGATCAATCTGGTCCATTTGTAAATGGTAAAGTGAATGATGTACAAATTACTTTCCTAGTGGATACAGGTGCTACGCGTTCTACTGTTAGATCAGTGGAAATAGAAAACCTTCCTCTATCTGGTGAAAAAAATCCAAGTAGTAGGTGTAGCTAATCAGCACATTAAAACAGATCTAACTGAACCAGTAGAAGTTGAAATAGGTAAATGTAAAGACATGCATAGATTTGTAGTTTGTGATGGCAGTCATGTAAATCTATTAGGAAGAGATATTCTCTGTAAGATGAATTGCGCAATATATTGCTCACCGGATGGTATAGAGCTACAAACTCAAGAAGATGGGCTCTACAAATTAACAAGGTCAATGGTTGAGGCAGAAGAAAGTAAATTATTTCCTGTGTTTGATAAAAATAATTTACCTGAAGAATTAAAAGACACAGTGAATGTAAAAATTTGGGATTTTACTGGAGATGAAATGGGTTTTATGAAAAACGTAGATCCAGTACAAATATCAGTAAAACAAGGAGCAGATTATCCAAACATTCCTCACTATAAAATGAAAGCAGAAGTGATTGAAGGTCTGTAACTCCTGTAATAGATAAATTCATAAAACAAGGAGTTCTAAAAGAAATCGAGAGTAGCCCATGTAATTCACCGATTATGGGAATTAAAAAGCCAAACAGAACTTTCAGAATTGTTCAGGACCTGAGAAAGGTAAATAAAATCGTTGTTCCATGTTGTCCAGTTGTACCAAACCCAGCGGTAATTTTACATCAGATTCCGCATGATGCAGAATGGTATACAGTTATTGATTTCTGCAATGCATTCTTTACTGTTCCATTGCATCTAGAAAGCCAACAAATTTTTGCTTTCCGGTTCAAAGTGCGTATGTTAGCATGGTGTAGAATCCCTCAAGGGTATACCGAGAGTCCATCCATCTTTAATCAAATGCTAAAGAAATCCTTGGAAGATCTAGAGTTACCTGGAAAATCTACATTAGTGCAGTATATTGATGAGCTCCTTGTAGCGGCAAAAACAAGAGATAACTGTGTAACAGATACCATTACTCTTTTAAATCATCTGGCAGATGAGGGACATAAAGTGTAACCTGCAAAATTACAGTTTTGCAAACAAGAAGTAAAATATCTTGGTCACAGAATTGCAAAGGGAATCAGATAAGTGACAACAGAAAGAATAAAAATGATTCAAGCAATGCAAACTCCAAAAACACAGAGACAAGTTAGAATGTTTCTAGGAATGGTAGGTTATTGTCGCCAATGGATCAGTGGATTTTCGGTAATAGCAAAACCACTGCAAAGACTGACAAAGCAGACATAAAAGACCCAATTAGAATTAACAAAAACTGAATTAGAAGCTTTTGAACAGTTAAAGAAAAGTTCGTGTGAAGCTCCAGCATTGGGAATGCCTGATTATGAAAAAGAGTTTGAGCTGTATTGCAGTGAAAGAGAAGGTTGTGCATTATCAGTTCTGATTCAAAGACATGGAAGACTGAGAAAGCCAATAGCATATTTCTCAGCTGTTTTTGATCCTGTTGCAAAAGCATTACCAGGTTGCTTAAAGGCAGTAGCTGCAACAAGTGTAAGTTTGGAACAAAGTGAAGGAATAATAATGGGATTTCCAGTAAAAGTCTATGTGCCACATTCAGTTGAGATTCTCCTCACCAGAAGCAAAATACAGCATTTGACAAACAACAGGTTGACAAAATATGAAAAGGTTATTCTTGGTTCAGATAATGTGTCTATTTCGAGATGTGTGAATTTAAATTCTTCCACATTATTACCTGACACTACTGAAACAGAAGTCAGAGATGAGGTTGATCATGAATGCCTGGATGTATTAGAGTATTGTGCAAAACCAAGGCAGGATATTAAATATGTCCCATTGCCTGAATCAGATTTTGTTTTGTTTGTTGATGGTTCATGCTTAAGAACAGATGATGGTGTTCTGAGTGCAGCATATTCAGTATGCACTGTTGCAGACGTAGTTGAAGCCTCCAGTCTCAAAGGAATTCGTTCAGCTCAAGTGGCAGAATTAATTGCTTTGATTCGTGCATGTGAATTGGGCAAAGATCAAAAGATTACCATAGTGACTGATAGTCAGTATGGTTATGGTGTAGTCCATGACTATGGTCAGCTTTGGTCTCAAAGAGATTATTTAACTTCTTCGGGATCACCAATAAGAAATGCTCAGCTAATTAAAAGACTAATTGATGGAATTCAGCTATCAGAAAAGATTGCTATAGTAAAATGCACAGCTCACGAAAAGGGCGAGGATTATATAACTTTGGGAAATGCATATGCTGACGCAATAGCAAAAGTTTGTGCAAAACAAAATGTGTCCATAAATCGGGAAAAAATAATGAACATGTTTTGAACTCACTTATGCTAATATCTGTAGTTGAAACTTGGCAAGGAGTAAAACAGTTAGAAGATGAGGCAAGTGATGAGGAAAAAGATACATGGCTAAAAGCAGGATGCAGGCAAAGAGAGGAAGTTGAGATTTGGGTTTACAAAGATGACAGACCAGTAATGCCAGATAGCATGATTTCTGACATGGCACGCATGTATCATGGTCCAGGACATATCAGAAGAGACTCAATGATTAGATTATTTAGGCAGATATGGTACAATCCAAAATTCAGAATAATTGCAGGGTCCTTTTGTCAGAGATGTCTTATATGCCAGCAGATTAACCCTAAAAGAAAAACTGTTGTAAGCATGGGAACCATAGGACGGGAGGGTGGTCCATTTACCAGAATACAGCTTGATTTCATTGAAATACCTCCTCACAAGAGACTCAGGTATGTTTTGGTGATAATCTGTTTGTTTTCAAGATGGGTGGAAGCATTTCCAACATGTCACAATGATTCAATTACTGTGGCAAAATTGCTTTTGAGAGAACTCATACCAAGGTATGGTTTTCCAGTGTCGATCGAGACAGATCACGGCACACATTTTGAAAACAGATTGCTAAAGCGGATTTGTGAAGCATTAGGAATAAAGCAAAAATTGCATTGTGCCTACAGACCAGAAGCATCAGGTGTTGTTGAGCAAGTGAATGGTACAATAAAAAACAGGTTAGCTAAAATGTGTTTAGCAACAGGAATGAAGTGGACAGATGCACTTCCACTTATTTAATGACTTTGAGAAGCATTCCAGATAGAAAAACAGGATTGAGCCCCCATGAAATACTTATGGGAAGGGTCATGAGACAAGCATTTGTTCCAGTTCATAAACTGTTGAGCATTAATGATAGCATCATTATGGATTACTGCAAAAATCTATCTGACGTGGTGACTTCTGTGTTCCATCAGGTAGGAACTGAAGTACTTTCAAAAGAAAAAGAACAAGCTCATGATCTGTTACCAGGAGACTGGGTAAGGACAAAGGTACATCGAAGGAGGAATCGCCTAGTACCAAGGTGGCAAAAGGCAAGACAGGTGATACTGGTCACAACAAACGCAATAAAGTGTAGGGGATTGAAAAGATGGATTCATGCTAGTCATACCATACGTGTCCCTCCACCTGAAAATCCTGACGACGAAGGTGATACAACAGCTGATTCAGAAGAAGAACCTGAAAGAAATCCAGATTCTGAAGATCGACAAGAAAGTCAAGATCTGGAGGATTCAAATGCGAATGAAGCATTGAATGAAGAGAATTAAGAAATTGTGATACAAGATTCTGAAGAAGAAAATGATAATGATCTGCTAGATCAAGTAGCAGAAGAGCAAACTGAACAAGAAGTGATTCAAGATCAGGAGAGTATTGAAAAGCAGATTGGAAACTTTGGACGAAGGAACGAAAATTCTGAAACTGGTGAACTGGAAGTAATTGAAGAAGAAGAAGAAATTCCAAGTACCAGCTATAAGGATGCTGTTCCTAACAAAGTGAAACTGCTGAGTAAAGAAGTACCTGAATCTGAAGAAGTATCTGATACAATAAAACTGATAATTAATGAATCCGCTGATAACACAGAAAGTGAAACAGATGACAGTGGAGATGAATCAAAAGTAAAAAGATCAAGGAAAAGAGCTTGGAGAGTGGAATATAATTTGGCAGAACCAAAAAGGAGATTAACAAGGAAAGGGGACAATGGGCCAAGTGAAAACGAAGACCTAAAATTCAAATTGGTGAATAAAGCAAAAGAGCAGGTGAATGAGATTACAAGTCAAAAAGAGGAAGACTTGAATAAGAAAAAGCAAGTAGGAAAAAGAATAGAAGTGATCAGTAGCAGGCCAAAGAGAACAATAAAACCAAATCAGAAATATAAGTCACCTGAATGGACTTATATAATTATCCCACCAGTTGTAGAAGTAAATAGTAGTCAAGTTAATTTAGATGATGAAAGTGATAATGATTGATTTTATTCTTTAAGGAGACACAAGGTCGAAAAAATTGTGTTAGGAGACACAAGGTCGAAGAAAATGTGTTAGCTGAAAAACACATTTGATGTATGACATAAGGTCGAAGAAAAGCTGTTAGAAAACAAAGTTATCTTAAAAAAAAGAGGGGAGTATATTTAGTAATTTTTCAATTTTTTTTATCTTCTATTTTTAAGTAAAGATGCCTTCTTATAATAATAACTCGAGATGCTCAATTCTCAAAAGATGTTGCAAATTGCCTTTAATATGTGTAATTTTGATAATTTTAGTTTGGTTAATTTTAGCTGTCATTTCTCCTTTTGGAATAGATAAAGAGATGTATGAAGCTAACATGACTAGTAAAGTTGTGGTCAATAATGACAAAATTGATGACCCTGATAAAGTTATTGTACATAAACCAGAGATTCATCAAGATAGATCTGTGGGAGATTTTTCTAGAAATACTTTTTCAAGACTTTTATCTGAATATGTTAAGGTGATGAACGCAAAAGAGTGCTATGTTTGTGTGAAATTACCAACTTCTGTGTCTGAGGGCGTTACTTATAATATGCTTCCTCTTACTTATGGTATAACATGTAGTGTAATAGCTAGTTTGTTTTATCAAACTGGACGTTTGGAATATTATTATTCTGACTTTGATGAGATTTTTGCAAATTTAAAAATTGTAGAAAGCTTGAATAAAGTGAAATATGCTAAACAAATGACGGAATTTTTCTTAGTGACTAGTGAACTTACATATGAGTATGCTTTTAGAAATAATCTAACATGTAAATTGAGAACAGAAGAGAAAATGTTTTTAAATATGGTGGAAGAGAGAAGGGCAATTTACAAGCAAAATGAAATGTCGAAACCGACTAAGTCTAAATTTTGGCAGATGGAAGATGAAAAGCTTAGTGGTAGAAATGAAAATGTTTTCTATGTGTCTGGGAGGGTGTGCCCTCAAAATTAGTGGAGCAACAGCGAAATCCAACCTACGATACTTTCTCTGTGAGAAAAAATATTCCCATCAGATTACCAACCTGTACCGCCCTGCATCATTTGGGATCCTTCGCCATGAAGGTAAGAGATGGTACCCTCGGAAAATTTGGCCAGCTCCAGCCTAATCTTTCAGGTATGTCTAGATGCAAGTACTCAGTGTCTCAATATTAAGTGGTAATCTGATTAGCAGTGCAAGAAAAAGGTGAAAAAAAATAAAAAGTGATGTGAAATGTCATAAAATTGGGTAATGAAGAGGTAAAGAGAATTTTAATGGGTGCCATTCATTCCCAAAGATTAAAACAGTGCATAGTAGTATAAAAAAAATCCTTGACCCATTGCTATTGTGTGTTGGTAGATATAGTTGTTAGGGGAAGTAGCAATGAACATCTCCTAGGACCCCCTCCCCCCATTTTGTACTTATAGAAATGAAAATGTTGCAATTCACATAGATAAACCTGTTAGTGGAAAACTATGTATAAGAAGAGACAATACCATGTTTGATAATTACTTCGTTGGTGCATGTCAATGTGAAGACACTTATCGTACTGTAGGGGCTTGGGGATTTAAAGGAGGCAAAGATCCAATTTTTCCTGGAATTTATTTTATTTGTGGGGATAAAGCATATTACAATCTCCCAGACCACTGGTATAGGACGTGTTTCGTAGGTTTAGTTTTTCCAAAATTTTTTCATGTAGATAGAAATGCAAAGGGTTCCTTTGAAATTGGTAATCACTTGAGTAGATTTAGAAGGGAAAGCTTTTCAGAAATAATGGGGGATATATTTGGTGCCTTAATACCTATGGTAGGAATAACCCTGAATGCAATCAAAATTAGAAAAATGTCCACAATTGTTGATAGATTGTCAACAGATACTGCAGGTGGATTTCAATTAGTAGATACAGAACTTGTTGCCATGGGATCCATGGTAATGCAAAATCGTCTTGCCTTAGACATTTTGCTAGCAAAAGAAGGTGGAGTCTGTGGGATATTACATGTTCAACATTGTTGCACATACATACCTGTTAAGAGTCAGAATATAGAAATGTATATAAAGAATATTACTGAGTTACACAATGAAATAGTACCCTTAGAAGATGAAAGTTTTACAGAACGTTTGGGTAAAAGATTTGCAACAATTAAACTCTGGTTTCAAGAGATTGGTAGTTCAATTATAGGTAAAATAGTTTTTCCTTTAATAGTCATAGCTATAATAACACTTTTGTTAAAAATTAGTTGCATGATACACAAGAGAAGAAAACACTTAATTGGAAAAGAAATGAATTTACAAACTCGGAAAAGAAAAAGAATTAGAAGAGTTTCGGAGAACTCAATATGAAAAATGCAGAAAAACAGATGAATCTAAAGTTTAGAAATACTAATATTAAAGTCTAAAACATGTTCAAGGTTTGAAAATGTATAACATTTTGGGTATTGTTTGGTGATTTTGAAATCGCCAGATGAGGGAGTTGGAGCAAGGTGAAGAATACAATTTTGTTCTAACATGTGAAGTTAATCTCCCATAATGAATAATCAAACTAATAAGCATGTGGTGAAATTATTAATCAACTTAGTTTAAAAATGTAAACATCAGTACACGCGGGATAAACTAATGTGCTTTATGTTGCAAACACAAAAAAGAAAATAAACAAATCCTGTCTATTGTCTTTGTCAGTATTAAAAGCGGCTGTTTAACTAATGGCATGTGCTTATTATGTGTGCTTATGTCATGTCTTTCTGTGACAAAAGCTCATGGAGTTCGCGCAGTTCCTGAAGGAAGAGTAAATATAAAGCTGCCTGACTGTGCTTCTGCTAGGTAACACAATTAACAGGGTTAATTAGTAAAGGGGGAGGGTAACAGAATGGGTCTCAATTCTTTAATTAATTGATGTCTTGGGTTTGTTTAAAAATAGTTTCCAAAGTGAGGCCTAAAAGGTGGTACAGAAACATGGCTGACAGCACAGCAGACGTGAAATCTTGCCCAGAGTGAAGTATTGGCACGTACGCAGCTGTGAGGATTTTTTCTGCACTGATATTATTAATTGAAAAACAGTTTTTGGTCAAGTTGAACATGCACATGAAGAATAAGTTTCAAGGACAGGATTTGTGAAAGTCTGCCAAGGTTAGGAAGTGAAAAGTACAAGACTCGAAGAAAAGTTACTCTTTTCAGGAAGCCAAATATTGTGGAAATGAAAGACAATAGGGCTTATGTGAAGCCTGGACTTGGTCGAGGATCGGAGATGATGTAATTTACCTTATCGTGGTCTGACACCGGACAGCCAATGAGGAGCTTCAACTCGCTCGAAAGAATGTGAAATGTAGAAAGTTTAGCTAGAGAAAAGGTATAAAACCTGACACTTGGGTCAGGGAAAAAACTCTTGCTTCCGATTCCTGAATGACGTGACGTGCTGTTGGACTTTTGGCGCACGTAAGGACAGCAGACTTTAAATGATATTTTCCTTTTCAGGTGAAGTGAGAAATAGACAGGGAAATAGATTTAGGGTAAGGAACCTGTTAATTGCTAATATTTCATGTTTCTGATCTTGCTTTAATAATGTCAGTTTATTAATTCATTTCCTAACAAAATGCTGCTTTTATTTGCTTATAAAATAAAGATTTTAAAACGTAAATGCTCTTTCTTTATGAAGACTAAAGTTAATAAAAATTAGATTTGAAAAGACAAGCTGGTCTTGTTTATTCATGGTCTAGTTACTATCAGTTGATCCAATCGCCTTAAGTGGTCTGATTTAATAAATGACAAATGCTTAAATCCATGGTAAAAGGTGATAAACTACAGTTGTATATAGTATTGTAAATATCATGTGAATAGTTTCATAAATCATACCACTAGATTCAGTTGCTCAAAAATTGTCTCATTGGTGTCATGGGCCTGTATAAGTGTTTCATAATTAATGGTGAGTATTGAGGTGATAGGTAGCGTTTGAGAGACAGTTTTTCAATAGGAGCGCTGGATCACTCTCAATGCAATGTGGCCAAGCAACAGAAAGGAGCACAGAATGGTCACGAGGGGAAGACATAATTCATATGTACAATACTGGCCCAAATCCCTATTCCCTTGCCAGGTTTGAAAATGTCTCCCTTCTGGGAAAATGTGCAAAGTGCAGTACTGAGCTCTGTGGCTTCCTTCTCTGCTAAGGCTGCAAAACTCTAGCAAACAACGACTTTTTACGGTAACATCCAGGTTCCTTTTCTTTCTTAGTCTTAGTTGTACAGGGTATTGACTGCCCAGCTTGGTGCCACACACTCTGCGGGCGATGCAGTAACTCCTTTCGTTTGGAGTTCAACGGCCTTCTGCAGGAAGTGGAGGCTGCTCCGTTCTGGATAACTCATGCTGTTCCCACTCTTGCAAAGGCAGCAGAACCTTTACTCTCACTATTTCCTTGTTTAAAGTAACAACAAAGTACCTGCTCAAACGCTGTATGTCAGCTAGATCCCGCTCCTGCACATGTTCCAGAGGCTTACTTTAGCTTTAATGTTGGCAGCTCTACTGAGTGACGAGCTGTGCTCAGTGGCGCTTGAGGATCCCCATTTCCAACAAAGAGCAAGGGAGGGAGAAAGAGGTTAGGTACGTTGTGGACTCAGCCTCCTTTGGAAATTGAGAAAAAAACAAAGAAAGTCTACCCATCATTCATGGAAAAAAGGGTCCTTCCAGTGATTACTTTAAATTTGTCAAAGAAAATGATTCGTTTTTCAATTAGCACTAAGTCAAGAGGAATGATGATAGTATACCATTGCGGTGAAAAACTTCAATATTCCTACCTTCCTTATAGAAAGCTGAGGAACATGTGTGGCCATTGACTTCTCGTTGATGATATTTTATGGGAGCGTACATTGATACAGCCGAGAATTATTTTGAGGGTCGCTTGTAACCCCTTATGAGGTAAACAATACAGCAAATATGCTACAATGTGTATCTTCATCGCTAGGTATTCTCCATTAATTGCCCAAGTATACAGAGCAAAGCATTAGAATAAGTGGTTTCAATTGGATATAATAGTGTGTTAGCAACAAAACTTTATTTCCTCTAAAACATTCAAGAGCATAATACTCTGTACATGTTTTACTGTATCGATTTTTATAAAAATTAAAGGGTGATCCCTTAGTGTGAATAGACATCTGTAATGTCATTGATTTTTAGCAAATGAAATTTTGGAATGTAACAGGAATAATTGGATGTATTTGTGTTATGTAATAGATGTAGGACTATAGGCGTTGAGGGAGAGTTGCACAAAATATGTACAAGATATTCATGTATATTTATATCTTTTTGTTTCAGATATTTTATATATTTGTGTGGGAAATTATCATTTTAATCCTGAAGAAGGTGTTGGCCATAAAATACAAGAGCCAAAACCGAAACGCGTTGATGCTTACATTGAGTCTCGACACGCAAAGTGAATGGATTTAACTACTCCTTTTGCGATTATACTACAAACTGGAGTTTGATTAATTGCCTTTAAAACTTGCGTGTTTCATCACTTTTTTAATTGGAATCATTTTCTTTTGTGTATATTTCCCATAGTTTGTTATGATTTGACATGTACTAATTGCTTTTATTGATGCTTTACTGTTTTTAATTATTTGAAATAAAATGTACATCTTTTGGTAAACACTTATCACCTATATTCCGTAAATGTTTCTGTCTGTTGTCTAAAAGTTATATTCACATATGGAAGTGTGTGGGCAATAACTGTTGTTGTGTGACAAATTTACCCAAAGGGGAAACGTTTCTGACATATTGTCTTTTGGTACCCTACCCTTTTGGTTTGCGGGTCCCTCTCTTTTATTAGAGATGATTTGACCGAGCCAGGCCTATGTCTTGGCATTAGCAAATGAATCAAATAGGATTTGTAAAGAGTAAGTAACCACCTGCAAGGGTATCCAGGCACCGAGGGCTTTGCTAGTTCGGGTAGTTCAGTTGAACATCCATGCCTTGAGTCCCTTCCTGAATTCTGAAAGAGACGGTGAGGTACGCGGGGAGTGTGAGCGAGGGAGAGGGAGGTGGAGTGCAGGTGTCTGGAGGGTTTGTGGAAGTTCATGCTGCGGTTGATGTATGCTGGTCCTTGATCATGAGGGCTTCGTTTGCATGGATCTGCATCTTGGCTTGGCTTCTCTTCTGAATGGGGAACCAGTTTAGATTTTTGAGGTGGAGGCTGATGTGGGTCCGTTTGGGGAGGTCGAGGATGAGTCCGGTCACTGCGGTCTGTAGTCTCTTCAGGAGTTGAGTGGTGATTTCTACATAGTGCATTGCCATTGTCCAGCTGGCTAGTGACTAGGGCTTCAGTTAGGGTTCGTCTGGTGTGGACGGGAGCCTTTTGAACATTTTCCGGAGCATGCAAAAAGTGAGGAAGGAGGTGGATGAGACTGCATTGATCTGACTTTTCATGATTAGTTTGCCGTATAGGATGATGTCCAGGTTGCCGGCAAGGTCCCAGTCGGGAGGGCCACCAGGAGTTGTTCCATGGGTAGTGGCATTCCCAAATATCAGCTTCTCCGCTTTCAGTGTTGTTTCAGGCAGTTGCTTTTCATCCAGTCGGCGATGTTCCACGTGCACATGTGGAAGTTGGCCTTTGAGGTGGTGGGGTCCTCTGACGGCGAGAACCAAAGGCAAGTAGCTTGTTCATTTCAATGTTGCATTAAAACATTTTGGGCAGGCAAGACGAGCAGAAAGAAACAAGTTTACTGCGATTCTATAGCTGTTTGTGTGACGAGAACCAGAAGGTGGCGCAAAATCCTAACAAACACACGAGCTGTAGCCGGAACCAAATTAAAGCAGCAGCTCTGTAAATTGAGCTGTATTCTTCATGCTAAACGACATCAGAAGGGTTCTGAAAGCTCAGACCGTGTTTAATCCAATTATTAGAGCAGGAACTCTTTAGTTCCGAGTTGTATGTAGAGTAATTATAATGCAGATTTACTTAAGTTGATAATGAATGTGCATTTCACATTTATATCACGAATAGCGTCTTAATTCCCGCCTCAACGATACTAGTCATCGGCATTTAAGATATTAAATTCTGTATTGGCCTGGCTGGGCTTCTCACCTGGATCCTGCACTTTTTTCACAATTAAGTGCACCGTGCACTGATCCGACTGACCGAGTAGATAGTACAAATTATTGCTGGTACCTTTCACTAGACAGACTCCTGAAGGAGCATTCAAATTCATATCGGGCAAAAACCAAACACTGCAACTAAGGGTTTTTTGTCTGCGAGCTCCACCACGTTTGAACAAACACCACTTGAGTGCACCAAAGCGGGTTTTGTTTATTCTAGGGCATTTAGATGGGAGCGGCAGGGAAGCTACATACAGGATTTTGAGACAAACGTAGCAGTAGAATATCAATTGACTGGTGCTTGGAAATATTAATATGCCCAATAAACTATTAAATGTATGGTTGCAATTAAAATGATCTGATAGGCTGGAAAAAATTTCACGCACTTTATTATGAATGAACTGAAAATGGGTTGTGCAAACTGTTGAATTTGAAACTGGCCACTTGAAGAAGGATGAAAGTATTTTGATTTTCATTCCTTTTAAAAGTCACCAGAATTATGTTTTTTTTTTTATTAGGTCTCACCTCTGTCTGTTGGCAGACGTTTTGGTACCTTACAGTGGACTTAGCGCCCGCCCATTTCTACTTCGGTTCATTGTCGCTCTCCTTTGCTTGCTTGGAGGAATTCTTAGCTTCGGTAGGTTTTCCTCCCTCTACTTTATTTCTTTTTTTTCTTCTTCTTTAGCGTTATGGGCGCACTGCTGTCGATCCACGGCTCACTATTTCAGGTGGTACTTTTTTCTTTTTATTTAAACACTTTATGAGAGAGCGTGCTTCCTCCACCTGGCTCCCTTGTGTACTTCTCCCCGTCTGTGTTCCTCCCTCATCGTGTTCCTGCCTTTCATCCTTTGTCAGTTTGCTTGACCCAGCGTCTCCTACCCATCCTTCGTTGTCCGTGTGCTCTCCCTACCCTCTCCTGCCCACCCTCCATTGTCCATGTGCTTTCCCTACCCTCTCCTGCCTACTCTCCATTGTCCATGTGCTTTCCATACCCTCTCCTGCCCACCATACGTTGTCCATGTGCTCTCCCTAACCTCTCCTGCTCACCCTCTGTTGCCCGTGTGCTTTCTTTACCCTCTCCTGTCCATCCTTCGTTGTCCATGTGCCTACCTTCTCCTGCCCACCCTCTGTTGTCCATGTGCTCTCCCTACCCTCTCCTGCCCACCCTTCGTTGCCCGTATGCTTTCTTTACCCTCTCCTGCCCGCCCTCCGTTGTTCGTGTACTCTCCCTACCCTCTCCTGCCCACCCTACGTTGTCCGTGTGCTCTCCCTACCCTCTCCTACCCACCCTCCGTTGTCCATGTGCTCTCCCTACCCTCTCCTACCCACCCTCTGTTGCCCGTGTGCTTTCTTTACCCTCTCCTACCCACCCTCCGTTGTCCATGTGCTCTCCCTACCCTCTCCTACCCACCCTCTGTTGTCCATGTGCTCTCCCTACCCTCTCCTGCCCACCCTTCGTTGCCCGTATGCTTTCTTTACCTTCTCCTGCCCACCCTCTGTTGTCCATGTGCTCTCCCTACCCTCTCCTGCCCACCCTTCGTTGCCCGTATGCTCTCCCGATGTGTATTAGATGAACGTGGAGCACGTCGTGTGCTGTGTTTTGCCGTGGCAGCCCAGAAATACATACTGTATGTGAGTGGTGCCTCAGCTAGAGATTGGAGAGAGCCTGCCAGATAGCGAATCGCAGGTCTGCTCCAAAGCATTCCTGAAGTCCTTTGTGGAGGAGCAGACTCCAGGGTATGGAGGTGGAGGATGGACTTTAAGGCTTAGGGAAAGCCCTTGCCTTTCAATCCATTTCTCCCACAGGTGTTACCTGTGGTGTTTAAAGCAGTAGCAGAGTGGTGAAGCCTTTTCCTCATTTGGACCTTTTGTTTTGGGTTGCCCTGACGGGGAAGCTCCTAGTCCTACCCCACTTTCATGCTGGCACCAGAAGACCAAGACTGTGGCTGGACCAGTGTGGAAAGAATACAAAAAATCAGAAACTACCTGAAACCGGTACCAGAGCGGGATCAGTGCAATGCACACATTTTGTCTGCAAACTTGGCACAAGTATGAGACACGCACCATCAGTAAGTGTGCCAGGATTTCTCATTTACCAGTGCCAGGGGCAGTGGTGGCTGGTGATCCCGACAGCGGTCGCGCAAAGTACTTGCCATGGTTTCCCCTCATTGTTTTAAACATTTGCCTTGAGTGCCTCACACACCAATGCACCCATACACTAACACTCACTGTTTCTCACACACAAAGGCACCTGCGCACTTTCATAATCCCTGACCCTCACTCACAACTACTGGTGTACAGGGGAACTCCTGGGGTACAGGTGTTCGGCTTTAATAGTGCAGCAGGTGAAGTTGAATCATGGCCTCTTTGCCCTGGTGAAACTGTACCTGCTGAACCATTGACTCACTTCCACTCTCTCTCACAATCTCCCTCTTACTCACTCATTCTAACTCACGCTGCTTTACTCGCTCCCTCGCTTTCGCTTCCTCACTCATTGATTCTCACTTTTTCATTCTCATTGACACTCTCGAACACTATACTCAATTTCATTCTCTCGTAATCACTCTCAAACACACTTTCACTCACACATGCACAGAAAAACAAAACTGAATTATTTATTTTGCTTACCTTTCTTTCTTTTCAGGCAACTCAGAGCCTCCACGGCACAGCTGATTAGAAATCAGGGGACGGACACTAGAACCTACAAGCCATGATTCTTAACCAGGAGCCAGACAGAGCGACAGGGCCAGGTTTCAGAGGCATAAACACTGCTAAATTAAATTATTACAAGTGTAATAATGTAATTTTCAGTGGCTCAGTGGTCTTAGTGGTGGCAGGGCTACGCTCTGGGGCCCGGGAAGAGGAATGACTGCTGGGGCATATTAACAAGCCCCCATCGCCACCACAACGTCACTTTTAGAGATGCTGTGGTGGAGATCAGGGCTTCGCCTTATTAACCAGACAGCGTTAAGCCACTTAACGTGGCTTAACACTGCTTTGTAAATAAGGCACCCTTTCACGCTGTACTTAGCGTGAAAGGGAAGGGCAATGAGTGTTGTGGTGGGCGTGTCACCACAACACCCATTGACTTATTGGCTTTGCTCCCCAATTTACAAGGGTGGCGTAAATAGGAGGCAGCGCCAATATTAAGACCAGGACAAACTGGTCTTAAACAGGCAAAATGAGGAGAAATGCTTCATTGCTCCTTGTTTTTGTTGTTTCCATGTGTGCTGCATTGTGCAGTACACACAGAAACAGAAATTTGCCATTGATAGTTTATGTGCTAGAAGGTGACCCTTCCTGCACTCAAACAATCCCCCCACAATTTTGTTTTCCAACTTCTATATGTTCTGCATTAAGCAGTACACATATTAGTAACAAAATGTCATGTAAAGATTGTTTATGTGCAGGAAGGGAGACCTTCGGCATATAAACAATCCTCCTCTCAATGCACAAATCCTTGCATTATGGTACAAGGGTGCCTGTGTTGGTGCTACGCTGCTAAGTTTAGCGCTAGTGCAGGGCAAAACGCAAGGCTGCACAATATTGTTGGAAATAAGGTGCAGCCCTGCGTTTCTGAAGTGGCGGAGTGCAGCGTTCTGCCAAGAAGTCTAACGCCGCACGCCGTCACCTCGTTGTAAATATGCCCCCTGGTGTTAGTAAGGTTGCACTGCTACTGCCATCTACCCTGTTTCTGGGCTTAGTTTTGTGGAAGTTTACACTGCTGGTGCCCATGCTGTGCCTGAGTTGGGTATTAGAAGAGACTTTTTTCTAAAAAGAAAAGAACGAACAAGTTCTCTGGCACACATCGCACTAGAAAAATCTGTATCTACACCAAACCCATTTTACTTTAGAATTAATATCCACAAAACACTTCTAAACAAAATAGGAAACAATCCTCTACCATTCCACACTCATCATCTTCCGTAAACTCTTGAAAACCTGGTTAGTCAATCAATGATTCATCTGGTAGTTCTCCGTCCCAGGCAGTCTGATATGCGCCGAGACACCCTCCGGTATTTGTGCGCAATAAAAATCTCAAAAACATAAACATAAACATGAAACCCTTCCTCTCCCTCAACCTCTCGCCCAGACCATGCATATTTTCACCATTGCAACAGTCAACACAACATCGTTTAAGCCACCAATAATGTGGAAATGGCAGAAAAGCCGAAGTGGGTGTGGCTGAGAGGGCTTGTTCAAATTGTCGTGACCCTAGGCGCTTCCACGTCAAAGTGATCCATTCGTAGCTGTAGCGCTTAACAATGGTGCTCAGCTAATTGAAACAATGACACTTGGCAGTCAATGAAATGAATGCAGAAAAGATTATTAATATTATTTGTCAAAGATCACAAGTGCTCGCAAAGTGGGAAGCAGGAACTTGAGCGAACGAATCTGGTTCCATTAGTAGTAACTTGTCCACTACAGTCCAGGATTTCAGGAGTACAATCAACAGTAAAACATCATTGGTTTTGTAAATACAGTCCAAAATGTTTAGAACGGTATATGGGCCTCTTCAACTTATGTATCAGTGTGATAAATTATTTAACACATTGTCTATCAGTTGACTTTATTTCGGTTCCAAGAACCATAAAAGTACAGCCTAAAAACATAATAAAATTACTTATGAAGCAGAAACGTAGTTCATTACAGTGCTTGCAATAATCAATTGGAGATCGTAATACATTCATTAAAATTAATTAAGAATGCAGTTTAGTATACCTCCATACTGTCTCTAGTACCAGAAAAAAAAAACCCCGTTAGAGTCCAAAGATGGGCTCAAGAATGGGTCCGCTGTGACATCCAGAAAGATATCATAGGTGTAGTGTCGGTGCCCTGGCATAAACAACGCGGACACCACGAGGTATTGCAACAGAGCTTTATTGTCTGACTTCTTCTTCCTCTCTTCCCTACACTGCACTGCCCCTTTTCTCCTCACGCCCCTCACTCCTCCTCTTCCTTCTTTGGCTCCTCTCCCACATTCTAATTGTATATGCTGGTCCTAGCGTCCGGCACATATTGGGATGTTACATTAGGGGTTACAGGTTAGACATAACTCACCTATATTTGCAAGCATAGTGAAAAAATTAAGTGCATAAGTACACTGAGAACATTTGTAGGATAAAAAAGTACGGGGCAGATTCATAACGACTGGTGCATCCCTGCATATCAGCAGAGATGCGTCAGATAAGATGCGCCATGCAAGTTTACCCATGTGCCACCACAGATGCGCCGCATGGCGCAAGGATAAACAGATGAGTGACGCATCTCCCATCGGGGTGCGCATTGCTGGAGTCATGTTGCAAGCAGGACGCAACTTCAGCAATGCTCATGGCCTGACCATACACAACGTGGTGCGACAAGCCTTACACCTGCTGCAAGCTGGCGCAAGGTTTTGACGCAGCGGCGCCAGAAAAGTGACTGAGTGAAATCTTGTAGATTTCACTCAGGCACGTTTCCGAGGCGTTCCTGTGCCAGAACTCCCACTCTGTGCTGGAACATCCACATGAAGCCTGACGCAGGCTTCATGTGGCGCAGGGCTTTCCAACGTGACGCATCTCCCCAGATGCGTCACGTTGTAAATCCGTTGCAGCATGGCGTTAGCTTTACACCGCTGCTGCGTCACAGAAGTTACGCAACAGCAGCGCAAAAGTGGCGCATGAGGCTTGTAAATCTGCCCCTACATCCTTTAGCTATGAATTCTCATCTATGCGCCTCACCCTAATGTGCCAGATTGAGCTTAAATACTTAGAGATTGAATACACAATACTATTCCTATTACCTGATTTACAGACTCTCAGCAGGTGTCCTCTGCCACCAATCCCAAACAGCCGACAGAGAGGTACAATCCAACAGGCACGCTGCTTTGCATAAGCACTGCATAAGGATAATGAATGTTCATAGTTTTTCACAAAGTTATAGTCTGTGGGACATATGGTGGGCGAGATAGCAATTTTGGACAATGAATTAGTGAAAGAAGCTGTTTGCAAAACCATCACCTAAATTTGATGAAATGGCCTTGTGAAAACGGGACATTGATGTGGCCCATTAATTTCTCAAATTCTGTGGCACGTTTGAAGGACCAATAGGTATCTGTTAAGCTTCCTGAAACAGCTGACATTTTAGAGGACTAAGCAAATTCCCAATAGTGGGTGTTGCCAATTTCTCAGGCGCAGCTTGGAATTGTAGTGGGGGGCAGCCAATATTCCCTTAATCCTAACCTGGTCGGCCAGGCATTTATATGCGCTATTCAGGGGATCGTATGTGCTCTATTGTTAGCCAACATTTCCCTGAGGCAATCTCTATACAGTTCCAGTTCTTCTAAAGTTCATAGGGGCATATTATGAAGGGCTTTATCTCCGCTTTAGCTGCACTTTTCGCCGCTAAAGCGGAGATAATGCCATCGCCCTATCAACAAGGCATTGCAAATATGCATTAGCGCATGTTTGCTGCCCTTTTAGTAGCGCCTCGCTTTGCATCGCTAATGAGATGCAAAGTAGGTGTATCTTCAGGAAAGAACAGGGAAATTGATCGCTAACCGCACATCGCGGTATCAACAAGCCGGCCCAGACAACGCACATCGATGAAAAAAGCTGCGCTAACGACTGGCATCGCTGAAAACTAACGTCTGGAAATTTTCCTATTTAGCCATGTGCATAATGGGAGGTGGATCATAAGGTTACATCCACTTCTCCCTATTATCAACATTTTACTCAGAGCAATGCTGACTTCGCTGATTTTCTGGCCATATTGCTTTAAATCACGTAAATCGAAGGTTTAACATCGCCTGTTAGCAAATCGTTGTAAATTCGCCGCTAACACGGCCATGTGAACCGGCAATATACGGCAAAAATGAAAGACGCACTATGCGCGATTTGCAGTGATTACCGCCACCCCTTGTTGATATCCACCTTAGTCTGATCCAGTACAGAATGGGTTTTATACAGGCAATATATGAGAATTGTCTAGGATTTAAGCCGAACCTTAACGGATGTATTGGTACTCTTTGGAAACCTTTACAAACCTTTGATAAAGTAATTTTCCCTTCTGTCTATTGCATCCAGATTGCAGTAACCCCACAATTCTGCCCTGTACAATGCCACCCCACATGCTTGAGCTTTGTATGTCTACAGGGCCAGGGAAATCATGTATGAGGTGGCCCTCTTAGCAACCCTAAGAATTGACTCCGCTCTAAATTTTAGTGCCATTGAGCTTTTTTCAATGTGTCCTGTCCATCTGTGGAAATCATTAAATCTCGCTCCTAGTTATTCAAACTCGTGGACCCTACCTAAAAACACAGTCAAAAGCCACATTCCCTCTGGCTCTTTTTTGGCGGGGCTGAACACCATATATTTAGTTTTGCTGCTATTCATTTCTAAAAGGCACAGATGATGGATGGAATGCTGAATTAATCAAACATCCCCCCAGTCACAGATCTAGGTTAAATTCATTGACCTTTGACCCTGCTCGCAGGCTGGTCGCTCCCCATGCTGCTGCACAACTCTGTCTACATTGTTTTTGCCTAATCTTGTATTTTTCCCCTGTGCTTAACTTGCTTTCTTGCCCAGACTTTTTTTTATTCCCGTGCCTGTACTTGCTTTCTTGCCCAGACTTGTTTTTATTTCCCTGTGCCTGTACTTGCTTTCTTGCCCAGACTTGTTTTTATTCCTCAGTACCTGTACTTGATTTCTTGCCTAAACTTGTTTTTCCTTCCTGTGCCCAGTGCGCCTGCCTGTTTTTCCTGCCGCTGCGTCCCTGCCTCCTGCAATCCCATTCGCTGCCCCGCCTCCCAGCTGCTACTCCCTCCCACGTCCCCTCATATGGAGGCCGCGCACAGTGGCCGCACCCAGGGGCCACGCCACTGGCGTGCCGAAATTACAAAAAATGGGGTCACCCAAAATAGTCCTGGACCTGGGTACAGTCTGGTACAGAAAACAGTGGTCCTAAACCTTATTTATAAGCAAGAGGTCAATCAGTAATCCTTTGTATATTCAGTAAATCATTTCTCGAACATGCTAAAGGAGCATAAGTCTCCTCATGATACTTAATAAATTATTCCTGGGCAGTATATTGGAGCTTCTCCTCTTCCTCAGCAGAGGTGGTGAATTTTGTAAGCGATAGGAGAGGAAAGTGGTGTTGGGCGACTAGTAAGCTGGGCAGAATATACCTAACCTTTGCTAAAATTTATGCCCCACTTGAAGATAATGCTGAGCCATACAACGAGCTATTTCAATCCTTAATACAAATTCCCAGCAAGGTTATCTTAGTGGGGGATTTACATTTTTCAGCGAACCCAAATATTGATTCATCAGTTATTTCCAAAAAGCAATTAAAATCTAAAACTTTTTAAATTATTAAAAATCATAGTAAGACTTTGGACATAATTGACTCCCTGGAGAGAAGCATTTCCGACTAAAATCACATATACCTGTTTTTCAGGCAGATTCCGCAACTCTTCACGGATTGATTTTTATTTTATATCTAAGGCACGGAATGTTAGTAATCTGAGAATCCTCCCGAATGGATTTTCAGATCATGCCTACTGGAAGAAAGTTGGGTGCTACTTTGCAAAACAAAGATGAAGGAATTTCTTGCTAGAAATATTGGGACGGCTCCTCCTCATATTGTTTGGGACTCCCTAAATCATATATTTGTGGTCTGGCTATAGGTAAAGACGCTGAAAGCTTCAAAAAAGAGAAAGAAAGCAAGCAAATCCTAGAACAGAATGTTCAGAGGTGCTATGATACACTACTGAGAAGCCCCTCAGCTCCCAACCAATGAAAACTTGACCAGGCTAAGCGAGCTCTTAGCGAGGCCTAATTTTTAAAATGTGAAACCTCCAATTGTAATTATAGGCTAAAGGCATATGAAGAAAGTAATTATACAGGGAGGTCTCTCGGATGGCACACTCGGGAGAACGGCACAAGTAACCGGATCAGCATATTGAGATGTCCTGCAACTGGTACCCGAAGCAAAGACCCGGCCAATATAGGGGACATAATGCTGGAATATTACAGGCGTATTTATGGTAAAAAACAAACAATTGATCATTCATCCCTGGAAATGTTCCTTGGGGAACAGAAATTTCCGGTACTCTCTTAGACTGACAAAATTAATGTAATGCGTCCCTTGTGTGACGAAGAACTGGGGGATGTTATGTAAAACCTCCCGAACGGTAAAGCCTGTGGACCGGACGGTCTACCGGATTACTTTTAAAAACATTTTCAGGGGCTGTTTCAGAACCCCACATTTTCTATCCAAGGTTTATCCCAGTCAAACTAGTCCGTGTTTTCGCTGCTCATATCACCCAGCTGGACGCATATCATATCACAGTGCCCCTTAATTCAGGAGTTTTGGAATGATACCTTCCGTCATTTGGAGGCCGAATGTCTAATTGAATTGGATTCTAACAATTGGCTGAAAATCCTGGGCTACGATCTCTCTCTACGCCTATCTGATAAATCTTTTAAACTATTATATATTTCAATGGCGGTCTCCAGGTCGCTCCTGCTTCAAAGATGGCGATCAGGTCTGGCACCAACAAATCCTGAGTGGGTTTGGAAAGTAAAGCAGGTTAGAAATAGGGAACTAGGAAGTTTGAAAGAGTCTGGGTGGCATATTTCGACTAAATACCAAATAGAGTTTACATTTTTAATGTACTGCTAATACGATAAACTTTTATCCGATGTCTCATATGTCGATATATTTGTATACTTTATTGCACTTTATTGCACTATAGACACTTTATCTCTTTTTTTAACAGACAGTGGATTTCATGTTAATATGATGAAACACTACCCAATGTCACATATATCGACATTTTTGTATATTCTATTGTACTTATTGCACTATAGACACTTTAGCTCCTTTTAAAACAGGCAGCTGACATCGTATTTGTTTTTTTTTTAAAGCCAAAATACTATCAGAAGCCTTATCTTCGGCTATATCTCGATGCTTTATTTGGATTCACCGGTACAAAAGGGGGTGGTGATGGACAGAGCATCTGAACCAACCTCACACGCAGTCAACAGATCTGGGTTTAATCCATCACAGTTCTTTACCCCACTCTGCCACCCCAGTTCAGACATGGTCATATGCAAATCAGTCTGACCCTGTGCCTCATTGGAACAGTCCAGCCCGAACCGCCAAGCCATGTCTTCCCTGGACCGGAAACAAGTTTCCTAGGACCGGTTTCCGGCATTTCAGCTGTCTTCAGCCAGGCTTGCTGGAATCCAGTGGCAAAGTGAGAAGGGACTCACGTCTAAGCATACCCTGCCAACTTATGGCGAACAAAGCGGTACAAAAGGGGGTGGTGATGGACGGAGCATCTGAACCAATCAAATACTCACACCCAGTCAACAGATCTGGGTTTAATCCATCACCGTTTTTTAGCCCACTCTGCCACTCCAGTTCAGACATGGCCATATGCAAATCAGTCTGACCCTGTGCCTCATAGGAACAGTCCAGCCCGAACCGCCAAGCCATGACTTCCCAGGACCGGAAACAAGCTTCCTAGGACTGGTTTCTGGCATTACAGCCGTCTTCAGCCAGGCTTGCTTGAATCCAGTGGCAAAGTGAGCAAGGGACTCACTTCTGAGCATGCCCTGCCAACATATGGCGAACAAAGCAGTACAAAAGGGGGTGGTGATGGACGGAGCATCTGAACCAATCAAACACTCACACTCAGTCAACAGATCTGGGTTTAATCCATCACCGTTCTTTAGCCCACTCTGCCACCCCAGTTCAGACATGGCCATATTTGGATTCACACTTCAATACACTATGGGCACTCTCGTCATTGTCTCTTCAATGGTTAATTGATACTGTATCTGGTCTCTAATGTTTTTCTTAGTCCCATGTTATTCTGGATTTTACTTTTCTTTTTGACTTCTTGTATATGTATGCTGTATTTGTCATTTGAAAGTGCTTTAGTATTGGACATTTTTATTGTGATATATGGATGAATTTGTAAATTTATGATGGATCTCAATAAAAAAAATTTAAAAAAAAAAAACAGTATATCTTAGCCTGCGTCATCAGGTAGCGCAGAGGAGAATCAGGAGCAGCTGGCACAACCAAGGATGCAACAGGAAACGAGTTGGACGAGACAGGGAACTGTTGTGAAGAGTGATGGACGCTGTTAGAATATGCACAGGACAATACTTAATAAATCCCAAGAACACTCTGGTGATATAATTCTGATTTTACCGAAATTTACTAAATAGATGGGAAAAAAACGACAAGAATTCATAGGAGATCTGAATATAGCCCAAAAAATGGTGGCTCTTGTTTGAATCTCAAGGAAAGGCTGAAGAAGGCAAACATAACACCCCATATTTCTTAATTAAGGTTTTTTACTGTTCCTTCAGGCCAAGATTACAATCAAACATAAATCCCAAGGTTTTGACTTTGCTTTCTGAAGTTATAGAAATATCACCTATGCTTAGATGGTTGTATGATGAACCCAGCTTTTGGAAAGTTGTTTGGTCCCATCAGTCTTAATTTGCTTTCAACATATTTGGTACAAGATAGTTGCCACGCATCCAAATTTGAATATTTATTACATGGTTCAAGGAATCATAACCTCCACTGCCAGAGATGGGTAAAACTAAATGGGGCCCATCCAAATCAATTCTAAAGCCATTTACCCCTTACAAGCAGAAATATTACAGAAGGATGCATATAGATGCTGAAGAGTAATGGCAACAGCAGGAAGCCAAGAAGAAGGAAGCTTTGTGGGACGCTACAAGTGACTGGATCATTAGAGACGAGAAATTCATCACACATGACCTGACACCATCTGTCAAAATTAGTAAGAACATCCAATGGACGAAGAGGACAAGAAGACACTCCTGACACCTTGACCAGGTAATTCAACAGCATTCTCTTGTCTATTCATTAAAAGCAGCAGAGCGCAGATAGCCAATAGCACCAGCAAAGCCGCTGGTTGTGTCTTTGATAGGCAAAGCAGCTGAAACCAGTTTTAGTGCTTTATTCCTAATGAAGACCTGACGTCTGCTACTAAGAAGGGCATGAATTTACAAATGCTGAACAAGTTGAGAGCTTACCTCCTTTCTCCGATCTTACCAGTGGCAGCTCATTCATCACGCGTCGCCCCACTTCTTTTTCACAGTGCGAGAAGCAGAAACATAAAGTGGTATTTTAAATACCATTTTATGTTTCTGCGAGAAAGCAGAAGGCAGGGTATGCCTGATTGGGGACAGGCAGGTGGGCGGGTTGGGGAGGAGTGGCTTGCCCACTATTGTGGGCCCTGACTGTTTGGTCGGCCCTCTACACACTCTACGTTTTCTCAATGTAAGGTGCATGCAGCCTACCTAGAGAAAATGGCTAGGCGCTGTCTGCACCAATCACAATGCTGCCATTGCAGCCTTGTGATTGGCTGAGGGAAGGGAATATGCATGCTTCCTGTTACTGCTTATTGTCTTTTTGCTCCATACCATGGTCATGCAGGTACCCCTGTTACTTACTAAAAGGTTGAAGAAACACATCTCCAGGGGCTTCATTCCCCTGCAACACTATCTTGTAAATAATAATTTATTTTGAATTATCGAAATATTTTAAACTGCTTTTGAATTTTACTGAAGCCGCCTTGGAATGGACAAGGATTTATGGTATGGGGAATAAGCTTACTTCATTTAAAATGATACATTTCTTCATGGGGCGATCCCCAGCTGCCAAGATATATGATAAATAATGGCTTTTTCTGCAACCTTAATATCACACCTATATTATTATTATTATTATTGCATTTATTGAGCGCACAGCTACCCGGAGGTTTCCCGGAGCTTGCCTTGGGAACCCATCCTGGCTTTTCCCTGTGAGATAACCCCTACAGGGCATCCCCAAGGTGAAAGCCAGGCATCCCGCCGCAGGGGGGCCGTTGTGGAGATTAAGCAAGCTTAATGCCCAGAGTTGCAGAGTGAGAACCCATGATTAGAGCAGGCACCGAAGCGAGAATTATCGAGTCCATGGACATTTGAGCTCAAGACCCTGCCGCGTCGGGAATTGAACCCTGGTCCCGGGTCTGACCTCAGCTTCCTGGTCTGCCTGCTCTACACCGTGAGCCACACTTCTCCATGCTGGTCTGGAATGATTTACCAAAACCTCTCTTGCTTCAACTCAGATTGCGACCATTTACATACAGTGAAGTATAACTTTGTGTTTAGTTTCCACAGGTCAACAAGAGACCTTTAAAGTGGGATAAACTCATCTACAATACTTAAAGTTCTTTAGTATAAAAAAGAACTAAATAATCAATAGTTGGGGACAAGGCTGCCTTTTGCACTCACGTTCTAATGTGACTGATTAGGCCACTCACTTGCAGATTTTTTAGGCCATGTAATGGACAGGAATAGCACTTAAGGTCAAAAGCCAGTTCATTATTTGACCCTTATATGAGTGGCATGGGGGATCCATTGATAGAGCCTGGAACGGTGGAAGAATGGTGGTGGTGGGTTGGTTCCATGGCACGCCTGCTCACAGTTGGCTCTAGCCCCTCGTCTGCTGCTGCGCGGACTTTAGAAAATCCTTGGGAAAGTAGGATGTGAAGAATCGCTGAATATCCATTTATTCCTGGGGAGTGGGGAATTACTCCTGCCATCAGTACAAAATGAACCATACCTGTAATCCGTGGTGCATATGCATTAAAGCAAACTTAATACTCGGGATTCCCATAGAGCCTAGGAACACCAGAGCTCTGAAAAGTCTCCGGAGATTCCCTTTCTGATAGAGCATGTATGTGCAGTTCAAGCATGGGAGCTGCTATAGATTCCCCAGGGACCAGTGCCTCTGCAAGGTGTCTTTCCTATTTAGGCCATCGCCCAGGAGTACATGGGCATCTTCATATTCCCATACTGCCCATCAACCCACACCACCACCAAAGTCACAGGGCACGGACTCAGGCAAAGCCCCTGGGTTGATAGCAGTAAGATTGGTTCAAACACCTGTGCCACAACTACCACAACAGCAACCACTACTACCAGAAATACCACCCTTGCTTCTGCCCTGATAGAAAACCAGCACCCAGTCTGAGGACAGGGCTGGAGCAGGGGAGAGGTGTCCAGGGCAAATGAGTCCCCAGTCTGCCAGCACTGGTGTCAGAGGAAACACTGCTGGTTCTTAAGACTCTCTCTCTGAGACAGATGGCATTGTTGGATGCCATCCCTGGTGTCTAAAAGCAAATAGACAGAATGACTGTGTAGCAGAAGAGGCAGAGTGGCTGCCCTCCAGGCTAACAGTCAGGTCCTGATGACGGTCCTGGATTCACAGGCACCAGTGGTTCCAGGAAACCTGCCCCAAAACCTCTTCCTTTCCCAAGACATGACATGTACCAGAACCTTACATGTCCCAAATGCCCCCTGCCCAGAATACACAGGCCTTGTTCAATTTGTCTCTCCTACTGAAATTTTGAAAACCTACCCCATCCCAAAAATACTTTACTATCTACTTCGTAAGTAATGAGTCAGGAGTCTTGTACCAAATAATAAATATTCCTGAACTGTGATAGGTCAGTATTCTAGTCCTCCCCGGACTTTAGCTTTTGGATTCTCTTGGACATTTGTGGGGGGTTTTGACAATTTTTATTTAATTTCCCAGATGTGTTGTTGCTTTTGGAAAAAAGATATGAACATTTTTAATTTAAAACATTTATGTTAGTTGTTGGTATTGGGTGTTAATGAAAATGTTATAATGTGTTCCACATGTGACTGAAAGTGCTATGTGCTGGTTTATATTTAAGTTTTAATTGCATGGTATGCGTTTGTCCACATAATTTTACATGACTTTGTGTAGGTCTCTATTAACGTGCATAAAGTATTTGAGGACTATAGAAGTGCTATAAAGCAATACGCTATGTCACATGCAAATAATAGCAAATCGCAATTTTGGTTTGCGAGTGCATACCAAATTGCTTTTTTGCAGGTCTGTGTTTAGTACTTACATATAGCAATTCATAGCGGGATGTATTAATGTTTTACAAATGAAATCCAATCAGAAAATATGAATACTTTTTCTACTACATAGACCCTAACATATTTTTAGGTGTGGGTAATGGTCCTTAGAACCATTGCTTACTAATGGGAATGTTTGCAAAAGTTTTCATATATTTGTTTTGAACACATCCAGGGGATATGTAAAATAGAAATGGCGTAGTGAGACATTAGCCATCATGCCTTATGCCTCACTCCGCAACTTCTGAAATGCAAGGCTGCACCATATTTACAACTATATGGTGCAGCCTTGCGTTTGCCCCTGCGATGGCGCTACACTTAGTAGTGTAGCGCCAACTCAGGCTTCCTTACACCATAGTGCAAGGGTGTCTGTGTGCATTGGAGGATTGTTTGTGTAGGAAGGTGTTCCTTCCTGTACATAAACAATCCTGAAATGCCATTTTGTCACTTTCATGTGTGCAGCTTAACGCAGCACACATGAAAGTCACAAAATGGCATATTTTTCAAAAAGATTGTTTGTGTACAGGGAGGGTGACCTTCCTGTACATAAACAATCCATGGCAGTTTGCTTTTTCCATGTGTGCTGCACAAGGCCCTTCCTCCCACTGCTGCCGCGAGTTCAAGCCACCTATGGCTGCTCTCGTTCCCGCTGAATTTTTGCATTTTGCCCGCACTTCTGGGCCACGGTCTTGCCTCCTCCTGCTCTGCTGTATTTTGTTTTCCCCACTCTGCTGTATTTTGGTCTTTGTTTCTGTTGTTTTAATATTGCTCCTGTAAGCCCCCTGGTTTCCTTTTTCCCCACTCAGTCTGTTTTTTTTCCTGCCGCTGTGTCCCCTGCGGCCCAACCCACCGCTCACCCATTTGCCCTTCCTACCCGCCTCCCAGCTGCTGCTCCTCCCTTCCTCCTCCCCTTCTTAATCGCAGCTGCTACATGGCTTGAACTTGAACTTGGCCATGCAGCGGATGCGCGCAGCGGGCGTGCCTAAGGCAAGCCCGTCTGCGCCCCTCCGCTCTCGGATGTGCCCAGTGCCAGACCCCCTGGTCCCCGCAAGTGCCACGACACCAGACGCCGCTATGACGCCAACCTCCTCTACACACTCAAAGCTGGCCATTCTACCACCTGCTTCCTGGCCACCCCTAAGACCCTTCATCTGCCAAAACTGCAGCTTCACCAGCCAGGGCACACCAGCGTGACCTGACCATCCCACCAGGGCAGGCCACAACCACCTCAGATGCATACTACTCAACACCCGCTCAGTCCACAAACACGCCGTCGAACTCTGGGACCTTCTCGACTCATCCTCCCTGGATGTCGCCTTCCTGACGGATACCTGGCTGAACCCCTCATCGGCGCCTGACGTTGCCATAGCCATCCCGGATGGCTAGAAGATCATCCGCAGGGACCACACCAACAGACCGGGAGGAGGAATAGGCATCATCCACAAGAATACCCTCAGAATCTCGACCAGCACCGAGGACACACTCAGCAACGCCGAACACCTGCACTTCCAGATCCACATCAATCCCAACACCACCCTCAGAGGAACCCTTGTTTACAGACACTCCGGACCTGGGCCACAGTTCAGCGACTCCATCACCGACATCATCAGCTCGCACGCCTTGGCCTTCTCAGACTACATCCTCCTCGGAGACCTGAACTTCCACCTGGAGAACGCCAATGACAGCAACTCCACCACCCTTCTCGCCAACCTCGCCAACTTCAGGCTCAAATAGCTCATCACAACACCCACCCACTACACCGGACACACACTCGACCCCATCTCTTCTGCTAGCAACCACATCATCTTCAACCACACCACCGAACTCCACTGGACGGACCACCACTGCATCCACTTCTCCTTTGAGAAGAACACCGCACACAACCACCGCAGCTGGAACAAGGTCACTTAAGATCAGCTAATCACCAACCTCGCCCGAAACCCAGGCATCGACCCCACCGACACCTACTCAGCTGCCCGTAACCTCAGGCAATGGATCAACAACTGCACCAACACGCTCATCTCGATCAAGAAGCCCTCAAACACACGCACTGACAGAAGGGCCATCTGTTTCACCTCCGTCCTCCAGTCATCCAAACAGACCTGCCAAAGACTCGATTGATTGATCGATTGATACTTAGGACCTGATTTTGAGTTTGGCGATGACAGACATACCATAAAAAAATATCAAATCAACTGTCCGACGGCATGGAGTTTTGTCTGCTCTATTTTAGAGTGTGGCAGTTTGAGGCAGGAAATGTTGCCATCTGTCTGCTGCATTTTTCTTACTCTATCTAAAAACAGCGGGCAGACCGATGGAAAGCACAATGCATAAGAAAAGAGGTGAGGTAACTACCGATGTCACTGAACAGCCGTTTATGTATACCAAAGCATACCTACCAAAATGTGTTGTGTCTCCATGTCTATCCACGTCTATCCACATGCCTCAGTCAAGTAATACAATTCTACAACCTCCACGCACAACACATCTGTAAGGTGCTGCAAACTCTCTATAACTAACATGGGTAGATTTTTTATTAAAATATATATAGACTCGTAATGAAACTAAACAGAAGTTTTTAAATACAAAAAAACTAATATAAGGCTCCCCTTATGGACTTACCTCACACTACCCCATTATACGAAACAACAATCTACCAAAATTGATATTACTTATTTAGTTCAATGTTACATGTTTAAATATTGCACCTGAAACAAGGGTAGGCCACACACCCACATAACTAGACTGCATCGATGAAGGGTACCTAGACTTGTGCACACTATGTATAGGAGATGTACTCTATGTGAGCCCGAACACCCGAAGGTATACCCACGATTCGTCACCTAAGTACAATAAAACAAAGGAAAATATACCCCACTCTGCATGTCACACAAACTATCCTTTCACACCACCACTCAAAGCCTCATTAAAATACATGGGAAATGAAGTTAACTACATCTCTCACAATGAAACATCTAGGAAAATACAATAATTGGAAACTAAACAAAATTGGTTACCTAAGTGTCGTATCTACTGGGTTGGCACTACGCAGCGCAATCACTCACGGACACGGGTAGGTGCGCTTTCGATTCTTTATTGTGATATTGCGTACAGCTGGTTACACACACGTCCTTCTTCGTGGTCGCCCTGGTCCAATCTATTTGTCAGGTCATGACATCTCCCCCCTTGTTGCAAACAACAGTTTGTGGTACAGTTCTATTAATCACTCCGTGTCACCACCATTTACATCATTAACTAGCCGTGGGGGGAAGGGGGGGAGGGGGGAAGGGGGGGAGGGGGGAGGAGAGGAGGAGAGGAGAGAGAGAGAGAGAGAGAGAGAGAGAGAGAGAGAGAGAGAGAGAGAGAGAGAGAGAGAGAGAGAGAGAGAGAGAGAGAAGAGAGAGAGAGAGAGAGAGAGAGAGAGAGGAGAGAGAGAGAGAGAGAGAGAGAGAGAGAGAGAGAGAGAGAGAGAGAGAGAGAGAGAGAGAGAGAGAGAGAGAGAGAGAGAGAGAGAGAGAGAGAGAGAGAGAGAGAGAGAGAGAGATGTCGTTTTCTGTCGTCATCTTTCTTTCTGCTCTTCAGTTGTTCTCCGTCTGTTCTCCTTCTGCTCTCTTTTTGCCGGCCTCTCGTCGTCTTGATCGTTGTTCTCTGCCCTCCACTTTGTTTCTTGCTCCTTTCTTTCTACAGTCTCTACTTCCTCTTCTTCACCTGATCCTCGTGATGAACTCCTCCTTTCGTTGTCAATATACCTGACATGTCTTGTCGTCGATTCTTGTTGTCTTCCTGTTCTCCCATTGTCGTCTCCTAATGGGGCACCTTGGCACATACTGGTGTAGTGATTTCTTCCACCACATCTTCTGCACGTCTGGCCATAGGCGGGGCATTGACCTCTGTGTGGAAATTCCATTCCGCACATGTAGCATGTTCTTTCAGGTCGTCTCCTCTCTTTTTGTTCCCTCCAGTCATTCTTTCGTTGGTCTGTGCGATATCTGTTTGTCGTAAAGTGTGCGCTTTCTGTTTCAACGCTCTTCCCTCTTTCCATTTTCTTGGCATGTTCCGTTGCTCTCGCCTCTGCTCTCGCTAGTGACAGGATGTTCTACAATGAGGTTGGTTCCTTAAGTATTCTTGCTCTGAATCCTGTGTCGCGACAGCCTTCTATGATCCGTAGCCTGATTGCTTGCTCGTTATCAAATTTGTCAAATTCACAATTTGTCACCAATTTCCTCAGCCGTGTCGCGAAGTCGTCTAGTGTTTCGCCGATTTGTTGACATGCGATGGTGAAAGTATATCGTTCGAAATCAATGTTTCGTTGCGGGTCGAATTTGGCTGTTAGACATTTCTTTAGTTGGTCATAAGTTTTTGTTTCCTCAGTCGGCAGTGTCACCAGAAGTTCTTCGACGTCGTCCCCTGCCAAGTTCAAAAGTAGTCCCAGTTTCTTTCCAGCTGCTACATCTGCATCGTCTACATATCTTTCAAACCGTCTGATCCACTTTTCCCACCTTATTCCTATTTGTGGCTCCGATAGGTTAAACGGTAGTGGTCTCCTGTATCGTGCGTTAGGCTTTGGATCTGCCATTCTTTCCTTCTTCTTTATCTGTTCGTTTCTCTTTTATTTCCTCTTTTTTTTTCTTCTTCTGTTCTCTTGCTTTATCTTCTTTTCTCTTTTGTCTCTTTTCTTTTATTTCCTCTTTTCTTCTTATTCTTCTGTTCTCTTTTTCTTCTCTTTCTATCCGCTCTTTCTTCTTTTATTTCCTCTTTTTCTTCTTATTCTTCCTTTCTCTTTCTTTATCTTCTTTTCTCTTTTGTCTCTTTTCTTCCCCTTGTTCTTTTTCTTCTTCTGCCTTGTTTTATTTTAATCTATTTTCTTTTTCCTTATGTGTCTCTTTTATTACTTTCTTTTCGTTTTCTTCTTTGTTTCTTCTTTGTCTTCTTCTATTTCTATTCTTGTGCTTTTATTTTGAGCCTTTCTATGCTTTTCTTGCCTTTTCTTTACTGATTGCTGCTCTTTCTTCTTTTCCGCCTGACTCCGTGATGGCCGCTCTCTTTATTTCTATGCCTTTTCTGCTTTTGTCTTTTCCCTAAAATGGCCGCCGCTCTTCTCGCGAGATTTCGCGTTAGAAATCTCGCTTGCCTGGTCCCAAAATGGCCGCTTCCCCGATCTCGCCTCTGATTGGCCTAGCCGCCTGATCCCAAAATGGCCGCCGAGACTCTCGCGAGAGCTTGCGCCTATTTTGAGATTTTGCGCGTTCCTTCGCGCTTACCACAGTTCTGCCGGATTGTTCTTGTTCGTCAGAGGCGGTCGGGTGGGCTCCGATGTCGCTTCTTTTTACTCCTCTTCTTGGGCACATCCAGGGTGGGCACCTGGTTCTTCCGATGTTGATGGCGTTGAGATGCACGTCTGTTCCTCTCGCACCCTTCGTCGCCAGTTGTCATATCTACTGGGTTGGCACTACGCAGCGCAATCACTCACGGACACAGGTAGGTGCGCTTTCGATTCTTTATTGTGATATTGCGTACAGCTGGTCACACACACGTCCTTCTTCGTGGTCGCCCTGGTCCAATCTATTTGTCAGGTCATGACACTAAGCAACACATTGAAATACACTGGGAAGAACTGAAACGAGTTTGCAGGTTACTCAGCAAATATGGCCAGTTACTTAGAAATATGGCCCACATTAGTCACTCATAAACCTCTGGCAAGCACAGCTTTAGTAGAAGGCCAACTTACTAACTGGAACCGAGAGAGTCAAGCAGATATTAAACTAAGGGGCAGATTTATGAGTTCTGGCGCATCTCTGCAAATCAGCAGGGATGCGCCAGAACTGATGCGTCACGCAATTGCCTCCTTGCGGCACCACAGATGCGCCGCATTTACAATGCGGCGCACCATGGTGCAAGGAAGGGCCGATGCGTGACGCATCTTGTGGTGTACGGGCGGCGCATTGCTGGAGTAGCGTCGCAAGTGCAACGCAACTCCTGCAATGTACAGAGGCCACCCATACATAACGTGGTGCGTCACTCCTTACGCCTGCTTCAAGCAGGCGTAAGGATTTGACGCAGCAGCCTCGTAAAACTGACTCAGTGAAATCTCGTAGATTTCACTGCGTCAGTTTTACGGGGCTTTTCTACGAGGGAACGCCCACCCTGCGACAGAACGCCCACATGAAACCTGACGCAGGTTTCATGTGGCGCAGGGCTTTACAATGTGACGCATCTGCCTAGATGCGTCACGTTGTAAATAGGTCGCAGGGATGCGCCACGTTTCCGCACCGTTGCGTCACGCAACGGCGGCGTAAACGTGGCGCAAGTCCGTCATAAATCTGCCCCCAAATACTTCCCACCCCTAATTGGGGGCAATGCGTACTGGGTAGCGAGCAGTCCAATGAGACTGTAGGATTATTCTCTTAGTGAGTTCCACAGCTCCTTTAACCCATGGATGAAAACACACATAAAATCCCACTGTATATTTAAGAAGGCTTTATTATTAAATATTTACTTCTTCTAGTGCAGGTTGTATGAATAAATTCGCAATAAAAGTAAGAAAAATGGTTATAACTGAAAAGGGGATTAAACAATGTATTAAAAAGAATGGCATTTTATTGGACAATAATCACTGAATTAAACATTGATGTACTCGTCCATGTTGGAACCCTTCCCTTCCTAGCTTTTAGCTAAACCTGTTTATCAGCAAAGAACCTGTCATTTGTTTTCCAAATGAGTCTAGACTTTGCTTTTGCTCTGAATTCGAGGGTGTAGCTTGGCTCTGTTATGGCATCCTATGCTGTGAAAGCGCCTGTTAGACTGATGATGCCGGCCTGCGACCTTCACCTGAAGTGTCTATGTGAACTAGTGAGACTTTCTTTCCCTGGAAATCCAAAGATCTTCTTTCCTCTGAAATTACCTTGCATCAGACTTCTACAATGCTATATAAACAGGCATTTATAATGATAAATAATTGAATGCCATGAGAGGGAAACAAGTAGGGAAAACAAATGTGAAGCACAACTGAATGCAAACAAAATGTATTACTCAACACATGAGATGTCAGGTGGGGTATTGTCTGCAGGATGCCCTTGGGAAGGTAGACGTCATTTATTTAAACATCACCAACAAGAAGGAATAGGATATCATAAACATCACAAATGTAGGAATGAAAGGATTTATTCTTCTTTTTTTTAAAACTCTGGGGATATCTACAAGAGCTTATTGCCACCAGAAAGTAACTTGTTGTTATGTTCTGGTGGCAATAAACCCTTCGCCTTATTTACAAGGCAGCGTTAGGCCACTTAATGTTGCTTAACGCCTCCTTGAGAATAAGGCTAATTTTCACACAGCACTTAGCGTGAAAGGGGCGGGTGTTGGGGTGGGCTTTCTGCCGTAAAAAACATTGCTTTTTGACACTGTCCCCTATTTACAAGAGTGGCATTATTATGGGGCAGTACCAAAAAAAAGACCAGGGAAAACCTGATTTTAACCTGGTGCACTGAAGAGAAATGATTAATATCTCCTCATTTTTGCTGTTTCTACGTGTGCCGAAACACCAAATCGCCAGTAATGGTTGTTCTTGTGCAGGAAGGTGTCCCTTCCTGCACATAAACAATCATTAGAAAATGACGAGCTGTAACTTCCATGTGTGCTGCTTTATGCACTATGGTGCTTAGTGCGCTGGCATTAAGCATCTAAATTTAGTGTCAGTGCTAGGGGAAAAGCAGGGGTGTGCTGCATTTTTGTGAATATGACTAATCCCTGCATTTTCAGAATGACAGAGCACGGGATTAGCAATTTTAGCTTAACGCCATGCTTCATCATTCTCTTTAAATATGCCCCTCTTTCTTTTGTGATTTTTTGTGTATACAATACATCATGTCACAATTCACAAACATCAGAACCTGGATAAACTGATGACACTGAACATGTCATAACTGTGATATATCCACGCCAGCGTAATTCTTCGGAATTCCATAGGGGTTACAAGTTAATGTTTCAACATAATTAGGCTGAAAGGAATCATTCATATGTGACCTTCATTAAATGCCACTCACTCACAACTAAAAGCACAGAATGCCAAGCAATTCAGGCAATTTAAGTTATCTCCATCAATTGCTTAATGTAAAATATTTCAGGCAATGATAATGGGGCTCATCATAGAAGCTGTCTAAACTAATGTATTGCAATCAACAAACAACAACGGGGCATATTATCAACAAAGGGCGTTACATTATCGCCGCTTTTATCAGTAGGAAACTGCCGATAAAGCGGCGAAAATGGGCTTGATAATATGCTCTATGAATTCCAATCGAAGCCCATGTTAGATGTCAAGACATTTAACATGGGCTTCGATTGGAATTCAATAGAGCATATTATCAAGCCCATTATCGCCGCTTTATCGGCAGTTTCCTGCCGATAAAAGCGGCGATAATGTAACGCCCTTTGTTGATAATATACCCCAACGTTCTCCCATCTGGAAACACTACTCACAGAACAATGGGGCATATTATCAAGGACAGGCGATACATTATCGCCGCTTTTATCGGCAGTTATCTGCCGATAAAAGCGGCGATAATGTATTGCCTGACCTTGATTTGCCCCAATGTTATGTTCTGTAGATGTGTAAAGTCATTGAGGCAAGTTTCCCACATTTGCAATTGAATTAGGAGACATTGCATTCGCCTTCGCATCTGCATTTTTGCAAGTGTGTGTCGTTCTAATTACCTTACACACTTAATGTGAAGATACTTCACCATCCAGATGTTGTTTACGCTAAAAGTCAAACACAGAAGCACAGGAGAATAAATGGTGCAGTTCAGCTAGAATGCAGCCTCTGTTGCAGCAATTAAATTGCTATCTACTATGAGGACACTTGACCTTCATGATGTTAATTACACTATTAAGAAACAAACACGGTAGAGCAAATGGTACACTATTCCAACTCATGTCCTGTGGCAGTGAAATATCAATGCCCAGTTTCTCGTACCTATCAGGCAACTTAGCGCAGCACCCAATAAGGCTGCGCTCTGTGATCTCTCCCTAGTGCCTGCTCTGATTTCAGCTGCTGTGCGCTAGGTACACACCTTAGCGCCATAGCACTAGTGTGTGTGCCTGAGTCTATAATAGGTTTTGTACTGGAAGGCTACCTTCCCAGCACAAAATACTACGCGTAGACACACTTTAAAGCTTTTCCTGCTTTGCATGCGTGCTGTACAGTGGGGCATGCATGCAAAGTTTGAAAAGCAAGGAAAAATGAAAACATTTCTCCTTTTAATGCCTGCTTTCCAGCTGCGCAAATTTTAGTAGATGGAGTTTAGCGTAAAAAGGCATGGGTAGTTGCATGGAAACGCCCATGTACCACCAATTTAATTCCCCCATGACATAAACTAACTGTTCCATACAAACCAATGCTAATACCAATTTGCTTTGGCTTGTTAATCCCAAAACAGGTTTAGCATTGTGTGTGCTTTAAAAAAACTAAAATAACTTGCCACTATACCTGGGCCCAAGTTTTGAAGATTTGTGTTTCTGAAAATTGCAAATTCTATTGAGTGCGGCTCCCATATAGAGCCTGTACCTCTCAGAATATGGTAGGAAATGTTATCTTCGTGGCGGGCCCTCTAAAAGCCATTTGCAACCATTCCTTATCTGTGGACTTTTTGCCTTCAGATTGGAAAAAAGCCATGGTGGTTCCTTTATTAAAGGCACAGATCTGCTGAGCCATCAAAATGGAGCAATGTTCAGCCTATATCGTTACTGACATTTTCTGTTTGAATCACGGAAAAAATAAATTTTTGGAACATCACCATCTACTTGACGCTGCCCACTCTGGGTTCCGTACTGCACCAAATCTGCCTTTGTTTCTGGATTAATGACTTTAGGATGTCTGCAGACAAGGGCCGCTTCATGGCACTTGTGTCACTTGCTTTGTCGGCACCGTTCAATACGGTTACACTCCAGGCTCGCAGAGTTTGGTATCAGCAGCACAGCTTTGAGGTAGTGTAAATCTTACTTGGAAAGCAGATATCAAGCTGTTTATCTCCCTCATTTCATTACAAGTTTAAAGCCATCGGCCAAGGGGTTCCCCAAAGTACAACACGTTTGACCCTGTTTAATACCTATATAAGACCTCTAGCTAGTGTTTAATTTGTAAAACATTAAGTGCCAGGCCCCAAAGGATTTCTTGAGCATACACTGCATCAATGATCCATTGAGGTGTTCTGCTAAAAATAAATACATACACAGTGCGATTATGTGGTGTATAAATATGTGCTGGTAATTATAGAAAAAATTACTTGTGACGAGGATCAGCAAACAGTGGTACAAATCAAGCACTGTCTCTAGTGAACTGATTTACTCATGAAGTTAGTTACCTTCGGTAACGATCTTTGTGGTAATGACTGTATGTAGCCACAGATTGCTCACCTATGGAATACTCCACTGAAGTCAGACTTGATAGGGAATCTTTTCTGGCAGTACTTCTGCATGTGGGAAGATAGAGCCTTGCGCCTCAGCACTGACACTCTTCCACCCCGGACATTATGTGTCTTGTCTATAGAGGTTGCAAAAAACACAGTTGATGGGCAGAATGCAGAACAATGTCTTACATTCACCCCAGTACAAAGACCTGGGCCTAAATCCATCCTTTTTTTGCACTCCACACCACCCTAGGTCAGACAATGGCTATATGCAAATCAGCCTTGACCCTGTGCCTCATGGGAACAGTCCAGCCCGAACTACCAAGCCATGTCTTTCCTAGACCGGAATCAAGCATCCAAGGACCGGTTTCTGGCTATCAGCCTTCATCAGCCTGGATAGCTTGACTCCAGTGGTGTGGAGAGCCTGGGACTCACATCTGAGTATACCCAGCCCACTCGGGGTGAAAATTGCAAAAAACACAGTTGATGGACAGAATGCAGAACAATGTCTTCAACAGAAATTCGAACGGGACCACCCCAAGCAACTTTTCCATTCTTCTGATGCCAACCTACCTACCGCCCCAAGTTTAAAAGGGTATGAGCAGGTGGTAAAGACTTCCCTGCTGAAGCCGCTCACCTTTGAAACAATCTTCCTCTGTCTCTCCACTCCACTAGTGAGCTGCTGCCTTTCAGGATTAAACCTAATGTGCCTTCCAGGTTGAGCAGTTTGTATTTGGCTATCATTAGCGCCAGGATACCTTCACAGGTATCAGTTGCACTTTGCACATTTTTCAAATAATAATAATAATAAGCAGGCAACCTTATTTGCATGGCTCTCTTCCATTATTGCATTTTCAACCGAAACCAATGTCTTTGTCTGCCTTACAAAAGAACTAATACAATGCATGACAACATTATTCAGAGGAAGGATAAGGAGGGTCACTAACAACAAAAAAATACCATAAACCATTTGGATAAGAACACACAGCTCAAATTACAGAATTAACAAATCCTTTGGCTGTTCCCCCAACAACCAGCCATAACCTCCCTAAAAACAATATGCAGAACGGTCTGCCTGCATGGACCAGAATCTACTGAAAAAGGTGTCCTCTGCCTTCCAAGAAATGCAAACCAGCAATGAAGCTCTGTGTTTGTGTTTATCTTTCTGTTGCTCTCTGGTGCACTCAATTCACAAACCTTGGTGAAGAGAACCCATCTCCGTTTTTATGTTTGTCCAGTGGCTAATTTGTAAAAGAATAAGTCCCAGGACCCAATGTTTTTCTCAGGAGCCTGCTGTCAGAGCTGCTCAATGGCAGGGTTTTTGAATACCAAGGCACTTTAGTCTTAATTAAAGACTAAAGATCTGACTCTGATGATGGAAAAATAAGGCCCGGGCCTAAAAAAAGAGTGCTGGTGGACTCCACCTGCAACTGCCAGCTCAAATTGAGCACTGTCTTAAGTACAGAACTGTGTATTACTTCATGCCTCTGATCATGGACTTGTATAATGTTCATGCTACATAACAGTCATTTATGGTTTGTTGTTGACATTGCAGGGTGCGAGGAGTGCCTAAACAACAGGTCTCCGAACCCCCACCACAATAAAAAGGGACAAGAAGATCACATGATGGGCTAGTGTGATGCACGTACCTGCACCAGAGCAAGCCAAAAGTGTAATGTGAACTGCAGGCAAATTGGTGCAAATTCATGAATACATGAATTTGATTTAAAAAATAGTACAAAAAAGCACAAAGCAATAATCACAGTTATCTGGCTGCGCAAGACCATGTCAAGGTAAAAAGTTATGTCCAACCACAATGAAGCACTGATCGGACACAGGGTTCAGGTTAATCCCAACGGAATTTTTCCCTTCTAACCTAGCAACTTTTATGGAGGAAAAGTAGTACTTGATGATCGTTGGCAGTGAAAGCTGCAAGTTGGGTCCGAAACAGAGCTCGACGATATTGAGTTGCTGGAGAGCGGAGTCTCAATTCGGAATAAACATAAGCTGTGCCCAGGAAGGCCTCAACATTGACGGACTGCTGCTTGGCTTCAGTTCTGATAATGCCCTCTATGTTTGGACTCAGAAACTTTTCTGGAAGTCAGATCTCCTTCAGTGGGTCATACAAGCAAGCTAAGGCAAACAGGCAGTTCGATATCAACAGCTGCAACTTCGATGACGATCCCGGTCTCCATAGTTTATCCAGGCAGACAGGTGGTAAAAAGTATTTAAATCTCATCTTTTGCAGAGTGAGTGCAAGGAATACAACCTAACACCAGCTAGGGACTCAGGGCCTGGGGAGTACCACTTTTGGGTTAGTAATCACTCCAACAGAGGCCAGCAGCAGGATCCAAGGCAAGTTCAGTTGGTACTGGTCAACTGAGCAGTAGCAGGGAGAGGGGCCTCTGGAAGCTTGATTGTCTGAATAGCTCAAACAGGAGGGCAGCCAAATTACCCTTGGAGTCCGGGGTTCAAGGCAAGCTGGTTTGATCTTCCTTTGGGTTCTTCAAACAGCAAGACAGTCCTTCTGATTCTCCACAGGTCCAGAGGTTTTCAATGGAGAGGTGTGTTGGGTCCACTATTATGCCGAGTACCAGTCTTTTACCAGGGGGCAAGCTGTTGGCCACCCCTAAAGCAGTTCTGGCCAGTCCCTCTACTACCCCCACTCTGTTTAGCGTCATCCTGACTATAGAACAAAGTGGAGGCAGGACTAGGTGTGAGCTTCATCTGCAAGGTACACATCCTTTTCAGCTCAGAACGGAGCAGTGCACAGCCCACAGGCTATACTGTCATTCCCAGAGCCCTTTGCTCAATATCTGGGAGCAATAAAACATTTCACCACAGGGGAGTCATCTGGGGTTAGGTGATAGCTATACACTGGCAGAAAAGCCTTTTAATTTTAGGGAGGAAAATAACTTTTTAAAAGTGTAATTTCCAGAATAGTAATATAAAATTCGACTTGACCATTACGTTTTAAATTATTATTAAAATTAGTTCTTGGACCATTTTATGGCTACTCCAAAAATTAATTTTGCACAGACGAAAGGTAATAGTGTAAACTAGTGATAATTTCCGGGAAAGCCAGCCTTGACACAGTGAAAAATCACTTTGTAGGCTTTTCACTGCCAGGACATGTAAAACTTAAAATATACATGTCCTACTTTTAAACCCCTTAGCTTGACGAACTGTTTGTGTAGTGCAGTTGACATGACAGTTCATCAACCACACTTAAATTCTTTCTAATGCTTGCACCAGACAGATTTTTCTTTAAAAAAATAACGTTGGGACATGTGGGAAAAGCTTTCACTGTGTCTCAACATGATTTTTCAAACTCTGTGATCAGTACTTGGGGGCATAACTTGGCCCAAGTATTGATATAGCAGAAGAGAAACCACTTTAAAGGGGTCAAATGCCATGTACCCTGCCTTAAAGGCATTTAAGGCCTACCTTAGGGGTGACTTGTAAATGTTAAAGGGGAAGGTTTGCTTTTCCTGGTCAAAATTGCAGTTTAAAACTGTGCACCCAGGCTGCATTGTCAGGCCTGGAAACATGTTTTACAATGATACCTAAGTCAGTGTCAAAATGACTGTTGTACCTCACTAGTAGCATTTAATTTATAGGCCCAGGGTACAAGCAGTACCATTTATAAGGGACTTATAAATACATTAAATGTACCAATTAGGTTTATGCCAATTTTTCCATGTTTAAAAGGGAGAGTACAAGCACGTTACCACTAGTTAGCAGGAGTAAAGTAAGCAGAGTCCTATGGAAAACAGCAATGGGTGGTGCAAGCTGAAGTGACCTCTTGATTATGAATGAAGAGTTTAGGGTAGGTACGGGGTGAGGGGTTCTGGGTTACTAAAGTAAGATAAGTATATATATATATATATATATATATATATATATATATATATATATATATATATATATTACCTACTGGCGGTCGCCAGTAGGTAGTTATAGTTAGGATTATTTTGTATAGGGAATTCACAACATTCTATTGGGAATAACTTTGGCGCCGGTTGAGGAATCTGCCTGAAATTTTCCTCACATTTGCCTCGTGGCGCTCCACTCCTTCCCTGAAAGTTTTGGGGGGATTCGTCAAGCGGGGGCCGAGATAAAAGGGGGTTCCCAAAACGTTTTTTCCCATGTTAATTTCCATAGGGCGGTTGAACTCACTTTTAGCCCGAACGGCTGAATGGATTTCCACCAAACTTGGCAAAATTGTAGGGACTGGTAGCCCGATGTGCCTTTGCTATGTCTCTAGATATGTGCTCCAGTGGATTTTGAGTAATTTAGGTGCAAAAAAATATATATATCTATAAGCGCGCCGCGGTACACGCACCAGGGCGCGTACCAGCGTGCTATGCGAGTTCGCGCGCTGAAAGCTGATTGGCTCTCGGGTGTCTGTCAACCTTCCAAACAGTCCGGAGTGGCCGCCATCTTGTGTCTCGGTAGGATCGAGACACAAGAGGGGGCAAAAACAAAGGGGGAAATGACCAAAAGGGGGCAGAGTAGACCCCCCCTGACCCCCTAGGTTTGATGTGGGGGCCATACATTTTTTTTTTTTTTCGATTTGCGCGGGGGGGAGCGCTCGGTACGCGCACCGGGGAGCGTACCGGGGAGCGTACCATAGGGAAAAAAGTATGACAGAGTTTTAAAAAAATTTAGCCTTTTTTTTATAAATTGGAGGTAGTTCTAAAAAGAACTGTTTTTTTTTTCTTCTTTTTGTTGTTTTATATTTTTTTTATTTTTTTTTGGAACATTTTGTACTTTTTTTGGCTTTCATGAACAATTTTATATTTTTTTTGTTATTTTTATGGGGAGAAACAAAAAACAGGGAATTGTAAATGGCTCAACTGGAGCAAAAAAAAATTCAGGAAAAAATTAAGGTTTTTTGGGGCAATTGTGGTTGTCACCAGCACGGTTGATGAGTTTTATGCTTTGCTCACCATAGGTAATTGTTTTACCACAAAATATGCAACTGATTTTATATTGTCCAAACTGGGGTGGTATGTTTGGGACCATCTCCCTTGCCTCTGTACCCGATGGAGTGGGTTGTTTACTTTTAGAGGTGCTGGGTGAAGATTGGGGAGGGTTTCCGACCAGTTCTCTGACCTCTGCCGCAGCATAGTTGTTAGGGTGCCGGCGTTGCATGTGGCAAATCATGGTGTTATTGCCAAAAGAGTACTTTTGTTAGGGTTCCCCCTTGAAAGTTCAGTGCCACAGATTAGGCAAGTAACCCTTGGCGCATTTACTTTTCTGAGGTCCTTTGGGATTGAAAAAAACTCCCAGATAATGTGCTGCTTTGGCCTATATGGGGTATTATCTTCCGGCAGGAACCTTAACCTCTCCTCCTTCTCCTCCTCCTCCTCCTCCTCTTCTTCATCTCCACCACTGTGGTGTTGTGGTGGTCCTCTTGGTGGTGGTGGTGGTGGTGGTGGTGGCTGAGATGCTCCTGCTGCTGCTGCTACTGAAGCCATTTCTGAGTACAAATTAGTAATTGCTCTGCAAACAGGTCTTCCTCACTCAAAGTACAAAGTGAGAATGAGGAAAAAAGGTGGGGGCTTTCATCATTTGGAGAAAAAAAAACTGTCCTGAACCAATGAAAAGTGTTATTTTCAGTTCACATAACCAGGGCTTTCATCATTTGGAAACCAAAACTGTCCTGAACCAATAAAAAGTGTTATTTTTAGGTCACATGACCCGACGCGCTTACGCTACGCGCCCCGGGGCGCGCCCAGGGTGCGTCGCGTAAGAGCATCGGATGGTTACGTAGCGCGATCGTATGCGCTCGAGTGCTTGCGGGTGCGCTTACGCCGTGCGTATCATGCAGACGAGGCTACGCGATACGTCACGATGATGTTTTCGTTTGTGGCAATAGCGCTAACGGGACGCTCACCTGTACGCGCCCCGGGGCGTGCCGGAAGACTGCGCTTACTGGTGCGCTCACCTGTGCGCTCACCGGGACGCGCACCGGGAGCGCTCCAGGGCAAAAAAAAAAAACATGAACAATATACATAAAAAAAATAGTATTACATAAATATACAATGTAGGATTCATTATAAAAAATATTACATTTCATACCTATAGAAATTTGATATTAAAAAACCTTTGAAACTCACTGACAAAAACATAGGTTTGAGGCCCTATATATAGTTAGGAATTAGCATTTAAAAAACCTATGAAATTCACTGAAAAAAACATAGGTTTCACACTAGTTATAGTTAGGAATTGGCATTTAAAAAACCTATGAAATTCACTGAAAAAAACATAGGTTTCACACCAGTTATAGTTAGGAATTAGCATTTAAAAAACCTATTAAAAGTACTAGTTAGCTGGAAATTTTACTGACATAAAACCATTGAAATTCCCACGTTATAGTTAGTTGGACTCACTATAACTTGCGCGCCTGCAATGCACTGCTGATGACGCCACATATTACATCACTCATGACATGGTCAGTGACATCACTCATGACATCACTGATGACACCATCCTTATAACAGACTGACAGACCTCCTTTCAGTGTAATGTAACCCTTGAAACACATATTCAAAAATAGAGACTAAGGGGCATATTACCAAGGGGGTTTATCTCCGCTTTTTTGGCTTTAAAAGCCAAGAAAGCGGAGATAAAATTATCTCCCTATTACCAAGCTGTCGCTAACACCAGTTAGCGACAGCTAGTAGGAGATAGCGACCATCTTGGGCCCCACTTTGCATTTCAGTGATATTTATCACTAATGATATGCAAAGTGGGCGTGCCAAGATGTTAGCGACTGGAAACAGTCGCTAACATCGCTATCTCCTATTACCAACTTTTGGAGATATTTGCGCTAAGCGCGAATATCTCCAAAAGCTAACACCTGCCCTGAGCAGTTTTTAGCCATGTTATCCATTAGCTCGGTAATGCATGAATATCGCTAACTTTTCAGCGATATTCATGCATTGCGTCCGATTTTTATCGCATTTGCGATAAACCTTGGTAATACCAAGGTTTATTTGCGATAAAAATCGCCGCAGCTCAGCGGTAAATTTTTGTCTCTAACCAAGCAATAGCGATAATTATCGCTATTGCTTGGAAATATGCCCCTAACATTTTCAAAAAAATGGAGATACCCATACCAGTTACAACAACCAATTCAGTAATTCCACCATCTATATACACATCCACTCATTCAGCAACAGTTCTATATAGTCACTCATACATATACTCACTCATCATATGTAGTGATACGCATATACATCGTTTTACACATTGACAGTCATCCAAAATTTACTCACACACATACTCACACATGCAAATAAACTATTGAACATCCATTTATTTGCATATACAACTATACACACACTAGCTCATTACTTCTAGGGAAACTTACACATACTCTCTTAAACAATCACTTATAGAAACACATACTTATTTAAACAGGAACTCTTTCAATCTCTCACTCTCACATATACTCACTTAAATACATCAATACTCACATATACTAGATTAAAACATATGTAGTTACTCATAAAGACACTAGTGAGGCAGGCATTCACTCACTAACACACACATATGCACACCCATCCACCCATACAGCCCTGCACATATGCTGTCTTCAAAACACATACAAACAGTGAGTCAGTCACCAACCCATGCAGCCACTTATACACAAAGTGAAACACTGATACATATATTTAAATATTTAAAAATTACTCGCTAATATATGTATTCACTAAGATACACTTAATAAACCAGTTAACCATTCAAATTTTTTTTTGAAAAACATACATTTAGACACTTATTTAAATATTTATTCTTCCATCGACCTTTACAAATACATTTGTAAAACATATTTATTTTACAGAAAGACACACATTCACTGGATGGTGTCATCAGTGATGTTATGAGTGATGTCACTGACCATGTCATGAGTGATGTAATATGTGACGTCATCAGCAGTGCATTGCAGGCGCGCAAGTTATAGTGAGTCCAACTAACTATAATGTGGGAATTTCAATGGTTTTACGTCAGTAAAATTTCCAGCTAACTATAACTGGTGTGAAACCTATGGTTTTTTCAGTGAATTTAATAGGTTTTTTAAATGCTAATTCCTAACTATAACTGGTGTGAAACCTATGTTTTTTCAGTGAATATATATGTGTATATATATACTTATCTATACACACACACACACATACTCACACATACATGCAGCTGTTTTTAAGATGGTCATCGCGCGATTACGCAGTGCCCCTCTATATAGTATCGGGCTGCTTCACTGACATCCTGGGAGAATGGACACAGTAGGCTTGCGGGATGTGTCCTGCTCATACATGGGCACCCTCTCACTTAGAACCAAGCACCCTGCCTTCAAGATTGCAAAGGCCTGCTATAGGGGTGACTTATAGGTTTTAAGTGCAGTGACCCCTGGATATAGTAAACCTGTATCATTAATAAGTGTTGCAGCACCATCTTACACAGGCTGCAATGGAAGGCCTGTAGTTCCATTTTGAATGGTCTTTTATGGGTGGCATAATACATGCTTTAGCCCATGGGAGGCGTCTGGGTTAACTATGCCCTGGGTACATGGGTAACATATACTAGGGGCTTATAAGGGTATCCCAGTATCCAATCTGGGATGCACCTAAGTACTGAACACAACAATTTAGGGAGAAAGCAGATAGACTCGGTCCTGATTAGCAGGATCCCAGTCAGACTGGTCAAAAACAGCATCACATCAAATGGGCGTGGCCAAGCTGCAGAGCGTGATGGCTGCTTAAGTTCGAAGCTCCGCCGAATCCTTCCCCTAAAGTCGTGTATCAGGTACAACGATTCGGCCCCTAGTAAAGGGTTGTGCTCCAGAAAGTAAGCAGCTCCAGCTCCAAACATACCCAAAGTTCCAGACCGCGCGAAACTGGAGTTGTGAGCTCCATTGGCTCGCGGCCTACTGAAGCGTTGCAGCCGGGGATTAGAGTGGCGGCCGTACCCGCTGAGGTGCCTTGGAGGTAAGGCTGTGACAAGCTCACATTCTGGGTCTTGCCCGCCGGGGGCGTTGCAGACACCATTGAACACTGTAGCGGTGCCGGGTACGTAGCCTAGTGAGGCTGAGCGACGGCTGTGCACTGGTGTCGCTGAACGAGACATCAGAGTGAGGAAGAAGATGGAAGCCGTCGCTGCGCTACTGCAGTCCATGGGCGGTATACCTTGAGAAGCGGGGGCGGCAGCGACTGTTGACACCTCTGAACGTGCCTGCATTGAGGCCTCCACGACTGTTCTGGCCGCCGACCCTGCTGAGAGGCGATAGACTGGTGATGTTGCACTGGGGTAAGGTACTCCTCTCTCGTGCAGCCGGGGCCCCCCATGACAGCGCTCCACTCACTGGCAAGCTGATAATAAGAGCGGAGACAGTGGCCTGGCCCTATACAGAGTGTTGGAATTTATCCTTGTGGTGTGACTGCATGTGTGGCGGGGACTGGCGGCCCGGGCCCGAGAAGCTGTGAGTACTGCCCTACTGATCTTTTAAACATGGAATGCATCTTCTGTGATTGTAGAGTGGGTGACCCTTACTTGTGTCGCCTCTGCATATCGCTGAGCTGCCTATCTTTGGCCCATACCGGTGCAACACAGCAGTTCCCTGAATATCGCAAAGACTACCAAACTGAACCGAGATGCGGCAGCCTGTACTCTCCAAGACTCATTATGGATAAACCCAAATCTGCAGGAACTAGGGGACCCAAGGCAATCCAATCAAACAGACTGGACCGCTATACCTACTCAAAAAAAGCCATGCAGGACCTTCAATCTAAAACTAAGACTACAACTGATCCTGATGAGGAAAACTCAGAACTGACCTTAAAAGACGTCATGGACGCTATAACTGGTATCAAAACTACGCTGGAACACAAAATGGACTACCTCTCAATTCATATGAATCTTATCCATGCTGATCTTTCCAAGATCAATGAGAAGGTCAAACAAGTGGAAATCACTACCTCAAGCCTCCTGGGAGATGTCACTCAATGACAATGTGACATCGGTGAAGTACAATCCTCCCGTAAATCTATGGAACTAAAGCTGGATGATTATAAAGGGCGTCTTCGACAGAATAGCGTCTGCATCCTTGGAGTGCAGGAGAAAGCGGAAGGACTGACCCCTGACCTCGTTATGGAAGACCTTATTTTGAAACACCTACAGCCTAAAGGTCTTAGTAAATTCTTTGTCGCAAAGCGGACCGTCGGGTACCGGGTGGTCGCCCAAAGCCTGGGGACCCCGCAACCGATGTTGACGAGAGTCCTCAAGTTCCGTATAGGGATGTGATCCTCCAGAATGCGCGAAGAGGCCCTCCACTTCGGTATGACAATGCTGAAATAACCTTTTTTTTGGATTTCACGCAAGGAGTGCAGAGGCGGAGACAGACATTCCTAGAGGTCAAGAGGAAACTGCGAGAAGGTGGATACAAATACGCAATGCTGTTCCCGGCGAAACTTCGTGTGGAAGCTGATGAAAGGGCCTGGTTTTTCGAACAACCTGAATTGGCGTCGGACTGGCTGGAGGGCTGGTTGGGTCAACGTGTCAACGACCAGGACAGTGGCAGAGACTCCTCCCCACGGAATGGGAAGTAACTATTCTAGCAGCTTGAATACACCCTGATGGGCTTGGATGGCCGTATGGTAAAGTTGTGACTAAGGTTTTGAACACTCCTACTGCAACTGTCAAGAGGGGGCATACTATCAGCTCTGTCATATTCACAACGGGGCGGTTTGCTATCTGGGGAACCATATTGCTGTTACTGACAGGGGTTGGGGAGGTGGGGCATGCTACCCCCTAAGGTTCTTCTTTTAGTAACAGTTAAGGTGAAAGGCACTCTGCTAGTTATTTATGGGCAGTTTAAGGCCCAGTGGGAAGGGAAGCAGGGATGGGGGTTGTTGGATCAGGGAGTTTATATTGTGGATTTTTGTTGCAGTTTTTTCATCAACAATCAATGAAGGTGGCATGACTAGGACCATAAGCGTTTACTTAGTTTTTATGCATACACAGTGGTATAAGAGTGCCAGAATTCTGAGTTGGAATGTCAACGGGCTTGGCGATAAAGTCAAACATAGTATAGTACTCCAATATACTAGGAAACAGGCCCCTGACGTCGTCCTTCTCCAGGAGACACATTTGATAGGGCACTCATGCAAACTATGTGCAGGTGGGGATACAAATTAATAGCACATGCCGGATTTACCACGGACTCAAGAGGAGTTGGTATTATGGTAAAGAATACATTTCCCATTAGTGTGAGTTCCACCTGGGCTGACGGTAAGGGCCGCTATGTGGGTGTTATAGGGACGTGGGAGGTGCATATCATAACCTTGTTTTCTATTTATGTACCCCCTGGCCTCCAATCTACTACATTCCAAGACTTATGCACTGTTCGATTATCGCTACCGGATTATTTCTATTGGGTGGAGACTTCAATTTGGTGGTCTCGGGTATACTTGATTGCCATTCCCCGCGAGATATGGGGCCTTCCATGAGACAGCTGGCAAACGTCCTTGAGGCCCTGGGATTGGTAGATGCCTGGCGTACCTAAAACCCTGAAACAAGTAAACATACTTTTCACGCTGGGGTCCACCACAGTTTGTCCAGGTTGGACTAAATTTTGGTGCCCTGCATACAATGCAAATTACACAAATGCACAAAATCAAACACCTAGCTAGGGGCATTTCCGATCATTCATCGATATGGGTCCACATATGCCTAGACCATACACGGGTGGTAGGACCATCCCAATTAATCCCTGGCATCTTCGTAACCCCAAAATCCAGAAGGCCCTCCTCAATGCCATAGATAACTATTTTGCTGAAAATGAGGGCCCAGCGGACTCCTCCCAGACACTTTGGGAAGCCTTTAAATTGGTGATCAGTGGTGAGGCTTTATCACTAATATCTGGACAAAAGAAAGCCCATCAACAGGAGGTCTCAGACGTAGAGAACAATATCTAGAGCCTTTAAAGGAAACTGGAGAGGAAGACCACTCCGGATACGCTCCACTTGCTGCAGCTTGAACAGGATGCATATAGGGCACTGGTGACCGAAAGAACTAAGACCCTGGGGAAGGAGAAACTTGGTAAATTGTTCAAATTGGGAGACAAGGCAGGGAAATGAATAGACTGGCTTGATAAAATGGAAATGGCAAACAGTCTGGTCCCTGTATTACGGGGCGACGATAGCGAGTGTATAACTGATCTTCAGGAAATAGTAAATTGCTTTGCACAACACTTTTCTTAGGTGTACACTGCGATTGGCGCCCTACACACTGGAGGAATCCTCTGAGATGCTGAGAGACATAACGCTTCTCTCTCTCTCCTCCTTAGATCAACAACACCTAGATAGCGCCTTGACAGCAGATGAAATAGCACAGGCAATCCAATCACTGAATTTAGGGAAGGCCCTAGGCCCTAACGGAATCCCGATTGAACTGTATAAACTTAAACCGGACAAATTAGCCATCTATTTGAATGCCATGTTTGAAGAAAGCGGAGAGGGGGTACTGCCAGTCGACCAACGGGTGGCTACCATCGTAACCATCCATAAGGAAGGTAAATGCAAAACAGACTGTTCCTCCCATAGGCCGATTTCACTCCTCAACGCTGAACCCAAGATTCTCGCTAAGGGGTTGGCCAATCGATTAGTTAAAATGATATCCAGCCTTGTACATCTGGATCAATCCGGCTTTATACCTCACTGTAACACAGCATTATACCTACGCAGAGTCCACGGTGTATTAGGTAGAGTGTCAACGATATTGGAACCAGCTGTTCTGGTGTTCCTGGACGCTATCATGGCGTTCGATACTATTGAGTGACCATGTCTGATGGCTGTGCTCCAGAAAAGGGGGTTTGGTCCAAATTTTATTCAATGTGTGCGTCTCCTGTATATGATGCCATTGGCTCTATTGGTGGTTAACAATAAAAAATCTGATACTTTTAACCTTAGTCGTGGAACCCGTCAAGGATGCCCTCTTTCAGCCTGGATTCGGAGGGACCCGGGTATACGGGGTCTGCGTTGGTCCGCCGAATGGGAGGACCGTATATCACTCTACGCGGACAACATTTTGCTTTACCTGGCCTCCCCTAGGAAATCCCTAATCGCAGTCCTAGATATCTTAGCGATATTCGGCAGGTACTCTGGATTCACGATTAACAGGACAAAGTCTCCCCTATATGTCCTCCAGGGAGAAACGCCTGCTCTACCCCAAAATTGTATCATCCAGATCAGTGCCACGGGATTCAAATATTTGGGTATATTTCTCTCTTTAGATCCTATGCTGCAATACAACAAAAACCTACTTCCTCCCCTATTAAGACTCAAGTGGGATATAACCAGCTGGAAAACACTTCCCCTCTCTCTCCTGGGCAAGGTGGCCCTTTTTAAAATGATGTCCCTACCCCGTTTTCTCTATGTTTTGCAAAACACACTTCACCCAGTCCCACCAAAATACTTTAAAGAAATTGAAAGTCTCCAGAGGGACTTATTGTGGAACGGAACGGTGCGTATTGCTCTTGGTAAACTCACCTTAAACTGGTATAATGGAGACATCAGTGTCCTTGATATAAAGAAATATTACTGCGCCGCACACCTGGCAGCTATTAATCATGGCACATACGATAACCTGAACGACCCTGGATTTTGTATGGATAGGTGGCTCCTCCCGGGGGCTAATTATAATAGGGCACTTTAATCGAGGCTGACTAGATTTCGTCTTACGGGTCCCACTGGCCATTCCGTAAAGGTGTGGCATTCAGCCAACAAATTCCTCGGCTGGGGGACTAAACTAATGCTAGCAACCCCCCTGTGAGACTCTGAACGACTGGGTAACCTGTGGAAGTCAAAAGGATTTGGTAATTGGGCTTTGATTGGAATTTCCCGGATTGCAGATCTGTGGGAAAAGGGAGATGTCAAAACATTCAAGGCTCTCCAAAGTCAACATGAGCTAGCTGCCACTGAGTATTTTCGTTACACCCAAGTTTACCACGCACTACACTCAGTCCTCCCAAAAGGTTCCTCCCCTCCGGAGTCCCCCCCACTAGAGGATAGACTACTAGACGGCCACCTCCCTGAGAAAACTATCTCTCTTATATATCAAAAATTAATATACAATATGGAAGACCCCCTGTTAGATCTCCGGAATAAATGGTTGGCAGAGGGTATAGAGATGGACGATGAGGAGTGGCAAGACGCAGTGTCTTCCCCTAGAGTTGTAGCTATCCCGGCACGGCTCAGGCTAGTGCAGCTCAAAATCCTGCATAGGACATATATTACAGGAACCCGCTTAGTGCAGATGGGTAGAACGAGCGAAGGGGATTGTCGGAGAGGGTGTGGGATGCCGGGCACCTATATGCAAATTATATGGGACTGCGAGCATATTCAGACGTATTGGAGGGAAGTACACAGGGTTATGAGTGCGGTGCTTGAAACGATTATCCACCCGTAGGCACACCGGTGTCTCCTGAATATTTGGGAACCTGGGGCCATATTATCAAGAACAGGCGATAACATTATTGCTGCTTCATCAGTAGGAAACTGCTGCTAAAGCGGCGATAATGGGCTTGATAATAGGTCCTTGTGAATTCCCATAGCAGCCCAGGTTCTGGTGTTAAACTGGACTGCCATGGGAATTCACAAGGGGCTATTTTCAAGCCTATTATTATCGCTGCTTTAGCGGCAGTTTCCTGCTGATAAAGCGGTGATAATTTTATCGCCTGTTCTTGACAATATGCCCCCTACTGATTTAAATGCACACCAGAAACAATGGGTCACTCGGGGTTGATGATAGCAAAAAGAAATATTGTGCAGTCCTGGGGAGCAGCAACGCCACCCACATTAAGAACTTGGGAAAGAAACCGAGACTGGTGCATGTTCTGGGAAAAGACAGTCTATGTGGCCCGCGGCTGCCCTAAAAAGGTGTCATGAACTTGGAGTGTGTGGAACTGATATTGTGGTGATATATGCCCTCCCCCTCAAAATTGTGAAGTGGATGACTAACTCTCCCCATAATTTATCAAAATGATGGATATTGTAAATGATGACTGTATTAGTCCGTCTCGCCTGCATTGATTTTGATTGTATTGTGTGATTTGCTATATGTCGATGATTATTGAATAAAAAAAAATTATAAAAAGAAAAAAACAGCATCACATCAAGCAAAAAGTGGGGGTAACCATAGAAGTAGATCCTACTTTCCTACACTGTGACAGCTAATCACGCACACATACAATCAGTCACACAACCACTAAATCATTCATACAGACATTTATACACTCACTGATTCACCACTACACTTTGGTATATATATTTAACATTCATAAACTGTTTAAAAACAGTAATAGTCACTGGATAATTTCATGAGTGATGTTAATTGAGATGCTATAATTGATGTCACTGACCATGTCATGAGTAATGTAATATGTGAGGTCATAAGCAATGCATTGCGGGGTCACGAGCTATAGTTAGCTCAGCTAACTATAAAAGCTGATTTTCTCAGGTTTTGTACGAGAGAAATATCAGCTTAAATATAACGTCTCTGTAACCTTTGGTTTCTACAGTGAATTTTTAAGCTTTTTTAAATTCCATTACCTTACTATAACGTCCCTGTAAACTTTGTTTTTTTCAGTGAATTTCTATGATTTTTTAAACTAATAGCCGTGTTTGCAGAGTGGTGGAGAAAGGGGGCTGGCCCTCCGACCAGCTCTCAAGAATCCTGCTGTGTACGACTTACAGGAGGTACCAAGAGGGCTTCTTGGCCCCCAAGTCCTGCGGGAGTAAAGTGGACCTCATCCCCCAAACAGTATTGTGCCAGGAGCCATGTTTGCAGAGTGGTGGAAAAAGGGGGCTTGGTCTCCGAAGATCTCCCAGCAATCCTGCTGCGTGGGACTTCTGCGTTCGCTTTCTCGCTTTTCTCTCCCGGTCGCGTTCGCTACGATGTTTGGAATCCGGCTGCACAATCCCATGCGACTTTGAGAACGCGATTACGTAATTCGGACGCGCAAACATGTCATGGGACGTGCGATCCTCCTTGCAGCGCCATGTTGGTAAGATCGCGTTTCCGAACACGCAGAAACTGCAATCTGGCACAGAATATCTCTCGAGCATGTTAACATTTTCTCAAAAATGTTCATTTAACCCCTCAGATTGTGATTTGGCTGTATTTATTTGGGCTAGGAGTCCACTTTTTGTTTCTACTCTTTTTTTCAAGAGAAAGGAAGTACCCCTGAGTCTCCAACTTCCTGTTCCTGTCCACCAGGCTCCTCCCAGTGCTTTGTCCATGTGGTGTTCACTTTCATTTTGGAATTGGAGCTGGAAGGATCACTCTTTGTGTTTGTCTGCTGCATCATAGCATTTAATTGGATTTATTGAGGAATTTTGGATTTGAACTTTTCTTTCAAAAGTAAGTTTGAGAAATGAGAATTGGTGTACTGTAAATGTTTTTTTTTTCTTTTTTTTACTACAGTTTTCTGTGCTTCTCAATCTTTCTTAAAAATTAATATTGAGGGAGGCCTGTACTGTTTTGGTAAGTTTGCACAGCGCTACAACGCGACCTTACAGTTTTTGTCTTCTTCGCGCGCTCAATGTGCGTGCTCGGGCGTGCGATCACGACGTTTTGTACAGTTCGCACCGCCGAACACGCCGAATTTGCATTCTCGCGAGCAATATCTCTCGAGTTGCCTAAAACGTTCCCGAAAATGTAGATGCTGTTCACTTTGCTAAAAGAAACTCCTCAGGTTTTCATTTGCTTGTTCTTTTTGGAGCATGGACCACTTACTGTTTCTGTTCTCTATGTACCTTGTTGTTTGAGGGTGGCCTGACCATGTGGGCGGCTTGGCGGCCATTTTGTCAAGCCAAGCATTGTCCTTTTGCCATAGGAATGTATTGTCTTTCTTCTCTTTCTTGTCATGTTTTTGGGGGTGGCATTGGCCAGGCCATGCGGGGGCGGCCATTTTGTGGGACCTTCCATCCTGCTTTCGTTTTTTTGCCGCAGGCCTACAAAGTTGTGTGATTTTTTTCTGCCAGTAGGCCTAGAGTCCCAGAGATAGTCAGCGGGGATGCTTGATGTAGTGGTTTCCATTTGTCTGTTGAATTTAACATCATTTAGGGCATGGGTGGCAATGCATTGAATTTTCAAATGTGGTGTTTGGGGTGTAGTTAACTGTTTGGGGAAAAACTACAAATGCCTTTGCTGTTTGTGTTGTTGTGTACCTTTCAAACCTTGTAGCCATGGGGATTTTCTTTTTTGCATTAAGCTGTGATTGTTATGCTCCTCTTGCTCCTCAGGGTTCGGATGATGCTATAAGAGTTCCACTTCCAGACAGATCCGAACTCAACATGATAATCACTGAGTTCAGGACCGATCAGGCAGGGGATAAAGGTCGGGGAAGGGTCAGTAGGGACAAAGGATCTGAAAGACACAAGCAGACAATATTAGCACTCTCACTCCCCCCCTCAGATGCTACACTCATTTAGGTCTCACTAGGGAATTATATACCTTCAATGCAGATCCTCTGCCAAACACAAAACGAAAAGAACCATAGACCCACTATAAATTCAACGGATCTTATCCTGCAACTGGAGAATCGTGATAACTTCATCAGAAGACCTCGTTATGCAAATAACCCTTCCCCTGTAGTCAATTGGGAATATACGTTTAGGTTGTGCAAATCTGGAAGTCACTAATCAATGTACCATAGGCTTCCACGGTGTAACAACCGCCGCCTTACACACCAAGTTGTAGCGCTCCTCCTCACCGGGGGATCAACACGCTTCCTCTGAAACAACCAACAGATGTCTTTTCCCCGACCGCACTGGCTACGAGTGGGGAAACAAGGGCGTCCACTACCTCTCCGGCAGTTGTCCAGGCAATATTCAATTAAGCACAGCAGTCAATTACCACCCTCTATACTTCTAGAGACGGAGTAGCGCAAGGTCGCGATGTCCGTTAGCTTCACGGAAACGCCCTTGAAAAGTAAACAGTCCGTTGGTAAATGTTCGAGAGACAGAGTGATACTCCTCTCTCCCTACCTGACGGCGAAAAAACCTGGGGGTCAGAAAGAGCGGATCCACGCTCCGGTACATTCCCCGGGTTCCACCAGAAAACCGGCTGTGGCAGCTTCCTTCGAATCTCCGATGTCGTTCTCGGGAAAATGATACGAATTACGCACACGCTCAGGTGCGCGTTTCCGACCTTTAATGACTCCTCCTTGACCTGAGCCTTCTGGGACTCACAGTTCTGCTATTGCGCCCGTTCCTCACATCTTGGCCGGCGCCTTAGCTGGGTCGTGACAGTATACCCCCCTTCCCAGCGCCTTACTAGAACCAGGCTGATTCGGATGTTTCATGTAGAAGGAATAAATCGCTCTGGGGGCGTGCACCGCGCTACATGGTTCCCAGTAATCTTCCTCCTCTGAATAACCCTTCCAGGATATCAGGAACAACAACCGACCCCTCCGATACTGGGAGTCTCGAATCCTCCGCACCTCATATTCCACTCCATCCGCCGTGATTACTGGGGGAGGGGCCCTTCTCCTTGCCGGTCCCGCCGGTTTCAACAAACCACAGTTGAACACAGCGTGTATCCGTAGGCTACCTGGTAGACGAAGCTTGTAAGCCACTGGGTTCACTCTCCTCACCACTTCGTACGGGCCTATGAACCTAGGATGAAAAACACTCCTACGTTTGAAACGAATGTTCTTGGTGGACCACCACACTTTGTCCCCCACTTTGTAAACGTGTCCATCCACCCTCCTACGATCCTCCCATGTTTTGTACACCATCTTTGCCTTCCGGAGTTGAGCTGCCAGTTTCCGATGTAACGCTAACAGAGTTTTCATGCGGGCTTGGACCGTGGGTTGATTACCCACTTCCGCCGGAACCTCCACTGGAAGGGTCTTTGCGACATACCCGAAATCGGCCATGAAGGGCGAGACCCCTATAGAGCAGTGTACAGCGTTGTTGTACGACTGCTCGGCCAACCACAGCATTGAGACCCATGACTCGTGAACCTCCTCCGAATAGCATTTCAAGTACTTCTTTAGAGTCTGGTTAAGACGCTTTGTCTGTCCATCAGTCTGTGGATGGAACGATGTGGAAACAGCAGCCTCGATCTGTAACGCCTTACACCAAGTCCTCCAAAAACTAGTCACGAACTGAGGTCCCCTGTCCGACACAATCACTACCGGCAGGCCATGGAGATGGACAACCTCACTCAAGATCAACTGCGCTGTCTGTCCAGCTGTTGGTAAGTTCCTACAAGGCACGAAGTGCCCTATCTTTGTCAAGCTGTCTACTACCACCAACACCGCTGATTTACCCGCTTCGGAGGGCAACCCAGTGATGAAGTCCAGACTGATGGTGTGCCAAGGATAAGGAGGTGTGGGCATCGGCCTGAGATTTCCTCTGGCCTTTGTGTGATCCGATTTACCTCTGGCACGCGTCTCGCATTCCGATACCCATTTCTTGGCCATTGCCTTCATGGATTCCCACCAGAAGTGTCTTTGCAGCAGTTCCGTAGTCTTTGATATTCCCGGATGCCCCGCTATTGGAGACTGGTGACACCATTGAAAAGCCTTCTTTTGCAACCCCTGGGTAGGCAGATGCAACTTGTCCTTATAGAATGGTAGTCCTTCCCTTAGTTTCCTTCCTTCTTCACCTTTTTTCCATCTTTCCCATTGTTCATGAGACGATTCTGACGTATCTCATCGAGGAACTCCTCCTCTCTCGCGATGCAGATCACCTTTTCATTAGGAATGATTGCCATAGGTGCATGTCTTTCTGGGTTGCCTGAGCTTTCCCGTCGTGACAAGGCGTCTGCCTTGCGATTGTCCACTCCTGGACGATATGTAATTTGGAAGTCACATTCCGCAAAGAAAAGAGTCCACTTCATCTGCCTCTGGGTGAGATTTCTGGCTGATTGCATGTACTGCAGATTCCGGTGATCTGAGTACACCGTAACTTGGTGACGGGCTCCCAGCAGGTAAGTAAGGTCTCCATTCTTGGAATGCCTTTTTGATGGAAAAAAGCTCATTTTCTGCGATGGTGTAGTTGCTCTCTGCGGAGTCCAGCTTCTTCGACAGGTATGCCACTGGGTGGAGCCGACCAGTGTCCTTGTCCCTTTGAGAAAGAACAGCCCTGATGGCTGTATCCGAGGCGTCCGCCTCCACTATGAACGGAGCCTCTAAATTCGGGTGTCTACGAATCGGAGCCGACGTGAAAGCTTTCTTCAATACTCCAAAAGCTCTCTCTGCCTCCGAGTCCCAAAGGAACACTGTTCCTTTCCTCAGCAATCTTGTGATGGGACTTGCCTTTAACGAGAACCCACTAATGAACCTCCTGTAAAAGTTCACAAACCCCAGGAAACTCTGTACCTCACGAATATTCTTAGGATTAGGCCAGTCTAACACCGCTTTTACCTTGCACCCAGTCATACATAACCCTGCAGGACTTAGGTTTACTCCTAGGAACTCTACTTCAGTTACCCCAAACTCACACTTGCTTAACTTGCAAAAAAGAGCCTGTTGTTGGAGCTTTTCCAATACCTCACACACATGAAGATGTGATCTTGTGTCCTGCTGGAATAAATCAGTATATCATCCAGATACACTATAACGGAGACGTCTATCAGCTCTGCTAGTACCTCGTTAAGGAAGTACTGGAATGCCGCCGGGGCATTGCACAGTCCGAACGGCAGTACCAGCTGCTCGTATAGCCCATACCTGGTCTTAAAGGTGGTTTTCCACTCATCTCCGTGTCTTACTCTCACCAAGGGGTATGCTCCTCTTAGGTCTAATCTGGTATAGATCACCGCTTCGCGTACCTGATCTAACAACACATTAATGAGTGGCAGTGGGTATCTATTTCTGACCGTGTTCTTATTTAGCGATCTATAGTCACAGCAAGCCCTCAAATCCCCATTTGCTTTTGATATAAAAAACAAAGGGGATGCCGCCGGTGACCTGGAAGGTCGAATATACCCCAGCTTGATATATTCATCTAGATACGCTCTGAGATGCCTTGTTTCGGGCTCGGACAAGGCATAAACACGGCAAGAAGGAAGCACACTATCGTCAATCAAGTCTATTCTACAGTCATACCTCCTATGTGGGGGAAGATGTCAAGACCTAAGTACGCTGTCTCTTACCTTCAGTAATGACTGGGATTCCTTGTAGACAGTGTAGAGATTTTCGCAGAGACGCAAGGGACCAACTTCCAGAAAACTCTAACTAAAACTTGCTGACTAAACTTACAGCTAAGCATTAACTAGAACTTTCGGGAGGAGGGCCGGTACTGGACGTTGACTGGAGGGTTATGCCTTTGACTGTCGACCTGCGGATTAACAAGAACAATAAAGCTCACTATCCACTCTACTCTTATAGTATTCTTACTACTAGTTAGCCCACCCTTTACCCTATGTAAGAGCTAGTTCACTCTAAGCTGGTTCCTACCTGTGATCAGTCTGGTTCTGTCCACCGTCCAGTATTTCTTTGTCTTGTCAGGGACGTAGTCTTGGGAGTTGTCCTTTTAGGATGACTTGTAGCCTTTCAGATTAGAAGTCTGTGAATTAAATAAATAAAATATTAACAATCCAGTCTTTCACTATTATTCTCCTTTCTCCTTGTTCTCTCTCCCCTCTCTGTTACCTATCACTTACTTGATAAACTCTTCCTTCCTGAATTAAATGGTGGTTTCTGATGAGCTCTAGTGTATTCTTCCTAAGAGAATGGAATACACCAAGAAAAGCAACAACTCTAGCATAAACAATTCACAATGACTTTCTTGTGAATATTCCTAGACAAGTACGTATCCTCAATAGTCTTAAAACATAATCTGTGATTCACAATGAATTTCTTGTGAATACCTTCAAAACAGAAAACAGAAATGTGCACACAATAAATCACTAATCAGGTTCTGAAACAATCTCTGCATTCAATAAGCAATCTCTGCATTCAAAATAGTTCCCCAAAAGACACTAATAATAATCAAATCCTATTTTTTAAAATAGCTTTCTTTCTTGCGTTGGGCGCCTTGAGAATATCCAAAAACTTAGCTTTAATGTTCTCTTGTAGATTGTCAGGATTCTTGAGCTGCTTGCCAAGTTCCCCAGTCCTTGCGCAGGATAAGCAGTTCAAAAGGCTTAGGAAATAATTCCCACGAAGTCCTCCGTGGAGCGCTGGAACCAGGAACCTGCAGATGAAGCTCGCGACGTTGTCCTCTTGAAAACTCAGAGGCAAAGCGAGTTTTCTAGGTGTGGGTGCGGTTTAAATACCGTCCGCACCAAATGTCAACGTGCGCTTGCACGTGGCAACGGTCTTCAGCCTTCCGCGTGCAGCGCGAGCGGAAGGCTTTCTGCTTTCAGACGGCAGACGGCAGAATCAAAGCACACGCGTCTATCTTTGACTTCTGTCTTTCGCGTGTGAAAGCTTTCTGTCAAACAATGTCTAAGCAAGGTTAAATACTACAAATAATTCACGGAAATGCCTGAACCGAGGTCACAAATGAGATTTAATCATAGCATTCATACAACTACATCGTTATAGCCATCCCATTTTAGCAAACGTATTTAAAAGCATTTTACAAAGCACACAAGCATTTTACAAAGACACACATACATAAGAGGTGCTGGTGCACGGGAAAGGGGTGGGTTTTTTCTGATGGGAAAGAAAACAGTTATGTACAAGGTGTACATTACTGATGGGTATTGTGCATGTTTCCATAGGAAGGAACAGGCGGGACTGGGGAATCGTGACATTATTCCCTCCTCAAGATCCCCCCTAAGACCGGTGCAATGGGTTTGGGTTTCCCAGGATGTTGAGTATGAAACCTCTTTAACAATTTGGGAGCATTTTTTAAATGTTCCAAAGGTTCCCAAGACCTTTACACCGGGCCATAACCATTCCAATCAATTAGGTAAAGCAATCTTCCCCTAGACCTCTTGGAATCTAAAATCGTCTTAACTTCGAATTCCGGACTTCCTTCTATATCAATGGAGGAAGAAGGTTGGACAAATCGAGTCTGGGCATGAAAAGGTTTGATTAACGATACATGGAACACTGGATGGATCTGAAATTTGGCAGGTAAGGTCAATCTTACACATACAGGATTTATGATTTTCTCTATGGGAAAAGGGCCTATGTACCTAGGATTAAATTTACGATTCCCTTTTAGTCTCAGATTCATACAGCCTGATTCATGTACGGGCCGTTTTGCGTGTCCCTAATAGCGAATCATAGCGATTCGCTATTGAGGACACGCAAAACGGCATTCATGTAGGAATTGCTACTTAAATAGCGATTCCTACATGTTCTTTATTTGCGAGTAGCAATTTGCTACTCGCAAATACTCCCCATTCATTCCTATGGGCCAAGAGGCCCATTGGAATGAATGGGAATTTGCGAGTAGCAATTTGCTACTCGCAACTGAGATAGCGATTTTAAGGGTGACAGGGGTGTCCAAAGGACACCCTGTAGCACCCCTAAAATGCACTTTTGGACAGGTGTTGCGCACACACATGTCCAAAGGACATGTGTGTGTGCTACATGCAACTTTGAAAAATGCTTTTAAAAGCATTTTTCTGAGTTTTTGCTATTTACCGACAGGTCTGACCTGTCGGTAAATAGCGGCCCCAAAAGTCCAAAATCGCTATTTTGTTGTGTGTCATGAATAGCAATTAAGGAATCTCTATTAGAGATTCCTTAAATGCCATTCCACGCAAATATGCGAATTCTTAAATAGCGATTTTTGCATTTGGTATCATGAATACCAAATGCAAAAATTGCGCTCGCAAAGGGCCAGATTCTGAGAATCTGGCCCTTTGCGAGCGCAATTTATCTACATGAATCAGGCTGTTAGTGCTTAACCAAACTTTATCCCCAGGTGAATAAAGTGGAGGCTCAGATCTATGTTTGTCAGCAAACCTTTTTTGATCTTCTTTCGCTTTGGCCAAATTGAAAGCTGCTTGCTCTTGAATAGAAGATAATTTGGAAACATAATCAGAAATGGCTGGTACACGATTAAGTTCTTTTATCTCTTTAGGAAAAGAATTAGGGTAATAACCTAGATTACAAAAAAAAGGTGACATGCCAAGGGAGGAATGGCCTACATTGTTATAGGCAAACTCCAGTTGACTTAGGAGTGCTGACCATTCCTCACCTACATTAGTTAGCATACAGCGAATGAATTGCTCAATAGTTTGATTGGTGCGTTCCGTAAGACCATCTGTTTGAGGATGATAGCTAGAGGATAAACGTATATCCATATTCAAAAGAGACCTTAAGTTTTGCCAAACTCGTGAAATAAACTGGGACCCCCTGTCCGAAATCACCACTGATGGAATCCCATGCAAACGGACTACATTTTCCATTATTAAGTGTGCCAATTCCATGCTAGTTGGTAGCTTCTTAAGCGGGACAAAGTGAGCCATGCGTGAAAACTGATCCACAATAGTAAGAATAGTGGTAAACCCCTTCTTGGTGATTGGTAACTCAACAATAAAATCCAAAGAAATTGTGTGCCATGGTTGAGGTGGTAAAGGTAGAGGGTTTAACAAACCACTTGGATTTTGATGAGATGATTTGTTCTGAATACAAACACCACAAGTTTCAACAAAAAGTTGCACATCTTTAAACATTGAAGGCCACCAGAAGGTTATTTTGATTAAGTCATAGGTCTTAATCTTACTCGGGTGAGCAGATAAGGTAGTGTCATGATGAAAGTGTAGAATCCTTTCCTTTAGCGTGTCAGTGGGTACAAAAATGAGGTTTTGCATAAAGATCAAATCATCTCTTTCCTGCAAATAAGGGTGTGATTCTTTCCAAACCTTGAAATCTTTCTTTGCCAATTCTTTCTTAATGTCTGAAATAACATCACAAACCATTATACTTGCTTGAAATCGTGATATTGGTATTACAGGTTTTACCTCAGACGGAGCATCTATAAAAGCTTCTCCCATTCTAGACAATGCATCAGCTTTCACATTTTCTTTACCTGGTCGATAGGTAATAACAAAGTTATAATCATTAAAGAACATTGACCATCTCAATTGTCTAGCAGATAGAGCCTTTACAGATCTCAAGGCTTGAAGGTTTCTATGGTCCGTATATATTGTCACTGGATGTCTTGCTCCCAGCAAATAATGGCGCCATTCTTCAAAAGCTGCCTTTATCGCTAGAAGTTCTTTATCTGCAATTGCATAATTCAACTCTGCTTCAGATAATTTTCTAGAGAAATATGCAATTGGGTGCATTTGTCCTGTGTCAACATGTCTTTGAGACAAAATACCTCCTACAGCAAATTGGGAAGCGTCAGCCTCCACAATAAAAGGCTGGCTGGGATCTGGATGAGAAAGAATTGGAGCTGAAATACATTTCTTTTTAAGTTTCTGAAAAGCTTCTTCAGCTAGTTCTGTCCACACAAATTTTACACCTTTTCTCAACAATCTTGTGATAGGAGTGATTGTCTTAGAGAAATCTTGAATGAACCGACGGTAGAAATTTGCAAACCCCAAGAAACTTTGAACTTGTTTTACAGAAGAAGGACTGGGCCAGGATTCTACCGCTTCCACTTTCTTTGGGTCCATTTCTATCCCCTTAGGACTGATGACATATCCCAAGAACTCTACTTTTGAAGTGTGAAACAAACTTTTTTCCAACTTGACATACAATGAATTAGCAAGCAGTTTCTTAAGAATAGCTCGGACCTGTTGCACATGCTCTTCTTCCGAATTTGAAAAGATAAGAATGTCATCTATATAGACAACACAACATACATCAATAAACTCATGCAGAACTTCATTTATAAAAAATTGGAAGGCTGCGGGGGCATTGCAAAGACCAAAAGGCATGACTTTGTATTCAAAAAGTCCAAATTTTGTACGAAAAGCTATTTTCCATTCGTCACCCTTTCGGACTCGTACCAAATGGTAAGCTCCCCGCAAGTCCAATTTTGTATAAATGGTTGCCTTTTTGACCTGGTCTAACAGAGTGGGAATCAAAGGCAAAGGATACCGGTTTTTTACTGTCACATTGTTCAAGGCTCTATAATCTATGCACGTGCGCAATTCACCTCCCTTTTTCGGAATAAAAAAGAGAGCTGATGAGACAGGAGACTTGGAATGACGAATAAAGCCATTTGCCAGGTACTCATCCAAGTACTCTCTAAGATGGACATTCTCTTTTTCCGTTAATGCATAAATTCGGCTACATGGCAGAGTAGCCCCTGGAACAAGATCTATCCTACAGTCAAAGTCTCTGTGTGGAGGGAGAGTGTTTGCCTTTTTCTTGTCAAAAACATCTTGAAGATCCGAGTAAACAGATGGAACACCTTCTATTGCTAAAACTCTAGATGAATCGGAAGGAAAGTTAAACCCTTGAATAATTTCTCCTGATCTTTCAAGAAGAAAACATCTGTTAATGCAATGTGATGACTGAAAGGTTATAGTCTGAGACACCCAATCTATACTTGGGTTGTGTTTGATCAACCAAGGAATTCCCAGAATCAACTTGAACTGCGGGGCGTCTATGATGTCAAACTGTATCTTTTCACGGTGAATAGGCGAACAGTCCATCTCAAGGATTTCAGATTGTCGGCTAATCGGTCCTGAAGTTAACTCCTTACCATCTACTGCTCTAACTGTCTCTGGATGATCTTTTAAAATAGATTCAAAGCCTAACTGGGAGAAAAACTGAGTATCCATAAAGTTTCCCGTAGCTCCTGAGTCTATTACAGCTTCTACCTTTCTAGTTAGAGAGGAAGGCAATTGACTTCTTAACTCGACTAGAATACCAAAATGCTTACATCCCAAAGGTGGAACAGTAGAGGCCAAACTGGAAATTACACTCGATGAACCGACCTCTTCTTTCATCGAGTTTTCTAGTTTTCCGACGATTCTTGAGTTAGAGCAAGATCTGAGGATTTTGACTTAAAATTATTAGGTTTAGTAGGACAGTCTCTTACAAAGTGTCCAGTCTTACCACAGTAAAGACATTGATTTAATTTTCGTCTCTTTTCCTTTTCATCTTTAGAGAGCGGACCTCGAACTGTTCCTATTTGCATAGGTTCCACATGATCGGTTTTAGGGCCTACCTCCTTGCCTGACGATGTATTTCTATCCTTTACAAATAGGATTTTATGGTCACTCTTCCCTTTTTCGCCCTTTCTCTCACTAAGACGATGGTTCAACTTTATCACAAGATCGATAAACTCACTGATATCATCCGGAGGTTCTAAGATTTGAGTTACCATATCTTTCAATTCTTCCCGAAGACCTCTATAAAAAATAGAAATTCTTTTATCGTATGGCCAATTAGCCTCTAGTACCAAATGATTAAATTGAGAGATGTAGTGAAGGAGATCTGAAGACCCTTGTTTTAAACTTAATAACTCATTGTCTGCAGACTGCACAAACATATGTTTTGCAAAAATCTTCTTTAGAGCCCGGTCAAAGTTTCTGAAATTATACAGAATTGCATCATCTCTTTCAACTAAAGGGATGGACCAAAGAGCAGCATCACCTCCAAAATATGATAACATAAAAGCTACTTTGGAGGAGTCATCCGGAAAGGCTGATTTCTTGGCTAAGAAATGTAGATGACATTGTTGCAAGAATATGGAAAACTTGTTACAGTCCCCATAAAAACGTTCTGGTGGAGCTAAGGGCGTTGGTATTGGGGTAACTACCTGAATCTGAGTTCCCCCCCCTGAGTCTGAGGATGAAGTCTGCACACTAACTGAACTCTGCTGAATGGCTGCTTGTAACGCAGTCATGTCGTTTCGTAAAGAAACATTCTCATCCCTTATATCCTTTAGTACTGCTGCTATTTCCTGTAAGGAAACCTGGTCCATTGCGTCTGGGCGAAATATTCTTCTTGGGCTTTGCCTTCTGTCAAGACCTAAGTACGCTGTCTCTTACCTTCAGTAATGACTGGGATTCCTTGTAGACAGTGTAGAGATTTTCGCAGAGACGCAAGGGACCAACTTCCAGAAAACTCTAACTAAAACTTGCTGACTAAACTTACAGCTAAGCATTAACTAGAACTTTCGGGAGGAGGGCCGGTACTGGACGTTGACTGGAGGGTTATGCCTTTGACTGTCGACCTGCGGATTAACAAGAACAATAAAGCTCACTATCCACTCTATTCTTATAGTATTCTTACTACTAGTTAGCCCACCCTTTACCCTATGTAAGAGCTAGTTCACTCTAAGCTGGTTCCTACCTGCGATCAGTCTGGTTCTGTCCACCGTCCAGTATTTCTTTGTCTTGTCAGGGACGTAGTCTTGGGAGTTGTCCTTTTAGGATGACTTGTAGCCTTTCAGATTAGAAGTCTGTGAATTAAATAAATACAATATTAACAATCCAGTCTTTCACTATTATTCTCCTTTCTCCTTGTTCTCTCTCCCCTCTCTGTTACCTATCACTTACTTGATAAACTCTTCCTTCCTGAATTAAATGGTGGTTTCTGATGAGCTCTAGTGTATTCTTCCTAAGAGAATGGAATACACCAAGAAAAGCAACAACTCTAGCATAAACAATTCACAATGACTTTCTTGTGAATATTCCTAGACAAGTACGTATCCTCAATAGTCTTAAAACATAATCTGTGATTCACAATGAATTTCTTGTGAATACCTTCAAAACAGAAAACAGAAATGTGCACACAATAAATCACTAATCAGGTTCTGAAACAATCTCTGCATTCAATAAGCAATCTCTGCATTCAAAATAGTTCCCCAAAAGACACTAATAATAATCAAATCCTATTTTTTAAAATAGCTTTCTTTCTTGCGTTGGGCGCCTTGAGAATATCCAAAAACTTAGCTTTAATGTTCTCTTGTAGATTGTCAGGATTCTTGAGCTGCTTGCCAAGTTCCCCAGTCCTTGCGCAGGATAAGCAGTTCAAAAGGCTTAGGAAATAATTCCCACGAAGTCCTCCGTGGAGCGCTGGAACCAGGAACCTGCAGATGAAGCTCGCGACGTTGTCCTCTTGAAAACTCAGAGGCAAAGCGAGTTTTCTAGGTGTGGGTGCGGTTTAAATACCGTCCGCACCAAATGTCAACGTGCGCTTGCACGTGGCAACGGTCTTCAGCCTTCCGCGTGCAGCGCGAGCGGAAGGCTTTCTGCTTTCAGACGGCAGACGGCAGAATCAAAGCACACGCGTCTATCTTTGACTTCTGTCTTTCGCGTGTGAAAGCTTTCTGTCAAACAATGTCTAAGCAAGGTTAAATACTACAAATAATTCACGGAAATGCCTGAACCGAGGTCACAAATGAGATTTAATCATAGCATTCATACAACTACATCGTTATAGCCATCCCATTTTAGCAAACGTATTTAAAAGCATTTTACAAAGCACACAAGCATTTTACAAAGACACACATACATAAGAGGTGCTGGTGCACGGGAAAGTTGTCCTCTTGAAAACTCAGAGGCAAAGCGAGTTTTCTAGGTGTGGGTGCGGTTTAAATACCGTCCGCACCAAATGTCAACGTGCGCTTGCACGTGGCAACGGTCTTCAGCCTTCCGCGTGCAGCGCGAGCGGAAGGCTTTCTGCTTTCAGACGGCAGACGGCAGAATCAAAGCACACGCGTCTATCTTTGACTTCTGTCTTTCGCGTGTGAAAGCTTTCTGTCAAACAATGTCTAAGCAAGGTTAAATACTACAAATAATTCACGGAAATGCCTGAACCGAGGTCACAAATGAGATTTAATCATAGCATTCATACAACTACATCGTTATAGCCATCCCATTTTAGCAAACGTATTTAAAAGCATTTTACAAAGCACACAAGCATTTTACAAAGACACACATACATAAGAGGTGCTGGTGCACGGGAAAGGGGTGGGTTTTTTCTGATGGGAAAGAAAACAGTTATGTACAAGGTGTACATTACTGATGGGTATCGTGCATGTTTCCATAGGAAGGAACAGGCGGGACTGGGGAATCGTGACAAAGGACCTCACCTTTGTCTTGCTAAACACTTCCGCAAACTTATGATATTCGTCGGGAAGTTGTACCTCTTGTTCTACTACTGTTGCCACAAACCAGGATGCAGCCAACGCCGCTGCTATGGACTCTCCTCCTCTCAAACACTGTGTCATGCAAATCTCAGATGTAAAATTTACCTCTCTATCTGCCCAGTTTACTTCAGGGTTATGTTAACAAAACCAAGGCATACCCAAGATTAATTTGAACTGTGGGGCGTCTATGACGTTGAGCACTATGTCTTCCTCATGATGTTTCCCTTTTCCAGGCAGTGTCAACCTCAAAATCTCAGTTTGTGAGGTTATCAGTCCAGATTTCAGCGGCTTTCCGTCTACCGCCACCACCTCTTCAGGTACCTCCCTGACTAAGACCCTGACTGCTAGCAACTTGACTAAGCCGCTATCTATGAAATTGTCTGTTGCTCCTGAATCCAACATAGCCAGAACCTCGTGAACCTGAGAACCCACCACCATGCTTCCTTGTAATACTATATGGGCTTCTGTGGCTGAAGGGAGGTCAGAAGCAAGTGAGGGTATCTTCATCCCTGGCTTACAAGTGGGCTTTCTGATATTCCCCCTTCTGCTCCTAGACTAGACACTGCTTCTCTTTTTGGTCGAAATGGTGGGTTCTGTGTCTAAGGCTTGGAAGGACAGTCACGCACATAGTGGCCCCTCTTCCCACAGTACATGCACAGCCCCTGTGTGCGCCTGTTCTCTCTTTCAGTGCGAGATAACTGAGCCCTTACCGCCCCTAGTTCCATATGCTTGTTTCCCGCATCACTAAGTGTATTCTCCTTTTTAAATCAACTGTCAGTACCTCTGTCGTGAATGCGCCCATCCAGACGCAAAGAGAGGTTAACCAAATCCGCGCAAGTGCGGGGCTGGGGATCAATTCTGGCTATCACGTCTTTTAGCTCACCGTTTAGCCCCTGACCGCACTCTGCTATGAGTGGGGAAACAAGGGCGTCCACTACCTTTCCGACAGTTGTCCAGGCAATATTCAATTAAGCACAGCAGTCAATTATCCGCCCTCTATACTTCTAGAGACGGTGTAGAGCAAGGTCGCGATGTCCGTTAGCTTCACGGAAACACCCTTGAAAAGTAAACAGTCCGTCGGTAAATGTTCGAGAGACAGAGTGTTACTCCTCTCTCCCTACCTGACGGCAAAAGAACCTGCGGGTCAGAAAGAGCGGATCCTCGCTCCGGTACATTCCCCGGGTTCCACCAGAAAAACGGCTGTGGCAGCTTCCTTCGAATCTCCGATGCCGTTCTCGGGAAAATGATACAAATTACGCACACTCTCGGGTGCGCGTTTCCGACCTTTAATGACTCCTCCTTGACCTGAGCCTTCTGGGACTCGTAGTTCCGCTATTGCCCCCGTTCCTCACATCTTGGCAGGCGCCTTAGCTGGATCGTGACAGTGATGTAGGCATCCTCCTTTTTCTGGCCATATAGGGAGGGATATAGGCCTGCTTGAGTTTATTTTTTTCTGACCTTTACCCATGTACCTGTGATGAGAGTGCCCATGTGGAGCTGTGGTGGTAGTAAGAGTGTGCTGTTTTGTTTTTGACAAATTGGCCTGTGTCTTGCCATTGTTCCTGTTGGCTTACTACTGTTCACATCCCCATTGCTATCTGCTGCATGTCACTGATGCTGCATCCATCCAAAATGTTGCACAAATTAAGGATAAACAAGTTCCACTTCCACTACATTTGCATTTTAATTCTTTGCTATTCTTACTCTTACTGGATGTACTAATACTTCTAGTAGTAATTAAAGCTAAAAAAATCCATATTCGACTGATGTTGTTCTGCCTTCTTTGCTTGTAGGTGCACAAAAGACTGAAGAGGAGGTGTCTGTCATCATTCATCGCCTGTTCTACTGCCAGACGGACGTCCTTCTGTACTACGTCACGTGTGGTGTGACTAACCTGACCAGACATCATTCTCAGCAACTTTTGCAACTGAGTGCTGCTGCTGACATCTGAACAAGATGGGCCCAAAGAAAGCAGGTACCAGGTCCTCCAAGACCAAGAAAGTTGCTGAGAAAAAGGAAGAACAGAAGAAGGAAGTGACACTTAAGTCTGGTGTTGACCCGAAAACCTTTATTGGGAAAAAAAAGTACACCTGCAGCAGCAGTGACCGGGGTCCAAGCTGGGGCCAGCACCTCCGCATCAGTGGGCCTAAGCCACCACCTCAGGCCCAAGCAGATGAGTGGGGAAGAGGTAGCCAGCCTAATGATGGAAAGCAGTCATACTGAGCCTGACCTGAACTTATCTCTATCTCAAAGTAGTACACATTCCACGCAAGAGGGAACACAGCAGAAAAGTGGTGAACAAAAACCAGCGCCCGCAATAGTAGATGTTCAACAACCACCGCCCGCAATAGTAGATGCTCAACGAAAAGAACAACCACAACCACCGCCTGTAATAGTAGTTGTTCCACAACCACCGCCCGCAATAGTAGATGTTCAACGAAAACAACTACCACAACCACTGCCTGCAATAGTTGTTGTTCAAGAATCACCACCGGCAATAGTAGGTGTTGTTCCTCCCGAAGTCGGGCAGTTCAGGAAATTGAGCCTGATGCAGAGCAAGAAGAGGCAGCACCTCATGCAGGAGATCTATTGTTTTCCAAATCCCCACCAAGGAAAAGGAGGGTTAGTCCATTGAGTTCTTTGCCAAGCATCCCTTCTGATGATCTTGACCTCAATTGGGAGCCACAACAATCTGAGCATGAGAGGGAGAGACATCCCAAGAAGACCAGGCTAGGGAAAAGGAAGGTTCCAGGAAGCCTACCACTTATGGAGTGCGATGTTCAGCAGCCGGATAATGATGGTGATGATGAGTCAGACCCAGTCATCACAAGCATTACTCCTGGCCCTGAGGACATGGAGACCAACATTATAACCCTATCAAGAATGGCTGCGACTAGGGATGTAGTAGCACGCATCCCACCAACAAAGGCCACACCAAAACTACCTCCAGCTTCCATTTTTACATTTGCACAAAGCCGGCAGCGTCCTACATCCAGCACAAGTTCCACCTCAGCAGAAGTAGGTAGTGGTACTACTGCGCAGCCACATAGTGAAGTTCACCACACAACCTCCAGTTCATCCGGCATTGGAAGTGGCACTTCTAGCAGGAGACAAAAGTTAAGCTCCCCAGTGTGGGACTTCTTTACAAAATGAGGAGAACATTGCTATGTGCTCCATTTGTCATTGTCATAGTCGTGGTAAGCTTGGTACAAACTATGGTACCGGAGGCCAAATGACCCATATGAAAAAACACCACGCAATCAAGTGGGAGGACCACCTACGTATCATAAAAGCAGGAACCATTAATGTTGGTGGGGAAGCAGTAGAAGGTCCACGGGTCGGACAGGAAGAAGAGGGAGACATTCTATCTGGTAGTGGTACACTAAGTAGCCCTGTCCCACTCCCCAGCACTGCAGTGGTAGAATCCACATCCTCCGCATCAGCAACATCTCTGTGGCACCAGAGTAAGAGTAGTAACCCAGAGACACCAAGGAGTACGGGTGCGAAGTCTGCGACACGAAGTACTGCATAGGGCATATCTGAAAGAAATACCAAGCAGCGTACCATTGTTAGCATGTTTAGGCAGGAGGGAAAGTACGAGCGCAACCACCCAATAGCACGTTTGTACAATGCTAAGCTTGCTAAAATGTTAGCTCTGGACCTTCTTCCTTTTTCTTTTGTTGAAGGGATGGGTTTCCTGGAATTTGTGACAACCCTCTGCCCAAAATGGAATGTTCCCAGCCGCTACTATTTTGCCAGAGTTGCTGTTCCAGCACTACACCACGACGTGCTGGAATTGCTTGGAAAAGCCTTGCAGCAGAGTGCTGTGCATAGTATCCAACTGACAACAGACAAGTGGAGCAGTTGCCAAGCCACAGATTACATGTGCATCACTGCACACTGGATCTCTTTTTCAGGTGTTAGAGACAAGATATCTACAGGCATTGACACTACTGAGATTTTTAATGATACTCGCAAACATGCTACTGTAGCCATGTTTGCTATGGAGAAATTGCATACTGCTGCAAACATTTTGGATGAGTTCAACAGCAAAGTCTTTGAATGGCTGCGACCAAGAGGCCTCAATATTGGTTTTGTTGCCACCGACAATGGCAGTAATGTAGTTAAGGCCATGGAAGATGGTCGCTATTTCAGGGTCCCGTGTTTGGCACACTGCATTAACATTGTGGTTCAAGACTTTCTGAAAAATGAAAGCAAAGTCAGCAACTTACTGACCATTTGCAGAAGAATCTGCACGCATTTCAATCATTCTTTTAAAGCCCGGAAGCAGCTACGGGTCATTCAACGTGAGTGTAACATGCCAGTCAAAGCACTCATCCAGGAGGTACCAACACATTGGAACTCAACGTATTACATGCTCGAACGGCTGTTTGAGCAGTACATACCACTTAATGCTTATGTCATGACAAGAAGATCAGGGGATCCTACTGTTAAAGCCATGACCGTTGAGATGTGGCAATGGGTCCTCATTAAATGCCTGACTGAGATGCTACTTCCTTTTGAGGTCTTCACACGTGCACTCAGCAGGGAGGACTGTACTATGAGCCAAGCAATCCCATTGTTGCACATGCTTGAGCAAGAGCTGAAGGAGGTGTCTGAAACATACGAAGGTGTGGAAGGAAAACGTGAAGCATGTAATTTTGCGAAGTCCTTAGCCGGCCGCTTATCTGAGAATACAAGGATTCAAAATAATATTTTGTCACATCAACATTACATTACTGCCACAATTTTGGATCCACGGTACAAATTATTTGTGAACAGTAATGCAGTAATTCCTTTTTCAGAAGGGATGTTTCCAAGTACAAAACTGTAATAGCCAAGGAAGCCACTGATTTAGAAAACGAACGGCTCTCAATTAGAGGCCTGCCAGAGCCAGCCCAGGACAGTGCAAGTACTACTGAGCATCCTACAGAGTCAAGTTCTTCTTCACAGCATGCGAGCAGTGCGTTTGCTTCCCAGCAGTCACCAACACAAACAATAACAACAACCGCACCAACAGGATCTGATTCATCGGACACAAGCAAAAAAATAGCTGCTTGGTTTCTACAGAAAGGGATGGGGAAGTCTGTTGCTGTCGCAAAGCAAAAAGAGGACGAGCAAACCAGAGCACCAATGAACATTGAGTGGATGGTCCAGGCCTATCTGGATGACACAACAGAGGTGTTCATGCAGCAAAGCCCATTGGTGTATTGGTATAGGACAAGAAGCCAATGGCCAGTGCTCAGCAGGCTGGCGATAAAGTATCTAGCTTGCCCTGTTGCAAGTGTCTCTTCTGAGCATGTGTTCAGTGCTGCTGGTGCCATTGTGACTGTGAGAAGGACCAGTCTCTCGCCCAAAAGCGTGGAGAGGTTACCCATGATAAAATTGAATCAGCACTTGATACCACCAGACTACAAAGTCCGTGAATCAGAGCTGGAAGAGGAGAGCGAGTTGGAAGAAATAAGTAGTGGGTTACAGGACCTACTTCTGTCAGAAGAACCACCAGGGTTTGAGGACAAGCTCCTCTTCTCTGACAACTAGGCTTGGAAATTGTTACATTCTCCCTTCCTTTATTTCTCCCTTCCTTATTTGTATCTGTCTTTCTGACTCAAACTTGAAAACCAACACCATCTTCCTTTCTCTTTTAATTACCTATTGGAGTTGCACATCTGAGCATTTACTGTGCACTCCACTCATCAGAGTCCTGCTCCATCTTCCTGACTCACCCTAAATACATCTTGCCATACTTTGGATGGAGATGGACAATAGTGCAATAATGTAGCCTCTAACAGTCCCTCCATAACAAGTGAAACGTACGTGACTACAACCATCTTCTGTTTTGTTTCCAATCTGAAATGCATCACTGTCTTAAGGCTACACCTCTGTCTGCAGGCATACACAACTCTTCAATGTCAGAACTCCAAAATTAAAGTAAACTCGTCATCACTTTCAGAAGGCTCTGCTGCATCTGTGATCTGACAGCCACAAAGAAGAGAAAGACCGGTATATGAAATAAATGATGCCATACATTGCATGGGCTGCTTGCTGACTCAGAGCAAATGTGCAGGAAGTAGAAGTATACTAGTAGTTTAATATAATAACAAAGTGCTTGTGTCTCAAGTGATGGTCAATGTTTCCATGTTGTTTAATAATATGTATCCAATTGAACTCCTACTACTGCAGGTGCAGTCTGGACTTAATCGTAGTCACTCACTACAGACTTAGTTGCTGTTTTTTGGTCTGTTGGAGAACACGTACACGTGCCATACCGGATGATGATGATGATGATGACCACCATACCATCTTTGCACGCTGTCAGTCAGTTTGATCAGAGATGATTGATGGAATATGTTCAGGAAGTGGAATACAAGGTAAACACACAACCAATCAAAAAGAAGCACAGCAGACCTAGGCTACATGTGTGTGCAGTGGTGGAATGGAATTGTGGTATGATTGACTGACATTGGCGCATTGATTTACATTAATCACTTGTTTTGGAAATACTAGGTTGATGTAAATGCCTTTTGTCTGAAACTCTGAAAAATTTAGGTAAATGGAGTTTGGGCCACAGACTCACGTCCCGGTGTTGTGGTGTGGCCCTGTAACTGTTCTGTGCTGGCTCCTATCTTGTTGTTCTTTTCGATGACTGCTGTACAACTAGAAGAGTAGAGTTAATCAATGTATCCAAGCAGCCTCAGTCTGAAAATCTTCTCGCTCACAAGTCTTGTCTTTTTTGCACTACACCTTAATTGATTTGAATTTATGTTTTCATTCTGTTAACTTATTTTGTAATACCCCATTTCTTCTTTCATCAACACTTACAGGCCGGCCTTTCACCAAGCGCTATTATACGTGGAGCAACAACTCACACTTACCTAACCAATCCTCCTCATCATCATCCTGCCAGAGGCGCCCAAGAATGATATAATCAATCAATCAATCAGTCACAACAGTGTCCATGGAAGGGAGGAAAAAATGAATGACGAGATACAACTACACATTTGGCCCTGGATAATACATTAACTTTAGTATCATTTTCATATTTTTCTTTGATTCCCTTTTCCTCTTCATTTATTTTACGTTTGTGTTTGGTAATTGATTGTTCACTTAAACTATCTCAATTTTGTTTGCTAGCTTTCATCAGGTATTACGGTTTCTCAGAGGGCATACAGCCTAGGCAAAAGTCATATCATATCATAAGAAGTACTTCCTTTGAATTGTGTAGTAGTAGTTAAGTAATTACCACTTATTATTAACCATCAAGTTAATAATAAACCTTTAGCATGCATCCATTTCGTTGTTCTAAATTGACTTTACATTTATTGTGGAATTGTGGATCAGCAATCATCGTCTTCATTGTTTTGCTTTTGTTGTCTCCATGCGTACTGTTTTTCTTTGTCAAACCTTTCCCCAAACCCCTGTTCCCATCCATTCATCAATCAATCAATCAATCAAAGCATTTATATAGCGCACTACTCACCCAGAGGGTCTCAAGGCGCTGGGGGAGGGGGGGTCCGCTACTGCTCGAACAGCCAGGTCTTGAGTTGCTTCCTGAAGGCGAGGTGGTCCTGGGTCAGGCGGAGGTGGGTCGGGAGGGAGTTCCATGTCTTGGCGGCGAGGTAGGAGAAGGACCGTCCCCCTGTGGTGGCTCTTTGGATGCGGGGGACGGCGGCGAGGGCGTGGCTGGTCGATCGAAGCTGGCGTTTGGGAGCGTAGAAGTTGAGGCGACTGTTGAGGTATCCTGGGCCTTGGTTGTGTAGGGCTTTGTGTGCGTGGGTGAGGAGTCGGAAGGTGATTCTCTTGTTGACCGGGAGCCAGTGCAGGTCTCTCAGGTGTCCGGATATGTGGCTGTGACGGGGGATGTCCAGGATGAGTCGTGCTGAGGCGTTCTGGATCCGCTGGAGTCTCTTCTGGAGTTTGGCGGTGGTTCAGCGTAGAGGGAGTTGCCGTAGTCCATCCGGCTGGTGACGAGGGCCTGGGTGACCGTCTTCCTGGTCTCGGTGGAGATCCACCGGAAGATCTTACGTAGCATGCGCAGGATGTTGAAGCACGACGAGGAGACGGCGTTGGCTTGTCTGGTCATGGAGAGGGAGGAGTCCAGGATGAAGCCCAGGTTGCGTGTATGATCCGTTGGTTTGGGTGCGCTGCCTAGGGTGGGGGGCCACCAGGAGTCGTCCAAGGCGGAGGGTGAGGATCCCAGGATGAGGACTTCCGTCTTGTCCGAGTTCAGTTTCAGGCGGCTGTTCTTCATCCATTCGGCTACCTCTTTCATCCCTTCGTGAAGGTTGGCTCTGGCGGTGGCGGGGTCGTTGGTGAGGGAGAGAATCAGCTGGGTGTCGCCGGCGTAGGAGATGATGTTGAGGTTGTGCTGGCGTGCGATGTCTGCGAGGGGCTCATGTAGACGTTGAAGAGGGTTGGACTGAGCGAGGAGCCTTGAGGAACGCCGCAGATGACTTCGGTGGCTTCAGATCTGAACGGGGGGAGGCGGACTCTCTGTGTCCTTCCGGCGAGGAAGGAGATGATCCACTCCAGAGCCTTCTCCTGGATTCCGACGTTGCTGAGTCGCTGCACTAGTGTACGGTGGCAGACAGTGTCGAAGGCCGCGGAGAGGTCTAGGAGGATGAGGGCTGCTGTTTCTCCGTTGTCAAGCAGTGCTCGGATGTCATCGGTGGCTGCGATCAGGGCGGTCTCGGTGCTGTGGTTGGCCCGGAAGCCGGACTGCGAGAGGTCGAGGGATCCGTTCGTCTCCAGGAAGGCGGCTAGCTGCTTGTTGACGGTCTTTTCGATGACTTTAGCAGGAAATGGGAGCAGCGAGATGGGCCGGTAGTTCTTGAGGTCAGTGGGGTCGGCTGATGGCTTCTTTAGTAGAGCGCTGAGTTCGGCGTGCTTCCAGCTCTCCGGGAAGGTAGCGGTGTCGAAGGAGGTGTTGATGAAGTCCCGCAGGTGGGGTGCGATGACAGCGTCGGCCTTGTTGAAGACGTGGTGAGGGCAGGGGTCGGTCGGAGATCCGGAGTGGATGGAGTTCATCGTGCGGACGGTGTCTTCGGTGCTGATCGGGGTCCAGGCGCGGAGGGTGGTGGGGGGGGGGCGGTGGTTCGGTCGTGGCGTGCGTTGGTTGAGTGCTGAAGCTGTTGTGTATGTCCGCGATCTTGTTGTGAAAGTAGGAGGCGAGGGAGTTGCAGAGGTCTTGCGAAGGGGTGATGTTGTTGTTTCCGGCGTTGGGGTTGGAGAGCTCTTTAACGATGTCGAAGAGTTCCTTGCTGTTGTGTGCGTTGTTGTCCAGTCGTTCTTGAATGCGGTTTTCTTGGTGGCGTGGATGAGTTGGTGGTGTTTTCGGGTGGCGAGCTTGAGGGCAGTCATGTTGTCCGGTGTTGGGACTCTGCGCCATGTTCTCTCGAGGGCTCAGCAGTTCTTCTTGGAGCTCTTGAGTTCGTCGGTGAACCATGGGGCTTTCTTGCTACCGGGTCTGCTAGGCGGGGTCTTCAGAGAAGCGAGGTCTTCTGCGCAGTCGCTGATCCACTTCGTGAGGTTGGTGGCCGCCTGACTTGGGTTCGTTGCGCTGGTGGGAGGGTTCATGCTCAGGGAGGTCGCGAGCTGGTCGGCTGTGATCTCGTTCCAGATTCTGTGTGCAACCTGATGCTGGTGGTGGTGGATCGTGGTCCTTCTGAAGCTGAAGTGGACGCAACTGTGGTCCGTCCAGTGTAGTCCGGTGGCGTGGCTGAAGGCAATGTCCTTGCTGGATGAGAAGACGGGGTCGAGTGTGTGTCCGGCGTAGTGGGTGGGGGTGGTGACCAGCTGCTTGAGTCGCAGGTTTGCGAGGTTGTCCAGCAGGGTGGTGGTGTTGCGGTCGTTGTTGTTCTCCAGGTGGAAGTTGAGGTCCCCGAGGAGGATGTAGTCAGCGGAGAGGAGGGCGTGCGGGCTGATGAAGTCGGTGATGTCTTCGCTGAATTGTGTGCATGGTCCCGGGGGTCTGTAGCCCTCTTCCCCCGGGCTGTGTGGTTTTATATTGAGGTGTGATGTTACTACATTAAATCTACACCAACAATTGATCACACGCTTGCTGGGGCAGATGTGGTGAAACCAACACTAATGAAATCAAATGTCAACGAGGCAGGGCGAGGATCTTCTTCTGCTTGCCCACCCAAGCTCACTTTATGTAATAGTGTACAAGGCAATTAATTTCCCAAAGTGACCCAACGAATAAATGTAAATCATTGCTGGCATTGTTTGAATTTAATTTTAGAGCATTTAAGTTTACGATTTGTATTGTGTTTTAATGACTCCAGCGCAACTACAGTTATCTTCTTCTACTTTTTCAGTCGCCGACACCATTGATTTCTTTGAGTTCGTTTAGCAGTTGCAATATTGTTTGTATTTTTGTCCGTATTATGTACTGTAATTTTCTACTTCTCTCACATTCTTTCTCAGGCAAATGACTGTCTCTTTGTTTTGGTTTGCCAATGCTAGTGCCAGTGTCTAGGAGTCTAGTCTACTACTACGATCACACAACCACGGCATATTCTCCGTTGTCTTGGGAAACCATGCAGCCCTTGCGGTGCCAAACGCAATCATCATCAATCACAGGTAAGAAGGGAAGTTTGCTGGGAGGTATAATGGAGGAGAGGCTGGTAGTACTAATAGGACAAATATAACTGAGTGAGGGGTACAGCATATATCTGTTTGCATGTTAAACATGTGGTCAATTAATAAAGTATTTCAATCAAACACTGGCCGCTGCCCTGCATCTAGAGTAAACCTTGTGACGTACAACAGTAACCCCACCACAAAACAACATCATATCATATGTGTAAGTTGAAAATAAATAACATTTATTCATGTATAAAAATATCCTCCTATCCCACCCCTATCCCCACCCTAACCCCAACCAATGTCTAAGTCCAAAGAATGTCCCACAAAAATAACCCCAACACCCAATTCCCACCCACCAACAAAAGTATTAAAAAAGGGGCAAATCAACAGGGTCCGGGTCCATTACAATTGGAGGGCTTTGAGGTGTTTGTCAAACAATGATCTTTACGCGCTCCTCTAAATGGTCCTCCAGCTTGGCCACCCGGAGGAGAAGTTGTTGCCGAAATGCACGACACCTACATTTGCATCCATGCTGTGTGGGGGTGGCAGATGTTAAATGCCGGCGGTGAGCGGCTGCCTGGCCGCGGTGCCGTACTCCTGCAGGTGGAGCCTTGCTGGGGCCAGATGCATTGGAAGAGGCAGCAGCTGCTGCCGCCGCCTCTTCCTCCTCCTCCTCAGCCTCAGCCACCAGCTTGCGGTACTCCTCCACAATGGCCTGCAGTTTCCTTTGCCGGGCTCTGGCTGCCAACTCCTTCCGCGATGGTTTTGAGGAAGGAGTATGAGTATCTATAAAAAAAGAAACAGAATTGTAACTGAAACTTTTCATAATTAATTCAACAGTACATTGTGGCATAGTAGCACTACCAAACGCAGTACATACAATTGGTGTCAACTTTTAGTATCTATCTAATCTGTCCTCCTGCTTCCCCTGCCTGAAGCATTTGTTGAAGTTTTTTCCGGCATTATACTTGCCCTAGTACTGGGTGGCCCTGAGTACACATAAGAACAAAAGTCTTTTTTGTATCTCCTTTTATTTTTTCAAAGTAAGACTCTGCTTCCAGTGACAGTCGTCACCTATGATGAATACAAATACATTTAGGGGGCATCCACCCATTAAAAGTAAATGTTTATCATTCTTTATTATCGGCTTAGCTGGTTTCACTTTCACCAGCAACCACCCATGCGTCCACTCCTTCCTTGCCTTGGGTTTCATTGACACAAACTCCGCTCATGATTCTTGCTATCCACTGTATCCATGCACCCATATTCTTTTGCCCAACCAGGCCTGCATTTTCTTTGACCTTCCAGTTCTACCCATCCTTTAACAACCCATGCATCCGATTCGTATCAGCCATGTGAATGAACCTTCCAAAGTATCCTTCTATGGTAGTTAGTCTTATTATTACATCTCTTTAGTCCTTCCTCCTTCTACCCTAGTTCACTTCTTTCCCTTTTTGTTCAACACATCCCTCAAGGTAATCTGATCTGACTTTTAGTCTTCTCCATAAGTTTCACAGCTGAGTTGGAGTCTGATGGAAGAGGCCTTGTTTACTCAACTCAAACTGGTAATGCTACAACGGGTGTCTTCTTCAACCATTGTATATTGTCCAGTACAACTTCAAATTCATACTTTCTTAATAAGTCTTATAGTACAGTGAGGAAAATAATGTCCCCCTTCCATCTAGTAATGCAAATAAGTAATGAATATAACTTACCACCACCCACCGCTGAAGTTACCTCCCCCACTGATGCTCCTGCAGGTGCCGCAGCCTCTGTCCCCTCCTGGATGGCAATCGCATCGCCGCTGGCCCCATCGGCACTGGTGGTTGGTAGTGATTATGCACCTATAAAAGCAAGTACACCTTTTTAGATGCCTGCACACCTCCCCCTATTTTACTAGTTGTACTTTTTTCACCAGGAAGGAAGATTGAAAAAACAGTTACGTACAACATGAATCGTTGTGACAGTGTAACTAGTCCAAATTGCGTCCTAATGTACAGCAGTCACATTAGACAGAGTTTAGTTTTTCCCTAGGGTCATCTAATCTACTCCTACTCTAGTCTTTGGAAAGTTAGCCTGAGCCATATAACCATTTTTAGATCCGGGTCTACTGCTTTGCCCATGTTACCTCGCAGCTTGTTGCACAGTAAGGAAGACACCATTGAGGCCACATGAGTGTTGCATACAATTGACAAACCAGTATTGTTAGTCCCTTTTGCTTATCCATAATGTTGCACTCTTTGCCATGACTGCTAAAAACTGGCATAGTTGTATTCACTGTCTAATGTGCAACATTTTTCTCATAGGCAGATGAGAAGAGAAGATTGCCTTCTACGAAACAAGGGATTTGCAGAGCTTTCGAAAGATGCATGTGTAACCACTAACAGTATACGTTCAACGGTGAGAGGTCTCCCACAATTCACACATTTCTCTATCGTGCACTAGATGTACAAAATGTACAGTATTTAATCATCTTCATTTTGCATGGTGGAGCAGGATGTTTTTCATGGAAATACTTACAAGTTACAACAATACAAAGCTTGTTATTAAAAAAATAAAGTTTTTGAACTTGCACATAGACTATGTGGTATATTTTCAGTGTCTGGGGTGTTGTGGACTGAAACGAGTGAGTGAGCGAAAGGGTCTTCTTCTGTTCTGGCGTGGGTTGTGTATTAAAATCATTGGGTATATATCTAACTATCTTCGTGTGGGGGTTATGGGTTCCTCCTACTGAGTTCTGTGACCAGGGTGTAAGGTCCAACGTCCCTATCACCAATATCAACAACATCCTATTTTCTTGTGCATAGTTCTGTATGTGTATGTGCAGAGAATAATAACCACAACAGTAGTAGAAGTATACTAACTGAACAAAAATTAGTAGGCAAACATCTGGTTGTGCATTTTTGTTGGTGGGAATTGACAAAGACTGGAGATTACAGAGGACAACGCAAAAGACAGGAGTGGACCCAGTGGCTACAGCTATTCTATCATAGCTTTATTCAAAAGAATACCTTAACTAAAGAGTGGCCAACAGGGCAAGCTTAGCTACACACAGTCTAATAGTAGTAGCACAGAGAGTTCTGGGGCAGAGGCAGTTTGAAGGAACTGAAAGTCAGGGATGGCATTGGATAGTTACCCAAAATTTGGAAAACAAATTTAAGACCAAAGAAGGTTTTGCTAACATTGAATTAGGAAAAAATAAGATGCGTTAAAAATTTAGAGAAATATAATTGTTAATAATATAAGCACTGTAGGACTTACTGGGGCCAGCAGCAGGATCCTCGGTAGAGGAGCGCTCCTCTTGTGGTTGTCCCGCCAACTCGGACCCCGTCTTCTTGCCCTTGGGTGGTGCTGATCATGTAAGAAATACTAAAGAAAGAGAAACATTAAGTGCTGTGAAACAAAGACCTCATTCAAAAATCCTCTCAAACATTTCAGGGAACAACAATTCCAATAAAATTGACTTCGAAGTGTAAATGACTACTGGCTTGCAAGACCCACAGACCGTCTACTTATAGAATACTAATCAAATGTGCCATAAACATTCTGATTGCAGAATATACTAACGAAGCCAGTACCACCTGACCTACACCACCTATTCAAGAATCCAGACGGGCCAATTGTTCAGTAAGTCGGCATTTCAATTTTATTTTTGCCCCCAAACATGCATAGATGATGAGATGGAGGACACATGCATAAATTTGTACATGCACGTAATTGTTGGCTGCTTGCGTCAGAACTGCTACTGACTCACCTGACCATGCTATTGCTGTGCTAAGCCTACCACTCAGTAAACAAACTCAAACCGGTTCTATGGAGGGGTGGGGTAAATAAGAACTAACTAAGCATTCAGTGACAGAGGAGGCGTCATGCAGACCGTTAAAAAAATATGAACTAATACTATCCATCCACACTATTTCACTAAAGGACAATGTAAGGACTAGACTCTAGCAATAGCATTAACTAACTTCAGCTCTCTAAAAACTCTAACATCAATAATCAGCAGCCCAAGCTAGCGCTAAGTTACAAACCAGTAAGAGAAGTGGCGAGCAGCACCTGTGTCATACAATAACAGAAGATTTTGAGACGGAATTGATCTGCAATGTAACTAAGCGCACCAGTAACCGTGTTACTTATTCGTCCAAGAATTATACACAATACTTATACTACTATAATATATATTAAATTATTAATATTACTAGCTACTCACCAAGCCCCACAACTTCAACACCTAGCAGGTCCAACAGGTCCTGCTCCCTGTCCAGAATGTCTGCCCACCGGTGGGCCAGCTGCTGGTGGGTGCGCCGGATTTCCGAGCGACGGTAGACTGCCGGGCGCACCTTCGCCCACCGGCGGTGGCGCTCCTCTGGGAGGTAACCGGACCCTGGTCAGCCTCCTCCACCTCCCAGAAAAGATTCCGGGCCTGCACCCCTGCAGGTCGCATTCTGCCGCATGGCAGCCGGCTCTTGGGCGCAGGCGCCTTGCCCTTCAAGCCGATTCTGCTGCTCCCCTTTGCCATGGTTCTGGGGTGGAGGTGGAGGTGGAAAAGAAAAGTTAAAACAAAAGGAAAAAAAGTTAGGGGGAAGAAGTAGGAGCTTAAATAAAGAAGTTAAATAAAACAGTAGAAAAGCTAAAAAAAAGGTGGAAAAGTAGAAATAAAATGCAAAATATAAACTTAGGGACAGAGAGAGATAGATGAGAAGTAAAAAAAAGTAAGAAAAACTGTGAAAATAGGTAAAGATTGCACAGATATAAGGTGGATAGAAAAGTAGGCCCAGAACCATAGCATAGAGTGTGAAAAACAAGATGGCCGAGCCCCTCGCGACTACGTGGGTAAGTTCGTACGAGATTTCACGCGAACACGCACTTTGTCAGTGTGAACAAGTAGCTGTGTTCCTGAACAAGACGTGCACCGCGCGAACGCGTTATTCGCGACCCGGAAGAGGAAATAGGGGACGTGGGCGGGCGGGACAATTGAAAAAAGAAGATGGCCACGCCCATAGCCCACCACATGGGTAAGGTCGCACGCTACAAGCCCCCGAACACGCAGACAGCGCCTGAACACGCACAACGTGCTCCCGAGCAAGGAAAAACGGCTTGCGAACGGGACCAGCAAGCTACTACGCAAGCTCGCGAAGCTCGCGTAGTGAGAGAACGGCTTCGCGTAGCTTCGTGTAGCGCGACTAAGTGCACTACGCCCACCCTTACTCCTGTTACCTCCAGTAAGCCCCTCACAGTGGGATTGCTGAGAGGTTGTCTGAGGCCAGCCTGCTTTCTGAAAAACTCTGAAAACACGCCTCATGGCATACTACTAGTTGGGGGATGAATGTTAACTAAGCCCTGGGGAGGTGGTGGTCCCCGGGGCCTGGGGTCTGCAACGGACAGCTAACATTGTTGTGTTTTTGTGCCCTGGGGTGGTAGTGGTCGCTGTGCCTGCGGGGGCCAGGTGCCTCTCCCTACATTTCTAATGTAAAGTGCCCAAGGGAGGTGGCGGTCCCCTGAGCAGTGGAGGACCACGAGACCACCCATATAATTTTAATTAGGCCCGGGGCAAGGTGGTAGGCCTGCCCTCATTCCTGATTAAATATGCCCTGGGGAGGTGGCGGTCCCAGGAATTTGATAAGCCCAAGGAGGTGGCCCGTTCTCCTCCCTCCTATATTCCTCATATGGCCCCAGGACCTGGCCCACCCGGGGTCATTGTAAAGCAAGCAAGGGAGCCCGCACATGCTTAAAAAAAAATTACGCTGTGATTTTTTGATTCTCTCGATTTTGCGGCAACATCTTTTTTTTAATGCTTTTATGCTGTGGCATACAACACCATGGCTTGGGGTCAGGGTATTCCTACCCTGCCCTCTTTACTTAATTTCCCCTTTTTGTTTGGGACTCAGTGCAATAGCAAAGCATCTGAAAACACACCCTGGAAAAACATGGAAGGATGTAACCTACTCTGGCATAGCTATGATCAACGAGGACGAGAGAGGTGGAGATCGAATCACAAGGCTATGCCGTCTTGAATCTAAACTGATAATAAGATTTAAAACAAAGACCCCGATGGGATTAAATGGGGACGATGAGCTGTATGTGCATCTGTAAATCTAAGAACTTATTGATACAAGAAACTTATAAAACATTCTGGATAATTTATAAAATATAGACTTAACTACAAATGTATTCCTCATGTAGAGTATAACTGAATGTGGTAGAAAAGCAGAATCTTGAGAAATTTTATTTGTCAAAATGCTAAGAGTCTGAAAGGAAAATCTGATGCCTGGGTAATATCTTAAATAAGGCACTTAGCCTACAATTAATTTCAACATGGGACAACTTATTAAGCATTTGCTTACTGTCCATCATGAAAAACTATTCTTTTTCATAAATGTATGAAACAAAAGACCAGTATTGGTAGAATCGTTACCTTTACTAGCCCCATAAATCACAGAGAAAATCCTGGCAGACACTAAGCACTTGATAATTGTTGATACTGATAAACGCTGCATCTGCCTACAACCCCCACAATGCATCATAACAGGCCATGTGGGTATTTGTGTATAAATTTGCAAAACAAACAAGGGACTATTGTTTGTATACCGTGACCAGGGACTGGGAAAGTCCGAAACGCGTAGGGTGGGAGAAAACCTACAGAAAATAAAGCACTAAAAACCATCTTGAAGTGGTGCGCGGCGTCTTTTTCATTGAGGATTTTGTTTAAAAAAAAAAAAAATATATATATATATATATATATATATATATATATATATATATTCAAAAATCATTCACAAAGCTCTTCATGCGCTCTCAGGAAGAAAGGAACAAACCACAAATGATGAAGTTCACAGGTTTAATCCACACAATACGTTTCACCTTGCGGCTTGTTCATGTGAACAAGCCGCATGGCGAAACGCGTTGTGTGGATTAAACCTGTGAACTTCATTTGTGGTTTGTTCCTTTCTTCCTGAGAGCGCATGAAGAGCTTTGTGAACGATTTTTGCAATTGGAAATTACCGGCTTGCTCCGCCGGAATGTGCGTCAACCCTCGGGGGTCCCAGTATCTCAGAAGGAGCGTCTTGGGGACTGATATATATATATGTGGCACATGATGAATACATAAAGGAGGCCATGAGCCAACTGAACGATAAACAATGTTAAATACGTACTGACGTTTCAAGATTGAAAGAAATGTATCAAACTTATTATAAAAAACTATCAGGCTGGCGTAATAAGCAATTAATAAGTGAGAATGGTACAAATATCTAAAAAGTGACACTCCAACTGTACCCACGATATATTTCATACCAAAAATCCATAAGGACAACAAAAAACCACAAGGACGTCCTATCATCAGTGCTAGAAACAGCATTTTCGAAAAAACGTCAGTATACGTTGACTATTTCCTTCAGGACTACGTGAAATCCTTAACATCGTATGTAAGAGATACAAGTGACTTCATAAACAAAATAAAGAACTTTGAATGGAACTCTGACTATATAATGATGGCACTAGACGTGTCTTCACTATATACAAGTATAGTACATGAGGATGGCATTCAAGCTGTGGAATACTATCTGAAAAATAGAGAACCAATCTACAAACAACACAATGAAATGCTGTTAGCAATGATAGAATTTTGTCTCTATAATAACATTTTTATGTTCAATCACTTGCTATATTGCCAGATTCAAGGAGTAGCCATGGGGGCCAGCTTCTCCCCGAGTTATGCTTGCCTACATATGGGCAAATGGGAGAAGCTGGTCCTTTTGGGGACACACAGTGATATAATGTCTACTAAAGTTAAGTTGTGGCTTAGGTTTATCGATTACCTTTTTGTGGTTTGGCATGGAACTAGAGAGGAAGCAGAAAGGTTTGTGGTCAAAATTAACAACAATGATCTGAAATTAAGATTTACTGCTGAAATTAGTGGCACCTGTGTAAATTTCCTAGATAGTAAATTGTATATAAACAACAACAGTCTAGAAACGACCTTGTATCGAAAGAAAACTGCAGGAAATTCGGTGTTACAAGCCTCTAGTTCTCACCCCGCCATTTAGTTAATAGCATTCCTTATGGCGAAATGCTCAGAATCAAGAGGGTTTGCAGCACACACGACGAACTACAGAAGGCCCAACTACTTAGCAAGGAACGATTTGAAGCAAGAGGCTATTCTAGACAAACAATAGAAAATGCCATTGCCAAAACAGCGACACTAGCCAGGGATGATTTATTGATTGGTAAGAAAGAGAAAGATCAGTATCAAAACCAGGCTACTGAGGACGATAAAAGTTTTCGCCTCATAATTGGATATAGCAAACAACGCAAGGCAATCCGAAAAATCATTCAGGGGGATAGGTCTATACTGCTCAGTGACCCCGTATTAGGACCCCTGCTACCGCAGAGGGCGTCCATTACATACAGTAGAGCTCCCTCAATGAGAGACTGCTTGGTGGTATCTGATCCTGAAATAATAAATAAACCAGTCTGGTACCAAAACTTAAAGGGTTTCAGAAAATGTACAACATGCAAGGCATGTACACACGGGGCCAATACAAAAACGTATCTAAGTCCATTTAAGACAAAACCATACACAATTAATAAAATGTTAACCTGTAAAACCGAATATACAGTATATGTTCTAACATGCCCATGTGGACTTAGCTACGTGGGCAGTACTAAGTTACAAGCACATGTTAGAATACTCCAACATCTCCGCGCCATAACTAATATGGACAACACCTATCCGGTGGCTCGACATTTCAAGGCATGCCACGGATCTAACAACAAAGGGTTGTCCTATTATCTAATAGATGCAGTCCCTCCCAATAGGCAAGGAGGAGATAGGGAGAACAAACTACGCAAGTTGGAGACCAGGTATATTTTATTATTAGATTCGAAACATCCTAATGGATTGAATCTAACGGAAGATCTCTACACTTGTCTAGAATAATGATGACCAATAAATTTTCCGTTCACCTGCACAGTGAAATGGTAATTAGTGTTCTATAAAATAACAATCACAACGCAGCACTTTTCAGAAGATAGGCATGATACACATAGATGAATTTTAGGTTTCTTTATTCAAGAAATTTTAAGACTTTTTGAACTGATGTTTTTTAAATATTTGTAAATATCTTAGGATGTTTTTAAATATTTTTTAAATACAAATCAACTTGTATATGAAATGTTCTGATAAAGTGATCATGAGTTGTAAATATCAGGTTATCACGACGTACGGACATATTCACTTTGGAAATGATTTGAGTATTGAAACCCTTGAAGCTAGTGTACATATTTTTGAAAACTAATATAGTTCCATACAGATGTAGATTGTAGATGGTACGATGTTGACATGGGATAATGCTTTAGATAGATCATGTTATATTACAAAAAAGATGAAACAGTAATGACGAGAGGATGTATATGTCCAACAACATGGGTACAAAGATGACATTAGCGACCTTTGATTCATTTGGTCTGTGAGGTAAAACAGGTATGAACAATAGACCAATTGACATGATTTTAACATCACTTGCACATAGAAGCACAACATAGAAACATTCGCTATGTAAAATGACAAACCTCTATTCAATAACAAACACAACTGAAATCTGGCTATTGTATTTTACAAGGATTTTTTTCAATCAAACTATGATGCTATTGATTACTAAAAAGGTTTGAAATGTATAATAATGTGTTTTACTGATATTTATGCATTCGCCAAAGTCTCAATATGAGAACATATATAAGCTTGCACAGTTGTAAAACAGCACAGAAACGAGAAGCGCAGAGTATTTTGTTTATTTCCATAGTGAAACTAAGTCACGTGATTCACAGAATTAATGCACTGTCACTTTAAAAATGCTTCCCGAGTTTAAACAAACTGTCGAGTGAACGAGCGGCGTTCGCGCTGCGAAACGCGTCTCAGACACTTGGGTGAATAAAATTTAACAGCACAAAATTCGGGTCCGTGTCCTGTTTTGCTGGCATTGCGTGAGTAAAGACGTGGCGGCCGTGCAGGATTTGAATATATATATATATATATATCTATATCTATATAGATAAATATATATATATATATATATATATATATATATATATATATATATATATATATATATTCACTGAAAAACCATAGGTTTCACAACAGCAATTAGGTGGAAATTGTACTCGCATAAAACCATTGAAATTCCCACGTTATAGTTAGTTGGACTCACTATAACTTGCGCGTGCAATGCACTGCTGATGACGTCACATATTACATCACTCATGACATGGTCAGTGACATCACTCATGACATCACTGATGACATCTCAAATGACATCACTGATGACAACATCCTTGTGACAAAGTGGCAGACCTCCTATCAGCATAAAATAACCTTTGACACACACATTCAAAAATAGAAACTAACATTTTCTTAAAAAAGGAGAATCCAATACCAATTACAACAACTTATTAGGTAATTCCAACATCTACATACACATCCACTCATTCACCAACAGTTCTATATAGTCACTCATGCATATACTTACTCATCATATCTACTCATACACCTACACATCCTGTTACACACTAATACTCATCCATATAGTTACTCACACACAAATTCACACATGCAAATAAACTATCAAAAAACCATTTACTTGATTATACTGCTATATACACACCACTACACATACTTCTACAGAAACGAAAACATATTTACTCTCTTAAACAATCAATTATAAAAACACATACTCACTAACCCACCCATACACACAATCATCCACCCATACAGTCTTGCACACATGCTGTCTTCAAAATACATACAAATAGTGAGTCACTGATTCATGCATCTGTGCTCTAAGTAATATCCCCCACCGAACCATACAGACACTGATACTGATACTCAAAAAAACAACTAATAACCCATATACACACTCATGTAGCTACTCAACAACCCATGCAGCCACTTATACACAAAGTGAGACACAGAAACAGATATTTAAATATTTAAACATTACTCGCTAATATATGTATTCACTAAGATACATTTAATAAGTCAGTTAACCAATCAATTTTACACAAAAAAAACATCTATTTACCCATTTATTCTTCCATCAACCTTTAGATATACATGTATAAAAAATATTTATTTTTCAGAAAGATACACATGCACTGGATGATGTCATCAGTGATGTCATTTGAGATGTCATGAGTGATGTCATGAGTGATGTTCACATCTAACATGGGCTTCGATTGGAATTCATAGAGCATATTATCAAGGCCATTATCACCGCTTTATCAGCAGTTTCCTGCCGATAAAAGCGGCGATAATGTATCGCCTGTCCTTGATAATATGCCCCTAAAAGCGCAGTTCGATTTGCATCCGTCCTCTTTATAACCTTCCCTACTATCAAAGAGTGTGAGAAGTTAGAATAGTAATTAGGCTCTTCAGTCCTCATAATAATAGGTATTTTATTATTATTATGTGTGTGTGTGTGCGCGCGTGTTTGTGTGAGAGCGCGTGCTCTGATTTAGTCTACAAGGATGAATGAACCATTTGTAAACACCAATTTTGTTTGTGTCATAATTGATCAAGCCCTGTATTTTAATCATGGTTTATTGCATATAAACCTCTGTTATATAAGCCCAATCAAAAATATTTGCTTTGAAAACCAAATATTCGAATTCACTCCATAACCTTCTGTCTCAGGTCGGTGATGTAAATGACTTTTGCATGAGAAGAATGAACATGAGGTTACCTCACCTACGCATCAGTATATTTTCTTGCGCTGTCGGTTTCGTTATTTACCTGCGACAGCCTGTTCTCATTACTTATTGGAACCTATTGAAAGTCTGGTAAACATTTACAAGAAAAGAAAATACCATGAAAGGATGCACGGAAAAGCGGGTCACTGCTGCTGGCAGAACATCGAATATTATGAGCACTCGCGCTTTTATCAAAGAAGCCCTGAATGTAGCCAGTCAGGTGTGAACAAGGACTATTATGCACGCCAGAACCCGCGCCAGCTCAGCGCCGGTGAAAGGGTAATTTAAGACAGGGCGAACACATTTAAATGTCACCTGGTCCTGCCATGTGAAGGATCTGTTTATGTGAGGACAAGGCAGGGTTGCACAAAGAATATTTTGCTTTAAAGTTAACTTAACAACCATGTTGGCCATTTCATGCTCTAAACATTGTTTAAAGTGAACTTACTGGATAGGTGTTATTGTATAAACACGACTTGACTTCATTTAATTAATTAAGCTATACAGTACGCGCAGTGAAACCTGGCATTATGGCCTCTATTCAGTCGGTTGTTGCTTGTGATACAAACTTTGAAACAAAAAAGTTTTGTTGTTTATGCTGATCAGAACGCATTAGTGCGTCCATGTTCTATGCAGAGCTCGCCCAATTTGATAGATATTGTTTCACTCCCTACGTTTCTTTTATGTCAATGAGTTTATCCCAATATACAACTAATCTGTAAAGACTACTACTCCTTTCCATAAGGTTATCCGATGACCCCTGGCCATCACAGCACTCTGTTCCAGCCCTGGGCTTCCCTTGTTCAAACAATACATTTCAGGTGCATTAGTCCAATATGTTTATTTGCCATAAACCGCCTAAAATGAAATAGTTTGAAAAACTAAGGTGTCCTGTATTTGATCCTCCAAATGTCTCTCATTTGACCCCAGTGGGCACTCGTTTTCTGGGCCTCTCCAAGCCTTGAATTATGCTGCACTGAACAGCAACTAAACTTGCATAACCATTCACGATAACATGTATGATCTGGAATCTACAGACCAGTGCTTAATTTTATAAACAAAAAAGTGCCAGGGCCCTTGTCAAGAAGCCACTGCAGCCTGCACCACCTTTGGGCCCCTGCCAGCGATGCCAAAGACAGAACCAATACAGCTACTAGTCACCACACTCCTACAAGCGTGACAATTCAGACTATTCTGGGCCCCTAAAGCAAGGGCTTTAAGTGTAATGAAAAAACTGTGGGGTCTCTTAAAGGGGCGTGGCCAATATAATTCAGGGGGTGGCTTAAAAACACGTAAGCTAAAAATCTGTGCTTAGCATAGTGTGCCACCCGACTTGTATTATTTTGCTGTTTCTGTCATTACATCCGCAGATATATGATACAACAAGTAACATCATACCTACAACAAGTCACGACTATTGGCTTTGTCAGTGGTTGTGAGTTGCATAAGATTAATAGGCAGCAACTATGACTTGTATATAATATTAAAAAAAGCTTCCACTTAAAGCCTTGGTTACACCTTGACAATGTTGCTGTTCCTTAGTTTCAAAATGAGAAAGGAAATCCGGATAGAGAATGACTCTTTAAAGGATTTCTCTTCCTCTACAACGCTAACCTGGCATAACATCATGCCATAACTTCTCCACTAGTGAGAAGTGACCAGTGTTAGCATGCGCACATCGCTGTGCCTGCTGTCACTGCAGTCCGGAAAAAAACTGACCGCCTGTGCCAAGGCACAAGACAAAGCCCGATAGAAACCCTTTTTGAGGCCCCTTATTAAAAACTGCTGGTGCTCAGCACCGGTGAGACACAGCCCACTCAAAGCCCTGCCTAAAGCTATAAGAATGGCTTGTGGAGCAGGTAGTAGCCATTTTTGTTTTTGATTTTGGAAACTTTTTATCGCTTTTTATTGTCCCAAAGAACAAAATACAGCATGAGATCATATATACTGAGAGGCTCATATAATTGAGTAAATAGAATTGTAACAGCAGATTGATTGTAGGTTTATGAATATATGGGTAGCCTGAATATCTCATATAACATGGTACATGTACAAGAGGGGGAGAACGAACAAGGGGAGTAGAATATAGAGAGAAGAGAAGAAGGAGAAGAAGAGCATAGGGACCTGAATAATTGACAATCAGGATTGTATACGGATTGTACAAGAAGTCTCAATTCACAAGGATTGTTTTAATGCCCATTGCAAGCAAAATATCAATGAGGAAAGAGTCCCAAGATGACAGTGAGTTTAGTGTAATCAAGTTGGATATTGCATGTCTATCCAGGGAGATTATGGAATGGTAATAATGGAATTTGTTGAATATGTTTGGGAGTGTTGCTTGAATAGAGAGCCAGAAGAGAATAATGTGTTTCCAGTAAAATAGCAAATGTTCTAGATCACCTGAGGGATGCTGGCAATGCCAGCAAGCAGCTGAAGAAAGGAGACCACCTTTATACCGCTGTTTCAGAGCCCAGAATGCTCTATATGTTTTCCATAGTTTGCATTGTATTGTAAGATGAGAGGTGAAACTTTATGCAATAGCATTGATATCCATATATCCGGCCAATGCGATGGTGGTTATGGTTCTATACCATGTTTTTCGGATCTTGTCCGTAAAAATAGGAAAATATTTTTAAAGTATTTTATAAATTACGGAGACTTTATGGTCTTTAGGTATTAAGATATGGAGAAAGTTGAGACAGTCTGCTTTATGCGGTTTCTTAAAACCCCTAAGAGCAACTTTGAGGGACAGAAAGTTCTAAAACTCTATGGCTGGAGGACGAATTTAGTTGTTAATGGGGCAAAGGTTAGTGGATCTTCCTGGGATATAATGTCTTTGACATATTATAGCCCCACTTAAGGTGCCACTGCGAGCCATGCCCAGACGGCGCTGGAGCAAATTAAAGGCGGAAGATCTCCACCGCCTTCTCACTGACGACCCACTGGGTGCAGTGGAGAACGTGGAGTCGGGTTATGACCATTTCTGCGGATGGGTAACCAGGGCCCTCGACTCCCTTATCCCGATGGTTTCCAGTAAGTGTGGCTCCCGCGCCCCCAGTCCCTGGTATGATGGCAATCTGAGGGCTCTGAAAAGTGTCTGCAGACGTGCAGAGAGAGACTGGAGGAAGAGGTATGACAGCAGCAAAAAAACCCTGTATATGGCTGCGGTCAAGTCTTATCACCGCGCGGTTTGTAGAACCCGGGCTAAATACTACGCTCTGGAGTTTCGCAATAGTGGGAATCCTGTTAAAACCATCTTTAAGGCCCTTAAAGACCTTGTGGCAAGGAAGCCGGCCGGTAACTCCATCAGCTCCAATACTCATTGTGAAGCGCTGGCGGCTTTCTTCCTGGAGAAGGTCCAGACCATATATAGGGCCTTCCCCTCCTCCACTGCACAAACCAGTATGGGGCCTCCCATCCGGTTGGATCAGGTGGTGCTAGACTCTCTCCCCTCTCTCTCTTTGGAGTCTTACACGACCTTGGCTCTCCGAGTTAAGTCGGGGTCGCCGGACGACCCGCTCAAGCCACCTATGTTCAGAGACCAGGTTTTTGCTTGCCCGGTTTGCGACTTAATCAACACGTCGCTATCATCAGGCCAGGTGCCTTTGAAATGGAAGCATGCGGTAGTAATGCCCATTTTGAAAAAAACATCTCTCGACCCTACAAAATCGGAGAACTACCGCCCGATTTCGCTTCTCCCGTGGCCAGCCAAACTCGCGGAGGCGCATGTCAACACCGCCCTCACTGGTCATCTGTCGCGTGCCAACATTCTGGACGACACCCAGAATGGTTTTCGGGCTGGCCACAGTACGGAGACAGCACTGTTATCTATGGTCGAGCACCTTCGAGTAGTTCTGGATGCAGGTCAAACGGCGGCGCTTGTTTTGTTAGACCTAAGCGCCGCCTTTGACACGGTCTCCCATGACATTCTCCTGCAATGTCTTGAGGTGATAGGGGTGATCGGCACTGCACACCAGTGGTTCCGTTCGTTTCTCAGGGATCGTTCCTTCTGTGTGGCGTCCCCGCCCTACCAGTCCAAATGTCATCCTCTGTCTCTTGGGGTCCCACAGGGTTCCTCACTGAGCCCCACGTTGTTTAACATCTACGTGAGGCCGCTGGCTGAGGTTGTGAAGCTCTGTGGTATGACCATGGTGTCGTACGCAGATGACACCCAGCTAGTGGTCACGATCAGCGGGGACTCTGGGGTGGATGCCCCAAGATTCAGAGAAGGACTCAGGGCGGTGGCTGGTTGGATGACGTCCAACTGTCTCCAACTAAATGCCAAAAAAACGGAGGTGATGATCTTTGGGAAGCGGACGGACCTATGGGGAGATACTTGGTGGCCCTCTGAGCTGGGGCCGACCCCCACTCCGGTTGCGGAGATCAAAAACCTTGGTGTTTGGCTGGACCCTTCCCTCAACTTCGTTGGCCACACCAAAAGGACGGCGGCTTGCTGCTTTGGCATCCTGCGCAATCTGCGCCCTGCCCTTAAATACTTCGATGCCGCAACTCGTCAATTGGTGGTGCAAGCAACGGTTTTGGCGCGGTTGGACTATGCCAGCTCCCTTTTTATAGGATTAAACCAGGCTGAGTTAACCCGACTTCAAAGAGTGCAGAACGCTGCGGCCAGAGCGATCGTAGGTCTTCATAGGTTTTGCTCGGCCGGTCCATCTTTGCGAGCCTTGCATTGGTTACCCGTTAGGCAGCGGATCCACTTTAAAGTTTTGTGCCTTTCCTTTAAAATTCTGAAGGGCCTATCACCTCCCTTACTGCACCAACTCTTGCGCCCTTACATCCCGGGCCGCACTTTGCGCTCGCTAGACCAAGAATTAGCGGTAGCCCCTCGGTTCAAACTCAGTCGGGTGGGGGGTCGCTCTTTTAAGGTGCGGGCAGCCGCACTCTGGAACGCTCTCCCTTTGAAACTCCGGACCTTTGGTGACCTGCTCTCCTTCCGCAAGGCTGCTAAAACTCATTTATTTTCTGAGCTTTGTTAAATCCTTCACTCTCCAATTTCTTAATAATTATTTCTGTTCCCCAGTTGTGTTGTGTTCGCCACCTTGTCGGTGCGCCGGGACGCTCCTTCGCTGGAGCAGCCGTGCGCAATACAAATAGCACTAACATAACATAACATAACATAACATAACATAACATAACATAACATAACATAACATACAGTACACCTGTAGAGGCCCATTATTTCCAGAAAAAGGGACTAGGATCACGTTTTATAGATGGATTTAATCATAGGGAGGCAAGTTCAGAGTCTTCGATTCTACGAGGAAAACATTTATCTAATCTTTTCACAGCTGCAAATTAATCTATAATTATATTGTAAGAAAGAGGAACTGCAATATTTTTTGTTGGTAGGATACTTATGGGTGAGAGAGGGGAGGTTAGGTCCATCTATATGTCCACCCAAGTAGGGCAAAAAGGAACCGATGGGAGTAGCCACCAGATGATTGGACTAATTAGGAAGGCAGTTTGGTAGAAGAGGAAACTGAGGAGGTTAATATCACCCTATTGTTTGCTTGATTGTAATTTACATAAGGAAATTCTTATCTTTTACCCTTCCAAATGAAAGTAGTACTTAAATCATTGAGAGATGTGAAGAAGGTGTTGGGGGCGTGCAGAGGTAACATATTAAGATAAAAGTTGGCTTGAGGTGCAATTAGCATCTAAACTATTTCAGTTCTACCCCACATGTAATACATTTTGGAGTCCACTCCTCAGTAAGCTTGATAATTTTCACAGGAAGGGAGGTTTCTATATGGTTTTTAGGGGCATATTTACAAGGATTTAACGCAACGGTAGCGTACATTTATTGACGCTACAGCAGCTTTTTGTTATCGCCATATTTAAAAGTTGCCGCAAAGTCCAGTTAGTGTAATTTTTTCAGCGTTAAGGTGAATTATTAACAGCATCACTTTTGTTAGTGTGACTTACCAAAAATGAGATGTAAGGCAGGTGTTTCCGTGTAAAAACTCCCGCAAAACGTACAACGCGATATTTACAACGATTTCCTTGTATATCGCTAAAAAAAGAAAAACTGCTGCTATGTCCCATTAGTGAACGCGATATTTACAAGAATTTCCTTGTATATCACTAAAAAAGAAAAACTGCTGCTAAGACCCATTAGTGCCCGTTTTTTAATGTCAGAAATTTCCGGGTTTTAAAAATGATGCCGACACACTTGGGGCCTCATTTAAGAGGTTTTGGTGCTGGACAGCACCACAAGGAAACTTGCTGCACTGCCCAATGAAAAAACAAAAGAGCAGGAATGCGCCCTATCAATAAGATACAGCACATTCCTGTCTTTTTCCCCCAACGTTTGTCCCCAATGGCTGCCATGCACCAACGCAGGCACCCCTGCTTCATGGTGCAATGGTTCCTGCATTGCGGGGCTGATTAATTTTGTACAGGAAGGGACACCTTCCTGCACAAAATCAATCACAAGAGGCGATTTCCTCTTTTTTATGTGAGCTGCAGAATGCAGCACACAGAAAAAGGAAAACAGAGGAGAAATAAAAACATTTCTCCTCGTTGCGCCTCCCTAACGCCACCCCCTTGGGTTGTGCTAGATTTGAAGCATTCCCAGGTTTACAATTTCTTGTAAATGTGGGAATGCTTCAGATTTCATAGGTGTTGCATGGGAACATCCACAGCAACACCCATGGAACACCCATTTCAAGCCGTGATCTGCATGAAAGGGACACATATTTACAAGGCCATGAAAAGCCATGTAAAGTGGCTGTATGTGGTCTTGTGAATATCCTGTCACACATTGCGCTCCCGGAATGTAAAAAATGTGACAATAATAGGAGAACTCTCCCATTTCATCCTTGGCAAGCTCAACAAAGCCATGGACCTCCTGCTATTGCAGCTAGGAGCACCAAGAGGACCACCACCACCACCACCCATGTCATGCGTCACTCACCTGAACAATTGCGCCTTTCCCTTTGGGTGATGACTGGATCTGATCCCCTCTAAGTGCTGACCTCAGTAGCAGTGATAATAGGAACGGGTAAACAGCATTTACCACAAAACTTTTTCCCAGCAGGGAATCAAAACGCGGAATCTAATATGGAGTGAAAGTGCTGTGAAATGTTCTGTACATGTATAAAAGGAAAAAACATACAAAGCAAGGTTCTTAATAGCACTAATTTCAAATCTTGATTTTCTTGTGACACGTCATAAATCTTTAAAGCCCCTTTTGTGGAGAATAAAAGTGATCAATATAAAAGCTGAAACAAAAGATTGAGCATTAATGACACTAATCTTCACTTACTGTACAAACTGAATTCTGCAATTCCAGAAGAACCCCCACCTATGTCCACTGCTTTACACAAAGAACAAGGGTGCCACTAGATTCACAATAGCCTATTAAAAGAACATAAATCAAGCAATTTTCTCCTTGAAATCTGCTTTTTTGCAACACGAGGAAATGCCTTTTACTTTTTCTGTTTCACAAAATCAGTTCTTCACATTGTTGAAGAAAACATCTGTGATGTGCTACAGAAGGCAGTATTACACATCATGTTCACATAGAGAATTGCATTGTTCAAATAATATAATCTTCGAAAGAAGAATAAATGTTCAAAGGAAACCAAACCATTCTATGGCAATATTTTCATAATTACCTCCATGTTGCAGGAAGTTCAAAACAACAACTGCAAGACGTGTGTCACGAATACCTGATAATGTTCTTAGGCTGTTTGTTTTAACTGTTGCAGGTTTGCAGTGCAGTTGTGTGGGACATGCCGACCTAGGAAGACCGGAACAACAGCAACAGGAAGCTGGAGACAGGGAACCGCAGAAAGCCAGAGACTATCCGGGGCCATCTGGAACCGTGGAAGAAAGAGAGAGTCACAATTAGAAACTATTGGGGGAGCAGCAGAGAAGACCTTCACTGAAGGCAGGAGGCGTTCCGGTTAAGTAGCGTTGATGAGGGCAAACACATGCAGAATGTTTGAGCATAGTTTTTAGCCTAGCACTTGGAGGTGCGCTGACAATGTCTCACCATCAATTAGGCATGTGTGTATGTCTCTGGTTGTGCGGACACGTGCCATGGTTGTGAATGCAACATGCTTATTGTCTTTCACGTAACTAACGTTCCTCATGTATACAATCATTGTTGGTCAAAGCTGAGAAGCTATGTAAGCGTGAACAAAGGTTGAAAGGAGAGCTTTGTGTTATTCTGGAGGGAGGTGGGCACCCCAAATCATGATTGTGCGATACACCCACATACTGAAAGTGAGGACTGCGCATATCCCATATGGCTGAGATGCATTGCATATATAAAGGGGGGCTCAAAATACCTGATCTGCGGACTGTGGGGGCATCGGCTCCGTTGTCCACTAAAACACCGTGAGGGGAACGGCTTGGCTTGTTCAAACTCCGCAGCGCCGTGAGGGGAACAGCCGTAGTTCCGACCAGGGAACTACACATCCTAGGAGCCCCGGGGGCGGCGCGCACTCTACACGCAACCAGCGCGCCCGGAGGCGCTTGAAGAGGCAGGAACACCTCTCGCAACACGAGTCACGCGCGCGCGGGAGAAGCCCGGCACAAGGGCGGGCTATCTGCGGCCATCAGAGGCTGAAAGAGGCAGGGCAAGGCCATCCCCCTGACATCCACCCATGGGTAAGCGCAAAAACATTGTTGCGGAGGAGGGGGGTAAAAGGGCTAAGGTGCCGAGACATTCTGAGTCAATTATCTCATACCTCTCTTCAGCTGTGGGGGCGCTAACCAAGGAAATAGCAAGTGCTGAACACGAACTGGGCCTTTCATCCAGCCTACAACCACTGGCAGCACAACCCACAGATCATGATAGAGGGTCTATTATCCCCCTAGAACCCGAGGTGGTTGTTGTAAACAAGAAACCAGTGACTGCACTTTTGGACTGCCCCGCACCGACTATTCCCATATTACCGCCACTAACCCAGAGGGATTCGACCCCGCGCAGGGGCTCCAAGAGGGTCTCTGGTAAGAGGAAGAAAGCGGCGCCCAGTATTAAGTCTTACGTTGGGAATGTTCCAAGCATGGATGAACACTTGGAGGCGCTTTTTTGTGAGAGGATTGAGCCTTTGATTGCAGATATTGCTAAAGACATAGTGGAAACATTGAATACTTGCCTTTCCGGTCTCATTGATTGATTAAATTGTCAAGGACCTTTCATCTGTACCTATTTTACTTAATGGTGACACTGTTGCCCCTAAAATGGACATGGATATGGATAATGATATGTTTGATTTGACTCCTAACCATCCCCCTCCCTGCACTATGGAAACTATGGAGACTAATAAGTCGAACTCTTGCCGTCGCATGGGGGGTTCCTTACTGGGGGATATTGGGGCAAAGCCAAATTTAAATACTGATGTTGGCCCAAGTAAACAGGATCTCACTAGACAGTCTAGGGGAATTAAGCTCCATTTAAATTTACCCCCGGAAGCAGCCCCTCTGGTAGCTATTTTTATTGGTGTACCCACTCTAGCAGAGGGCATGGTGGAAACTGCTAATGACCTATTAAGAAAGGCTAGGTCATGGTGTGCAGCTGGCAGCAGTGGTGGGACCCTTATAGCAGATAGGGTCATATTTGCCAACAGTGTGGGTTGGATTGGGAAACGTCCCAAGTTAGTGCAGGGGGACTGTGTTGTTGTCAACTTTGATCGCCCAGACCAGGCCAACAAACTTTTTTGGGACGTTTTAGTCCTAGAGGGGGCAGTTCGTATGAGACCAGTCCCCCTGGGGTTCTTCTACCCTCCTCAGACCACACACCGTTGCACTCTACGTCTAGGACCACATAGTAGAAGCCAGTCCATAGTAGGAGTTGGGGCTAAAACAGTAAGACCTACAGAGCACCAAACTAGAGCTAACCCAGGAACACAGATTGTCCCAAACTTGTTGCAGACACACATTTGCAAGGAGGGAAGAGGGGTGGTAGTGAGCAATCGCTTCTCACCTCTTTCTGACAGACAATTATCTCCATCTCAGTCAGTTACCACAGAGATCTACAATCCATGCGAAGCAACAGGTTGTAAAGTGATAACATGGAATGTAGCCGGGATTAGAACAAAGAGGGTCGATCCATCGTGGATTGATTTTGTAAGCAGTTATGACATTATAGCTTGTCAAGAAACATGGGAAACATCGTCTAATTCTTGGCTTGATGGATACTCATCTTATTCTATTCCGGCAACTCCTAGTACCGCTGGTAGGGCAAAGGGCGGTCTTGCCTTTTTGTTCTCTCTAAATCTTAAAGGCACTTTTAAGAAGATACCGAACATTTCTCCAAATATCCTAATTGTTGAATGGTCTGTCCCATTTAGTAGTAAAATCCTTTTTATAACAGGGATAGGGGAAATGATCATGTAGTAGACTCGTATCAATGTATAACTACGTACATTCAAATGAATTACACCAATTTCGAGATAATTTTGTTAGGTGATTTTAATGTACACCCTTGTAGTGATTCATGCTTTCTTGGTGATCAGGAGGGTCAAATGGGCATAGGAACACCTCATTTTGAGCACACCAAGGTAGGGGAGGCTCTTGAGGAACTTCTTGCTAGTTGGAATCTATACGAACCATGCATTAGTGAGGGAGGGTCCAGAACCATTACATTTAAAGGCACTGGTTCAGGCTCCATAATAGATTACATCTTTATGACCTCAGGCTTACTCCACAGCGTGCTTTCCTATAAAGTCCTAGATTCACCCTACAGCGACCATAATCCGGAACAAATAATTATGCTATGGGGAGCCCACCGGGAGGATAAGCCCTGCCCTTCGGCCAGCGGCCACACCCTACGCCTTGTAGATCAAGGGAGAAGGATAAACTGGACCAAAGTGGTTCCTGAAGATTTCATGGATAGGTTATTACCCATAATCAAAGAACACTTGGGTATCTGCCAGGACTAAAAGGCGACTCCCACTGAGGTAATGAAGGCCTTTGAAACCATATGCTCCCATGTTGCTGAAGCTATAACAGCTAAACCGCTACAGGGTGGGATTAAACAACATCGTTGGTTTGATGCCAAGAGCTCTAAAGCCCACAAGGCTTTGATGTCAGCCTTAAAATCTGCCCCTAGAGATGGGTTAGTGGTGGCCAGTCTAAGAAAGGAGTATAAGACACCGTAAATAGGAGAAAAAAATAGATTAAAAAGAAAGACCTACTTTCCTGTGAGGTTTTACATGATAGTTCACATTTCTGGTCCATAGTCAACCACCCATTTTTCTCTGAAGGGGACAACTTGGTTACTGAATGTGTTATCCCAGACGACAAGTGGGTGAACCATTTTAGTAAGGTATAAGGGGGTAGCACGACTGTAGCCACAGATACCCCTTGGGATATGGGCTAGTGTGCTCCTTTGTCCTTTTCGCCCGAGGACGTGGAGAAAGCGATTGAGGAGACCTCTAAAAAGAAGTCCCCGGGGACAGATGGTGTCCCTGCAGATTTCTACAGATATTCCCCCAAACTCTGGGCGAGGGTCTTAACAAATGTGTTTGCAGCTGCAAATTGTAAAACCCTCCCCAGCACTTGGACCACCTCTATCATTGTCCCAATTTTTAAAAAAGGCCAGCGGGATGACCCAGGCTGTTATAGGCCAATTTCCCTTTTGGACTCTGCGATTAAGATCCTAGGCAGAGTCCTATTATATAAATTAAGAGATAATATCGAAATGGGGGGGGTCTAACGAACATCCAATACGGCTTCAGAGCAAAAAGGGGCACGGTGGACCAGTGTTCTAACCTGCACTTGATACTATCCAAGTATACAGTTGCCAAGGAGGGGTCCTTGTTTCTAGCGTTCATGGACCTCTCCTCGGCTTTCGATCTCGTCAACAGATCAAAACTGTGGAGAGTTCTAGAGCAGATGGGGGTGGACAAGCCACTTATTTATTTTTTGGCTTCCTTACACCAGGATTTATTTGCCCAAGTGAGGGTTACGAAAGAAGGGAGATGTACAAGTCACTTCAAATCACTAAGAGGAGTACGTTAGGGATGCATCCTGGCCCCCCTCCTTTTCACCATCTACATAAACGACCTGGGCAAACATCTTGAGGCAGTGGAGGGGGATGGTCCGCGTATAGGATAAGCGAATATTCCGGCTCTCCTATACGCGGATGATGCTATCCTACTAGCGCGCACAGGGGTAGGCCTCCAGCGTTTGCTTGATTCTTTTGGAACCTTTATGGACCAGATGGACCTCAAGATCAATGCAAATAAGTCTCACACTATTATTATTATTATTATATTTAAATTTGTAAAGCGCTCAGCTACCCGTAGGTTTCCCGGCGCTAAAATCAACAGAGGGAGAGGGGAGGAAGCTTACATGTTGAATAGCCAATGTTTCACTTGTTTGCGAAATCTGAGATAATTGGGTTCTTTTCGTGACTGAAGGGGGAGAGAGTTCCAATGTGAAGGGGCTAGCCAGGCAAAGGAACGACCTCCCATTCTGGCTTTTCGGATTCTAGGCACTGAGAAAAGGTGTTGGTTAGATGAACGCAAAGTGCGGGGGGACAATGGTGATGGACCAAGGATGTAAGATATGGTGGGGCCAAACCATTGTTTATTTTGTGCATAATGCAGAGAGCTTTGAATTTCGAGCGATTTTCAATGCAGAGCCAGTGAAGTGTGCGGAGGGAGTTAGAGGTGGGGGAGGTGTTGGGTAGTTTGCAGAGCAGTCGTGCCGCCATATTCTGAACGGTTTGAAGTTTTCGGGTTACCTCTTTGCTGGCGCCCAGGAGAAGAATGCTACTGTAGTCCAGTCTAGAAGTAATTAGAGCCTGGACAACAGTTTTCTGGGTATCCACAGGCAGCATCCAGATGATCTTACGCAACCATTTGATGATTGTGATGCAGGTGGAGGAAGTTTTGATCACATGGCTTTTCATGGATAGCTGATCGTCAAAGATTACGCCTAAGTTGCGAGCTGATTTAGAAGGAGTGGGTGGAGTGCCCATTTGAGCAGGCCAGTGTTGGGGTCCCCATAGAGTGGTATTATGTCCAAACAGAAGAAGTTCTGTTTTTCCCCCATTCAGTTGGAGTTTGTTGTCCAACATCCAGGCTGTGATGCTGCTCAGTCCTGAACAGAGGGCGGATGAGGGGCATGAGGAAAGGGAGTAGATGATCTGGGTGTCATCTGCGTATGAGTAAATTGTGAGCCCAGCTTGCTCCGCAATGGACGCCAGAGGTCTGACGTATAAGTTGAAGAGCAAGGGGCTCAGGATGGAACCCTGTGGGACTCCATACGCATATGTAAAGGTTTGGGAAGCAGATGAGGAAGAGAAAACTTGGAAGGTGCGGTTGGATAGGAAGCTAACAAGCCAGTTGAGAGCTGAGCCGGTGATGCCCGATGATCGGAGGGCATTGACAAGAATGGGATGGGAAACCGTATTGAATGCAGCACTCAAATCCAGCAGGATGAGTGCCACGGTTTCCCCCCTGTCGACTCGGAAGCGGATGTTTTCCGAGACTCCCAGCAAGGTAGATTCCATTGAGAAACCGGCTCTAAAGCCTGACTGTGATGGATGTAAGATTCCCCTTAGCTCAACATAGGTGGAAAGTTGAGAGTTAATGTGCTTTTCTAAAATTTTAGAAAATACTGGGATAAGCGAGATGGGGCGGAAATTAGCTAGAATGCTGGGATCAGCATTAGCCTTTTTTAATAGAGGCATTATCATCGCATGTTTCCATGCGGAGGGTACCGTAGCTTCTCTTAGGGAGGAGTTTAGAAGCTCCATGATGAGTTCTAGGGAGGTGTTGTCCAGCTTTTTTAGAATTTGGGGGGGAATGGGATCTAATGGGGAACCAGATTTAATTTTACTGATGATATCAGAGAGGGTCTCGATGTTGAGTGGATCCCATGTGTCGATCAGCTGAGCGATTGGAGGACAGGTACCAGATGTGAGCCTAGAGTCACAGGAAGGCGTGGGTGGAGAGGAGGGGGTCGGCAAGGAGTGAATGGGGCTGTTGTCATCTGGTGTCTCTTGCTCGAGAGATGAGGTTGGGGCCGGTGAGTTGGATAAAGAAGGAAGGGGGGATGAGATTACAAAATTGGAGTACATGGTATCAATTTTGGCGATGAAGAATTCAGCCAGTGACTTACATTGAGATGAATTAAGACAGGGAGCTTTGGGCTGGCATAGTGTTCCCGAGAGTTTTTGCACTACCTTGAAGAGTGTCTTTGGGCGATTTTTTGCTTCAAGGATAGTGTGGTTAACATGTTCAGCTTTGGCAGTTTTACATAGGGAATGGTATTTTTTTAAGTCGACTTTATAGCTTTGTTTAGAACATGAGTCATATTTTATGCGCCATTTGCGCTCCAGGTTTTTGCAAATGTTTTTTTCTTTTTTTAAGGCTTCAGTGAACCAGGGTGCAGGTGGATGATGATAATTGTGCGATTGCATGCTCAAAGGTAGGCATGCATCAGCAGCCTGTGTAAGCCAGGCTGGCTATGGTGGTGGGACGACACAGAAAGAAGAGGAAAATTATATCCTTTTTCTGTAAGGGAGAAGTTGTGTCAAGGGTGGATGTTTTCCCATACCTAGCAGTTATGTTTCATGAGAGGGGCACATGGGGTCCACAAATGAAGGTCAAAAGCCTAGCCATGGTGAGAGCTACCTCGGCCTTGCTGAGTTTTTCAAAAAGGTTGGGTGCTAGACCCATGGATGCCCTATTAAAAATTTATGATTCTAAATGTATCTCCATAGTTATGTATGGTTCTCCATTATGGGGCTACGTATCACAAGATCTTATACAAAAAGCGGAAAATAAATTTTTGAGACGCTTGTTATCCATCCCCCAGTCCACCCCAACGTTCTCAATCCATGGGGAGGTGGGACTTGACTATGTCACTGACAGGATTAAAATGGCCACCATTCTATTCCGGCTAAAGACATGGCTAAATGACGAGCTAACACTTAATCATTCCATCTTGTTAGATGTTATGTCATTAGACATGCAACGAAAATACCCTGGCTAGAATATATAAGATACACTTTTGCTCGGCTAGGGCGCCCGGATCTATTCAATGTCCCTTCCAGCATTAGGCGGGAGGATGTGACTTGGACTAAAAAGAACTTCTTGGCCATGGCAAGAGTAGTTTGGGAAGAGCAGGAACTGGCAAAGCCAATGGTCAGACAACATTATCTGTTATTAAGTTCACCTTCCCTTGAACCCTACCTAAGAATTGTGACCAAGCTGTTTCACAGGCTTTTATCAATTAAATTTAGATTTAACTTGATACATTACACCTTAGGTACTTATCACTCATGGTGCAAACCGGAAAATGGTCCCCCATGTAGTTGTGACGAATTCTCCACACAGGACCCTATGCATTTCATCATGTTTTGCAGCCTGCACATGGTACCCAGGAAGAAGTACCTAGCACCTTTACTAAAAGAGGCGGGTTTTATTCAGGTTAGGCCTGCCTTTGTTTAGTTACAGTCTTTATGTAGTATTCGTGTTATTTTTTGTATCGCCAGTTTCCTAGTGGCGGCTTATAGAGTCAAAACAAAAAATGCCCACTAAGGTATCCTGTACAGCTGAGCTTGCATTTATAATGTAATATCTATAACATGTTCAGTTTTGTACTTGTTTTTAATATGACCCATAACGATTTCCAATGAATGATTGCACATTTGTATCAAATAAGTGCTGTTTTAATTGTATATAAATGTTTTTTACTGCTTTTATGATTTTAACGAATCGAATAAAGTGTATTTTGACTGACTGACTGACTGACATTGTTGGATATATCCAGAGTGAACAAACATATGGATGAAACACCCACTACCACCAGGGATTACTCAAATCAATAGCACACATGATAACATTGGGACAGTTAAATTACTAACATGCCTCTCACTGCCGCTTTCTGCACTTCCTGGCAGTGTCACGGTCTAGTGCTCAGAACAGGCAGCCACTACACAGCAGGGCTGAGTGGTGGGTGGGAGGTGTCACGGGCATATGATCATTGCTGGAGCAAGCGCGCTGATTAGAGGGCCTTACCTAGACTCACTGTGGGCTGCTTGGAAATGCCGCTTAGCTTTTAATCAAGGAAACGCTGCTAATTTTTTAACGCTGTTGTTTGAAAGTCATTTTTAAAACGGTTACCTGAAAATCTGTGTAAATTGCACCTGCAATCCCCGCATCTCGCTCCCAGCGCCCCCTTACTTCCGCTTTCTGCACTTTATGGCAGTGTCACGGTCTAGTGCTCGGAACAGGCAGCAGCTGCACTGCAGGGCTGAGTGGTGGGTGGGAGGAGTCACCGGCATATAATCAATGCCTGAGCAATCGCGCAGCAGGCGCGCCGCAGGCGGGCATAAGGAAAGCCCCTCTGGGCCCGTCCGCGCCCGGCTGTGTCCAGGGGCCAGGACCCCTGGTCCCCGCCGTATATCCTCCATGCAGGATCTCCTGTCCTTAAACCAAGGCGGACCACCGCTGCATAACACACTAACAGCCAAGCTCAGGAGGGAAGGGTTGCTGAAACCACAAGCAAGCGCCACGAGTATAAACTACATCACACATCCCCATCGGCCGGCAAGGCCGGCGAGTTCGCAAGGGTGTAGCTTTGCCTTTCTCAACACCCTCTCATTACAGAAGCACAGCCTCGAGGTCTTTACGCTCTGCCAAGAGAACAACCTGGACATTCCAGGTATCACGGAAACGTGGCTGGAAGAGTCCTTAACCCCAGACCTGGTAGCTGCGCTTCCACCAAATTTCGCAGCCATCCAGCGCAACAGATCTAGTAGCTCGAAAGGGGGGGAGTTGCCATCCTCTACAACGGCTTACTTAAGACAGAAACCCTCTGCGCAGAAAGCATTGAGGGTGCTGATGTGCTGGGGATTAAGTTTTGTTCCCCATCAGACTGTTTTGTAATACCAATTGTCTAATGCCCACCATGCACGCCGCCTGGGTTCATGGAACCCTTCCTGGAATTAGTCCACGATCTCCACTCTCGCTATCAAGGAGTGGTGGTGATGGGGGATTTTAATTTCCACTGAGAGAACACCCCGAAAGACAGCCAGGCAAAGCAGCTGGAAGAGGTCCTAACCTCTCTAGAACTATGCCAAATAGTGGTGAGTCCGACGCATGAGAAGGGCCACACACTGGATCTGGACTGATCATCTCACCCACTGTCCAGCTCCATTGTCATCTCCCCTTGCTCCTGGTCAGACCATCATCAAATCCAGGGCTGACTCTCCCCTCCCAAGGGAGCGGCAAACGCTCGGCCGGAGTGGAAAGTATTGCGGAGCTGGAACAAGATTAATGCAGATGATTTAGTAGCCACCATACTCCACTCCGACCCATCACCGACATTGAAGGGAAATTTTGTAGCTGATAGTGCCACCCTTTCACGAAGGCTCCAGGACGCCATAGATGTTGTGGCACCAGCCCCCAGGGTCAGAATCATGAACAAAGGGAAAGGGGCACCTTGGTTCAACGAGGCACTTAGGGAAATGAAACAAGCACTTCACCAGTGCGAGAGAGCCTGGCGCAAAGCTTACTAACCCAGCGCCCAGACAGCCTATGTATCAATGTTCGCCTCCTACAAGAAGGCTATCATATTACGGAATGCTGAATTCTACGAGACTAAGATTGCTGCGGCCGTCAATCCCCAGAAAGAAACCTTCAGGGTCCTGAATGAATTAAGAAAGGACAAGAGGTAAAAACCCTCCTTTACCCAGGAAGACTGTCATAAATTTCAGTCCTTCTTCTCTGGGAAAATAAAGGACCTTTTGATGAAAATTCATCACACTCCGACGCTTTCCTGTCTTACAGGCCCTACCGTCCCACCCCGACTTTCGCTAATCCCCTAACTACCCTGCCACTACTCACTAAGGAGTCCCTGACCACGCTCACTGGCCGGGTGAAATCAGACTCACCAGAAGACCCCTGTCCACCTAAGATTTTCAAAATGGCCTTTCCCGGAATTGAGGATGAGGTGCTCTCTCTCCTTAATCAGTCCCTGGAATCAGGGCGTGTCCGGGTTAGTTTCAAGGAGGCCCATGTTATCCCGCTCTTACAAAACCGGGCTCAGACACCACGATTCTGAAATATTTTAGTCCAATTTCACAGCTGCCTTTTCTGTCCAAAATACTTGAACAGCAAGTTCTACAATCCCTCTCCCGCCATCTTGAAGACAATCACCTCCTAGAATCTAATCAGGCCAAGCTTAAGGGCCCTTCCCCACCACAGAATTCGTCATGCTTTCCGTGCTGGATGATCTGAGACTCAGGGCCAATAAAAAAATGCCATGTGCCCTGATATTGTTAGACCTATACGCTGCATTTGACTTGGTCAATCATGACCAACTGCTGTCGCAGATTACGGATCTGGGAATCCAGTGTACAGCTTTTGCCTGGCTCACCTCCTTTCTCAAAGACCATTCCCAAAGAATCCAGCTAGCTGACTTGGTGTCCGATCCGGCCACCCTTTCATGCGGAGTACCTCAGGACTCAGCACTATTTCCCTTTCTATTCAACGCTTATCTACAACCCCTGATCTCTGCATTGAATCAGATGGAGTGTCGGATTTATAACTACGCCGACGATACCCAAATCATTGTTCAGATTGACAGTTCACCATCGGCTCACCTAAAGATGCAAAACATTCTAAAATGTACTGTCAACTGGATGGCGGCGAACTCTCTAAAGATAAACCCAGATAAAACAGATGTAGTGGCTGTCACCACAGCCTCCAACCCATGGAAGAACCTCTTCTGCCCAAAAGAACTTGGGCCTTTCCCAGAACCAGCGGTAGCCGTGAAAAGCCTGGGCATCAAAATTGATGCCAAGTGATCCATGGCACAACAGGTGTCGGCTGTCGCAGGAACCTACGTTGGACTGCTGAGACAGCTGCGAAAACTGTCCTCACTCCTCACCTTTGCCACTCTGATGGACGGTCTCAGCCATGATACTGTCGCGTCTGGACTATGGCAACTCTTTGTACTCTGGCATCCCACAACAACTATAGGCCAGACTACAGGTTGTCATGAATGATACAGCCAGACAACGAGACGGGCACATGCCATGCCTCTCCTACGCAACTTACGTTGGCTCCTGGTCATGCAGAGAATCAAGTTCAAAGGTCTCTGCATCACACATAAAACTCTGTATGGCCAAGCCCCAAGATACATCAAGGACCGCATAACCAACTACGTCCCTAGGAGGGCGCTTCGGTCAACAGAGGCCAACCTACTGGTATGCCCCCGCTTCAACCTGTCCTTTATGGGTGGGAGAGCGTTCTCAACATCAATCCCCCAGGTGTGGAAATGCCTCCCGGCAAACCTTGATAAGGAGGCAAACCTTCTTCCATTTAGGAAGAAGTTGAAGACGTTGCTTTTCTTAGAGGCTTGGGGCAATATTTAAGCAGCCATCTGCCCATTCCTTCTGGCTCAGGTGCGCCCTCTAAACTGCGCTTAGAGACCTCTGGGTGATAATGCACTTTATAAACCTAAATTTCAATTACAATTACAATTACAGTTCCATAATATTACCACTATTTACAATCCAGGTTGGACAAGCGTGAGTGTGCACAATGTGCAGGGACAGAGGGAAGCAGGGTCATGACCACCACCACCATGGCAGTGCCTGAGAGGGGAATGGATCTACTGCTAGACAATCACCCTCATTCACTTCTGGCAAGAGGAGGTCATAGCCCATTGCAGGCTTAGGAGGGTGTCCATTGTCCGCCTCCTGAACCAAATAGCACCTGGGCTGCAGCCCACATCCCAGCACTGCACCAACATCCCTCCAAAGACCAAGCTACTCACTGTCCTCCACAGGTTGATGTCAGGAATATTTCAACATACCACCGCCAGAGTACCAGTAGTATCGCAGCATCCTTTTCCAGGTTCCCCCCACTGTCCTGGATACCAACATAAGCCTGACAGCTAACAACAATGTCTCAAAGGGCATATTGTGAGTGTCATTGAGGAAATCTTCACTGCTATTACCAGTGCAGACACACAATGAATGGATACCAAATGCTGTCAAAGCTCCAAGGTGTGTTGCACTTGGCAGCACCAGGAACATAGTGGAAAGGACTTTTGATATCCTCCAATCCCGTTTTAGATGCCTGGACACATGTGGCGGTCGACTGTTATACTCACCACTACTGATTTGAAAATTCATACTTGTCTCTATACGACACAATATATGTGTCTGAACTAATGTTGATCAGGAAAATTCAGAGGATTGAGCGGAAGAAGAAGAGGACCAGAGGCAACCTGCCGGTACAGCAGCCCGGAGGAGGGATGGATACGTTAAAATCATGAGTATATATAGAAATCAACAGTCACTTAACTAACATCTTGTAAGCAGTGGAGGCTGGTGACATTTGAAAGTGGTGATGCGTAACAGCTCAGAAAAAGTGCCCTGTGGCGAGCGAGTGAGGCTGACTGCAATAAGGGGGATTTCGTGGGGGAGTTTCCCTGTGAGAATATTTTGAAAATAGAGTGGGCAAATGGTGCATTTTCAAGCAAATTCGAGAAAGCAAGAAAGTTCATAAAGCAATGGTGAAACTGTAGTTGTGCAAATGACATATGAGATGAGATGCACTCCTTCATAATCCATGTTACAATCTTTCTTTCACGTTCGATTTTTATCTGCGTGCAATACCTGCTTTGCGCTTCGTCTCATTGCGTTGTTCAACATAAGAAATCCACACAGGAACCCATTACAATTCCATCAGGCTGCCCAATCTCAACTTAGTTTGAATCCAATGAATCAACTTCATATGCTTTTCTCTTCCTCTTCATTATTTCACGATTAATTATTATCTATTTCTTTTAACTTGTATTCAATCCATTCAATTCAATCATAGCTTAACGTTGATGTTCATAAAAACGCAGGAGTATGACATGGATTTGACAAGCCATGACTTTATTCCAACAACCCAATCCTTTTTGAGAAATACATTCCCTTCATCAGGGGCATCTACAAATACAAATATGTATTTTTTGTATGTTTGCCAACTTCAATAATTTAATAAAAAACTTCACTGAATTTAAAAAACGAATTCATCAGTTATGGACTATGCTAATTTTTTCAAAGCGTTTATAAGACTGTTCATCATGTACCCAAAACGATCATGATATTGCATTCTATCCATTTCATTGCCTCCTTCATCTTAATTTAAACCCAGCGCGTGGCCCTTGTGGCACTTTCAGGGGGTGGGGGGGGTCACACACACTGACATACCCAATGATTTATTGGTGTAAAAAATATATTTTTTAATGTCCCTGTGACCCTTGCAGTGACCAGTCCATACTTACCCTACCAGTTCTGAGGTGTGAGTCTCCACACTGGAAAACTGTGGTCCTGAAGGGTGACCTTGTGAGTCGGGTGGCATGCCACACAGGCTCTGAAATATTCCTTCAGTGTGTCAGGAGATTGCAGCTCTACGTGCAGCAGACACACCACCGCATGCATACGCATGTCTCTCTTTGTATAGAGTTTAAATTTACACATGTAATGTATAATTTATTTTACTATAAAACATATTTATAATAAGAAGAAACAACTTTATAAGTCCTGATACCCAACAAGAGACTTACCGTCCGGTCTGTGTCCAAGAATACCACTCATCGTGATGTTGCCTCCAGGCATTGGAACTTGTGACCACACCAGCTCTCCTGTCCCACCCCCCATGACTCCCAAGCCAATCTAGATGCTGCTCCCTTGCTGTTTATGTTAGAAAACAGCAAGAGAAGAGCCTGAGGATTGACTCGGTCAGTCGCTGCCAATGCTCCAAAGGAGACTTGAGGACTCTGGCAGCAATCTCCCGGGCTCCTAACATTGCTGCAGGTAGGCGAGCGTTCAAGTGAGCTTGTCAGGCAGGGCAGAGCTAGGCACCCATTCAACCTGACATGCGCACTTCACCTCCCGGAGGCCCGGCAGCTTGTCTGTCAATTATCCAAGCTCCAACACGGTATACACCCGTTACAACGCAACTTTTACTCCGCACTACCATTACAACGCAGGCATTACAACGCATACCATTACAACGCATTGCGCTGGGGGGCGCTCTAGGATAAGAGGTAAGTTTAATTTACTATCCAACACCTTCCCTAGGGTCCACGGGGACTGGAGTTAGAATAGTAAATTATACTTACCACTATCCAGCACCTCAAAGCGCTATGCGTTGTAATGGTATGCGTTGTAAAAACCGTGTTGTAATGGTATGCGGAGTAAAAGTATGCGTTGTAACGACATACATCCTCCAACACCCCCCACGTCCGTCCGACCGGCTTCAGTTAATCTCATCTTGGGCAAACTTTGTCATGGCCTTGTCATGAACTGCAGCTAAAAAATACAAAAGGAATAAAAATTAATTTACAATAGGAGCAACAAAATAATCAGGGGGGCAACGCCCCCACACTCCAATGAAGAAACTGCAGCTGCTTGTAAGATCTGTGTATCCTATTCGAACATTACACTTCTGGCAAAGTGGAGTTGATCCACACAAGTATGTCACACAGACCAGTATTCTAGCGGAATATATGACACTACCTTTGACTTTACTTGTTACCAGTAAATATGTAGTGTATGTCAACTACAAAAGGCAGATGGAGCACCATTGGCCAATACTATGTGATTTGTGTGTTGCGCCCTCTGCAGCACCAGGTCCATCATTCATTTGACTTTAGGAGTCAATATATCCTGCTTCCAGTGCATAGATTAACCTGGGGGAAGACTCCTCTTCTCACTGCCAATGGTGTGTGAAATCATCTTAGTATTCTGCATCTCACATAACATATGTGTACAGACAGACGTCCCATAGCTACATGACAATGATGAGCAGGATCACCTGGAAGGTGGGAAGGGTGATGAAGAAATGGATGAGATACTGTTGCAAAGTCATTCTGTGCCCTGGGCACCCCCAAATGTTTTGAGGACTGGTACTGGGGGCAACTAAGTCTGGCTGACCCTGGGCTCTGCCTAACCAGGACCGGTTCTAATCCTGAAGATACACTTGGAATACAGTGAAAACACTTACATATGCTAGGGTACACTATGGGTTAGGGTACTCTTATTTTCAATGAATAAGCAAGCATGGCCTGCTTTTGGCTGAGGTGCTAGAATAGAAAAGCAATATACTCCTTTTATATGTCTGTTTCTGAAGAAAGGCATGGGGACATTGTGTTGTAACTTACGTCTTCTAATGGTATCTCTCGTCACCCCCACCCTCTCCTACCACTTGGTAGGTCCCTGCACCGATGTTGAAGGCAGGGTGAGAACGTTGACACATTGACCTCCTGTGTGAGCTCTGTCAAGCTGGGGGCACCGTTTGGTTATACTGCAAATAAATAAGTATTTCAACTACGATTGTTCGGACCCTTTTTACTACAATTTGGTGGCGACGAGGTCCGGAGGCTGTGTCAGGGACAGTCAACACATTGAGTGCCCTTCCCTGATTTTAGTGATGCTTGATCGGAGGATGATGAAAAAGTCAAGGAGGTGACAAATCACATGTAACAGAAAGTGACCTGGATTTCCCGGTGAGTGCTGAGCGCAGCTGACGCCAACAGCGGAAAGTTAAATATATAAAGGACATTTGCAGGAAGCTGGTGAAAAGGAAAATATAGAAATTGTGTATTATTCACAGCTGAGAGACTTGCCTCTGTTCCGTCTGCGGTTCGGCTCCTGCCGTCTGGGTCATAAGAAGTGGCAGTGGTGATTAAAATCAGATTTAACAAACTGACATTGGGGCAGGTTCTACCAAAAGTTCCCTGTCAGCACTGTTAAGGATCCGGGGGAAGGCTTGTCTCTCTGGTGAAGTTACCCTCTCATCAGCGCACATGGGCTAAATTCAACAAGTGAATGTCACTGACTTTGCGTTTGAAGTTTCACGCTGTGAGGGTTGCGCAGGTCTGAGGCAGGAGCATCGTGATTTCACCTCAGCCGCGCCGTGCTAGCCGAGGTCGCCGGGGGAGGGGGCCTCCAGTCAGCGTGAGCCGTCTTGTGGAAAGTCAAGGGTGGACACTTCGGCATCGAGGTATCTGTGTGAGGAAGAGTCTCCTGCAGGGCGGTGTTTTTTTCCGGCAATCGTTTTACAGGAATCTGTTGGAAAGGAAAAAAAATGTTGAGGACAGTGAAGAGAGCGCTGCTCTCCTGTTGGTGACTGGAACTGTTGCCTTCAGAAGTTCGGCGGTACTTATTGGTTGAGGGAAACAAATATAACAAACAATATATCAGCAATAAAAATAGGTCTATCATCCTATACTGAAGTAAAGAAGAGCATTTATCCTTCGGTGATCTAATGGCAGTTCGAGGGAAGGTGTACCACAAAATCTATAAACTGAGGGTTGAGCAGCAGGTTGTAAAATTGTAATACAGCATTTGGTATTCATTTTCTACCATTCAAAGAAAACCCCTAAATGTGAAGGTCAGTGGGGCTTAAGTAAGTCTAGGGGGGAATTCTATGAGCCGTACTTTGTTTTGGGCGTATTCACCATTTTTATTTACCTTTCACATACTGGGAATTGTCTGTGCAGGGTTGTGGCTCACTCACCCACGGTTGGGCATTTAGTGGGGGAGGAGTTTCTATATCGGTGCTTTTCCCCACATGGCAATGGCGGGAGCAGGTATGAGTCAACCACCACCTTTCCTAAATGAGCTAGGTGAGCCTGATATCCCATGGAAAAGGTGGGAAGGTATTTTTAAGTCTTACCTCATAACGATTGGGGGGAGCAATTATAACAACGTAAGGAAACAGTAAATATTGCTCCATAATTTATGCATTCAAGGAAGGAAGGTTTTTGAGGGCATAACCGGCAGAATGGTGGATGATGAACAGGTGGAAGAAGTGGAAGGTACAAATGTATATGAATATACCCGAAGGAAATTAGAAGAGCATTTTAAAGTAAAAGTGAATGTAGTGTTGGAGATACACAAATTTTACAAGAGGGTGCAAAAGAAAGACGAAAAAGTGACATCGTATGTAGCAGTTTTGAGGGGTTTATCGGCCACATGCGAGTTTGGAGCACTTACAGATTCCATGATTAGAGACCAGATTGTGAGGTGTACCAATGACCCTAAAATTCAAGAAGAATTGCTCACTAGAAATCGTGACCTGGAGGAGGCTCTAAGTATAGCGAAGGGTTTGGAACACACAGCGGTATGCATGAAAGAGATGAAAATACGGGATGGAGCAAACAGTGAAAAGAACGAGGGGAAGGTTACTGATGTAGGGGAAACAGTTTGTAAGGTGGGAGAAAAATACAAAGGTAACCCACGGGGAAAGAACAAAGGCTTTCATTGTTTCAAATGCAGAAGCCCAAATCATTTGGCGAACAATTGGAAGTGCCCAGCGAGAAATTTTGAGTGTAAAAAATGTAATAGGAGGGGGCATTTCTCAAAAGTTTGTAAAACCGTTGGTCAAAAAGTAAATGCAATAGAAAATGTTGAAAGAGAGGATGAGTGTGAGAAAACGTATATTTTTCAGGTGGAGGATGAACATGTCAAGGATGATAACATTTACCCTACGTGTGAAATAACCCTAGATGGTGAAAAGTTTCAAGTTTATGCTGACTCATGCTCTCCGTTTACTCTTGCTGACAAAAGTATTTTCGATGAGAAATTTGCCAGACACCAGGTTAAGCTAGAGAAAGGTGACATTTGCCCAGTAGGTTACAATAGGGAACGTATCCCCTTAGAAGGCAAGGCGAGAATGAGGATCTCATTCAAGGACAGGCATACTGTAGGCAAGGTTTAGGTAGCCACTAGGGGTTCCAGTCTTCCTGTGTGGAAGCATCAAAAGGAGTTAGGAATTAAATTAGATCCTAACAATAGAGAGCAAGTACTCCTGGTGGAGCCTCCCAAAATTGCAGAAAATTTAATTACAGAATTCAAGGAGGCGTTTAGTGATAGGCTGGGTGTGCTCAAGAACTACATGCACAGAATTGTCCTTACACAAATCCCGATCTATTCCACTGCGCATGAGGGAGCCATTGAAAAAAGAATTGGAGAAGCTGGTCAGCCAAGGTGTCATCACGGAAATCGAAAGCTCGGAATGGTTGGCCCCAATCGTGATCACGACCAAGGATGGGGGAAGTAACATAAGGCTCTGTGTCGACTTGAGAGACTTAAATGCCAACATCCAGGTGGATAGATTTCCCCTGCCGAGGATAAGCGAAATGCTAAGCACAATCCAGGGTGCAAAGTTTTTCAGTGTCGTGGATTTGTCTTCAGCATATTACCAGATCCAATTACACTCGGAGTCTCAGTCCTTAACAGCTTTCACGACCCCATTCGGAAATTATACATTTCAGAGGATGCTGTTTGGTTTGGCGTCCGCCGCTGCAACATTTCAAAGGGTGATGCAACTTATTCTAAACGACTGCATCAAAACTATGGGGCAGATTTATGATGCCCTTGCGCCGCAATTGCGTCACCTTATTTGACGCAACTACGGCGCAAACAATGCGCCCTATTTACAACGTGACGCATCTAGGAGATGCGTCACGTTGTAAAGCCCTGCGCCATAAGGAGGCGTTCCTGCGCAGGGGGGGGCGTTCCTGCGCAGGAACGCCTCCTGAAAGTGGCTGAGTGAAATCTACTTTCTGGCCAATGCTGCGTCAAAACCCTGCGCCTGCTTGAAGCAGGCGTAGGTCTTGATGCAACATTGTGTAGATGGGGCACCCCCGAGCCTTGCTGGAGCTGCGTCGCACTTGCGACGCAACTCCAGCAATGCGCCACATTTCCGGCACAGATGCGTCACGCATCTGTGCCGTTTTTGCACCATGGTGCGCCGCATTATAAATGAGGCGCACCATGGGTGGCGTAGCTGTGGCGCCAGTTAACATAAATCTGCCCCTTTGTGCTTTCAAGACGATATCCTAATTTATGGAACAAATGAAGAAGAGCACAATGACAACATGAAAGGAGTATTGGAGAGATTGAAAGAGGTGGGGTTCACCACGAGAGCGAGCAAGTGCAAGCTAGGAGTGAGCTTGGTGGACTATCTGGGACACACAATCTCTGAAGAGGGCATCAAGCCAAAGTGTGATCTAGTCAACACAGTGAGAGATGCTCCCACCCCGGTTAACAGAGAGGATGTCATGCCGTTTTTAGGATTGGCAGAATACATGGCCAAATTCATCAAAGACTTTGCCACAATGTTTCATCCTCTAACAGAACTTATCAAGCAGGATAGTAAATTCAATGGGGAAAGGGAGAAAGACACAGCTCTTACCAACATAAAGGAAGCTATCATTCAGGCACCCTACATTGGCAAATTCAATCCAGAAAATTATACCATAATTTCAACAGATGCCAGCAACAAAGGGATTGGAGGGACATTAGCCCAGAGGGTGGACAACAAAGTAAAAGTGATCGCTTTTGCATCCAGGAAGCTCACAAGTCCGGAAATTAACTATTCTACAGTGGAGAAAGAGCCTCAAGCCGTCTTTTTGGGCTATCAGGCATTTCAAATTATACATGTGGGGTGTTCCTTTTGAAGTGCATACAGATCACAAGCCGTTGATTTCAATGTTCACGAACAAAGACATGGAGAATATGACCCCTCGCATTGCCAAATGGGTTTTAGAGCTGCAAGGCTACAATTTCAAAATGGCGTATACTCCAGGTCAACAAAATAAGGTGGCGGATTTCCTATCGAGAGCGCCCATCAAGGGGGAAGCTGAGGAGGAAAAAATCAAGAAAAATATCCTACAAGTGAACCTAGCAGCGTTGACAAAGGACGAATGGGATGGACACATGGAGCAAGATAATATCTTAAAGAGAGTAAAGAAGTACATCGTGACAGGTTGGCCAGACAGATGCAAGGATCTTGATACTTAAATCCAACCATATTGGAATGTTAGGGACAATCTCTCTGTGGAGGAGAAATTCATTCTTAAGTCAGGAAGATTGGTACCACCAGAAGGTTTGAGAAACCAGGTGATTGATCTAGCTCACGAGGGCCATCTGGGCCGCAGTCTCAGCAAGGCAAGACTACGCTCGAAGTATTGGTTTCCAGCTATGGATCGGGACATGGAAGACAAAGTAAAAGACTGCTTTGCATGCAGTTTAAGTGACAAGTCAAGGGTGACGAAATATGCACCCGTATGCCCAGTGGAGGTTCCAAAGGTACCATGGGACAAACTGGGTTTCGATATTGCAGGTCCCATTCAAGGTAAGGGACCACAGGATTGGTATTTGTTGGTGCTAATTGATTACTACTCCAACTGGATTACCCACAAGGTGATACATAACATCAACACAAAACAAAATTCTAATCAATTTCTTAAAGGAGGTGTTTTCAAGAGAGGGTATTCCATCCACGATGGTAACGGACAATGGAGTTCAAATGGTCTCGGAGGAGATGAAGGAGTTCCTAAAGGACTACTCTATTGCCCATGTTTGTACCCCTCTATATTGCCCAAAAGCGAACGGAAAAGTAGAAAGAACAAATCGCATGCTGAAAGAATTTATACAACTGGCCAGCAAATCAGTAGTAAACGTGGATGATGCATTAAGAGACATGTTATGGGCGTACCATACCACGCCAAATGCAACTACAGGACATTCACCTTTTGAGCTTTTGAGAAGAAGAAAAGCAGGTTCGAAATTAGCTCCCAGCTGGTTGGGGAAGAAAACAGAGGGGGAGATTGATCAGGAGGAGACGAGCAAGAAGATTGAACACAAACAAAGTAAATACAAAGAATGGTACGACAAGAAGTGGGGTGCAAAGGAGAGGAACTTTGGGAAGGGACAGAGTGTGTACATCAAGAAGCCAGTAAGACTTGCCACAAAGGGTGACAAATTCTTTCCCCCGGGTAAGATCAGGGAAGTTAAAAGAAATGTGGTTGTCATGGAAGACGGGAAGATGTGGAGTCAGGACCAGGTAGTTCCTGTCAGAGGAAGGGAGTACACAGTAGAGGAAGGTAGGTTTGCAGAGGGCGACAGCTGGAAGAATGAGGGGCAGTGTAGGAAAAGTTATAGACAAAGATCCTCTCCGCACTGGCACAGACAATATAGCATGAAATGAGTCTGTTCTTCTAATCTCTTTTACCATTGCTAAATGTTTCGGGGTCTTCTGCGTAAGACCTGGTCATGCTTTGATCCTTGAGTCATTCCCTTTTCTTTCCTCACCCCTTCCCTACCTCTCCCAGCTCACACCCAGTTACTCCCTGTTTTCCACTGCTGTTTGTCTCCCTAGGGAGGAAGATGTGTTGTAACTTACGTCTTATAATGGTATCTCCCGTCACCCCCACCCTCTCCTACCACTTGGTAGGTCCCTGCACCGATGTTGAAGGCAGGGGGAGAACGTTAACACATTGACCTCCTGTGTGAGCTCTGTCAAGCCGGGAGCACCTTTTGGTTATACTGCAAATAAATAAGTATTTCAACTACGATTGTTGGGACCCTTTTTACTACACATTGCCTCAGAATCAGGGAGTGTTCAGGGTTTTTTCTGAAGTCTGACACCTGAGCGTTTACCATTTTGATTTTTGTTACTGTAAGCCAAGGATGCCCTGCAGGTGTTACCTCTTCGAATCTGCTTCCAGCCCTTATTTTAGAGCAATAAGTGCTTTTATCTGAGTCATGAAAGATTTACTTAAACTCAGCGATAGGGAAGACAAGCGGTACATTGCCCTGGAGGTGATTCTTTTTGATGACTCTTGTCAACATAAAAAACAGATGCACGATTGTGTAAAGGAATTCGCAATGAACCACTTTAGGAATTCGGTTCTAGTGATGTTGCTCTTTGTATACCATATCTAGGAAATATTTAGCGCCTAATATAGATAGGTTAGGTGGCGCATGGGAAATGGTGAACTCCAGCTCATATGTATACTTCCAGTAACTACTATCTTCCTGCACCCGCTTTAGTTTCCATCCTTTTGCATTCTTTTTCGTTAGTGGTTGCGGCTTGTGTTAGGCCCGTCCCTTTAGCTCACTGTGCTTTTTCCAACAGGCTTTGGATGTTGGGATTTCATTTTATCTATGTATATATAGCAGACTTTGCACATCCGGTGGGGGAGGTGGAAACATGTGGCACTCGCAGGTCAACAAGCATATAGCACCTCAGGGGCAGCAGAGGTTGTACCTTGCCCTTCCTGTGGAAAAGGTGCCCCCAGTAGGTACTGTCTTGCATCCAGACGATAAGAGGGAGAACAGGAATTATGGGGCTCTGAAGGAGGCACAGGTCCTCTTGCTGCGCCGAGGTGGTCCATGGCTCAGAAGGAGGGAGGCACGCAAGGAGTTTGAACCCAGGGAGGGTGGCTGGGGCTGAGTGGTAATGCTGGCCTCTATGTGGAGGTCTTTGGCATCCAGAATGCCTGCTTGGTGCTGTTTGTGAGAAGTTGGCCTGGTATATGCTGTTCACTAGTTATAGTGGGCACATTGCACCACCAGTCCAAACGACCTTTACTGATGATTAGGTTAAATACAACCTTTATTGAAAGCTATCCTAGTGGTAGCTATGGAGAGCAGCCTTCAGGGTAAGTCTCGAAGGAATGAAAAGCAGCTTAGTTTACCAGATTATAACCTCCTGAAGGACCAAATAATAGGAGAACCACACAAGGTATATATAAAATATATGTATGTATTACAAAACACTCTCTACTAACCTCTTTATGAGATCAGAGAACAAGGCACACAATATTACAGTACTAGAACAACAGTAAATTACACAATCAACAGAGGGCTCCAGGGGGTGACCGAACCATATACTAAGAAAGGGGTATATCAACCACGACTTGGCTGGACACAGTGCCTAGAGCACGTAGAGTGGCTGGGACCCTAAAGAGCCACCCAAGGTAGTGACACAGGGGACCCATGGGGGACGTGTGCAGAGTGAGGACACAGCTGCGAGTTCCCTACAACTCTATGAGAAAGTCGCGGTTGGAATTTTAAAAATGAAGGACACTTAGGAGAGATCGTTTAGCAAACCCTTTTAAAAATAGAAGCTTCTAGGGCCAGCATCCATGTAAGCACTGGAATACTCGTGTTACCTAATCCAGGGAAGCCGGGTACATAGGTGTCAAATGGTGTCGGGAATCTTCCTCGTTTTCAATGGTGTGATGTTGCTAAGTGCTGCTGCCGTGAAGAGGAAAAGTGTTTGGTTGATCAAAACCTGGATCAGAGGTGAGAGGAACCTGAAAGCATAGGGGACATAGTCTGGGTCACTTCAGAGTGACCAGGGGCTCGGTAGACAAATTCCCACCGATGTCGGGTGCTTCAGGTGAGATGACGCGATGCTGGACTCTGCAGCCACAGGGCCCAGAAGATATCGAGGACAACCAAATTCCGGAGGTGGAATGTCCCACAAAGGATGTCGAGTGCTGGGGGGTCAGTGTCCGGATGGAACTCCAACAGGCCTTGGCAACTGCAATCCACGCAGGCAGAGGAAATTAGCTTCGGTGAGGACCACCAAGGTCCTGGGGACTCTCCAAACAAAGGAGAGTCAGGGCATGTCTGGAGCAACCAGGAAAGCCCATAGAAAGTTAAAGTTACCTTCACAGAGACCCACAGGCTAACGCACCAGGGATAGGTGTGGGCGGAAAATCCGTTCCGCTCGCGGATTTTGCGGATTTTCGGGAAATCCGCAATCCGCGAGATTTGCGAATTTCCCGCAAAATCCGCAAATCCGCGAGCAGCGGATTTTGCTCGCGCTGCTCGCACTGTTAGCGTGAGTTCGCGCCCCGCGAATAAGTGCGAAATTGCAGAAATACGATCTTGGCAAAACTGAAAGTAACTACTTACCAGGTTCAAAAGTTCAGGCACATCATTAGTAGCCATTTCCTGTAGGGCTTCCTGAGGGGCCCCTCCAGAGTTCAGTTGCCAGTTGAAACTATTATGTGACCCTGCTCTGAACCTCAGAATAGTTACACATATGCCACAAAGGTCCTGAATTACAGCTAAGGGAGACAAGCAGGAGCCAGGCTGGAAGTTAAAATCCATTAATCAGCCCCTAATTCATTATTGTCAGTTGGGGCAGGGCAGGTGTTGTAACTAATTTTGCAACAATGAAAGCACTTAGCAAGTGCAAAAGATCACTAATCAGGGCGCACTAAGGAAGCAGGTGCCAGCTAAAAAAATATTCTGTGACACATTAATCAGCCCCAAATTAATTCAGGTCACTTGAGGCAGGGAAGGTGTGCTTTGCTTTGCCGAAAATAATGTACACTGGACAACCAGAGGGTGTAGTGATGAAACAGAGGGTGGCATGGGTGGGCCAGAGGGTGGCATGAGTAGTCAGAGAGTGGCAGTGGTGACAGAGAGTGGCAGTGATGAAGAAGAGTGTCCCAAACAGGCTGGACACGTAGAAACAACAAGTTCGCAAAACTTGCGACCCGACAGGTAAGTTCGCAAATTGCGAAATTGTAAAAACCCTCGCGAACTGGCAGAAACACGGGCGAACACAAAAAAAAAAAAAATCCGCAAATTCGCGGGAATTCGCGGATTTTGCGGATTGCGAATCCGCAAATCCGCAAAATTCGCGGATTGCCAATCCGCAAAATCCGCTCATGCTTAACCAGGGATCGCAAAGGTACCTCGAGAGGAATCACAAAATATCAGCCCATGGAACACTCGTGGAGTGTAGGCTGGAAATTTTCAGTGGAAACACTGCTTGGGTCAGGAGTACAAGTAGCCCAAAGCACAGCCTCAGGGGTTGCCAGAAAGCATATGCCGCTGCAAAAATACATGGTGCACCGGAGTCTGGTTGCATGGTCTCCTCGAGGGATAAGGGCCTCAGAATAGCTGAGAGTGCAGATCAACCTCAGAGACCACGGGAAGACACCTACTGTGTTGCAGAAATCTTCGAAGTCCTCCGGAGCTTCATAGATGCAAACCAGCCGGATGCATTTAGGTGCCTGCTTAGCAGGGGATTAACTCCTTTACTCCAAGGGAGATTCTTCAATCGTCCAGCATCGTGCCGATCGTCGAAGTACTCGGGCCTCATTTTCGGGGCCCATTGCGCCATCGGAACGTCACTGTTTGTGACGTTCCGCGGTGCAGAAGCCAGCGTGATATTTATCAGGGAACACTAAGCCACTTTTTTGCGCTTAATGCTGCCTGATAAATATCAGTCCCTTTAACGCAGTATTCTGCATTAAAGGGGCGTGCAATGGGTGTTGCTGGGGGTATTCACAGCAACATCCATGGCCTTTTGACACTGCCCCAGAAGAAATCGTAAATCTGAGGCAGTGCCAAAAGCTTACGCCTACCTAGGGGAGGCGCAACGGGGAGAAATATCTTTATTTCTCCTCGTTTTTCCTTTTTCTATGTGTGCTGCATTCTGCAGCACACATAGAAAGAGGAAAAGCCTCTTGTGATTATTTTTGTACAGAAAGGCTTCCCTTCCTGTACAAAAATAATCATCCCCTCAACTCAGGCACCTTTGCACCATTGTGCAAAGGTGCCTGCGTTGGCGCAGGCAGCTCATTGTGCGCCGGGGAAAAGGACAGGAATGCGCCGTATCCTATAGATACAGGAAATTCCTGCCCTTTTCTTTTGCCGTACGAAAGCGCAGAAGGAAGCATACCATACTGTGCTTCCTTACGGCAAAATCTCATAAATGAGGCCCTTGGTTTCTGTAGCAGAGTTTAGTCCAGGTAAAATCTAAAGTCCTGTAGTCAGGGGTTCCTACTTTATACCCAGGGAACGGGTGGGACAAACTCTGGGGACCCAACTATGGGAGGGTCAGAACAGAGGGGTGGCTACACCCATGTCCTTTGTCCAGTTTCACTCCAAAGCAGGAGCAAATGGCTCCTGCAACCGGGTTGAGCTGGACTATGCACAGGGACACCAAATGTGCCCCCAGTGCAGACATCAAAGCACTCTGAGAGTGCACCCACCCAGCCCCAATAAACTAAAGCCTGTCCGGGAGGTGGTTACACCTCCCTGAGACAGGAAACCTATTGTCCTGCCATCCCCTGCTGGAGTTTTGGCCAGCAGCAGGAGGGCAGACTCCTGTCTGTGGCCGGTAGCATCCATTTTGTGATGCCAGGGTCGAGAAAGCTGGTACTTGTGTTGTCATATTTCTGCCTTTAGGAGGGTGGAATCATGCCTCCACCGCATGGAGGTATGATTCCAAGGTGTTTGATTTCAAACACAACATGTTTCCTTGCAGCCGTTTTAAAGTTAGCATTTACAGCGAGGTTATAAGGCACTTAAGAGTATATGGTTGGCTACATCACATAACAACCCCAGAGAATAGATTCGGAAGGCTGCAGATGGGCTCTGCTCATGTATGGGCACTCTCTCACCCAAAACCCAGCACCCTGCCTTCAGGATTGATAAGGCCTGCGATAGGGGTGACTGATAGGTTTATATGTGAAGTGATATAAGGTAGATATAGTGAACCTATATCTAAGTAAGGGGTGCATGCCCCACCTTGCACAGGCTGCAGTAGCAGACCTGTTGTGTCATTTTGAATGGTCTCCCAGGGGTGACATAATACATGCTGCAGCCCCTCGGAGACCTCTGGGGTACCTATGCCCTAGGTACATAGTATACCATATGCTAGGGACTTATAAGAGTACCCCAGAATCCAATTTGGAGTGTACCTAAAGTATATGCAATCAATTTAGAGGAGAAAGCAACTAGGCTGGGGTTCTGGATAGCAGGATCTCCACCAGTCTAAGTCGAAAACAGTGAAACATCAGCAAAAATTGGTGGTAACTATAAGAAGCAGATACTACTCTCCTAAACTGTTCACCTCCCTGCAGTTAGTGTTTAGCTCCAAGGATGAATAGCAGCTGAGGTTCAAAACAGGTGAGGGGTTGGGGGAGCAGGAGAAGGGCGGGTAAAGGAAATCTGTTGGTGGGTGACCAGGAGATTCTGAAAGAAATCTGCAGCACACCACCAAGTGCTTTAAAACACAAAACACGCATAGTGTTGGTAATTCCGCTGCTTGCGGAATTCTGCAGAATTTTTAGTTAAGTCAGTGGAATTTTGTGAAGTAATACTCCACAAGCTCCGCCTACCGGGAAACCATCTGGGCCAGGAGCTTTGTTTAGTTTCAAAGATTTAATACTTAAAGAGATTTCTTTCAGTGTAATGGGATTATTTAGTTAAGCAAGGGCATCCTGTGGGACTCTGGGCAGTTGGAGAGGGTCTAAGAAGGATTTGCATGCAAATGCACAACCATTATTATCTGAGTTTGCAAGATTAAACAGATGTAAATTGATGTTACAAAAATACTATACAATCTTATAGGATCAGTTTGTCGAAACCCTAAATAATCTTTAATGGCCGAGATGTTAATGGATGTTTTAGTATTCATAAGGGTAAGAGCCAGTAGCCTCCCATCTTTAGTACTCTCTAATAAGTTTCTAGATTTAAGTTTGGTTGACCACACGTGAGCACTTTCACTAAGTAGCTTGTTGTATTTGTATTTAAATTGTTTGATTTTGGAGGAATTGTTGGACTTAAGGACCTTGATTCTTTCCTGTTCTAGAATCTGTATTTCTTTCTCCAAGATATTTAGTTAAGAGTACAGCTGCTTGTTTTTATTGGCCATTATGCCTAACATCACACCTCTAATGTTAGCTTTCATAGCATCTCATTGGGGACCTCCATCAACATCAGATGCAGTATTATCATTTAATAGATGTGTTAATGCTAGTGCCACTCTATTCCTGTAAACAGGACTCTTAAGAATCTCATTATTCATTTGCCAAGATCTAGTTTTTAGAGGAAAACCAGTGAAATTTAGGGTAATGGAGATGCATACATCGTCCGTGACAATAATAGGCTCAATGGTGAGATTAGAAACAGATTTAATCAGGGAGTTGCTGATAATAAAAGAATCTATACTAGATAAGGAGCTGTGAGAGTGAGAGTAAAATGTAAAATTGCTACCTGTTGGGTTATCAAGGTGCCAGATATCGGTAAGTTAATTCTCTTCAGTAAATATTTAGGTCTATGTGTATACTGTGATAAACTGTCTAGGGTGGTGTCATAAGGTAAATAGGATGTGCCTGCTAGGATGAGCTTCTTGTTTGATGGGATTTCTAAAAGTATCTGGTTAGAGGGGTCCAGAATGTTGGGTTGTCCATAGTTGGTGTATATATGTTTGCAGTGTAAAAGGAGGAGTTGTTTTGGGTGATTTTAGAGATAAGCCATCTACCTTGGTCGTCGTGAGCAATAGTATTTGACTGACAACCTGAATGCATTTAAATCAAGGTGAAAACATCATTTTTCTTGTTATAGGTGGAGGAACAAGTATAGTCAGATATCCAATTATGTTGCATGCTATGGGCTTTTTTCTTGGAGTAGAAGAATATCACTTTTCAATGTTGACCTGATTTTTTACCATATTTTTTCTCTTTTTGGTCTTAATACTCTTTTGATCTATGTGTATCAAGTCTGTGATATTTCTCTCTTGTGTCTGCCATGCTTATAGAGTTTAGAGTATAGAGGGAGCAATAAATAAAGCCTTAATAGTGTTTAGTTGTAGGCGATTGCTGATGTGGAGGCAAGTGGCACTCCGCTCATATTCAGTGCCAGCTGAGTAATACGACTTTGTACATAGATGTAAAGGAGTAGACAGGCCCACTGCAGAGATGTAGGAAGAGACAAACCTCCCTGGTCATAATATATATACAATAGTCAAGCTAAGGAAAAATGGAGGTAAAGTGAATGTGCTTAAGCTTAGTCTGCATGCCCACTTTTATGATATACACTATAGCCTTTTAAAATATGAGAGCCTTTGCATCAATCTTTGGGTAAACGGATGGTACAAAATAAACACCTAAAGAAATTCACAAAAGCCTTGTATAAACCTGCCCGAACTACTCACTGCCAGCTCCTGCGATCCCTTGCGGGGTAAAATACATAGTACTAGGTACAACATGGAAATAACTAGTGTAGTTTCAAAGCAGACTTTACACGTTTGTTGCTGATATTTTGTGGTAGTAATTAGAGCAATTGACTCTAGTTAGTTGCCCCCCTGAGACTTAACAACAACAGACTCCATCAACTGACAACATACAAAGGAGCTTGAGAATATTTTAACAGAATTTGACAGTATTTACAGTCACTTACGGATATTCCTGGTATTTGCTGGGTTCTGTTTACATAGTGTTACACAAATTCTTGCATTTGCTAGGTTCTAGTATCTGCTGCTATTCGTTAGGTTTATTTTAGGTAGTATAAGGACACAATAACATCAGGCTTGTATCTTTACCCGTGGATCAGAAGAGCATTATCCAGAGAAGTGTGTGACGGAGCAGACAGTATGGAATAAAACAACATGTGGTGCTTGTTTGGGATCTTGTAAACAGTCACACAAGTCTCTTTTGAAGAAAACTAAGCAATGCCAGTAATCACCTTCGCTTTTGTCAGTTCTCAACACTCCTTGTTTTTAAAACACTTTGTCACTTTAGCGCAATGCATGACATACTTAGTTTTGTTATGTTGCCTTCAAAATGTTGCCACATTTTTTGCCAAATTGTCCAGTAAGTCCTTATTATTTTGTGAAATACTGATATTGACAGGATTGTTGGAGACAAAATCACAAACACACAAGTCCTGACAATAGAGTACCTCAGCTAGAAACCTCTTAGGAAGCCAGTTCCGGATCCTGAGCAGCTCTTGCGACCACCATTTTGAGGAAGGTTTTCGATTACAGTGGCATTGTAAGATTCCTACTTAAAAATCATTTTACAGGGCACACCAAGGTCTGATATACATCTCCCAGGGGAAAATGTGTGTTGCGCTGGCCCGCTTCGTACCAGGGTTACGTTTAGGAACCACAGCACGATGTCAGAGATGGGCTGACGAGGTTGTGCGGAGAAACAGGCGCCATTTTACGTGACAGGTTTGTTGGAATCGGGGCCCGTTAGTTCACAATATGCATTGTGCACCAAACCTACCTCTTGGAAATGTCATCTACATATCACCGGAACCTTGCTGGTATGTTGGAGCCTGTTTTGCATATCAGACGGACACTCAGGGAGATTAAAGGCCACAGTATAGTTCAGCCAGGAGTTCTGCCATCATGCTGCCATTTTTGTCAGGCGTTAGACAAGCCTCCCTCACGATTAGCCGTTTTGAATGTATTTTGAAATCATTAACAACTGTTGTTGTGCTCATCTCTAAATTAGACAAACAGCGCCACATAAGGGCCAGAGTTGACATTTAGGTGCTGGTTCTGAGCACCGGAAATCACAGGCCCAAATTAAGCACTGCTACAGACAACACTGCAAAGTAAAATTAAACTAAGAATATCTATTTACAAACTGCAGTTGTGACTTAATAATCATCATTATCTGCAGAGTTTTAGGAAATGGAAAAACTCTTCTAGGGAAGTTCAAGCTCTCACCTGGTAAATTGCTATATAAAAGAATACCTGAAAGCAGTTTATCTGGAAATGGTACTGAAGTTACGAAAGGTAATTCGTCATTAATCAAATTCATAATCAGATCTTTAATAAGATTTGTCAGTAATTGGTTTATCCGACCAACTGCTATAGCCTTATAGTCCGCTGCCGAGAGCTATACTGGTTGTTAAAGGTCTTGAACCCAAGTATAACGAGGGAGCGGGCCTTTAACAACTGGTATAACCCAAGACAGAAAGACTGTAAGGCTATTAAAACTTCCACCCAGTAAGGGTAGAACATTCTAAATTAAAAAGGGAGAAAAAGAAAGACAAACATTGGAATGCTGGAGCAGAAAGTTTATACCAGCCATTATAATCCCGGAGCGATTCCTTTGTATTCAATGGAGCTCTCAGCATTCCAATGTTTGTCTCTCTTTTGATCCCTTTTTCATTTTGCACATATACTATCTTTATCCCACTAGGGCTTTATCAATAGTTATTTCTGATACCAATGAAAGAAACATTTCTTTGTATTGTTATACAATACACGTACTTAGTGCCCCTGTTGCTGTTATTGGCATACGGTTGGGTGAACAGTACACCAAATAAAATTGGTAAGATGTTTTACGTTGATCTTTGGCAATGAATGGGAATATTTATATTTTAAAACATTTTATGTATTTATATGTTTTATTATTATTCTATATTGCCATTGTATTTTTACCTGAATTTGTGCAATATTACTTAGAGGTTGTTATATATTTATATACATGTAGTAATCATTTTTACTTTACCTCTATTGAAAGTCTTTTTAACGCATTATGTGCTAATTGTGTCAGTAACTTTACTATGTCTATTATGTAACGGCATCTTGCACTTTAAAAACGGTATGCCAGCCCCCATGACGGTGTCATGTGATCAAGGCTTCATTAAGCCAAAACTCGTCATGGCAGATTGGTGTTGGGCAAAGAAATAAATAATTTGCACCAATTTCTGGGTCTCGCTTCGTCTGTTTGGCTGAATTGCTGAGGTTGGGCGTCGACATACTGTATATATATATATATATATATATATATATATATACATATATATACATATATATATATATATATATATATATATTCACTGAAAAAACCATAGGTCATAGACCATATATAGTTAGGAATTCGCATTTACAATACCTTATTTTACTCACACAAAACCATTGAAATTCCATATATAGTTAGTTGCACTAACTATATATCGCGCACCCGCAATCCACTGCTGATGATGTCACATATTACATCATTCATGACATGGTCAGTGACATCACTGATGACATCACTGATGACATCTCAAATGACATCACTGATGACATCACTGATGACAACATCCAGTGACTGTATGTTTCTGTAAAGTTAAAATATGTCTTACATATTGAAGAATGAGTGGATGTATAAGTGTCTGGATGAAGGATTTAGTAGGTGCATGACTGACTGTATGAGTGAGTGATTAAATGTGTCTCACTGAGTGCATGGGTTAGTGACTAAACTGTCTTAATTTGTGCATCATTATGTCTGTTGTTCTGTAAACTGTTGCATGTGTTGATAAGTAGCTATATGAGTAACTATATGGGTTATTGATTGGTTGCCCAAGTATTTGTATGGGAGACTGAGTGTGTGTGTGGGTGGCTGAGAGGTGTATGACTCTGTGCATAGATGTGTTAGCAGTTGATTCACTAGATGTATGGTTTCAAAAGTGCATGTGGAAACAGCTGTATGGGCGGTTGACTGTGTGCATGAGTGTATTGGTGAGTGAATGGATATCTCAGTGCTACATGTCAAAGTAAGTACATATGTAAAACACAGTACATGTGAGAGTTGACATATATAAATAACTGTGCATAAGAGCCAGTGAATGTGTGAGTGGCTGTATGGATCATTGTGAACTTGTATCAGGGATTGTATAAGAGAGTAAATATGTGTTAGTATATGTTTGAAAAAGTAAAGTTTGTATAACTGTATAGTTGAGGAAATGGAGGTGTGATTGATTCTTTGCATGACTGACTAGGTGTGTGAGTAACTCCATGGATGAGTGACAGTCTGTGAGTGTCTGTTTACACTGATTGTATCTAAGGTTATATTAGAGTCTGAAGAGGTTCATTGTATTATCACATGAATGATATCATCAGTGATGTGATCAGTAATGTCAAATGAGATGTCATCAGTGATGTCATCAGTGATGTCATTTGAGATGCCATCAGTGATGTCATTTGAGATGTCATCAGTGATGTCATCAGTGATGTAACTGACCATGTCATGAATGATGTAATATGTGACATCGTCAGCAGTGGATTGCGGGTGCGCGATATATAGTTAGTGCAACTAACTATATATGGAATTTCAATGGTTTTGTGTGAGTAAAATAAGGTTTTGTAAATGCGAATTCCTAACTATATATGGTCTATGACCTATGGTTTTTTCAGTGAATTTTCAAGGTTTTGTAAATGCTAATTCCTAACTATATATGGTCTATAACCTATGGTTTTTTCAGTGAATTTTCAAGGTTTTGTAAATGCTAATTCCTAACTATATATGGTCTATAGCCTATGTTTTTTTCAGTGAATATATATATACATACATATATAAACATATATCATCTGTATATCTATATAAATACAAACATAAATGCATGCATACATATACTTATATGCATACAGATGCATGTTATTTACATGAAAGTTGAAAAAACACTAATAAAAGCAAAGCTAAAAAGCCACCTCATTACAAACAGAATGGCTTTAACTTAAACGAGGGCGAGATCTATTGCATTTTCAATGCTTGTTTACTTTGGTTCCATCAAGAAGGCATTCAGATGTGTCACACATTTGCCATAAATTCTGAATGTTAGCACTCTAGTTGCACATTAGATCACTGTAGTAAAGCTACTGCTCACCAGGGACGTCTGCTGCTGGTATTCAAAGTGCATGTTTCAGTCTGCATGTCAGAATTTTTTTAATGAAATAGAAGAGGATTTGAGAAGTCACTCAAAATGATCCCTAATTTTTCTTTCTGAAGCACTAATCATACTTTCTATGGCAAAATTAACCCCCTCATGTTGTTCCTTTTTAAATTGAGTGTTTTCAGACTTACCACTTCATTCCAATCAAGATGGCTTCTGGTGTGCCATACTTTTGTCATAAGTAAGACTGTTAGCGCTCTAGTTGTTCTTTAGAACACTCTGGGACATTCTGTCATTGGGCTATACTTGGGCTACATCTGGGTGATATTTGGGCTACATTTGGGCTCTTTTGTCTCTGGTGGCCATTTTGGGAGACTGCATGTCAGAATGTTTTAATGAAATAGAAAAGGATTTGAGAAGTCACTCAAAATGTGCCCTAATTTTTCATTCTGCAGCACTAATCATACTTTCTATGGCAAAATATACCCCCTCATGTTGTTTCTTTTTAAATTAAATGTTTTAAGAGTTACCACTTTATTCCAATCAAGATGGCTTCAGGTGTGCCATACCTTTGTAATAAGTAGGAATGTTAGCGCTCTAGTTGTTCTTTAGAACACTCTGTGACATTCTGTCATTGGGCTATACTTGGGCTACATCTGGGTGATATTTGGGCTACATTTGGGCTCTTTTGTCTCTGGTGGCCATTTTGGGAGACTGCATGTCAGAATGTTTTAATAAAATAGAAAAGGATTTGAGAAGTCACTCAAAATGTGCCCTAATTTTTCATTCTGCAGCACTAATCATACTTTCTATGGCAAAATATACCCCCTCATGTTGTTTCTTTTTAAATTAAATGTTTTAAGAGTTACCACTTTATTCCAATCAAGATGGCTTCAGGTGTGCCATACCTTTGTAATAAGTAGGACTGTTAGCGCTCTAGTTGTTCTTTAGAACACTCTGGGACATTCTGTCATTGGGCTATACTTGGGCTACATCTGGGTGATATTTGGGCTACATTTGGGCTCTTTTGTCTCTGGTGGCCATTTTGGGAGCTGCATGTCAGAATGTTTTAATGAAATAGAAAAGGATTTGAGAAGTCACTCAAAATGTGCCCTAATTTTTCATTCTGAAACACTAATCATACTTTCTATGGCAAAATATACCCCCCTCATGTTGTTTCTTTTTAAATTAAATGTTTTAAGAGTTACCACTTTATTCCAATCAAGATGGCTTCAGGTGTGCCATACCTTTGTAATAAGTAGGACTGTTAGCGCTCTAGTTGTTCTTTAGAACACTCTAGGAGGCTGCAGTAGAACACAAAGGAATCAACTGACAGTCTCTGTCCTTGTTGGATGTTTATGTTTTACTGAGAATGTCAGACTTCATTTTCACATGACTGAGAAAGATAATGTGAATTTACAGAAAATATGCTTTCAGTTTAGCTTATAGATCCCCTTCCAAACCACTGTGGGAAAATCATGAGATATTAGTTTTCTTTCAAACAATATTCATGATATCACAGCAGAAGGTTTTTTCACATGGTAAAATCACCTTAGAACCCACCACAATTCCTAAAACGAGTATGGTACCATCAACAAATGATTTATAATGTAACTAAAGTCCTAAAACCCTCTATTAACTACAATGCTTTTTAATGAGGTGCTATCATGTATATTGGTCCCAAGATGGCTGCCAACACTTCTTGGATGAAGTGCTGACAGCCAATCAGATCAGATGTGTGGTTAGGCTCCGCCCAGATATATATCTTTTTTTGAACCTAAATTACTCAAAATCCACTGGAGCACATATATTGAGACCTAGCAAAGGCACATCGGGCTAACAGTCCCTACAATTTTGCCAAGTTTCGTGCAAATCCATTCACCCGTTCAAGCTAAAAGTGAGGCCAACCGCCCTATGGAAATTAACATGGGAAAAACGCGTTTTGGGACCCCCCTTTTTTCTTGGCCTCCCCTTGATGAAACCCCCCCAAATTGTCAGGGGCTGCTCAGAAACAAAATGTTCCATTTTTCTGAAAATTTCAGCCAATTCCGTCCACAAACGCCAAAGTTATTAGACATAGAATTTTCAAAAATCCCATAGAGAAAAAATCCTAACTATATATACCTACTGGCGACCGCCAGTAGGTATATATATATAACCTACTGGCGGTCGCCAGTAGGTAGTTATAGTTAGGATTTTTTTCAATGTTAAATCTCAAAATTCTATTTGGAATAACTTTAGCGCCGGTTCACGAATCTGCCTGAAAATTTCCTCAAAATGGCCTCGTCGAGCTCCGGTCCTTCCCTGAAAGTTTGGGGGGGATGCGTCAAGCGGGGGCCGAGATAAAAGGGGGGTCCCAAAACGCATTTTCCCCATGTTAATTTCCATAGAGCGGTCGACCTCACTTTTAGCCCGAACGGCTGAATGGATTTCCACTAAACTTGGCAAAATTGTAGGGACTGGTAGCCCGATGTGCCTTTGCTATGTCTCAAGATATGTGTTCCAGTGGATTTTAAGTAATTTAGGTTCAAAAAAATATATATATCTATGGCAGCGCCCCGGTACGCGCACCGGGGAGCGCTCCGGGCGCGCCACGCGACTTGCGCACAAAAAGCTGATTGGCTCTCGGGTGTCGGTAAACATTCCAAACGGTCCGGAGCGTCCGCCATCTTGTGTCTCGGTAGGATCGAGACACAAGAGGTGGCCAAAAGAAAGGGGGAAAAGACCATTCGGGGGCAGAGTAGGCCCCCCTGACCCCCTAGGTTTTATGTGGGGGCTATAAAAGGGCCCCGCGGGGCAAAAAAAAATAATATTTTTTTCGATTTGCGCGGGGGGAGCGCCCGGTACGCACACCGGGGAGCGCACCGGGGAGCGCACCGGGAAGAAAAGAGAATGGCAGAGTTTAAAAATTTAAGTCATTTTATATAAATGGGAGGTAGTTCTGAAAAGAACTGTTTTTTTTCTTTATTTTGTTTATATTTTTTTATTGTTTTTTTGATTTTTTTTACTTTTTATGGCTTTTCTGAACAGTTTTATATTTTTTTTGTATTTTCTTGGGGGAGAAACAAAAAACAGGGAATTGTAAATGGCTCAACTGGAGCAAAAAAAATTCTGCAAAAAATTAGGGTTTTTTCGGGCACTTATGGTTATCCCCAGCACTGATGATAAGTTTAACACTTAGCTCACCATAGCAAATTAACTTACCACAATATTTGCACATGATTTTAAAATCGTTAAATTTGGGTTGTATGATAGGCATTGTCTCTGTTGCCTCTGAACCCGATGGAGTTGGTTCTTTTGATGTTGAGGGTATAGATGATGATGGGGGTAGCTTACTGCAGAGGTCCCTTACCTCTGCAGCAGACTAGTTGATTGGGTGCCAACGGATCATGTGCCGAATCATGGTATGATTCCCAAAGGAATATTTTTTGTTAGGGTTCCCCCTGGACAGCTCAGCATCACAAATCAAACAAGTCACCTTCGCAGCGTTGACTTTTTTGAAACCCCTTGGGATTTTGTAGAACTGCCATACGAAGTGCTCTTTTGGTTTGTAGGGTTGATGAACTTCTTGCAGGAACTGCCTTGAGCTTCCCTCCTCTTTCTCCTCCTCCTCCTCTTCTTCTTGACCACCAATGTGATCTTCTGGTGGTCTTTTTGATGGTGGTGGTGGTGGTGGTGGGGCAGATGCTCCAGCTGCTGCTGCTACTGTAGCCATTTTTAATTAGAATACATTAGAGACAGATCGCCAAACAGGTCTTCCTCAGTCAAAGGACAAAGTCAGAATAAAAAAAAAGGAGGGGACTTTCATCATTTGGAAAAAAAAAACTGTTCTCGACCAATGAGAAGTGTTATTTTCAAGTCACATGACCAGGGCTTTCATCATTTGGAAACCAAAAGTGATGGGAACCAATGAAAAGTGTTATTTTCAAGTCACATGAGCAGGGCGTTCATCATTTTGAAACCAAAAGTGTTGTGAACCAATGAAAAGTGTTATTTTCAAGGCACATGAGCAGGGATTTCATCATTTTGAAACCAAAAGTGTTGTGAACCAATGAAAAGTGTTATTTTCAGGTCACATGACCCGACGCGCTTACCCTACGCGACCCAGGGCGCGCCCCGGGGCGCGCCCCTGGTCGCGTAGCGTAAGCGCGTCAGAACGTTTTGCAATCGTATGCGCATGCGTGCTTCCGGGTGCGCTTACGCTGTGCAATTTTACAAATCCATTTTTCTCTGTTAGCCAGTTTTTTTTCGGGCGTGGTTTTTTTTTGAGTGTGTTCCTCACTAGGGAATCTCTGAAAGATTTAGATTTCCTGAAAGTAATTTGCGGTCTCCTGTTGACCTCCTTCCCCAGAATGGGATCATTTTTGATAATATGCCAATGTTTGTTGAGTATTCTTCTCACCTCAACATGTTGTTTTCAAAAGGTTGTTATGACTCTACACTGACTCTGTTTTTGTTGGGCGGTCTTCTGGTTGGAGAATAGCATATCCTCCCTTTTCTTTTTTGACGCTTTACAGATTCCCTGATCGATCCAATACTCAGGGTACCCTCTTTCTTTAAATCTTCTTTTCAGCACCCCTAGTTCTTTTACTGTCTCTTCTGGGGTACTACAAATTCGCCTAACCCTTAGGCTCTCTCCATAGGAAATGCTACACTTCAAATTCATGGGATGAAAGCTCTGCGCATGCAGCAATGTATTACCACTTGTGGGTTTTCTGTAAAGACTAGTTTGCAGCCTTCCATTTTCTACATAAACTTTGAGATCAAGGAAATAAACACTCTCACTGCTGATGGAACTAGTAAAAGAGAGATTCAGATCATTAGATTGCAGGCTGTTGATAAATGCCTTAACTTCGCATTCTGTACCTCTCCATACCAAAAATAGGTAGTCTATGAAACGACTCCAGTGAACTATATGTTCCTCCCACTCTTTTTGGTACTGCGTCCGGACAACCTGCTCCTCCCACCAGCCCATATGCAAATTAGCATAGCTGGGGGCGAAGCAGGTCCCCATGGCAGTACCAAACACTTGGTGAAAAAGTTGCCCATAAAATAGAAAAAGATTACTTGTCAAACATTTTTCCACGATGCGTAGAATCATTTGAGTATGTGACCACAGAGTGATAGATCTTGTACCCAAAAAGTGTTTTACTGCACGTAAGCCATCAGAATGCCTTATACTAGTGTATAATGTGACGTCGCTCTGTGGAGTCTGGAATGCATTGGAGCCATATAATCGCGCCTTTCCCTGCCTTGTCAGTTTTTGACCTTCTTAGCCTTATCTCTACTGCCTTTATTAAGGGTCTGATGTCTGAGGCCTGGAGACACCATTGGGCTGGGCCCCGCTTGTTAGGTGCCACCAATTCGCTGATTCAGAAGGCGCCAAAAAATGCAGTGGTGAATGCTGCCCTGAAGAGTTGAAGTTCAAAACTTTCTTTTGTAACCCCTACCAATGCTTCTATTAGCTGGCCCAGCTTCTTAAAATCAATGGGGCGCCTGGTGTCCGCCCTTACCCCCTCAGCTTTTTTCCACCCTTTTAATGCTGCCTTGAGGTATTGGGATGCTGTGGGATCCTCCCCCGTGTGGATTTTGGCAAAGTGGGCAATGGCTGTCAGATGGGCCTGCACCCATGACCTTGTCTTTTTGTTATTAAACGCCCACTGTATAAATTTCTCCAACGCTGTCTGTGTTCCAGCCTTGTTGCCCAGTGACTGTATGCCACCAATTCTCATTGCTGTGGCTGCGTACTTCTTGTACCTTCTGATTGCCTCGGGGGTAAGTGATGGATTTACCAGTGTGGATAAGTCTATCCCTCCAGGTCCCACACGTATGCCGGGAAAGGGGTCATCTCCTGGTCTGCCCCTGGCACCAGCTCTCTGAACCGTTTCATCTGAAATCGTGAAAGGGCGTCCGCCGCCGTGTTCTCCACCCCCAGGACATGGCGAGCCTTCAGCTCCAGATTTCCCTCCAGCTGCAATTTAATCAACTGTCGCATTAACCTTAATGTGTCAGGGCACCTCGCTGCGCCTTTGTTAATGGCCTGCACTACTCCCTTATTGTCAGACCAGAGGGTTAGCTTCATGTCTCTTAGCTCCTGTTTCCATATTGTTAGTGCAACTATTATTGGAAAAAGTTCCAAGAATGTGATATTACTGGTGGTTCCCTGTCTGCTCCATTTTTCCGGCCACTGGCTCGTGCACCACTTTTGCCCTAGGATTGCCCCGAAGCCCAGGCTCCCTGCCGCGTCCGTAACAAGGGCTATCTGTTTGGCTGTCACCCAGCCCTCTCTCCATATCAAGATGCCATTAAAATTTTTGAGGAACTCATCCCACATGAGTAGGTCCTGTTTAACCCCTGCTCCTAGCCGGATGTGGTAGTGTTTGTGGGTGATGCGTGCTGTCAGCTGCATCAAGCGCCTGGCAAAAACTCTCCCCGTGGGAATGACCCTGGCCACGAAATTGAGTTTCCCAATCAATCCCTGCAATTCGCCTTACTCCGGCTACACAAGTTCCTAACCTCCTCCTTGAAATCCTTCACCTAGTATTCCGGCAGCCTGGCTGTCCCAGCTATGGAGTCCAGCTCTATGCCCAAGAACGTAAGTCTTGTGGTTGGGCCCATGGCCTTTTCGGAGGCCCCAATGTCCCGGCTAGTTCTTCAAAAGCAGCGAGGGCGTCCCCGCATGTGGAGGATCCAGCGGGGCCTGTAAACATGAAGTCATACAAGTAATGAAGTTTCCCACCCCCCCCGGGTGTCTGTCATGCGGGGCCCACTCAAGGAAGTTTGCAAACTGTTCAAAATATGCGCATGATATGGCGCAACCCATGGGCATTGCTTTGTCGATAAACAGGTCCCCCTCCCATTGGAAGCCCAACAGGTGAAAACTGGAGGGGTGAACAGGTAAGAGGTACCTTTGTGCAACTGTGGTGAGAGAGGTCCCTCAATTCTGCCCAATGACTTCTCTTTATACAATTTGGCGTGCACCACGTCGGGGTGTTGGAGTGCGGATTTTAGATTGCTGGCCCCCTCTAGTGGCAGAGGGCCCGTGAATGGGATCACAAAACCATACTCAAAGCCTCCCACTAGGACCGTGGCGTCTGTTCTGTTAGGGTATTTGTTAGCTAGTCTGCGCAGCTCTTGTGTGTTAATTGGGGATCTGGCCAGCTGGCAATCCTACTGGTCTCTCAAATCCCCCCCACCTGTTGTCTTGAATCTAGTGTTTCTTATTCTTGTATTTTTTGTCCCTTTTTGGCTTGCACTTACTCTGACATGCCACTGCCGGGTGCCCTCCTCCGCAGCTTGAGCATGTGTGCTAGAATTTGCATGCAGCGCCCCATGAGCAACCCCCAGCAACGTATTTCCTGCATATGGCCGTGGGACCATTGGGTGACAGGGGTTTCCCTGCGCTGTGCTTCGCCCTGTGGAAGGACCTGCCCCTTCCCATTTGGTGGGAACTCCAAAAGGACTGGTCGCTTTTTCCTGCCCAAGCTTTTATCTCCTTGGCCACTAGCATCTTATGTATAAAACCAGAAACATCCTCCTCATTCCATTCCATCTCAGGATGTCTCTGCATCTTCAGCCTGAAACCCTTGTCATATTCCAGCCAGGCGTCCCCCGGAAACTGCCTCTGCGCCCAGTTAATATTGGCCTCGTAGAGCCATAAATCTTCTGCGCAGCGCGGGAATCTTTCAACTATAATGCAAGCCATAATTCTAAATGCTAGTGATAGCGGTGGGTGACCCAATATACCATTGCGGGCTTGGGCAGTCAAAGTATTCTAAGGAAGGTTGCCAGCAAGGGATTTATTTGGCACTTAGAGTTTGACAGTGTAATGCAGTCTATGTTGCTTAGACTTGGCAGCTGAATGAAGCAGCGACTGTTGAATTTATTATGAACCTGTTATCCCAGATCTATGGTAACTACCACACTAGCCCCATAGAACTACACTAGTAAGAACAGATTCCATAAAAACCTTGTAATTTTAAACAGTGAATGAAATATTAAACACAAGAATGAAGGTAAAGCAACACGAAGAAAGTTTGTTTTTAGAAAAAATTATTATTATTTATATTCATCCAGAAATAAATCATCAAAGAAAATGAAGGGTGTACAGTTATTAACAAATGCATATATTTCTTGTGTAAATGGAGCTGATGAAACAATCCATATATACAGAAGAAAACAATCCAGTCTAAACGAAATTAAATAAAATTGACTTCTTTAAAAGATGATGAATAGAAAGTCAAAAGTTGGAGAAGAGACTTGGATTGGATTGTCGACGTTTCGGTCTCAGTGGTGTGATCCAGAGACCATCATCAGGACAGGGAGGTAATGCAATAAGGATGACCCTTATACAGTGTATGAGACCAAGCTATTGGTAAACTCGCATAAAATTTATAAGTTCATTGTCTTAAGGAAGCTTCAAGTCTGCCCTTAGATTATATCCAAAAGTCTTGGTCAGCAAAAGATTCTTTTTGTTGATGGAAACTGTGGCGTGAGTCCCAGGATCCAAGATAGTTTGAAAACGAGTAAATCGAACGAAGCATCAACTCTTCACTCCTGATTGGATACAGAGTTGATGCTTCGCCTTGGAACCGAGCCGTTCGCCCTCCCCCCCCCGGCACCGCTTCTCAAACTGACGATCGCAGAACTGGGCGCAGCTCTTCGCGGCATGGGTTTTTTTCCGGGTGGCTGCAGGCCGTTGCCAGTGCCCCCACACGGGGCTGGTGTCGGTTTCCCAAATTATAAGCGCCAGCACCGGCCGAGGGCTCTCCGCCGCTCGCTCACGCTGTCTCCCTCTCTGTGACCTCACCCCCTGGTTGCCGTTGGGCTCCTTTCCGACTCCTGCTTGATCCAGCTTGACCGGGCACCTCTCCGCTCCCGACCGAAAAGACCGTCGGTGATCGGGCCTCCTTCGTGGTGTGGTGCGTCGCACACCTCGCTGCCCCCTTTGAGCCGGGCCTCCCGCTGCCTGCCACAAGGCGCGGGAAGGGATCGCACCGTGTGTAGGTTGGGTGTCTTTGGTGACGAGGGCACCGTTCACCTGGCCGGCGCACCGTGCTTCTGGCTGCTCCGTCCCTTGGTCCAGTAGATCTCCTCTCGCTGCTTCCTCTCCGCTGGTCTGGTAGTCTTCCTGCCGCTCGGACAGAGCTTCGCCATGCACAGTTACCTCGGTCCTTCTTCTGCAGAACTCCGTCCGGTGCGCCGCTCTCCCTGCTCCACGAAGTCAGGAGCTACTCGGGAGAGCGGCAACTTATATTCCCCTTTCCTTTCTCTTGGCGCTCAGGTGTAACTCCCTGATTGGGGGGTTTGAACCTAGCGCCACCTGCCCATTGGTTGCCTTTAGGCACCTCTGGGCACTCTCCTTTTTTCGCGGGGTGGCATCTCCTTCCGGCTTGCTTCTGGGCGCTTTAAAGCACCCAGAACCGGTTTTCACCTGGGGGCACGGCGCGGGTTATGGCGCCGGCCCCTGAGCCTCCCCCCCCTTCGGGGGGGTGAGGCGGCCTCTGCAAAACCACTGGGTGTCATTCAATATGGGCCTTTCACTCCGTTGGACCAGCGGGTCCATTGAGCAGTGGAAGGGCAGACTAGGACAAACCCTTGCATTTGCATAGGATGTCAGAGACTGCATGGAGAACTCCGGCTTTGGCAGCAGGTATGCCCATTTGAGGTGATGCAATTTCTAGCAGGTGAAAGCAGGATTAGCGTTTGTTCAGGCAGTGAGTTAACAGTGTACCGCTACTCGGAGCATGCCCACTCACCTTTGCTACCGGTCCTTGTAGAGGATTGGGCAGTGCTATCACGAGCAGGCCCTGAATACAAGCAATAGTAAAAGGCCAATCTGAAGTGGTGTAGCAAAACTTGAGGGCCCCCCCTGCAAAGTACATGGAGGCACATGTACTTTGTAGGGGGGGCCCTCAAGTTTCGCTACACCACTTTAGATTGGTGTGTAACTTAGTCGGGGAGATTGAGCTCTAGAAAAATGTTGTAACTGCCCTTGCAACAAATCGAATTACGATCAAACTACTCAATTTACTAATGACATTATAAGTGAAAACATTGATTACATCACTTATTAAATCACCATTGACAACAATGCTTGAACCATAACTTTTGCCACCCCTGGAGCTGCCTCTGACATCACACATACCATCATTGACGACATAACTGATGATATTTCTGCATCTATAAAACAAAAAATCATTAAAACATAAACATTCAAACAAACTATAATCAGCTCTAAAACCTAAACCAAAGTGGCATTTGTATTGCACCATTTTCTCTGATACAGGCTAATGTAAGCTTAGGACAGAATCAGAGACACTCAGACAGGAATATAAATTAGCAGTACTCCACTCCCCTGGATACTTAGCCTGACATTGCCTCTATCTTCCAGTTCCTGCTTGTTTCAGACTGATCCAGTGACACCGCCACAGCCTGGCCTTTCCCACCCTAGGTTTTCCCTCTTACTGTTCATCCCACCAACAGAAGCCCTGCCTAACCAATGACCTACTTACTGCAGGTCGCAGCATGACCACACAGCGAGCCCACTGCTGTCATGCCAGAGGTACGCCTGTCTGCACCCAGAATGTGCCCAGCGCCACAAACCCTGGCCCTCTTGCCCCCAAAGACACAGCATTGCGTACCTCTACACCCTTGACCCTAGACTTCACAACAAACATTGCCACCATGCTGACCTATGCTCCACAGTAGAACCTTTCACCTGCACCCACTGGCACTTCACCTGTCACAGTACATACACCAGCCCACTGACTAGCACCACCCTGAAAACACCACAGACACCATCTGAATAGAAACACCAACTTGCATGCATTCTTCTCAACACACGCTCACCATGCAAGTATTCCACCAAATTATGGGAGATCTTCGCCACCCCCACACCCAACATAATCTTCCTCACTGAGACCTGGCTCAACCCCATATCTGCCCAGACATTGCCACAGCAATCCCAGATGCTTGTAAAAAAACTGAGGTGTAACTGTTTGGCAAGGACACCTCTTATTGGAACACCACATGGTGGCCCTCTAATCTCTGGTACCCTCATTGCCTGTCGAGAAAACTAGAAATTTAGGGGTCATTTTTTATGCTAAATTAGCGTTAAATGACTACAACAACCAGATAACATCTTCATGTTTTCTCACACTGAGAATTTATTTTAAAGATTCTTCCCTTTCTCCCAGTGGAGCTAGGAAAAACTGTCATAATTGCCCTAGTTGTGTCCAAATTAGACTATTGCAAAGCCATATATGTAGACTCCAGAATGTATGTGCAACATAAATTGCAGGCTCTTCAAAATACCAATTAAGTTCAAGGCCTTACTCTGGGCTCATAAGGCCCTCCACCAGGCTGGTCCGCTATATTTTCAAATGTTTTCTAAACGGTATGTGTCTACTCAGTATCTGCGGTCCAGCGAAGCAAGACAGGTATACATTCCCAGAATCAAAAAAGCACGTTGGGGAAGAAGAACTTTCGCCCATTCCGACTGTATATGATGGAACTTAAGGTGTGACCATCTCAGAGCTTAGCCAGCTTTTCTAAAGTTCAGTAAGCAACTGAAAAATTGTCTTTTTTGCTCCTCTGTCTGAAACTCTTTTTCCCTGCATTTTGTTCTGTGTCATCATGTTTGACACTAGTGACAAGAGACCAATAAAATTATCATTAACTTTAACTCACTTGGACCGCATGAACAAGCCGGGAGGAGGAACAGTCATCATCCATAAAGAGGCCATACAGTGCACCACCATCTACGACAACACCATGGCCATCAGAAAATGTAAACTTTAAGATCCACATGGATGACAAGACAACCATCAAAGGCATCCTTTCACACCGACCCCCAGGCCCACACCCCAGTTTCTGCAATTCCATCGCAGACTTCATTGCACCCCTAGCCTTGGACCCCAAGGACTATTGCCCACATGCATCAATATCGGCATTTGCGAATTCCTTTTTGCGAAAAATAGCGAATCGCAAATAAGAATTCGCAAAAGCCTATGCATCATTTTTCTTGCAAATTTTATGCGAATCGGTAAAAATCGCAATTTTTACCGATTCGCATCAAATTTGCGATTTTTCAATTGCGAATTCGCAATTCCCATTCATTCCTATGGGCTAAAAGGCCCATAGGAATCAATGTTAATTGCGAATTCGCAATTCATGAATGCATTTCAAGGGTGGAGAGAGGGGTCCAATGACCCCCCACCTGCACCCATGAAATGTACTTTTCAGTACAAGTTACATACACACATGTCCTTAGGACATGTGTGTCTGTAATTGCACAGTTTAAAAAAACCAATTTTAAGCATATTTGAACCATTTCGCAAATTACCACGAGGTTCAACCTCGTGGTAATTTGCACTTCCAGTTTCAAATATCGCAATTTTTTTATAAATGATGCATTGCTTGTAAGGAATCGCAAATTTGCGATTCCTTAAGAGCAATCACATTTTTAGAATTCGCTAAAAATAGCGATTTTTCCAAAAATGCATGATGCATACTAAAAAGGTATTTAGGAATCGCAAACGGCCGATTTTACCGAATCGCACCGTTTGCGATTCCTAAATAGCTTGATGCATGTGCCCCTATATCTTCCTCAGTGACCTTTATTTACATATTGATGACCCTAATAACAAGAACTCGCACACCTCCCCGACAGTATGAGAAGCCACAGATTGACCCAGATCGTCCATGACCCTACACACACTGCAGGACACACGCTGGACCCCATTTTCAACTCCAGCAACCGCATCAAATACAGCCACGTCACAGAACTCACATGGAACGATCACTCCAATATCCACTTCAGCATCGCCAGCCCTCACACCGCCACCCCCAAAAGGACCAGTGCCTCCCACTGAAGGTACAACAAAATCTGAGAGACCAGATGAACAGATGCCCTCAACACTTTCAACCCTGATACCTCCTCAAACAGGGAGTGAAGAACTTCAACACCTGGATCACAAATTGCGCCCAACAAGATCCTCCCCATCAAGAGCAATATCCTGAGAAAATCCTCCATAAAATCCAGTTGGAACACCAAAGAACTTAGAACAGCAAAACAAGACAGCAAGCAGCTGGAAAGGAGATGGTGTGTCAGCAAGGATATCTCCAAGAGTGCAGCCTTTAAGACCTCCCTCAACCTCTACCACCACCTGCTGAGGGCAATGAAGAAGTTAGCCTTAGCCGCCCTCATTAAAACCTGTGCCAACAACACCAAGGAACTTTACAACATCGTTAGCATTTAAAGAGGGGCTCGGGTTGAGCATATCTAGACCATTGAGTACTGCAGTACTTTCACAGTACTAAAAATGTCACTTTCACTCACATCAGCCATTCTCTTACTGTAGATCTGGAGAAAAACCCTGGTACCAAAACAATGTGATAAGCTGGCTGACGAAAAATGTTGTGGCCACCACTACAGGACTTGAGACTCTGTCCCAGAGTCCTGAAAAAAGAAAAAGTAAAAAAGGGCTCATAAGGAGACAGGATGAACACACCCTGACAACCAGGTGCCTATCTGTAAGAGTCTAACAGTAACCCTCCCTAAGGTTAAAATTGTTTAAAAAAAATATTGTTGGTTGCAGGAATAAGTTAGGTTGCATGGCTGTGCATGGGCGGGTTAGGAGTTTATGGGAGGGTTGGCTTGCTAAAGAGGGTTGGGCACAGGGTAGATACCCCACTGTAAATGACTGAATGCTGTGGACAGCAGAGAGTTTGGCTGCCTGCAAAGAGCTGGACAGAGAATGCTCGCAAAATGGTTGGGCACAAGCTGAAGGGGTAAACAGTAATTCTGTCTTGTATATGATTATAGGCCCATTGTTACCAACTTTATTTTTTTAAGTTATATAAGGGTTTATTGAGTAATGTGAATAGTAGTGTCATGGACAATGTAATTAGTGATGTCATCTAAAATGTCAATGATGTAATTTAACATGTCATGAGTGATGTAATATGTGAAGTCATAAGCAGTGCTCAATGGAGGCATAATATTTAGATCACTAAACTATAATTGACAATGTAACATCACTTTTGTTTTTTCGTGTAGAAAAAAACAATATATATATATATATATATATATATATATATATATATATTACCTACTGGCGGTCGCCAGTAGGTATATATAGTTAGGATTTTTTTCCTATGGGATTTCTGAAAATTCTATGTCGAATAACTTTGGCGTTTGTGGACGGAATTGGCTGAAATTTTCTGGAAAATGGCACATTTTGTTTCTGAGCAGCCCCATATAATTTGGGGGGGTTTCGTCAAGGGGGGGGCGAGAAAAAAGGGGGGTCCCAAAACGCGTTTTTCCCATTCATTTTTCCATAGGGCGGTTGGAATCACTTTTAGCTCGAACGGCTGAATGGATTTACACGAAACTTGGCAAAATTGTAGATATGGTTTGCCTGACGTGCCTTTGCTATGTCTCAATATATGTGCTCCAGTGGATTTTGAGAAATTAACATTTTAAAAAACAGATATATCTGTGACAGCGCTCCAGTGAGCGCCCCGGTTCGCGTACCTGACGCGTAACGGAACTTCGCGAAGCGAAGGTGATTGGCTCTCCGGTGTCTGTCAACATTCTAAACAGTCCGGACCGGCCGCCATCTTGTCTCTCGGTAGGATCGAGAGACAAGAGGTGGAGAAAAACGAAGGGGGAAATTAATGAAAGGGGGCAAGGTAGACCCCTTCTGACCCCCTAGGAATGATGTGGGGGCTATTAAATGGTCCCGTGGGGCAAAAAATAAAAAAAATTGATTTTTGGCGGTAGAAGCGCTACCCGGTACGCGAACCGGGTAGCTCACCGGTAGCGTAACGGGAGTTCGCCATTTTGTGTTTCGGTCGAATTTAATCACAAGATGGAGGAAAAACAATGTGGGAAATGGGTATAAGGGGGCACGGGAGACATATCCTGACCCCCTAGGTTTTCTGAGGGTGGTTGAGGAGACTCATATATGTTGGGAAAAAAAATTGGGAATTTTTCGCGTGGTTAGCTGCCGGTACGCGAACCGGGTAGCGAACCGGGAAGCGAACATAAGTGAAAATTAGTGAAAAAAGGTACATTCGAAATTTTAAAAGAGTAATTATAGTTAAGGTAGCTCTGAAAAGAGCTTTTGGGTTCTGTGTAAGTTCTAGGTACTTATAAGTAGGTACCAATATACAGTCTTAAATTTTGTATGAAAACTCTGTTTCCCTCTTCTGAGAAGTGCACACCATCTCCTCTGTAGATATCTTGCATGTAGTAACGCAAGTTATTGTTGTAGATGGAGCCCATTCCATGGTCTCTCATATAAGCTGAAACAGACTTATTTACATGCTTCCTCGCTTTCTCAATTTGTGGACAAAATTGATCGGACCACCTCCATTTCTGTCTTTGGCATATATTGGAATATACCAAGGCAGTTTGAGGAAAAAGTGACATCAGTTGCTTACAGGTGTCCTTTAAAAGCATTTCCAGACCTACCCCAATCAAAGTGCCCAAATCATTTCCTCCACAGTGCACTATTATGAGGTCAGGGTTTGGCAAATGTAAAAAGGTTTTCACCAATGGTATCAATTGGTGACATCTCAATCCTCTTTGGCCAATCCATTTGATTTCCACATTTTGTAAATTGAGGTTGTGTACATTTCTGTTATCAGCATACCTGTGAGCCCAGTGGATGTAGCTATGTCCAATAATCCAGACAGAAAACATGGTGAGAGGAGGTTCTACTGCAGTCAGATGAAGTGTGGGAATGAAATGGCAGTTGAAACAGTTGGAGTTTGTAAAGAAAAAAAACTGTGGAGTTTCAGTGCTAATGATTCACTAGCAGTAATTGGTGGATTTCCATTTCTGAAAACAGAAAGTTAGGGTGCATGGATGTGTTCTTTGAAAGATGTAATTTGAATGGTTAAGAAAAAATGATTTTAAGAAACATTGCAGTGGATTAGCAGGTGTACTGAGAGTTCAGAGTTCATTTGAAACATTGTTGTGTGAACTTGTAAACATGAGAGGTCTTTCAGGAGGTAGTTGCTATGGAAAAAGGGCAGAAAGGGCAGAGGGGGGAAGGCTGTTGATTTGAAAAAAGTGAGAGAAGAGTTTTGATTGGGTGACATGAGAGATATGTGTGATGAAATACAGCATGTCTGTGCCTTTGTTGGTTGCAGCCTCTAGAGTGCATACCCTTTGCTCTGCTAAAGAAAAATTGGTGTGTGTCTGAGACTGTTTTGAAATTCAAAAAGGATTTGCTAAGGTGAGAAAAAATTCATTTAATTTAGATAGAGACTAGTATAGTTTATGGAGAAATTAAGCAAGCCAGCTGTGCATATAAAATGTTGTTTTGTGTCAAGTGTTTTCATTATTTTTTCCAAAAAGATTTTGCTTATTTGACAAATTATAATTATAGATAATGTGAAGTATTAGTATTGACAGGGTGTGCTTGTACATAGGAGCTGTGCTGTGTTTTCAAATTATGACCAGAAAATCGTTTTTTTTAAAAAAGAAATGCTTTTCACATTTATGAGAAGGACAACATGGGGTCTGCTTTTTTAAATAAATATTTCACTTCCCAACATGAATATGGGAGAATAATTTGCTTGTTTGTTGGTTTAAAAACTCGTTTCTTGAAGTCATTTAGGTTTCACAATATGTTCTGCAAGAGTTACATAGTCAACATGGGGGCATATTTACAAGGCTTATGAGCCACATTCACGTCATTTTCCCCATTTTAAAAGTGACTTTAAAGGTGGTGCAAGGTCCTTGTAAATACACCCTCATGAGTGCTTTGCAAATTTAAGTCATTTTCCCCTGGTGCATGTGCCTTGTAAATACGCCCCTATGTGTGCTAGACAATTTTAAGTTACTTCTCCCAAGAATCTGGGAGACTAATTTGCTTACATGATGTGTTTAAAAATCGTGCTTAGGTGAGAAAAGATTCCTTTAATTTAGAAAGAGATTAGTATGCTTTTTGGAGAAAATAAGGAAGCCAGCTAGGGTGTGCTTGTACATAGGAGCTGTGCTGTGTTTTCAAATTATGACCAGAAAATCGTTTTAAAAAAAAAAGAAATACTTTTCACATTTATGAGAAGGACAAAATGGGGTCTGCTTTTTTAAATAAATATTTCACTTCCCAACATGAATATGGGAGAATAATTTGCTTGTTTGTCGGTTTAAAAACTCATTTCTTGAAGTCATTTAGGTTTCACAATATGTACTGCTAGAGTTTCATAGTCACTATGATAATAATGGTATACATTTAGGACTGTTTAGGGGGCATGGTTATGCTGAGGCTTCTGTAATTGTCAAAGGAGGAGAATTATGTACATTGCACTGCTGCATACAGTCCTCACCTTCTGCGTACTCTTGGATATGCTAGACTATATCTGCTCAATGAGATACCTAAGCTGAGGAAACACAGGTGATGTGATTGTGAAATGACCTATGTGTGCTAGACAATTTTAAGTTACTTCTCCCATGAATCTGGGAGACTAATTTGCTTACATGATGTGTTTAAAAATCGTGCTAAGGTGAGAAAAGATTCCTTTAATTTAGAAAGAGATTAGTATGCTTTTTGGAGCAAATAAGGAAGCCAGCTAGGGTGTGCTTGTACATAGGAGCTGTGCTGTGTTTTCAAATTATGACCAGAAAATTGCACTGCTGCATACAGTCCTCACCTTCTGCGTACTCTTGGATATGCTAGACTATATCTGCTCAATGAGATTCCTAAGCTGAGGAAACACGCAGTATTCTGCATTAAAGGGGCGTGCAATGGGTGTTGCTGGGGGTGTTCACAGCAACATCCATGGCCTTTTGACACTGCCCCAGAAGAAATCGTAAATCTGAGGCAGTGCCAAAAGCTTACGCCTACCTAGGGGAGGCGCAACGGGGAGAAATATCTTTATTTCTCCTCGTTTTTCCTTTTTCTATGTGTGCTGCATTCTGCAGCACACATAGAAAGAGGAAAAGCCTCTTGTGATTATTTTGGGTACAGAAAGGCTTCCCTTCCTGTACAAAAATAATCATCCCCTCAACTCAGGCACCTTTGCACCATTGTGCAAAGGTGCCTGCGTTGGCGCAGGCAGCCCATTGTGCGCCGGGGAAAAGGACAGGAATGCACCGTATCCTATAGATACAGGAAATTCCTGCCCTTTTCTTTTGCCGTACGAAAGCGCAGAAGGAAGCATACCATACTGTGCTTCCTTACGGCAAAATCTCATAAATGAGGCCCTTGGTTTCTGTAGCAGAGTTTAGTCCAGGTAAAATCTAAAGTCCTGTAGTCAGGGGTTCCTACTTTATACCCAGGGAACGGGTGGGACAAACTCTGGGGACCCAACTATGGGAGGGTCAGAACAGAGGGGTGGCTACACCCATGTCCTTTGTCCAGTTTCACTCCAAAGCAGGAGCAAATGGCTCCTGCAACCGGGTTGAGCTGGACTATGCACAGGGACACCAAATGTGCCCCCAGTGCAGACATCAAAGCACTCTGAGAGTGCACCCACCCAGCCCCAATAAACTAAAGCCTGTCCGGGAGGTGGTTACACCTCCCTGAGACAGGAAACCTATTGTCCTGCCATCCCCTGCTGGAGTTTTGGCCAGCAGCAGGAGGGCAGACTCCTGTCTGTGGCCGGTAGCATCCATTTTGTGATGCCAGGGTCGAGAAAGCTGGTACTTGTGTTGTCATATTTCTGCCTTTAGGAGGGTGGAATCATGCCTCCACCGCATGGAGGTATGATTCCAAGGTGTTTGATTTCAAACACAACATGTTTCCTTGCAGCCGTTTTAAAGTTAGCATTTACAGCGAGGTTATAAGGCACTTAAGAGTATATGGTTGGCTACATCACATAACAACCCCAGAGAATAGATTCGGAAGGCTGCAGATGGGCTCTGCTCATGTATGGGCACTCTCTCACCCAAAACCCAGCACCCTGCCTTCAGGATTGATAAGGCCTGCGATAGGGGTGACTGATAGGTTTATATGTGAAGTGATATAAGGTAGATATAGTGAACCTATATCTAAGTAAGGGGTGCATGCCCCACCTTGCACAGGCTGCAGTAGCAGACCTGTTGTGTCATTTTGAATGGTCTCCCAGGGGTGACATAATACATGCTGCAGCCCCTCGGAGACCTCTGGGGTACCTATGCCCTAGGTACATAGTATACCATATGCTAGGGACTTATAAGAGTACCCCAGAATCCAATTTGGAGTGTACCTAAAGTATATGCAATCAATTTAGAGGAGAAAGCAACTAGGCTGGGGTTCTGGATAGCAGGATCTCCACCAGTCTAAGTCGAAAACAGTGAAACATCAGCAAAAATTGGGGGTAACTATAAGAAGCAGATACTACTCTCCTAAACTGTTCACCTCCCTGCAGTTAGTGTTTAGCTCCAAGGATGAATAGCAGCTGAGGTTCAAAACAGGTGAGGGGTTGGGGGAGCAGGAGAAGGGCGGGTAAAGGAAATCTGTTGGTGGGTGACCAGGAGATTCTGAAAGAAATCTGCAGCACACCACCAAGTGCTTTAAAACACAAAACACGCATAGTGTTGGTAATTCCGCTGCTTGCGGAATTCTGCAGAATTTTTAGTTAAGTCAGTGGAATTTTGTGAAGTAATACTCCACAAGCTCCGCCTACCGGGAAACCATCTGGGCCAGGAGCTTTGTTTAGTTTCAAAGATTTAATACTTAAAGAGATTTCTTTCAGTGTAATGGGATTATTTAGTTAAGCAAGGGCATCCTGTGGGACTCTGGGCAGTTGGAGAGGGTCTAAGAAGGATTTGCATGCAAATGCACAACCATTATTATCTGAGTTTGCAAGATTAAACAGATGTAAATTGATGTTACAAAAATACTATACAATCTTATAGGATCAGTTTGTTGAAACCCTAAATAATCTTTAATGGCCGAGATGTTAATGGATGTTTTAGTATTCATAAGGGTAAGAGCCAGTAGTCTCCCATCTTTAGTACTCTCTAATAAGTTTCTAGATTTAAGTTTGGTTGACCACACGTGAGCACTTTCACTAAGTAGCTTGTTGTATTTGTATTTAAATTGTTTGATTTTGGAGGAATTGTTGGACTTAAGGACCTTGATTCTCTCCTGTTCTAGAATCTGTATTTCTTTCTCCAAGATATTTAGTTAAGAGTACAGCTGCTTGTTTTTATTGGCCATTATGCCTAACATCACACCTCTAATGTTAGCTTTCATAGCATCTCATTGGGGACCTCCATCAACATCAGATGCGGTATTATCATTTAATAGATGTGTTAATGCTAGTGCCACTCTATTCCTGTAAACAGGACTCTAAAGAATCTCATTATTCATTTGCCAAGATCTAGTTTTCAGAGGAAAACCAGTGAAATTTAGGGTAATGGAGATGCATACATCGTCCGTGACAATAATAGGCTCAATGGTGAGATTAGAAACAGATTTAATCAGGGAGTTGCTGATAATAAAAGAATCTATACTAGATAAGGAGCTGTGAGAGTGAGAGTAAAATGTAAAATTGCTACCTGTTGGGTTATCAAGGTGCCAGATATCGGTAAGTTAATTCTCTTCAGTAAATATTTAGGTCTATGTGTATACTGTGATAAACTGTCTAGGGTGGTGTCATAAGGTAAATAGGATGTGCCTGCTAGGATGAGCTTCTTGTTTGATGGGATTTCTAAAAGTATCTGGTTAGAGGGGTCCAGAATGTTGGGTTGTCCATAGTTGGTGTATATATGTTTGCAGTGTAAAAGGAGGAGTTGTTTTGGGTGATTTTAGAGATAAGCCATCTACCTTGGTCGTCGTGAGCAATAGTATTTGACTGACAACCTGAATGCATTTAAATCAAGGTGAAAACATCATTTTTCTTGTTATAGGTGGAGGAACAAGTATAGTCAGATATCCAATTATGTTGCATGCTATGGGCTTTTTTCTTGGAGTAGAAGAATATCACTTTTCAATGTTGACCTGATTTTTTACCATATTTTTTCTCTTTTTGGTCTTAATACTCTTTTGATCTATGTGTATCAAGTCTGTGATATTTCTCTCTTGTGTCTGCCATGCTTATAGAGTTTAGAGTATAGAGGGAGCAATAAATAAAGCCTTAATAGTGTTTAGTTGTAGGCGATTGCTGATGTGGAGGCAAGTGGCACTCCGCTCATATTCAGTGCCAGCTGAGTAATACGACTTTGTACATAGATGTAAAGGAGTAGACAGGCCCACTGCAGAGATGTAGGAAGAGACAAACCTCCCTGGTCATAATATATATACAATAGTCAAGCTAAGGAAAAATGGAGGTAAAGTGAATGTGCTTAAGCTTAGTCTGCATGCCCACTTTTATGATATACACTATAGCCTTTTAAAATATGAGAGCCTTTGCATCAATCTTTGGGTAAACGGATGGTACAAAATAAACACCTAAAGAAATTCACAAAAGCCTTGTATAAACCTGCCCGAACTACTCACTGCCAGCTCCTGCGATCCCTTGCGGGGTAAAATACATAGTACTAGGTACAACATGGAAATAACTAGTGTAGTTTCAAAGCAGACTTTACACGTTTGTTGCTGATATTTTGTGGTAGTAATTAGAGCAATTGACTCTAGTTAGTTGCCCCCCTGAGACTTAACAACAACAGACTCCATCAACTGACAACATACAAAGGAGCTTGAGAATATTTTAACAGAATTTGACAGTATTTACAGTCACTTACGGATATTCCTGGTATTTGCTGGGTTCTGTTTACATAGTGTTACACAAATTCTTGCATTTGCTAGGTTCTAGTATCTGCTGCTATTCGTTAGGTTTATTTTAGGTAGTATAAGGACACAATAACATCAGGCTTGTATCTTTACCCGTGGATCAGAAGAGCATTATCCAGAGAAGTGTGTGACGGAGCAGACAGTATGGCATAAAACAACATGTGGTGCTTGTTTGGGATCTTGTAAACAGTCACACAAGTCTCTTTTGAAGAAAACTAAGCAATGCCAGTAATCACCTTCGCTTTTGTCAGTTCTCAACACTCCTTGTTTTTAAAACACTTTGTCACTTTAGCGCAATGCATGACATACTTAGTTTTGTTATGTTGCCTTCAAAATGTTGCCACATTTTTTGCCAAATTGTCCAGTAAGTCCTTATTATTTTGTGAAATACTGATATTGACAGGATTGTTGGAGACAAAATCACAAACACACAAGTCCTGACAATAGAGTACCTCAGCTAGAAACCTCTTAGGAAGCCAGTTCCGGATCCTGAGCAGCTCTTGCGACCACCATTTTGAGGAAGGTTTTCGATTACAGTGGCAATGTAAGATTCCTACTTAAAAATCATTTTACAGGGCACACCAAGGTCTGATATACATCTCCCAGGGGAAAATGTGTGTTGCGCTGGCCCGCTTCGTACCAGGGTTACGTTTAGGAACCACAGCACGATGTCAGAGATGGGCTGACGAGGTTGTGCGGAGAAACAGGCGCCATTTTACGTGACAGGTTTGTTGGAATCGGGGCCCGTTAGTTCACAATATGCATTGTGCACCAAACCTACCTCTTGGAAATGTCATCTACATATCACCGGAACCTTGCTGGTATGTTGGAGCCTGTTTTGCATATCAGACGGACACTCAGGGAGATTAAAGGCCACAGTATAGTTCAGCCAGGAGTTCTGCCATCATGCTTCCATTTTTGTCAGGCGTTAGACAAGCCTCCCTCACGATTAGCCGTTTTGAATGTATTTTGAAATCATTAACAACTGTTGTTGTGCTCATCTCTAAATTAGACAAACAGCGCCACATAAGGGCCAGAGTTGACATTTAGGTGCTGGTTCTGAGCACCGGAAATCACAGGCCCAAATTAAGCACTGCTACAGACAACACTGCAAAGTAAAATTAAACTAAGAATATCTATTTACAAACTGCAGTTGTGACTTAATAATCATCATTATCTGCAGAGTTTTAGGAAATGGAAAAACTCTTCTAGGGAAGTTCAAGCTCTCACCTGGTAAATTGCTATATAAAAGAATACCTGAAAGCAGTTTATCTGGAAATGGTACTGAAGTTACGAAAGGTAATTCGTCATTAATCAAATTCATAATCAGATCTTTAATAAGATTTGTCAGTAATTGGTTTATCCGACCAACTGCTATAGCCTTATAGTCCGCTGCCGAGAGCTATACTGGTTGTTAAAGGTCTTGAACCCAAGTATAACGAGGGAGCGGGCCTTTAACAACTGGTATAACCCAAGACAGAAAGACTGTAAGGCTATTAAAACTTCCACCCAGTAAGGGTAGAACATTCTAAATTAAAAAGGGAGAAAAAGAAAGACAAACATTGGAATGCTGGAGCAGAAAGTTTATACCAGCCATTATAATCCCGGAGCGATTCCTTTGTATTCAATGGAGCTCTCAGCATTCCAATGTTTGTCTCTCTTTTGATCCCTTTTTCATTTTGCACATATACTATCTTTATCCCACTAGGGCTTTATCAATAGTTATTTCTGATACCAATGAAAGAAACATTTCTTTGTATTGTTATACAATACACGTACTTAGTGCCCCTGTTGCTGTTATTGGCATACGGTTGGGTGAACAGTACACCAAATAAAATTGGTAAGATGTTTTACGTTGATCTTTGGCAATGAATGGGAATATTTATATTTTAAAACATTTTATGTATTTATATGTTTTATTATTATTCTATATTGCCATTGTATTTTTACCTGAATTTGTGCAATATTACTTAGAGGTTGTTATATATTTATATACATGTAGTAATCATTTTTACTTTACCTCTATTGAAAGTCTTTTTAACGCATTATGTGCTAATTGTGTCAGTAACTTTACTATGTCTATTATGTAACGGCATCTTGCACTTTAAAAACGGTATGCCAGCCCCCATGACGGTGTCATGTGATCAAGGCTTCATTAAGCCAAAACTCGTCATGGCAGATTGGTGTTGGGCAAAGAAATAAATAATTTGCACCAATTTCTGGGTCTCGCTTCGTCTGTTTGGCTGAATTGCTAAGGTTGGGCGTCGACATACTGTATATATATATATATATATATATATATATATATATATACATATATATACATATATATATATATATATATATATTCACTGAAAAAACCATAGGTCATAGACCATATATAGTTAGGAATTCGCATTTACAATACCTTATTTTACTCACACAAAACCATTGAAATTCCATATATAGTTAGTTGCACTAACTATATATCGCGCACCCGCAATCCACTGCTGATGATGTCACATATTACATCATTCATGACATGGTCAGTGACATCACTGATGACATCACTGATGACATCTCAAATGACATCACTGATGACATCACTGATGACAACATCCAGTGACTGTATGTTTCTGTAAAGTTAAAATATGTCTTACATATTGAAGAATGAGTGGATGTATACGTGTCTGGATGAAGGATTTAGTAGGTGCATGACTGACTGTATGAGTGAGTGATTAAATGTGTCTCACTGAGTGCATGGGTTAGTGACTAAACTGTCTTAATTTGTGCATCATTATGTCTGTTGTTCTGTAAACTGTTGCATGTGTTGATAAGTAGCTATATGAGTAACTATATGGGTTATTGATTGGTTGCCCAAGTATTTGTATGGGAGACTGAGTGTGTGTGTGGGTGGCTGAGAGGTGTATGACTCTGTGCATAGATGTGTTAGCAGTTGATTCACTAGATGTATGGTTTCAAAAGTGCATGTGGAAACAGCTGTATGGGCGGTTGACTGTGTGCATGAGTGTATTGGTGAGTGAATGGATATCTCAGTGCTACATGTCAAAGTAAGTACATATGTAAAACACAGTACATGTGAGAGTTGACATATATAAATAACTGTGCATAAGAGCCAGTGAATGTGTGAGTGGCTGTATGGATCATTGTGAACTTGTATCAGGGATTGTATAAGAGAGTAAATATGTGTTAGTATATGTTTGAATAAGTAAAGTTTGTATAACTGTATAGTTGAGGAAATGGAGGTGTGATTGATTCTTTGCATGACTGACTAGGTGTGTGAGTAACTCCATGGATGAGTGACAGTCTGTGAGTGTCTGTTTACACTGATTGTATCTAAGGTTATATTAGAGTCTGAAGAGGTTCATCGTATTATCACATGAATGATATCATCAGTGATGTGATCAGTAATGTCAAATGAGATGTCATCAGTGATGTCATCAGTGATGTCATTTGAGATGCCATCAGTGATGTCATTTGAGATGTCATCAGTGATGTCATCAGTGATGTCACTGACCATGTCATGAATGATGTAATATGTGACATCATCAGCAGTGGATTGCGGGTGCGCGATATATAGTTAGTGCAACTAACTATATATGGAATTTCAATGGTTTTGTGTGAGTAAAATAAGGTTTTGTAAATGCGAATTCCTAACTATATATGGTCTATGACCTATGGTTTTTTCAGTGAATTTTCAAGGTTTTGTAAATGCTAATTCCTAACTATATATGGTCTATAACATATGGTTTTTTCAGTGAATTTTCAAGGTTTTGTAAATGCTAATTCCTAACTATATATGGTCTATAGCCTTTGTTTTTTTCAGTGAATATATATATACATACATATATAAACATATATCATCTGTATATCTATATAAATACAAACATAAATGCATGCATACATATACTTATATGCATACAGATGCATGTTATTTACATGAAAGTTGAAAAAACACTAATAAAAGCAAAGCTAAAAAGCCACCTCATTACAAACAGAATGGCTTTAACTTAAACGAGGGCGAGATCTATTGCATTTTCAATGCTTGTTTACTTTGGTTCCATCAAGAAGGCATTCAGATGTGTCACACATTTGCCATAAATTCTGAATGTTAGCACTCTAGTTGCACATTAGATCACTGTAGTAAAGCTACTGCTCACCAGGGACGTCTGCTGCTGGTATTCAAAGTGCATGTTTCAGTCTGCATGTCAGAATTTTTTTAATGAAATAGAAGAGGATTTGAGAAGTCACTCAAAATGATCCCTAATTTTTCTTTCTGAAGCACTAATCATACTTTCTATGGCAAAATTAACCCCCTCATGTTGTTCCTTTTTAAATTGAGTGTTTTCAGACTTACCACTTCATTCCAATCAAGATGGCTTCTGGTGTGCCATACTTTTGTCATAAGTAAGACTGTTAGCGCTCTAGTTGTTCTTTAGAACACTCTGGGACATTCTGTCATTGGGCTATACTTGGGCTACATCTGGGTGATATTTGGGCTACATTTGGGCTCTTTTGTCTCTGGTGGCCATTTTGGGAGACTGCATGTCAGAATGTTTTAATGAAATAGAAAAGGATTTGAGAAGTCACTCAAAATGTGCCCTAATTTTTCATTCTGCAGCACTAATCATACTTTCTATGGCAAAATATACCCCCTCATGTTGTTTCTTTTTAAATTAAATGTTTTAAGAGTTACCACTTTATTCCAATCAAGATGGCTTCAGGTGTGCCATACCTTTGTAATAAGTAGGAATGTTAGCGCTCTAGTTGTTCTTTAGAACACTCTGTGACATTCTGTCATTGGGCTATACTTGGGCTACATCTGGGTGATATTTGGGCTACATTTGGGCTCTTTTGTCTCTGGTGGCCATTTTGGGAGACTGCATGTCAGAATGTTTTAATAAAATAGAAAAGGATTTGAGAAGTCACTCAAAATGTGCCCTAATTTTTCATTCTGCAGCACTAATCATACTTTCTATGGCAAAATATACCCCCTCATGTTGTTTCTTTTTAAATTAAATGTTTTAAGAGTTACCACTTTATTCCAATCAAGATGGCTTCAGGTGTGCCATACCTTTGTAATAAGTAGGACTGTTAGCGCTCTAGTTGTTCTTTAGAACACTCTGGGACATTCTGTCATTGGGCTATACTTGGGCTACATCTGGGTGATATTTGGGCTACATTTGGGCTCTTTTGTCTCTGGTGGCCATTTTGGGAGCTGCATGTCAGAATGTTTTAATAAAATAGAAAAGGATTTGAGAAGTCACTCAAAATGTGCCCTAATTTTTCATTCTGAAACACTAATCATACTTTCTATGGCAAAATATACCCCCCTCATGTTGTTTCTTTTTAAATTAAATGTTTTAAGAGTTACCACTTTATTCCAATCAAGATGGCTTCAGGTGTGCCATACCTTTGTAATAAGTAGGACTGTTAGCGCTCTAGTTGTTCTTTAGAACACTCTAGGAGGCTGCAGTAGAACACAAAGGAATCAACTGACAGTCTCTGTCCTTGTTGGATGTTTATGTTTTACTGAGAATGTCAGACTTCATTTTCACATGACTGAGAAAGATAATGTGAATTTACAGAAAATATGCTTTCAGTTTAGCTTATAGATCCCCTTCCAAACCACTGTGGGAAAATCATGAGATATTAGTTTTCTTTCAAACAATATTCATGATATCACAGCAGAAGGTTTTTTCACATGGTAAAATCACCTTAGAACCCACCACAATTCCTAAAACGAGTATGGTACCATCAACAAATGATTTATAATGTAACTAAAGTCCTAAAACCCTCTATTAACTACAATGCTTTTTAATGAGGTGCTATCATGTATATTGGTCCCAAGATGGCTGCCAACACTTCTTGGATGAAGTGCTGACAGCCAATCAGATCAGATGTGTGGTTAGGCTCCGCCCAGATATATATCTTTTTTTGAACCTAAATTACTCAAAATCCACTGGAGCACATATATTGAGACCTAGCAAAGGCACATCGGGCTAACAGTCCCTACAATTTTGCCAAGTTTCGTGCAAATCCATTCACCCGTTCAAGCTAAAAGTGAGGCCAACCGCCCTATGGAAATTAACATGGGAAAAACGCGTTTTGGGACCCCCCTTTTTTCTTGGCCTCCCCTTGATGAAACCCCCCCAAATTGTCAGGGGCTGCTCAGAAACAAAATGTTCAATTTTTCTGAAAATTTCAGCCAATTCCGTCCACAAACGCCAAAGTTATTAGACATAGAATTTTCAAAAATCCCATAGAGAAAAAATCCTAACTATATATACCTACTGGCGACCGCCAGTAGGTAATATATATATATATATATATATATATATATATATATATATATATATATATATATATATATATATATATATATATATATATATATATATATATAACCTACTGGCGGTCGCCAGTAGGTAGTTATAGTTAGGATTTTTTTCAATGTTAAATCTCAAAATTCTATTTGGAATAACTTTAGCGCCGGTTCACGAATCTGCCTGAAAATTTCCTCAAAATGGCCTCGTCGAGCTCCGGTTCTTCCCTGAAAGTTTGGGGGGGATGCGTCAAGCGGGGGCCGAGATAAAAGGGGGGTCCCAAAACGCGTTTTCCCCATGTTAATTTCCATAGAGCGGTCGACCTCACTTTTAGCCCGAACGGCTGAATGGATTTCCACTAAACTTGGCAAAATTGTAGGGACTGGTAGCCCGATGTGCCTTTGCTATGTCTCAAGATATGTGTTCCAGTGGATTTTAAGTAATTTAGGTTCAAAAAAATATATATATCTATGGCAGCGCCCCGGTACGCGCACCGGGGAGCGCTCCGGGCGCGCCACGCGACTTGCGCACAAAAAGCTGATTGGCTCTCGGGTGTCGGTAAACATTCCAAACGGTCCGGAGCGTCCGCCATCTTGTGTCTCGGTAGGATCGAGACACAAGAGGTGGCCAAAAGAAAGGGGGAAAAGACCATTCGGGGGCAGAGTAGGCCCCCCTGACCCCCTAGGTTTTATGTGGGGGCTATAAAAGGGCCCCGCGGGGCAAAAAAAAATAATATTTTTTTCGATTTGCGCGGGGGGAGCGCCCGGTACGCACACCGGGGAGCGCACCGGGGAGCGCACCGGGAAGAAAAGAGAATGGCAGAGTTTAAAAATTTAAGTCATTTTATATAAATGGGAGGTAGTTCTGAAAAGAACTGTTTTTTTTCTTTATTTTGTTTATATTTTTTTATTGTTTTTTTGATTTTTTTTACTTTTTATGGCTTTTCTGAACAGTTTTATATTTTTTTTGTATTTTCTTGGGGGAGAAACAAAAAACAGGGAATTGTAAATGGCTCAACTGGAGCAAAAAAAATTCTGCAAAAAATTAGGGTTTTTCGGGCACTTATGGTTATCCCCAGCACTGATGATAAGTTTAACACTTAGCTCACCATAGCAAATTAACTTACCACAATATTTGCACATGATTTTAAAATCGTTAAATTTGGGTTGTATGATAGGCATTGTCTCTGTTGCCTCTGAACCCGATGGAGTTGGTTCTTTTGATGTTGAGGGTATAGATGATGATGGGGGTAGCTTACTGCAGAGGTCCCTTACCTCTGCAGCAGACTAGTTGATTGGGTGCCAACGGATCATGTGCCGAATCATGGTATGATTCCCGAAGGAATATTTTTTGTTAGGGTTCCCCCTGGACAGCTCAGCATCACAAATCAAACAAGTCACCTTCGCAGCGTTGACTTTTTTGAAACCCCTTGGGATTTTGTAGAACTGCCATACGAAGTGCTCTTTTGGTTTGTAGGGTTGATGAACTTCTTGCAGGAACTGCCTTGAGCTTCCCTCCTCTTTCTCCTCCTCCTCCTCTTCTTCTTGACCACCAATGTGATCTTCTGGTGGTCTTTTTGATGGTGGTGGTGGTGGTGGTGGGGCAGATGCTCCAGCTGCTGCTGCTACTGTAGCCATTTTTAATTAGAATACATTAGAGACAGATCTCCAAACAGGTCTTCCTCAGTCAAAGGACAAAGTCAGAATAAAAAAAAAGGAGGGGGCTTTCATCATTTGGAAAAAAAAAACTGTTCTCGACCAATGAGAAGTGTTATTTTCAAGTCACATGACCAGGGCTTTCATCATTTGGAAACCAAAAGTGATGTGAACCAATGAAAAGTGTTATTTTCAAGTCACATGAGCAGGGCGTTCATCATTTTGAAACCAAAAGTGTTGTGAACCAATGAAAAGTGTTATTTTCAAGGCACATGAGCAGGGATTTCATCATTTTGAAACCAAAAGTGTTGTGAACCAATGAAAAGTGTTATTTTCAGGTCACATGACCCGACGCGCTTACCCTACGCGACCCAGGGCGCGCCCCGGGGCGCGCCCCTGGTCGCGTAGCGTAAGCGCGTCAGAACGTTTTGCAATCGTATGCGCATGCGTGCTTCCGGGTGCGCTTACGCTGTGCAATTTTACAAATCCATTTTTCTCTGTTAGCCAGTTTTTTTTCGGGCGTGGTTTTTTTTTGAGTGTGTTCCTCACTAGGGAATCTCTGAAAGATTTAGATTTCCTGAAAGTAATTTGCGGTCTCCTGTCGACCTCCTTCCCCAGAATGGGATCATTTTTGATAATATGCCAATGTTTGTTGAGTATTCTTCTCACCTCAACATGTTGTTTTCAAAAGGTTGTTATGACTCTACACTGACTCTGTTTTTGTTGGGCGGTCTTCTGGTTGGAGAATAGGATATCCTCCCTTTTCTTTTTTGACACTTTACAGATTCCCTGATCGATCCAATACTCAGGGTACCCTCTTTCTTTAAATCTTCTTTTCAGCACCCCTAGTTCTTTTACTGTCTCTTCTGGGGTACTACAATTTCGCCTAACCCTTAGGCTCTCTCCATAGGAAATGCTACACTTCAAATTCATGGGATGAAAGCTCTGCGCATGCAGCAATGTATTACCACTTGTGGGTTTTCTGTAAAGACTAGTTTGCAGCCTTCCATTTTCTACATAAACTTTGAGATCAAGGAAATAAACACTCTCACTGCTGATGGAACTAGTAAAAGAGAGATTCAGATCATTAGATTGCAGGCTGTTGATAAATGCCTTAACTTCGCATTCTGTACCTCTCCATACCAAAAATAGGTAGTCTATGAAACGACTCCAGTGAACTATATGTTCCTCCCACTCTTTTTGGTACTGCGTCCGGACAACCTGCTCCTCCCACCAGCCCATATGCAAATTAGCATAGCTGGGGGCGAAGCAGGTCCCCATGGCAGTACCAAACACTTGGTGAAAAAGTTGCCCATAAAATAGAAAAAGATTACTTGTCAAACATTTTTCCACGATGCGTAGAATCATTTGAGTATGTGACCACAGAGTGATAGATCTTGTACCCAAAAAGTGTTTTACTGCACGTAAGCCATCAGAATGCCTTATACTAGTGTATAATGTGACGTCGCTCTGTGGAGTCTGGAATGCATTGGAGCCATATAATCGCGCCTTTCCCTGCCTTGTCAGTTTTTGACCTTCTTAGCCTTATCTCTACTGCCTTTATTAAGGGTCTGATGTCTGAGGCCTGGAGACACCATTGGGCTGGGCCCCGCTTGTTAGGTGCCACCAATTCGCTGATTCAGAAGGCGCCAAAAAATGCAGTGGTGAATGCTGCCCTGAAGAGTTGAAGTTCAAAACTTTCTTTTGTAACCCCTACCAATGCTTCTATTAGCTGGCCCAGCTTCTTAAAATCAATGGGGCGCCTGGTGTCCGCCCTTACCCCCTCAGCTTTTTTCCACCCTTTTAATGCTGCCTTGAGGTATTGGGATGCTGTGGGATCCTCCCCCGTGTGGATTTTGGCAAAGTGGGCAATGGCTGTCAGATGGGCCTGCACCCATGACCTTGTCTTTTTGTTATTAAACGCCCACTGTATAAATTTCTCCAACGCTGTCTGTGTTCCAGCCTTGTTGCCCAGTGACTGTATGCCACCAATTCTCATTGCTGTGGCTGCGTACTTCTTGTACCTTCTGATTGCCTCGGGGGTAAGTGATGGATTTACCAGAAATGCATGATGCATACTAAAAAGGTATTTAGGAATCGCAAACGGCCGATTTTACCGAATCGCACCGTTTGCGATTCCTAAATAGCTTGATGCATGTGCCCCTATATCTTCCTCAGTGACCTTTATTTACATATTGATGACCCTAATAACAAGAACTCGCACACCTCCCCGACAGTATGAGAAGCCACAGATTGACCCAGATCGTCCATGACCCTACACACACTGCAGGACACACGCTGGACCCCATTTTCAACTCCAGCAACCGCATCAAATACAGCCACGTCACAGAACTCACATGGAACGATCACTCCAATATCCACTTCAGCATCGCCAGCCCTCACACCGCCACCCCCAAGAGGACCAGTGCCTCCCACTGAAGGTACAACAAAATCTGAGAGACCAGATGAACAGATGCCCTCAACACTTTCAACCCTGATACCTCCTCAAACAGGGAGTGAAGAACTTCAACACCTGGATCACAAATTGCGCCCAACAAGATCCTACCCATCAAGAGCAATATCCTGAGAAAATCCTCCATAAAATCCAGTTGGAACACCAAAGAACTTAGAACAGCAAAACAAGACAGCAAGCAGCTGGAAAGGAGATGGTGTGTCAGCAAGGATATCTCCAAGAGTGCAGCCTTTAAGACCTCCCTCAACCTCTACCACCACCTGCTGAGGGCAATGAAGAAGTTAGCCTTAGCCGCCCTCATTAAAACCTGTGCCAACAACACCAAGGAACTTTACAACATCGTTAGCATTTAAAGAGGGGCTCGGGTTGAGCATATCTAGACCATTGAGTACTGCAGTACTTTCACAGTACTAAAAATGTCACTTTCACTCACATCAGCCATTCTCTTACTGTAGATCTGGAGAAAAACCCTGGTACCAAAACAATGTGATAAGCTGGCTGACGAAAAATGTTGTGGCCACCACTACAGGACTTGAGACTCTGTCCCAGAGTCCTGAAAAAAGAAAAAGTAAAAAAGGGCTCATAAGGAGACAGGATGAACACACCCTGACAACCAGGTGCCTATCTGTAAGAGTCTAACAGTAACCCTCCCTAAGGTTAAAATTGTTTAAAAAAAATATTGTTGGTTGCAGGAATAAGTTAGGTTGCATGGCTGTGCATGGGCGGGTTAGGAGTTTATGGGAGGGTTGGCTTGCTAAAGAGGGTTGGGCACAGGGTAGATACCCCACTGTAAATGACTGAATGCTGTGGACAGCAGAGAGTTTGGCTGCCTGCAAAGGGCTGGACAGAGAATGCTCGCAAAATGGTTGGGCACAAGCTGAAGGGGTAAACAGTAATTCTGTCTTGTATATGATTATAGGCCCATTGTTACCAACTTTATTTTTTTAAGTTATATAAGGGTTTATTGAGTAATGTGAATAGTAGTGTCATGGACAATGTAATTAGTGATGTCATCTAAAATGTCAATGATGTAATTTAACATGTCATGAGTGATGTAATATGTGAAGTCATAAGCAGTGCTCAATGGAGGCATAATATTAAGATCACTAAACGATAATTGACAATATAACATCACTTTTGTTTTTTCGTGTAGAAAAAAACAATATATATATATATATATATATATATATATATATATATATATATATATATGTTACCTACTGGCGGTCGCCAGTAGGTATATATAGTTAGGATTTTTTTCCTATGGGATTTCTGAAAATTCTATGTCGAATAACTTTGGCGTTTGTGGACGGAATTGGCTGAAATTTTCTGGAAAATGGCACATTTTGTTTCTGAGCAGCCCCATATAATTTGGGGGGGTTTCGTCAAGGGGGGGCCGAGAAAAAAGGGGGGTCCCAAAACGCGTTTTTCCCATTCATTTTTCCATAGGGCGGTTGGAATCACTTTTAGCTCGAACGGCTGAATGGATTTACACGAAACTTGGCAAAATTGTAGATATGGTTTGCCTGACGTGCCTTTGCTATGTCTCAATATATGTGCTCCAGTGGATTTTGAGAAATTAACATTTTAAAAAACAGATATATCTGTGACAGCGCTCCAGTGAGCGCCCCGGTTCGCGTACCTGACGCGTAACGGAACTTCGCGAAGCGAAGGTGATTGGCTCTCCGGTGTCTGTCAACATTCTAAACAGTCCGGACCAGCCGCCATCTTGTCTCTCGGTAGGATCGAGAGACAAGAGGTGGAGAAAAACGAAGGGGGAAATTAATGAAAGGGGGCAAGGTAGACCCCTTCTGACCCCCTAGGAATGATGTGGGGGCTATTAAATGGTCCCGTGGGGCAAAAAATAAAAAAAATTGATTTTTGGCGGTAGAAGCGCTACCCGGTACGCGAACCGGGTAGCTCACCGGTAGCGTAACGGGAGTTCGCCATTTTGTGTTTCGGTCGAATTTAATCACAAGATGGAGGAAAAACAATGTGGGAAATGGGTATAAGGGGGCACGGGAGACATATCCTGACCCCCTAGGTTTTCTGAGGGTGGTTGAGGAGACTCATATATGTTGGGAAAAAAAATTGGGAATTTTTCGCGTGGTTAGCTGCCGGTACGCGAACCGGGTAGCGAACCGGGAAGCGAACATAAGTGAAAATTAGTGAAAAAAGGTACATTCGAAATTTTAAAAGAGTAATTATAGTTAAGGTAGCTCTGAAAAGAGCTTTTGGGTTCTGTGTAAGTTCTAGGTACTTATAAGTAGGTACCAATATACAGTCTTAAATTTTGTATGAAAACTCTGTTTCCCTCTTCTGAGAAGTGCACACCATCTCCTCTGTAGATATCTTGCATGTAGTAACGCAAGTTATTGTTGTAGATGGAGCCCATTCCATGGTCTCTCATATAAGCTGAAACAGACTTATTTACATGCTTCCTCGCTTTCTCAATTTGTGGACAAAATTGATCGGACCACCTCCATTTCTGTCTTTGGCATATATTGGAATATACCAAGGCAGTTTGAGGAAAAAGTGACATCAATTGCTTACAGGTGTCCTTTAAAAGCATTTCCAGACCTACCCCAATCAAAGTGCCCAAATCATTTCCTCCACAGTGCACTATTATGAGGTCAGGGTTTGGCAAATGTAAAAAGGTTTTCACCAATGGTATCAATTGGTGACATCTCAATCCTCTTTGGCCAATCCATTTGATTTCCACATTTTGTAAATTGAGGTTGTGTAAATTTCTGTTATCAGCATACCTGTGAGCCCAGTGAATGTAGCTATGTCCAATAATCCAGACAGAAAACATGGTGAGAGGAGGTTCTGCTGCAGTCAGATGAAGTGTGGGAATGAAATGGCAGTTGAAACAGTTGGAGTTTGTAAAGAAAAAAAACTGTGGAGTTTCAGTGCTAATGATTCACTAGCAGTAATTGGTGGATTTCCATTTCTGAAAACAGAAAGTTAGGGTGCATGGATGTGTTCTTTGAAAGATGTAATTTGAATGGTTAAGAAAAAATGATTTTAAGAAACATTGCAGTGGATTAGCAGGTGTACTGAGAGTTCAGAGTTCATTTGAAACATTGTTGTGTGAACTTGTAAACATGAGAGGTCTTTCAGGAGGTAGTTGCTATGGAAAAAGGGCAGAAAGGGCAGAGGGGGGAAGGCTGTTGATTTGAAAAAAGTGAGAGAAGAGTTTTGATTGGGTGACATGAGAGATATGTGTGATGAAATACAGCATGTCTGTGCCTTTGTTGGTTGCAGCCTCTAGAGTGCATACCCTTTGCTCTGCTAAAGAAAAATTGGTGTGTGTCTGAGACTGTTTTGAAATTCAAAAAGGATTTGCTAAGGTGAGAAAAAATTCATTTAATTTAGATAGAGACTAGTATAGTTTATGGAGAAATTAAGCAAGCCAGCTGTGCATATAAAATGTTGTTTTGTGTCAAGTGTTTTCATTATTTTTTCCAAAAAGATTTTGCTTATTTGACAAATTATAATTATAGATAATGTGAAGTATTAGTATTGACAGGGTGTGCTTGTACATAGGAGCTGTGCTGTGTTTTCAAATTATGACCAGAAAATCGTTTTTTTAAAAAAAGAAATGCTTTTCACATTTATGAGAAGGACAACATGGGGTCTGCTTTTTTAAATAAATATTTCACTTCCCAACATGAATATGGGAGAATAATTTGCTTGTTTGTTGGTTTAAAAACTCGTTTCTTGAAGTCATTTAGGTTTCACAATATGTTCTGCAAGAGTTACATAGTCAACATGGGGGCATATTTACAAGGCTTATGAGCCACATTCACGTCATTTTCCCCATTTTAAAAGTGACTTTAAAGGTGGTGCAAGGTCCTTGTAAATACACCCTCATGAGTGCTTTGCAAATTTAAGTCATTTTCCCCTGGTGCATGTGCCTTGTAAATACGCCCCTATGTGTGCTAGACAATTTTAAGTTACTTCTCCCAAGAATCTGGGAGACTAATTTGCTTACATGATGTGTTTAAAAATCGTGCTTAGGTGAGAAAAGATTCCTTTAATTTAGAAAGAGATTAGTATGCTTTTTGGAGAAAATAAGGAAGCCAGCTAGGGTGTGCTTGTACATAGGAGCTGTGCTGTGTTTTCAAATTATGACCAGAAAATCGTTTTAAAAAAAATAGAAATACTTTTCACATTTATGAGAAGGACAAAATGGGGTCTGCTTTTTTAAATAAATATTTCACTTCCCAACATGAATATGGGAGAATAATTTGCTTGTTTGTCGGTTTAAAAACTCATTTCTTGAAGTCATTTAGGTTTCACAATATGTACTGCTAGAGTTTCATAGTCACTATGATAATAATGGTATACATTTAGGACTGTTTAGGGGGCATGGTTATGCTGAGGCTTCTGTAATTGTCAAAGGAGGAGAATTATGTACATTGCACTGCTGCATACAGTCCTCACCTTCTGCGTACTCTTGGATATGCTAGACTATATCTGCTCAATGAGATACCTAAGCTGAGGAAACACAGGTGATGTGATTGTGAAATGACCTATGTGTGCTAGACAATTTTAAGTTACTTCTCCCATGAATCTGGGAGACTAATTTGCTTACATGATGTGTTTAAAAATCGTGCTAAGGTGAGAAAAGATTCCTTTAATTTAGAAAGAGATTAGTATGCTTTTTGGAGCAAATAAGGAAGCCAGCTAGGGTGTGCTTGTACATAGGAGCTGTGCTGTGTTTTCAAATTATGACCAGAAAATTGCACTGCTGCATACAGTCCTCACCTTCTGCGTACTCTTGGATATGCTAGACTATATCTGCTCAATGAGATTCCTAAGCTGAGGAAACACAGGTGATGTGATTGTGAAATGAGCAAAAATATTTGCACGTTTTTCAATTACATCACCTGTGTTTACTAACATTACTAATCACATTGTGCAGATGAGGTTTAGGCCTGTCCAGGGAGACAGAGGAGGTCTAGCCTTTGTTCAAGAGTGCAGTGGACATGACTCACTTCATCTGTAGGCCTGCACATGTATTATCTCCTCTGTACTCTTCAACAAGCCTAAATTTCATCTGCAACCCTGAGTAGGCCTCACCTCAAACAAACTTTTGTGACTGCAAGACCTGCCTTTTTGCTCCTGGATATTTCTTGGTTTTACCATGGCTGCCAGACAATCCAGCATACCTCTGGATAGGCCACACCTTATGCTGGTGCAAGGGCCTTGTAAATACGCCCTCATGTATGCTTGGCAATTTTAACTCACTTCCCCCTGGTGCAAGAGCGTTGTAAATACGCCCTCATGTCTGCTTGGCAATTTTAAGTCACTTTCCCCTGGTGCAAGGGCCTTGTAAATACACCCCCATGTGTGCTTGGCAATTTTAGGTCACTTCCCCCTGGTGCAAGGGCCTTATAAATACGCCCCCATGTGTGCTTGGCAATTTTAAGTCACTTCCCCCTGGTACAAGGGCCTTTTAAATATGCCTTCATGTGTTCTTGGCAATTTTAAGTCAATAACAATAACATCAACAATGTCCGATGTGGTGCAATCTCTAGATGTGGAACAATTTCTAGATGAGGAACAATGTCTAGATGAGGAACAATCTCTAGATGTGGAACAATCTCTAGATGAGGAACAATCTGTAGATGTTGATTTAAAATTATATAAAAGTTTTCAAAAACACCCTGTGTGAAGTGTTTTTAATATAACTGTGAAATAGAGTCTCAAAATTAGTTGAGATTAACATATAACAGAGCACAGGTCATATGTAGAAGCATTCCATTCCATTGGTACTATTTGAGATTTTTAAATTTGTCTATGTTGTTAAATTACTGTAGGTAGAATTGACAACTAGTGTGTTAATTGTTTGCCTACTGTTATTGGTTTACTGTTTGGTAATAGTGGTTAATAACAATTTTTTAAACATTTTTCCACAGATTTAACTGAAGATCTTTTGAAAAATTTAAAAATGCCCTCAAGGCAGAGGAAACAAAAAGAAGCAAAGCGACTTACACTCCACCTTGGTAAAGATTTGCAGCAGTCCTCTACTATTAAATCGTTTCAAGTCGCCAAAAAAGCTCCGGGTAAGAAAATGAAATCATTTTTAAAAAGAATTTGCAGACAAAAAAATACCACTATAGAACATGTTTTATTGCAGAAGAAGAGAGACAATTTAAAGGAAAAGGAAAGGCCCGTCAAAGAAGTTTCTGCTAGAGCAGGAGATAACTCTGTGCATGGCAGTAGAAGGAAAAATCAGTTCAGGGACATTCGTAGGCGAATGTTCCGCAACAGGATAATTGTCAATTTGTTAAAAAATATTAAGAAAGGCCAACAGAAAGTGGCATTTTATAAGAAAAAGAAAAATGTAGAGAAAATTATTGATCAGGCTTTCGAAATTAAGCGAAACTTCTTTATTTTGGTAATCAATAGAATTAGGAAACTAAACAAGGTAATTTATGATTTCAAATCAAATATTAGATGGAAGAGAGTAGTTAATCATAGTAATTTTTGTGAAGTTTTCTCAGGAGAATGGATGCATAGTTCAAGTTGTAAGGCATTTTTCAAGGAGGAGAGTTACTTCCAGGACAATGATTTGGTGCATGCAGTTGACACCAGTGGTCGAGCATATGAGGTGAAAGATGGTTGTCCGGTTGAAAAAGAAAAACTTGTGTCTGCAGGTGTTAGGTGATGAGGTTTTAGGAAGATGTCCTAAGGGTCCAGTGTACACATGGAAGTGTAGTAGTATTTGTAGTGTGCGGCAGGATTCCATCAATTTGCTTTGTGATTTTGTTCGTACATTTAATAAGAAAAGTTTAAAACAGAAAATGAAGTTGTTGCAAGAATTAGATCCTTGCAGAGTGAGAGAAGTAACAGGTTTGCATGGGCATTCACTGGCTTGTCTTTCCAGAAGAGTATGCCAGAGTGTTTTTCATCATTTCAGGATGCTAGCAGTGCATCATAATAAAGTGAGGAAATTAGTGAGAATGTTGTATTATGCTAAGAGTCCAGCAATTATGCTTAAACAATTGAGCAGTGCTCTTTTGCATGGTTCAGAACTACATGTGAAGAATATTTGTGATGAAATTGACTTCTGTTACTTTGCTAGTAAAGAGAACAATGTTGAAATTGACCCAGTAGAAGAAGGTAATGTGGAGGAGAGTGTACAGATTTCTAATATAGATAAGTTTCACAAGGACATTTCCATCTTTCAGGTGAAATTAAGTGAGAGGCCTAATTTCACTTGTGTGTGTTGTCGATGGACTTATTATAGGAATCAGACTAAGTTAGTGGATTTATATGCAAAAAATGAAATGGAAAACAATAGTGAATGGAAGGATTTTGCCACATACTTGATGGTAGAAAATTGTTTTGATTTGGGATCGGACCAACGTATGTGTACTTATTGTTTTAACAAATTAAACCAAAACCGGATGCCTGCTAGAGCGGTTCATAATAATCTGGAATTGGTTAACATTCCTTCTGAATTGAAGGATTTAAATACTTATGAATCTATTTTGATTCAAAGTGTGCATCCCTTTCAGGCTATTGTACAAATGGAGCCAAAAACAGGGAAATTGCCTCCATCAGATTTACAGAGAGGATTAAAGGGAAGAGTTGTTTATTTGCCTTTAGATTTGAAGAAAAACATTAATACAATTGGAGTAGAGAAAGTGGAATAGGAACCTCTGGTTTTCCTAGTTAATGGGGTTCCGACAAAGAGTAAGAAAATCTGGCAAGATTTAGTGGATGTTAGGAAAGTCAAAAAGGCAACATTGTATTTGATAAAAAACAATGAGTACTACAAGAATGTATGTGTTGCAGAAGAGGAAGTAAGTGAAGAAGAAGACAGCGAATTGTGTGCTGGACAAATTGAGAAAGTAGAAGCCTCTAAAAATGAAGAAATATATGAACATTATAGTGTTCATCCTTTGCATTCCAAGGAAGTCATGGGGAATGCTATTGAGTTGTTTCAAATGAAACAAGCCAAAGGGAGTCCCATTAGTGTTTGGGAGGAAAGTTTGGAAGCTCTGTGTTTTCCACAGTTATTTCCCACAGGTTGAGGAGGACGATATGATGAGCGACCTGATCAAATTCCTGCTTCTGAATACCGGACTTTACGATTGTATGCAGAAGATCCTAGGTTTCGTCAATGCATTCCCTATTTGTTTCATCTACTGTTTGAAAGTGATCTGTCTGGACTGTCTTATGCAGTGAACCACATCCTGAAAAGTGGTGTACAACTGTGAAATATCTCAGCAAGGGACTTTATGGATAAAGTGAATGTGCAAGACAGTATTTTGGATTCTCATCTGATTAATCTGATGGCATGTCAGCGTGGTACTAATGAGTATTGGTACCGTCGTCATGGTGACTTAAAATGTATGCTGAGGAACTTAGGGGCATATTATCAAGGGGACTTATCTCCGCTTTTTTGGCTTTAAAAGCCAAGAAAGCGGAGATAAAATTATCTCCCTATTACCTAGCTGCCGCTAACCCCAGTTAGCGACAGCTAGTAGGAGATAGCGACTATCTTGGGCCCCACTTTGCATGTCAGTGATATTTATCACTAATGAGATGCAAAGTGGGCGTGCCAAGATTTTAGAGACTGAAAACAGTTGCTAACATCGCTATCTCCTATTACCAACTTTTGGAGATATTCGCACTAAGCGGGAATATCTCCAAAAGCTAACACCTGCCCTGACCAGTTCTTAGCCATGTTATCCAATGGGAGGTGGATAACATGGCTAAGAGCATTAGCTCGCTAATGCATGAATATCGCTGACTTTCCAGCGATATTCATGCTTTGCGGCGATTTTTACCGCATTTGCGTTAAACCTTGGTAATACCAAGGTTTGTTTGCGGTAAAAATCGCCGCAGCGCTGCGGTAAATTTTTGTCTCTAACCAAGCAATAGCGATAATTATCGCTATTGCTTGGTAATACGCCCCTTAGGAACTCCCACATGGTTCCTCACTCTCAGCTGTGCTGAGTATGGCTGGGAAGACTTACTTGAATTTCTACGAGAGGCAAATGGAAACATTGAAAATATTGAATTCAAGACACCCGGAGAACTGTGCTCTTTGGATCCAGTGAATGTATGCAGGTACTTCAATCATAGATTTGAAGCTATGATGTCTTTCATAACGAACAAGAAAAATCCACCTCTTGGAAAGGTGTTGGATTTCTTCTGGAGAAAGGAGTATCAAGCAAGAGGTGCTCCTCATATACATATGCTGCTATGGATCAAAGAAGCACCCAAATTTGGAACAGATCCGGATGACTTAGTGATGAATTTCATAGAACAGTATTCTACATGTGCTGTTCCAAAGACAAAGGAAGACAAAAGTCTAAGAGAACAAGTTTTACGGTTTCAAAGCCATCGTTGTGGAAAGTACTGTTGTCGTAAATTCAGAAACAAGAACAAGTACTATACAAAATGTCGTTTTGGATTTCCACGATCGGTGATATCTAAAGGAAGAGTGAACAAATTGATGTCTTCGCTGCGACATAATGTGACGAGGAAATCACCCAAAAATACATACAATTTGAAAAGAAACGAAGAGTCCAAGAACATCAACGACTACAACCCAGTGATTTTGCCCATGTGGAATGCTAACATGGATATACAGTTTGTGGCTGACAACTGTATGGCTGTGGCTCGGTATGTGACGTCTTACATCACAAAAAAAGAAAAGACAGAACTCAAGGATATATGGGAGGACATTTCCCATGAAAAGAGCCTCAGTAAGAAGTTGTACAGTTTCAGTCTGAAGATGTTGTCGCATCGAGAAATCGGAGCTTACGAATGTTCTGACCGGTTATCTTCAGCAAGTCTCTATGCCAAATCTAGGAGTATCATTTGGGCAAGTCTTGGTCTTTCTGCAACGCGTAATCGAGTTCTGAAACCTGTACGGGAAATTGAGTATTTGGCCGAGAAGGAGCCAAGCAGTACAGATATTTTGAAGACCAACATGTTGGATACATATTATCCAAATAGAAGCAGTCACCTGGAGAATGTTTGTCTGTATGAGGTTCTACAAAATTACATTTTCAAGAGGAACATCAAAGAAGATATTGATAAAGGAGTTTATGCTGTAATTGGAAGTGAGGGATGTCTGGTCAAGCAAAGAAAATGTCTATTGGCAAATCATCGAAAATTGGATTGCGAATCTCCAGAAAGAAAAGAGTTTTTCTATTTAGCTCTTTTGCAACTTTTCAAGCCTTGGCGTTCAGAAGAGGAACTGCTTGGAGATTTCCTCTGTTACGAAGACTCTTTCAATGCAGCCAAGGAGTCCATAGAATGTCCTGTTTTTCCAAAATATCTAGAAATGTTGAATGCAGAAATCGAGCAGGAAGCAACAATTGCAGCCGAGATTGTTAGAGACAGTTCTCAGGACAGTCAGAGTTCTGTTTCATTGTGTCAGGATCCACCAGGAGGACCAGTTATCGAAAATGAAGCTGCCACTGCCATGATTGAAGTGGAAAGCGCCATGGCACATGCTCAGGAGGATGCGGTTAACTTAGAAGATTTGGAAAGACAACTCAACGTTGAGCAGAGGAAAATATATGACGAAGTTACCAGCCAAATTGAGCATGGATTAAGTCATGAGAAGAAAGAGTGCTCATGTACGTTGTTGAAGCCTGTCCGACTGTACGTGAGTGGAGAAGCAGGAACTGGAAAAAGTTTCCTCATTAAAGCAATTTCATGTTATCTGCAGAAAAGGACTGAGTCATCGCTGTCTTGGGTTGTCACCGCTCCAACTGGCCTGGCAGCACATAACATTAAAGGTATTACTTTGCATCGGCTACTGATGCTGCCAGTGGAGCATGATAACAAATTACAATACCACAAGTTATCGGGAGATGCTTGTTGTGAAGTATCTAGAGTCCTGAAGAAGATGAAACTTCTTATCAATGACGAAGTAAGCATGGTTTCCAATGTCATGCTTGCCTTTGTGCATTTGAGAATGCAGGAAGTTCTTAAAACAGAGTATGATGTGTTATTTGGTGGCAAACACATCATTGTTTTCGGTGATCTTCTGCAGCTGACACCAGTGAAAGGACAACCAGTGTTTAAACTGCTTACACATGAAGATACCAGGAAGTGCCTAGGGAGCATTGGCAACGTTAACATATAGTTAAACTTCAATTATGCTGAGCTGCGTGAAAATATGCGTCAGGCGAAGGATGAAGATTACAAGAATATTCTACAAGATGTTAGAATCGGGATAGTGACTGAGCGTGGGAAAGAAGCTTTACATGCACGATTACTGTCAAATTTGTATCCAGAAGAAGACGTTCTGCCAGAGAATATTTTTCAGAAAATTACTGAGAAGAAATCTGGAATATGTTTGATGCCAACTCTTGCAGAATGTTCCATCTTCAACAACAAAATGTTGAATTTAGAAAACCAAGAGATTGTGAAACTGGAAGCTATTGACAGAATAGAGCATATGGGAGCAACAATTATTTTGTCTGAGAATTTGAAATCTAAATTGGATTCATTAGAGAAGACTATATCTAAAACTGCTGGTTTTGAAAAGACTCTGAATGTGTGCTTAAATTGCCGTATCATTTTGAGAAGGAATTTACATGTTGAAAGAGGTCTGGTAAATGGATCAATGGGTAATGTTGTTGATTTTGAGAAATACAGAAATAGAGATGGAATTGAATTTTTAAAAATTAAATTTGATGGCATTGAGGAAGTACAGCTAATTGGTCGTTGCACAGCTAGGTTTTTGCTTGTAAAAGACTTATATGTTCGCCGTAAGCAATTTCCTGTTTGCTTGACATATGCGGTGACAATCCATAAATCACAAGGTTTAAGTGTAGACAGTGCTTTGGTGAATATTGGCAGTTCTGTGTTCAAAGAGGGTATGGCTTATGTAGCATTGTCACGAGTCAGAACTTTACCGGGTTTGTACTTGATTGAGTGTGATGTCACAAACATTTGTGCGGATCTAGATTGTGTTAAGGAATACAATAGGTTAAGAAGAGAGTATGCGCCACATTTGCCTCAATATCCTTTGTTTGAGAAACGTGTGGTAGGCCGGAAACGAAGAAATATCAGTAATAGTAGGGAGGTTGTAGCAAAAAGACCAAAAGTCGATGAACCCAAAATTGTAAGCAGAAAGAAAATGAATTCTGTTGAAGACGTTGTTGGTTTTCAATTTGAAAATAGTTCTGGTGTCAACTGCTATGCTAATGTAGTGGTTAATGTTGTATTTTCTCTAGAAACTTTAAAAGAACAGATTGTGATCAATTCGGATCAAAGTTTTTGCTGTTTGTTGAATTCTGTGTTAGAGAAATGTAGCACTGATAGAACAAGAGTAGAAAGTGTGTCTGAAATTCGAAATCTGTTAGACAAATGTTCAGGTCAAACACAATTCTCTCAAAATATTCAGCAAGATTGTCAGGAGTTTTTAATGTATATGCTTAATGTATTGCAAGATGAAGGTGTAGATGTAGATCATCTGTTTGGCCTTTCTTATCAATGGCAGCATGACTGCGAGAATTGTACGTTATCAAGTACTACTAGTTTAGACTCAGAAAGATTTATATATTTAACTTTGCCAGACAGTAAATCAGTATCCTTTAATAAGCTAGTAAAAGCAGCTGATCAAAACATGGAGTGTAGCCAATGTAAGTCTGCAATGCTGTCCACATTATTTATACGAAGATATGGCCAGTATGTCATTTTAATGTTCCAACGATGTAGGCCTGATGGAACAAAATTGACAACTTTAATTAAAAATGTTGTGGCTTCTCAGTTGTCAATATCAGGAAGGACTTTTCTAACTGCAGCAATTATATATCATGAGGGTCCTTCAACAATATCAGGACATTACACAACTTATTTGAAGTCTGGAAACGGCTGGTCATTCTGCAATGATTCTTTTGTAACTTTCAAAAAAAGATTGCCTTTTCACCTTAAAAATTCTTACCTGGTGTTCTTACAACCAAAATTTTAGGGAAGGAATCTCGGGATTTGTTCTGAGGAATTCCAAGAGGTTCTAATGGCTCCTACACTATATAGCCTTGTGGATAAGTGTAGTACAGAGCAAAAACTGTTTGTTTTAATAAGCTAATTCAAGCATCAGATCAAAACAAGGAGTAGAGGTAATGTAAGTCTACAATGCTGTCCACATTATTTATAGAAACTTATGGGTGAAATGTCATTTTACAATTCCAACTATATAAACCGGATGTAAATAAGATGTCAAGTCTAATTAAAAATGTTTTGGCTACACAGTCGTCGATTTCAGGAAGAACATTTGTAACTGCTGCTATTATATGATATGATGGTCCTTTGACAACATCAGGATATTACACAGCTTATTTGAAATGTAAAAAAGGCTGGTCTTTCGGCAATGATTACCATTTGACTATGAAGCAATGTTGCCTTTTGACTTGTTTTCAGAAATGAGAATTTAGGGTAGGTAACTGGACTATAATGATTCTAGGTGTTGATATAATTTAGTGTGCTGTTTTAAATTGCTTTGTATGTCACATTTTTGTTAAAACGATGGAGCTTATCTTTCAGAAAGTGGCGGGCAGAAAATAATAACAGCACAACAGAGTATAAGCTGTTCATAGGACATTCTTTGACGTCATGGAAAGTAAGTTACTTTTGAGGAGTTCTGGTTTCTGATTGGTTATATTATATGGGTTTTTAAACACAATCATTTTGATTGTGTTTTTTTTCCCCCGCTGTTATATGATGAATACCTTCAACTCACTGTTTTTAGTGAAATTTGATATATTCTGAGAACAGCAAAAATAAACCATTTAATATGTATAATTAATTCTGTACTTTGAATTGTGATTTTTAATATGTACTCATCTTGTCTCATGCTCACTCATCTTTTACTACCTTCTATCAATTTTTAAATTTTTGTTCTTTCTTTCACAGATTGAAAGTATAAAAATAACAAGTGACTAAGTTAACGACAATTATAAGGTAAGTGTTTAGTACTCTTTCCGTTACATCTCTATCACATTTAACTTTTATTAGTTCCACTGCTTCATTTCTTTAACCCTCAGTTTCCTGCCTTTGCTACCTCCCTCATTTCTTTTCTATTACTTACTTATTCTACTCCTTCCACTCCTTTTCTCAGTCCCTCTGTTCTCACAGTTCCTCACTCCTTTTCACTCAGTCCGTTTCTCTAACACAAACTGTCACTGTCTCTTCACTCTTTCACAAGTTGTTCTTTATGCTTTCTCTCTGTAGTTCATGCACAGTATCTTATTTTCATTTCTTTGCTGTTTCAATTATTCTTTTTCTATCACTTCTTCTTTTTGTTTTTTCTCTCTGTCATTCCACATGTTTTTATCTTATTCACTATGATACACCTTGTTTTAATCCTCTTTACTAACACTCTCTTTTTTTTAACACCTTCCCTCAGGGTTGTTGTTTTAGTCCGGTTCTATCCCTACTTCTTATTCCACATCCTTTACTCTGTTTTTTTTTTATTTGAAAATTCATTCACATTCTCCAAGTAACTCTTGTTTATTATTCTTCTACACTCTTTTTTCTTTCACTTCCTTTTCTATTTTCTTTTTCTCAATTTTTCCCTCTTACAACTTTTCTTTGTATAATTATCTATTATACAGTATGTCTGTGTTACTCCCTCTAGCTGTCTTTCTTTTAACATTATTCTCTCTGTCTCCTTCCCTTATATACACTATTTTTTTTTCCATTTTTTTTTTGGTTCGCTTCCGGTTCGCGTACCGGGGCGCGAACCAGGAAGCGAATCAAAAAAAAAAGAGAATGCAGAGTGATAGATCTTGTACCCAAAAAGTGTTTTACTGCACGTAAGCCATCAGAATGCCTTATACTAGTGTATAATGTGACGTCGCTCTGTGGTCACATACTCAAATGATTCTACGCATGGTGGAAAAATGTTTGCCAAGTAATTTTTTTCTATTTTATGGGCAACTTTTTCACGTGTGTGGTACTGCTATGGGGACCTGCTTCGCCCCCAGCTATGCTAATTTGCATATGGGCTGGTGGGAGGAGCAGGTTGTCCGGACGCAGTACTAAAAAGAGTGGGAGGAACATATAGTTCACTGGAGTCGTTACATAGACGACCTATTTTTGGTATGGAGAGGTACAGATTGCGAAGTTAAGCATTTATCAACAGCCTGCAATCTAATGATCTGAATCTCTCTTTTACTAGTTCCATCAGCAGTGAGAGTGTAAATTTCCTTGACATCAAAGTTTATGTAGAAAATGGAAGGCTGCAAACTAGTCTTTACAGAAAACCCACAAGTGGTAATACATTGCTGCATGCGCAGAGCTTTCATCCCATGAATTTGAAGTGTAGCATTCCCTATGGAGAGAGCCTAAGGGTTAGGCGAAATTGTAGTAGCCCAGAAGACACAGTAAAAGAACTAGGGGTGCTGAAAAGAAGATTTAAAGAAAGAGGGTACCCTGAGAATTGGATCGATCAGGGAATCTGTAAAGCGTCAAAAAAGAAAAGGGAGGATATCCTATTCTCCAACCAGAAGACCGCCCAACAAAAACAGAGTCAGTGTAGATTCATAACAACCTTTTGTAAACAACATGTTGAGGTGAGAAGAACACTCAACAAACATTGGCATATTATCAAAAATGATCCCATTCTTGGGAAGGAGGTCGACAGGAGACCAAAAATTACTTTCAGGAAATCTAAATCTTTCAGAGATTCCCTAGTGAGCAACACACTCAAAAAACCACGCCCGAAAAAAAACTGGCTCACATAGAAAAATGGATTTGTAAAATGTCTAAAGTGCAAGGCATGCACGCATGGTGTAAACTGTAGCAAGTACAAACTGGGCCTTTCCAGCAGGATTGAAAAAATTACAGGCAAATACACATGCAAGACAGAGTACGCTGTCTACGTGTTGCAATGCCCTTGTGGCTTGCGATACGTAGGCAGCACAATAAATGAAGTACATAAACGCATTTTACAACACTTCGAGCCATCAAAAATTCTGACAGATCCTATGCTGTAGCGCGACATTTCGAGAGTGCACATAATAGAGATACTAATGGTCTTACATATTATGTGATTGACTCCACTCCAGCGAGCTTGAGAGGCGGTAACCGCCTTAAAAAATTGAGACGGTTAGAGTCTCGATACATCCTCAAGCTAGATTCAAAACAGCCTAGGGGCCTCAACATTGAGGAAGATTTACACACACACACTTTTAAAAATGAATCATGTGAATATGTATGGGTAGCCGCCTGTAGTAAGAGTACTAATTAATCACGGTTAGGATGTTTTTGGACAGACATGCTATGCACTAAATTCACTGAATTGACATTGATGATATTCCCATAGAAACTGTATTCGAAAATGAATTTTGGCAAAACAAATGTATTGATATAGTGATTTTGGCATTAATGGATTACGGCATGTTCAGAGCAGGATGACTTAGTTGTGGGATGCGTAAGCTCACTTGAGCTTGATTTTGACTATGGATTATTTTCTATTGCAGTCCATTGCCAATCAATATAATATTTAAGGGCCCACTTGGGCATTATTCTTGGACTGTGCATCCGAGCATTGTCGACAAAGTTTGTTGATATAGTTTGTTGACAAATTTCAATGAAATGCGGAGCTGAGCATAGGTGATTTACGGAATGCTCTAAATTGCCAAATAATGTTTAAATGATTTTTTGCCAGAACTACTGAAATGTATTTATTGCAAATGTAATTGCCACGTTGTTTTGCTTGGGAAAAGAGTAATTTTCAATGTGTTGGTGTGACTATGCAAAAACTACGAGTCTGTCTTTCATGTCATTTGACATGTAGTTCATTACGTGTAGTTTCGTTATTTAAAAATGGCCGCACGCTTTTTCCTTTTGTCCAGTGAGCAAGACTGCTTGGCAGTCGAAACGCGTTTGGCGGCGGCGGATTAAAGAAACTTTTATAATCCCACAAGTGTCGTAATTCTTTATTTAATATATATATATATGATATATATATATACATATACATATATATATATACATATACATATATATATATATATATATAAATATATATATATATATATATATATATATATATATATATATATATATGAGTAGACTGTTTTAGAGGTACAGGTAGCTGTTTGCAGACAGATCAAATATATAACATTAATGGATCTGTACACCTCTGTAAAGAGCTGCTTTTAAGACATTTAATTTTTTCTTTTATCTACTTCCTCTTAAAAGTGAACTTGCTTCAAAATATTTTTAATTGTGAGTAATATATAGGAAAGGCCACTGGAATTGTGTGATTCTTCCGCCCCAGCTATTTCCACATAATAATGGATTTCCTGCATTTGTGACATACAAACAAATATTACTAATTCAAACAGGTCAAAAATTACAAAAAATATGTTGACGTGTTTGTGTGCAATGGGAGTCTCTTTGCAGAGGTTAGCTGGTCTCCTTTCAGTTGCTTATAACTGTATTTGGTAATTATACTGGTACAACTGAGGTTTAATATTTTCTCAGACAGTATAACCATGTATAAAAATTACAAAATAATGAAGAAATACTATAACAAAGTGAAGTAGTGTGGCTCACTGGTTAGAGGCGGCAGACCCGAGAGCAGAGGACGGCCCGGGACCAGGGTTCGATTCCCGGCGCGGCAGGTTTCTGGACCAGGGTCAGCGGACTCGAAAATTCTCTCGCCTCGGTGCCCACTCTGATCAGTGTTCACACTCGGCAACTCTGGGCATTAGCTTGCCTCATCTTCACTAACGGCCCCACCAGACCGCCGGGGATGCCTGGTCTCACCCTGGAGATACCCATTAAGGGACCATCTCTCAGGGAAGCCAGGAAGGGTTTCGCAGCGGTCGAAGCGCCTTGGGACCCTCCGGGTAAGTAGTGCGCTATATAAATGCCTATACATTTACATTTACATTTACATATTTGTCTTTTCTTGCTGCATTATTTTGCCAACCCTGCCACATAATTTGTTGCTCCACTGCCGCATAATTCCAGTGGCCCTGACTACAAGAAGGTGCAATCAAACCCTCCAAATTGTCAACTGTCAAGCAGTCCGTCAGTCAGGATGTGATCTGGCATTTATTGTACCCAAGAATTCCAACATGGCCACCAATGTCAGCCTGGCAGGAACAAGAGTCACCATACCAGTGTCTCCAGTGTGCGTCTTGACATGCTGACATGCAACACAAGCCATTTGAAGGAGTTGGGGAAGAGCGGAAGGAAGTCAACTGGTGACAGAGTAAGTATGGAGGAAGAAGGAGAACATCAATAAGTTCCAGTGTGCGAGGAACAGACATAGGTGGTGAGCAGTACAAGTGGCGTCCGGAGACCAGAAGAACTGACAGCAGCCTTAGTGGCGGGTCAACAATACAGTGCCCTGAGGTCCAGTGGTCCCCACGGGGAGGAGGATATTGCAACTCCATCTGCCATGACCCAGGAGGGCCGTGGTTACCGGCAAGTGCCTTTTGTGAAATTCTTTTCATTACAAAGGTGGTGAGAGGGGCAGAAAAAGTTGCTGTAACCATCCTTGGATAAGGGGAGGGGTAAAACGAGGGCAATATACTGAAGTAAGAAAAACATAAAGAAAGAAAGAGACTAAAACATAACACATGGGTGTGGTGACGGCACAGTTGCAGGAGGAACACATTTAGTCTACTGACTAGCTATTTAAGATATTTCCTGTCTTGTTTTTCTGAGGGTAATGCTATGGTTTCTCCCTGGCAACGTAGCAGAGTTCAGGGACACAAGGAGCATCCAGAGTAGAGATGAAAAAATACAAGAATAGAGAAGAAGGACCTAAAGAAAAGTAAATGAAGTGAGCAGAAGAGAAGTTGAGAACTTAAAGGAAAGAAAAATAATCTTCCCTTAATACTTAGCAACTTCTACAGGAGTTGACAAGAATAAAGAATTAATTTGTCTAAAAACCACCAACAAGTCTGGATCACTTACGTTCAGGTAGGCCCGTGGTAACCACACAGTGTGAGGAAGAGAAGCTCTACAAGACTTTTTCCTGTGACCAGGATAGAGTGCTAAGTCTTGCCAGTCTCCCATCTTGGCGAAGAGACATCACCCAGGGAAACCCAAGACCATTGCCTCTCGTGCACCAGCGCCTCCCTGCTTGCCCTGTGAGGGAAAGGACAGTATTTGAGGGATCAAGGTCCAGTGGTGGATCTTTGGAAATGTATTCTATTGGTAATGTGTGAGGAGACGGCTGCTGCACAGATCGGGCCGTCGCCCGTTTGCAGGTTGAAGTTGACAACCCCCTATCACATAGGGAGCTGCTGTGACGTTAGCTGTGGCTACACCGATCTCGCTGTAGCCCTAATGCAAAGTGAATTTGGTAACCTCAAATGACAGACGGGGCTGCCGTGAAGACTACTGCTGTGCCGATCGGGCTGTAACCTGTGTTTGGTTTGAATTGTGATCCCGTATGGGAAGAGGGCCCACCATCAAGATTACTGGCTTGCTGATTGGGCCAATGCCCGTGTGCAGAGTGAAGTCTGTGATCCTTTAGTTGTAGGAGGCCATTGTGAAGTGGAAATTACTGCTGTTCCAGGGGGGCCTTTGCCCGGGTTTGGATTAAGGTCTTTGACCCCAAATGCCAGAGGAGTCCACTGGATGAAGAAAGGATGTTGCTTCATTCACCTCTCATTGAGAGAGGAGGACACCATGGTGACCGGTGCTTTTCCAAGCCCAGACTGAGGATTGGAATCCTAATGATTGCCTCCCTCAACCTGTGTGAAGGATCAGAGGAACTTACTGTCTCACCGGAGGAAGAGCCGTGGACACCCAGCTGTGAGTGCCACGCACCATCTGAACCCATTGAAGCCCTCCACACCGTCTGAGAATAAAATGCTTCCAGGGACTCGGGTGGCACATTCTCTGCATGAGCAGGTAAGACTAATTGCAAGGAAGAGAGAAGTGGGACTTGGGGTCTGCCCATCTAATACTAGAGCCCTGAGCTCAGGGGACTCCGTTTATTGTTTGTGTATGCCATATATTACCCTGTGACGTATATAGATACTTATTATTTCATTAAAAGAAAATATTTTAATGGACAATCATTTATTGCGGCTATGGAACATATTTTGAAATGTGAGTCTCTGTTCACACCCCTGCATCTACCTCCCCCTTAGAAGTCTTGGACTGCTTGACCCATGCTACTCTAGGAGTCAAGTCCTGAAAGGGTACATGGCCCAGTTGCTCAGGACCAAAAGTAGGTCGGATCCAGGGACATCATCAGTACAATACCTCAACTCCGAAGGCTAAGCCCAGCAGTTCCTGTTTGACCTGTGGCCCTCTGAAAGCAAAGACTACTTACCATTCACGATTAAATAGTCAACTCAACAGAGAAGAAATAAAATAAAAAATATTGAGACAGACACATTCAACAAACAAAATACCTGAAGAAAGTTTACAAGCATTAAAAGAAAACATCCATTAATTTTACAGCCATCCAAATCAGAAACTGTGCCTATCAATGAGGAACTCAGGACTTTTGAGTAGTATAAAGAAGACTAGGTTTCAGCAATGAATCCTCAGCATCTTATGGAATTCAAAAAGTTAGGAGATGGCTCTTATGTGTATCGGCAGGTGATGCCACACTTTAGATGCGATGTAGAAGGTTCGACTGCCAAATATTATTTTCTGTATGCGTGGCATGTGTGCAATTATGAGTCCTGATGAACGGAGATGTCTGGAAGGTTTGTGAAAGCATATTCAATTGTTGAAGCATGCTGAGCTATTGTTTTGTCATGTCTAGAAAGTGCAGGTGAGGATTTTGAATTGTGTTGTGTATGGGAAGCTAGTGAAGCTCCTTCAGATGTGGTGTAATGTGAGTTCAGTGTAGGAGGTAGAGAGATATTCTGGAAAGTTCTAAATGGTCTGCAGCCTCATGGTAGGTTTCTGTTAGTTCTGACATAGAGGGTGTTCCTGTAGCCCATTGTGGGATCTTAGCAGGGAGAGAGGTGTGGAACCATTTGGGTTTCTCCTTGTTTACATTATTTATTTATTAGTTTGATATAAGTTTTACAGTGCTATGCATTGTATTTGATCACTTTAGAGCACTGAAGCTTATGATCAGATGATAAATTGTAAGGAAATTGAAGCTGGTGCCCAAGGAAAGAAAGCAGCAGATCATTTATTCTTCAATCAAACCATAATGTTTTGTAGAGTTTAGTTATAGGTGAGCTGAAAGCATCAATTTCTAAGGCTTTTCGTTGACTTTGATCCTAGACCTGGGTTCCGTATAATATTATCCTGCAGACAATATCCATCTGAATCTTCTCATCTGAACTTCAAAAAGTTATGCTTTTCAAGCAGACTACTATGAAGACTATCTGGACTCTCTGAGCAGTTTTGAATAGTGAAAGAACAAGGGGTCTTTGTCTGAGTGAGCAATCCCAGCTGACACAAATCGAAACCCTACATGATCCTGCTTCTCCTTGGCATGACTCACTTTTGACAGCGGCTTCCTTGCTACCATAATCAAAAAAGAGGGAGCAGGGAAATTTTATATTGAGGAGTGCCTCTGTTGCCCAGGGAATCAACAGTAAGTACAAAAAGGGATGGCCTCCTACACTATCTCTTATCCTATTGTCAAGGGGAATACTTCTGTTTTATTAACAGGCACCCACACACATATTTCAATGTGTCATGCTTCATCATTAAAAATGGAGCACATGCACACATGTGATCACAAACATCCCATACACACACACACACACACGCATCTGTTTACGAAAAGGTACGGTGGTTCATGCGCATTTACAGATAGGTGTCTCATTAGCTGGTGTTGTCTTTGCAGCTCACAATGACCAATATGTCTCCTTGTGATCAGAAAAGTCACACACCTTTAACTCAACTACAATTAGAATGCAACCTAAAGTCAAGGAGGAGACCATGCTCATGTGAAACAAAGGTAAAACAGACAGGTAGGGTTGAACAGGGAAGCGCTAATCTAAGCCACTGATCTTCAATATTTCCTTTGATGTAGCGTTATAGGCAAACCCTCTTACCATTTGTTATTTGATGGACCTTTTATTTTCTGACTGAGAGGTGATGGGAGTTAACATTACATCAATCAATTTCAATTGACAGTGTAACCCATTTGGTTACACAATAGGGACCAGGAATAAGTAAATATTGTTATGAAGGTTTACTACAAGATAGCAATCAAGTAAGGGCACATGAATCTCAGCACCATGCTATAAAGATAGAGAATAACAACTGGGAAAGCCAACCTCCTAAAGAAGTTTAGGACCACCAGTAATATCTGATGCTCAGAGAACAGCTTGTGGTCTTCTGTTCTAGATATAAGGGTATATATGTTGATGCCATTTGTTGCTAGTATATTGTGACCCTACTTGTGTCTCTGATAAGCTTTGAATTGCTTCATGTGGAGAAGTGTGGCTCAGGGGTTAGAGGCGGCAGACCCGGAAGCTGAGATCGGCCCTGGACCAGGGTTCAATTCCCCGCCTCGGCGGGTCTTGGGCTAAAAATTCCACAGACTCGATAATTCTCGCTCCGGTGCCTTCTCAACTCACGGGTTCATACTCTGCCACTCTGGGCAATAGCTTGCTTAATCTCCACAACGGCCCCTCGCGGCGGGATGCCTGGCTTTCACCTTGTGGATACCCTGCCGGGGTTACCTCACAGGGGAATACCAGGACGGGTTCCCTAAGCAAGCCCCGGGAAACCCACTGCGGGTAGCTGTGCGCTATACAAGCTCAAATACATTTACATTTACATTTACATTCATACACGAGTGGATAGGGTGCCTTCTCAGATGCAATTTTGCTTTGGTGCAATTGAGGTTGGAACAAGTGTAGCCTACCTAATCCCATGCCGGAAACCGATTCGAATTTATTACTGGACGCTGTGGTGTTTATTGCTGTCTGTCCTGATAATGAGCACCAAATTTAAATGTGGTCGAAACACCTTCGACGCCTTCATGTGGTCTTAAATAATGAGAATGCATTCCTTGCCATGTCTTGTTTTTGTTTTGTACAAACTACATATATGTCATTTTCCCCAGCAAATCCTTTTGTTTTCACAGTCTGTTGTCTTTTTAGTTGTTTGTGTAACTCATTGAGCGCCATTGTTGTTTTATGGTTGTCATAATTATATTCTTATTAACATTTTTGTGAATTTGTGTAGGGGTATCACTTGTTAGAAAGTTACTTATAATTTTTTTAACAAATAGATCAGCACTTTCTTTATTTTCTTCTCACTCATTTTTGTTTGATCTTTTGTTATTGTTATTTTGTATTTAACTTGAACCTTTGTTAGGATTCCTGTCTAGAATATAAGTGTAACATTGTCGAACTTTTAACAACTGACATACTCCTCTTTCTTTCGCATTAAGGATGTCTAATGCAGGTTTATTCTTCAAAACCATTGACCTAATAGCAACCATTTCCATATCTATAATGAAAAATCGTCCAGCTGTACTAGTGGATAACTTATCAAACACAGTAGAAAGTTGTCCAATCTTGTGTGAGTTGAGTGTCACTCCTATAGATTACATTAGAGCACCAAAGATATGTTCTGCAATTTCACTTGCACTAGCACCTCTCTTCAGTCTCACATGTTGTTCCCCTGTGAGATCATCAAGTTGTCCCACATGATTTTTCTTTGGAAAAACTATCCCCATGTAACATGTTCCATACCATCTCATGGGTAACTTGCAAAATGCATTTTTCCCACAAATGTAATATACTCCATATACACAATTTCCTTGAACTTCAAAGGTATGATCACATTCCCCAACCCCTACATAATTTATGTCAGTTGTGGATTTTCTCATGAATATTTTCCTTTATGTTGCCAATCTAAAGCTAATGCTATTTTCCACTAAGCTATGCTCACTGCTAGCAGTCTTCCCCTCATTGCTTGGAGCTCAGGGCCACAGCAGACTCCCACGGCAGCCTGGCACTCGAAGGACCCACTCAGAGCATCACTGGAGTATAGGAAGGTGTGTTCCGGGGGACTTCTCTAAGTCTCGCACTGCAGCAGTCCCCCATATTCACCATTTACCCTACGATGATCGGGCTGGGGTCCAACAAAAAACGCTGACTGGCAGTCGCAGTACAGGAGAGGCCCGGGCTCAAGTGCAGCCTCCCGATATCAGGGCCAGCAACAAGGGATGCCTCACAAGGCAGGTGCCACCCTACTACTGCTGTAGAGTGGCTCCTTCAGGAGCCAGAATGCTGCTCTGCCTCCAGTCACCCGGTTCCTGTAAGCGTTCATCAAAGGCCCAAGCACAAGCTGCATGTCCATTGCCTCAGAGGTTGGGCCCCCTCACAAGTCTACTGACAACAGTGACCAGCGGGCTACACACTAGCCAGGTAACTGTGAACCCTTCATAATATTATGGACAATTTTGCCATTCCTTATCGGGTAACCTGATGAGATCACTCTAGTAAGAGCAATTAAATTCGCCACTTGTGCTGAAAATACTCCTTGAAGCCAGGAGGCTTTGACCACACCTAAGACAGTACAGACTGCATTGGCAGCTCCTAGGTTTCAATCATAGTCTCGTAAACCAACAAACTACATCTAATCTGATTCAGGTAGTGGCACATCTAGCATGTCAAGTCTCGGCATGGTGCGTAGTTCATTAACATAAAGGCATTCATGCTTAACTTCACCTTCAATAACTTCATTTCCAGATATGGGCAACAAAGTTGTGGGGTTCAGCGTAGTACATCTCCTCAATGTCACATTTTCGCCACCAAGTATAACTTGCTCATGGGGGTGTGGTGTAGCAAGATTGCCACATAGATGATGCTTTTGGTGCTCCCACTGGAGTCTGTAAAATCCTGCACCAATTCATGCCCATCCTACTAGTTTCTTTTCCCCTGACACTTTCACCAGCCCCAGAACCTGCCACGAAGTGGGGAGCTGGCCTATGGGAACTCGGGCACCACTGCATGGGGCCACATTGCTGATTGCAGCCTCGGCCACCAGGGACCGCACCATCTTGGGCCTGGCGACTGTTTTGGCCCAGAGTTGCACATGGGGTCCTGAAGGACATTGTGAGGATTGGCAGCACGCATTCTGGGGACCCCCATGTGGAGGTGACTGCTTATTGTGACCGAAGGAAAGTTGCGGGCCCCTTGCTGACACGGACGTGTGGCCCACAATTAAAGCAGGTGCCTGTGCTGAGTGGGCCACCCGGACTGCTGGCCCACGTGGTGATGGAATGGGGCTTCCGAAGCCTTTGGTCAGTAACTGCAATGTAGCTTTTGTTCGAATTGTAATACTGCGCACAACATCATCAGAACCTCATTATTAAAATGAGTTCCTCAGTCTGGCTGGTTAGCTTCCAAATTTAAACTTTTGGTGGTGACAGTAAGGTGGCATACACTACAGTTGACACATGGAAAGTGTCCTGTCTAATCAGGTAGACCCCAGGCGTTGAGTACTATACTTGTAGGGTGTTTGTTTGTCTTTTTTGGGCGGTTAGAGACCAGCCCATCTGTTAAGCTTCTAGCTTTTCTAGAAGAAAAGAGCAGTTTCTCCCAGTTCAATCTCCCTGTTTGTAATATCCGCTAATGTTTGTTTTAATGGCTTTCGTTACTTTGTTTGAAATCGTGTTAAAAAGTTGTTACGCAGGTAAGCAGTCTCTTATTCTCTGTTTTGGAAGAGTCTTCCAGAGGACATCCATTTGTTGATTATGTACACGTTTCTGGGAGGTTTTATTATTTTGTCTTGGTACCCACAATCTCTGAGGCTTGAGCCTGATAATCTCCCAGTTGACTGCAGTTCCTACTAAGTTGAAGAAATTGCCCATAGGGTAAGTTTTCCCTTAGTGCCCTTGGATGAACACTGTCAAAATATTAGGAGGGTGTTCCTCGCTGTGGGTTTTTGATAGGTCTTGGTTTCTAGTTTTCCATCTTCAATCAATCGTTATGGTGATATCTATGAATGTGATCCTCTTTTTGCCCATACAATGGGAACACTTAAGGTTCCTATCACAGTTATTAATCCAATCTAGAATAGTGGAGAGGGTCTTCTCTGGATCTTGCCATATCATTAAAATATCATCTATGTATCTTCTCCAGAATGTTGTGATGCTCCCAAATGGGTTGTTCGTTTGAAGGATGTGTTTTCTCAAATTCGAAAACATAAAGGCCACCCACACTAAGGGCAGAAGTGTTCCCCATGGAAGTCCCATAGATCTGTAGGAAAAGGTCCCCTTCAAATTCAAATGTTTTTCTTTTTAGTGCTAGTTCTGCACATTAAACAATGAAGGATTTCGGAGTCTGGAAGTCCCATGTGGCCCCTTCTAGGGCTCTTTTAATGACCTCAATAGTGTCATCTTGAGAGAGACTAGTATACAGGCTTTCAATGTCTAAGCTTACTAGCATAGTCGTCTCCTGGTCCACACGCATTTCTCTGAGAAGAGCCAGTAGGTCCTTGGTGTCTTTCAAATAAGATTAGGAGTTTTGTACTATCGGTTTCAAAAAGAAGTCGCAAAAGAGGGACAGGGTCTCACCAGGTTGGAGAGGCTACAGCCTCCCCTTAACAGGAGCAGTGCCAGTCCCGGCGACTTGTGTTATGATAAAGAAGCTCAAGTGCAATTCATACTTGGAGCCTCTGTAGCATGGCCCCTACTAGGGTATCTTTGTCACTACAACAGTTGTGAAGTGCTGAGGTCCTCCCAATTGGGTACTTGTCACCCATACAGAGTCCCTTGTCCTTTTGGCGATATAACAGCACCTGTTCCTGATGTGCTGGTGGTTACAGTGAGACAAAGGAAGCAGGTTAGTCAAGCTGTTGGGGATCAGCAAGACGTTGGGACATCACTTATTTGGCCTGAGGGGGGTCTGAGAGAGTTACCAGTTGAAATCAGTACAGAAGGGTCCCATTCTATAGTGTTGACTCCGTCAGATTCAGACCCGGGCAAAGGGCCTAGTGCAGCAGTAACGCATGTTGTACCTGCAGACCAATGTCCAAGGAGACAAGAGAGAGGGTGATGCAGTTTGTCTGAAGTGCATGGGCCACCCACGGTCCCCCAAGATACTGAAGCAGCTGGCCTAAGTGACAGTCATGAAGAAGGGCCAACAGTAAGGAGAGCAAAGAGAGATAGAGAACTCTGTCAGAGGTACTCTTCACCTGAATGGACATACCTAGCAGTCAATGATAGGGAGGGACCATTATGCACCATTTGCTATAATAATTCACATTCAATCCAGCCTCCTTGAATTGAACTTTTGTGGCTGAAGTCAGTTTTGAAATAGTGTTGCCACTAATCAGAATGAATCAATTTATCCTGGAAGTGATTATTAGTGAATTTGAACTGAGCATTTATTAGAGAAAGATAATAAAAGATTTTGCCTAAAATACTAAGAGCACCAAGGCCTGAGTTTGCTGAAGGAGCGTAAGGCTGTCCCTTAGAAGAACACAGAGTAGGGCATAGGAAGTCTCAAAAAGATCACTTGTAAATACATTACTGGGAAAAACATTTAAAATGTTGCTTTACTGTTTGTGCAAGTGGAAACAACTGGAAGGACTGTATTACAATAATCTACCTGAAGGGTCTAACGTCAGAGCACGTATGAAGTCAAAGCCTGAGACTAATTGACATAGACCCTTATGTGTAGCAGTATTTGTCGTTTTGACATTAGTACTAATTGTTTTACTTGCAATGCTGAGTTTACCCCATCCTTCACTAGTAGAGGAGCTTAAGTCTACAAGTGCCCCTCATACACCACTTCCTACTGACAATAATTTATCTCCAATACATGAGAAGGATTTACATGTAGACCCATCTAGAGGAGATTATTAATTGAATGTTTAGTCAAAATTGCTTTATATATATGTTGATACAATGGATGCTAGGGATTGCTACGTCTGCATGCAATTACCTGCGTCAGTTGCTGGGGGGATAACATATCATCACCTCCCCTTGACATCTGGAGTTACCTGTAGTTTATTACTGAGCTTGATATATAGAAAGGGTCATCTTCAATGTTATCACTCGAATCATGACTTAGGGCCTGATTAAGATCTTGGTGGATGGGTTACTCCATCACATTGTAGTTGGATATCCCGTTCTCTGAAATATAAATCCCACAGGATATAATGGGATTTAGATTGCGGGGGACGGGATATCCATTACCGTTGTGATGTAGTGACCCGTCTGCCAAGATCTAAATCATCATAATCTTTATTTCGGCACAATTTGAACCATAAAAGATACATATATCAACAATGCATAAAAAAAAAAAAGATTTTGGTTACATAGTGCGTTTGCTATATAGAGAAGCAAATGGCGTTACACAGGACAGTGGTATGGGTGAGATTCGTTGGGTACATAAATAGATTAAAACAACATACAAATATTAAAAAGTGTTATTATTAAAACTTTACAATTGGTACTGGTTAAAAAAGTGAATAGGTATTACGACAAATTCATTTCTCTTTCGTTTTTACAATTGGAGTCTCTTCTTACTTCGTGCAAAATTTATGGAAAGTAAGAATCTGCTAATACCAAATACAATCACTCTTCTGGTATCTGACTTAATAATCCTCAGTGCCTCTCCACATGATCTTACTCCTAGGAGATTACACAGTGGCTTTATCCATTTCTTTCTAGCTATCGCATAGGCAGGACAGAAAAAGAGGATGTGCTGATCGTCCTCCTTGGCGCTATTTCGACAAAGAGTGCATAATCCACATTGCCTTGGTTGGCTTTGCCCTGATTCATCCACCCTGGACCATTTTGCTAAAGTTGAGTTCGTTTTTAGGTTGCCATATCTGAATTTAATAAATAGACTTTTGGCGACACGGGGTTGGATGTCGTCAAGGAAATCCTCGAAGCTAGGAGAATCCTTGAAGACAAAGAAATTGCTTGTTAGTGATCCACCCCTATGCTCAGTGGTCAAAGTATATGTGATGTAGGCCCAGAAGGCAATTTTACCCAGATTTTTAGCGTTTTGAGGTAAATTTTCTGGTTCTTCCCAAAACTGTGACAACCCATTTTTGATGAGCCAGGAATGCACATGTTTGAGCCAGATATTTGTCTTTAGTGAGTCCAGGCTCATTATTTCCCTCAGCCCATTTCTGTAGTCTAGAAGCTCGGGTGTAACCCAGAGCCTAACCCAGAATGATAAAGGCCGTAAGATGGTATAATGATCTGTGCGTTTGATATTAAAATCTAGCATTAGTGGTATTGACGGGGTACCCGTTGGCAACTTCACAAGGCTTCTCAAGAATTTGTTCTCATTAGTTATGAATGCATTCTTAGACATTGGCCCCCATATTTCGGCCCCATACAGTGCTACAGACTGAGCCTTAAACTTATATACTTCTAATGCCGGAGAAACAGCTTTGCTAGTACTTGTGCCATGTCTTTTTAGGATAGGTATGGTGTTCTGCGTAAATGTCAGTTTGCTCTTCTCTATTTGGCTTCTCCAAGAAAATTTACAGTCAATGGAGATTCCCAAATAAGAGAAGCCTTGAACTAGTTCTAATTTTTGCCCAGATAGTGCCAAGTTCCCTTTAAAAGTTTTATGATGCATTTGTTTTTTTTAGCGTTAATCTCTAAACCCTTTTTATTATAATATAAGTGGAATGAGTGTAATAGTGATTGTAGTCCTCTGGGGGTTTGGGAGATTAATATAGTATCGTCCGCAAACAGCAGGGCAGATACCTTCTCTCCGTTCAGCTTAGGGGAATCATTGTGACAGCCTGCTTAGTGGGACGGAATGTCATTAACAAACAGTGAGAATAGCGTAGGAGCCAGCACACAGCCCTGGCGGACTCCACGCTCAATCGGTATTTCTTGTGTCAATTCTCCATTTGGTCCCCATCGCACTTTTGCAAAATTGTTTGCATACAACCTTATGATCTGATGAAGCAGACAAGCAGGTAGCCCTTGTGAATGTAAAGATTCCCATAGGAGATCGTGTGATACAAGGTCGAACGCGGCCCTGAGATCAACAAAGGCAACGTAAAGGTACCCTTTTCTTATAAGCACGTACTTCCAATAAAGGCAACAGAGTCTGAAGACTTGGTCAACAATGCTTACTCTGTTCCTAAAGCCAGATTGAAACTTAGTAAGAACGGAGTTGTCTTCCATCCACAAATTCACTCTAGCTAAAATATGCCTTGAATACATTTTTTGTAGGATATCCATTAGGCAGATTGGACGCATGGGCGTCCGCAGACTTTTTTCCAGGGTGGGCAAAATGTTAACATCATCACCATCCTCCGACATGATGTGTGCCAGGTAGGGCACAAGAAACACTGGGGCGCAGAACTGGGATAGACTCAATTAAATGACAGGAATCCTGGACATGTGACTGACCCTGCCACAGGCCAACAAACACCGCCTGTAGGGAAAATTCTAAACTTTCTGACAAGCTGCTTTATCTCTGTCTGCTAGGTGTGCAGACTTCCAGGTCCTCAATCCTATACCAATCAAGGCTGTCTTCAGCACCGAATACTTTAAAACAGCCTATGATTAAAGCACCAGATTAAATATACTGTATGCATAGTGTATGTTAGAAATTATTTGTAGCGCACATATTTACCAATATTGGCTTCTTGGCGCTAGAATTCATGATAAATGTTATCCAAAGTTAAAGCACAACGTCAAAGTCAGTAATAAATAATACAGCAATCACACACGCTAGTGATTCGCCAAGGGGTGCTCCCTTTACTAGAATTCCCCGGTCATTGCAAAATTTTACACACATTCAATTAATTTATAAAAAATAAAATATATAGGTCCAAATGTTAGCTATATTTTTGGAAAGAAACCTAGAGTCCCTCTACGTGTAGTCAATGTCAAACTGACAATGTGCACATGTTTAGGGATACAATAATGGTTAGCTCCCTTATGCGGAAGCCCTGCACCGTAAAAGTGTGGCACATGCGGCGCCCGCAGCAGCAGCACATCACAGGTCCAGGGATGCTGAGTCTCACACAGTGGTCAAAGTGGGGGAAAAAAGTAGGAGAACAGTGGACGGAGAATCAGAGGGCTGGAATAACCCAAGGATTGGATCTCTGGGTGGAGCCAGAGGTGTAGCCAGAATGCGCAGACATTTCCATTTTTAGTATTTGTTTGGCATTTCACTGCCCAGTTTAATCAACCAATGGATACACATGATTATTTAAGGTTATAATGCGTTATTGACATTAAAATATATTCACAAAGTGGGATATGCTTCTAATCACAGAATGTACCAAATATGATAAAATGTGGAAACACAAGCCATTGGCTCCGAGTCATGGAGTTTCTGTCATCAGCACTTCTCCCTTTTTCCACAACAGCAGTTCAAACATGAATGGCAAAATATCCTAGTTTACAAATGTTTTCTCTAAAATTATGGCTCTGCCATAGTTGCCTCATAATGCTAGATCTGCTGCATGATCTGACCATTTAAAGTAATACATTGTTTGTAGCTCAAACATATCAAAAGTTAATAAAAAATGTGACTTGTGTTGCTGCGGAGTGGATGGCCTATTGCAAAGGTTGACTGGTCACCTTTCTCACTGCTGCGTTTGTATGTTACACTGGTACTAATAAGGCAACATCTTTCTAGAGACTGTTAGCATGTGTACACACGTCAAAATATAAAATATCTGAAAATATACTTCATTACGCAGCAGCCTTATTTTTAATGCATAATTTAATCAAGACTACGGTATCATTTTGTCATCCTTTGCTGCATAATTAATTCCAGTGGCCCCACAGCAGGCAACACATGTTAAAAGTGATTGTAAATGAAGCAGGGAGACTGTGAAGTTTGTGAACTTAGTTTGGTGTGCTTGCAAATCCTGCATTGTCAATCCCTGGTGAGTTGCAGCTACTACTGCTGAAACAAGGCCAGTGGAGGTACCTATGGGTGAGGCAGACTGGCCTCAAGGGCAGGGCCTGCCATAGCACTGGTGGTGTCCTGTGCATTAATGTTTGTTAGAGCCCCCCCCCAATGACTACCTCTGCCATGGATTCCCTCACTACCACCCTTTAACTGTGCCCCCCCCAAGTCTCCATAACAACACTCTCTCAGATGCATTTAATTTGATTTACAGCGCCACTCATACCATTGTAGGGTGTCAGAGCACTTTACATCACACACATTACACAGAGACAATCAATATGTGTGTAAATCACTGTATAGAAAATGTTACATAAGACTAAGGACTACAAGGTGTAGAAGTCACATGACAACCATACTGGAAGCCCATATAGTTTTGTAATGATTGGTCTGGAGAAACACAATACCCGGAATTTAAAACATAATACCATGGTTTGGGGGTTCTCCTTAATAATCAGAATTGATTTCTGTCCAAAAGAACACTTTTTGGGATAATCGAAGACTGGGGGGGGGGGGGCAGGGGGTTGGGTTGGGACATAACGCTCTCATTTATACCTTGCAGTGTGTATGCAGGTCTTAGATGACAGTTAATAGCTCACTGTTCTAAGTTAGGATTTTAACTTATAAACTGCAAGTAACAAAAGGCTCTTTCTGACAAAAGCAGTACCCACCGACCTATTTACATTATGTGCACTTTGTGATATGCATGGCACATGTTCTTTGCAGCCGGTACATTAACCCTCTGAGCTACCTTCCCATGAGTCTTTCACTAGACAAAATTCTGATCTCTCTAGGAAGAACATTAATCACCAGAGTCATCATGACATTTTTATTGTTGCCGAAAATTGCTGGAGGCCAGGAAGGAGGCAGCAAGTTTTTTTAAAACCATAATATACTTGCAAACATGATGCCACCACCTAAAGTCAGCACTCGGTGCGGTCACACTGGTTGCACCGCCCTAGAGCTGGCCCTTCTCAAGGGTTCTGTGACATCAGTGACAGAGTCACTATTCTTCTAGGACGTGCTGCTTTAAAGTTCTGCTCGCAAGACTGGAGGTGAACTTCAGTATGGATAGTGGTGGACAAACCTTGAAGGTTAACCTACACTTGTCATGCTAGGGTCCACCTGCTGGTGCGAAGACACCAGGGCTTCTAAGGTGTTGCGAAGCCTTCTAATGTCTAGCATGTGATTGTACTCTTGCAGGATAATGGTCTGGTGGACTGGTTATTACGGCTGAACCTAGTTCCCCGTTCCAAATTCAGCAGCTCTGACCATAGTACCACATCCTCTGCCCCACTGAGAAAAACTCCCACTGTCTTCAACTACAACCCAATTGTTGCCCGCTATAAACACCTGGATGCGACTCAATGTAAATTACGCACTAGACAAGAGCAATATGAGGCCTACAAAAAAAAAAGTAACAACATCCTGGAAAAAGCAAACAAATATAGGGAATGCAACATTTAGCAAACCATGGGAAATGTAAGCAGGAACAACATGGTTACCTTAATGCTTTTACACTTACTATTCAGAAATCAGTGAGTGCTTTTGCCTGAAAAGTTAAGGACACGACTACAGGGCCCTGAATGGACCCATTTCAATGGCCATTGCTTATATCTTTACAAAACATAAGCAGTATGGTAAAAAGACCAAATTCCTGGACGCAGAGCCGCAGCACACATTTTGTTTTCCAATCCACACATTGCAGTACCTCCACGATTGGTGCACTAGTTCCAAGTCCAGGGAAAACAAAGACAAGAAAACAAAAATAGCGCTTCACTGGCAAACTCTGTAAAAGTGGCGCTAATGTGTTTCGGTGTGAATAAAATCAGTTTGGGCAGTTTGCTACCACTCGCTCTTACTTTATTTAGTTATTTATCTATTTTTCATATTTTTAGCCTTTTATTCCCAATGCTGCACTTTGGAATTAAAATGTCAGAAAAATATGACATTTCCAGCAAAAGCGTCTTTCTTTTTTGGATCCATTTCACAGGGAAGCAAATAAAAGAAAGGAGAGGAAAGAGAGTGAGAACCCCGTCTTAAAGTCACAGTTTTCATGGGTGTCTGCTGGGGGGAGGACAAGGAGGGGTGCTCCAGGGTGGGGGTGGGGGGGGGGGCAAGCGCCCCTCCTTGCCCCCCCTGCGATCGCCCATGATTGGACGATAGTTAGATGGTTCAAACCTGTCGCCCTTTTTAAAAATTAAAACGATCTCTGCACCTCTCCAACTGTCTGGGAGATCGACCCCGGACGCCAATGTATTACATAAAAGGATAATATAGGGTGCCCAGACACTAGGCTCGTGTTTATAGAGATCACCTGGAATTTTGTCTAGGCCTGGTGCTTTGCCGTTTTTAACAGCATTGATAGCCGTTACAGTTTCCTCTATACTGTTTGTTTTCACATGGAGTAAGCCACGGGGCATCCTTGCCGAAGGCGTTTACAAGGTCAGGTTTTTTAAAGAGTGTAGTGAAATGGTTGACCCAAGTTAATTCATCCAGGAACACATACTTTACCGCTCTTCCCACGTGGTTCCCGTTTGCCACCAGTCTCCAGAAACCAACGTGGTCCTTGGTCTTGGCTGCTATTAACAAGTCTGCCCAACATTCTTTTTTCCAGTCTCTTCTGGCAGCGTACTGGATTTGCTTGTAATCTTTTCTTGCCAACCTAATTTCAGCGGGAGATTTGGTTTTTATTGCCACTAAGAGACTGAACGGCAAGTTTTGCCATACCATGGTTTACTATGTGATAAATTATTTAAATGTTGGTGTTTTTTCCTCAGCATTGTCGTTACCATTGGTTTTAAGTTTTTAAAAAATTCATTATGTAAATGAATAAAATTGTCAGCCTCCAACGGCGCATTTTTATACTTGGAGAATGTCTCAACTAAGAGTAAATAAATCCCAGCAAGTGCTTCACCACGCTCCAATATATGTGACTATTTTAACGAACGCCGGTTATTGCTAAGCAATATCGCATCATTGTTACAGGTTTGGTCATCTATTCTATTATCTACACTTGTGCCATGAAGTAAGACAGTGTCAAATTTCAATTCCAGTGGGCAATGATCACTCTCAGCTCTCTCTTTGACCTCTAAGTCAACCATGTGCGGCCAAATATCCAAGGAAACGATTATATAATCAAGCTTACTACTTGAGTCATTCCTTACAAAGGTCGATTGTTTAGATAGGTCAGATGGAAGGCGGCCATTACATGCCCTAAGGCCAAAATCCGCAGTCAACTTTATGATTTGGACAGCCAATACTGAACAATGCACAGGGTCAATGTTATCTAGCAAGGGTATATTATTTGCTCTATCTCCCTCATTGAAGACATCTCACAGACCTATGATAGGTTCGTAGTTGCAGTTCAAGTCACCAGCTATTATTACAGTTGGTTTCTCTTCTTTACTGTTTAAAAAACAGTCCAACTTTCCCAAAGTTACTGACTCTTTTGATGGTGCAGAGGGTCTATTATGTACATTAATTAAGTATAGCACCTTTCCCTCATTAGTGGTGACTTTCAAAGCCAATATATCCAGGGAATCGGTGTCAATTTTTTCAACCCGAACTTTAAGAGTTACCTTTACCCAGATAATGAGTCCGCCCGAAGGCCTACCTCTTATAGAGGGGACTGCATTAATATTGAAGGTCTTATAGCCAACTCTATGTGGGGTACTGAGTGCCCAGGTTTCCTGCAAAAGGCAGAATACACTAGATTCAATGTAATTGGACCAATCTGGATCACTTAGATTTTTGGTTAGCCTGGCTATATTCCAAGATATTAATTTTAAGTTTGAAGCGTGGCTTGCACTATTGTGGATTTGCTGACAGACAATTGGTTGACCCTTTATTTTTAAAGTTCTCATATAGCTTATAGGCGACGCCTCTTCACAAGAATTATTATTGACCATCTTCCTTTTCTTTTCCCGAAATTAGCTAAAGACACAGTGAGCCCATGATCTATACTTATTCCTTCCTTGGCTTGACTCATCTGTGCCAAAGGTTGATACAGTCAATCCACTGCTTCCAGCGGAGATAACCCTTGAAATCTATTGGGAGTTACAACATCATTCACAAAATTCAATGTTTTTGCCTCACTCTGGGTGGGGTTTTTGTAAAAATACCCTAATGGGAGTGCATGAATATTTGTGTTACTTATAGTTGTTTCTTCATGGGCCCTAACAGTATTCCCGACCCAACCTAACCTACGGACCATTAGGATCTCATTTACCCTGTACATCCTAAATGTTTTGTATTTGCATAACCAATCCGCAACCTTATTCTTTAGGTCGTTCCAGGATTCTTTCTGGTCACGTTTTAAAACAGGAACACCAGTTAATACTATAACGTATGGGCATGCTGCAGGCGGAAGATCTAACCTTTCTGTGTTAGGAATCAAGTCTGTCCCTTTGGGGCTATGTTGTATTTCCCTGCAGTGATTATGTACGGGTCTTGTTGTTGCATTGTCGGGAGCAGAGGAAACCCTCTTTCTTTGCAGGGACTGGTCATTAAACTCTTTGGTAATTCTTGGATGAGCTCTATCTGGACTTCTTACGCCCACTTTCGGACAGTGTTCCACGTTCCCTTCGGTTCCAGTAGGGACACTACATGTTTTTAGTGATGTTTTTAAGTTGACTAATAGATTTTCCCCTTCTGTAATTATGCCTCTCCCATCACTAATACTTTTTCCTAGGTGAAGTACAGCTGCGTTTAATTGGGCAATTTCACTATTCAGGTCCCTCAGTTTAATATCCATTGTTGCACTTATTTGATTGTGAACAGAAGCTAGATTGGTTTTAATAACGTCTGCCACAATTTGTTCGAGACCTTCTATTATCTCATTGTCCCGGCCGGGACCATTATGATCAGTGTCATCAGTTTGTTTCCTACTGATCTAGATGTGTGGTTTGTGGCTTCACTTTCCTTTGCCTGGGAATGACAAGCCCCCCCTTTCCCACCTGTATTCCCTTTCTTTTTGTAAGATTTCTTTCCCCTTACAGATTTTTCATTTTTGTCCTCCGTATTTAGACCCGTTAGACCCAGTGCCCTCTGTCCTCGTAGTCGACTCGAGATTCCAGGGCTTACCCCTGGGCTCTCATCCGCTAGTCTGGTCAAAGGGCTAGAATGGGCAAATGGAATATTCTCATTATCTTGGTGATCAACTGAGCTGATTGTCGGACTCGTAATTATCAATGGGAGTTGTTCCCTATTTTCACTGTACATGGGGAGTTTGGAGGGGTCTAGTGATAGCCTTCTCTGAGCTATTTAAATTTTACGTGACAACACATGTTCAGCTCTAGTTATGAAATCGTCTAGAGTACCAGCTGTTCCCTTCCTTTTGCTCATGGTCAGATTATACATGTTCAAAATATAGCACTGACCCGGGTGTTTTCAGAAGGGCAATACAAATAGGTGGGAAAAAAGCAAAGTCAATAATGTCCACAAATACAGGCGATACAAAATAATACTCCGATATGTTTTGTGGCAGAAACAGCACCTTTTCTCAAGTTTCCGCAAAAGGGAGTGGGCCCAGCCCAGCCTCCTCCGGCCGTAGACGGCCAGCCCTTTGCTCGGGCTTAGCCCGGCGTGTCCCGCGCGCGTTCCCGTGACGCGGGGAGTCAGCGTTATTTAAAGCGCCTCCGGGCGCGGAAGATGACGAGGGCGGCTTCTGCCGCTATGCACCCTGGTAGGCATAGTCCTCCTCTCGGCGGCCGCTGTCGTTGGAAATGCGGCGGCGGGAGGACAGAAAGCAGCAGTTCAAATTGGCCAGCAGCATCTTGGAGGTGGGACCAGGTAGGTTAGAAAATGCCCCAAGTAAGAAACAGTAGCACCCGCTCCACCGGGAGTAAGCGTTATTTAAAGCGCCTCTGGGCGCGGAAGATGACGAGGGCAGCTTCTGCCACTGTGGACCCTGGGAGGCGTAGTCCTCCTGTCGTTGGAAATGCTGTGGCGGGAGGACAGAAAGCAGCAGTTCAAATTGCCCAGCAGCGTCTTGGAGGTGGGACCAGGTAGGTTAGAAAATGCCCCAAGTAAAAAACAGTAGCACCCGCTCCACCGGGAGTAAGCGTTATTTAAAGCGCCTCCGGGCTCGGAAGATGACGAGGGCGGCTTCTGCCGCTGTGCACCCTGGGAGGCGTAGTCCTCCTCTCAGCAGCCACTGTTGTTGGAAATGCGGCGGCGGGAGGACAGAAAGCAGCAGTCCAAATTGCCCAGCAGCGTCTTGGAGGTGGGACCAGGTAGGTTAGAAAATGCCCCACGTAAGAAACAGTAGCACCCGCTCCACCGGGAGTAAGCGGTATTTAAAGCGCCTCCGGGCACGGAAGATGACGAGGGCGGCTTCTGCCGCTGTGCACCCTGGGAGGCGTAGTCCTCCACTCGGCGGCCGCTGTCGTAGGAAATGCGGCGGCGGGAGGACAGAAAGCAGCAGTTCAAATTTCCCAGCAGCGTCTTGGAGGTGGGACCAGGTAGGTTAGAAAAATCAAAAGAACAGTTGGTGGACAGAAGGCAGAACAATGTCATATATTCACCCCAGTACAGAGATCTGGGCCTAAATCCATTTTTAGCCCAGCATGCCATTCCAGTTTGGGCCCAGCCATATGCAAATCAATCTTGACCCTGGGCCCAATGGGAACAGTCCAGCCCGAATTGCCAGACCAGGTCCAGTGAGACGTGGGTCCGTGCTCACTACACCACTGGATTCTAGCTAGCCTCGCTGAGGAAGGGTGATGCCCTGAAACCGATCCCAGAATGCTTGTTTCTAGTCCAGGGAGGAGCTGGCTTGGCAGTTCGGGCTGGACTTTTCCCACAAGGAACAGGGTATAGACTGATTTGCATATGGCTGCGTCCAAACTGGGGTGGTTTGGTGAGCAAAAGAATGATGGATTAAACCCAGATCCTTGTGACTGGGGCTGAATGTTTGCATTGTCCAGCATTCTGTCCATCAATTGTTTCTTTTGTAAAGATCTAAATCATGCCCTTTGTTTTTCAGAAGTTCCTGTGCTGAATAACTCAAAGGTCCCTCAGTCATAGACATAATCTGGCATATGGATATCCTGAACCCCTTGTGACTAGAAACCGGTGAATTGAGGTGGTAAAAATCAGATCTGTCAATGAACTGGGGCCTACATGAATTCTGAACAAGCAAGTTAAGAACTGAGACTTCAAGATTATCTGCTGCAGTGAAAGGTGCTTTGCTGATAGCCAGCAACTTGGCTTGCTGGACACCAAGGAGAAATTGCTGTTTATCTCAGACTGCCACTCCACACTGTGGTCTATTGGACCTCTTCTGAGCAGTACCCGTACCAAGGAAGTGTCCTAGACAACTCTCCTTAATGCTTATAGCGGGACTACTTTTTGACTTTCTGATCTGGGGGCAGTATGATATTATAATGGTGAAGGATAAGGGGACTAAGTCTGCTCCAGCACATAAAATAGGTATTATAATTATATGCACCCTAGTCTCCCAGAGGGATCAACCCGAGATGAGGCACCAATTGGTCCAACTAAGCAAAATGGTAGGATGGAAGGCTCGGCCCTATCTGTGGCAGATCTATTATTTGCAATACAGAACTCCAGGGAGGAGATGGTTCACAAAATTGAATCAGTTGCCATTGACATAAACCTGTTGCAAACTGATCTATGAAAAGTGGCAGACCGTGTGACAACCACAGATCACCAAGTAGACTCCTTGCCGCAGGAGGTCCACTCCCTCCAAGACACCGTCTACAGAGATTGACAGCTCACCTAGACAACTACATGGAAGACTCAGAAGGGTACACATGCAGGAACAACTTAAGATTTGTGGGTTTCCCGGAGAGAGCGGAGGGACTGTCCACTGAACTGTTCCGGGAGAAGTGGATAACTATGGTCCTCCCATAAAACCTCTCCATGTTTTTCATGGTTGAAAGGGCACACAAGGGCATGGAGCGCCACTGAAGTCCGAGGCCTCGCCAATGGAAATAATGGCTGATATGGTCAACTCTTGCGACTGTGCCGCCATCCTACAAAGCACTTGGACAAGGCACCCACAGATGTTCGAGAGCCATATCTCTATATTCACTGCATATACACAGAGGATGCAAAAACAATGGAAAACCTTTCCGTCTGTCAAGAAAGGACTATGTGACCTTAATATGAAATATAGTCTAACTTTTCTGGTGAAGCTGTGAGTCCAGCATGAGGGGAAGGTCCTGTACTTTTTACTCCTGAAGAAGCAAGCAACTGTTTGGATTCCCTGGAACGTACATCTAGCCAAGACATGAATCGTCAAGGCTTGTTTCTGCCATGCAGGCAGCACAATTTGCCACTTCTTCGGTGATAGAAAGGATCTTGGAAGAGCCTGGAGGGAGATAAAACTTTGGGAAAAGATAATGGTTTGCCCAGCTGGCACCCTTCAGGCTACTTCAATGGTTCCAGAATAGAGAATGTATCTCAAGCATATCGGACGGATCATGACACAGCAGGTGATAGTTTGTACTAGGTGTGATCCCTACATTGCACCTGTGAGTATGGATGTACCCAGTGGTATTGTGCCCTCCTGAAACTCTGATCACCTTTCCCATATTGTCAGGAGTACAGCTAAGGCCGTATGACTGGTATTCTAAGTGTTGAAGGGGGATTGAACATGCAGTGAACTGTAAGTCATATGGACATTCTAGGATGTATCATAGTCATTTTTCCTCCTGTATTCTCATAAATGCTGGCAGGAGTGTCCTCTAGTTGAGAGGCAAGCAGTGACAGGGAGGGAGCTTGAGAGCCTTGGCCTCACACTTAACCTGATCATCCAGGCTCTAGCAAAGCACCACAGTTCTGAGGAGGGAAAGGCTGTTCAATTCACATTGTTTTTTTCTCGATGCAAAGTTGGGGTTAATGGGGTAGTCTAAGTTGACTTCCAAATGGCCACTGATTGGACAAGGGTGTTGGTCTTGCTGCCCATGGGAAGGGTGCGGTTAAAGGGGGGTCATGGTTTTCATTGTTTCGAAAAATTGGGGAATCTTGTTCTGTTCCTGTGCATTTGGGTCCTGTTTGATGGTCATGTGATGTCCTGGCATGGACTGTTTGGCTGCAAGTTTCCACTGATTAAGACACTGGGAGGGTTTGGTAATCACTCTGAATGACTGTTCACGTAACTAAACTCTTGATCTGGAATGTTAGAGGAAAGGTTCAATTTGAGAAACAGAGGAGTATATGCTTGTCTGAAAATATATTGGGTGTCAATTGTGCTCCTCCCTGAGATGCATGTGTGGAGTGACTCTATTCCCTGTCTGTGGAGGCGCTTTAGGGAACAAATTTATGCTACTTCATACTCAAGATATGTCTGAGGTGTGGTTATATGGTTGGCCCCGGAGTCCCGTTCTGCCATGGGGGGTCATATCATTGACCCAGAGGGCTGATTCATAATCTTACATGGGACCCTGCATGGCCGAGAAGCATGCTTTATGGATCTGTATGCGTCGAATATTGAGATGCCAGACTTTTATCCCAGAGTTACCACGGCTGCGTTCCCATACCTCAATACAGATGTTGTGATGGTGGATGACTGTAATTGTATCCTGGATGGTGCCCTAGACCTGGAGCCACCCAGGGATCACACAAAGCCCCACTTATAGGGGCACCCAAAGATATGATGCCAGGGTTGCCCCTTTGTAATGTCTGGAGTGATATACACCCAATGGAGCAAGTGTTTTCATGTTATACTCCTGTGGCGGGGACTCACGATCGATAGATTACTGTTTGGTCTCCACTGAGATGATGCAGGCAGCTCAGACGGAGGTCCCCTATAAGCATGGGCGAATTTTGCGAATTTGCGATCCGCGAATTTGCGGAATTGCGAATTTGCGATCCGCAAGATTTGCGAATTTGTGGATTTTTGTTTTTTTGCGTGTTCGCGGGATGTTTTGCGTGTTCGCTGGTTTTTTGCGTGTTCGCGGGGATTTTTGCGTCTTCGCGAGCCGCTTGCATAGCGAAGTTACCCATGCAGTCGTTTATGGGAGAGGGAGAGAGAGATAGATAGATAGATAGATAGATAGATAGATAGATAGATAGATAGAGAGAGAGAAAGAGAGGGAAAGAGAGAGGGAGAGAGAGAACGAGAGAAAGAAAGAGAGGCCGGATCTCTGAAGGGCCAGATTCCTGAGTTGCCCCTACAGAACATACAGCTCTTTATTTTTAGCAAAATGCATATGAAAATTGTGCTGTAAAGGTCTCTTTTAGTTTAACCCCTCCTGACAACTCAAAATGGGTGTATTTGCCATCCTCTCCCTTCTTCCTGTTTTTTATATCTGTAAGTGCTTCCTGATGAGCTTTAATTCCTTGGACAGGTGCCTCGTTGCCTACTTGTAACTATTCTCTGACCCTGCTTCAAGGTTCAGAGTAGGGTCAGAGAATAGTTGCAAGTAGGCAACGAGGCGCCAGGAAGCAATTAGCAGCAGGTGTCCAAGTTGAAGTTAATTTGTTTGTAACCCTTTTGTAAAAGGTTACAAAGAAATTAGGTTCAACTTTTGCACCTGCTGCTGTAACCCTTGCTTGGCTGAAAATTCGTCCCCGCTGATTCACGGATTTTACCGAGATTTCGCGAGATTCGCGGATCGTGGAATCGCGGAAAATCCGCAAATTCGCCTGCGAAACAGATTTTACGCCCACCCTTAGTCCCCTACATGGCCTGCTATTTGTTGGACCTCTCCCCAGTCCTGCTGAGATTTTGCAGGTAGCTCAGATCGCCAGCAATCCCACTGTGGCATCTACTTGCGGAGGCACTAATAGACCCATTTGCAGTGATTGTCAGTGAGTCACTGACATATTATTTTGCTGAGAATTGGGGCTCAGCAAGCAGATTGGGAAGCAGATTGGAAAACAATGAAGATAGTTCTATGGCGGGTAGTATTAAAATTAGCTATAGGGTTCAATGCCAATTAGAATGGGACATCAGTACACATGAAAGAAAGCTGAGGGATCTTTAGGCAATGCTCCCTGCACACCTGGACAAACTGACTACCTGGCAGGAGGCCCGTACAGTATTGCTGGAGGATTGGCGCAGGCTTGCGAATCACACCTACAAAGCATGTAGCCAGAAAGTACATGAAGAGGATGGTAAGATGGAAGCAATGTTGGCCCGGTTGGTCTGACCGGAGTACACCAGGACCCCTATCCTGACATTATGCAAGAACACGGGTACTCTGGTCTGTACGCAAAGAGCTATTAACTGCGTATTCTGTGCCCATCTATGTAATACTTATGGTAAACAGTTGAAAGCCCCAACAGAGAGACTCGAGGAATATCTTGCAGTCTTGACTCAAATGCTCGTAGGTTTTGGACAAACCGATCACCCGTGAAGAGATTCTCGCAGCAGTCTGTGGTCTTAAAACTGCAAAAACCCTGGGCAGCAATGTTCTACCTGTGGAGTTCTATTGTAGAAATGCTGACACCATAGCGAACAGACTTCTGGAAGTATACAAGGATGCCCTTCAAAATGGCAGTCTTCCAGCCACAATGTGTGAAGAATTAATTGTAATAGTGTCAAATCTGGGCTTGGACGTGATGGTCACTTCTGCATATAGGTTGATATTTCTCCTAAACATAGACATGAAACATATTAGCAGCTGTTAGATCTGGAATCTTTTGGTGTATTTCCCCTGTCTTTTTGCTTCTGATCACCTGGTTTTGGTGGTACTCTGGATATTGTTTTAGCTGGTTTAGTGTTTCTGCTCACTTTAATACTGCTGATCAATACTAAAGTGCAAGTGCTCCTACTGGAAATTGTGTTGATGGATGGGTGTTTCCATGATTGAGATATTTAATGTACTAGTAAGTCCCTAGTACAGTGCACAGTGTGTGCCTAGGGCCTGTAAATCAAATGCTACTTGCAGCACTGGTTGTGCCACCCACATAAGTAGCCTTTCAGAGGTGACTCAGACCTGCCACTGAAGTGTCTGTGCACGATTTTCACTGCCATATCGACCTGGCAAATGCACCCACTTGCCAGGCTCAAACCTTCCCTTTTCATTCATGTAAGGCAACCCTCAGGTAGGCCCAAGGTACCCCTCTGGGCAGGGTGCAGTGTATGTGAAAGGACATGTACTGGTGTGTGTGACATATCCTGAAAGTGAAATACTGCCAATTTCGTTTTCACTATTGAAAGGCTATCTGTCCCATAGGCTATCATGGGAGTTGCGTTGTAACATTTTACAAGCATAACTTTCCATTTTAACAAGATAGAGAGGTGGAGTTTAGGTTTACTAAACTCAGAATTTAAAGATACATCTTTCAGTGAAAATGATTTTTATGTTGTGCCTTACCTCATATTTTTCACCTGGTTGCTTGCAGCTGGGATGGGGTGGTTCAGAGAGTAATTCGAAATGCACCATATGCCCCAGACATGACATTGTGGGCTGTGCAACCCTTTCTAAAAATCGCTGGTTTCATGTCAGTGCAGAGATGGAAAGACTGGGGCGGTAGCACTATGGGAGACCTTAACCCGGGTGGTAGGGTGCATGGGGGAGTTTATCACATGGGACAACGCCATAGAATCCTTCTCACTGGGCACAGAACAATATCTACAGTATGCTAAACCTCAACCACAGCACAAGAATTGTGACCCACATTCCCTGATGGGCAGCCATGCTCAAACACCCTGATAACACTGCTAGCCAGATTGATTTCTCCCGGCACCAACATTTACACATTCAGGCTAGGTGGGAGGAGCTACTGGAGGAACCCCTGACACCCAGGAAGTGGAAAAAGGTCCGTGAGGGAGTATGGACATCTCCAACAGTCAATTCCAGCCCCTACAATACAATTATGTTCACCAGACATACCTTACTCTGAAAGTTTTACATGCCATATACATCACCCGATCGAATAGTTGCACATGCTGCGGGGGCTGGACAGAAGACTTTAATTACCTGGTGTGGACCTGCAGTCTCAGATCCCTTATTGACAAGAAGTACTGCAGACCTTAATAGGGTCACTGGGCCGACCGTGCAGCTAGAGATATGACAGGTGCTGTTAGGCCTGCTTCCCTCGCCCACTAATAAAAAATGCATTAGGAAGGTGTTCCTTCGGGGCTTGTTCTTAGCAAACTAGTGTATAACAAATAAATTGCTTAGTACAACACCCCCTACATGTATGGACTGACTCTGAGATGTCTCTGAGTGGACAACTGCGTGGTAAGTGTGAATGAGACATATCCATAGTGATGATAAGCTAGGTGATCATTTGAGAGCCTGGTCCGACATGTTATCAGATTTGAAGGAGCCACAAAAAGTGGTCCCCTCTGGGAACACTGTGATGTGATGTGTCTGTGAGGCCTTTGGGCAGGGTAAGAGTAGGGAGGGCCCTGTATTCACCGATGGAGACACCACAGACTTACAATAAGGTGACAGGGTGAGAACACCTGGACCACAAATGGAATGTGAGAGGTTCCCAAAGGGCCCCTCTTCATTGGCTGGCCACATTATTGACAACATACAATACTCCCTGGTGAAAAGCATTTCAATGAAAGTCTGCTTTTGGAGGTCAAAGAAAGGAGCACATATTAGGGGTGATAACAGATTTCACTTGAAATATAAATCATTTGCTAGAAGTACTACTTTTAGGAATGGTGGTGTATTCCAAGGTCATTTAACCCTGTGAAAAATGAAGATTCTCTGCTGTATTTGACAAAACATTTTCTCTCATGATTTTCTCATAGAGGTCATGAAAGCTGCTACAGAAATTAAAATGAGAGCATATTTTCTGTAAATTCACACTATCTTCCTCAGCGATGTGAGAATTAAGTCTGACATACAGAGTAAAACATGTACCTACAACAGCAGCAGCAGCCTGTCAGTTGATTCCCCAGTGTTATATTGTACCTTCCCTTAGTCTTCTAATGAACAACTAGAGTGCTAACATTTTGTATTTGATAAAAGCGTGGCACACCTGAAAATATCTTCAGTCTATCAAAGCTGTAAAACTTCAAACAATATCTATACAAATTAAAAAAATGTGGAGGTTTGTTTTGCCTCAGACACTATGGTTATGAGGTTATGGTATGGTAGTAGAAAAGGACTCCACCACGAGAGCTGTGTTAGGAGTGCATTATAATCATGTGTGGTCCGCAAGTGCATATATTCTGTGTGACTAATGTTGAAAATGACAGTGGGGGTATTTTATATTAAAATACCCTCACAAGCTAATGAAGCACATGCATGATTAGAGATGTAATCTATAGAAATGTGGTGTTTACGAATTCATGAGTCATGAGAAATGTTTGCTAATGTGTTCAAGAGGAGTTGGTACTATGAGATGTTTACTAAAGAATAATCATGTTACTACTGTATTGATTACTAAAATATATGTAACTAGCACCCGTCCCGACCTTGTCCGGGAGCAATCAGGCTTCCCCGACCCTCGCCTGCCCCGACATTGGCCATCAGCCCGGGTCCCCGTCCGCCCCGTCCCCCGGCTGCCCCGACCCCCGCCTGCCCTGACATTGTTCTCCGGAGGCTTACCTCACATAATTATGCCAGAGGCCCAGTTTTGCAGTGGTGGTCAGCAGCAGTGCCTGAGGCACTGGGGAGCTTTCTGGGTAAGTGGGGCTCTAGCGCTCTGTTTGCAGGGAGGTGAGGATGAGCAGAGGTTGCAGGGATTAGAGTAGGAGTTCACAGAGTATGGAGCGGCCGGCAGGAGTTGGGAGCTTGAGCACAATTATGCCAGAGGGTCTCCCGCCTGTCCCGACCCCCGCCTGCCCTGACATTGTCCCCCAGAGCCTTTTTGTTGTAACTCCCCGTCCCACGCGTGCCCCGACCCCAGCCTTCCCCGCCATTGTCCCCCGGAGCCTTACCTCAGCCGCCGCTCCTCAGTTCAGTGCTCCTCGCCGCTCCGCCGGTCCGCTGCTGCTCACCGCCTGTGTGCCGCTCGTCAGTGCTCCTCCCCCGCGCCATGTCCGCCGCTCAGCCGCCGCTCCTCAGTTCAGTGCTCCTCGCCGCTCCCCCGGTCTGCTGCTGCTCACCCCCTGTGTGCCGCTCGTCAGTGTTCCTCCCCCGCGCCATGTCCGCCGCTCCTCCTCGCGATCCTCGCGCTCCTGGACGACGTCAGCACGCAGGTCGCGGCCGGCGCTACTTTGTGGGACTACTTTTTTTTAAAATGTAAATTTTTTAAATATAACATATTTTTTAAATTTATATAGCCTATGTCCACCTGCACACCCTGAGGATTCCAACGATGTATCGGGTATGTGGATTGGCACTGTGGTTCCCGAGTTTACCCGCCTCAAAGCCTCAAAGTTCTTCCTTTATAATAGTAGTATAGATTTAGTTGTGTGTGGGGAACTGCACATAATGTAACCTGTGCAAATGTTAACTTAGGTCAACTTGTGGGCCTGAGATGTATTTGGAGTCAAGCTGACATTTCAGTTTAACATTTGAATTCATATTTTATTCTTGCAGTAGATGCAGTAGAAACGTCGCATGCATTTTGTATTCCCACTGCAGGTGGACAAGACTTTGTTAGGAAGAGAAAAGGGTTCTAGTAGATAGTGAGGTGTGTGCAGCGGCAACTGGTATGAAGGAACTGCGATAACAAGATAGGAGGAGAGTTCTCATGAGAGAAGGAGATGAGACCAAGGATAGCTGAGGTAATGATCTATGGGAATGGAAAGGTGGTAAAAAGAAACCAATGTGTGCTGGCAGAACAGAACAGTTGTGGGACGTCCTTTGGATGTTACTGATGTTATGATGCAACGTAGTGAGGAATAGTTATGCATTCTAACTTAAGATACCTTGAGGTTCAGACCTCAGCCTTGACTAGTGGGGATTTACGCTACTTGACTCATGTTAGAGTTTATTTTAGGGAGGACTCTGACAGCTGACAGCTTTCAAATTTCAACTTAACTTAACTTAGTTTAGGGTTGTCATTTAAGGATAGTGTAGGGACAGAAAGAGGATCTATGCTACTTTTCAATGAAAAATTGATCTAATCTAATGCAAAATGTTGTTTCCTTATTATTTATATAGCAATAATTGAGTCAGTTACTTTCTTTTTATTATATAGGGTGAATCGTTTTAGAAGATATGGCTTCTTGTTGTTTCAATGTATGTCTACACCGGGGCGGCTGGCATGGCTTGCGGGTGGCAAGTCAGATAAAAAGAAAAGAAACATACCTTTCCGCTGGGTCCCGCATCTCTGCTCCTGCTCTCAGGAAGCAGGTAGCCTGGCTCCCTCCCCTAAATCAATCACATCACTGCAATGCAGCATTATGATTGGTCTGAGCGCCGTGACACAGAACTCAGCCTGGTGCTGGAGGGGTGGGCATGTTCTCCAGGCTGGCTGTAATGAAGCCTGCATGGAAAAGGGGAAAGTGCGCATGACTGGTTTGGGTGGTCCGAGAGGGCCGACCAAACAGTCATTGCACACTTACAGGTGAGCAAACCACTTGTCCCCTCCGAGAGCAGAGCAACCCCGCCCACCTGCCTGCCTGAAAAGCAGCAGGAAGCATAAATTATAGTAAAGCAGTTATTATAGTTATATGTTTCTACTATGTACGCCACGCACTGCTTAAAAGCAGTGTGGCATCGGTCCTCCGCCATAGCGGAGGTGCCACCACTGGTCTATATGATAATGCTTACATCAGTTTATATTATTCTGTTTCTGAGTCTGAATTTAGAATAAACTAACTAACTTGAGACTTCATGTTGAACCGAGTTATTGTGTAACCAAATTGGCTGCACTGTATTTGGAGATTGAAAAGAAGGTGTTTCACTTTACCTTTCATGATGCTCAAAAAAGATTGTCGCCTAATTGTTACTGTGTAAGTGTGGCCCAGGCTCTATCAGTATGTAGGGTGGAAAATTAAAAGACATCTTGTATGAATGCTCAAATATCGTCCTCATCCATTTCAGTGAAACATTCGGACAAGAGGACTGAACTATGTATCCCTAAAATCAGCAGAAGGCTGCCACTTATCTGATCAACTCCAGTTTCACCACAGTGATTTTATGAGCACCCAGAGTGCTAACAGTCTGTATTTATAACAAAAGTGGGGCACACCAGGCTACCATCTTGATTGAATCAAAGCTGTATATCTGAAAGCATTTTCTACAGAGGATACTGTCGTAAATAAAGTAATGAAAGGAGTCTTATAACAAAACAAATTCCCAAGAATGAGGCTGAGAACAAAGAGCACAAATGTATCCCAACTAGTACCTAAATAAAGCCCAATTATAAAAGTGTGCAAAATGATTAACTAGTTTGGTATGGGTGTTGGCTAATGGCCGACACCAGCACACCCTCCGAGTGCAGTTGTTGACCATTGGCCAACAATGGGGAAGGATCCAGTGGATACTTTTGCGCTGGCACTGAAGGATTCCATTTTGTTAAAAAGGGCTGGGGCACACCGGTATCACTTCTGCATCTATCCCCCCGCCACCCTCCCACCCATCTGCGAGATCAGCGCATCATAAGGCGCGATGACGCAACAGTTTCCCCACCTGAGCAGCAGAAGAAGCAGGTGAGTGTTTTCTCCCGCTCCAGTGGGGGAAAAAAGCTAAATAAATGCCTTCCCAGTTCCAGGGAGGCCTTGTTTGTAAGAAGTTATTTTTCTCTATCTAACTAAGCCTTCCGTTCACTGTTTCCTGATTGTGAATTGCGGTCGTGACGCAATCCACTGTCAGGAAACCACTAGATCACCATCGATTTTTGTTTGGGAGGGGTTGGCTTTTGTGGTAACAGGCCAATCTCTCTCCTCCCCTCCCCTCCCAACCCCTTACCCCAGTCACATATTCAAAAATGTGTGCTTTTTTCTCCAGGGGAATGAAAATAGATTGTTTTCTTTTTAAAACGGGAAATTGACAGGGGGTTGGTACATCTTGTTTACACATTTAAAAATAAAAAGTAGGTATGGTTTTGACCTTTATTGCATGTGTTGACCTCCTTTGGGGGGCCAGTATATATATATTTTATAAATGTGAGTTTTCCCCCTGGGAACAGATAGTGCCTCCCCAGGAAAATACACATATTTAAAAAAAACAACAACATATTTTTGCATATGCCAAATGAGTCTACCATCTGCAGATTGTGCAGCAGATGCTAGATTTACGTGGCATATGCAGTATACATGTGTTCGCATGAAGGGCAAGGGACTGTGAAAAGGTTGACTGGTCAGCTTTAAGTTGCTTTTTACTGCATTTGATTGCTAAACAGGTACTAATGAGGTGAAAGGTTTGTCCAAACAGTATTTCCATATCTACATGTTTATAAATCAAAAAGATAATGAAGTAATATTGAAAAAAATGTGCTACATTATGCTGCATAATTTCGTCAATCCTGCCTCATAATTGATGCCCTTATGCATAATTCCAGTGACCTTGGTGATAGTAATATGAGGTTTCACAAGGAGCATGCCTTTAGTAGCTACTATGTGAATGTGTGCTTCGTGAGATAAAAGGCAAACTTGTAGCTTTGGGAATTGACTTTTTTGCTGGCAGTTGCCCAGCATATCTCCCAACAATAAAGTTTTGCATATGCCACGACAAAAGTATGTTGTGTAATTGGGTACCTGACAAGCTGAAGTAATTTTGTGCCTTTTTGTCCTTTTTTTAGTGCCTTTGGAGAACCTGCAGATACAGACTGTTGCTCACATCTCACAGACACACACATCCACTTACTGATGTAACAATATTTCTGCCTTTTACGTAGGACAGAGTTTTAGAAGAAAGGTTTCAGCCAGTCAGCAGAGATGGCGTCTCAGTGCACGACTGCTGCCCAGGCCTAACTCAGGTTATGGAGGACAGCTCTGATTCAGGAACAGAGACCGAGACAGCGTCTGAGGGAGAGGAAAATAGAGCAAAATCTGGAAGTGATTTTTCAGCCAACGGAGTTTCACCCAACGACGCATCTTCCAGCAATTCTGAGGAACACGATGATGGCAGTCATGCTTTCCCTTCGCGAGCACAGTCTATGCAAAGGCCGACTGTAGCATGTTAGACCCACCCAGAGAGCAGGCATGTGTGGTGGGAAGCACAGATGGAGTGCTCTCTTGGCTGACCCAGCAGATTCTGGCTGGCTGGGACACATCGAAACCCAGCAGAATCCACTGTCCTAGATAGGATGAGTATGATACACTTGTCTGATAACCTGTGCTCACCCTTGTGTAACTGGCACAGAGCAGTCAGGCTTATCCTCAGGGTCAAAGTGTAAAGTATTGGCACAACCCTCACCCGTGCAACACACTGTGTACGCTACAAAAAGACTCCACAATGTAACTCTAAATCACTAGTCTTTGTATTACACACACATTGAACTCAAAACGATATACACATTGGATATATACTTTATAGTTATATTCAATTGTTGAAATCTTCCATTAGCAGCAGAATGGCATGAACAAATATGTACTAGTCATAGGCATTCACTTGCCCCGTTACCCGCTCAGCCTCATAAACAACATAAACACATGTGCATACTTCCCCGAGGTGTTCATGATCCAAGCAATCCTTCCCACATCAGAAGCGATAGAAACATACAAGCAGGCAGTTCAGAGGTATTCCAATTTCTCGCTTACACATTAGCATTAAACACAACATCCCAATATAGCATACCCCGTATAGTTGTAATGGTCAAGAAATCACAGGTTTTGACTATACCTCGTGACTCAGACCCTAAGCCACTCAAACTATACCAGCAAATGATACACATTTCACTTGCTGGCAGCACTTTCAATCAATTGTCGGGCCACCTAAAGCAGAAGGAAACACTTATGTGTTCTCATCCATCCAGATTAGGTCCTTAGGCACCTTCACAAGCATGGGTTCACTATCCCCCTATAGGCAAAAGACTGTGACACTGATAACTGGTGCGCTTACAATTTGGAGAATTGTTCTTCCCTCTGGCAGAGGTGCAAGCTACAGTTACTCCAGGCACCCAGCTGTGGGTGCACATAAGGCACAACAAGATCCCTTGGGTAAGTCAATATATTCTCAACAACATGGTACCTTGTAGCGTGGGTCCAGGGAAAGGGAGCCAGCAACCTCGGACTGTGGCCGCACTGTCAGGCACTGTTGTCCTCCTGATCTGGAGGTCAGACACAGTCTAGGCTTGCCAGTCCTGTGGTCTCTGCAAACTTCCCCCAAGACCCCTCTGACACCACACATTACGGAGTGAGAGTTAGCAAATTTTTCCAGTTGAATGCTCGGGTCCATTGGACTCCGCAAACTTCCCTCGCATTCCTCACGCTATGAAGAACCGGGTTTTAGAACCCAGCGGCGCCAGGAAAAACGCCCAATGTCTTCGAGTTCCCCTGCCTTGGCAAACAGAGGCACGGGACACTTCTCGGTGACGTCAAAGACCACATTTATTGGCTGCAACCAGGAACAGAGGTCTACGAAGCACAACACGGGTGGTTCGCTTTATTATGGGTCCAAACGGACCCATAATAAAAGGACCTCAACCCAAACCATAAATTAAGCCATAAAGGAAGGAACAGAAGCAGATGAGAAACAAGATAGAAGGGTGTGTGCATGTACCATAAACTTAGCAATGTCCTGCTCTTTGATCTCTATCTGACCAGCTGCCTAACAAGGAACTGGCTCAACGAGGTCAGCCTCGGGCAAGGGAGTCAGCTCGTTTAGGTCACACAAAAGTCAGCTAAAGGTGTGCACGTCCCAAGGACTCGTTCGGCCTTAGTCATCGGCCTATGTGAGGGCAACTAAAAAATGGCTGCCGTACACAAAATGGAACCCGAAGGTTCGAACGAAATCCCTGAATACGCAGAGATTCCATTGATCGATTATGACGAAAACACTCGTACATGCCGCACTCGTCATTTGCGGTCCGCTGATACCAAAATCGTCATTATCCGACGACCTTTATTGAACAGGTTCAGAATCACGGAACTTCAGCTACAGCACCCCCAGGTTGGCCGCTTATCTTTACTAACACACTCCTCGGCATAGTGTGATTACTGCACATGTCCGCATGGCCCTTGTCTCAGCTGACAATCACTTTCACCCATTTCCGCTGCTCCCTGTGCGGTCCTTACAATCTCTTGTAAACTTGGATATCCTTTCTGTACCTGAGAGCTTGTGGACAGAAGGCCAGCCATTGGGCCCTTGGAGAGTGCTTAGAGACCCAGGCTATGACAGTTGGCAGTTAGCTGCAGGCCAGCAACATCCAGGGAAAATCCACCATGTGATAGTCCCCTTCACAGAGCATGACAAACCCTAGGCCACCTAATCCAGTTGCAGTCCCTCCTGCCCTAATAGTTCCTCATTTCAATGTCCAAGTGTCGGTCCAGTATAGTATGGTTCCGGTCTCACAAGCGTCTCCAACTCCCGAGGGCAGAGCCCTGGTAGTTATACCCATAATGGCCTTTAAAGATGAGATCAGTTAAAAGGGCCACCGTTTGAAATGCACTGGTCCTCTCTAAATGTTATCCTGTCGCCATACTACCCTGGGAGGCTTGATCGATATCTTCAATGGGGCCAAGACCCTGCCTCTTGGTATGCAGGTGCCAATTCCATCCCCTCTTAACCATTCCAAGAAGGGTCCTCAGAGTCAGATGTCTGCAGTTTCCCTTGAGTCGCAAGTTTATGGCTTTCTTAATTGAAATCCACTGATGTGGCTGTGCTCTCAGCACCCAGAAGTGGATTAAAGACAATCCGACAGGCATACAAAGCCTTGAGCACAAAGATGGATTCTATCCCAAAGTGGAATTTCCACATTAGTAATGTTGAATCGCTTGCACCACCGGAGAGGATTTGCCAATACTAATTCATCAATATCAAACACTATATTGCCACTCTTCTGCACATAGGAAATACAGATCAATAGCCTTTCGACAGATCCCTCATGCCAATCCAATGTGAGAAGCAGGCCCTACAGTTCAGAACACATCATCTACCATTGAGTGCCATTCACTACTAGTGCATGTGGCGCACCGGCGCACATGACCTACCTCTTCCCAGCACCTCGCCCTACCCCCAGGGTGTAATCCGATGTAGCAAGAGATATGCATAACCATGGCAAGTATGTTTTTAAATGCCAAGCCGAGTAACCTGCACACACAGGCCCCGCCATGGCAATCTTGTGGCACATTTGAAGAACTACCTCAGTGGGTGGTACAAACAGTGCCTCAGGCCCAAGGAGGATCATTTGAGTTACTTGCCCTATGTATATGCCTTACCCCTAGACTAGGGACTTACAGCTAACTCAAATCAGCCAATCATGTATACACTAATCACCACTATGTATATGACAAGCACAGCACTTTGGCACTGAATGGCAGTGTCAAAAGCGCTCAAAGTTCTGAGGCTAGCACATAAATCAGCAGAAAACCGTCAGGGACAAAAGCAAAAAGTTGAGAGAAAGCACCCTAGAAAGGGCCATTTCCAACACCCCCAATTTAGTTCAGCCCCCAAATTCCACATTTCACTGGCGACTCTGGATGTAAAGTTGAAATGGCCAATTTTTTGCCAATTGACAATGTCCATTTCTTTTTGGATGTTGACTTCCTTTTTGCGAATTATGCAGCAAAGACATCTGGGACTCTGCCTGGGGAGGCGTAAGAGTGGCGCAACGAGCATCAATACTTTTATGTCTCCTTTTTCCCTCTTTCTATCTGTGCTGCATTCTGCAGCACACATAGAAAGAGGAAAATGTTATCAATGATTGTTTATGTACAGGAAGGTACTCCTTCCTGAACAAAAAAATCATAACCGCAACGCAGGCACCCTTGCAACATGATGCAACTGTGCCTGCGCTGGCGCATAGCAGCCAATTGTACGCCATCCCAGGGGAAAGCACACAGATGTGTCATATTGTTAATACGACTCATACCTGTGCTTTTAAAATGAACCAGCTCATCACAGCAAAATGGCTTCAGGCGCCGTACTGCGCCACTTTGTAGTAAATGTGGCCCTGAATATAAGGGGATGTACCATGAAGGTGCCCAGCTAAGTCTACACTGTCGCACTGGTGTAGAACTGAAATGGACTCTGACTAAGAATTGAAAGTGGCTGTCTGCAAGCATGTACTCACCCAAAACGTAATGCAGGAGTATGCGTGCCTCAGAAAAAGCAGAACTGGCAACCTCTTTGGTAGTTGACCCGCTCCTTCCTGTGCTGATGTCTCTACCAGCTTATGAAAAGTACCCTAAAAGGTCCCAACAGGGATGGGCACAGGTTCAGAAATACTCCAGTGACTCTCCGGAATCTTCTAAAGGTCAGATAACCACTGCACACATAGGAGAAACCTTAGGATGTACAATGTCCTACACTGAAACCCGGCTTTGTCAACCAAAAGTATCCACTACTTTGGCTACAGACATCACTGCTACTAAGATGAAAGTACTGGAAAACAATAACTCTTCTGTTTACAGAAAACACACATTACTGAAATATAAACGGATACATGTTAACAAATGCATTTTTGTGTATGGAACTTGAAAAACAAACATGCATTGTCTCTCAGCCAGTGATTTTAACAAGCCCTGAAAAGCACAATCATTGAAGCTGTTCCAAAAAGGTGGAGGATCTGCAAGAGGGTGTTAATTTTGACTGAAGCTTCAAATACCCTTTTGCAGACGAATACACAAAATACCCGTTTTATTTCTTGCAAATATAACGTTCAAAATATAACAAGGATAGAGTGTCTCTGTGAAAAAGGGAAACAAATCACAGCATATTTGTGTGCAAAATTTACTTAAATTCTGCCAACACCAATTCATCTTCCACAATGTGTACATTGAACAGTTTTCCATTACAGGACTGTGTTTCATTTTAGATGTGATGAGAATAGCAATTCGACACTTTTTTGTCATCTTTGAACTGGTTATTGGTGTCTAGCGCTTTCATTGTGGTGCACCTCGAGGTGTGTAGCGCTTTGGATAATTTACTTTCGTGCATTTGTTTACCTTGCAGCCATTTTGTATTGACCCCTTGGCCCGTCCCAGACCCTCCCTGCACCTAGATCCCGCCTCCCAGCTGACCCTCCCACCCACAGAGGTAGAGCCTGCACTTGCCCTCGTGTAGAGCTGTGACCATCCTGCTCCACGCAGAAACGGTCGCTCCCCTCACCTCCCTCTCCTGGTGGTATAGTATATACTACTGCTAATCCACTTGCTGTACTGTTTATATCTCATTTGAATAGCATTGTGCAGCGCTCGTGACTTCTGTTTGTATTTCATTTGAATAGCATTGTGCAGCGCTCGTGACTTCTGTTTGTATTTCATTAGCATAGCATTGTGCAGCGCTCGTGACTTCTGTTTGTATTTCATTTGAATAGCATTGTGCAGCGCTCGTGACTTCTGTTTGTATTTCATTTGAATAGCATTGTGCAGCGCTCGTGACCTCTGTTTGTATCTCATTAGCATAGCATTGTGCAGCGCTGGTGACCTCTGTTTGTATCTCATTAGAATAGCATTGTGCAGCGCTTGTGACCTACGCGCCTTATATAGAAATTAAACAGTTGTTTCTGGGCTTTCTGTGCAGCACTTGTGTCCTGCGTGATTTAATAGCAGTGCAAGAGAGTTTTATTGGGCTTTGTATGCAGCGCTCGTGTTGTTGGACAACTGACATTGATAACAGATAGCTCTGTGTATAACGCTACTTGCCTCACATTAATCTCCGCTAGCGCTTTCATTGTGGTGCACCTCGAGGTGTGTAGCGCTTTGGATAATTTACTTTCGTGCATTTGTTTACCTTGCAGCCATTTTGTATTGACCCCTTGGCCCGTCCCAGACCCTCCCTGCACCTAGATCCCGCCTCCCAGCTGACCCTCCCACGCTCCGCCCTCCTCCACGCTCCATTTGAAGCAGATGAACCAACGCGCAGCGTCCACGCGCTGCGGCCGCGCCGAAGGTGCGCCAAAGGTAAGCCCGTCTATGCCCGTCCGTGCCAAGCCCGCGCCCAGTGCCAGACCCCCTGGCCCCCACACCACCCACCCCACCCGCATTACATACGCCGCCTCCACCCTCTTAGCCCTCAACCCCGGTCGACTCCCCAACTGCACCCAAGCCGCCCCTGGACACACCCATGGACCCTTCACATGCAACTCCTGCAAGTATGACGGCACCAAGACCAACTCCTCATCCAATAACACCAAACAGAGACCTGACACCAACAACCTAAAATGCATCCTGCTCAACACCCGCTCAGTCCACAAACACGCCATCGACCTTTGGAATCTACTAGACACCATCTCTCCGGACGTCGCCTTCCTAACAGAAACATGGATGAACGCCTCCTCAGCCCCAGACATCACCATTGCCATCCCGGAAGGCTACAAGATCATCCGAAAAGACCGCACCAAGCAAACAGGAGGAGGCATCGCTATCGTCCACAAGAACTCCATCCGCGTCTCTACCAGCTCAGACGTCAATCTCGCTAGCGCCGAACACCTTCACTTCCAGATCCACACCGACCCCAAGACCACACTCAGAGGCACCCTCCTCTATAGACCACCAGGACCCCGTGCACAATTCAGTGAAGACATCACTGACTTTATCACCCCACACGCCCTCCCTTCCGAGGACTACATTCTATTGGGAGACCTCAATTTCCATCTAGAAAAGAGCAACGACAGCAACACCACCACCCTTCTGGACAATCTCGCCACCCTCGGACTTAAACAACTTGTTAATTCCCCCACTCACTACGCAGGTCACACACTCGACCCTATCTTCACCTCCAGCAAACATATCTCGTTCAGTTACACCACAGCTCTCCATTGGACGGACCACAGCTGCGTTCACTTTATCTACAAAAAGACCACAACCCACAACCATCCTCAACCTACTCTGCGAAGAAACTGGAACAAAATCACCATCGACCAGATCTCCTCATCGCTTCTTCAAGACCCCCCTGCCCACTCTTCGAACGCCAACCAAGCAGCCATTAACCTCACTCAATGGCTAACCAACAGCGCTGACAACCTAGCACCCCTGAAAAAACATCAAATCAAGCTAGGCAGCAGAAGCGCCCCCTGGTTTAACGATGATCTTAAGAAATCCAAGAAACTCTGTCGCTCCCTTGAGAAGGCCTGGAAAAAAGACCCAAACACCAGCACCAGGGACTCCTTCAAAAACGCCACCCGCATACACCACCAACTGATCAGGACTGCCAAGAAAGCCGCTTTCAAAGACCGACTGGACAACAACGCCCACAACAGCAAGGAATTATTCAACATCGTCAAAGAGTTTACCAACCCCACTGCCAACTCCAATGACATCACCCCCTCTCAAGCCCTTTGCGACTCCCTTGCTTCGTTCTTCCACGACAAAATCGCAGACATCCACAACAGCTTTGACAACCAACCCGGAGAACAACCCACCCAACCTTCTGCCGTACCTTCACCCCCCTTGAACACCCTTAACGACTGGAACCCAATCTCCACTGAGGACACCATCCGCCTGATGAACTCCATCCACTCAGGATCCCCCACAGACCCATGCCCTCACCACATCTTCAACAAAGCAGATTCCATCATAGCACCTCACCTCCGAGACGTCATCAACTGCTCCCTCAACTCCGCCACCTTCCCGGAAAGCTGGAAACACGCCGAACTCAGCGCCCTTCTGAAAAAACCCACAGCTGACCCCACAGAACTGAAAAACTACCGCCCCATCTCGCTCCTTCCATTCCCGGCCAAAGTCATCGAGAAAGCTGTCAACAACCAGCTCGCCGCCTTCCTCGAAACCAACAAATCCCTTGACTCCTCACAGTCAGGCTTCCGAGCCAAACACAGCACTGAGACCGCACTCATCGCAGCAACAGACGACATTCGAACTCTACTGGACAATGGAGACACAGTCGCCCTCATCCTCCTCGACCTCTCCGCAGCCTTCGACACAGTCTGTCATAGCACCCTGTTACAACGCCTCAGAAACATCGGAATCCAAGGAAAAGCACTGGAATGGATCACATCGTTCCTTGCCGGAAGAACCCAGAGAGTCCGCCTACCACCATTCAAGTCAGAGGCCACTGAAGTCATTTGCGGCGTACCTCAAGGATCCTCACTCAGCCCCACCCTCTTCAACGTATACATGAGCCCCCTCGTGGCCATCGCACGCCAACACAACCTCAACATCATCTCCTACGCTGATGACACTCAACTGATCCTCTCACTCACCAAATACCCTAACACCGCCAAAACCAACCTACATAAAGGAATGAGAGAAGTAGCCGAGTGGATGAAGCACAGCTGTCTGAAACTGAACTCCGACAAAACAGAAGTCCTTATCTTAGGTACCTCCCCCTCCGCCTGGGACGATTCGTGGTGGCCAGGGTCCCTTGGAAAAGCACCCATCCCAACAGACCTTGCACGGAACCTGGGAGTCATTCTGGACTCCTCACTCTCGATGACCAGACAAGTCAACACCGTTTCATCATCTTGCTTCAACATTCTTCGCATGCTCAAAAAAACATTTCGCTGGATTCCCACCGAAACTAGAAAAACGGTCACTCACGCACTGGTTACAAGCCGCCTGGACTACGGAAACACCCTATACGCCGGCACCACTGCAAAACTTCAGAAAAACTCCAACGCATCCAGAACGCATCAGCCAGACTCATACTAGACATTCCGTGTAAAGACCACATTTCTGGTCACCTGAAAAACCTCCTCTGGCTCCCCGTTAATAAGAGGATAACATTCCGCCTCCTAACCCACGCACACAAAGCACTTTACGAACTTGGACCCGAATGCCTCAACACACGACTTTCCTTCTACACCCCCCCTGCCCCCCGCCAGCTACGCTCCTCCCACCAAGCCCTTGCTGCTATACCTCGCATCAACAAAACCACCATGGGAGGAAGATCCTTCTCCTACCTGGCGGCTAAAACCTGGAACTCACTTCCCATTCACCTTCGCCTCACTCAAAACCACCGAGCTAACCCGACTTCAAAGAGTGCAGAACGCAGCGGCCAGAGCAATCGTAGGTCTTCCTAGGTTCTGCTCGGCCGGTCCAACTTTGCGAGCCTTGCATTGGTTACCCGTTAGGCAGCGGATCCACTTTAAAGTACTGTGCATTTCTTTCAAGATTCTGAAGGGCCTATCGCCTCCCTTACTGCGCCAACTTTTGTGCCCTTATATCCCGGGCCGCACTTTGCGCTCACTGGACCAAGAATTAGCGGTAGCCCCTCAGTTCAAACTCAGTCGGGCGGGGGTCGCTCTTTTAGGGTGCGGGCAGCCGCACTTTGGAACGCTCTCCCCTTGAAACTCCGGACCCTTGGCGACTTGCTTTCTTTCCGCAAGGCCGCTAAAACTTATCTATTTTCTGAGCTATGTTAAAACCTCAACTCCCCCATTTTTAATAATATTTTCTGTTTTCCTGTTGTGTTGTGTTCGCCACCTTGTCGGTGCGCTGGGACGCTCCTTCGCTGGAGCAGCCTTGCGCAATACAAATAGCACTAACATAACATAACATAACATAACATTCAGAAAGCAACTTAAAACATGGATATTCGACAAGTAATTCCCCACCCTTCTCCAAGCGCCTTGAGACCCTCTGGGTATGTAGCGCGCTATATAAATTAATTGAATTGAATTGAATTGAATAGTTTGCATTACTATAATACTGTGGATATTCAGACCTTCTAGCGCCTACTAAAAAACCTGGCTCTTTGAATCGGCTTTCTGATCTCTGGTCAGAGAGGATCCATTCTGCTTAATAGCCCCGGACACTCACTCATTGAGTAGCTGTTGAGCTTTGATCCCAGAGACAGAGAGAGATTAAACAAAAAAGTATTTATTCATTTATGGCCTTTTGTATTGCACTATATTAACAACAACAAGGGACCCCAATTCAGTCAGCAGGGGACCTCGGGGAACATACTTTTTAGAACAACAGCGGTCCCATGCATTCAGGAATATATGAGACAATAAATATAGACAGAATCAAATCTATATTTGGAGCGACATGTCCAGCCGGACAGAGGTCTTTAAGTTTACTCAATGAACAAATGATCCATACAAAGAGAATACCTTCAACATTTCACCAGTGTGGTACACAAGCCTGTGCCCAAACACTAACAGATCACATACAGAAGGTAGATTACGAACATAGAAGGGCTTTTTAAGGCAAACAAACGTTTTCTGTTTGAAATTCAATTGTATCAATCAGGCACCATTACATTACATAGAGATCAAGTTTTGTATAGGGTGCTAGACAAGTCGACGGCGTTTCGGTCCCCTTACTTAATCATGGGGACCATCATCAGGACATTCAAATAATGCCTTAACGTTATTTAGCCTCTAATCGCCTAAGAAAGAAATAGAGAGAAAGATATATACATTTTAGATACAAGGACATAAAGAAATCTATATACTTAAACAAGTGACTCATAGTGAAAGGTACACCTATTCATTTTATATACACGTGAATTAAAACGCTTTTTCTTTTCATAATCAAGTGAAAGTTATCAGTGGTGGTGTCGCTTAGGAAGGTGGCTTCGATCATTCCGATATTGTGCAAGGCAGCAGGAGTAGTGCCGGCGTGGTGATCGACCAAGGAACGGATTCAGTACACGTGCCAGTGTACAGGCAAGGCGAGGACGAACTTACTCAATCATTTCTATACAATGGTGCTGGCTGTTCAGGTGATACCAGAAACACGAGCGGCTAGTGCGAGCATCTTGGAGAAGTGAGTTGCGGTGCTACGTGAAGTGAGAATTGCTGGATCGTGCTTATATAGTGAGAGGCGCAGCGGGACTGTTAAATAGAGTGGAGCCATGAGTGAGAAGCGCAGCGGGACTGTTTGTTCGAGTGAAGCCATGAGTGCTTAGTAACCGCCAGATCGGCCGGTGCGGGTAGTTTACACAGCGTGATTAGCGTTATTGCGAAGAGTGCTTCATGACAATTAAAACAGGCTTACCAGTGTAGTTTAATGCACTGGTACGTAACCGGCAGGAGAGTATAGCCTGTATTCGATTTTGCAGCCCTGTAAATTGGGAAAATTAGAGGCGAGTGAACAAAAAATAAATGAAATAGGAAGGAGTGACCGCGGGTGGCCGTGGGAAACTTCTTACCACAATCAGGCGCGTTCAGACCGTGTTACAATAACGTAATCCGACGGTGCCAGGATATTACCTGTCGGAAAACACGAATCATCAGTATAAAAGACGTATTATAGGGGAAACTATCCCCTATCCTAGAGCCCCCTCCAGCGAAAGTCGTTGTAACGACTTTCGTTGTTAAAGCTGCGTCATAACGGTACCGCGTTGTGCCAGTTACGTTGTAAAGGATGTATCCCCTCAACCCAATACCTACAAGGTGGTGTAAAGCCACTTAACCCCTTCGCTGCTGATGACGAGCTCAGCTCGTCATCAGCTACGTCGCTCGTATGCTGATGACGAGCTGAGCTCGTCATGTAAAGTGGGTTTTTAAAATCTGCAGCACACCACGGTAAATCGTACCGCGGTTAAGGTGTTAACAAGGCTTAACACCACCTTGTAAATATGTCCCTTACCACAGCAGTCTGCTGCTGCAAAGGGCAGGCAATGGGTGTTGCTGTGGGCGTTCCACCGCAACACCCATTGCTTTTTGATGCTGCTCCATATTTACAAGGTATGGGGCGGTGCCAAAAATAAGACCAGGAAATACCTGATCTTAAACAGACGAGACGATACAAGGAGAAATGTTTTATTTCTCCTCATATTTTGCTCTTTTCATCAGCTCACATACAGACAACAAATCACCTGTAAATTTGTTTATGCGCAGGAAGGTGTCCCTTCCTGCTTATAAACAATCACCCCTGCAGTGCAGGCACCCTAGCAACATGGCGCAAGGGGGCCTGTGCTGGTGCTAGTCTGTTTTTTTTACTGCCAGTGTTAGGGTAAACGAACCGGTGCGCCGTATATTTTAGAATGCGTTAGCAATTTTAGAGTAACACAGTGCTCCAACATTTTTTTGTAAAGATCCCCTAAGAGTGGATGTATTAAACTGGTCTATATATCAGATTCAGGAAGTAACTCAAAGCATCAGTTTATAAGTGCTGTTTTACAGTTTTTTCCCTAGAATATAGAACAAGGACATCTTATCAGGCGTTTCACTCTTTACAAAACAGAAAATCATTCAATAAAATCTTGCACCTCATGTCTATATTCTGCTTTGAATCAGAGGCGGAGTGGTACACAGCTTCAGAGTAGGGAGCCGGATTAGACATCAGATTTAGGGGTCAAACAGGGATATCTCCTCAACTGGCAGATCACAAGTATTCAAGGTATGGGCCGAGGAAGGCTTCCAGAGTCAGGCAATTGATGTGAGATTTAGTGGTTGCCAAGGCAAGTGGAGATGTGATTAGTTCTCACATAATAATATCAGCTATATTAAATCAGAGTCAAGCAACGAAGCTATTGCAAGAGTAAACATAGCATCACAGTAAGTAAGTGCCCACATAATTTTGCGGGGGTAAGAGGAAGTAGGAGAGGATTCTTCACAGAAGCCTTGAAATGGAAAAACAGAACTTCAACAACTTTGAATTCTGGGGCCAAGAACAGGTAGGGTCATCATTACTACCTGGTTGCGACTTCCTGTTGAAGGTTAGTCCCATGGAGGGGGGTGAGGTAACTGAAGCAGATTTCCAAAGAAATAGAACTCACTTAATTTACATAAGTTACTTAGGGCAGTCCAGTGTGTGCTATATCGTCTGTGGTTTTGCCATCCCGGCCATGTTTGTCTGTATCAGGATTCCCCGACATTTTTGCCTTAATCGGTTTTTTGGGGCAAATAATCACCAAGGGCACCTTATATTGCATTTCTGGGGTTGCCCATGTCCCTCTTTGCTGAGCCCGGAGATTGAAAGAGCCCACATTATTCTCCCTGTCATGTAATCTCAAGGAGGTAAGCCTCCTTACCTATTATGCACAAACTCTGGCTGGTGGTAGCATGTTACTGTTGTTATCGTGCAGCAGCCGAACCCTGATGTCTTGAGACAGACGCAGCCCCCTCCTTATTTATTACTGCCTGTTTGCTTGGGATGTTTGAAAACATTTGAGAGTATACCACTCTGCAATATTAATAGCAATAACTGAAGTGCACACACATTAAATGCTTTTCAAATTCCAATGGTGCAACTGGGTTATACATAGACATTTGTTTTTATAGGCGAGGCTGCTGTAAAATGTAGGATAGTTGGTGCCCGCAGAGGCCAGTCCATTCCCAACTTCATCATCTCCTGTTCTTTTTTCCAGAGCTGGTCTGGAGGAATACACAAGTTTACCAACCTCAGCTACCTCTTGGAAGTTGTACAGGTCACCTACAAGTAGTCAGTGACTACTTGCACTCTGGGAGAATCCCTTCCCAGAAACATCTCAGAGGACGGGACCTTTGTTCCAGCCAGGTTGACTAGACCTTACAGATGCGGGAGATGCTGTTATTCTGATCGGCAATGTAAAATGGCTCAGCTGCCAGACACTGGGCGTAAATGCTCGAGCTACCCTCCATTAGGTCGAGCATTCAAGACCTCTTGTATATACTTTAGTATATACTTATTATATACTTATATGTGTATATACTTTGTGGGCTCTGGAAATCAGCCCTAGGACTTGTCTGCTTCAGGACTTTTTTTTCTGTTCAACTGCCTCTATTTCACTTTCTTGATAGAAAACGACCAGTAGAGGTCAGTAAAATACCAGAATAATTTTAGCATTCTCTAGATTCCAGTCCATAGAAATTCTCTTCCACGAGCACCCGTAGACAACAATATTTTTTTCAAATCTTGTATTTTCAGAAATATGACCACCGAATGCCCTGATTTTATATTAAAAACAGATGATGAGTACAGGCCTCAGCAAGGCCTGTAAGAGCAAAAGGGTTCGCTCTTCTGTGCACAAAGTCTTTAGACTACAAAAGAAATTGGCACGGAAACTGGAAATACAAAGACATCATTTAATAAACCTTTAAAGGAGGTACTACTGCCTACACAACACTCTACAGTATTGTACAAGGAGCACAAAGAACTCAGACATGCGGTCCCCTTTTATACACAAAGAAGGGGCTCATAAGTGGGCGGTCACAGCTCAAAGCATGATTTACAACCATATATGGACATTTCTTGAACATAATCGATACATGGGTGGAGTTAACGGTTCTTGAGACCCGCCGAACACACATTCCAATCTACGCTAATCAGAAACAGATGTGACTCCTACTGGACATGCGCTGGACGCACAAGGAACTATTTATAGCCTGTTGCTGGGCAAACTTCAGGGGTGACAATCAGTGAGGTAGGGCTCGCCTCGTGGCGAGCACATGGCAATGTACGGCACACAAGATGGGCGCCAGAAAACAAAATGGAGTCTGGCCGTATTTCAAGTACGGGCGGGAAAACTAGAACAAAGACATGATAGCATGTCTTCAGCGAATGCTTAATACTATCGCTGTTTTATTTACAACAAACGACCCTTTCAGCATTTGCTGAAGACATTCGGTTTCCTTGGATAATCTAAATACTCATCGTTTATGTCGATGCTCATCATATCAGCTATCTCTCTGGTTATAGTTTTCTTATGGGTAGCTTCTGCGACAGATTGTTTATTAGGCACACAAAAAGAAACGCATAGAGAACATATCATTGGACTACATTGAATACATACACAACACGTGAATAATATGACAACAATTATACATAGCCCAGTGAGAACCTTCCAACCCCATGTAGAAATCACGGTCCAAAACCACCCAGAGAAGGTCCAAGATCCATTTTCAACATGTATATCAGCTGTAATTTTATATAATTTGTTAATGGCTTTATACACAGGAGTATGATCGGGCATAAAGACACAGCAGCTGCTTCCGATAATTCTACAAGCTCCACCTCTATCCGCTAACATTACGTCTAGAACCATTCTGTTCTGTAATGCAACAATCCTAGTAATTTGCAGCTCTTCAGTAAGATTCCCAAGGGCTGTAGCAGTTTGGTTGGTAACAGCTTCAACTACTCTTGTTAATCGTCGTATCTTTCTGCTGTTCAGAGCAGCTCCCATAAAGAAAAATAATCCTAAATTGAAATCTATATATTGCCGCAGACTAGTATCAGTCTGGTCAACGTCATCTACAGATAAAACTCGTTTGAATCTATTTACAGTCACATTATTCAATAATTTCAAGTCCTTGTGATATGATGCAGGTGCCAGGAATACAGGTGGTAATAAAAACGATACATAACATACTCCAGACCATCCGGCTGGTAATCGATAATAGCCTTTGTTCCCACAAACAAAATAAGTATTATGAGAGGCAAGGAAAGTACTATTAATAAGGCCATCAATGTTCAATATAACAATACAATCACTAACACCTACAGGAATATGACCTACACTCTGTACACATAAATCTGCTTGTGCTTGGGCTACTGAGATCACAAACTTCTCTTGTCCAACAGTGTCTCTAGTGTTCGTGAAAATATAAGGTGTTGATTCATTGTCCGGTCGATACTCTTCCCACTCCCATATAGTTCCATTTGCTTGTGGATAGCCTTCTTTATCTTGATGACATTCTTTATTCAGCCTAAAAAGCAATCTTCCTACTGTAGGCTTTCTCGTAGCAAAAAGCAAAGTGTACCATGCTCTACAAGAGCCATTATGAGAGAAAGGAAGAGGTATGAACGGTGTTCCCCCTTTCTTTTGATGCGCAGGCATCATCCCACATATCCAACAATCTGTAGCATTTGTAGCAACGTGGGTATGATGCAACATCTGGATGAAAGTGTTATTCAGATATGACTGTCGATGTTTCAACTCTTGATATGGGAGTGTATAGAAAAAGTGCTAATCAGGGACTGGAGTGGAAACAGCATATAGTTCACAAGCAGGAGCTTTATCTTCCACAAACCACGTGACTGTAGCGATAACTGCTATGATGATAATGAACCCTACAGAAACAAAAATCTTCTTTTCATCCATTCAAACAAATGTACACAGTATCTTCCTGAAACTAAAGTGTTGTCAGAACTCTTACCCCTAGGTAGCCGTTGTTTTCTTCACCAGCGGGCCAAGACGGGTGTCACTACACTAATGCATGGCTGATTCCCCCCCTTGCCTCAGCGGCTCTCCGTTTCACTGACCTAGGGACCGTTCTGACAACTTCTCACACAATTGCAGATTCTTTTCTTGGCCGTAGATTATATCTTCTTGATCCAGGGATCGTCTGGTCCGGGAAGAACTCCTCAGATTCGTTTGGTACCACAGCACGGCCTCTTTCCGTAGTCAGGATATCTCGATGGTCGGTCAATACAGCAGGCTCCACCCGGTCAGGTTGCACTTTTCGACAATGGATGGAATGGATCCAATTTCTTTGATTGGTCACCCGCACTGCCGTTCTCGTCGCGAGAAGGACCTGTTCAGGACCGCACCATCTCGGCTCCAGACTACTCGACCTCTCGAAGGACTTCACGAGGACGAAGTCACCAGGCCGGAGATTATGGCCTTCTCCTGTGGACCGGTCAGGGAGTGCTCCTCGAACCTGTTGATGAATGCAAACCAAGCTATCAGTTTATTGTTCCAAATAGTAATTCATTAAAACACAAGGTACATCATACACTGAACTTGGTTTGGGCACCCCCCACATGTTCATGGGGCACCCGAATACAATCTCATAGCGCGTTAGGCCCGTCCGAGAATGCGGTACTGATCTGATAGACAATAATGCCAAAGGCAAAGCATCTGGCCTCAGAGAGGTAGAATCCTGTATTTTTGCTATTTTTAACTTAAGCGTGCCAACTGCCATTGTACTTTTCCACCAACCCTGCTGATTGCGGGTAGAACACGCCATGGAACTTTTGCACAATGCCTAATCCCTTCAGGACATACTTAACAACGTCCGCCACAAAATGGGGCCCGTTGTCACTCCACAATAATCTACAAACACCGAAACGAGGAAAGAATTCCTTCAACAGCACCTTAGCAGTAGTCATTGCAGTATTATCCTTCGGAGGGTATGCTTCAATCCATTTGCTGAATGCACAAACCACAACCAGGACATACTTCAGATTATTACACCATTCCAGCTGAATATAATCCATTTGCAATACTTCAAAAGGTGCAGTGGGTGTTGCAAATCCTCCTGCTGGAGTTCGTGTCCCTTTTCCTGGATTGTATTTAAGGCAAATCATGCAGGTCTGTACTACTCTCTTAGCCGTGCTAGCAATTTCTGTATGCTCCCAAACTTGCGTAAGCAATTTCACAATTGCTGAAGCTCCAACATGTGCTAGCCCATGTGCCATCTGAACCATAGGTTGTACGAAGGCTGTAGGTAACTTCCACCTATCCATCTGCTTATTCCTCCAGCAGCCTTCATCGTCCAATTCTCCATCTTTGGACCATTGCTCTCGTTCTTTCTCAGTAGCAGCCCTTTGCATCTCTAACACCTTTTCCCTAGCATCATGCCACCGCTCAGCTTGTGACTTCACAACATACATTAGAGTGGAGCCAGGCTGCATCGCAGTTTCACGTGCAACTCGATCTACAAAAGCGTTTCCTTGTCCCACATTATCTGTCACTTTCTTGTGTGCGCTACATTTCACTATAGCTATCTTTTTAGGATAGGTCAGTGCAGTCAAGAGATTTTGTACTAATTCTCCATACATTATCTGCGCTCCATGTGATGTCAAAAAACCCCTTTCCTTCCAGAGTAGGCCAAAATCATGCGCTACTGCGAAAGCATAGCGGCTATCCGTATAGACGTTCACACATAATCCTGCAGTAAGCTCACATGCTCGTGTCAACTCTATCAGTTCTGCTGCTTGAGCTGATTTCTGCGGTATGCGTGCTGTCTCCACTATTGCGTGTAGCGTAGTAATTGCATATGCTGCGGAGGTAGTCCCATCTGGTAATTTCAAGCAAGACCCATCCACCCACAGTTCTCCATCCACATCTGTAAAGGGCGTATCTTGCAAGTCAATACGACCCTTTGTCTGTTCCTCAGTCACAAAGACACAGTCATGTGTTACTTGCGCCTCAGGCTGAGTCGCTGGGAAGGGCAACAATGTGGCAGGATTCAGTGTTGCACATCTCTTCAAAGTAATATGAGGAGCCAACAGCGTTAGTTCATATCCTGTCAGACGAGCGCTAGTTAAATGCTGCGTCTTTGTCTGATTCAAAAGGGCATCAACAGCATGGGGGGCCAACACTAACAACTTATGAGATAACACAATCCCTTCACTCTGGCGTATTTACACAGCTGTAGCTGCAACTGAGCGAAGACAACCAGGCAACGCTCGAGCAACAGGATCAAGCATCGGCGAGAAGTATGCACAAGGGCACTGCTTATCGCCGTGCATCTGTACTAACACGGATAACGCGCATCCATCTCTCTCATGCACATACAATGTAAAGGGCTTCGTGTAATTAGGGGTGCCTAGCACTGGTGCTGAACAAAGGGCCTGACGTAATTGTTGAAAAGCATTCTCACATTCATCTGTCCAGGGAAGGGGAAGTGGAGTATCCTTTGTCAAAAGGGCTAACAGTGGTTTAACTATGTATGAAAACCCTAATAGCCACTGTCTACAAAAGGAGGTGAGACCCAGAAAAGCTCGAACATCTTTCTTCGTGGAGGGTGCTGGTGTGTCTAAAATGGCTTGAATACGATCTGGTGTAAGTGCACGCCCCTCCTTAGACAAAAGGTGACCTAAGTAGGTTACCTTTGGTCTACAATATTGCAGTTTCTTTTCCGATACTTTGTGATTGTGCGATGCCAAAAAGGTAAGCAAAGACAACGTACACTCCTCACATTGTGCAGGGGTGTCGGCTGCCAACAAGATGTCATCGACATATTGTATAAGTGCCACACCTTCGGGTAAAACAAAAAAATGCAATTGTCTTTTTAACGCTTGACTATAAATGCTGGGACTCTCAGGATAGCCTTGGGGAACTCTACAAAATCTGTACGATCTATTATTCAAAGTGAATCCGAAAAGATATCGGCTGTCAGGATGAATAGGGATCGAAAAGATAGCGTTCTTCAAGTCTATAACTGAGAACGTTGTTGCAGTTGGCGGGACCAGAGTAAGGAGTGTCGTAATATCAGAAACCACTGGGTATTGAGGTATCACTATCTTGTTAATAACCTCCCTCAAATCGATAATAAATCGATATATCCTAGTGTCAGTGTCTTTCTTCAAAATCGGTAGTATAGGACTGTTGCACACATTGTATGGAACTTCTTCAACAACCCCTACTTTAATCAGATCCTGCACTATCCTTATAAGCGCCTCTTCCCCCTCCTGTGAAATTCGATACTGAGGTAGGCGTGGTAACACAGCTCCCTCCTTTACACTAATGTGCACCGGAGGAATAATCATCTGTCCCACATCAGTATCCAAAGTGGCCCACAAAGTATGAGGCAAAGAGGCCAGAGCAGCATCTACCTTAATCGTACACACCCTCTCCATTGTTGGATAGTTGTCATTCAAAATAACACGTACTCCCTCAGGGGAGCATCGTATTGTAGCCCGAAAATGCTTGAGCATATCCAGGCCCACAATGTTATCAGGCGTGCTCGGGGAAAGCAAAAATGGACATGATGCAGCAAACTGATCTACATAAAGTGCAACAGGTTGTGATAGTGGGCTAACAGAAGGCGTTCCATCGAACCCTATTGTCGTAATTGTTAAGCCAGACAGGGGAGCCCTCGGAACCAATTTTTTAGACAAAGCGCTACGAGTAGCTCCTGTATCAGACAGGAACCAATCAGTAGAACCCAAAATATGTGCTGTAACATAGGGACCCCTCTGATCTACTGGCACTTCAACTGATTCCTTACCCCATCCTATGCAATCCTATGCATACTGTGAATCGTGCTGTTCAGGAGGCACATATTCGGACATTTGGTATTGGTTTCGTCGATCAAAAACATTGGACGCATCTCGTGGTCGCATATCAGATTCAAACCTAACTCGATCATTCGTTTTGCCCCTAGAACCTCCTCTACCCCTCGTGAATCCCTGCCCACGCTCTTGCCGGTGTGCGCGGAACAATGGACACTCATTCGCCCAATGGCCTTTCTGCCTGCAATATGCACATTGATCCCGGGCCAAATCAGTACGGCCCGAAAAAGAACCAGGGAAATTCCAACCGCCCCTTTCATTACCTCTACGAGGCGGCCCATACACTTGCGCTAACATAACCTTTGTTTTCAAATCTTTAGATTTCTTTTCCTCACTACCCTTCTCTTCTAATTCCTGACGCTCATAATACTGAGCCATTGACAGGAAGAAGGCTGGCGTCGAAGTTGTCCAAGAGATTTCGCTCGCTTTTAATCGAGCTGCTACTCCCGGTAATACATTCGAAACATATTTATCAACAAAAAGATGTCGACCCGTGTCGTCCGTAAGTGACTGGCCGCTAAAATCATGGAAAGTTTCCTCAAATCGTGTAAAGAAATCTGAAACTGATTCATCTGTCTTCTGTTTACATGACGCTAACATAGTCCAATCAATCTTTTTAGGGGGACTAGGCGTTTTTAATTTAGTCAAGATAGCAGCGGGAAGATCTAAAATCAACTGGGGCGGTTTCTGCGCAGGTTTCCTCTCTCTATCCTCATCCTCAAGATACGCCCATCTAACTTTAAACGTCTGAAGGTCATCTACCTTTTGTATAGACCTCCACATATCTGGGGGTAATATAAGCCCGAAGAATAAGTCAATATCGGCCAAGGTCATAGTACAGGAATTCAGAGCCCCCTCAACTTCCTCATAAAAGGCGGTGGGATTCTTTTGTTGATCAGGTAATGCAGCTTTTAATGCCATGACATCTGCTCTATTCCAAGGAGTATAAACCCAGTTATAAATGAAATACCCTTGAGCATCAGCTGATCCTCTATCCGAACTAGTACCCGCTCCTTTAGGAGGAACGTACAAAGGCGCAGCCTCCCGCATTGGTTTAACATGCACTGCATCGATCTTATCTGAATAAAAGATGGACGACTGCTTCCCGTCGCCACTCAGATTCGTTTGCTCCTCGCCAGCCTCCCTTTTCCGCGCTCCATCCCATAGCCGAAACATCTCATCCCGTAACACAAATATCCGTCGAATCGCATCAGGCACCTGAGAAGGAAGAAGAAGACCTTTACGCATTTCTTTAGAATCGGCTATCACATCATCTGGTTCAAGAACATCAGAAAATTTCCAAATAGCAGTTACTACTTCATTAGAAACAAATTCAGTAAAGTATAGTTTCTCCCTATCCTCCCATGCTGCAAGCTCTTCCAATAATTCTGTTAGCGAGACAGCATCTTTGTTAACTCGGTAAGCAATCTTACGGAGGTCAGCCATACGCTCGGTCAACAACATAGTCGGGCCAGCGTACGGGGGCGGAGAGCGATCTAATAACGAAAAATCATCATCCGATTTATTAAGGACAGGATAAAGATGCTGTCAAACAGGATACTGGCCAGATATTTGCAACCAACGTTCTTTCTCCTGCTTCTCTTCTAATTCCTTTGCTACGCGCTTTTTCGCCTCGGGCGCTCTCTCACACTCACTTTTTCGCTGCTCTTTCTCAATCAGTGCCTGCTCACGCTTCTCACGCTCTTGCACCTCTTTCACCCACATACGTATACACTCAAACATATCTTGTCTCACTCGCCGCTTACACATACACTGCTCCACATACTCAATTTCCCGCAAATCAAATGATCCATACATAGGCCATCGTAACTCAGGATCTCTTTTGGTATATTTCCGCCATAACGTGCTGTACATTATGGGGGAAAGACCAAATTTCACATACATGTCCCTATTCGGCGTCCCTTCCGGGGGAGCCGGATGTGATTCTTCTAGTATCATCCGGTCATTTCCAAAACAGCAGCACCACTTGCGAAGTGCTCTAAAAACAGGCATGTCGAAAAAATAGTGCAAACTATGCAATATTATAATTAAAATAGCGCTTAAAACGTTGCGCCGCTCAAATCCAAAGATCAGGAGAAATATCTCCACATTGCCTGCCTATATGAGTTTCAACACATATATGAATATCACCAAACCAAACAATATGACTAGTCACTGCAAACAAACAATCAAATTAGTCGGGGCAAGCGTATCCTAAAACTGCCTTGCCAATCAAGACTACCAAAGGCTCGCACCAAGTACCGTACACCGATTCTTACCAATCAAGAGCGTCCAGATTCCAACTGCCAAGTTCCGAATTCGCCCAAACGGCCACTATGCGGCAAACCGACAGAAGAGGTCTCAGCCGACGACTGGCGCCACCCAGAAGGTCAGATCGGAAGGGAAGGAAGAATACCTCGGGATGCCAGGACTAAAGGCGCCGCTGGCAGTGATCACGTCCCCGGCAAGATTTCAATCCTTCGTCACGACCAGTCCTTCGAGCATCCGAGTCGTCGATAAGCCCCCTGTGACGGGCGCCAATTGATGAGTACAGGCCTCAGCAAGGCCTGTTAGAGCAAAAGGGTTCACTCTTCTGTGCACAAAGTCTTTAGACTACAAAAGAAATTGGCACGGAAACTGGAAATACAAAGACATAATTTAATAAACCTTTAAAGGTGGTACTACTGCCTACACAACACTCTACAGTATTGTACAAGGTAGCACAAAGAACTCAGACATGCGGTCCCCTTTTATACACAAAGAAGGGGCTCATAAGTGGGCGGTTACAGCTCAAAGCATGATTTACAACCATATATGGACATTTCTTGAACATAATCGATACATGGGTGGAGTTAACGGTTCTTGAGACCCGCCGAACACACATTCTAATCTACGCTAATCAGAAACAGATGTGACTCCTACTGGACATGCGCTGGACGCACAAGGAACTATTTATAACCTGTTGCTGGGCAAACTTCAGGGGTGACAATCAGTGAGGTAGGGCTCGCCTCGTGGCGAGCACATGGCAATGTACGGCACACAAGATGGGCGCCAGAAAACAAAATGGAGTCTGGCCGTATTTCAAGTACGGGCGGGAAACTAGAACAAAGACATGATAGCATGTCTTCAACGAATGATTAATACTATCGCTGTTTTATTTACAACACAGAGCTTTGGACTATATAATTTCCAACTGAAAGGCAATACTTCTGTCCATGTGTTCCCATACCTGGTGTGTCACGCAGTTTGGTGCTTACTTTCCCTCCATGTTAAAGAACAGTAGATGTTTCAGCACCCAGGCTAATGTGCTGCATGGCTAAATACATATAAGGTCCCAAAGGTGAGACCGATTGCATTGCAAATGCTTGTTTTTATCTGGACACTGCTAAGCACTTCCAGAATGTAAAGCTAATTGCTGGACACTTTCCCTAAATTAAAACATGGATGAAATCCCCTTCCAAAGCTCTGATGGCCAACCTGCTGCATAACTTCCCCAACTAGCACAAGAAGTTCAGGGACACAAACACAGCACCTTGTAATCCTGTACACCCCTCACCATAGACTGATGGTGAGCTGCCAAAGACACAACTGCTGAAAGTGATGGTGACATGAGTCATCCCTTTGTGTGGTGAGCACAATCCGTCACCGCATCACTTTTTGTTTTTTCCGCATGGTTTGGCCTCACTATTGCAGTGGTTTGCCAGAGCCTGGTTGGCTTACCAACCATCTCGATAGAGAGAGGCTTGTGTGGCCTGAACAAAGCCCTCTGTACTCGTGGGCATATAAGAGTTTTTTTGAGTCACACAGCAGCCTGACTGTCATTATGACGAAGATTCATCACCTTCAGTGAACAGGGACTCATTCTGAGCCTCTGTAGACCCCACATGGCGATACTTCTCACTTGCACAAGACCAAAAATCCTAAAGCTAACCCTAGAAAAGAGTTTGCCTCACTGTGGTTAGTAAACACAAATGAAGGTCTCTGTGACATAGTCCACTTCTTCTAGATGTTACAAAGGACATTGTACTGTACATCGTTTTGCAGTTGAATTTGTGTGGTTTCTCCATTGTTTCAGGGTTTTTAAACACTATGGACACAAACAGTAAAATTGACGAACTCACAAAAAAGTAACTCAGTTTTGGCAAGAGGATTGTGAAACCTAATTTTTCACTGCAGTTATCACATGAAGCTAGTGATTATTATCTTTGTAAACAAAACAAGACTTTACCTTACCAGCAGTTCCGGGCTGAATTGATGTGGTATTGTTCTTTTACTTTTCAGGATTATACTGATGTTGGTTACGATCAATCAATCAATCAATCAATCAATCAATCAATCAATCAATCACAGAATTTGTATAGCGCGCTACTCACCCGTAGGGTCTCAAGGCGCTGAGGGGGGGTGTCACTACTGCTCGAACATCCAGGTCTTGAGTTGTTTCCTGAAGGAGAGGTGATCCTGGGTCAGCCGAAGGTGGGTGGGGAGGGAGTTCCATGTCTTGGCTGCCAGGTAGGAGAAAGATCTTCCTCCGATGGTGGATTTCCGAATTCTTGGGATGGAGGCCAGGGCGAGGCTGGCGGATTGGAGCTGGTGGGTGGTTGTGTAGAAGGTGAGGCGGCTGTTGAGGTACTTCGGGCCCATGTCGTGGAGAGCCTTATGTGCGCGGGTGAGGAGTCTGAACGTGATCCTCTTGTTGATGGGGAGCCAGTGCAGGTCTTTCAGGTGGGCAGAGATGTGGCTGCTGCGCGGGATGTCCAGGATGAGTCGGGCTGAGGCGTTCTGGATGCGCTGGAGTCTTTTCTGGAGTTTGGCTGTGGTTCCTGCGTAGAGGGTGTTCCCGTAGTCCAGACGGCTGGTGACGAGGGCCTGGGTGACCGTCTTCCTGGTTTCGGTGGGGATCCATAGGAAGATATTTCGGAGCATGTGCAAGGTGTTGAAGCATGATGATGAGACGGCGTTGACTTGTCTGGTCATCGAGAGGGAGGAGTCCAGGATGAAGCCCAGGTTGCGCGCGTGGTCCGTAGGCTTGGGAGTGGTGCCCAGGGCAGGGGGCCACCAGGAATCGTCCCAGGCGGAGGGCGATGATCCCAGGATGAGGACTTCCGTCTTATCGGAGTTCAGTTTCAGGCGGCTGTTTTTCATCCACTCGGCGACATCTTTCATCCCTTCGTGTAGGCTAGTTCTGGCGGTGGCGGGGTCGTTGGTGAGGGAAAGGATCAACTGGGTCTCGTCAGCGTAGGAGATGATGTTGAGGTTGTGTTGGCGTGCGATGGCTGTGAGGGGGCTCATGTATATGTTGAAGAGGGTGGGGCTGAGTGATGAACCCTGTGGTACGCCGCAGATGACTTCAGTGGCCTCAGATCTGAATGGGGGGAGGCGTACTCTCTGGGTTCTTCCGGCGAGGAACGAGGTGATCCACTCCAGTGCCTTCTCTTGGATTCCGATGTTGCTGAGGCGTTGCACTAGGGTGCGGTGGCAGACAGTGTCGAACGCTGCGGAGAGGTCCAGGAGGATGAGGGCTGCAGTTTCCCGATTGTCGAGGAGGGATCGGATGTCATCAGTGGCTGCGATGAGGGCGGTCTCGGTGCTGTGTGTGGCTCGGAAACTGGACTGCGAGTGGTCGATGGATCCTTTCGTCTCGAGGAAGGCGGCAAGCTGTCTGTTGACGGTCTTCTCGATGACTTTGACAGGAAAAGGGAGATGCGAGATGAGGCCGTAGTTCTTGAGGTTGGTGGGGTCCGCTGTTGGTTTCTTTAGGCGGGGGCTGATCTCGGCGTGCTTCCAGCTCTCTGGAAGGTGGCGGTGTAGAAGGAGGTGTTGATGATGTCCCGTAGTTGGGGTGCGATGATGGAGTCGGCTTTGTTGAAGACGTGGTCAGGGGTCGGTTGGTGATCCGGAGTGGATGGTGTTCATCGTGCGGGTGGTGTCTTCGGTGCTGACCGGGGTCCAGGCGCGGATGGTGGTGGTGGGGGGCGTTGGTACGGTGGTTGGGTGCGTGGTCTGTGCGCCGAAGCTGTTGTGTATGTCGGCGATCTTGCTGTGAAAGAACGAGGCGAGTGAGTCGCAGAGTTCTTGCAAGGTAGTGATGTCGTTGTTTCCGGCGCTGGGGTTAGAGAGCTCTTTTGCGATGCTGAAGAGTTCCTTGCTGTTGTGGGCGTTGTTGTCCAGTCGTTCTTTGAATGTTGTCTTCTTGGTGGTGCGGATCAGCTGGTGATGTTTGCGGGTGGCGTGATTGAGGGCAGTCATGTTGTCTGCGCTTTGGTTATTGCGCCAGGCTTTCTCGAGGGTGCAGCAGTTTTTCTTGGAGTTCTTAAGTTCGTCGGTGAACCAGGAGGCTTTCTTGCTGCCGGGTCTGCTAAGGGGGGTCTTCAGTGGTGCGAGGTCATCTGCGCAGTTGGTGATCCACTGTGTGAGGTTGCTGGCTGCTTCGTTGGGTCCGTTGTGCTGGCAGGGGGGTTCTGGCTGAGGGAGGTGGTGAGCTGGTCGGCGGTGATCTTGTTCCAGCTTCTGCGAGGAACCTGTTGCGGGTGGTGGTGGGTCGTGGTTCTTCTAAAGCTGAAGTGGACGCAGCTGTGGCCAGTCCAATGATGTCCGGTGGAGTGGCTGAAGGAGATGTATTTGCTGGAGGAGAAGACGGGGTCAAGCGTGTGGCTGGCGTAGTGGGTGGGGGTGTCCACCAGTTGCTTGAGTCCGAGGTTGGCGAGGTTGTCTAGCAGGGTGGTGGTCTTGCTGTCCTTGTTGTTCTCCAGGTGGAAGTTGAGGTCCCCAAGGAGGATGTAGTCGGCAGAGGGGAGGGCGTGCGGGCTGATGAAGTCTGCGATGTCTTCGCTGAATTGTGTGTGTGGTCCCGGGGGTCTGTAGATGAGGGTGCCTCTGAGTGTGGTCTTAGGGTCGGTGTGTATCTGGAAGTGGAGGTGTTCGGCGGCAGTGAGGGTGTCATCGGAGTAGGTCATGATGCCGATGGTGTTCTTGTGTACGATGGAGATTCCTCCTCCAGTCTGGTTGACGTGGTCCCTCCTGGCGATCTTGTAGCCATCCAGGATGGCTATGGTGATGTCGGGCAGTGAGGCGGCGTTCATCTAGGTTTCCGTGAGGAAAGCGACGTCCGGTGATGTAGTGTCGAGCAGGTTCCAGAGTTCCACGGCGTTTCTGTGGACGGAGCGGGTGTTGAGCAGGATGCACTTGAGGTGGTTGATGCTGGTGTCCGGCTTGTCGGGTGCGGTGCAGGTCCAGAGGCAGGTGAGTCTGCAGGCTTGACAGGTGAAGGGTCCTTGGGTGCGTTTCGGGCTGGCTTGGTAGCAGGCGGGGTTCCGGACGATGTTGAGTGCGTAGAGGGTGGTAGGTCGTAGGTCCGTCAGGTGGGCTGGCCGCGGCAGGGGCCAGGGGTCCTGGCGCTGGGCGCGGTCCAGGCACGGACGGGCATAGACGGGCTTGCCTTTGGCTCGCCTTGGGCGCACAATCGGCGCGCCCGCTGCGCGTGTCCGCTGCGCGCCCGCGCGGTCTCTATTTAAGGCCAAGTGGGAGGGAGGATCAGCTGGGAGGCGGGAGCGGGGCGGCCAGTGAAGACACAGGAAAAAAGGGGTGGGCCTCGATGGAGCAGCGGCAGGAGGCGCGGAGGGGGGTCACCCCAGGGGAGTCAGCGGCAGAATCGCTAACCCTGCACACAAAATAAGGGGAAATACAGTGAAATACCAGACAAGCAGATGGAAAATACACAGGAGGGCAAAACAAAATGAAAGGAAGAGCGAGCAGCAGCAACGAGGGGGCACCGAGGTCAGGGCGGACCTGAGGTGCTGGGGCACAGAATCGGCTCCAGCTGGAGGGCCGCGCGGCGTGGGGGTGTCCTTAGGTCAGGTCACACTCACCTGCGCCGTGCGGTCTCCATTTAAGGCCAAGTGGGAGGGAGGATCAGCTGGGAGGCGGGAGCGGGGTGGCCAGTGGGGACACAGGAAAAAAGGGGGCGGGCCGCGATGGAGCAGCGGCGGGAGGCAGGGAGCGGAGGGGGGTCACCCCAGGGGAGTCAGCGGCAGAATCTCTAACCCTGCACACAAAATAAGGGGAAATACAGTGAAATACCAAACAAGCAGAAGTAATATACAAGAGGCACAGGAGGGCAAAACGAAACGAGAGGAAGAGCGAGCAACAGGGGAAATACAGTGAAATACCAGACAAGCAAATGGAAAATACAAAGGAGGCACAGGAGGGCAAAATGAAACGAAAGGAAGAGCGAGCAGCAGCAGCAAGGGGCACCGAGGTCAGGGCGGACCTGATATGCTGGGGCACAGAATCGCCTGCAGCTGGAGGGCCTCGACAGTATGTCGTCTGCATAGCCTGAGGACTTGAATTTACTACTATGGGCCCGATTGCGATGTCGGATAGACCGGAGTTCGTCCAATATCATTTGGGAACTAGAACCGACCACCTCCTGTCACGGTTCCAGGCCCTTGTTTGGTTGTAATCCTATACTTTACAATGGGGGCATGTATTCTGAACGGAATACATGCTCTCATTGTAATGAGCAGAGGAAGGTGGAATGGCCAGGCCGTGCACCAAGATGGCTACTTGTCCGTGAAGTTTCGGAGCCACCGCCCGGTAATTGCAGCCATGCTCTGCTTCTACAGTACATCAGCAGCCGCACAGTAGGCTGGTGATCACTGCGGAACCCAGGGAGTGCCCGGAGCCTTCAGCAGTGCCCAATCCAGCTTTCACCACAGCGTGCTGCCGCTCGCTGGCGGCGGCCTGACGTGGCCCTCGGAGGCCCTGCGATGACAGGGGTCGAGGGCGAGCAGGAGGGCGGGGCTGCGGCTGGTCTGAACGGCCGCACTGCAACGTGAGGCGCAGTAATGTGGTGACTGATGGAGATCTCCGGCTGCTGCACGTGGACTTGCACAATCTGCCCGAGCTGGGTTAGTCCTGCACCTTTCCCCATGAGCCCTAACATCGCCAACAGGCGCTACACTCAGGGACAGTAGTGGGAGTGACCTGCACCGGGCCACTAGCCTGCATATGAACCCGGCACCCAGGGCCATGACATATGAAAGTGAAGGGCGTCCCCTTTCCCATCGTCATACGAGCGCACAGCAATGCTGGCACCACCTGCGCATATGAGCACTGGGATGAGACGACTTCCGCCGAAGCCGTACTGCATACATTGCGAGTGGATCCCGGGCCCTAGTGGGTGGTGACAATTGGGTACATTTTTTCTTCTGGGTACCCTGCTGATTCTGTTCTTCTGCCCCTACCTCCAACTGGACGGAGAGGTGCCTCATAGCCAGGGGACTTGGAGGTGCTTGTGGGCTCTCCTCTGTGACGCTCACTACTAGGAAGTGCTGCTTACTGACGCCTGGCAACATTGTCGCTATCCGTCTGGCTTCCTTGCAGCATGGGCTATGGGGACCCCAGGCAGCTGCAGCTGTCTTTCTTCCTATCTAAAACTCCTAGACAGGAGGAGATTGGGGGTACTGACCTGCCAGGCCCTACTGACCCTCCTGAAACCGGTCTTTCCTCTGCGGACAGTGTCACGGCCATCCTGGCGGAGCTGCGGGCCAGCTTCAAGGCCATAGATGGTGAGATTTGGCACACTCTAGGCTCTCTTGGATGACATGAATGGATGGATGGAACAGCAGGAGACCGGTATTGATGCCTCTGAACACTGCATCTCTGAAATTGAAGACACCTAATCTACAGTGAAGCACCTTAACCGCTTGGAGCAACTTCTGAAAACGACAGCTGCCAAGGCAGAGGACCTAGAGGCCAGGTCCAGCTAAAATAATACCCGCATATCTGGGGTGTCTGAATCTACGAACACGGGGACATGGCGCCATATGTGGAGTGGCTCCTGGTGGACCTCTTTGGCAGGGAGGCCTTCTCCTCAACGTTCGCAATTGAGAGGGCTTACTGGGCCCTTGCCCCTCAATTGGCCTCCGCCGCTCCATCGCAATTGGTGATAGCCCATCTCCTGAACTATCATAATCAGGATGTTGCCCTTCGTCTGGCCAGGGTAAAGGGGTAACTCCAACATCAAGGTATGTAGCTCACATTTTTTCACAACTTCACCCCGCTTGTCCAAGAAGCACAGCGTACATTTCAGGAAGTAAAATGGCTCTTGCGAAGAGAAAACATACGATGTGCCATTACTTTATCCTGCCCGTCTGCATGTTCAATTGAACAGGAAGACTCACATCTTTGAATCGCCCTCCGAAGCCGCAGACTTACTGAAACACTGCAAATTAAATCCAAGCTTCCCCCCCCCTGGGAAGTGACCAGCTATCTTACGCTGTTTGGCCTGGACGCTTTGATTAGCTCAGCGACTTGTGAACTGGTGTTCTATTTGATTGCCCCGTCGATGGCTGTCTCACCATGTTGCAATTTTTTTCCCTTTTTTTCCTCCCTTGCTATGAAACGTTTGTCATATGCTGGCTGCATTTCATTTAGCATTACGATGAACACCGACAATATGGTGGGCTCCCATGGTGTGTTGCCTACCTCCTAAACATTTTTTGTTGTATTGGGAAGATGGGATTCACCGGATACAGGTTGGGGGGATATGTTATGTTATTGGAATTTATAGGAAGCGCATGATTACCTGTGGGTGTCTGTAATGGCTGGATTTTCTGTTTAGAAGGGATCAGCCCCCAGGGGCCCCTGTGACCCAGCCAAAACGTACTCACCTTCCCTCCTCAGATCGTATTCACAATGAGTAGATATACAGATAAATATACAGATCGCACCTAAGGACGGGGAATGACAATATATGTAGGTACGGATTTTCTACAATATCTTATTCACATCAGTTGGCCTCGCGGTCACCCCGACCCAGACCGTTCTACCCTAGGGCAGATCTGACACACAATCCGGTGTGTCTACACACGGGCCTGCAGAACCCAATGCTCCCTTTTCCAAACTGTTCGCAATCTGGCGAAACTAAGCGCCAGTATCCTCCCTGGCGTTCTCACTTATCCAAGCCACAATCTGGTGGGTATTCCCACTGGTCTCCCACCCAGTGTTATCACTAACGCCGCATATCAACGACGACCACATTCCTATGAACCATTATTCGGGGGTATTGTCTCAGTGGTCTACCTGGAATAAAACTACAGTAATAACTTTGAATATGGTTTCAGATTATGTAGTGTACTCCCTGCTCTTGGCATCAAAGATCCACCCACTCCCTCCTTATTCAGTCACCATTTACCTGATCGGGATTTCTCATCCGTTCACCCAAACAGCTCCTAACTAGAAGTCGGGTTTATCAAGATTGAACATGAGCACCAGGCACACAATAATTCTATATGAATTAGGGTATTTATTAACAATAAACATAAATCACATTACTATGCAGCATAACATTTGCAAGAAAAAGGTAAAGATTAGAGTGCACATCCTACATAAATTGGGCGGGTATCACCTGGTTAGTGGGAAGTCTGGACTCGGCAGTCATCTGGGCTCCTGTCTCGTCTCTGGGTCCTGGCTCGCCTTGCAGTCACCCTCAGCCGTCACAAGTACACGTCTGCACCGCTAGGCTCAACCTCGTCTGCTCTCCCTCAGGACCTCGGAACCTTGCTGTTTATTAGCTACCGTCTCTCTCTCTCTCTGTACCAGTGCGCTCCGCGCTACTTCTCGTTCAGTCTATCTCAGAGAGTTTTCGGTCTTAAATCTTTCTCCGACTTCAAAGATGGCGACTCATCCATCATGAAAATGAATAATGGCAGAGATGCTAACGGCTAGATGCCGCCTACGGACTAACTGACAAAAAGACTAACACCTTCGCTAATATCAAAGCCCGTTCCTTCATGGAAATTCACGGCCAGTAACCTGCCGCCCACCAAATTCTTGTACCTCCCCGTACCAAGGACACTTTCCCAGCTGGCCAGCCTGAAGTTGTGTCTTCGGAGTGGAGAAAAATACATTCCTTCGATAAGGGTCAGCCTGAACCGGTTCTCTCCAAGCGAACAACAGCTTGAAACTAAAACATTACTCTTCACCTAGAAAGCCTTCTCGAGCTACCGGGCAGAAAGCAAAATGGAGTCTGTCTCGTTTAAGGCCTACGGGGCCCATAATATGCATAGCTCCATGAATAACAGATCGGCATGTTAGCAAATGAGTGAATCATGACTAGTACTTATATATCTATCCCCTAACTTAAATTCATAAGCCTTACTCTAAGGGAAATAATACGAAAATGCCTTTATATATGTAAGACAGGGTCCCTGTCTATCGGCCTAATCCCTATGCTATGGGGGTGATAGGCTGGAGTCACACTCCATCATTCTCCATCTCCAAAGGGCTAGCAAAAAGACAGCCATAACATTACACCCCTTGACTCCAGTCTATTAACCACAAACTAAATAGAACTAACGTCAGTAGACGAATAATATGAAACAAAACTAACTGATCTACGACCCTTCGTAAGTCTAAAAAATTGTAGCAGGGAAGGGATACACTGAATAAAGCAACAAATTGCTATAAGGATACAGACAGCAACAATAACCCCCCCTAAAATTTGTCGCATGAAATGCATGTCAGGGAGCCAATTAAAAAGCCAGTCAAAGAAACCCTGATCTATATGTTCTCTGATTTCTGCAGTCAAGTCGTGGAGTTTGTTAATGTGGGACTGGATATCTTTAGAATGATCAGACAAATTAAAACAGCATAGACCTTCAAAATCAGAGCACTCGTGCCCATGTTTTAACAACAAATAATCAATTGCTGCACGGTTTTGCAAAATAGCTCTACGTTCACCTTGGGAATCTAATAATAAATCTGATAAAACAGTAGACGTTTGGTTTATAGACTTCACCATCCAGCAGGCCATTTTGCCGATTGTTTTGGCATTATAAACGGCCAATGCTGGAACACCAATAATAGAAAAAGCTAAACCAAGATATTCTGATCTGGAATAAAGATGAACAGAGGAATCACAGTCTTCATGTAATGACATTGAGTCTCGGACAATACGGGAATGGGAAGGAGGATGTGAAGAAAACATTAGCAAACTTAATCTAGTGATGGCACATGGGCCACCAGAAATATTCGCAGGAATATAGGGCCAAGATGAATTCCCACAGGAAAAGAGCCATCCAGCTGGCAATAACATTGAACGATAATGGCTAGTTGCTACTACTAAACGTTGACAGGTCATATTGTTCTTCACTGAAAGGCATGAATTAGGAAGTCTCTTTGAACATAACAAACGTTGATGAAATGAAAAAGTAGTAGCGGCTTGGAGTTTCAACCGCAAACACTCGGTAATAGCCTTAGGATTGCAGGTCATCACGAAGCAAAGGTCACCAGGGGTAATATTAAAAGTAGTAATTCTGGAATTAATAGGGATATCAAGGTCTGGAAGAAGAGTACATGAGGGACAGAACTCGTGGGCCGCAAAATCGCCCAGAATAACATTAGGTCGGGCATTGGATACATTAAACACATGGCGCAAAGTCTCAGTGGATGCAGGGACAGCTACCAAACAGGTCGCTAGGATGTCAGTAACACTCTTCATAGGAGTGAGGCAAAAATGCGGAGAGTTCGTCACCCGCTTCGCGAGTGTGACCCAGAAATTTGAAGACGAACGCCACGCAGACCGCGTGGCTCTTATAATCCCATCAACCGGCGTCGGTGGATCCTCTCCTCTCCCGGCGTAGCAAGCCAAAAGGAGTCCAACGCCGACACATCCTGCAGCAGCAGTCCAAAGAATGATCTGAAACAATACAAATACAGGCCTTAATCATTCTCGTAAGTAACATTTATCAGCTGGGACAGCTTCCCAGCCATCTTTCCCTGGCTTCATCACCAAAACGGTGTTGTCATGACCGGTCGCAATAATATCAGCCTGTTCAGGAGGATTTTTAGGCGATTGCACCCATATTTTAGCTCCAGGAAGATCAGACGATCCGAAGCCTTTTTGTCCTCGCACAGTTAGCAACGTTGGGGCAGAGCCTTTCTTGATCTCACCACTGAAGACAGGCATAATCAGTAACTGAGCAACACGGTCAGACTTTTTGATCAATAAGTCAGTCTCACTGCTATTAAGCAAGAGAACCTTAATCTCTCCCTGATAATCACTGTCAATCACTCCTCCGAGTACTTGTACACCTTTCAGGGCCAGGCCAGATCTAGGGGCAATTAATCCAAAACTACCGGCAGGTATAGAGACACCAATGCCAGTTTCAACAATGATTCGATCTTTTCCTGGAAATTGTGCATCATTTAATGCATGCAGGTCAAGGCCTGCAGAACCTGGGGTTGCTCTACATGGAGCCAAAGCACCGGGGGTAATTTCCCAATATGTTACTGTATTCGAAATAGAATTAGGTTTTGCATCAACATGTGGAGGAAACAAACGCATCAAAGGAGATTCAGCATGTAACAAAGGACGATTATTTAAAATTAACAAGGCTTGAAGTAGGACATCTCTCCACTGGCTGTAACGGTCATCAGTCAACTTGCGCAACTGTTCTTTCAACAAGCCATTCATTCTCTCAATCAGTCCTGAAGCTTGAGGGTAATATGGAATATGAAACACCCAATCTATATTATTCTCCGTACAGAATTCCTGCACCAATCTTCCACGAAAGTGGGATGCATTGTCTGATTGAATCTGGAATGGGACACCATAATACAAAATAATGAGCTCCAGGGTTTTAATTGTATTCACTTGGGTAGCATTCTTGCAAGGGAAAGCGACCAAAAGGCCACTATAAGTATCAACCACTGTACAAATGTATTGACAGTTTCTGCTCATAGGGAGCGGACCAATATAATCAATCTGCCAAATTTGGGCGGGCAATTTACCTCGATGTAAGTGGCCTCGAACAATTTGAGGCACCTCTTTCTTTCTAGAATGCTGGCAAATGGGGCAATGTAGAATGACATCTTTAATTAAAGAAAAGGGAATATGAATTCCTCTATCGGCAGCCCACCTGTTAGTGGCTTTCTCTCCAAAATGTCCTGCTTTCTGATGGGCCCACTTCGCCAATCCCGCCAAATCAGAATCCTGCATGTCAACCACTGCCTCAGAAATTTTAGACTGTTCATCTGCAATATTATGAAAAAATTTGTCAAGGGAGTCGATTGGAGTATGAGCATCCACGTGAAAGATTGTTACAGTACTCTGCGGAAGCAATTCCCAAATTTCTTGCCACAACTCTTTACCCCATAACTCCTTAGAATGCAATTCCCAATTATGAGAATGCCATGTTGGCAGCCACACCGCTAGTCCATTTGCAGTGGACCAAGAATCAGTGAAAATGTGACATGTACCTGGTAACTCTTGTTTCAAAACTTGATAAATCGCATAGAGTTCAGCATATTGACTACTCTTACCGTCTCCAGTTGTGCATAACAATTTCTTTGTAATTGGGTTATAAGAAACAGATTTCCAATGTCTTTTGTCACCAATGAACTTCGCAGAACCATCCGTAAACCACACATGTTTTCTATCCTCCACGGACAGATCATCAAATGATTTACCCCACTTCACGGGAGACTCCTGCACTACGGGAACCGAACACTCACTTTCAGCCTCATTGGAGGGCGCCTGCGCCACTCGCTCATGTAAAACCGCCACACCTTTCGGACCCACACGTGCCCTGTCCTGAATGTACCATTTCCATTTAATCACACTAGCCTCCTGAGCATGTCCAATTCGATGGGACTTCGGTGAACTCAAAACCCACTGCATAATGGGAATTTCAGGCCTCAAAATCACAGCATGGCCTAGGGTCAATTGCTCGGTATCCACCAGAGCCCAATAACAAGCAAGCAACTGTTTTTCAAAAGGTGAGTAACGCTCACCAGCCTCTGGCAACTTTTTGGTCCAAAAACCTAATGGCACTTTTTGTCTGCCCTGCTTTTGCCACAAACTCCAATTGGCATACAGGCCTTCCACGGACACATTCAAATCCACATCACCGTCACTCACAGGCCACAAATCCAAAGCATACTGAATAGCTTCTTTAGCCAAATTAAAAGCAGTCTGTTGAGGTTCACCCCATTCAAACGCATTCTTTTTACGAGTGACTCGATACAATGGAGCCAAGATCTGACTCAAATGGGGAATATGCTGACGCCAAAATCCAAACAATCCAATAAAGCATTGCGCCTCTTTCCTGTTTCTGGGAACAGCAAAATCAAGTATTTTTCGTTTAACTTGTGGAATCACCTCTCTGTGACCCTCATGCCAATTAATTCCCAGAAATTTTACAGCTTGGGATGGGGTTTGTAATTTGTCAGGATTAATTTCGCTCGCAAATAATCAATGATTTGATCTAAATGGGATTGTACCTGGTCTTGCGTTTCACCTTGAATCAAAATGTCATCAATATAATGACAAATCTGAACTTGTGGATTCGTGGGCACTTCAGATAAATGTTCCGCCACCAGCCGGTGACAGATCGTAGGACTATGTACATAGCCTTGAGGAAGACTCCGGAACGTCATTTGACGTCCATTCCATGTAAAACTGAATTGTTCCTGGCATTCGGGGGCAATCGGAATTGAAAAGAATGCATTAGCAATATCAATAGAAGCATACCATGTACCTGGATGCTTTTGAATTCTCTGAATCAGTGTAACAATGTCAGGCACTGCAACAGTTAATTTAGGTGTGTGTTTGTTCAATTCTCGATAATCAACAGTCATGCGCCAAGAGTTGTCACTTTTGCGCACGGGCCAAACAGGATTATTCCAAGCAGATGTGACCGGAGTAATGACTCCCGCGTCAACCAAATCCTGAATCGTAGCTGTAATTTCTTCATGACCACCTGGAATGCGATATTGTTTCTGAGAAATCACTTTCGTCGCTAAAGGGATCTTAATAGGTGGCATGCGTAAACGGCCAACCCGAACGGGTCTGGTCGAAATGTACTGTCGTGTACCAAATTGATAACATCCATCATCCAAATGCAAAGTCATACCTTTCAAAATGTCAATTCCAATAATGTATTCCAAAAGTGGCACAACCAACACAGAGTATTCTCTACGAGGAATTCTACCAATTTTAATTTCGAGTGCAGTTTGAACCGCGGGTGTCTCTTTACCACCCAGACCGGTAATTGTAAAAGACTGTCCATGAAATTTTCTCGACTTACCATGAATTAAAGTGGCCTCCGCCCCAGTATCAACCAACGCTCGGGCCCTTTGGATATTACGATGTTTCCAAAAAATCTCAATATCTACATAGGGTCTGTAATCTCTGTGGGCCCACTTGCGTACCGGAGCTTGACCTATTTCCTAGTCATTTTTCCCACGTTCCGTCAACCAAGACAGATCAGGGTAAATGTTCTCAGTTTTCTTTGGTATTAGGATGTCTTGTTCATATCCGTCTCCAGTACGAAACGGATTAGTGTCAGATTCAAAAAGTTGTGAGTTACGATCAGAGAGTCTGTTACGATCCTCTCTCATTCTCATGTCAGGGGAGTAACTCCTTGCATCTCGTCGTCTGTCAGAAACACGATCATCTCTACCCCTTTCACGCTCATCCTCTCTCCCCCTCCCATCATTCCGACGGGGGGATCCATCACGCTCATAGCGCCGATCATCACGGCGATCAAAATTCACACGTCACCTCTCATCACCACTGTCATCCGAACCACGGTCATACTCATTCTTTCGCACACGGCGGGCACCCTCCTTACGATCCAAACCACGCTTACGAAACATGTCCCATAAGCGATTATTAGGCTCGCCATCAATGTCTTCCCTTTTGACACCATCAGCAATGAGAGCAAGAAACATGTCACGTCTAGAGAACTTATAGTCCCCACCAGTACGACCCTCAGGTCGGGATTGTCTTTCAGGTTTAAACCATTCACCCAGCTCACCAAGCTGACGAACAGACTCGAGCACAGCAGACAAAGGATTGCCAGTTTGATTAATCAATAGTGTCATCATGACCTGCTTATAAGCAACAGGGGAAGTACGTATAATGCGGTTACGCACAGAAGATGTTAAAAGACCATCTAATAACCTGTCAGCAGTACTAAGGAAGATACACGTTTTCATGACTTCCTCCTTCAAACGTTGCGACGCATCGCGCAGAGTATACCACGGTTTTTCATCAGTAGGCCAATCAGATTCAGTTGGATATTTATGATTACAGCCCTCAGACGCAAGCTGGAGCAAAGAAATTTGAACACCACCATTATAATTCCGAAAATGGTCCTGAATCGTAGAATCAGAACTTAAAGAGCAAAATCGTAAGCAATCAACAGCATCAAGCATAATACCGGCAGCGCCAAGATCATAAAGACGCACCATCCAGGTAAGCAAGGCCTCACCAGGCCGTTGTTTAAATCGTTGCAGGATGTCACTGACCTCCTGCTGAGTAAAATCTTCCATACAATCGAGAGCTATACCACCCGGATTACCAGGGGCTTGTTGTAATTTTCGTCAAAAAATCGGGTGAGCAGAAACTGCGGGAAGAGCTTCCGAGGAAGCCCGCATCTTAGATTTAACAGAACAATCGGGGCAAGCTACGTCATCCACACGGGAAGAACGAGCACGGTCACAATCGGGAGTCAAATCAATGCATGAAGCAGATTTACAATCACGTCCGGAGCGAGAAGACTCGCGCTTGTCACCCTCCTCTGCCGAGGAGTCAGAAGTATGAGAATCCCAGATATTACCGTCCCACTCGTCGGGGTTCCAATCCATTCCAGCTTTCGCTACAATCATACGCACTTTGCGTGAAGACACACGTCCACGACGATGTTTATATTTATATCGTGCAATACGGACCGCAGCTCTTTCGGCAATGGTCTGATATGTTTCAAGTTTATCGGCAAGCAATTTGTTTTGACAACGCAACAAAGTGTGCGCATTTTGCAACTCGACACACTGTCCCTCCGAATCTTTAAACTGTTTCTGTAGTTGAACAAACCTCTCATGCAATATTCTGTATGCATTAAGAACAATCCACCCTCTGCGTCCTAAAATAGGAAGCTCATCACCCTTCACTACTGGCGCTTTCTGTAGGCATGACACCACATCAGCAGGCTCCGCCTGCTCCAAGCATGAAGACCAATTTTCACTCAAACCAGTAGAATCAGCCCACTCACGGGCCAAAGCCTCGTAAGGCGTAGACTCCCAGCCGGGAATCTGGATCGGTAATTTGAAAACCGACGTTGATTTTTTCGCAAACATAATGACACACAAAAAATTATATACACAATTATAAACAAAATTTCATACGTACAAGCCGAGCGCAAACCAACGAGATTAAAACAACACAATGCACACAGGCTTCGTAAACAGTTCGTGACGCCAGATGTAATGGCTGGATTTTCTGTTTAGATGGGATCAGCCCCCAGGGGCCCCTGTGACCCAGCCAAAACGTACTCACCTTCCCTCCTCAGATCGTATTCACAATGAGTAGATATACAGATAAATATACAGATCGCACCTAAGGACGGGGAATGACAATATATGTAGGTACGGATTTTCTACAATATCTTATTCACATCAGTTGGCCTCGCGGTCACCCCGACCCAGACCGTTCTACCCTAGGGCAGATCTGACACACAATCCGGTGTGTCTACACACGGGCTTGCAGAACCCAATGCTCCCTTTTCCAAACTGTTCGCAATCTGGCGAAACTAAGCGCCAGTATCCTCCCTGGCGTTCTCACTTATCCAAGCCACAATCTGGTGGGTATTCCCACTGGTCTCCCACCCAGTGTTATCACTAACGCCGCATATCAACGACGACCACATTCCTATGAACCATTATTCGGGGGTATTGTCTCAGTGGTCTACCTGGAATAAAACTACAGTAATAACTTTGAATATGGTTTCAGATTATGTAGTGTACTCCCTGCTCTTGGCATCAAAGATCCACCCACTCCCTCCTTATTCAGTCACCATTTACCTGATCGGGATTTCTCATCCGTTCACCCAAACAGCTCCTAACTAGAAGTCGGGTTTATCAAGATTGAACATGAGCACCAGGCACACAATAATTCTATATGAATTAGGGTATTTATTAACAATAAACATAAATCACATTACTATGCAGCATAACATTTGCAAGAAAAAGGTAAAGATTAGAGTGCACATCCTACATAAATTGGGCGGGTATCACCTGGTTAGTGGGAAGTCTGGACTCGGCAGTCATCTGGGCTCCTGTCTCGTCTCTGGGTCCTGGCTCGCCTTGCAGTCACCCTCAGCCGTCACAAGTACACGTCTGCACCGCTAGGCTCAACCTCGTCTGCTCTCCCTCAGGACCTCGGAACCTTGCTGTTTATTAGCTACCGTCTCTCTCTCTCTCTGTACCAGTGCGCTCCGCGCTACTTCTCGTTCAGTCTATCTCAGAGAGTTTTCGGTCTTAAATCTTTCTCCGACTTCAAAGATGGCGACTCATCCACCATGAAAATGAATAATGGCAGAGATGCTAACGGCTAGATGCCGCCTACGGACTAACTGACAAAAAGACTAACACCTTCGCTAATATCAAAGCCCGTTCCTTCATGGAAATTCACGGCCAGTAACCTGCCGCCCACCAAATTCTTGTACCTCCCCGTACCAAGGACACTTTCCCAGCTGGCCAGCCTGAAGTTGTGTCTTCGGAGTGGAGAAAAATACATTCCTTCGATAAGGGTCAGCCTGAACCGGTTCTCTCCAAGCGAACAACAGCTTGAAACTAAAACATTACTCTTCACCTAGAAAGCCTTCTCGAGCTACCGGGCAGAAAGCAAAATGGAGTCTGTCTCGTTTAAGGCCTACGGGGCCCATAATATGCATAGCTCCATGAATAACAGATCGGCATGTTAGCAAATGAGTGAATCATGACTAGTACTTATATATCTATCCCCTAACTTAAATTCATAAGCCTTACTCTAAGGGAAATAATACGAAAATGCCTTTATATATGTAAGACAGGGTCCCTGTCTATCGGCCTAATCCCTATGCTATGGGGGTGATAGGCTGGAGTCACACTCCATCATTCTCCATCTCCAAAGGGCTAGCAAAAAGACAGCCATAACAGTGTCCTGGCGCTGATCTAGGCCTAAACATACGTCGATACGATCAGAGAGAGAAAATCCAGGTCTTAGGGACTCTTCTGAAGGAGAACAGATTTGCAGCATTCCTCAGGTGGAACGGCAACTCGTTCCATGCCTTGGATGTGCAGGTGATAAAGCTCCTCCCTCCCCAGCCGGCTTTCTTGAAAGTCAGTGTTTGGACCAGTTTAGCACCCAGGGATCGAAGCGCCCTACCGGGGATATACCATTTAAACCTCTGCCTCAAGTGGTCAGGGCCAATACCATTAAGGGCCTTGAAGGCTATACAGAGGGCCTTAAAACGAACCCTCTGTTTCACCGGGAGCCAATGTAACAGAGTTAGTTTTGTTCGGACTGAGACAAATTTGGGTATACCGGACAGTAGTCTAGCCGCAGCATTTTGAACTATCTGAAGCCTATGAAGCAGTTGTTTCTGGGCATAAAGATATAAGCAATTGCAATAGTCAAGCCGTGACAGTACAAGGACTGTGACTACCATCCTAAAATTGTCATCTGAAAGATAAGGTTTTATTTTTCTTAAGACTCGCAGAATCAAGAAGCAAGCGGAGACAACTGGACTAATGTGGGCACAGAAAGTGAGTTTATTATCCACTATTACACCCAGGTTTTTCACTTTAGAGCTTGGAGTGGGGTGGTTTCCCGTATCTGTTGGCCACCAATCTGGAGTCCATATTTGAGGGTTATTTCCTACTACAATCACCTCCGTTTTAGTGGAATTCAGTTTCAAATAATTTGCCGACATCCAGTTTGCAATAGCCCCTATTCAGTCATGAAAGCGAACACCTACTTCTTTTACCTGACCGTCCTTGAAGGATAGTACAATCTGAGTGTCGTCAGCATAGGAAGTCAACTGAAAACCATACGATCTAATCAAGGCTGCCAGGGGTGTCACATAGATATTAAAGAGCGTAGGGCTCAGTGACCACCCCTGCGGCACCCCACACGGAAGGCTAAAAGGCTGAGAGTTGTTATTATCTAGATCGACCATTTGTGATCTCCAAGGTATAAAAAGGAGTGTAGGAGTTTCTAAGCGACCCCTTGCACCCCAGCCCCCGACATCCGCTCCATCAAAACTTTATGATGGACCATGTTGAAGGTTGCTGAGAGATCTAACATTATGAGAATAGCCTTCCCCCCACAGTCCAAAGCTTCCCTTACTTCCTCACAGGATTTAATGAGGGCCGATTTGGTGCTATGGACAGCTCTGAAGCCATATTGAGTGGGGTCAAGTACGTTATTGCCATGAAAAAAGCTACTAAGCTGTACATTCATGGCCTTTTCATTGATTTTCGCAGGCAGGGGGAGTCGCGAAATAGGCCGATAATTCCCTGGGTCTATAGGATCCAAAGTGGGCTTCTTTAAAAGGGGGAGTATCAAAGCCTTCTTCCAAGCAGTCGGGAAAATCCCAGAAGTGAAGATATTATTAATCAGAGGGTTCAAAACCGAACAAATCACTTCAGAAATGGATTTGAGTACTGGGACAGGACAAGGGTCAGTAGGACACCCTGAGCGGGCAGAAGATAACAATTTAACAGTTTCTTCGAGTCCTAAGGGGGTGAAATGATCAAAAGGAGATCCTGAGATTAAATCAACCTGACTAAGACTCACTGGGCAGAGCTCCGACCCTTTCAACTATGGAGTAAATGTAGAAACATTTGCCTCCACCTTATGCTGAAAGAAAGTGGCCAGATTGTCACAAAATTCCAGACTACTAACATTTTTAATAACGTGAGGAGAAGATAACCTTTTCACCGTTTTAAAAAGATATTTTGGGTTGGACTTGGCTTGAAGAATTTCCTTAGAAAAAAAATTCTTCTTTGTTTCCAGCAATAAGTCTTTGTACTGTTTTAAACTAAATTTATAATTCGCTTTATCAACAGTACAATAGCCCCTCCTCCAGGCCCTTTCAAGTTTTTTAAAAGCCAATTTCTGGCATTTAAGCTGGTCAGAATACCAGGGGGCCGAAGGGTTCGCTCTCTTAGGGGTCCACTTTATTATCAGAACCAGTTTCTTACATGCTTTATCAAGCCAATCAGTATAATCATTAGTAGCTTTGTCAGTGTTGCATGGGGAGGGGGTAGAGTATTCTTGAGTTCCTCCTCCAGTTGTACCCTATATAAATCTTTCAAGGCTCTTTTTCCACCTACTTAAGTAGAGCCCTCTCTGTTTTAGGAACTAAAGGTTTCTTAAGCCCAAATATAATGGCACTGTGGTCAGACCAGGCCAAGGGAAGGACCTCCTGACAGGATACATTAGCGTTGTTAGAAAAAATCCCATCTAACGTGTGACCTTTAAGATGTGTAGGACCGGCTACCAGTTGTTTAAGATCCCCGAATTCCATTACTTTGTTCAAACCGCTATGTGGGAGGGGGTGGAGGGTTGGGGGTTATTGCTCTGTGTGTTTCCATGTTTGATGGCCATATAAGGGATGTTAAACGCACATTTACTCCCCTTTTTGCAGATGGATGTGGTGGCGCTTCTCTGTCTCCATAGACATGCCAGCAATGACACAGATGGGTGGGATGCCTGAGGCACTAGAGCTCAAATGTATGTGTTGGAATGTGCCGGGACTATCGAACCCCTGTAAAGGTAGGCAAGTCCTAGCTTATCTTACTAGACATGCGGTGAAGGTTGCTTACCTGCAGGAAACCCACTCTGCCCCCGAGTCATCTAACATGGGCTTCGATTGGAATTCCATAGCGCATATTATCAAGCCCATTATCGCTGCTTTATCTGCAGTTTCCTGCCGATAAAAGCAGTGATAATGTATCGAGCTTTCTTGATAATATGCCCCCGCGAGCTTTATCGAGCCTTGCAGAGGGGCACACAGTGTCTCCGATGGATAGGTTCCTTCTGCATAGAACATAGGTATCCATACGCGCTGCAATGGACTCCTCAACCACAGAACCGAAGGATTCACATCAGCTGACAATGAAAATTTGGTTTCCCGGCTGTATCAATTAACTCAGACATTACGGCCCCCTGTGGGGGGAAGGGGGAGAGCCCATGCGCCATGGGAAAGAGATTTGGGGCAACTTCTGACTGATGAGATTCGGTTCTTCTGCTGTGAGCAGTCCTATTTCGTCTCTGGCAGTAACAGGCACAACATTCTCCACTTCAAGTACTTGCACACGGCCCATATCACACCAGCACTCCTCAGCGAGGTAGATTCTACTAGATCCCACAATTGCACCAGATGTGCAACTAATAACGCAGATTTTATTTACTTGGCATGCACTGCCCGCTAGTCCAGGTTTTCTCTGGGGAAGTTTTTCGCTACCTCACTTCCATGATTTAAACAAACTTGTCCCTTCTCCTTTCTTGGCACTGTTAGGATATGTCAAGCCTTTGGACGCAGGTATACGACGCTTTACAACCATTTCTCTGCTCCTCGAAAAAAGACAGGTGTCCAATAATTGGGGCTCTTCTGCAGCCCCAGTGTGTAAGGCCTGGCTGAGAGACTTAATCTACTGTGACATGACAAGTGACACCTTTACACTACTGCTACCCCTCTTCTCTAGGCCCAAGGATATTTGGCAACCCCTATGCTCTTTTTTATTGCTCCATCCTGAAATCACAGACTGAGATCGGCCATCCCCGGGCACCTTGGGGGCCCTATGTGCAGGGACAGGATGGGATACCTGGGAATCATCAGATGTTTGCATGCACCTGCCGGAACTCGGTGAGGGTCCACTATTGTTTTTTTCTGCTGTATAATTCTTATATGTAAATTGGTTTTGTCTCTTCCATTTACTATTTCTTTAATGTTCTTGTTGCTGCTATGTGTCATTGACTTTGCAACTGAACAAATTATGATCGACAATATTGGTGTTGGGAGATGAAGATGCAGACTATCTAAGGACATCACTGGCAGCCATTAGTTTGCATACTATTCACACTCTATCTCTTTATTTGCTGACAAGGATGCGTAACCCTATATGGCTGAATAAGTTGAGTTATGTTATCTTGTTCTTCTTTTTTGTTTTCTTGCTGGCTGCTGCTGTTCTATTCCTGCGTTTTTAATATCCAGTATGGCTATAACTATGTATCTGTATAGCAGACTACCTGTTGGAAAAATGCAAGAAAAAGAGCAGAGGTGCAGTTCATTCCTGAATCCGGTGGCAGGCACTTCAAGGTGTCTGCAACCGGGTGAAGGGTTCACCAGGGATGCCGCTATTCGGCACCCTTGCACCCATTGAGGCTTTCCGTGTCAGAAAGGCCTGTACAGAAAGGCTGTGGGAATCTGCCATCGTAATCCCTCAGCCGGAAAGAGCCAGCCGAGGGATTACTGAAGTCTTTCCGAATGGTGGACTGGCTCTCCGAGCCCGTCAGAGGCCATTTCGGAAATCCCATTCGGATTCCCTTCTGACTAACCCCATCAAAATGGGTCGGTTGGAAAGGAATCCGACAATCCAACTATGATGCGTTCTGAAGGGCTCCGACCAATGGTCAGAGCCGTTTCAGCCTGCATCGTAATCGGCTGCAATGTTTTATATTGTTGTTGCACTGTATATTGTTTTTTGCAATTTCCACCATTTGAAATCCCATTTCGACTGTAAATATATTTATGTATTCTTGAGGTATTGTTAAAGTGTTTTGTCCTTGTAAGTCTGTGTGTATTGTATTGTACCTGGACTGAACCTAAACCACAGTCTGGAATGCTCATGCATGTTTTCCAAGCAAGTCAGCCAAAGATTTACACAGGTGCACAACCATGTGTGCAGAGCCCTGTTCCGAGGTTAGGAGTCACACTTCGAGAGAGATTTGTTGGCCCTTTCAACTCCATGTCCTATTCGAAAAAACAAAAATAATTCTGCCAAAAAACTCTGAGTTCACTGTCTGCACCTCAGCCTCCTTTTTTGCCCAATTCCTGTTTGCGGAGATTCCACCAGCTCCACCATTAGAAACAGCAAAGTATGTTACAACTGATGAGAGATTAACTACTTGCTCTAGAGTGGCTGCTCTGCCACCGTCCATGGAGTTACCTCTGTGAAAGACTACTGCAAAAAGGATGGTAGACTTTAATGTGAAGGCAAGAATTTTGTCCAAACGTTGTTGAGAAGCATCCCATTGCCTGTTAAGAAGACTACATATGTAGGCATAGACTAATGTACACCTATTTCCAGATGGTTGTTGTTGAAAATTAGGTTACTGGTTCAGTAGGGTAAATGCTAACTCAGGCAGCAACCACAATCTGTCAGAGTGAAACACATGCAAACCGCTTAATTAATGTGTGCTTAACCCTCTAGTAGCTTGTCACAAAGCAGTCAGGCTTAAGTTAGAGCAATGTGTAACAAAACTATTATGCAACACTTCAAACAGTAATAAAGTGAAAACACAACACAAGAAAAATCCCCCACCAATTTGGAAACAACGTCAATTGTAAAACTAAAATCTATTCAGTAGAACAGGAAATATACAAATTCAAAATTTTAAGTGAAAATAGTGACTACAAGCAGTCATCTGGTCAAAGCGGACAGGGACCAAGTCAGATGTTTAGGCCAACCGTGATGGAGCATGGGCTGGGTACAGGGATTCAGTTAAGTCTGTTGAACACAGTTCCTTAAATCCTGGTTTGCAGAGCGTTGTGAGATCCACCGCCGAGGTTGTATCGCACAGTGGAGGTTCCGAGGACCAGGAAGGGTGTGATGAGGAGTCCTGCATTGTCATTGAGGATGCCATTGTTGAGGGCTTGCGATGTGAAGCCCTCAAAGATGCATTGCGCACTGATGGTTCAGCGGAAGCTGTGGGTCTGCAATTGGGAGTCCTGGTTCATTGTTGAGGATGCCGTTGACGAGAGGCTTGCATTGCAAAGGCCTACACCAAGGATGCATCATTCAGTGGGGGTTCCGAGAAGACTGCGAACTGCAACGCAATGCGATGTCAGGCATCAAGAATGCGTTGCCCTGCAGCAGTTCCCATGCAGCTTCGATGAGATATGTTGTGCTGTGTCCGTACTGCTTCACAGGACCACAGCTGGGTTGACCGAACACCTTCAGGCCGACTTCCAAAGGTCCAGGTTGGAGGTAACACCACTTGGGTGGTAGGACTCACAACAGACAAAGTCCAAGTGCAGTGTTCAAAGTAGTTGGAGTCTTTTCTGTCCCTGAGGCTTTGATCAGTAGGCTAGCCATCTAGTCCTTGGAGTCACTCTGGAGGCCCTGGGTTCAAAATTCAGGCAGTTGTTCTTCTTGCAGACAAGCACAACAGTCTTTCTGAGTTTGCTCCAGCTCCAGCAGTGTACTGCAGTGTTTTATCTGAGGGTCGTATATTTATACATGGTAGGAGAATGATCTGGAGAGTTCCACCCCAGAGGTGCTTGGAATGTCCTGCCTTCCTGCCCTAGCCCTCGTATTGTCTGGGATCACAATAAACTAGTGTCAAACCCTTTGTGAGTGTGCTCAGGCAGAGACTTTGTGGTGTGCAAATTGGTAGCTAATAGCTCCTATCCCTTATGTCAAAAATTGCATATCTTTACATAGATGGTTTTGCTACTGTGTCTCACTGTCTGGGAACAATATTCCAAGGCCAATTGCCATCTTCACCTAGTCATGTGACCCAGGAAACAGGCTGCAGACACCAAATGGTGAGGACAAGAAAATGCCAAATCGTAACTTACACTTTGACTTTACCTTTAAATAAGGTTTTAAATTACAATTAAAAAGACACCAAACTCACCCTTCCTACCTGCTCCCAATTGAAATGTATTACTTATAAGGTAACTCAATTTTATCCTATGGTAAAGGCAGGCCTTGCAGTAGTGAAAAATGAATGTAATAATGTTTCACTACTAGGACAAGTAAAAGTTAAAAGTACATGTCAAACGTTTTAAATATACTCCACCCTGCCCCATGTGCTGTTTTGGGCCTTGTCTAGGAGTGACTTATTTGTATTTAGAAAGGGAAGATTCAGTCCTGGTAAAATGTTTATTTTGCCCGGTAGAAATGGCAGTTTAAAACTGCACTGCAGGCTGCAGTGACAGGCCAGAGACATGTTTTAAATGGCTACTTTAGTTGGCACAATATGTTCTGCAGTTCTGCCTGTAGCATTTAATTTACAAGCCCAGGATACATGTACTACCAGTTTGTAGGAACTTACAAGTAAATTAAATGTGCCAATGAGATGTAGGCCAATTGAACAATGTTTTAGGGATAAAGCGCTAGCCCTTTAGCACTGGTTTGCAGTGATAAAGTGCACAGAGTCCTAAAGGCAACAAGAAAAATCATGAAAACAAGCAGTGTTAGGGCAAAAACGTTGGGGACTATCAGCCAAGGGTTTCAGGTCTAACACTACTTAAAAGGTTTGTAAAATCATATCTCTTTTCGGATTTTTGCCATTTTTTTTTAAGAACAGATTTTATTTGCCAAATAACAAATATATCTCATAGCATTGTAACCCAGCAACTCATGCATATAGAATGTAATTGAAGTGACTTTGACAATTTCAATGGCAAAATAACAATTTAAGAGCAATACATTTGAAATATAAAAAAGAAAAAAGAATCAAACCCCAAAACCCACCCCGTTGCACTCACGCCTACCCCAGAGCAGCACCATAAGAGAACAGTCTCATCTATCCAGACATAATACACCAGTATCCAAGGGGCGACATTGCATATCAGTTATAGTGGGAGGAACAACAAGTCAGTAAACCTGGATACTGAAACAGGCTCTAGCTCTAGGCCACGATACTCTGCTCATCCCCGCCAGATTTTATAATGTTTAAGCGGGCACCCCCTGGCCACAAAGATAGGGATCCCCAGCCCCATACAGAAATCCATGCCATTTTTTCACTCAGATACAGAGGGCGCCCTCAGAGCCTTCCAGGCTTTGAAAAACATCCCTCTTGGCCAAGGTGAACCCTAATAGCATAGGATGGCGTTTGTATTGGTTACCTCCTATATCGTCCATACCATGTAACAGGACCAACTTTGGGGAGCTCCCAGTACCTTGGAGAGGCACAACAGAACTCCAGATTTTTGCCATTTTGCTTTTACTGCATCAGGTATAATGTATCTAGGGTGGGCAATCCTCCGTAAAAAAGGCTTGTAGGAGTGGCGGAGTGAAATCAATCAGATTTCACTGCACCACTTCTACAAGTTTCTAACTCAGTTATGGATTTAAATTTCTTTGCATTTTGTTTTTTGTTCCATTTTGATACTGCATAAATACTTTAAACATTGCCCTAAGGTAAGATTGTATGCTCTGTGCCATAGTGAGCAGGCGATTGAGCTTAGGTTAATTTAGTGTTTTTAAAGGTTGAGCCTGACATGGGTTGTGGGTATTCCGTAAGGTGGGATGTCATCCACCCAATTAATAGTCCAATTTCTTACACACAGACACAATCGCCCATTATTTAGTTCACACTTCTCAAAATGAGGATACATTACTGGTCCTTCAAACATTAGCCTGTGTACTTGGCACCTACGATTGGAGGGCAAGCTAAATCACTGCTGAATGATCCATATTTTACAATAAATACAATTATCCAGGTGGCTATGGCCAAATGAGAAACTGAGAGGGTTTCAGATAAGTTGATGTATTTGACAGTGTGATGAGGCTGTGGGAGTTGGGTAGGATGGTGGAGATGGTGTAGAATACGTCAGATGTCAGTTGCATCTGTTTAGAAGCCCTTGACTATCAGGAAAAAAATAATTATTTCCTTTACCATAGATATCATCTGTGGTTTGTACATCCTATAAGGACCTCTGCTATTGCAACCGCAAGCGGTGGTTGCTTTATCTCAGCTTTATTAGCAAACTTGATGCTTGGATCTGCTGAAAATGATAATGGACTTTCTAGCCTCATTTATCTTACTCAGGGCCTTATTTAGGATGCCTTACGCCACCGTCGCATCACTTTTTTGCTTCACAGCAGCAGGCATAAGGACTGATGCAGGCCCTTTTACATGGGACACGCCCATGTGTAATGAAACATTGCTGGAGTTGCATCTGTTTTGGGACCCACTCGAGCATTGTGTCATTACTGCACCACCAGATACATTAGGATTCCTGATGTGTCTGGTCAATCCTTGCAACATGGAGCACCATACTGTAAATACCACACATCCAGGGTGTCGCAAGGAGTGCACTGAAAAGTGTTGCATCACAGTTTTCAACCGACAATGCAACACGTTTCATAAATGAGGCCCTAAATGTATATACAATTATGAAACTGTAATGCAATTAAATATGCAATAATACTAACAAACTCAACAGCAGTGTTTTTACTGGTCTCTGAAGGTTAAAAGATGGAGTCAACCCTGCCAAAGCCATTACTGAGGCATGCATGCCAAAATTAGACCTCACCGGGACATCAACCCACTGAGCTTGTCTATCAAGTGTACGGCTTAGCACATTACACTTTTCCAAATGCCATACTGTCCTCTTTGCGGGATGCATTTGTCAGAGTTCTACAGTTTTTGTCCTTTTGGCTTCTTCAAAAGCAATTTCCCAAAATGTCATTGGAGCATAAGAAGCTGCATCAGTGCAAGGGGCTAAGTAGAGGAAAGATTTCGGGAATTTATCATGGCTACAGGCACCATTAAATGCACAAAAAAACAAAATAAGCAGATATGTCCTCCCTTTTAGACTTATTATAATACAAAAATGTCATTTTCAGAGGAGGCTTCATATAGAAAATGCTGTTTTTAGAAAACATGTTCTACGCAATCTTGTCTGAAGGGTGCAGATCTTCTGAGGAACAGATTAGGGATGCTGTCATATGTAGCATAATTGTGATATAAGGCCCTGTATGAAGCTGGCTCTGTATATACTATAACAAAGTAAGGTATAGTGTGCACAGAATCCAGTGGAACCTCAAAGGTAGGCAGATGTAAAAGTAGATAATACCTTACTCTCTATTTGTGGTAGTGCGGTGAGCAGTAAGGCTTTAACACAGGGTAGTGTTAAGCATTTATTGTACACAATAAATTATGTCACACCTTGGATGCTCGTTATAAAGAAGGGTATACCCAAAATCACTGGGACCTGGGTATAGAACAGTATAGAAGGTGGTGGTCCCAGTACTATTACATCAAAACAGTGTAAAATTGTTTCAAAAACAATGAAACAAAGAAAATAATCGGTGCATTTCTTAAGGAAACAATTTACAAAGAACATTCACATATTATGTTGGTGTGCCCAACTGGGTGAGGGGAAGGGAGGAAAGTGACAAACAGTATTTAAAAGCATCACAATCAAATTGTTGGGCATGCTACTTAATGCCATCGAATCCTTACTGACGGGGTCTTCCTCAGGACAGAAGTGAAAGTGAGGGCAGAGGGGCACCTAAAGATAAACATAAGGAGTTTGTCAAGTCCAATAAATGAATTAAAGACAAGAGCATAGTGCATGTGTGAATCTCTATATATTTACCGTATCTAGTAGGGAGAAAGGCCTAACAGGCACAATGTTTCGTCAGGGACGATGCGGCTTCGAAAGGCTCCAAATGGTGTAGGCGAGAGTGATAAATGCCTGAAAGAATAAGCTGTCTGTCAGAGATGGCCTGGAAATAATCAATGGTCACTACTTGGATAAGCCCAGGGTAGAACAAAGGCAAACTTACTCAAAAGCAGTGTCAATGCTGCTAGGAATACCGTGGTCAAACCATCAGTCACACAGTGAGAATAATCACCTGTGAATCGTCTAATTCAAATAGCATAATTTGTACAAGATCGTCAGACTCTAAAGCATGCTTATCTCATACAAAAAAGTTATACTGAAAGAAAGGTTAAAAAATATATTACAGATACTTTTACTGTGCACTATAAAATTAATAATGCCTTAAAAGAATGGGAAACTTCACAACATTAGATCTTTTGGTTGACGCGTCCAGTATCAACTGAATGTTGGCTATGCTGTCAAACTCAAGAGAACCCTTACCTAAGTTGAATATTACATTTAGTGTTTAACCTGTCTTTTTATAGCATTCGAAGACTATTTTATGCCCATTTTAGTATTCAATAGTATGCTTTTTGGGAAGGCTAGTGCATGAAGACTACTGATATGTGAGTGGTACTTCTTGAATACTAACAGAATACTAAGCACATACTTATTTGTAATCGCATAGTCTTCATTTATAATGCAGAACATTTAGTGAATACAAACAATTTGAATACTACTGGACTTTACCCAGACTACTATTAACATTCTATTCAAGCTGCATGCTGAATGGTTGATCAGTGCCTTATTAATTATACTATGTTTATGTCTTATTTATTATACTATTGTGGTGTTTGTTTAGTGCAGGGTAGTATTTTAGGGTTTAGGTTAGTGCCGGGGGATCGTGCAGGGTACTGATTGAGTGTAGGGACCGGATTGGGGGTTGGGGGAGGGTCGTGCTGGGGGTAGTGTTTTACCCCCACATGCATCAAAGCATTTTGGAATCGCAAACAGTGCGATTCCTTAAAATCGGCCGTTTGCGACTCCAAAATAGCTTTTTGGAATGCATCATTCAATTTTAGAATTCGCATCATTTTTGCGATTTCTAAAATTGCATTTGCTTTTAAGAAATCGCAAATATGCGATTTCTTGAAAGCAAATGCATGAATACTTTTCAAATTGCGAATTCGCAATTAGGGGGTTAAATTTACCGAGTGGTTGAACCACTCGGTAAATTTTGAAAAAGGTGTAAAAATGCTTAAAAATGCTTTTTTAAGCACTCATGTTACGGACACACATGTCCTTAGGACATGTGTGTGTGTAACATGATGCGAAAAATACATTTCAGGGGTGCAGGGGGGGGTCCTTTGGACCCCCCCCCTGCACCCATTAAATGCATTAACAAATTGCGATTTTCAAAATGAAAATCGCAATTTGTTAAAGCCTTCCCATTGATCCCTATGGGCCTTTTGGCCCATAGGAAACAATGGGAAGTGCGAATTCGCACTTTGGAATTCGCATAATATTTGAGAATTGGTAAAAATTGCGATTTTTACCGATTCTCAAATATTTTGCACAAATGTACATGCATCCCATTTTGCATTTCCTAATTTGCGATTCCCTAAAAATCGCAAATTAGGAAGTGCAAAATGAAACAATGATGCATGTGGGGGTTAGTGTTTAGGGAAATGTTGTGGTGTTTGTATAGTGTAGGGTAGTGTTTTAGATTTTAGGGTAGTGCTCGGGGGTCGTGCAGGGTAGTGTTTGAGAGTGGGGACCGGACTGGAGGTCTGGGGAGGATCGTGCTGGGGGTAGTGTTTTAGGGTAGTGTTGTGGTGTTTGTGTTGTGTAGGGTAGTGTTTCGGGTTTAGGATAGTGCTGGGGTGTCGTGCAGGGTAGTGTTTGAGTGTGGGGACCAGACCGGGGGTCTGGGGAGGGTCGTGCTAGGGGTAGTGTTTTAGGGTAGTGTTGTGGTGTTTGTGTAGTGTAGGGTAGTGTTTTTGGGTTTAGAGTAGTGCTGGGGGTCGTGCAGGGTTTTGTTTGAGTGTGGGGACCGGACTGGGGGTCGGGGCAGGGTCGTGCTGGGGGTAGTGTTTTTGGGTAGGGTTGTGGTGTGTGTGTAGTGTAGGGTAGTAGTTTAACTTTTAGGGTAGTGCTGGGGGAGTCGTGCAGGGTAGTGTTTGAGTGTAGGGACCGGACTGGGGGTCGGGGGAGGGTTGAGCTGGGGGTAGTGTTTTAGGGTTTAGGGTAGTGTTGTGGTGTTTGTGTTTGTGTAGTGTAGGGGGGTATTTTAGGGTTTAGGGTAGTTCTGGGGGGTCATGCAGGGTAGTGTTTGAGTGTGGGGACCGGACTGGGGGTCGGGGTAGGGTCGTACTGGTGGTTGTGTTTTAGGGTTTAGAGTAATGTTGTGGTGTTTGAGTAGTGTAGGGTGGTGGTTTAGGGTAGGGCTAGTGGATTGTGCAGGGTAGTGTTTGAGTGTGGGGACCAGACTGGAGGTAGGGGGAGGGTCGCGCTGGGGGTAGTGTTTTAGTGTTTAGGGTAGTGCTGGGGGGTCGTGTAGGGTATTGTTCGAATGTAGTCATATACCTTTCCATCCCTGATGCTGGATGTCCCAAGGCAGGATTTCCAGCTGCAGGGACTTATCAAAGAGGCTATTGTATTCTCTGTTGTTATTCAGAGCGCCAATTCCCTTCAGTAGGATGTCCCTCTGGACTTGGTTGCATAGAATAGGGCGGGGATAATGCAAAACTATCCAGGTGAAGTTTAGAGTTTGCATGCTCCTCGTTGTATGCTGTCAAAGTGGGTGTTTATGTGACATGATAATCAGCTCTGGGTACATGTCATCAGACCTCAATAACAGGTTATAAACTAAGTTACATATGTTTTGAAATAAACCGAACATGCATGTTTAATACAGTCCTGCAAAACACTGCTGCATCCAATGGTTTTCTAGATCCCTTTTGGCCCTTTCATTGCTTGAAATATACAGTTCAAAGGGAGGATGTGGGTATTCCCCCTGATGGAGGGGCAGAAATGGCGGGTGCTCACCCGCATTCTTTTTGCTTTGCGGGTGCCCACCCCGCTTATGGAGTCTGCAAAAATGGGGGTGCCCACCCTGCATTCTTTTGGCTTTGCGGGTACCCACCCCGCTTATGGAGTCTGCAAAAACACGACTGCCCACCCCGCTTACACCTTTATTTAATTAGAGGGAGCCCACCCCACGTTACCGGCGATAAATCACCACCGTGGCCCGAGTGAAAAATGGCTGCCGACCTGGAAGCCAAGCAAAGTTTGCCTGCCTCTGGGCGGGGCCGGCGGCAGGACCGGAAGAAGTGCTAGTGATGGTGCGGGGCTCCGTGAGCAGATGGGAGCCCCGATGCGCCTAAGGAAGTGAAGACGGAAGGGAGGATGGGAGCCTACCCAGCCTCCAAGAGCTCCAAACCCAAAGTCCCAGGTTCCAGGAGAGGGCCCTAGTGAAGAGGCACCGCGGCCGAAGGTGAAGGCTGCTGCGGCCGCCAATGGCAGCCCGGGTGAAGGGGAGGGGTGGCCGGAGCAGGCCGCGACTGAGGGAAATCCCAGGCGGGGCTCCAGTGGTGAAGAGGGAGCCTCGCGGGCAGCCGCAGTGTGACCGGACGAAGACAGAGTCCGGTGAGTGAAATCAGGTGGGGAGGGGGTTGTGAGTCAAGGCACACAATCGACACAAACACGTAACGCAAGTGACCAGGGCTTTCTTACAGGTTCATAAGGGCCCCAGAACCTGTGTGACTCAGGCTTTCACTAGAGCAGCAGCCGCTGACAGGACACCAGACGTTCCTAAAGTAATACATGTTTTTCAATTATATATAATGTCTGGTAGCAGGCAATCCATGTTCGCTGCAAGAACACACTTTGGAAATACATTGAAGTTTAAAGTGCCAGATAACAAACATGTTTCATTTTGGCAACTGAACATCAAAGGACACAGCTTGAATGTAACATAGTGCCATGAAACGCTGTTTAGTGATGTTTGCAGCTATACAATCAGGCCAATAAAAACAAAATGTGCATGTTCATTTGGAAAAAGAAGTGCAAAATGATAGCTCATAGAAGGAAGCTTATATATTATATAGAGTCTGCACCTGAGCAATCGCAGCTTAATTAGGGGTGAGCGGCGCGCATGCCAGTATAACATCTGATTTGCAGGCAACCTATGTCCACTGCAAGAATGCATTTGGAAATATCTATCGCAAATCTTCGCAGTTCCACTGCACAACGTGGATGGCATGAGAGGCTACAACGAAGCAGCTCACTTCTGATTATCTTATGGGACCATCATCTCTTGGAACCTTCTGGTATACTCATTATTGTTTCTCAATAAAAAAGTGTCATCTTTTTACAAGCACATCTAGTGTAGTAGCGTGAGCGACAGGCTGTCCACCTTGCCCAAACAGCAGTGGTGCAGCTACTCACTTCTCTTACATGAAAATAGTAGTGCAAGACAGCATGCATGACTACAGTTGCTGGCACCCAGCTCCCCAAGCAAACACTGGGGCCTGCGCACAGTAGGTAAATTAGTGCAATAGCTCACTATCAGACATGGGAATCTTGCCTCTCTCTGCTCGTATGCTCTGTGCTGGCTGCTGGGGCATTGGAAAAAGCCGCCTCTAGTGGTATCTTCCCTGGCCACTCTGGGTGGGCATGGCCTGGCCGAACTGTGGCTGTAGGCCTGTGGCTGTGCAGTGCCTGGGCTGCGTGGCAGGAGACACGCTTCTACTGCTTTCAGCAGGACTAGAGGAGCTCCTCCAGATGCTGTTGTCAGTGGAGAGAAGTTATTATGTGAGCTGCCTCTCACTATTGCTGCAGTAAGTCTCCTATCAGTCTCTTTACACAGCCAGCAGCACGAAGAATAGCCCACACCACTGATATTAAACCCTTGCAGGAATGTAAATCCTAGCGTGTTTGCATATTTGCCCGGCACATTAAATGGTTGTAAGGTAATAGTTCTGTAAATACAAACAAGCTATGAGTGTACTTGTGATGCACACTGGGGTTTCTACGCAAGGGGTTATGAACAGAGGTGTTCAATACCCCTGCCACGGTCGACGGGTAGTCAATAAACAAGTCCTCTGACAGGAATGGATTTGACTGCCAACCCAACTAAAGCTTCAAAACGTACCGAAAATATGGGCATATTATCAAGGGGGTTTATCTCCGCTTTTTTGGCTTTAAAAGCCAAGAAAGCGGAGATAAAATTATCTCCCTATTACCAAGCTGTCGCTAACACCAGTTAGTGACAGCTAATAGAAGATAACGACCATCCTGGGCCCCGCTTTGCATGTCAGTGATATTTATCACTAATGACATGCAAAGTGGGCGTGCCAAGATGTTAGCGACTGGAAACAGTCCCTAACATCGCTATTTCCTATTACCAACTTTTGGAGATATTCGCGCTAAGCGCGAATATCTCCAAAAGCTAACACCTGCCCTGAGCAGTTCTTAGCCATGTTATCCAATGGGAGGTGGATAACATGGCTAAGAGCATTTGCTCGATAATGCATGAATATCGCTGACTTTTCAGCGATATTCATGCATTGCGGCCGTTTTTTATCGCATTTGCGATAAACCTTGCTAATAGCAAGGTTTATCTGCGATAAAAATCGCCGATGTGCGGCGATAATTTTTGTCTCTAAACAAGTTAGAGACAAAAATTATCACTAGTTGTTGGTAATATGCCCCCTAGTTTCCACTGACTAGATAGCAGAAAAATGCAGTAAAAAAATAAAACAAATGGGTCTCATCCGTATATTACACTTTCACCTTACCACATGACACAACAAACACCCCAAAGGACGGCAGAGCCCTGTCCTGTGGCTGTATGCCTTTGAAAATTCCAATGGGGAAACAGGACTGTAAATCTTTACACTAAAGAGGATGGATACACTCAGTCTGGTTGTTTCTACAACATCCCCTTCACAGGGTCAGCTGATGAACATTTAATCAGATTTAGCACTAAAGGGAAATGCAGAGCATCCCCCTCCCCACACACACCTAGGTGGGTCCCACCGTTCAATAGATAGCTTGTCTGAAAAACCTAAAGGCAGTGTAAGTTTCTTATTAGAAAATGAGGTGTTTGGTCCCCGTAGGAGCTCATCCATACCCACAAACGGAGGTAGCTTCACAGCACGGCAAAGCCAATGATTCGTCAGTTATCACTTTGATTCTTACCCCCTCCTCATGTCGAGCGTTTGCCATGCTTCTCCAGCCCTGACAACAGAATTTCCAATACAGAAGTAAAGCCAGGCACAACCAGATAAATCCCAATTTTACTGGCCACCAACAGAGGTCTTCACCAGGGATTTAGGTGGGCCGGGTCCTGCCAGTGCTTAGCACTGGCAGTTCTTAAAAGCACATGCTGAGACGGGTCCCCATCGGGCTCTCCAGTTTTTCCCTCACCATCAGGATGAAAAATAAATCTTAACGCTTTATTTGTTTACCCCCCCCCCCTCCTCATTGCCTTTGAGGTAACGTCAAAGAGACACCATATAGTACTTTCAGTCTCATTTCCGAACGGAAGCATTTTCATTTTTATATATACCACGCAGACATAGTTGGTGCTTATTTACCTCATGGAACTAATAACCACTGACAAAGCAAAGAGTCCTGGTATATTGTAGGTGCAATGTTACATGTTGTAATATATGTCTGAATGCAATGACAAAAGCAACAAAAATACCAGCGGGTGGGCACACTATGATGGCCCTATCAGATAGATTGTAAATGTTTACACAGGTGTGGAGTCACTCATGCTTTCATTCACACCTACAGTTTCACATAACAAGGTCTCTCACCACTGCAGTGTCCAGTTATCCATGCACTTCCGCTCCTGGTTGCTGCTTTCATGCTCTCCTGTTTCAAACCCTCCCCCAGGCCGTGTCATTCTCACCCAGTTGTCTCCTTCAGTCTACCCAAAAGACTCCCGCCCACTTCTCCCAGGAGTACTAATCGGGCAACTGCTGCTGTCTACGTGAGGGGAAAAGGAAGGCAGCCTGGAGCACCATTTGGCGTTGTGACAGCAGTAAAAAGTAATCTAGAAAAACATTTAAGACTCTGTGAGTGCCTGAGGGAGTAGTGTTGCTCCCATTGCCAACACTGATGATATGCTGATCCTCATATAATGGTTTTCCTTTGCAACTAGGCAACCATTGCATGATACCCAACCTTTGGAAAACTTTGGCCCAGTCACACAAAGGGTAATTCTTGGCCATATGTGAGCATGCATGATATGTTGGCTACCTCTGGTAAAATGCTGATTTGGGTATTATGGTAGGAATTCCTGTCCTGTTGTTGGCTTCCATGATATGATGGTGCCTGTCTTTCGCATGTGCAAAGTTGTGATTGGCCGTAGGGTTTTGTATTTTATTTTTTAATGTTTTATTGGTACCACAGTGGCTACTGTGCTGGGTACCCTAGTACCAGACACTGATACCGGGGTACCTTTGACCCAATCTTCTTATTTTCTGTTTTTACCTGTTTTGAATTAAAGTGGGGTGTCACAAAGGCATGACCATCCTGACCCCGATGTGACCTTTCATGTTTTCTTTCCCCTTGCAGGACTAGAGGATTAAGATGGCTGACCCAATATTCTCATTTTTGTGGCCAGCCAATCAGGGTCCACCCTTTCACTTTGAATGGGCCAATCGCAGATTATCTGGCGCCAATGGTTCCGTTATTTTTAAGTTTTAACTGGTGTTTACCCTAACATAACATGTAGATTTGTAATGCACACGTTCTGCGAAAAGGTATCTTGTTGCTGATTAATAGATGTTTATTGTTACCCAACTCAAAGGTACTCATTTTATCAACCTCAGGATAAAAGGCTGAGTGGATTGGGATTTGAACATGTTGTAGTGAGGTCATGTATAGACTCCTACAGTGGATGCATTTGTGATCTCCATTTTTATGCTAATTTCTCAAAAAGTGGCTGAACAGATTTACACCAAATAACCAAATGCAGGTTTTCTCTATAAAGTTCAAACATTTTGCTGATCAATTTTGGTATAATTACTGCATAACTTTCCATGATGAAGCCAAAGTGATTGTTTTAAAAAAAATGTTTTAATGAAACGGTACCAAGGCTATTAAAGAAAGGAAAAATGCCTTTCCTATGGAAACTCTGGCCAAACTAGAACTAAACTGTGGTGACTGTGTAATAAATGTATGATATTCACCACTCGATATGCCATAATATGGGGTATGGTTATTGAAACTCAACCACACATTCTGTCTCAGTTTATGCTTAAGAATTTGAATTCACACTGTTATGCGCCTTTTTACAAAATACTTTTTTACATTAGTAAATCACTTATATCTCCTTTTCAATTATTACAGCTATTCGTCAGATTGGCCTGCTACTAGTCTGAAAAATAGGATTATTTCAATGTAAAAATGGTTGCTAAAAAGGTAAGTGAAACTCATATTTTTAACCCACTTTCCCTTTGTACTCCTCACCGGCACATCTCTGAAATAAGTTTCTGTTTACCAATTGCAGACCCTTAAAAAAAAAAGAAGAAGAAACGCCTACTACATTGTAGGCCAGTTGAAGTACTTATCTGCAGTCATTAACAAAACCACTCAATATCCCCCTCAGTTTTTCCAGACCCTACTCAAAGCCACTGTGCTTCTTGCTCACTATACCATCACCCACTCACAACACATCCTAGTAACACTACTCACCACTAAACATTTTTGACCTAATTCGCTGCTGCTGGTAAATATTTGAGAATCAACAGGCAACTGTATTTCCATTATCTCAAGAAATTGTCAATCTATTTAGGGGTCACTGGAATTATGGAGCTGCAGAGGACTAAATCATGGGATATATTTGACTAAATTATGTGGTTTGAAAAGTCAAATTTTGTAGATAAATGCAGCACATTTGGTGACATATTTTTGCCTTTATTATTTTGGCATTTTTATTGTTGTTTACACTGGCTTAGCGAAGGATTTACTCCATTAGTACTACTTTAAAAGTCAAATACAGCAATAGGCTACAGAAAGGTGATCCTTCAACCTTCACAAAAGGACTTCCACTCTGCAGCAACAAATTAGTAACTCTGCTCTATCCCACTCCACTGTATGCCACTCTACACGACTCCACTCTGTCACTCCAATACATGATACTATCTGCCACTCCATTCTATAACAATCTATTCCACTCTTCGCAATGCCACACTGCAACACTCCACACCACTAGCTAGTGCACAGCATGGCTAAAACCCATTGGCAAAGCCAATAGCTCTTCCATAGACAAATATCATTGAAATGTCATATCACACACTTTTGTGTCCAACTGCATTTCCTTTATTAAAAAAATGTACAAGTCAATGCCATAAACACCTTGTACAAACGTGTTTAGTGAATTGTTTTTATAAGTTCTAACATTAATGGAGTCTGGTGGACAATCAACACAGGAGGTATTAGAACAATTACTTTTTTATCTGACAACTAATTGAATTTTGCACAATTGCTCATTTTGGGTAACCTGAAAACAAACGGTGGTGATCTTGTCTTGTCATGGACCAAGTGGCAATTCAGTCAGGTTCTCGACAATTCAACTGGCTCTCTACTTGCAGGAGGAGGGGTCTCCTGGTACAATCTTGTGTATGTCTGGGTTGGTTCCTTTGCTTTGTGCTTCTCCTACGATCTCTTGCTCCATTCTTCTCACATACCACGATTATAAAATGCATACTAAATGCATGACTGACTAATGAGTTTGTAACAGGCGTATTAGAATTATTGACTCGCAAGATATGTAGCACATCAAATTTAGTCCAAAAGCCATCATTAAAAGAAGCCTTGTGCAAGCAACCAAATGTATACAATTGCTATAAATTAATCAGAAAGAATGCAAATTTTGTTCAATTAACATTCAATTTTAATTCTGCTATAGTCTTACTTAACTCTTGACAGTCATTACCATTAGTCTTCAGATATTGCTCACAAAGATACCACTAATCTTCAATTAGCGGTCACAATAAATGAGACTAGCCTTACTTTAGCTCTTGAAATAGCACAATAGTGTTCAATTAACATTCACTTTAAATTCTGCTAGTCTTACTTGAGTCCTCACAATCATTGTAGTTAGTATTCAGATACTGCTCACAAAGAATACCACTAGTCCTCAAACAGTGGTCACAATCAATGAGACTAGCTTTCATTTTGCTCTTGAAATAGCACAAGAGCTGCTAATAAACCCTAACAGAATACTACTAAGCTTCAAATACTATTCTTCTACAATCCTACTAGTCTTCTTTTAACAATCAATTGAAGTGTTCATCATGTATTTGAAGGGTAGTTGAGTCGAACTAGTATTCCCTCATTTGCATATTTCAGCTTCTAGTCATACTACATAGTCTTCATGCATACTAAATAAATACTATATTTTAATAGTAAATGAATAGTAAATAAATACCACCATAAACATTGGAATCACACTAAGTGAAGATCTTCCATTTTGGTGAGGGAATATATATCACCTTCTCTGTATTTGTCCAGCCCTAATCCACAGGATTACTTCTGTAGGAAACTGCTCCATCACATATGAATTAATCAAGTTTCACAAACAATTCAAGGAGCAGTAGACTTACAACTCAGTGACGCTCATCCTCAAGCTTTTTGTGGTCTAGTCAAATATTTAAATAAAACAGACAAGCTGCTAAGAACTGCTACTCTGCCAGACTCTTGTGGAATATATTTGTAGCCTGGATTGTTTTTATGATTAAAGACCACTTGTATGCGAACAAACATACAAGATTGATATTTAAAAACCTGAGTGTACACATGAAATTGTTAGCCTTTACAGTGCTTGTGCAAACATTTTGCAGTCAACTAAGGTGCCCATTTTTATTCCTGCGCCGACACTTTAAGTTTCGATATAATGAGTGCAATGTCAATACAGGTAGTACAAAATACTGTCAATCCCTGATTATTTCACTGGTCAACATGTTTTATCATAAGTAAGTATTTCTACATGTGATATGGACTTATGACAATATTTTTTTTTAAATTCACCCAATCATAATTTTAATGCCATGCTTTGGAAACATACTTAATTGTGCTGTTTTATATGTTTTATTAATTTGCAATGGCTTTAATTAGTCAAACAAAAATAAACTTGACTATAAAAATCTTGAATAGACTATGATGCCACACACTCAATGACTAAACTCAGACTAATTTTGTTTGTATAAAAATATTATTGAGTTCTATTTTATTTTCTAGAACCAAGCCAGGCCTGGTGCAGGTAAGTATCATAACACTTTGCAAGAATAATGCTGTTAAATACTGTTTGACTGCAGTTGAATGCAATTGGATTGGTTACAGGTAAGTCATTTGTTTGTAAAGCAGTTTAAATTACTTTTCATATTACTTTGTACATTACTTTTCGGATGACTTTTTAAGTTACTTTCTCTACTCAATGTGATATGCTTAGATATAAATAACAAATGGAGGAACCAACAGGGGCTAATTTTTAACGGGGTCCAGTGTATAGGCCCTAGGACTAGACATACAACAACAAGGATACACTATTCCCCAAAAAGTAGAAAGAAATGAAAAGAACCAAGCAAAAGTGGGAAAGGAGGGAGAAGCCTCCTTTCGGAACTTTGAATTTTTTTTATTAACTGTACAATTAATTAAAGTCTTTACAGTAAAAGGAGAGAGTACAGAAAACAGTAATTGTAAACTTCTTTGCTTGATAAAAGGTGTACTACTGTGCTAATTAAAAAGGCGAATTAAAAACAGTAGAGTGAGCGGGTACGACGCCCCTGTCTAAGTCCCATATGAATGGCCTTTTTCCAACCTTGTGTGCCTTGGAGTTAGTCTTAACGGCGGACGATTCAATCCTGGAGGGGCGTACCAGTTGGGCACTGTCAATGCTACTAAGTAGCGAAGTCACTTCAGCTGTCGTCCGCTGCTTTTACCATGGGCTTCCCGAGTGTTAAAATGTTTTTGTTGCTGGCTTTTAGGGCTAGCCTAATTTGGTGAACGAATTTCACCAATCCCGCTAGGGTCATTGTGTTGATGGTTGTGAAACACAAAGCTGATGCTTCAGAGCATGATTTTATGTAGGGGTGGGCGGCCAGCTACGCTCCGTGCACGGAGTGTGCGTAGTTCCGCCCACTCCGCATTTTGCGGAGCTGGCGGAGCCAGGCGGCACTACGCACGCTCCGCAGACGGAGCGTAGCTGGCCGCCACCCGCCTCCCTCCCGCCCTCCCTAAATACTTTAAAATAAAAGAATGCTATAATTTAAAAAGCACTTACCTTGCCGCCGCTGGCCGCCGCGTTCCCCGGGGCTCGTTATCTTCCGTCTTCCGTCTTTATCAGTAATGCGCATGCGCGGGCGGCCGCGCATGCGCATTTTCACGAGAAAATGCGCATGCGCGGCCGCCCGCGCATGCGCATTACTGATAAAGACGGAAGACGGAAGATAACGAGCCCCGGGGAACGCGGCGGCCAGCGGCGGCAAGGTAAGTGCTTTTTAAATTATAGCATTCCTTTATTTTAAAGTATTTAGGGAGGGCGGGAGGGAGGCGGGTGGCGGGGCTGGCGGCCAGTGGTTTTGCGGAGTGGGGCTACGCGGAGTCCGGAGGTGGGCGTAGTTTCTCGCCCACTTCGCGTAGCTCCGCAAAGCCCCACTCCGCGAACTCCGCCCAGGGTTAATTTTATGCTCTGACTGAGGCAGATCGGTCTCAGCAGTCGCTGGCGGTCGATGTCGAAAAAAGGACAGCAGCAGAGAAGGTGCAACCAAGATTCCCTCTTGTAGGCGCATAGTCTACAAGATATGGAATCCCCTCTTTGAGCCCATAAGGGGTTGAAGTCTGCTATCCCAAGCGTGGTCAGCCTCATGTATAGAATTTTGCTTCGGACATGAGTTGTTAGGGCCTCACTTAGATATAATTGTGCTTTTCCTACCATTTACGAGTTGTTTAATGGGTCCAAATGGGAGCTTCGACAAAGGGTTTCATGGTCGAGGTCAAAAGAGATTTCATACACTTGTTTGTTGACTGCTCTCTTCCAAACATTCAGTGGGATGTCCTGCCGCAGAATATTTTCTTCCTCAATCCTCAAAGTTTTGATTGCATTTCCCAGCCTGGTATGCCATGTCGAGGCTGGCCCTTCGAAGATGGATCTCAAGTGGTATTTTAGGGAGTTAGCTGGAGCCCTTAATGTCCTTAGATACAACTTTATAAGCTCCCCCTGGCAGATCAAGTCAGGCCTTGCTAAGCCAAGCTCCAGTCTCAGCCTGGATCTTCTTGCTGTCCTTGGTATATGTAACACCGACTTGTATGCCTTAACTTGGGCTGAGTTGAGAACTAAAACCCTCACACACCCAGCAAGCTAGGTGTCATGCTTCATCATCGGGGTTGTAAATAGTAAATTGTAAATTGATACTTGTATAGCGCACTACTCACCCGCAAGGGTCTCAAGGCGCTTGTACGAATACCGCTGTGGAACCCGTCTTGGCTTTCCCTGTGAGGCGTCCACTCCTGGGCACCCCCAGGGTGGAGGCCAAGCATCCTTAGCGTTGTGGGGGCCGACGGGTTCTGCTCCTCGTCAGACTGGCGCTGCAATGTCTGACGGGCACCCGCGAAGGGGCTCTTTATCTGAGATCTTTTGTTCCTGCCAGTTGGTGCATGTGGGTGTGAGGGCTCTAGGTGAGGTGTAGACGTGAAGAGAAGTGGTGCTAATAAAAAAGGTTAGGTAATCCACAAGAAATTTAATGGTGTGGTTAACTACCATACTAAAAACAGGAGGGAGAACATGCACACTGGTACAAAGATCCAATGATGTGCGTTCTACCTAGTGATCGGTCGACATGTTTCATGAATCATTAGCAATTCATCAGGACCTAAATAAGACAACTGTACTACACGTCGGTGGACGGGTATTTTACTACCTTCCACAGGAGACTTGAAGGCAGGCCAAGAGGTCCTGCTGTGTCCTAGTGGGACCTAGAGAGGATGACAAATAAAGCAAAACATGAAGATAGCTGTTACCACAATACTGTCACCCAACATTTAGATCACAACTGCTTGGTTCAAAATTCAAAGAGAAAGCTGCCATGTGCAAGCAAGGTGTGGTAATTAAACCAAAGGAAGGGAATATAAAATATAAAAAAACTTTTTTTTTTAAAACGACTAAGGACAGGTCAATCGATCTTAACAATAACAGTAGAAAAGGAAATTCGCAATTCTCACCCTACTAGGGACAAGATATGGCGTCAACAGACTTCTCCCAAGCGTAGGCACCTCGGCTGATGGTACCTGAATGGTGAGGGAGAGAAGTAATGACCAGAAGGCCAGACACAACAAGAAAAGACACACCTACACCTATTGGCGCAGGCAAGCCGATACGAGTACCCACCATCCGTCAGTGGCCGGGAATATCAGTACACATCCCCTCTATGATATAGAGGAGCCGGGGAACAACAAGGCAAAACCAAATGGCAGCCAACAACTTGTAATCAATCCTGTGTAACCCATGAGCATATAACCAAAACTTGAGGTCACGGCACCGTGCCCATCCCAGGACCGCAAATAGCGGGTCCCGAAAGCGAACCAGTAAAGAGCCCCCAAGCAAATGGCGTTCATGTGAAAGGAAGGCTGATTGACACAGCGTGGCGTCGGTTTGCGGAGATTGCAGCAGGCAGAAAAAACCTGGCAAACTGAACAAAGGAGTAGCGGCTCGCAATAATACGTCAATAATGTATGAAAGAGTGGCCTAAACCCCACAGTGGTGGGTTGACTTAATGAAGTGTCTGAGTTTGGTGGCTTTATCTTAGGTCCTCACTAGGGATGCTTAGATATCACACTGGGACATTTCCTAGAAGAAAGGTAAGTAATTCCGTTTTTGTACATTTGCAGTATTTCAAAGTTTCATACAAACCAATTCCACACTTACAAGAATTTAAAGAAAGCAATATATGCAATCCTGTGGGAGGAAAGGAAGTTATCGGCTTACAGGTAAGTACTTGGTTGTGGGAATTGGGTTTCTGGGGTTAGAACCAGGGTTCCCCCAGGGTCAAGGATGCACTCTCAAAGCACCCTCAGCGGCACTAGGGTTGAGCCCAATGTTATTTAATGGGGAATAGGAGGCCTCCGGTTGGTGGCTTGCGGAGTAACGGAGGATACATTCCTTGAATGCGGACGCTTTGAACAGATTGGTACTTGTCGAATGCATCATTGACTGTGCCCCCTTTGACATTTGTGCGAGGAGCGAGCTTAAAGAAGAGAGCCTTGATAGCTACTCTAAATACACCTAAAGATTGTTTTATCTATACGTTCCGAAATTTCCTTGCGACCCCCATGCAAGAGAGTACAAGATTCGACCAATGAAGCTTTAAAAGCGAACCTTTACGTCATGAAATAGATACAACGCTGCTTCTGCTCTACATAGCGCCTCTCTCTAAATACACGGAGCAAAACTATCGATTTAAGGGAGTTACAATATTTACTATCTACTGTCCTGATGATGGTCTTGAAGAGTTGCCCATAAAGACCGAAACATCGACTCTCAGCTTTATCCAAAAGAAAATTCTTCTAATCTTTATTTTGGATAGGCGGCTAACAGGCCTTACAGAGATCTTGATTTATTTTCAGACATATATCCTGTATTCCTGTTTTGCATACTTTCTTTTGCATTGTATATTTCCCTTTGTGACCTAATTTTGATAAAATTCACTTTTTTGCCTATACACATGTCTATTTGTTTTTGTCTCATTGTTAAGTATTGTCATGTTTAATCAGTTATAAGTGTATGAATGTTTTTTTTTAAATCAAACTGGAATCAATTTTGTTCAGGACAATTAAGTTACCTGTATTCGACTCAGTTCCATAATTAAGTCAATTTAACTAAAGACAACAAACTCCTTTGGAGGCAATTTTACCCTTTCTATTGTATTTTTACCCAAGCCCCCAAAGGTTTACTGGGTTGCTCACTCTATTTACCATGTTTACGAGCAGGCCACAAGGTTGAGGGAGCACAGCTCCATGACTTAAGCTCAGGGTAAAGGAGTATCTAAGTTAGCACACAAGGTGAACCCGCAACGGCACAGGGGCCGCTGTGTGCAGATTGCAGTTTTAGCGTGGAGTGCCTCATTATTTTCAATGGGGATTGCTGGTTTTGGATTTTGGCTGCAGATTTGGTCCAGGAAGTCTTCCGGGAGGAACTAAAAGTTGGGCAGGAAAGTTGGAGGGCTCGGGATGTAGGTGCATCTCGGTTTCTCTTCTCCAGGGCGCCAGGCGGTTGGATGCAGGGGTGTCTTCTGAGGTCCGATTTCACCTTACCGGGCTACTACCGGGGGGCAGCTGGGTCTGCATGCAGAGGCTGCAGGCGATGTCGGGGAGTCCTGGAGGGGTCAACACACAGTAGACTCAGAATCTGGAGCGCTGGGGGACCTTGATGGGACTGGTGGGCTACTCACACTCGAGCCGTAGGTGTCAGGTGCAGTGGTGGTTCCAGGCATCGGATTTCTTTGTCCTCAGCAGGCGGGGAGTCTTTCTTGGCAGTTTCTTTTGAACAGAGTGGCTGTTCACAGGAGATCCAGTCTTTGTTAAAGGCAGTCAATCCTGGAGGATGCTGGCTGCAGGTCAAGGCAACTTTTGGCGTAGAATCTTTGGAAACTGCAGACGGGCCTGTAGGGCTGGGGCCAAGTCAGTTCTTCTCTGCAGTCTCCTCTGCTGTGCATCTTCTTTCATCCTTCTTCTTCCTAGGTTGCAGGAATCTGTCTTCTTGCTTTAGGGCTGCCCCCTAAATACTGCATTTAAAGTGCATTTTAGGGGTCACGAGGTCAGTAGCCGATGGGCTACTGAAGTTAGGGTGACTACACCATTGGAGTGTTCACCCCAAGTGGGGGAGTGGGCACAATCCCTAATACGGATTTGAGAGTGCTTGCCATCTGCAAGATGGCGGGCATTGAAGAGTGGGCTTCACCTCGCTTCCTGGGTCTGAGGGGTGGGGTTGGCAGAGGTAGGCACATCTTCTGGGCTGTGCTAATTTTTCCCACCTGTCTTCCTGCTGAAAAGAAGGGGAGACAGGAAGGGGGCCTGCTCTTGATAGCAGAAGAGGCTGGGGGTCGCGTTACAAAGGCAGCAAGGCCTTTGAAGCTCCCCTGCCACAGATGGCTCTTCCTGGCCTAGAAAAGGCTTTGTTTCTGGGTTCAAGGAGCCAAGGCTCTCATCCCAAGGGTCCAGAAACATGTCTCGGGTGGCAGGCTGGTGTGTACCAGTCAGGGAACCCACCAGAGGCTGGTCATTTTTCAGGGGGCATCTCTAAGCTGCCCTCTGAGTGCATTGTGTGATAAATCCCACACTGGCATCTGTGTAGGTTTATTATGCTGTGAAGTTTGCTACCAAACTTCCCAGAATTCAGTAAAGCCATTATGGTGCTGTGGAGTTCGTAATGACAAAATGGAATAAAGATTTGGACATTGCTTTGAATAAACTGGAATCAACTGATACATTATGGACTCTTGAATTTACTCTTAGATTGCTCATGGAGGAGTTTTGAATGTATTAATAGTCTTCGTTGGAGGATTAACATAAGATTGAATTGGTAACCTATCTTTCTTCCTTTTTCTAAAGCACCACCCAGATCTTTTTGGTTTAGTGTACTTACCCATGACAAAGGTTGAGCGCTCTTTAGCTGTACCTGGTTACCAAAATTGTTCACTATATACAGTGCTCATGTAACTGTACCCTCACCACTGGTATAGTGCGCCCAACTAAAGGGATGTCTTACCTATACCAGATGCAGTGGTTTGCAGGGATTGCACACAGGAATGTGTGCCATGTCAACTCTTCACTTTTCTCTCCACCAAAACATGCATACTGCAATGGCAGTGTGTGTGTGTGTGTTTAGTTACAGGGCCTCTAAGGATGGCACAATATGTGGTGCAGCCCTTAGAGGCCTTCCCTGGTCACAGTGCCCTTGGTAGCCATGGTACCTTTTACAAGGGACTTTCATGTAGTAATAGAGGTGCTAATTTGGGGTACAAACGTACAGCTTTGGGAAAGAACACAGGCCCTGGGAACCTGATTGACAGGGCCCCTAGGACACATCAAGTCAAAGTGCATCTGAAATCTGGCAAAAAGTGGAGGGTGGGGGGACTGCAAAAGAAATCCAGCTTCCTACAGGCACTATATAAAAGGAATTTATTATTATGCTGCTTGCTTGTAACACATTTAAATAATATTGGAGTGAATAAAACACAATGCTGAGAAACTTGTGTTTTAGCAGGATGATGTCTACAGAACTTCTGAATACCAAACGTCTGCAAGTACCTGTTTGTGTCTTATGACAGTGTTTCTCAAAAATATTAACAGCACAGCCCAATTGTTTGGACAACAAACTGTCTCAACTCACCTAGCTTTAATACCCATTAGGTGAGCGATTTGAAAAAGTAATTGAAGCATCATGTGGTAGAGCAGAGTCATTTGCAGACAGCACATTTTCCATTTAAATGGCCACTAAATTTGCACAGACTTACAGTTTTGCTGATAACACTATATTGCACACAAAATATAATGTGTGGAAATCGGGTTCGAGTGACTATTTACATTCATGTACTACCAAGTGGTGTCTTGATTTGTTCTAAACCAATTAAAATCTCGGTTTCCCTAGCACTTCAGAATTACCAAAATGTGCATCGTTTTGATGTTCTAACTACTGAATGTGTACAGTCCAATTCACAGGTATTTACATTATGTTGTGTGCTACAAAAAATCAGGTCCTAACAGCCTTTTCTTTCACTCTCCCAGTAGCCCAGAAAGATTGTTGCATAATTAACTTTAGTTTATCTGACTGCTGAGTTAGAGGAGTTCATAAACACCATTCCCTGTGTTCATACCACATTGGCAGTAACCAATAAAAAATGTTTGAACTAAAAACAAACACACATAAGCAGCGATTTGTCACAAGACATGGCCAGACATTAGACCTCTGTCTTGGAAGTGCAGGAAATGTGACACGACTATCAGACAATTTAAAGGCATATTCATTTATTGCTTGAACTTTAGCAACCCACTAGAAATCGTCTCTCTCCAACCACCGCTGCCCTATGACATTTGATCAGTTTCAATTTTTTTGTATCATTTTAAGATCTTAGGAAAGGTATAATATGTGTTTTTGAATTTGGTGTTAGGCATGAACGCTAAGGAGGTGCATTTTGCAAGTGCATTTCAAAAGCAGGCTACATTTGCTGTATTTCAATGGCAGAGTAAATGCAGACAGGAAAGCATAATGGCAATGTGTACTTGAGAAGTATCTTGTACTTCTTTGAGTTAATATTATCTGCAAAGGGAGGGTCCAGTGCTAAAGGTGACACATCAAAAAAAAACGTGCCTTGAAACTTCTGGAGTGGTGTGGCGCACTGGTTAGAGGCGGCAGACCCGGGAACAGAGAATGGCACGGGACCAGGGTTCAATTCCCGACGCGGCAGGGTCGTGGAACAAGGTCAGCGGACTCGATAATTCTCACCTCGGTGCCTACTCTAACCAGGGATCACACTCGGCAACTCTGGGCATTAGCTTGCCTCATCTCCACAAAGGCCCCCCACATACGCCGGGGATGCCAGGTTTCACCTTGGAGATACCCAGTAGGGACCATCTCACAGGGAAAGCCAGGACGGGTTCCCCAGTGGTCTATTCGCGCCAGGATACTCCAGTAGTAATTGAGCACGGTATAAAACAGCATATAACATAACATAACTTCCACTGTGCCTTTGCTTTATGGCTGCATGTGGCCACATATTTTAAGTTACTTTATGTATTTAACAAATGAGCCAAAAGAGTACTTTCAATGAGTTCTGTTGCTGAACGTTTTATTTTTTTTTACAAGTAAGCAGTAACTTTTGCAAAGTACAAAGATGGAACATTTGTTACTCCGTCTCATTGATTAGAACCCTAAATATTCTAATGGGTGATGTGTTTTATGCCTGCATATCTTTGGATTGTATCTTTGGCAGGGCAAACACCAATGTCTATGGACCGGCATCACATTTTTAGGTCGAGCCAAGATGCAGCACACATTCACTGCTCTGCGAGGAATGCTGCCTTCATCTGTGGAGATTGAACATGCTCACCACACACCCACCACTTTTCATTGGTTGCTTAGTCTGGCTTTACAAATTACATCGTTTTAGTTGGTGAATAGTGTACATTTGTCCTGCCTTGTGGCGGTTTTGTTCCCAACGTGCTACGCAGATCCTTTAACTATGGGCCATATGTTTGTTTGAGTGCACTACTTTTTCTTACATCCCGCTCCTGCCGCTTACCTGCACAAGGCGCTGCTTGCAGTACAGTTAGTCTCCCAGTGCCTTCCCCCAACAAAACCTCCCCTCACAGCTTATTTCCAGTGTCATTGTTCTAATCGCATCACTACTCTCTCGTCGCTGCTTCCATGGTCACACGCTCTTAGGGGTAGATGTATCAACATACCCTTTTGCGATGTCTAAATAGCGATTTTTAAGGAATCGCTATTTAGATATCGCAAAATGGGATGTATGTAGAAAATCGCTATTTTTTAGCGATTTCTTAATCTTCCTTATTTGCGAATTTGCAATTTGTGAATTCGCAATTAAGGAATAATTTCCAATTCATTCCTATGGGCCAGGAGGCCCATAGGAATGATTGTGAAATAAATCTCAATTTGCGATTCGCAATTTAATAATCGCAAATTGAGAATAATTTCAAGGGTGCAGGGGTGTCTCAAGGACACCCTGCTGCACCCCTAAAATGTACATGTTTGTGCATATGGCGCACATACATGCCCTATGGGCATGTATGTGCGTCACATACCACCTTCACAAATGCCAAATTGTGCATTTTTAAAAGAATTTGCAAATTACCACCAACTTCAAGTTGGTGGTAATTTGCGATTTCTTAACCTAAATTCGCAATTCCAAATTGCTACATACATAGCATTTAAGAAATCGCAAAATTGCCATTCCTTAAATGCTTAAGCAAAAAAAGGAATCGCAAATTTTTGGGATTCCTTATTTTGCGAATTTTTGTTACATGCCAAAACATGCAAAAAGACGGTTTGCGATTCGCAAACGGCTTGATAAATCTACCCCTTAGTCTTGTGTTTATGGTGTAAACAAAGGAGCCTCAGCCTCTCTTGTCTTGTGGGTGCTCTCGGTGCTGGCTCAGTAGCATAATCTGTAACAGACTACCTCAGCTCGCACACATCGGGTGCTGCTGCTGCCATCCAGGCACAGGGAGCATCATCACCGCAGAGGGTGGAAAACGCACCATGCGTTAGTGAGCCTCGGCAGTCCGAGTACGCCCACCCCTGTGTGCACCTTAATACGCAGACATCTCTTGGTGTCTGGTACCCATCCATTAAAGTTGTTTCAGATCTACTTCACAAAACCATCTACAATAGTACCTTTAAAGAAATAGCCTTGTAAATGTTGTCTTTTCCTCGGCTGCTTGCACCTTTCAGATCTACTTCACAAAACCATCTACAATAGTACCTTTAAAGAAATAGCCTTGTAAATGTTGTCTTTTCCTCGGCTGCTTGCACCTTTCATTTGACTGGGTCTGCATAGGACACTTTCAATTGTTTGCCTCCGGCTGCCCTCCCTCCCATCCAACCCACTTTGTGCCACTCCAGTGCCCTTTCCAGGTATCGCACCCAGAAGTTCTCCCGCTCCAACTGCTGGTGCGGGAGGTGCACGGCCCCCAGCAGCTCTCCACTTAGCGCATAAAGTCGGGGAACGAGTGCAGATACGTTCATGGAGCAGAAAAGCCAGGGAACTGCTCCTGCCACCAGCTGCTTTTTCTTATATCACGTGGCCCACGTATGAACAGTGAACACAACCAGCACATCACTGACATCCCCTGGGAGCAGCATGCTACTGTGACCACACAGCTTTGTCCACAGCAGCGATGGCACACTGGGAACTGCTCTGACTGCATTAGCAATGGACACTGACGGCGCTACACATTCACTGACAGCTGCCATTAAACAGTGATATCACATCAGAACTGCTTTTCCTGCAGTGCTAGCAATGGTAGCTGCCGTGCTGCTGTGACACTGGACACTGCCAACCCAACACTGACGTTCACTCTGGGCAGTCCATGCCGAAGCAGCAGCACACTGGAGGTGGCCATTGTGCAGTGACGATGCTGCAATGAAATCACCCCGGGGCTGCTGCTAATGCAGTGGCAAAGCACTAGGGGGCATATTACCAAGCAATAACGATAATTATCGCTATTGCTTGGTTAGAGACAAAAATTTACCGCTGAGCTGCGGCGATTTTTACCGCAAATAAACCTTGGTATTACCAAGGTTTATCGCAAATGCGATAAAAATCGCCGCAATGCATGAATATTGCTGAAAAGTCAGCGATATTCATGCATTACCGAGCTAATGATCTTAGCCATGTTATCCACCTCCCATTGGATAACATGGCTAAGAACTGCTCAGGGCAGGTGTTAGCTTTTGGAGATATTCGCGCTTAGCGCGAATATCTCCAAAAGTTGGTAATAGGAGATGCTATGCTATGCTATGGTGATTTGTATAGCGCACGGCTGCCTCAGCAAAGGGGCGTCCCGGCGCTGCGGAAGGACAGTGTACAGAGAGGTGGAGACGCTAAGGATGAAACTATTGTTGAAAGAGGTGTGTTTTGATAGCCTTTCTGAAGACTAGGAGATCCTGAATCCCGCGGATAGCTTCAGGGAGACTATTCCATAGCTTGGCCGCTAGGAAACTGAAAGAGCGGCCGCCCACTCTAGCCAGTCTGGTGCGGGGGATGATCGCAAGATGCTGCCCCTCTGACCGGAGCGATCTCCTAGGGATGTACTCTGACAGGAGTGGGCGAAGCATTGGGGGGGAGGAGGTTTTAAGGATTTTGAAAGCGAGGCACAATGCTTTGAACTGGACCCTTTTGCCCACCGGGAGCCAGTGCAGTTTCTTCAAGGTTCCCGATATAGAGGAATGGCGCGGGAGACCAACCAGAGCCCTGGCGGCCGCATTCTGAACTCTTTGCAATCTAGTGATTTCAGCTAGATTAGCTCCCAATAGAAGGGAGCTCGCATAGTCCAGTCTGGAGAGAATGGTCGCCTGGACGATATGTTGGCGAGTGCGGCAATCAAAGAACTTCAGAATGGGCCTGATGTTACGCAAGACGCCAAAGCATGTGGCGGCAACTTTTTTGGTGTGGTGCGTGAACTTTAAAGCAGAGTCCACCCAAACTCCCAGGTTTTTGACACATTCCTTAGGCGTAGGGGGAGAACCTAGCACATCCGGCCACCAGTTGTCACCCCAGGACGAGGTGTTTTTGCCCAGGAGGAGAATCTCCATTTTCCCGGCACTTAGTTGAAGAAAATTCGCCGTCATCCAGTTGGTGATGTCAGTGAGTGTCTGTTTGAAGTGTTGAGCCTCCAGACCACTGTTGTCATTAAGTGACACCACCAACTGGGTATCGTCGGCGTAGGAAACCAGGGCAAGTCCATTTCTTCTAGCTACCTCTGCCAGGGGGCGGACATATACATTGAACAGGGTGGGGCTCAGGGAAGAGCCTTGCGGCACTCCCTGTCCAATGTTATGTTCCTCAGAGATGTAAGGAGGGGTAGAGACTCTAAAAGACCTGTTGAAAAGGAAGTCTCTAAACCATTCCAGCGCTGGCCCTGTGATCCCAATCTCCTCCAATCTCGACAAGAGATAGCAATGTTAGCGACTGTTTTCAGTCGCTAACATCTTGGCACGCCCACTTTGCATCTCATTAGTGATAAATATCACTGATATGCAAAGTGGGGCCCAAGATGGTCGCTATCTCCTACTAGCTGTCGCTAACTGGTGTTAGCAACAGCTAGGTAATAGGGAGATAATTTTATCTCCGCTTTCTTGGCTTTTAAAGCCAAAAAAGCGGAGATAAACCCCCTTGATAATATGCCCCTAGGTGCGGTTTACTGCAGTGGCATTGCTCTAGAAGCTTCCCATGCACTGGTACCTGTCCTAATTTCAGGGCATCAAAGTGAGACCTGCTCTGGCTGCAGTGTCCTCACACTGAACTCCTTGCACTGAATGACCTCACAGTGGACATCGTCCTCATTGCAGTGAAAACCACCACTTCTCCTAATTCACATGCTGTCTTTTCTCTCACTTTAATTGTCCCCTCTCTTTCTCTTGTATTTCTCCTCCCGTCTTTCACCCCCCTCCTCTCTCCTATGATATATCTGTCCACCAGAGCACACGCTTTAGTGCAGGACCTCTCCCCTAAATTCGCTCGAAGAATGTGTGTCGTTTTCTTCCTGTGTGCACCTCAAGCACTGCAGATCTCACTAAAGCAAACTTCTCTCCAGGACCATCTCCTGTCTCTGCTGAAGACTAAAGTGCACATGTCCTCCCCCATCTGCTTTCATCGGTTTCTGCCACATCTGTACTGCCCCCAGCACTCCACTGTCCAATCTTAACACTGTTCTTGACCCATGTATCAGAGCCGGCTCTAGGGAGGTGCAATCAGTGCCACTGCACCAGGCATTGACTTGGGGTGGGGGCGTCATTTTTTAAAATGTATATTTTCCTTTTAGAAGCACCTGCTGCCATGTTCCTGGCCTCCAGCAATTTTCAGACATCAATTTAAATGTCAGGCTAATCTGGTGATTAATCGTCTTCTGTGAAGAGACTGGAGGTTTGTCTTTGGGAAGTCTGATTCATACTGAGGTAGCGCAGAGGGTTAAAATGCCTGCGGCTAAGAACGTGTATTATCCAGATACCAAAGTGCATATAATGTAAATAGATCTGTGTGTAACTGCTTCTGTAAGAGAGCTCCTTTTGTAACTTGTTATTTATAAGTCAAAATCCTAATATAGCTTCTCCGGCAAGATCTATGTAATGCAGTGGAGCGTATTACCGAGACCAGGATCTCTGAGGTGGAAGACTCAGTCACCACGCTGCAGAAAAAAAAGAGCCTCTATGGAAGAGGTTCAGCTGGCCCTGGTGATACAGGTGGAAGATACGGAAGGCGGAGCTAGGAGGAACAATCTACGCTTTGTCGGCTTTCCCGAGGGCTGCGAAGAGGGGGAGGACATGGAACAGTTTCTGACCCAATGGCTCACCAGCTGGCTATCACCGGAGTCCATGTCCCGCTGTTTTGTCATAGAACGGGCTCACGGAGTGTTAATGCAGAAGCCGCCCCCAGGCGCTAGACTGAGTCATGTCATTGCTAAATTATTAAATTACCACGACAGAGATGTGACCCTAAAACAGGCCAGAGCCAAAGAGCCCCTGACTTATGACAATGCCTGCATCTTCGTGTTTCTGAAATACAGACGGCTAGTCCAGCAGAAGCGGCAATCTTTCTTAGCATCCAAGACCCGCCTACGGGTGCTAAAACTCCCATATGCTATATTATATCCTGTTAGTCTGCGGGTGGTGTACCAGTTGCGAACTATCTTTTTTGAATCACCGGAGGATGTCTTCAACTGGACAGATGAGACGGTAAAGGTCGGGCCCAAAAGTCGCCTAGGAGGGAATCAGACTCATCCTCTAGCAATGTGGTTCGGAAACCACTCAAGCCCAAAGCTAAAGGAAACAGACGATCAAGGTCCAGACGTCGATCTAAATCCTGTAGTGATCCTAGCAGGTCTACATTGATGTCTCAGCAAAAGACTTCCACCTCGTAGTCGCTCTGGGAATCCCCCAGGCAGGGGGTTGCAGATACAAACTATTCAAGTTGGCAAAGCACGAGGAGGGGTTTGTACCTTTGGCAACACTCACTTGACAGAGGGAACATCCATTGACTATGGGTTGGGTATTGGGGATCCATTGGAGGGGTGGGTCAGGTACTCCCGTTGGGGTCCGCAGGCTACCTTCACAGTGACAGATACTTCTGCGGTTTTGACGTATTGGGGCGGGGGGGAATTCGGGGTGTTTATGTTTCTAGGTTGCACTACGACGCGGTTGGTTAGCGCCACTACCCACACATTGGTCACTCCTTCTTCTACATACTAATGCTACAAGATTCATCGATGGCGGTCCCGACTGATAAGAGGCAGACCCACCCCGGAGAACTCTGGATAGTGAGCTGGAATGTTAGAGGGGCAATGGACAAAGTGAAAAGAGGGGCTATACTTCGGCAGGCCAAACGTGATCGCGCAGATATCCTAATGCTGCAAGAGACCCACTTACAGGGAACGAAGGCATTGTGCCTCCATCGATATGGGTATATTCAGGTGTTTCACTCAGGGTTCACAAGGGGGTCCCTTGGGGTTGCAAATCTAATACAGTGGAGGGTTCCATACAAGCATTCCAAGACGTGGACGGATACCCAGAGGATATATGTGTCAAAGTACTGTGGGGGGTTGGCTACCTCAGACGTTCAGTCATATTACATGGCTTCGCACCTCCTGATATTGAATGAATAATGGTACGGTGACAGGAGGGATCCTGCATATGCGGTTGAGTGAAAATGTATGGGGAATCATACATTGCACACTATATTATACTCAGCACCCCTCCGTAACTCCCTGCCGCCGGCTACAAGGATGGTGTTCCAGATGTTGAAGCAGGCTCTCCACAAGGTGGGGTGGTGGAACAAATTGCCAGGGGAGACACCACTGTAGCATAATGGGCGCCTTCCGCAGCTGGTAGCTCTGTCTGGATTTCGTGGATGGGACAATATTAGTATCTCTACCTTAGGGGATGTTATGCGAGGCATGGTACTGAAGTCTTTCCAGGACCTCCAGGAGGAGTTTCAGATGCCAAAGACCCAATTTTATAGATAACTCCAATTCAAATATGTTATCTCCCCAGCATTGCGGGGTTGGAAGCCCTCCCTGAGTTCAGCCCCATCGAAGCCAAAGTGTTTATGGGAGACCTACAAGACCACCAAATATCCAAAATCTACCAATCCCAGTGACAAATAGTTCAACCATGTTACAGAAACTTAGAGAGCCATGGGAGGGAGATCTCGGCACACTGGACGAGGACGATTGGACAGAGGCACCGGCCTCCCCACGAGAGGCGGCGATTGCGATGTGATTACGCCTCATCCAATTTAAATACTTACATCGGGTGTACTGTACCAGAGTCGGGCTTTGGAGGGCAGGCCTAGTGTCATCTCCGACATGCCTAAGGTGCGAGCGGGTTCCACACGGTCTGGCATTGCATATCACTAACGAGATTTTGGAAAAGGGTCATGGCCTGCCTTGCAGAGGTCTTGGGGTGGGACATTCCCTCCTTGCCAAAATTAGTACTTTTGCATGTAATGGAGGGTATAGGAGGCAATATCTACAAACGGCATCTCCTGTTGTTAGGACTCACATTGGCTAAAAGGGATATTGAAAGGCTATGGAAGGCAAAGGCTCTACCCTCATTGTCTGTGTGGAAGAATGGCCTAAACTTCAGTATGGGGCTGGAGATTCCAATATTCAAAGCCAGGGGATGCACGCAAAAACATCCAAAGATTTGGAACAGATGGGCGGATTACCGGGGACTCTATCTGGAGCTAGTGCCTCCAGCAGAGGCCACAATTCTGGGTTAACCATTCAATTCTGTTAAATGAGGGATCACATATGTGATGATGGACTTCACATATTGGAGTGAGTGTTGGAGTGGCGTTCAAAATGTGGAAAGGGAATAGTGAAACTGGGGGTTACAATGTTTCTTTTCTCTTGTTTTTTTTTTGTTGAGTATATGTAATCTAAATGTCAATGCCATGATCCTGCAATGTACACTGTGGCAGAAGTCTTCTGGGTTAAAGCGTTCTGCTTTATATGTGGTACTTGACACAGTAAAATATGTTTATACAAAAAAAAATCCTAATATAGAACTTTGAGTTATTACCTCATCAAAGAGCTGCCTGCAAACTGCAAGTAATACATTAGACCTACATGCTTTTTTGCCCAGTCTTTTATCATCCTAATCTTGTGAAAAGGGTTAATTTGTATTGAAAACAATTCTTATTATTAAAGAGAACCCCTAACAATGATGTTACATTTCAAATTCAGAATTTGTGGTTTTCCAGAATAAGGACGTAAACTATGTTGTCTACCATGATAGATGACATATCACTCCTACACTACACCTTGTAGTCCTGTATAATGTAACATTTCCTACACACTGATTTACACATGTATGGTCGTCTCTGTGCGGAGTTTGTGTGTGATGTAAAGCCCTGCGACACCTTACACTGGTATGAGTGTGTCGTGACGGAGATGTTGTGACTCAACAGTGTGGGCGACTAACAGTAGCGCGTTAGGACCCTGTGGGTCCTCAGGCAGAGTGACCATGTCACCGGACACCAGATCCGGTGACGAGGCAGGAAGGGGACAGACAATGACATGGACATGGACGAGGACGGATGTGTTGACCAGCAGCTGCCCGATGTGTTGACCAGCAGCGACACAAGATGCTAATAAAGAAATGCTAGACTAACCTGTGTCCTGTGTTTTGGTGTGCCGCCCAGCAAGCAACAAGAACACGACAACTGGCGACGAAAGGTGGAGAAACGGATCGACGCGTGGATCGGCGTGTGTCCAGCACGTGCACCATCGTGAAAAAACCAGGTGCCCACCCTGGATGCGCCGCAAGTAACATGGTAGACGGGAAGAGCGACCCGGGAGCCCACCAGACAGCGACTGAAGAAAGCTGCAGCAGATCGCGGTAAGCGCTAAGAACAAGTGCGGTACTTTGAAACAAGGCGCGAGGTCCCGCGAGAGCTTAGGAGTCTCGGCGGCCATCACTAAGTCAGGCGGCTGAGCCAATCAAAAAGGAGAATGAGTGAGGAGGCCATTATGAGGCCAGGAAAAGCGAGATTTCGATCGCGAAATCTCGCGAGATAACGGCGGCCATTTTAAATGGGACATTGGAGAAATAGGCAATAAGAAACAACGGGGCTGCCATTTCAAGGACAGGCGAAGAAGAAAATAAGTGAAAAGAACATTGAAAAAGAGATAATTAAAGGAAAGGAAGAGAAATAAAAGTAAACAGAAGTAGAAAGGGGCAAAAGATCCCCACAAAAAAAAACACAGAAGAAAAACAAGGGGGCAAAAGAAGATAAAAGAAAAAAAAAAAGTACAAACACAATTTAGGCGCCAGAGAAAAAGATGAAGAATAAAGAAAAAGGAGCACAACATAGCATACCAAAAGAAACAGAGACTCAAGAAAAGATCATAGGAAACAGCAGAGCAGCGACTTCAAAGACAGGCAAAGGGCAAATAAGAAGAATAACACAAGAAAAAAAAATGAAGAATAAAGAATAAACAAAGCGCAACAAGGGCGCACGAGTGAAAAAAGAGCAATAAGACAAAGAAAGAAGACAGTGCAATAAGAAAAGAGAAAAACAAAGAAAATAAGTGAAACAAAGAGAAAGGACATAAACAAAAAGACAATTTGACAAAGAGAAACAAGGAAAATATATAAGAAAGGAGCAAAAGAGAACTGAAGAAGCCAGAGAAGGCTAAATAAAAGACAGAAAAGAGAAATAACAAAGAAAAAAAAAGAAAAATAAAATAAAGGAAACAAAGCAGAACAACAAAGAAAAGAAGGACAAAGATCTCACAAGGAAAAAGATAGAGCAAAGGAGAAGTTACAAGACAATAAAGAAAAGAAGAGAGAAGAAAGAGAAGTAAAATAACGAGGAAAGAAGGGACAACGATCACCAAAGAAACAGAAAGAGGAAAGGAGAACACGAAAGAAAAGAAAACAAAAGGAAAGACACAAATATAAGAATAAGTCGCAGGAAAGATGCAAATATAAGAAAACAAGGAAATAAAGAAGAAAAAGACTAGGAAAGCCCAGAAGAGGCCGAATAAGAATTATGTAAAAAATAAAGAAAAGAAGGAAGGACAAATAAGAAAGAAGTAAAAATAAAGGAAATAAGAAAGAAGTAAAAATAGAGGAGCAAATATATGAAAACAAGGAAATAAAGAAGAAAAAGACTAGGAAAGCCCAGAAGAGGCCGAATAAGAATTTTGTAAAAATAAAGAAAAGAAGGAAGTACAAATAAGAAAGAAGTAAAAATAAGGGAAATAAGAAAGAAGTAAAAATAAAGGAAAAGCAAGAGATAAGGCTAAATAGAGGACAGAAAAGAGAAATAACAAAGAAAGGAGGGACAAAACTCACCAAAGAAACAGGAAAGAGAAAAGGAAAACATAGAAGAAAAGAAAACAAAAAGGAAAGACACAGAGACAAAGGAAACAAAATGGGTAAAAAAAAAAAAAGAGTAACACGAGAGGACTTTGGCGCAGGAACGACAGCAGCAGGAAGAAAGGACAAAGACATACAATGAGCAGAGCGGACAGGCGCCACCAAGGAAGATCAAGGCAAGAGGCACCGCATGACCAGGACCAAAGGTGGTGAGACAGAAACAATATCGATAATCAGACAACTGGTTCTCCAAAGATTCACTGGCGGTGACAAAAGTGAAAGGATCGATGATAACGGCTGCCTCCGACCGACAACGAATAACAAGAAAAAGATAGCTTTCAAGGAGCTGAAGGCGGAGGAAGAAGAAATGGCAGCGGCAACTGCAGCCACATGGAAGGAGGAAGATAGAGGACAAGGAAGCGATGGAGACACTAGATCACGAAGGACATGAAGTCAACAACAGAGACTAATTGAAGAGATGTAGAGTGACAAGTACTGTCTCTCTCTCTCTCTCTCTCTCTCTCTCTCTCTCTCTCTCTCTCTCTCTCTCTCTCTCTCTCTCTCTCTCTATCTCTCTCTCTCTCTCTCTCGTTCTTTCACCTCCATCAATATAACTGTGAATGAGGACTATGGTAAATGTGTCACGAACATTTGTTTGCAACAAGGGGGGAGATGTCGTGACGGAGATGTTGTGACTCAACAGTGTGGACGACTAACAGTAGGGCGTTAGGACCCTGTGGGTCCTCAGGCAGAGTGACCAGGTCACCGGACACCAGATCCGGTGACGAGGCAGGAAAGGGACAGACAATGACATGGACATGGACGAGGACGGATGTGCTGACCAGCAGCTGCCCGATGTGTTGACCAGCAGCGACACAAGATGCTAATAAAGAAATGCTAGACTAACCTGTGTCCTGTGTTTTGGTGTGCCGCCCAGCAAGCAACAAGAACACGACAGAGTGGAGCTATAAAACTAAATGTATCTGAGAGACAGTGGTTATGGTGACTTGAGGGGCACTGTTAAAGGGTGCTAGTGAGGTAATCCATGGCAGAGGTTGTCATTGGGGGGAGGGAAGGCGCCAACAGGCATTGTTGCACAGGGCACCTCCAGCACTAAAGCCGGCCCTGCCCATTATTCTCTGTGTCCGTCTATAGTGGTGCACTTGTACCCCCGCCCCTCTCTCTTCAGAGCTTCATTGCCCCCTCCCTCATCCCTCGGATCTCAATACTACCATTGTTCCTTTACCTGTAGTTCTCGTGTCCCTCTATAGTGGGTCACTAGTACACATGCCCAGCTCTCTAGTTACATCTGCACTGCCCCCCATTACCCCAATGTCATCATGGTTCCTTTACCCATGAGTCCCCTGTGTCCCTCTATAGTGATGCACTTGTGCCCATGCCTGTCTCTCTCCAGAGCTGAAATACCCCCCCCCTCCCCCCCTTCACCTCCCGGAACTCACTATTGTTCCTTTACCCATGATTCCCCAGTGCACATCTACGAGCCACTCTTTTTTCCTCGCCCACCTCTTTCTAGCCAGGGCTGGGCTGCCCTCCTTTTCTCAGGTTCTCCTCTCTCTCTCTCCTGTGCCCTGCCTTTGTATGGAGTGAACTACAGGACATTAACGACCCTCTCTTTACTCCCCTCTTGTCTTCATTTCTTTCGCCTTGTTGTTCCATGTCATTAGTGTCTATGTGAGCATGAAATGGTCTTTGCTATACAAAACTCACAACTATTGGCTTTAACCTTGCTCAGTAAACTTTGAATTTCTTTCCCTTTCTTGAACAAATGTCACAAGTTAGTGCTTTGATATGTGACAGAAGTAAATCTGCCTTTCCTATTCTTTTACTTATCTCTTAGGCTCTGGGATGTTTACACAGGTCTCTGCTGCTTCTGTAGTCTGCAAGAGGTACAATGACTCAAGCCAATGTGGGATTAACCCTTTCTTTTTGCATTTCTTTTGTACAATGCAGGACGGCGGTAACTCCTCCCCTCTTTCAAAGCCCCCAGGTTCATGATAGCACACGGAGCTCCGCTTATGTGCACGGCGGTCTGTTTTCATCTGTTCAGGCTTGAGGGGACTTGCACTAATCTGGGGTCTGATTCTAGGTGTTCACCAGTGTTCGTCCCCTCAAGGTGCATGTCAATTCACAGTTGTATGAAGTTTTACCACTGCTGTTAGTCTGGGTTGAGCATTCCTAACTCCTCTGTAGGTGTCTGGTGTACTGAGGTCCAATAGGACAGCCTGGGTCCTCATATTCCCTAGGAGTTCAGAGTGGGGTTCCAGGCCCCTTTGGAGTCAGATTGTGCTTCCAGTGCCCTACTCACAGTCGGGGTGCCTGGAGCGAGACTATGTGTCACTTTGATCAGGGCACACGCCCTGTCCTATAACTGACAACAGGTGATAGCCCCATCCACGTGCTCTTTGCGCCTATGTCAACTACAGCAGCGTAAAACATCAAAAGCTGGCGAGAACATCAAATATTAACAAGGACATGCATTTTAATTTCCACACATGTACACAGGCTCCACTTTTTTTAATAAATGTAATTACAATGTATTAATAATTTAATGTATTTTTTTCCAAACCACACCCAAGAGCTCAAATACCACGCCCACGTGTCTGCTGCCAAATCTACTGCCAGAAACATAATCACTGCCACACAGTCCATTGCAGTAATGTGCGATAATGGGCTGCATGTTTAAACACTTAAAAGGTCCCAAAGGCGAGACCGATTGCTTTGCAAATGCTTGTTCAGCTCTGGCAGGGAACTGGAGAGGCTCCGGTTCTGCATTCCTTTACATTTTCGTGGACTCTGAAATACACCGCTGTACTCCGAGCGATCCATTGCACTCCATAGCCCAGGTTTACCACGCGCTTGGGAGAGCACGATATGATATAAAGCAGTGCAAAGGTCAATGCTGATCAACGTTCACGAGCAACATCTTTTTTTAACTGAAAAGCGAATCGAAATGTGCAGTCAAATGCCGTTGCATCAAGTAACGCCAAACCGCCATAAATTATGCAAGCAAGGCAGCGAAGGTACAAACCTCCAAAGGACTCGATGCAAAGCTAGGCCGACTGAAGTAGCATAATGCGCCTCTGTGCAAAACTCCAACCCTAAATGACACGAGGCACAAATAATGGGCAAGCGGAGAAAAAAAACGCTTGATGTGTCCAATTGATAACATATGGGGCATTTTATCAAGGGGGTTTATCTCCGCTTTTTTGGCTTTGGGCCCCACTTTGCATGTCAGTGATATTTATCACTAATGACATGAAAAGTGGGCGTGCCAAGATGTTAGCGACTGGAAACAGTCGCTAACATCGCAATCTCCTATTACCAACTTTTGGAGATATTCGCGCTAAGCGCAAATATCTCCAAAAGCTAACGCCTGCCCAGAGCAGTTCTTAGCCATGTTATCCAATGGTAGGTGGATAACATGGCTAAGAGCATTAGCTCGGTAATGCATGAATATCGCTGACTTTTCAGCGATATTCATGCATTGCGGCCGATTTTTATCGCATTTGCGATAAACCTTGGTAATACCAAGGTTTATCTGCGATAAAAATCGGCGCAGCTCGGTAAATAATTTTTGTCTCTAACCAAGCAATAGCGATAATTATCGCTATTGCTTGGTAATATGCCCCATAATTAATTCTGCTAAAGTACACGTTTTACGTGATTTACACATGGGTGGCTGTTTCTAGGTAGAAACTTTTACTGGATGTATGCTTCAAGTTCAAATCTCATGCAAGACATCACTCACTTTTACGCTCCACTAAAGCAGACTTTCTGCGTTACGTGGCAGATGACATCATTGGCAAGTGACTGAGTAAATAGACAAGGCAGCTTGCGGCTTTTGTATGGTGTGCTGCCGGCTTTCTGGTAAACTTGGGCCCATGTGATGTGGACATTTCAGAACCAATGAACTATTTGAATCGAGTTTGAACTGGGCTAAATAACCATTTGTTGATAACATATAAAGACATGGAACAGCCACGTTTAACCATGTGTGACTAACTTTCTTTGATATAAAAAAATGCCATTCTCACACACTTCTTATCATGATTTCCTCTTTGTTTCAGTGAACATGACCCTGGAAAATCCCACCTCACATTAAAGATTTAAAATAGTTGTGTGTGGAATTTTGCACTCTTGTGACCAACATTATGGGAGCTACCTGTGAGACCTTCCGGTGTTCAATAAGCTTTCGGACATTCCACTATATCCATAGACTGACTTCAAGCCACTTGTGCAATAGTGTCAACATCCTTTCAGATTCCAGATCTTGCAGGCCAAAAATGGATAGAGTAATCAGTGGTTGTCAGGTGCTAGTTTAATCACACCTGAAGAATGTGATCACCGGTGAGCTGCTTTTAATCCTCAGAATTCCAGTTATTATAGCAGTGTTCCTGTTTGGCTGACCCTTTCTTTCCAGAGTTAAGAATTCCTGAGCTTTTGCTAAACTTTGTTTCCAGAATATTCGTGAGCTAGATAGCAATCCTTGTACTTTGAAATAGCACTGTTCTGCAGTGTTTTCTTGTTTCATTAGTTTCTAAGCTAGCACTTTTTAAGTGTCTCCTTATTTCTCATATGCTCTCTATTTCAGTTGGTAACTTTTTACTTGTCCCTGCCTGCCCATCTCTCTTTCCTAGTTTCAGTGAATACAGAATTGCCTCCCTGGTGCCCGTTCTTTCTGAGCTTTGACTTCATGCCCACTGAAGGAGGAAACCTGTTTAGTCAGAATATATTCACTAGAGAAACAACAACTTTGACAGTGACATGATCTGAGTAGGTCCAGTTTGATGCTAGAGCACCACAACGAGAAGTTGGTGGACTTGGTGGGCGATGACGTTGCTGGATTAGTAGAAGTAGAAATGAATGGAAGAGCACAAAGTGGGGACACAAACAGACAATGTTGGTGATTGAAGGGGGCAAGACTGGTGAAAACTGGACTTACTTATAGTGTTCATAAAACGGGTACGTACGAATACTGTCATGCAGCCCAAACGAAAAGTATAAGTGCTGGTCCACAAAATAAATAGCAAACCTCATGAGCAATGCAATAGGAGGTGGGGGGTAGGGAGTACAAAGTCTGATACACTGTCCCTAGGTCACAGAAGCAGTCATGACCCACAACCAGACCCCCTTTCAACTCCTTTATTTTGTTCTAGGATGCAACAGCTTACATGCCACAGGTGGCACAGGTGTAATGTACTGTATTGTAAATACATTTATATGGTGCTTTATACCCCCTGATACAGGGAAAATGGGAAAGGCTCGGGTCCTGTCCCTGACCGGCCTGGACCACTCTTATAGAATAAACAAAAAAGGAGCCGGACAGTTAGCGTTTTAGAAAAAGATGCACACCTAGTATAATCAATTGCTAGGCTGAACAACCATTTGTGTTGAGTCACTTAATATTTTATAAGAGATTATGAACCAAGTTTTTCAGCATCAAAAGATACACCACAACATTTACAAAGGTTCATAAGTGCATTGAATAAACCAAAAACAATACATTCAAACAAATAATACACACATAAATAATTGTGATGAAGATAAATATAGACAACTGTACAATGCCTCAACAAATTCCGTCATTGAGGCACCAATCCTGAATGTAAATTGAACAAGTGGACTGACAAGATGAAAAACTAGCCTACTTGTTTCACCCACCACAGAATACACAGTGAATTTGTCACATGGTGCAGAAAATAGGAAAACACAAAAACTATACAACAGTGTAGTCCGCCAGTCCAGTTCCACCAAGATACCAAATTACTAGGGCGTAATAGGAATAGAACCCACACATTTCTACACTGTTGTATAGTTTTTGTGTTTTCCTATTTTCTGCACCATGTGACAAATTCACTGTGTATTCTGTGGTGGGTGAAACAAGTAGGCTAGTTTTTCATCTTGTCAGTCCACTTGTTCAATTTACATTCAGGATTGGTGCCTCAATGACGGAATTTGTTGAGGCATTGTACAGTTGTCTATATTTATCTTCATCACAATTATTTATGTGTGTATTATTTGTTTGAATGTATTGTTTTTGGTTTATTCAATGCACTTGTGAACCTTTGTAAATGTTGTGGTGTATCTTTTGATGCTGAAAAACTTGGTTCATAATCTCTTATAAAATATTAAGTGACTCAACACAAATGGTTGTTCAGCCTAGCAATTGATTATACTAGGTGTGCATCTTTTTCTAAAACGTTAACTGTCCGGCTCCTTTTTTGTTTATTTTATACCCCCTGACACACATTACTGGGTGACTAGAATGCTCCACCGGGGGAAGAGCTTGATTTGCAGAGTAATGAATTATAGCATGGCATAAATGGTAAAGGTTTTGGTGTTTGAGAGCGACTAGGCTGGTGCTCTTTTTTATTTTTTGGCCTAAGGTAGGTGTTCCTGGGCGTGTTTTGGCTCACGAGAAAGAGGGTCAGGCATAAATGTCTGTTAAGTGAACAAATTCCTTAAGAAATGAGCCACCAACGTTTATAATAGTGCATGTTTCAATGCTGATCGTGAGTTAAAGGTCTTTACTAGCCTTTCTGAAGTCAGCCCTAGCCTTGTGTGCTGTGCGAGATCTTAAAGCATTCTCGTCGCAAGACTGGGAAGTTGCTCAGCAGGCTCCTTAGCATATTTTATGTTTTATATGTTTTCTGGGTCACAAATATGTTCTCAATAAAGGTTGCACTACATCTAAACATCACCATATGCTTTTAGTTTTTTTTACAGGAATTTACGATCGGAAACAACATTTTGGTTAGTCGATACAGACCTGCAATCTCGTTTCCAGTGCCTCCAGAGAGTGAAAAGCAGATCTCCAGACCCTCTTAGGTAGCAGCTTTTGCTTTTGAAACTGGAAGGCCACTTTGAAAAGCAAAGCAGCGCACTTCACTGCTTGAAGCTTTGCCAGTAACCATTACTGTTGATGGAGCAAGGTTTCGCCCGTAAAGGGACTTGCTTGTACTCAACCCTCTCGAAATAAACTGTAATGCACTAATAAACATGTTTTATTCTACTAACAATGCACCACACAACATTTCTAGTAAGCTGGGGAAGCTTGACAATGTGCTTCTTACTAACCGTAACCCGAGTGACCTAATATGGCCGCCGCAACGCAGGAAGTTTTTTGCACATGCGTCTGTCACACTCACATGACATGACATATTTTCTGCTTTGGTGGGAAAACTTTGCTTCTGCGTACTAGAACTAAAGATGGCTGCTCCATGTTTTCATGTGCCAACGCTTGCATTGCAGCTTTTACTAAATTGTTCGTTCTACCTAATTCCTAACGCTGTAGTTAAAACAAAATAATGGGAATAGAGTAGAGATAAGTGGTATCCAGTGCATTCATTCATTCTTTGTTCTAAAACTGTTTTTCTTTGACTTTGCTATTAGCTTGTGCTTGGATCAATCAAGTACAATGTTGCTCCATCTTGGGTCCTGTGACTGCGCATGTGCTGCGTTCTCAAGAGTCCACAAGTCATGGCATTGAACTTGTGCCAGTGACTGTCTTGCCTGAAGATGCGTCTGGGAAAGTCACCCTTCAACCTCTTGAGAGGAAGCAAAATTGAACATTTTAAATACAATGTAATTGTTATTGAAACATTCATTGTTGGGTGGAATAAAATGCATGGGAAAATAAAGTTATGGGCGGGAGAGATAATATGCATTATTGAATCAAGTGACCTCATAACTGGTATGGTGTGATGACCTCCCCTCGTCTTTTGACCAATCAAATTGAAGAAATACATACATTTGCAACATTGGGGGGTGGTACACTGCCCTGACAAATGGTATAACTAAGGTAGGCTTAGCTAGTTAGATTGTCAGACTTGTCCGAATAGCTGAACTGTCCCTGACCCAGCGAACTCAATAGGCGATCGAGAGCAGAGGTGCTGGCAGGGCACTCTTTCAGAAAATTTGCGAGCAGAGGTGCTGGCGGAGCACTCTGTCAGAAGATTCGATAACCCAATCGGGGTTCTGGGAAGGAGTTCGATAACTCAATCGGGGTTTTGTGGGAGAAGGTTTGATAACCCAATCGGGGTCCGACTGTTAGCTGCAGAGAGGGTTGCAATGCTGGCGGTGCACTTTAGTTGTGGGTGCCGGTCCTGACCTGCGGTGGTCCAGTCCTGATCCAATTTGGTCCGTACTTATCCTGGTCTGCACATATCCTATCCTGTTGGCACCTGAACTATCGGGAGTCCTGTCTTTTATCCCAGCCCGTGGCCAGGGTTGGTCTTCACACCATTCTAGGTAAATATAAAGTTGCGTGGGTATGTTAATTGTACTGTTTCCCTTTCCTTACCCTTCCTATGTTTCAATGATTAAACAAAGTCTCATAATATTTCCACATTATCTTGCCTTGATCATATACTTTCTAATTGAATGCCCTTTAATCAAATTGGTATGGACTCTGACATTTAAGAATTTACATAGATAAAGTGCTTAAATCTTTCCAGAGTCTGTGGTTATTTATGCGTGCAAATGTTTATTATGCCTATTATGCTAACACCCTTGATCCCTTAGGACTCTAGGTACCGGTGACAAGGATTGGTAAGACAAATGGTATAGGTCCTAATGGTTAAATTAAATTGCTGAATAGCGTAGGTTTACCTGTTCAAAGTGTATATTATTTAATGGGCCCAGGTGAGTATGGTAAAACGAGCAGGTGAGCCTGCGTTGTATCAGTATTCTTTTGGCAGCAGTAAGATGGTTAGGGTTTAGTTAAGATAGGTAGTTAGTTGTGTATTGATCAGTTGATTGTATTTGATTTTATGTATTAACCAAAACCCGTTTGTATTGTTCTATGTTGGATTGGAATCCCCGGGGGCAGAATAGCGGGTGGTAAATGGAAGCCAAACTGCAGTGAGGTCACTTGCCTAAGGAAATAAGTGCATGGTTAGGTAAAACTGGAAGCACTGATTAGGGATTTTCTGTATAAATGTGTGAATAAATGATAGGAAAGGTGTTCGTTGGTGTTAGTTTGGCCTTATATCACCTAGAAAGGGTAAGCCAGAGGGAGTAACAGGTTCTCCAATGCTTGTATGAAGAGTAGGTGGAAGGGATCTACTCGCAGTGTATGAAGAGTAAGCGGAAAGGTTTTACTCGCAGTAGGTGCAAATCATCTTTCCTTTGAATTTAGTCACTTAGGCACAGTGGCGAATGTTTTTACGTTGTTGATTAATGAATATTGCATTTAAAAGTGAAAAGAAATAAGTTCTCATATTACCTTGCAAAGGAGTGTAGCTGCATACTAAAGTAAACTGTGCAAAGTATATGTGGCATTTAGATCCAACAGTTATAGGAAATAGACCCCATAGGAGGTACTTAGGTTTTGCGCAAGAACAATACATAAGAGGAAGACCTCATATCATGTACGGAGGAGAGAGAAAAATGTTGCTATTTAAGAAAATTAAGAATTCCTTTAAAAAGGATAGAATGATTAAAACCATAGAAGGAATTATTATTCCACCACCAAATACGCCCTCATCATACATGATGGCAGAAAAGGGCTATCACACCTGTGTGTGGTTAGAGAACTGGACAGAGTACACAAAAGATGATGGTGTTTTGGCATTTCCAGAGCATGGTATTATTATTATTATTACTATTATTAATAATGGAAATTTGTATACAAAGAGCGCAAGTAAACCCGTAGGCATCAAGGCGCTGAAGATGGTACCTTTAATGGTAGAATTTTGTACAATTTGAGAACACGCATGAATGAATTAGATCTTAGACCTAGATTAACCCGGTATGAAGCATTAGAAGAATGGGAGACTGAGGCTTTCGAGCGAGATAGACCCGAAGCGACAGAAATTGGAGTACATGTTATCCCAGATTTCCTAAAGAGACAAGAGATAAACAAATGAAGAAATGGAGACAGTCTATGTTAGTAGAAGGATTATATCCTGTACTTACTTTAGAGGAACCGTCAGGAAGCAAGTACACAGAGAAACCGAGAAATTTAATGAGTAGTGGTGAATCGGTTGATGACTACTTGGAGGATTTGTTAATGAAAAGTCCGCCACCTTACCATGAAGAAGCAAATAGAGTTAACCCTAGCGCCCCGTTCTTAAAACCACCTTTGGTTCCGCAAGTAGTGCATGAAACTTCGTTAGAAAAAGTGCTACAGGAGAGGGCCATAAATAAACATAGAAGTGAATTAATTCAGAACATTTCACAGTTGAATACGAGTCCTGAAGCATTAACCATTCCGGTACCCTTAGGTCCCGTTCCATTATATGGAGAAAAGCAGTCCTTACCTAAACCACCCGTTCTGACCACACTTGTAGCGCAATCTAGAAAAGAAACCTTGATAGTTGATGATCAAGCAAGTGAATGCGAGTCAGTGATTTCCTTGATGGATTTACCTATAAGGGAACCGGTGGCTGACTCGATCAGGAAAAACACTCCCGAAGCTCTAGAGAGGTACGGATGAAAACATCCTCAGGTACAAGAAGTGCTACTGTAGTATCCCCGGAAGAAATATAGAGATGGATCCCGAGAAATAGAAAAGCCAAAATCACAGCCCACGGTATTGGATATATATAAAGAATTGAATTAGAAGAAATGATTGCTGGAAATGTGGGATTGGAAAGGGTAAACACTTTCAGTGAAGATGAATTTTTATTCATATGTCGAAGTATCACTCAAAATACTAAAACATTTCATGAAAAATTAATGAGTATGGCTTCTGATATGGGAATTGACATTGGTAAATCTAAAGTGTTACAGAAACCTTACCGAGCTGAATTTTCTCACAAAGATTTAGAGAACATGAATGTGTCAGGATGTAAAGTGCAAATCAAGGAGCTACTGTCCCTATTACAAAAGGTGGGTGATTTAGATAGATGGAAAGATAGATGGGCAAAGAAAAAGAGGTAGCCTAAGCGAAGAATACTGCAAACGAATATTTATTAAAAGAACCAGCAAAGGAAGAAAGGTTGTGCCAAATAAGAGAAGTGCCTGGAGGAGTTATGTACATGTGCCATGGTCCCGACAGGATATTTGATCATTTACAAATGATTTCCCAAAACTCAGGGTGAAACCTGTAGAGTGGTACAGACAAGTCGAAAGATTTGTAAAGTTTTCAAAAGTACTGTTAAAGGATTTAGAGGGGTTGTTTGACATTGTAGTACCCGCCGATTTATGGACAGAATGTAAAATTTCTATTGACTGGCCTAGTGACGAATACCCCAGAGACCGAAAGACAGGAGAACCGTCAGATGAAGTCATAATATTTCTGAAAGTAAAAGTACCCTCAAAAGAAACAGATTGGACAAGAATAGACAGAACTACCCAAAAAAGGATGAATCAGTACATGCATATTATGAACGCGTTTTACAGGTATTCAAGCAGTACAGTGGGCTGGAAAGCATTGATATGAAAGACATGACACATTTTATGTATCGATTTGTGTCCGGGTTAAAACCAGAAATTTCGCAAATGATTAAAGATCATAAAATCTGTTGGCAGGCCAAGCCGGTAGATGAAATACTTAAGTATGCAAAATTGTGGGGATGAAATTGACAATAAACAAAAGAATCTAGATGAAAAAGTAATGTGGGCACAGGTAAATTAGCAGAGCTACAGGAACTTCAGTTAAATCAATTGAAAAATAATCAGAATCAAGGAGATGGAAATGGGGGTAAACAGAGAGGTAGGATGAACGGAGAGGAGGCCAAGAAAAAATTTCCTTGTCATGGGTGCGGTAAAATGGGGCATTGGAGAAACGAGTGTAAGGTTGTTTTGAGTAACAATGTGCAAAACGATCATTTGAATCCACAGATGCAGAATGGGGTGTCAAGGAAGGCACAGCAACAGGTAATACAGAACCAGTTACCACTTGCACCTATGCCAGATTCTGGGAGCCAAGCAAATTACAAAGTGGATACCACAAATTGGGACGGAAGTGGAAGGAGAGACGCAGTGACATCACAATTTCTTTTGAGTGACGCTTTTTTTGAGGAAGATAGTTACTGATGGTGCCTGAGAGGGGAGGACGAGGAGTGCGTGCTTGGCACATCCTTGCCAGTAGATCAGTCAGGCCCATACATTGAGGGAAAAGTTGAGGGGAATGAGGTTACCTTTTTGTAGGATACTGGCGCTACCCGTTCTACTGTGAGAACAGCAGACGTTCCAAACCTACCCCTCTCGGGAGAAGTGATCCAATTAGTGGGTGTTTCTAATAAACAAATTAGTACCTCTGTTACAGAACCTATTACAGAGCCTATGGAAATCAGAATAGGTAATTTTAAAGAAATGCACAAATTTGTAGTGTGCGAATCCAGTAAACCTATTAGGTAGGGACTTACTGTGCAAAATAATTTGCACAATCTTTTGTACCCCGAGTGATGTTGAAATTCAAACACCAGACGAGATGGAGTTTATAAATTAATGTTAGCCAAACAAGAAACTGAAAATAAAACGATGCGAGTGGAAGATCTCTCAAAAGAATTGCAGCATACAGTAAATCCTGAAGTGTGGGATTTAACTGGAAAAGATGTAGGATTAATGGCAAATGTTGACCCAGTAAAAGTGACAGTGAAAGAAGGTGCAGTTTACCCAAACATTCAACAATACAAAATGAGGCCAGAAATAAAAGCAGGTGTTGCAGCAGAAATAAAGAGTTTGGTTGAGCAAGCCATTTTACAAGAAATCATGAGCAGTCCATGTAATTCACTTATAATTGGCATAAAGAAACAAGCGGAAAATATAGGGTCATCCCATGTTGTCCAGTTGTGCCAAATCCTGCAGTGATCCTGTATCAGATACCGTGGGGAGCCGGATGGTTCACAGTAATTGATTTGTGTCATGCATTTTTCTCCATACCATTACATCCAGATAGCAAATATCTTTTCTCGTTCAAATTGGACGACCATGTTTGTGTTTGGAATCGTGTCCCTCAGGGGTACACAGAGAGTTCATCGATTTTTAATCAGAATTTGAAAAAGTGCCTTGAATTTCTGGTCTTGCCCGGACAGTCTGTCCTGGTGCAATACATAGACGACCTGTTGGTGGCGTCTAAAACACAAAATGACTGTGCTGTTGATACCATTGCATTACTGAATCATTTGGCTGAAGGAGGGCATAAAGTGTCACCTGAAAAGTTACAATTCTGTACCACATCGGTAAAGTATCTGGGGCACCAGATAGAAAGAGGTGCCAGAAGAGTTACCTCTGAAAGAATCAAAATAATCAGAAACATGAATCTACCTCAGACACAGAAAGAAATCAGAATGTTTCTTGGAGTTGTAGGTTACTGCAGGCAGTGGATAGTGGGATTTGCAGTCCTAGCTAAACTTCTGATACAAATGACAACAAAAAGAGCAAAAGACCCAGTAGAGTAGGATGGCGAAAGCATGACTGCCTTCTTGAAGCTGCAAGACTGCCTCTGCTCAGCTCCAGCTTTAGGGATGCCTGATTATTCAAAGGAATTTGCGTTGTTCTGTGATGCACTCGACAATTGTGCATTGTCTGTTCTGACCCAAACTCATGGTTTAATGAGACGTCTAGTGGCATATTTTTCATCCACACTGGATCCAGTGGCATCTGCATTAACAGGATGTCTGAAAGCAGTAGCTGCAACCTGCATGAGTCTTGAGCAAAGTGAAACCATCATTATGGGACACCCTGTAACTATGTATGTCCCACACTAAGTGGTGATTCTGTTAACCAGAACAGGTACTCAGTATTTGACTACTAGTCGGCTGACTAAGTATGAGCGAATTCTTTTTAGGTGCACTGTTACCTGATTCACACTTCGCAGAAGTGAAAGGGGAAGTCGAGCATGATTGCATCGACCTTACAGAATACAGTACAAAGCCCTGACCAGACATAAACGAATAGCCATTGTTGACATTTGAATATGAGCTGTTTGTGGATGGCTCATGCATGAGACATGAGGAAGGAGGATTAAGTGCTCCTTATGCTGTGTGTACTTTGTGGGGTCCAGTGGAAGCATCCTATTTACCTGGAGTCCAGTCTGCACAAGTAGCCAAATTAGTTGCATTAACAAGAGCCTGCAAATTTGGAAAAAATTTGAAAGTAACCATATACACTGACAGTCAGTATGGTTACGGGGATGTGCATGACTTTGGCCAACTATGAATGCAAAGGGAGTTTCTGACTTCTTCGGGTTCTCCTATTAAGAATGGACATTATGTAAAAGACTTGCTATAATAAATTCAATTACCAAAAGAAGTGGCTGTGGTCAAGTGTGCTGCTCACCAATCTGGAAATGACAGTGTGACAGCAGGTAACCAATATGCTGACCAACTATCCCAGCATTGTGCCAAACATAAGATGGCAATAAATACGAACATTGATGCACATGGAAACAGCTGCCAACTTATGTTGCTTGAAAGAGTGAAAACATGGGAAGAAGTGAGAGATTTGCAAAATGAGGCACAAATTAAGGAAAAGGAAGAGTGGGAGAAAATAGGATGTCGAAAAAGGGTTGAGGATGGTGTTCTTGTTTACCTTGATGGGAGACCTGTGTTACCAGATTGTATGCTTGCTCCTATGGCCAGGATGTATCATGGAACTTCACACATAGGTAGGGATGTGATGATTAGGCAGTTCAGACAGAGTTGGTTCAATGCAAAATTCAGGAATGTAGCAGAGAGTCTTTGCCAGAGGTGTATAACATGCCAATGAATTAATCCTGGTAAAAGAACTGTAGTGTTGCCAGGTAAGATTGGAAATGCAGAAGGTCCCTTCATACGACTCCAGATTGATTTCATCCAATTACCGCCTTGCCGAGGATTGAAGTACGTCCTTGTCATTGTCTGCCTGTTTTCAAAATGGGTGGAAGCGTACCCTACCCACAGGAATGATAGTATCACTGTAGCTTAACTACTACTGAGGGAACTCATACCACATTTCGGTTTTCCAGTAACAATTGAATCAGACCAAGGGTCTCATTTTAATAATGAAATAATTCATCTGATCTGTGAAGGATTCCAAATTGAGCAAAAGCTGCATTGTGCGTACCGCCCAGAGGCTTCTGGAGTGGTAGAACAACTAAATGGTACAATCAAGTCAGGATTGGGGAAGATGTATGAATCTACCCGATTGGAGTGGCCTGATGCTTTACCTCTTGTTCTGATGGGAATCAGAAGCATTCCAGACAGAAACACAGGCTTGAAATACTCATGGGAAGAGCAATGAGGCAGGCATGGGTACCAGGACACAAGCTGATAAATATATCTGATGATTTAGTACTCAAGTACTGCAAATAACTGGCTGACCAAGTGTGTTCTCTCTCTCACCAGGTTGGGGAAGACGCTGTCGCCAGACAATCAACTCCAGCACATGATCTGAATCCAGGTGACTGGGTAGTGGTAAAGGAACATACTAGAGAATCTTGCCTAGCACCAAGGTGGGGAGAGCCACATCAAGTGATATTGGTTACTACCACAGCTGTAAAGTGCAGGGGAATTCCAAACTGGATCCACACGAGTCATACCAAGAGGGGGACCGAACCTGATGAAGTAGAAGCTGAAGGTTGTGCAGCTGAGGGGTCTCAAGAAGTTGAGAAGTTGATCCCAAAGTAGATGATGAGAAACAACCGAGCACCAGTCAGGATGAATGGATTCCAGTAGTCGACATACCTGCAGAATTTGTGAAAACCAGAAGTCAAACCTATCTAGATAGACAGAGTGATAGTGAGGACGAGTCAGGAATAGCAGAAGGTACTCAGATTACAGAAATCCAAGTCAAAAGTAATTCTGAGGAGGACCAGATAAGGAAAGATCGGTGTGCTCAGATATTCGAAACTCCATCCAGAACTCCAGAGTCTGAGGAGGGAAAGATAGGTATTAGGGCGAAAGTTCAGGTAGAAGACAATCCAGAAATCCAAAGACCTGGGCAGGACCAGATAGGTGTAGAAAAGTGTGTTCAGGAAGAAGAAGGCGAACAAAGTCAAAGCCAAAATCAAAGTCAAATACAGCAACATCCTGAACAAGGCCAGATTAGTATCCAGGCAGAAGAAACAAAATTAAGCCCTGGACCAAGTCAGATAGGGAGAAAATCAGAAGTTAATGAAGAACAAGTAGTGCCACAAATGAACGAAAATAAAAGAGCATCTGAAGAAAGTCAAAGCACAGTGCCAGCTAAAAGACTCAGAAAAGGAGATAAGTGGTGTGGTTTTGTTAAAAAAGATCGAAATGTCGCCTTAAAACAATAAATGAAGAACCAGGGCAAGTAAATGAAATATCAAGTCAAGCTGGACCGTCCACAGAGCAACCCAGAAGAAGACGTCCACGTTTGAAAAGACTGTATAACAAGTTCTAAGGACCTGAGTGGACCTACGTCATTCTTGAAGATATCAAAAATCTAGAACGGAGTGATGACGAACTGATTGATGATCAGACTGATGAAGAAGTGAGACCAACTTGAGAAAAGAATCACAGGCTAAAGTCTGTGGAAAAGTTACAAAGAGGGGATAAAATCTCCTTAGTCAGAAATGGCTGATTATAAATGTTAACGGAAGACAGAAAAGAAATTGTCTAAAGACATGTTGTAGAATATGCACATGTAGTATATTAATAGTAGTTATAGCATGGTTTGGGTTGACATTAGCTATACCTTACTTAATGAGCGAAGACATGCAGAATAATACTAATATACCTGAGCAAGTAGATTCACCTAAGAAAGTAGATACACATACACCTGAGAAAGCAGTTAGTCTTAAGCAACCTGGAGTAGGTTTAGAAGCACCAGATGAGGGAGACTTACATTATAGAAGAGCTAGAAATAGAACTCAATTAAATGTATTTGCTAATTTGTTAGCACATTATGTAGAAGCTATGGAAATCAGTGATTGCTACGTGTGCATGAAGTTGCCCACATCCGTAGCTGAAGGGGTCACTTACCATCACTTACCTCTGACCTATGGTATTTCATGTAGCATTTTAGCTAGTTTATTTTATAGAACTGGAAAATTACAGTATTATTATTTCAATTTTGATGTAATCGTTTCTGAAGTTCCTTTACATATACATTTTAATCGTATTTCTAGTACTAGAGATTCTATACACTTCATGGGTGATTATTTTCTAACAGTAGGATGAATAGATATAGCTAAGGCTCACAAAGATAATCTAACATGCATGTTTCAAAAGAAAGAAAATCTGTTTTTAGATTTAGTAGAGAAAAGAAGACAGGATTTCCATAAGAATGCATCTGATCATAAACGGAAGATTCCTAAAAGGGCTGAAAATAAAGAGTTTACCTCTAATGGCAAGACTCAAGCTGCTATGTTGCTGGATTTTGAAAAGAAAGGGAAACTCTGTCTCCATAGAGAGAAAACAGATGATTGTAAAATATTCATTGGTTCCAGTGAATGTGAACATAATTTTAAAGTTATTGGGGGTTGGGGTTTCAAAGATGGAACTGAACCAGTTTATCCTGGAATTTATTACATTTGTCGGAACAAGGCTTATTTTAAATTGCCTGATCACTGGCATGGGAGTTGCTATTTTGGAATAGTAGTCCCAAAGGTGTACCATGTGGAGAAAATCACTGGAAGCAACAAAGAAACTAATGGATTAACTCGTAGTAAAAGAGCATCATTTGCTGAAATAGTAGGTGACATATTTAGTGCAATAATACCTTCAGTGGGAGTGGTTCTGAACACTCAAAGAATTTGCAAATTGTCAACAGTAGTGGATCGCTTATCGACTGACACTGCTAGTGGATTTCTAATGATCAATACCGAAATCATTGCGGTAAGGTCAATGGTTTTACAATATTGACTTGCTCTTGATATATTATTGGCAAAAGAGGGCGGAGTTTGTAGAATGTTGAAGATGCAACATTGTTGCACTTACTATCCAGACGAAAGCGTAGAAATTAAGAAGTACACGAAAAATATTACCCATTTGAGAGAAGAATTGAAACCACTGGAGGTTGACAGTGCATGGAAGAGACAATAAGTGGTCTCTCTTCAATAGGTAGTTGGTTTTCTAACGTAGGAAAGAGTTTTGTAGGTAGAATACTGATGCCAATGGTGGGAGTAGCATTACTGATTTTAGGGATAATAATTTGTTGCAAATGTCGCAAACATAAAAAGACATATACAATAAATAGGAAAGGGAAGAAAAGAAACTTTAGTGAAATTGAGCTTGAAGAATGAAATGGGGATTTGTATAAAAAGATTAAAAACTTCCACATGAATAATGGTGAAAAACATAAAGGAGGGTTTGAAGAAATACAAATGAGTAAATGTTGAAAAGTTGGCATCTGTTTCTGTAATATGTGATGATATAAAATATCATCAAAGAGGGGATTGATGGAGCAAGGTTTCGTCCATAAAGGGACTTGCTTGTACTCAACCCTCTTGAAATAAACTGTAATACACTAATAAACATGTTTTGTTTTACTAACAATGCACCACACAACATTTCTAGTAAGCTGGGGAAGCTTGACAATGTGCTTCTTACTAACCGTAACTCGAGTGACTTAATATGGCCGCGGCGGGAACCTTTCTGCGCATGCGTCTGTCACACTCACGTGACATGACATACTTTTTGCTTTGGTGGAAAAACTTTTCTTCTGCACACTAGAACTAAAGATGGCTGCTCTATTTTTTCATGTGCTAACGCTTGCATTGCAGCTTTTACTAAATTGTTTGTTCTAGCTAAGTCCTAACACTGTAGTTAAAATAAAATAATGGGAATAGAGTAGAGATAAGTGGTATACAGTGCATTCATTTATTCTTTGCTCTAAAACTGTTTTTCTTTGACTTTGCTATTAGCTTGTGTTTGGATCAATCAAGTACAATGTTGCTCCATCTTGGGTCCCGCGACCGCGCATGTGCTGCGTTCTCAAGAGTCCACATGTCATGGCAGTGAGATGCGCCTGGGAAAGTCACCCTTCGACCTCTCGAGAGGAAACAAAATTGAACATTTTAAATACAATGTAGTTGTTATTGAAACATTAATTGTTGGGCGGAATAAAATGCATGGGAAAATAAAGTTATGGGCAGGAAAGATAATTTGCATTATTGAATCAAGTAACCTCATAACTGGTATGGTGTGATAACCTCTCCTCGTCTTTTGACCAAACAAATTGAAGGAATACAGACATTTGCACCATTGGGGGGTGGTACACTGCCCTGGAAAATGGTATAACTAAGGTAGGTTTAGCTAGTTAGATTGTCCGACTTGTCCGAATAGCTGACCTGCCACTGACCCATCGCACTCAATAAGCGATTGAGAGCAGAAGTGCTGGCAGAGCACTCTGTCAGAAAATTCAGGAGCAGAGGTGCTGGCGGAGCACTCTTTCAGAAGATTCGATAACCCAATCAGGGTTCTGGGAAGGAGTTCGATAACCCTATCGGGGTTCTGTGGGAGAAGGTTCGATAACCCAATCGGGGTCCGACTGTTAGCTACAGAGAGGGTTGCGACGCTGGTGTTGCACTTTAGCTGTGGGTACCGGTCCTGCGTTGGTCCAGTCCTGATCCAATTTGGTCCGTACTTATCCTGATTCTGGTCTTCACCTATCCTATCCTTTTGGTACCTGAACTATCGGGAGTCCTCTCCTTTGTCCAACCCTGTGGCCAGGGTTGGACTTTACACCATTCTAAGTAAATATAAAGTTGCGTTGTTATGTTATTGTACTGTTTCCCTTTCCTTACCCTTCCTATGTTTCAATACTCTCATAATATCTCCACATTATCTTGCCTTGATCATATACTTTCTAATTAAATGCGCTTTAATCGAATTGGTATGGACTCTGACATTTAAGAATTTACATAGATAAAGTGTTTAAATCTTTCCCGAGTCTGTGGTTATTTTAAGAGTGCAAATGTTTCTTTACTGCCTATTATGCTAACACCCTTGATCCCTTAGGACTCTAGGTACTGGTGACAAGGATTGGTAAGACAAATGGTACAGGTCCTAATGGTTAAATTAAATTGCTATTAGTGTAGGTTTACCTGTTCAAAGTGTATATTATTTAATGGGCCCAGGTGAGTATGGTAAAACGAGCAAGTGATCCTGAGCTCTATCACTGTGTAATAATGGAGATCCTGTAATAAGGAATCACAAAGCTAAGACACAACAGCATGCAATTAACAAGACTTCAATAAGCCCAATCCCCCATAAAAGGAAGCCCAAAACCAAATGAATATCCTACCAAAAGAAGCCCAATTGGCAGTGGACATCAAAAAGTGCAAAAATGGGAAAAAAATACAGGCAACGGAGCGGAGGCACTGTGGGCAAGGCAGCACTTACACAACTGTTGCATTAGTAGGAGATTAGAGGAAGCAATTCTATATTTAAATGTAAGCAGGTATTGTCCCAAATCTGAACAGAGACAAACAGAACAGAAAACCATGAAAAAAATAATCCCCCAAAGAACACATAAAGAACCATAGCGCAATGAAACAGTACTGAGTCCCTAGTCTGTGGGAGTAACGAAGAGAAAAGGAGGGACACAGAGCCAGGACTGACCACTAGCAAGCAAGGATTTTTAAAGGATACTGAAAAAAACAAATTAAAAGCAGGGGGGTGGCTTTCATCCCACAAGAGAAGTATACTAAAGTTTACAAGAGGTCGTACGCTTACACTCAACCTAAAAAGGATCTCCACTGGCGAAGGTTGAAGGGTCTTTGCTGGTGAGGGCATGTGAGGCAACAATGATGGACTGTAATGGTTGGAGGACATATCCACTTGAGTTGGTAAGGGGACAAACTGTGCTTACACTAAACTGTTGGACTCACTTTTAAACCATTTATCTACAAAAACGCACTACTAGTATTGAACTACTTTGAGACTCTTAACACCAGACTAGTGTCAATTAAGAAGGCAATTGCTGAGTGTCACCCTCCTCCTTTGGCAAGCTCGATACCCAAGACTCTCTAGATTCCAGCTATCACTGAGATGGCCTCAGACCTATCTGAAGCCTTGCCACCCGGATTCCTATGGGTTTTAGGATAGACAGGCAGGGCACACAGGGCTCGTGCTGGGGTTTTGTCATAGTAATTTAGTGGCTGCTGTGCTGATGTTCCCCTGGTTCAAGTTTGTAGTCCCTTGGGGACCTAACCACCAATGTCTCGGGCCCCGAACATCCACCTAGTTACATCGGTAGGATAAAGGGGACCACTCCTAGGCAGATTGATCAGCGTACTTGCACTCACTCCAGGATACAGTCAGCACCAAGCAACCTAAATGTACCATCTGATGGACCCCGTATGTTGTCATTTTGGTAAATATTATTCCTCTAAAAGAGAGGATTACAGAAAGATTCCATCAGCTGAAAATTAAAGTAGTATATTGGTGTAATGTGGGCACTGTGGGTGGCCCTATTCTTTTTAAACATATCAATATGGTAGGAGAAGTCAATCAGATAAGGCCCCAACAATTCAAGAGGGGGGTATTGTGTGGTGAATGATATGGAATATTAAGACCTTACAACATTTTCCTTTTACATCTTACCTATGCATATTTTACATCTTCCACAATACACACTCGCTTACTTGGATTTTTTATCCACCAAGTCAGTTTAAATTTTTTTTTTACCTGTTTCAACATTCAAGTCCCCAATGACTTTTGAGGCACTTGAAAGTGGCAGCATTCATACATCCAAGAGGTAGTAAGCTCCCTGAACCCTTGAAGATGGAATTGGACTCAATATCTTGTCACACCAGACTGACCGACCACCCACTAAAGGCAATGTTAGTATACCTGAGATTATACTAGATCCACTCATAAGGAAAATAGTAGCATTAGGAGACATGGCAATGAGCAAGCAGGCATTATATCAATTGTTGCTGCCTCTAGCACAATATTCTTTTTAATTTGGAATATTACTGGTTTCAGCTCCAGGAAAAAAAATGGTGAAATTTAAAAAGAAATTAAGCCACCAACTATTATTTGTCTTCAGGAATTTAGGTCCTTATTTTCCTCTGTCATTTGGCTCCATTTGGTCGAGCTAAGGGTGGCTCAATTACACTGGTCTCGCTTGAACTTAAGTGTACATTTACTAGGTTATATACTAGATCACTAGATCTGGTAGCAGAATTATTAATTATAACCAAAACACTGAGATTATTGCTCATTATCTTCTACAATCCTAATTCATTGCAGGGGGAAAATGAGCACTTGCTGGCCCTTATGGCATATCTTGAGCGAGTTAGAAAGTAGTCCCACCCCATTACTCCTTGCATCTTTCTGAGTGCCTTTAATTCACACTTGTGTTATCAGTTCAGTTTATAACTTTATTCGAATGTTTAAAAAACATCATAAAAGTATACAGTTAAAAACATTACATATACATGATACACAAGATAAGAAAACAGGGATAGCCTTGACACATGGTGTGGGGGTTGCTGCACATAAATTTACGGGAAAACCATAGTAAGTCTAGCTCTAATAGATTTCAAAATAAAAGTGGCAGTAAAAAAACATATATCAGGGCTTGAAAGTGAGAAGAGAAGCCTCAAGGCGTTACCAGTAGTATACATGGAATATTTAAGGAACATAGGCTTGAGGAAACAGATGCGTTGCGCTTTATACAAAGGACAGAGTAATAAAAAGTGCAATGTGCTTTGTTTGGAAAAACCATCACACGGACATGGAGTAACTGGGTGAGATTTCATTGTCGGGAAAGCAACCAGGTTATGTACTATACCTAATCTTAGTCTTGAAAGAGCAAACTGGTGGGACTGTCTGTGGATAACATTAAGGTACATAGGAATACCCCGGCTATCATCATTCATAGACAAGTGAAAAATATGTGTGGAATATTCTCTAGTAGCATAACTTCGCACATCCGATTTCGCCCTAAGATAGACATTTTTTAGTTCCTGTTTGTTTAGACAATTCAGACAGGTGGGGTCGTTACTCAAGTCCATGTCGAACAGGTCTTTAACAGTCGAAACTACATATTTTAACCATGGAATACTTAAAACTTTGTCCAAGAGTAAGCAGTCCTTGATGATATCTTTAGTGAATGCAGTTTCCATCTTGGTAAAAATGGATTTCCATACCAGCAATGGCCTTAGTCCGGTAAGATCGGACAGGTAATCCAAATCTAGTTCCAAATGAGTTAAAACAGTAGATGCCGAGGAGGGAAGACAAAGTAGCCGTTTGATGAACTTGTTTTCTTCAATTTGCAGGGCCTTGGTATTGCAGTGTCCCCATACCCCCGAACCATACAATGCTATCGAGGTACATCTGTGTATGTATATAGTTACCATATCAACAATACGGCGGCTTCCTACTTTGGAGGCAAAGTGGAAGACGCCTGAGGATGCTTTCCCCATTCTGGCTTTGACATTTGTCTCCTCAGGGGCCCACGATCCTCTATCATTAAAAGTAACACCCAAATAACAGAAATTGGTGACAGTTGCAATGTGTAAGAGGTTTGCCGAAGCACTCTGGTAAGTAATTACGATTGTACAGTTACAATATAACAACACATTTGAGAACACCAAATGACAGAAGTAACCAAAGTTCCACAAGATGAGTAAATCTTGGATTCTTTAATGGAGATTACAGCCAGCCGACACGTGTTTCATCGCCTTCGCGATTCCTCAGGGCTAGATGGCCGTATCGATATCAGAAGGTCGCTTAGCTGGTGATAATTCCGACCCAGCCGGGCCTTCCAGTATGTGCACTGGTTCTAGTGCGTCCAAAAGCGGCGGAAGTCTTTATGTAATTATTTATCTGGCATATAAATATAAATGGGGCTCGGAAATCACTCGATAATAAAATCCAGAATGTCGGTCATGCCGATAATGACATCACATGCGATAGTTTTTTCGATAGTTTCTAGTAAGGTGGAAACCCAGTGCGGTTCCAATTGGTCCGTAAGTCAAAGCCGTGTGCGGCTTCCTCTCGCGTTGCAGGCGAGTGCACCTCTTCCGAGCCCGGTTCCGTGTTTACTCACATGAGTGGTTTAGGTTTGTCCACTCGCCGAATAGCACCTAAAAATTTGTACCACCCTGTACTATATGCGCATGAACAGGCAGTGCACCCATTTACTGTACCAAAAACCTTCTCTTTGTCAGACAGTTGCAATGTGGTTTTCCTTAAAAGAGAAAGGTTTAAAAACTTTCAGCTTTTTCCCACACACCATGACAAACGTTTTGGAGTTATTGATTTTGAGTTTCCTTTTCAATATAAAATCATAGAACCCGTCCATCAGTTTTTGAAGGCCTATAGGGGTCCTAGAGAGTAGGACTGTATCGTCGGCATAAAGTAATACCGGTATGGGGGTGCCTCCTACTTGGGGGGCATCAGCATGGATTTGCTTTAATTCTTGCTCAACCGAGTTAATGAAGAGCGAAAAAAGCAACGGGGCCAATACACATCCCTGTCGGATGCCAGATCTTACTCTAATCTTCCGTGTGCACTCCCCCTCTGGACCATAACGAATTTGGGCGGATAGGTTTGAATAAAGTGTGGCTAAAAAATGGATGATATCAGGGGGGGCTCTCATACCCAGTAAAGTTGTCCATAACAGGGCATGGTCGACCAAATCAAATGCGCTTGAAAGATCTGCAAAACATAAAAATAGTGATCCAGGCTTAGCCTTGGTATACTTCCCTATTAAGAGGTTCAAGTTGATACATTGTTCAATCGTACCAAGGCCCTTTCTAAAGCCATATTGGGATGGGGCAAGAATATCGTTATCTAAGGCCCAATCTTCCAAACGTGCTAGCAGGACCCTACTCAAGATTTTTAGTGAGGAATCCAGAAGGGAGATAGGGCGGTAGTTCTTAGCCTCTCCTCTATCCCCCTTCTTGTAGATTGGAATAATAATGGATTCACCCCAGGTAGAAGGAATCCTGTTATCCATAGCAGCGTTAAAAGCTATGGTCAATAGTGGGCTCCAGAGGGCTGGATCAAATTTGTATAGGTCGATTGGTACCCCGTCTGGGCCTGGAGCCTTCCCCCTTTGCTATTCCTTATTGCCATATCCACCTCGTGTATCGTGATTCTCGGGGTTTCAACTGGGGTAGTGCAGATGGAGTTAAAATTGGCAGTGGACTCTCCAGTAGGATCAAAAATCCCTGAGAAGTGGGACACCCAGCCATCTTCACTAACTTGGGCAGTGAGAACAGGGAATTCCTCTTTTTGCAGGAACGGGCTATTGATGGTACTCCAGAATAGTTTGCTGTCCCGGAGGGCTGCAGCTTTGCTCAGATCTTCCCAGGCTATTTCTCTCAGTTCTTGTTTCCTGAGTTTGAGCTCATTTTTGTAATTGGCCCTCAGGGATGTAACCGCTTCCCTGTCTCTCGGGGTTATGGAGAGGGCGAGTTTAAGGGCTTTTAATGCCCTTGTACATGCTTGGTTAAACCAGCCCTGTATATCCCGTCTAGTTTTAGCCTTCTTTGTGGTAAGGGTTTGCTTAATTATGACACCCAACTTCTCAAAGTTATTTACAGATTGTTCTGGGGGGGCTTCCGTATCAAGGCAACTAAGTATCGTGTTTAGGCCAGCTTTCACCACCCTTCGATGTAAATTCTCTGATTTTTCCCCACTCCATTTGATGCGAGTCCCATTTGGTCTACATGGGATAATATCGTCGACAACCCTGCCGGAGAATACATCCCTATGGAGCTCACAATATATGACCATGGTAAGAGCGTTGTGGTCACTCAGGTCGAGATCTAAGATCTGGGGGACCGAACAATGGGGAGCTACCCGGTTGGAGATGATCAGGAAATCAATAATAGAGGTGGTGTTTCTCCCCGTGAAGGTGTTATCAAAGTTGCTATAGATTTAAGACAGGGCAAGCTAGCGATCTGGGCAGCGTTGCATACTTTGAACGTATATCACACATGTAAATGTTAAATTCAATCTTAAATGGCTTTAACCTGGGGACAGATTTATGTTAACTGGCGCATCCCGAGGGATGCGCCAGTTAACGTGCGCCACAGTGCGCCACAGCTACGCCACCCATGGTGCAAAAACGGCACAGATGCGTGACGCATCTGTGCCGGAAATGTGGCGCATTGCTGGAGTTGCGTCGCAGCTCCAGCAAGGCTCGGGGGTGCCCCATCTACACAATGCTGCATCAAGACCTACGCCTGCTTCAAGCAGGCGCAGGGTTTTGACGCAGCATTGGCCAGAAAGTGACTGAGTGAAATCTCATAGATTTCACTCAGCCACTTTCAGGAGGCGTTCCTGCGCAGGAACGCCCCCCCCCCCCCCCCCCGCGCAGGAACGCCTCCTTATGGCGCAGGGCTTTACAACGTGACGCATCTCCTAGATGCGTCACGTTGTAAATAAGGCGCATTGTTTGCGCCGCAGTTGCGTCAAATAAAGTGACGCAATTGCGGCGCAAGGGCATCATAAATCTGCCCCCAAGTGTCTACAGGGAATGATGGCAGAACAGACAATCCCCAGATAAGCAATTCAACTTTACAGGGAGAGACTCCTCAACCTTTGTTTTCTTCATATCAGCCTCAGCCACATTGGTAGTATGGAGTGGATACAGTGACCACAACCCTATCAACCTTCCTTTTCTTTGGGATAGGTCCAGGGGTCAGAAGGTCCACTCCAAGTTAACCAGCAGGTTAGCATCATCAAATGACCAAGGTCATAGACTAAAATAAAATAAAGACATCTCGAAACTATTTCTTGAAAACTTGTTTACTAGTTCTGCCTCTGAGTTTGGGGTTTGTTTTTCCAAGGACTGAAACGGTACAGCAATTTCAGCCTCTTTTATGAAGATTTGTGAGTGAGTTAATGCAGACCTATTATGTCGCAAATCTCAAGTTTGTACTTTACAATGTAGATGGTTTGATCAATACTGTGCCAGAGTGCGCTATGACCTGGTTAAGCATTGAAGAAAAAGCGTAGATCTAAAAATGAGCTTGAGGTTTGTCACAAGAAATAAAAAAAAAAACAATAAAAGAGAGGAAACATTAATTGAGAGGAGAAGCATGAGAGCACCTCACGCAAGCTAGCACAGACAGCTCATTATTCTGGGTGATAGTTAACTGACTACCCTTCGCCCAGGACAACAGATTTCATAGGAAACTTGGGTGAAACACTTTCAAGGGATTTAGGATGCTGTTGAGCCAGTCGACTCTGGCACTGTTCCTGTAAGTGCCCAGAGTATCTCGACAGCTATTCTTTTGCAGAATTGTGTCTGGAGGAACTGTCTGACTAGCAAAGATGAATGCCCTTGACCCCGATGGGGTCCCATCTGACTTATAGAAGCTGCCCCCCCATATATGAGATTAAGTGCTTACCTAGACCATAAATTATCCTTCAATGACAGAATTTCATCTTCTTAGTTACATTTCATTATTATCCCGATTTTCAATGAATTAGCTGCACTCCTACAGGCCTATTTCACTTACAGATTCAAGTGTGTATCAAGGTGAAAAGGCGGGTGATTCTAACAAGGCTTATGGACTGGACAGAAGATAACCATATGCTATCTGTTGTACAATATGGCTTTAGGTCAGGACGGAGCACGTTTGACTAGCATCTTAATTTACACTTATTAACATATACATTCTGGCCAAGTGGGGCTCCACACACATGGCCTTTATAGTTTATAGGGACAAATGGTGGAGAATTATGCTTTTAATGGGGGTAAATTTGGATAAAATTCTACTTTTATGTGACATACATAAGAACATGACTGCATCAGTAGGATATAGCACAAATGGCAGGTGCACTGAGAGTTTTGTGATTAAGCACTGTATATTAATGAGTTGGTGGACACCTTGCTCAAGGAAGATCAAGACATGCAATGAGTGGGCTCTAGGGTGATCCTGGCACTCCTTTGCGCTGATGATGTGGTGGACTCTTTTGTTGGCTTCATGAACTCTTTTAGATCATTCTACTGTAAATATCACATTCTACGCATAGGTTCCAGCACGCCTAAGTCAAGAAGATATCAGGTTCAAGAGTGAGAGACTAGCAGAGAATCATTGTTTCCGTACCTGGGAGTGCAGTTTGACCACTGTGGTTTATGGTTTCCGCTTTTAATTAAAAAATTCTGCTTAAGGTTCACGTCAGCACTCTTTGATTTTGCTGCAAGATTGGGAAACAAAATGGTCCAAGCTGTGACAAATATATGCCTGGCCAATTGTGTACAGGGGGTCTCATATGGAAGTAGCATCTGGGGTTACAATGGGCACTTGTCTATTACAAATTGTTGAAAATAGTTTTAGGAAATTCCTGCTGTCTGTACCATTCATCCTATATTGTTCATGAGGAATTAGGCATGGGGTATATCTCAGATGTGCTTGCTTTAAGTCTTTTAATGAGATGGCTATCCGTTTAGATTTTTTTTTTAAAAACCAAGCATAACAGAGTCACTTTGAGGGACTACATGAGGGCACCAGGATATTTTTACTACTCCAGAATTTTCTAAGAAATCAGAACCTGAATTGGGCCAAAATCAAATTTCTCGCATACAAACAGACCATACGAGTATCCAGGGAACTGAATAAACCCACCAACCGTGCCCAGGTTCTCTTCAAAACTACACTATCGATTGAACCACATCTGATTTTTGTGTTTAACTTATACCATTGTTTTCTACTTTTCTCCTAACCAGGATTATGTTAAATCTGGTACATGGTCTACTTGCTGTACCGAAGGGGTGGAGTCAGTTTAAAAGCCTGGGTCCCTGTGGCTGTGAAACACGATGCACTTTTTGATGTAGTAGGTCTTCTACTCATTTGTGTATTATGTTTATATTTTACCAGTTAAAAGAGTGTAATTTTACCCAAAACAGGCTGGCTGTGATATATTTGCAAAAGTTATTAACTGAATGCATCTGTTTTAATGGAGCTGTGAAACTTAGATCGTTAATGATGTTTTAACCTTTTTAATGTACAACTGTTTTTTGTATATATTATGTTTGTCGATGATGATGTTGACTTTATTACTCTGCGCAGAGCTTTCCCATTGGCTCCCTTCACTCCTGACTGTGCTACCTTTGGTACCTCTGTGTCGTTTCTCTTCATTTTGACTACCCTTCCACCAGCCCTTGCCAGGACCCCTGGCATTATTTTACCATAGCTACGTAAATGCACTAAATCTAACTTGTAAACCAGTTTCAACTGTGATAAGGCAAAGAACACACCAAGCTCAAGAATATCTGAAAGCCGTCTTTAAGAAAAAGACTCATCTGAGTTCGAAAAGATCAGTACATTGTTTTACAATGGTGTTATAATGTTGAATCCAATGTTCATTTTAAATCCATGCTGAGCACTAGGGTAATGAGAATTACTTGCTGTGTATACAACATGTATTCAAACTGAAAAAAATGTCTGCATATATTCAGTTATAAAAGGTCTGTTGAAATTTTTTTCTACATAAGATATGTTTCTGATCAAACTTTAACATTTACTCTCTGATGTGTGCTTCTTTTTCTTTTTCAGATTAGACTCTGGCACAGGGACGGTGTCCGGAGAGTGAAACAACTGGGAAAGAACAGGACAAAGATACCTGCACTTTGAAGTGTATTCATGGTTATAGAGGAAATATGAAATACTGTTCATGTGCTCTTATTTGGAGAGAAATCTATTGTTTAAATATTGATATTCTGTGTACATAAAAGCTTTTTACCAATGTGCTGCTATTTCTCAGAATGTATTGAGAGTGATTTCAGAGTGACATTTGCAATTACTCTCTGAACTCTTGCTAATATTTCTTTCTTGTACACAATGACCCTATGCAGGTATCTATCTATATTTAGGTAATTGAGTTTCTGCAATGAAAGATATCTCTGTAAAGGAAAGTTTATTCTGGAATATGACAAAGAAGGCCAGGATAAGGAAAACAATGTTTGCAATATTCTGCTACAAAAGATGCTTTTCTATATTTTTTTTCATTTAACGGAAAATATTTTTGGTGAGGGCCTACATGTTTCATTTTCATGTTACAGGTTATTTGTGTTTGTGCAAATGCACTCAAAAAGTGATTGCATATTTCACTAATGAAGTATGGATAGGAACCATTAAAAAGTTGACTCTTTCAATATTAATGATCATATCAATCCGTATGCCAAAATTAAACTTGCAATATCTGAACAAAATATAAAGTTTTTACATTGTCAAATAATTTATAACATTCACTTTTCCATAGATCAAACATAAAAATAGAAAACCTAAACTTTGTGTATTTGCAATACAAGATAATAAAATGGGTGAAGAAATTTGAGGAACCAAAGTCTGAATTAGGCCTGATAAAACACATAATTACGGTTAGAAATTAGCGTGATGTACCTATTAGACTAAAGTAGGTGTTCGAGTATTATTAAGCTCACATATGAAATATCGTTGGGATTAACGTACACATTATTTAGCTTTTCTTCTTCTCATTAGCAATATAGTTTGATCCGACGGGCGCCATCTTGGGGCCTAGTCCGCTTGCAGTATTAGTGGAAACCTACCATTACACTTGGTAAGAGCCGTTCTCCTGAGAAATAGTCTGACAAATGTAACAAGCTGCTGCTCCTGCACGTCAGGCCTGTCAAGGTTGTAGGTGGGGGTAGGCTGGATAAGCACATTCCGGGAGGCGCTGTGCGGACTCTCCTAGAGCTGGCAGAAGGGAGTCACCCTCCACGACCTTGCTATAACGAGCTGAGCTAAAACTAAGGATGCTTTGTGTGCCATATATGGTCTTTCCTTTGCACCAACCTGTACCAATTTGTATTTTTTCCTTCTTAGGTAACGGTTTTGAAATGTAACAGTATATATGTGATCTGTTGATAATGTGCCAGCAGTCTTCTCGGCGTACCTCGAGGGGTTAGGTCGCGAGAAGCTCCTCTGGCAGAGTTTGTTTGTATAATAAACAATTGGACCTTCTGCACTGCCAACTGACTGATTATTGGTAAATGATATCAGGGCTATTTGGAAGTAGGGCTCTATTGGGGTGTGATAAATTTTCGATACTTCAGTTGGCGACTCCGCCGGGACTCCGCGTTGGGGTCGGCCCTCTGTAATCAGAAAGGAACAGGACATTGGGAAGGGTGATCTTGATCGGGGGGAAGGATCGACCGAAAAGTTTGGGGGTTGCTCCGCTCTCCCGATCGAGAGAACCCCAGCTGCTAGTGACCTCACGCCGGAGTCCTACGGGTGTAACCCGGGAACAGACCACGTTGGTCTACAGGAGTTGGCAGTGAAGAACGCGCAATCAAACCTGAGTGCACCAGGTGAGCGACTTCTTTTGTTTTGTGTTGGATATCCTTTTGGATTTGAATTTGGTATTTGGTGGTTTCAGGCCACGCAGAACTCAGAAGGGGGTCTGACGGGGCAGTATTGAGGCTGCACGGGCAGACGCTCCTGCCTTGGGAGAAGTAATAGAGATTGGAACCAGATGCCTTGGTGTAACTTGCGAAGTGTACACCGGGCCGGACTGCTCTCAGAAAGGCTGACAGCTGAGATTGGGTAGCCCTCAGACAGATCTGGAGCGGCGCTTGAAAAAGCGGGCTCAGCCAGAATAGTCCGGGAGGTGAACCATGAAGGTTGCCGGATGGTCCGTAGGTCAGTCTGTGGTTTGAAGAAACCTGTGTGGTTATCTCTATACAGTCTAAGGACAAGACTGTTTGATTTTGATGCTTGATTTTGGGTCTTTTTGTTTTGGAAATATTGGAAAGAGTTCTCCATAGGTGGGAGTCGATGGGCTCCACCTTCTGTCTGATATAAGTTTGTTTGTCTTTTATGTCGATGTAAAGATTGTGGTCGATCTATCTGTGTGTAATTCAATTTGATTGAAACATGGCCATGTGTGTGAGAGCGTTGTAAATTAACCTTTTTCTTTTTCAGCTAGAAGTATTTAGATTCTAGAGATGGGGCAATGCCGTGTTTTAGTAAGTTATGCTTCGGCTGTATTTGCCGGGGAGGTACGAGACTGGACGAAAGCATACCTGCCCCTCCAGAGGGAAGTCCCAGTCATGATATGTACTGTAAACATGGGATTGGCCCACTCCTATTCAATACTTTATGGAATAAGTACACCAAAGATAATGTGGAACTACAGTGGCCGTTGACAGGATCTTTTGATGAGAAAAAGATCCAGTATTTGCAAGACCGTCTGTTTGCTAAACGCAGCAGACAGGCCATGTTCGATACTCTCAATAAATGGCAAAAGGAGGCAAAGCGGAGACATATCAGGGCAGCGAAATTGATAAAGATAAAGCAAGGACAAACTGTGGCTCAGAAAGCCATTGCTCATGATAAAAATCAGACAGAGCAAAATATCGAATGTTTAGATAGACAGTTCAGGTTACAGGTAGACATGTGACTCGAAATGAGGCGGAAGATGAGATAGAGGATTTATTGAATGTTCGGCCTCCGCCACAGTATGCGCCTCAGCGCATATACCCCGCTGTGCCTCTTCATCCGCCTACTGCCTCTTTAGCCTCCGCCCCGGAGACGGCCGTACCTCTCACCCCCCTAGGTACTACTTGTGTCACCACTACACTACCTCATTGAGAGACACGGCTACCCTTATCCCTGACACACGGCAAACCCCAGGAACTTCTCGTATAGTTCTGGCAACCCCGAGTCCCATATGAACATCTCAATCAGCTAGTGCGACCCCCGAGGAGAGGGAGCGCACTCCATTGGGGATCCAGGTGGAATGAACGCTAGGTGACTGTTTACGAGAGCCTCTTTGGGCTATAGTGAGAAGGAGGCCATAGCAGAACAGGCAGTCAAGTGGATGCGGAAGGATGTATATACAGTGGCCAATTTATGGAGTACCACAAGGGACCTCGAACCGATAATGCAGCAACATGCTTTGCATCAAATGTCTCTGTACCTTATTGACGCATGTGAACAATGCTTTCAGGACGGATTAGCCCCTCAAATATTGTATGACATCCTGGACCGAGCTCATAAGTTCGATCTGAGTCCGGTGGAAGTGTACAAAAACGTAGAAACCTTGGTGAAATACCGGGGAAGAATGTTCGTGAAATGTCCCAACTGGGATTTTCACAATTTAGAAAAAAAGGGGACCCCTACTCCTAATCCATTCACTACTCGTAGGGAATAAATTGAACTTTTTTTTGAAAAGCGAACAGTAGTGAGCTTAATCGTTAAGCCAAAAAACCCAAGGAAACTAGTCAATTAATTAAATGAATATTGTGACATATAGACAAAATTAATAGAAACAAAACTAGCTGTGTGTATACAAAATAGTTTTTTTTAATTTATTTAAATTATTTTCTTCATTTTTGTTGAAAGTTTCTTTTATAAAAATACATATATTCAATTAAAAGATCAATGACATACATTCTATGATTCAAGAAGATTGTGGAAACATATTGAAAAACAAGGGAAAAAAGGAACAAACGACACAAATGACTATGTTGATAAGTAGGGCTAGTGGAGTAAGCAAAGCGGTGGATGGAGACTCTACGCGCGTTTCGGCTATTGCCTTCTTCAGGAGTCCGTCATTTGCAATAGGACATAAAACACAACACTGAAAAACATATAAAAACCATGTCACAAAAAATGGTAGTCTGATAATGGCATACAATTGTTATGAATACATTATAGGAACCTTGGGCCTAGGTCTAGTTTATAGAAAAAACATACTAAACAAGAATTACTATATTGGATATACATTACATGTTTTCATGTGATACAGAACAGAGCAGCTTCAAAAAGTCTTTTACTTTGATTGCATAGGATGATCTGACATATCCCAACTGGGATTTTCAACATCCCATGAGGGAAGTGCATCCTATTTTCCATCCTGAAGTGCCTGAAGCATGAGATGATGCCAATAAGGTTACAAGAGCCCGAGTATATGCAGGGTTTCAGGAACAATGGGAATATACACCATGGAAATGAAGCAAGGTCCTTGCTTTAAAATCACAACTGCCTGACCCTCGTAAGAACCCCACTGCTTACTATAAAGAACTAACGGAAGCTGCAGCATCGGCTGTGTTGGCCTTAGCAGATGTCGAACTGTTTTTCGGATTGCTGGTTCCCGTAGGCATATGGCGACAGGTTCATGACACTGATCATGCAGCAGAACTAGGAGGGACTTGGACTCAGTTGAAAGACTGGGACCGAGACCGCAAACCTGGGGACAAGCCCAGAGACGAAATTACTACCCTCCCCGCAAAAATAATTGCTAACATGCACAACCTGATACCCCCACGTAAAGTTGATTGGGATAAATTGACCGCTTGTAAACAGAAGAAAGACAAAAGCGTTTCCGATTTCTTCACTCGATTTGAGGGTACTTTTATTGATTTTAGCGGGCAGGACCTAGCCACGGAAGGTGGGGTCCGGTTGTTTGTAAACCGTTTTGTGACCAACTTGATATCTGAAATCTCTGCTCGGCGGCAAGCCGCCGAGAGTAACTGGACTACCTCTACTCCTTCCGTGATATTAAGTATGGCCCAATACTATGAGCATAGGGAGAATGAGAGTAAGGACAAAGTGGAGAAAAAGCTGAAGGATCTTAAGACCCGAGTATTGCTGCAGCAAGTTATTCGAGGACAAGGAGGAGGGAGAGGAGTACGAGAGCCAGTATCTCGAGGGGTGGGGACAGGAAGAAGTGCTGGTGCGGCCACGCCGTTAGGGATAAATCAGTGTGCTTATTGTAAACAGGAAGGACATTGGAGAGCTCAGTGTCCGTTACTGCTTGCCCAGAACGGAGCTGTCCGGGACGGAGGCGTGGGCGAGACGGCCCAGACCGGAGTGATATGCGGAGGGAAGAAGTTGCTCAAGGCAAGCCTGAACGAAACCACTTTGATAACCCTCAAGGTAGGCAATACTATAATGAGAATTACGCATTTGGAGAACAGGATGGGTATGATCATCCATAGGACAGCCGGGGACAGAGTAGGGGCCAAGTGTCGATCCCAGTCAATCAACAAGGACCTTATGTGAAAGGGGAATTGATGGGGACTTCCGAGAATTTTCTGATTGACACAGGAGCAATGAATAGTTCTGTTGCTCGATCATTGGTCCCAGGGGCGGCTCTGTCCGGGCAAAATAATGTATCAGTGGGATTTTCAGGAGTTCCGTGGTAAGCCCCATCTCTAAACCCCTCCCATTCACTATTGGTCCTGCAACTATTGATTCCCCCTTTCTGTTGACCTCACATTGTGGTGAGAACTTGTTAGGTTTAGATATGTTGAAGAAGTTGAATGCGAAAATTTACTGTTCCCCCGATGGTGTTTACGTAACAATACAGCCCCACACTGATAATGTGAAACAGTGCTGTGCCAAGAATTAACCTCTTCCCCCTGAGTTTGATGCCATTCCTACTACTTTATGGGCAACTGGGGATGCGGATGTCGGTAAATTAGACATCCCTCCCGTCCATATCATGTTGAAACCTGGTGCGAAATTGCCACGTATACCCCAGTACAAAATTTCACCGGCTGGCGAACGAGCATTACTCTCAATCATTCAGGACTTGATTGATAAAGGGGTGGTTGAGGAAACAGCTGCTAATATTTGTAACAGTCCTATTCTCCCGATTTTGAAGAAATGCTCTGATTCTGGGAATATTGATGCATATCATTTTGTGATAGACCTGCGGGAGGTTAATAAGATTGTAGTACCAGTAGTAACTGATATCACCACTATACTGACAATGATCCCACCAACTGCCCAATATTTCTCAGTCATTGATCTGAAGAATGCTTTCTTCAGCATCCCGATTCATCCAGACAGCCGGCAGATCTTCGGCTTCTCGTTATCTGGCCGAAGCTTTAGATTTTGTCGTGCACCTCAAGGCTATACTGAAAGTCCGAGCATCTATAGTCAGGCCCTTAAGGCCCTGTTGGACGATTTAGTGTTACCCTCAGGCAATGTGCTCTTGCAATATGTGGATGACCTGTTGATGGTGTCCAACACTGAGGAGGGCTGTAAGGATGCCACTGTTAAATTATTGCACCATCTGGCAGCGAAAGGTAATAAGGTGTCCCTGTCTAAGTCTCAATACTGTCGACAGGAGGTGACCTACCTAGGTCATCTACTGTCGAAGGAGGGTAGGCGTTTGACTCCTGAACGAATTACTACCATTTCTAACATGTCTGTCCCTTGCACCCAACGTGAAGTTCGTGCTTTTCTTGGCATCACTTCCTACTGTCACCAATGGATACCTAATTTTTCTCTCCTTGCTAAACCTTTGTTACATTTACCACTAAAGATGTGCATGATCCTCTTCCTTGGACTGATGAATGTCAGCATTTCTTTGTTGCTTTGAAATCTGCTCTTTGTTCTGCACCCATCTTGGGTACTCCTGATTACCGTAAACCCTTTGTACTATACGTGCATGAGGTCGACGGTTGCTTGCTTTCAGTGTTAACGCAGGGATTTGGTAGTAAGCAAAGGCCCTGCGCTTACTTTTCGGCCACATTGGATAATGTTGCCAGAGCACTTCCTAGCTGTCTGAGGGCCACTGCAGCTGTTGCGGTGGCCATTCGACAGTCGGAGGGGATCGTTCTAAATTCTAGCCTGACAGTGATGGTGCCACACGCTGTGGATGCATTGCTAAATAAAACCAAAACACAGAATCTTACAAGCGCTCACCTCACTGGATATGAATTGACACTATTTGCTCCACATATTACTATCATGTGCCACGTTAAACCCTGCTACGTTGTTACTTCTCCCTTCGAGTGAAACTACAAATGATGTACATGATTGCATTTTCCGAACTGAGGAAGAAACAAAGGGGAGGATTGACCTCACTGACATTCCTCTATTTGACCCCCAAGGGAAATTATATGTGGACGGGTCTTGTTTCAAGTTAGCAGATGGCACAACAACAGCTGAATATGCAATCACCACACTAAAAAGGGTAGTTGAGACTTCTCGAGTTCCCTATCGAGTAGCCCAAGCTGCTGAATTGGTGGCATTATTACGAGCCTGTGAATTGAGTGAGGGACTTGAGGTTAACATTTATACAGACAGCCAATACGCCTTCGGCGTGGCCCATAGCTTTGGGCGGCTGTGGAGGGAGCGGGGCTTCCTCACCTCTCATGGTCAGAAAATACAGAATGGCCCCTTGGTGTTACGATTACTTGCTGCCCTAACCTTACCCAAGAAATTAGCCATATTCAAATGCAGTGCCCATAAGGCAGTGGTAAATGAAGTAGGGGAGGGGAATGCCTTTGCTGACCAGGTTGCTAAGCAGATGGCTCAGTCCACATTATCGGCTATGTTTGTAACCTCTTCTGCAAGATGGGTGGAATAATCTGATTTGTTTAATAATACCATAGAGAGTGTGAGAGAAATACAGAAAGAAGCCACTCCGGTTGAACTGGCACGATGGGAGCAGGAAGTGGGAAGGTTGGATGAAAATAACTGTTGGGTTGATTGGACGGAAAAACAAAGATGGCTGTTACCCAATGCTTTTGTTCAAGCCGTTGTAACTATGGCTCACGGTCCAGCTCATATTGGAGCTAAAGGTATTTTGCTTTGTTGGACCCAGTATGGAATAATCCCAACATTCAAAGGACGGCTGTCCATTTGGTCCAATATTGTATGGTCTGTCTACAACACAATCCGGTAAAGGGAGAAAGTGTTTTGAGTGGGAATTTTGCACCTCCTGTGTTGCCGTTTGAAGTACTCCAGATGGATTACATCCATATGGAATGCGTCAACAACTTAAAATATGTTCTGGTAGTGGTTTGTGCCTTTAGTAAATGGGTTGAGGCCTACCCAACTAAGGAGAACACTGCTTTGGCTACAGCAAAGGCTCTTATCAAAGATTTTATCCCTAGATACGGGCTGCCCCGTTTGATTTGGTCAGATAACGGGGGACATTTCCATGGGGCTCTTGTTAGACACATCTGTGATGGACTGCAGATACGACAGAAGTTCCATGCAGCTCGACACCCTCAGTCAGCAGGTTTAGTGGAAAAGTATAATAGGATTCTGAAACTAAAAATGGCTAAGATTCAGGATTCAGGAAAGTACTGGTTTGAAGTGGCCCGATACCTTGCCACTGGCCCTCATGTCATTACGAGTTACCCCTTGTTCACGTTCTGGTCTCTCTCCCAGCGAAGTAATTTTTGGGTGACCTGCCAATGTATGGGGAGTGCCCAGACCACGGTCCTTTACCGATGTTGAATATCCTATGTTAATTGATTATCTGTATACTTTGACTAAAAACCTCTGTTCTATTCATCAGCAGGTAGCATCTGTACTGCAGCCCCTGCCAGAGGGTCCTGGACATCGATTGGAACCTGGCCAATGGGTACTGTCAAGAAGTACGAACGAGACACCAGCCTAGCTCCGAGATGGTCTAAGCCATATCAAATCCTTCTTGCCACGCGGACGGCTGTAAAGGTGGAAGGGAAGAAACACTGGATCCACGTTTCTCATCTCAAACGTTTACCACTCCCGCTCACTTATGATCAGCAGCATCCGAATGGAATTTTGACCCAGGGAAGTGAGAGAGCCACTGCATTTGCTCTTTTTTCTGACGCCTGTGAAATAGAGCAGAGGCAAGAATAAGGAGTGACGGGATTGGGCGCAACGGTCCCCAGTAAATCCGCAATTGCCCTCCAACCTGTCACCGATATCGCAGTGAGCAGGGGCTCTGATGAAGGAAACGTACCTTCGGTGCTGTTCTCTGATCAGGAGGTTCCGGGTCATGTACGTTACAACCTGCGGCCAAGAAAACATCGCGCTACTTCAGATGCCACGGTTAGGAGATAATAGTAGAACAAGGGGAGCTTGGCCCTTAGAGGACAAGTGAGGAGGCTGGGCCTAAATATATAGTAATCAAACAAGAGTGCCTCCCACTAATCAATTACAGCCAAAAATCAAGGCAGGTTGAAGACGCTATTTGTCATTTTCAACGCGGTACTTTTATTTATACCAGTTACTTTTTTTAGTTTATAACATGTTTGTCGTACACAACATATAATAAGCAGAAAAGACCTGTACGTAACATAAATTTTAAACACAGTTTAAATTATTCAATGCAACATATTGTCAAAATTAAATGTAGACCTGAATGTGGTCAACAGACAGAAACATTAAACAAATATAACAAATACATGGTGCAACACATTTTTACATCAGTACAGGGTTTGATTAAAGCCAAAAGCTAGCAAAGAAAGAAAAGATTAGAAAAAAGGAACGCGAAAGTGAATTTGAAACTCCAAGATCCCCCAGGACGCCCAATCGTTTCCGGGTGTGACTCGTGTCTTGAGCCCTTATCTCAGTACGTGGATTTCTTCTTGAAACCTTTCTTAAAGACGGTCAAATCGTATTTACGCGATACGACTGACTTTCTCCTCAAGGTTGAAGACACAGCGTTCAACTCTGAGACCCAACTGCTAGTCACAATGGACGTCACCTCCCTGTATACACAGATTCCGCAAGAGGAAGCACTAGAGGTGATGGAAATTTACCTGAACCAGAGAGAGAGGCCCCACCAAGTACCCACAGCGTTCATTTTAAGACTGGCCGAAATTGCTTTAAAAAAGAATTACTTTTCATTTAATGGGGAGTTCTTCATGCAGGTCAAGGGCACCGCGATGGGGTGCCCTTATGCCCCTGAAATGGCCGTGCTGTACATGGCGCAGTACGAACAGATGTTCATTGACAGCAATAATCCCTTCAAACAGCACATCTTACAATGGCTCCGCTACATAGATGACGTCTGGCTCCTGTGGCAGGGGAGCCAGACAGACCTTGTAGCTTTCCATGACTGGCTTAACAACCGGCATATTGACATCAAATTCTCGATGGCACAAAGCAATGAAAGGATGACCTTCCTTGACGTTGAAATCATAAACATCAATGGAGTATTGAAATCTTCTCTCCACAAAAAGGACACAGATAGAAATACTATTTTGCACCATAAGAGTGCTCATCCCAGGAACGTGAAATCTAACCTTCCATATGGGCAATTGTTGCGCATTAGGAGGAACTGTTCGAATCTGAGAGACTTCACGTCTCATGCTGAGACGTTTTGTCAAGAAATGCAGAAGAGGGGGTATCCTAAAAAATTACTCAAGCACTCCCTAACAAGAGCACGCTTCACCCCCGCGAAACTCTACTGCAAGTACGGCCCAAACCTACACTTGAAAGGTTGGTCTGTGTTACCACCTTCGGACCAGACACCCACAAATTGAGAAAAACAGTGCTGAGCAATTGGCACTTATTGGCGAATTTAGACTGCCCACTATCTAATCCCCTGTTTGCCTACAAGAGGAATCAAAATGTAGGTCAACACATCATGAGGGCGGACGTCACTTTACCGAAAAAGAAAAGTGACCTACTGAGCCAATGGAACCTTAAACCAATCACTGGGCATCATAAGTGTGGCACCTGTGTTGTATGCCCAAACACCATCGAGGGTGACGAGTTTCAACATGGGACTACCAGATGGAAGCATTCAGACTTTTCAAATTGTAAGACCAAAAATGTGGTCTATCTGGTTCAGTGCCCCTGCGATCAAATTTATATTGGCAAAACCACACAACAAGTGAACACACGTATTTGCCAACATCGATCCAGGATCAAGAATAAAATCATGACTGCCCCCATGGTGGAACACTTCATAAATGCCGGCCATGACGCCAATCATCTCAAATGGACGGTGTTGTATACATTACGCCCGGCACAGAGCAATGTGGATGTAGACAGGTTGCTTTTGAAAACAGAAGCCTACTTAATATTGAAATTTAACAGTGTGCAGAGGGGCCTTAATAGCTTATCTGAAGTCGCCAGACTCTGATCCAATGGTGTCTTGTTTTTCCTGACGACCGACTTGGTCGCGTCTCAGTGAGTTTTCCTCTGTTTTTTAATCGAAATACGGGCCTTCCCCCACTAAATGCGTGACATTGGCACAAAACTACAAATCCCACAATGCCAAGCAACACCCCAATTACTCATTGCCATAGCAACCGTAGCAGCATCCATCTTGGGAAACCAGGCAGAATGCTGTGAGCCGTCAACTGAACCACACCGAGGTAAGCGATGCTCCTGCGGCAAAGCGCCGCGACCCAGCGCGCTCCAAAGGACTGATGCAAGCTCTATACTAATAACAACTCCGTTTTCCTACAGCGGAGATGGAGCACGGTCACTAAACCTTAACACGTCGGCTTTGCCAAGACGTCCCTTCAGGCAACAGGATCCCTTTGGACCAATACAGTGACAAATTTTAAAGGTACTATTTCCACATGTTGGAAACGATCTGTTTTAACACTTAGACTTCAGTTTTCAAGTACCGATACACATATACTTTTTTGCACACAGCGCCACTGGCCCCTCTTCAACTGCGAGCACGCTGCAGAGCCCTCACTCCGCAATAATCAGCCGTTTTCACCGACTCTGAAACCAATGACGGTACGCTTAGTGGTAATTTGTTTTCTAAGTGTCAGCATCTAAATGTCCAATTTGTGCTATAATGTCCGTTCATTTTAATTGTAGGGGTTCCATTTCTGGACCCACTTTCAAGTCTGCACTTTAATTCCCTTGCTGATATCAGCTTCTTTCAAAAGCGGTAGGTCACAGCTGATTGTCACAATATAAGGAGTTTTGCCTCTGCAATAAACCACGACACTAAAACCCTTTTCCCCCCCTTTTTTTAAATTTCACAGATAGAATAACTATGCCCTGATGAGAATCCTGACAGTTAATCTCTGGATTCGAAACGCGTCGGCGAATTAGAAAAGGACAATTCAAAGTCAAGCTAATGCTGACGATCAAATAGAGTTTCAAATTCACTTTCGCGTTCCTTTTTTCTAATCTTTTCTTTCTTTGCTAGCTTTTGGCTTTAATCAAACCCTGTACTGATGTAAAAATGTGTTGCACCATGTATTTGTTATATTTGTTTAATGTTTCTGTCTGTTGACCACATTCAGGTCTACATTTAATTTTGACAATATGTTGCATTGAATAATTTAAACTGTGTTTAAAATTTATGTTACGTACAGGTCTTTTCTGCTTATCATATGTTGTGTACGACAAACATGTTATAAACTAAAAAAAGTAACTGGTATAAATAAAAGTACCGCGTTGAAAACGACAAATAGCGTCTTCAACCTGCCTTGATTTTTGGCTGTAATTGATTAGTGGGAGGCACTCTTGTTTGATTACGGTTAGGAGATAAGGAAAGACTTGAATAAGCAGGGTTTGCTAGATTTCTGGCCTGAGGTACTGAGCGAGACACTGGACTGAACTAGTTGAGAACTGGAACTTTGGTCTTGCGCTCTGTTCAGAAAGAAAGACTGTCACATGTAAACGGCCAGGTTGTACATTGGATTTCCTTGACGACGACGTTTTACTTTCTTGAAATGAACGATAGGAGTCTGCCTGTGAGACTCTAGACGGACACAGGGAGAAGAAACCCTCTGGAAGGACGGACTGCTGTGCCCGAGTTTAGCTTTGGACTTTTAGTTAGGAATGTACCCTTTTGGTCGTATTATACCTGAAGAAGAACGTCCTTTTGCACCACGATAGTTGCTATTTTATGAGCCAATGTTTTCTGCCTGGACCATGCGTGTAAAAATAGCATTTATGTTAGTGATAACAGTTATATTAGCCATTTTTATGAGCATATTCGTATATTTAGAGTATAGCGATATAATGCAAGCCATGCTACCTTCTACCATTGCCCCGCCTGAGTACTTGATGTTCACTTTAGCACCACATAAGGAGAGACATCGCCAGACTTGTGCTAAGAATGTATTTGTAGAAATGCTCCACCAAACTCATACTACTACTAATATGACCGATTGTTGGGTTTGTGGACTCTTGCCATCAGTTATGCATGAACATGACTTATTTCTCTCTCTGCCCTTATCCTACTTAGGTAGCTGTGAAGCATGGTTTCAAATGTTCTCCGCCAAGTATAACCATTATGTGGAAAACCCCAAACAGTACTCCGAAAAAGATTATAACATGATTCTGGCTTACATTGAAACACAACAGGGGTTTGATCCAGCAGGAAATGGGGGAGAGGGATCACGAGTCTCAGATGCTTGTATGAATTTGTATACTACTAATGAAAACAGTACTTGGTTGAAAGATGAACTGTATGATTTTACAAATTTTAATCATTCTCAGTATTTCCAGCAGTTTGTCACCAGGAACGTTACAAGTGAACGCATTATTCCCGTCCCAATCTTCAATACTTCCTCTGCTTTCTGTGTACAAGGAATTGGACATGTGCAAGTTGGGAATAGTGTTTGTAATTACACATATAGAATGAACATTTTTAGCAGTCCTCCACTGTTGACACCACCGAATGTGTATTTTGTATGTGGGGAAAATGCCTACACCTGGTTACCACGGGGATGGGCTGGGCAATGTTACCTGTCTTTCTTGTACCCCCTCGTATACATAGCACCATCAGATTATCACAAAACCCATCAACTTCATAACACAAAAATAGTTTCCCATAGATCACGGAGGCTGCTCGGAATGACTGAGGTTGATCAAACCAATACTTCCTTGCAACAGTTTACAGATTTTACAAAGGGATTGGTCCCTTTTTGGGGACCGATATTTAATAGTAGACGGTTGTCCAGGATAGTGGAGAATGTCATAAATATCACCACTGAGATTATGACAAATATTACAGTAGAGCTTCAGGCTACGAGACTAGTTTCTCTTCAGAACAGAATGGTTCTTGACGTTATCTTGGCTGATCGAGGAGGAGCATGTAGGGTGATCGGTAGCTCCTGCTGCATTTACATTCAAGACTCCGCCCCCCCTGGTTCATTTGGCTATTCAGAAATTACATCGCATTGCTGCGGAAATGCACACTGAGAATGGATCCTGGTCACTCTCTAGTTGGTTTTGGGGGCTTCTATCTACTTGGGGTTGGAAATTATTGATGATAGTTGCTGGAGCCGCAGGTATCCTCTTCACTTGCTGCCTTTGTATGCAATGCCGTCCAGCCTTTTGCTCCTAATGTGCCACCAAATTGACGGCCATGCTTGTCCCCTCCCCTACCCTTTCTAAGCCTCAGATGCTTCAACAGGAGATAAGGGAGTTAATGGCCATTGATGAGGAAGTTTTCCAAGATTAATATTTATCTTAGTTAGCTACATCACGCTAAAAGGAGGGTTTGAGGAACCAAAATCTGAATTAGGCATGATAAAACACATAATTACGGTTAGAAATTAGCGTGATGTACCTATTAGACTAAAGTAGGTGTTCAGGTATTAATAAGCTCACATATGAAATATCGTTGGGATTAACGTACACATTATTTAGCTTTTCGTCTTCTCATTAGCAAGATAGTTTGACCCGATGGGCGCCATCTTGGGGCCTAGTCCGCTTGCAGTATTAGTGGAAACCTACCATTACACTTGGTAAGAGCCGTTCTACTGAGAAATAGTCTGACAAATGTAACAAGCTGCTGCTCCTGCACGTCAGGCCTGTCAAGGTTGTAGGTGGTGGTAGGCTGGATAAGCACATTCCGAGAGGTGCTGTGCAGACTCTCCTAGAGCTGGCAGAAGGAAGTCACCCTCCTCGACCTTGCTATAACGAGCTGAGCTAAAACTAAGAATGCTTTGTGTGCCATATATGGTCTTTCATTTGCACCAACCTGTACCAACTTGTATTTTTTCCTTCTTAGGTAACGGTTTCGAAATGTAACAGTATATATGTGATCTGCTAATAATGTGCCAGCAGTCTTCTCGGCGGACCTCGAGGGGTTAGGTCGCGAGAAGCTCCTCTGGCAGAGTTTGTTTGTATAATAAACGATTGGACCTTCTGCACTGCCAACTGACTGATTATTGGTAAATGATATCAGGGCTATTTGTAAGTATAGCTCTATTGGGTTGTGATAAATATTTGGTACTTCAGAAATGATTTATGATTATGGTGATCGGTACTGCCTTTGGAAACAGGTATTGCATTTTTATTATGTCCCTGTAGCACATTCGAATATTATGCATATTTTGTATACAGATTCTGTCTCAATATCATTATTGCATCATGATTTACATACTGTGTACTTAACAGTTTTTGTTTGAGCCATACATGTCCATATAGAATTTCTCTGAGTGCAAGCAGTATTGAGGCATGTTTTAGCGTCTTAAAATGGCACCCACATTTACTCTGATTTTGGCAGTCTTGCGAGCTCTTTGTCTTTGTTACATTGTAGCATATGTCATATATTTTATAAACCAGTGAGAGGCTGGAGCTACCCACCTGTGATCAAGGTGATTAGTTCGGCGATACGCATTGGGAGTTTTGTGTCTGCACCTGGCACTATCCATGGGATTGCAAATAAGTTCATGGCGCAAGCATTATGGATGTGCGTTGTTCATGGCCGAGGCATAATGTGGTAATTTATGGAAATTTGGTCTCACGACCGCAGGTGCACCACTGCTGCAAGAACCAGGGAACGCTGTGAAAAGGTAGCAGTAAATAGAGATGACTTTTGTTATCCCCAGAACCCACACACAACAGTGACATCAAAGTCAGAAGTGCCTGCATTTCTCAGGCGATGGAAAGGTAGGGTTTCTGGAATCCATGTGCTGAGTTGGAGCACCCAACTTTACAATACCAGCACTACTGTAAGTATGTGTCACTGAGGGGGTTTGTGGTGTCTTCTATTTCTGTTTATCAACGCATGTGGGTGTGCAGTACTGTGGAGCAGGCAGTATTGCCTATTGCAAGGGCTCCCGCAGAGTTAACATTTCATCATGATGGATCAGAGTGCTGGGATTGCGCAATTGGATATTAGAAGAAAACAAACAGCAGACGATCTATTTACGACTAATACTATAACAGAGTCTGGTGAGAAATGCGTTAGACAAAAATATGGCAAACTTGAAAAGATAATCAACCAGGAAGTAAGAAAATGGTGGGAGGTTACCACATTAGAGAAATACCTTGAATGTGGGAGAGTACCGAGGGGACTTAAGAGCAGGACAGTGGGAAGCTAACAGGGAGAACTGCTCCAAGATAACTATGCAGATCCTTGGCAGTTCGGGCTGGACTGTTCCCATGAGTCACAGGGTCAGACTGATTTGCATATGTCCATGTCTGAACTGGGGTGGCTGAGTGAGTTAAGGAATGGTGATGGATTAAACCCAGATCAGTTGACTGGGGGTGAGTGTTTGATTTGCTCAAACGCTCCGTCCATCATCCCCTTTTGTATCGCTTTGTTCGCCCTAAGTTGGCAGGGTATGCTCAGACGAGAGTCCCTTGCTCACTTGGCCACTGGATTCAAGATCGCCTGGCTGATGAGGATTATGAATCCGAAACCGGTCCCAGGATGCTTGTTTCCGGTCCAGGGAAGACATGGCTAGGCAGTTCGGGCTGGACTATTCCCATGAGGCACAGGGTCAGACTGATTTGCATATATCCATGTCTGAACTGGGGTGGCTGAGTGAGCTAAAGAATGGTGATGGATTAAACCCAGATCAGTTGACTGGGGGTGAGTGTTTGATTTGCTCAAACGCTCCGTCCATCATCCCCTTTTGTATTGCTTTGATCCTTGTGAAGTATGCATGGCAAGAATGAAACAAATTATTACAGCAAATAGACAGTCTAATCCTTGAAATACTAAAGGAAGAGAATAAGGAATCCTTCGACAAAAATAAGAAAGAAATAACTGCAAGAGTTAAACGTTTCAAAAAAATTAAAAAACACAAAGTAAGTTAGTTCTGAAGGGAGCAAAGGGACTATCAAGCGGCCGATTACTAATATTCAGAGGAGATATGATGAATGTACCAAAATGGCTGTCCCACAACCAAGCAATACCATGGAGAATAAAAAGGTGACAAGCAACAGTGAATTGAGCAAGAGTGATGTATCGGAGGATGGAAGACCTGATACTCTTAGGCCAAATACAAGCAAGCTGACACATTTTTGGCAGGAGCTGAGTCTAATAAATCAAGAAAGGAACCAGCACAATTGGCAAAACGACCAGGTGAAAGGAAGAGGGGAGGGCAGAGGAAGAGGATACAGGGACGGAGTAAAGAAACAAGAAGAGGCAAACTTTGCCAAAAACATCAACTCCCATGGAAATCATAATGAGGGACAGAAGACAGGATAATGATAGAAAAAAGTAAGAGCATAGTCAATCTATCCAATTTATATTGATGGATGAGGATACATAAATGGTACTCCCTTAAGAAACTGTCATCGTCCACAGTGGAACCAAAGAGCATACCCAGCAAATTAACCATCAGTTACATTGACCTATTACATACTTTGGTGGAACTTGACCCAATTGTGGAATCAGTTGTTGACAAGTTCCTGGACTTGACCAACTTGGATTGGACCTATATGTCAGTTGTCCTAGTGGGTTCAAACCCAAATCTACTTTCATGCCTACCATACCCTTTGACACTGTTGATTCCTTTGAGGCAGTTACCATCATAAAGCTCAAGATTCTTATCAAGGGTAACAGAAAGAAATGGAGATGGAAGGGTGACAACCTTGGCCTCAAAGAAAGAACTACCATTAAAACACTGCAGTCGACAATTATATTGTTATAAGACAATTGGATAAAGGGGACAGCATTGTCATATTGGCCCAAATGATATACTAGGAGGAAGGGTATAGGCAATGGAGTGTTGCTGATTTTTATTAGAGTGTACTAAAAATGTAATTATGAAAGCTAATCAAATGTACTTTGACAAATAGATGGAATGGAGAGAAGTGCATTGTGTGCAAGTATCCTAAGATCCCCATTTTGTATCTGCTATTTAAAATTCACAAAAATGAAACCAAACCCCTAGGTAGACCTATTTTGTCATTCATGGGCTCACTACTCAAGAATACTTAAATATGAGGACTTTTTTCTCCATCCTCATATATATATACAAAATACCAAGGACTTTATGACTCATATAGATGGCATACACTGGGAAAATAATTTATTGTTAATTACCTTAGATGTAGGGAGCCTGTATATGGGCATTGACCATGGGGCTGGTATTGCAGCCTGTAGGCATTTCCTGAAAGCTAGGTCCCTGTCTCACCTCTATCACATTGAGATTGTTCTAAAAATGATTGAGTTACTGTCTTCAGTGACAAGTATTTCAAACAGAAACAGGGAACAGCGATGGGGACATGCTATGCTTACAGGTTTGCTAACCTATTTCTTGGATGGTGGGAGGAACAAATAGTGGGTTCTATTGAAACCTTCAACTCACAAGTGGCTATATGGACTGAGCTCATAGGTGACCTTTTCATTATATGGAAAGGGAGCTTGGATGATACTTTGAATTTTGTAAGCCAACTAAAAAACAATGAGCTGAATCTGAAATTCACAAGTTAGAAGAGTTGCACCTTCATAATTTTTCTTGATGTAACCATAGAGTGGTAGGGGAGAAATAATTACAAGTTTACACAAAAAAATCACAGCAGGGAACACACTGTTACACACCCAAAGTGGGCATCTGAAACCCCTTATTCAAAGCATTCCTTATAGGGAACTATTGCATGCCCAACGTAATTGCAGCACAGAGGACGGATTCCTTCAGGAGAGTGGGATTAAGCTGAAGCGATTCAAAGAGAGGGAGGTACACTGAATCTACATTCCTAGCAGCTATGAACAAGGCTAGGAAAGTAACCCAATAGTAACTTCTCATCCCGAAAAGACGCAGTGGAAATGATAAAGGTAGTGGGAACATTAGATTCATCACAATGTTCAACAACATATCTAAAGACATCAAGTGGATTTTAGAGAAGAACTGGCAGATATTGCAGAGTGAGGAATGCCTTAGTAATTTACTCACTGATTCTCCGATGGTCAATTATAGAAGGGGCAAGAGCCTGAATGACATACTGAGTGTGCTATTTACAGCAATTCCCCATAGCCTACTGGCAAAAGGAAAGGGTTTTTCACATGCAGACAATGCAAAACCTTTAGGAATAGTAAGGGCACTAATAAATTCTACTAATTGCTTGCGGATGAGGAACGATATATCAAAAAATACTTGTCCTGCAATTCCAACTTCACAGTGTATGTAATTAATTGCCCTTGTGGAAAATGGTACATTGGGAGGAATGTATGACGTTACAACACATACATTCAAAACGCATACCATTAAAACAAAACTTTTACAACGCAGGATCCATTGCAACGCATGCCATTACAACGCATGCCATTAGAACGCAGATTCTACTACAACGCATGCCATTACAATGTAAGTATGGGTACGTTTTTTTTAATTTTAACCCCTTCGCTGCTCATGACTAGCTCAGCTCGTCATGCAGTACACTGGTCGTGTGCTTATGACGAGCTGAGCTCTTCATGAACAATGGGGATCATGCATATGCAGCACAGGAGGGGAGAACCTCTAGCAGCCAAGGTGTTAATTAATGGGAATGTAATAGTAGTGTAAATGTTGGATAGTGTAGGGGTTAAAATTACTATTCTAACTCCAAGGGGGTGTAATAGTAGGGGTTAAAATTAAATTAAATACTTAACCATACTTACGTTGTAGTGGCATGTGTTGCAATAGCATCTGCGTTATAATTGGCATGCGTTGTAATGGCATGCGTTGTAATGGCATGCGTTGTAATGGATCCTGCGTTGTGAAAGCTTCGTTGTAATGGTAGTGCGTTGTGAAAGTTGTGTTGTAATGGCTGTTTGCCCATTGGGAGCACCCTTCACTCTGCTCTCAGATGTTCCAATACCCTCTTCTTCACAATCACCCAAACTGATAGACACTACCATGTAGGCAGGCATTTTGCCCAGTTTCACAACAGTGATACCAACCAACTCCATTGATTGATTTTCCTTTGATGGAATAGACCCCACAGTCAGTGGAGGTGACAGGGAAATGGCTCTGAGATGTCTTGAGTCTCTATACATCCTGGAGCTGGACACTATGGTACCGAAGGATCTTAAGATGGACAAAGAGATGAATACACATTAGGGCTGAATACCAGAAGGGGATGCTCATATTTATTGTTGTAGTACTTTTCTTTTCTATCCTTTGTGTCGTCTTCTTCGGTTCTTCTTCATTTCCTTCCATTCTACGCTGCATGGCACTGGTGGGGAAAGAGCACTGCACTGTGAGAATGAATGTACTCAGTTGGCTGACTGGAAGCTGCCCTTAACTATTTTGGTGGAATAACTGGGTGGACCTTGGGGTTTGATGGGGAGCATTACCATTGTAACTGGTACAGGTTATGAAGCACTTTTTTCCAGGTGGGGGGACTCTTCCAGTGTACTGATAAATGCCTTAGACCTGATGTAATGTTGGATATTTGGACTACCTTCCTCTGGATTAGAAAGGAGTTATGTAGTATGCTTCATGATTGTCTTGGGTCCACGTTTTTCATTACAAAATACGTATATTTTAAATTTGAGAGGGCATTATCAGGCCTGGGGGAGGGGGGGCTTTTTATGACTCCAATGATTTAATGGCCAGATTACTCAACTATAATAGTTGCACCCACACGTATGAGCTAGAGTATATATTTTGCATGATGTTAATTATTTTTGGGCCAATTGTTCGATGTTGATGAATTTATTTTCTGTACAGTTATTTTTTCAGTACCTCGTATAGCTCCCTGTCTGTAGACCCCCAGTGCGTATATACTTTGTAGGATGTGTGATCCTTGTCTGGTCTTTGCCCACTTAGGTTCCGATGTGTGTGCATTGTGATAATGTTTTAGATGCATTGTGTTTATTGTACTTTGATGCATCAGTTAATTTTTTTGTCCCAATCTATTTCTTTAAGGGAAGGGTACAGCCCATTAGGGCTTTATATTAATTTCCAGTGGCTTGATAGAAATTTGTCATCACTGTATATACTTATACACTCGTTGCAACACACATGCTGATATTACAAATGCATTACACTTTCTAAATACATCATTGGGAGGTTGTTATGGCCTCAAATGGATGCCCTTGTTTACTACTATGTTAGGGTATCCAAGCATAACAGGTTATGTCTGGATTTGTGTGTAAGCCTAGCCCACAGGGGCTCTATTTAGCCATCTTTTGCCCATGTGAATTAATACAAGCTTTACGGTGATTCAATTTCTGTCTACGGTCTTGCTTGTTGCGTGAATTAACTAGGTTTAGGGGGTAAACTCTGCTCTGCTTGCGGAGTTTGTGGAATTCATGCACTCCGCAGTGGAGCACAGAGTTCCTTGATTCTCCCTTCTGGGCATGAAGAGAAGTTTAAGTAAGCGTGCGTGAGATTGCAAGGCTTTCGGCTGCAATGGTGCCAATGTAGTGCTGCTTGCAATTGTGAACACACCACTCGAGTAGCTTTTGTGCTCATGAAGCAGCTAAATCTACAATAAGAAGTTTTAGAGTGGATTTTCTACTCCAAAGGACCATTGAAGTTATTTTTGGGGGGCAATAAGGCTTTTTATATACTTTTTTTCCAACAGGAAGGATGTGTTCCAGAGAATCCAACTTCCTGTTCCTGTCAGGCAGGCTCTTCCCAGTGCTTTGTTCATCTCCTGATCATGTTTCATTTGGATTTGTAGCTGGAAGGATCACTCTCTTTGTCTGCTGCACACATACCACTGGCATTAACAACTTTGGGGCATATTCTCAAGAACGTGTGATAGCCATCGCTAATTTAGCTTAACGCAACTTTTGATATCGCAGTCTATCGCAAGAAAATAACACAGTCTTGCCTGATAACGCGCCAAATGACAGTGTAAAATTCGAACCACACAAGCCCCACAGAGGACCAGAATGGAACCCCGTGTCCGGGAAGGGCAAGGAGAAGAGGAAGCAGAAGACGGGGTTCAGTCCGCTGGATGATGGGATCATCATCATGGAGGCGATAGGACACTACCAACAACTGTTCGTCACCGCCACTGCGGCACTGGAAACCCAAATGGAAATATGGCAGACCATCGTCACCAACGTCAATGTAGTCGGAGTGCCAAGGAGGTCAATGGAGGAGGTCAAGAGGCGCTGGCATGATGTGCAAAGCCAGACCAAACAGAAACTTGCCGCCAAAAGGAAGGCAGCAACGGCGACAGGAGGTGGGAGTTCTGCACCACAGAAGGAACTGGATGAGCTGGCGGACAAGGAGGCCACAGTCACCAGTGTGGAGATGGTGGCAGGAGTCAGGGGCTTGGACACAGCTCGATATAACCTGCCCCTACAGCAACAGGGGAGTAACGCCCAGGGACTGGGAGTACGGGGGGAGATAGGCACAGTGGCACATAAGCATAATCACGTGTAGAACACTACACACGCACAATGACTGTGGAACATGTCCCTGATACCCTTGGCACACTGCACAACACATACAAACACCAAGTAGGACCCCGTCCACCATGTGCACATTTGGGCCCCCACTAAATCACCAACAACACAACCTATCCATGCACATGTGATGAATCCAGAAAAGCAGCGGCTGTGTGAGCCACACTGACCATGCAAGTGACACTGCATGACCGATAGCATGGCAGCAGCAAAAATACATGACATAGTACACGATTAGACATGGAGGTGGCCCAGTGTGGATCACATCCGTAAAGGAGCAGGTCACACTCCGACATATCTACGTGCACCCACAACCCATGCCGTCCAATAGATGCAGCAGACAAACAATGCACAAGGCCACAAAATCCATCCAAGAGCACAAATTACCCAAGTCGCAAACATGTCAGTCCTCGAAATGCACACAATTCAAAGGCACACCGCCTCAGAGGGATAAGGGTCCACGAATCCAGAGCTGCAGGGGTGATTCCCCCACAATGCAGCACACACACATTGCAATCACAGAACATCAGCAATGATGGCAATGTGGTACATAGTGCAACACCTTCACCACAAGACAGTGGATATCACAAGTTCCGCTTGTGCGTAGTAACTGGCCACTCACATCTGGCATTGCCTGACACTGTGATGACAATGTACAGGTACTACCACACATCCGTCATGTACTAAAAAAAACACTGTCTGCCATCAAATAGCCCGCACCACCAATACAGTCACAATGTGCATTGTCATGCTGTCTGTATGTAAACTACAAAGCAGCAACATACATGGGAAACTCTGTTTACCTGCATCTCCCCTTAACATTGCAGAGGAATAAACAACAGTAACTACCTTCAAATCCCATCAGTGAAGGTGAAGAGGACAACCTGCACATATGTTCAGACACCCTCCAATGGCTAATGGACAGCCTCCTTACACCACCCCCAGGAGCAGGGCACACAGCAGGAAACACACACCACCACGGCAGTCTCCCAGGACCCCCACGAAAAACACATGGAGTTTCAACGCCGTGTGTTGGGTCGCCAGGTGGAGTTGGCTGATCAGCTGCGGGTGGGTTTCAAGCTCGTAGCAGCCAAACTCGATGCCATACGTGGGTGTCTGAGTCCCATCGTGGACCACTTACAATCCCTAACTGACACCCACTGTCCGCACCATGCTTCACGACAATCCTTGGCTGACTTCGCCAGGGCCATCACTCAGATACAGGAACTGTCTAGTCAGACAAGCACTGGTGATGACAGCACAGAGTTGGCACAGATGTGTAGGACAATTGAGACAATGTAGCAGAAGCAGGCTGGAAGTATGGCTGGAAGTATGGCTGCCATGGCTGAACACCAGTGAGATGTAGCTGGGATCTTCCATGCCTTGCAGTTCATCATTTTGACATTGCTACCACTGAGCCGGTCCCAGATGACTGCAGCGGGAACTTTGACACACACATCTTCGACCCCTGATGTGTCAGTGGCACACAGTGTTGCAGCCCTATCACCTTCGCACCCTGATGTGTCAGTGGCACACAGTGATGCAGCCATTCCCCCGCCACACACACTTGACACACAAGACACAGAAGAAGTATCAGAGGACTAAGATGTGGATGGTAATTACTGTGCGAGGAAGGAGGTAGTAGCATCCATCACCGCCATATAACCTGTCATTGCCTGGTCCTGCCCTTTGCATCATGCCCTGGGACAACACCTTCCACTGACCCTCGAAACACTCTGCGACATTCACCTGGACCCCGACATGGAGTGCGGACCTTCAAAGGCCTTGCTACCTTTACAAAGTGACCCATTATTATTATTATTTGCAATTTGTAAAGCAGCCAGCTACCCATCGGGTTTCCTGGTGCCAAGCACTGCAAAGACACTTCTGAAGACACTGCCATTAAAAGAGCCATGTTTTTAAGAGTTTGAAGAACACTGTTAGTGAGGTGCAATTCCTAATATACTGAGGCAAGGCATTCCACAGTTTTGGACCTAGATAAGCAAAAGAGCGTATGCCCAAGCGTACCCGGTGTATTCTAGGTACACTGTATCGTCCCTGGTTGGCAGATCTTAAGTCTCGGGAAGGAATAAACAGAGAAACCAGCTATTGTATATATTTTGGGCCAAACCCTACCTTAGCTTTGAACATGAAGCAAAGGGTTTTGAATTGCATTCTTTTTTCAGTAAGAAACCACTGTAACTCACAAAGAATTGGGAATGCCGCAGTCCTACTTGAGGTGCAAGCGAGAAGCTTGGCTGCATAGTTTTTTACTACCTGAAGGCGACGGATAGCCGCCTTATCAGCACCCAAGTACAAAACATTTCCATAATCTAATCTCAAAAGAATAAAGGCCTGAATTAAAGCTCTCATTGCTGATTGAGGAATAATCCAACGAATTTTCCTCACCCGCTTGATGACTGCAAATCAAGACGATGCTACTATGGCAGCTTAAGGACGCAGAGACAGGTCTTCATCTAGCCAGAAGCCCAGGCTTTTCTCTTTTGGAGAGAGAGTGGGGACAGAGCCTAAGGAGGTCGGCCTGTGCTCCGGACCCTACAGTTGTGGACTTCTACCCATGATCAAACCCTCAGTTTTGTCGCCGTTCAGTTTAAGCAGATTGCCATCCAGCCGTACAGCAATCTACTGAAGACCATATTTAATTGTCTCAGCATGGTGTTTATGATGGAAAGACAGTGATAAAATGATTTGGATGTCATCGGCGTACGAGAAAATTGTGAGGCCCCAGCTCTCCACCACATCTACTAACAGACTTACACAAAGGTTAAATAACAAGGGACTAAGAGCAGAACCATGAGGTACTCCTGAGGAGAGAGTGCAGGTCTCTGACCGAGAATCAGTTGAAAATACTTGGAAAGATTTTTTCTTTCAGACATGAGATCAGCCACGCGAGGGCTGTGCCCTCCAGCCCAATTGACCTCAGTCTGTCTATGAAGATATCAAACTAGAGAAAAGGGTTTTTAGGATAAGGGGAAATACTGGGCGCTCTGCTACTGTTTAACGCAAGGGTATTATGAAAGCTATAGTAATGGGGTGGTGCAATTAGGCAAGGGGATAAGCCATAGGTCCAAACCCGGAACAATCAATCAATCAATCTCAGCATTTATATAGCGCACTACTCACCCAGAGGGTCTCAAGGCGCTAGGGGAGGGGGGTCCGCTACTGCTCGAACAGCCAGGTCTTGAGTTGCTTCCTGAAGGTGAGGTGGTCCTGGGTCAGGCGGAGGTGGGTCGGGAGGGAGTTCCAAGTCTTGGCGGCGAGGTAGGAGAAGGACCGTCCCCCTGTGGTGGTTCTTCGGATGCGGGGGACGGCGGCGAGGGCGTGGCCGGTCGATCGAAGCAGGCGTTTGGGAGCGTAGAAGTTGAGGCGGCTGTTGAGGTATCCTGGGCCTTGGTTATGTAGGGCTTTGTGTGCGTGGGTGAGGAGACGGAAGGTGATTCTCTTGTTGACCGGGAGCCAGTGCAGGTCTCTCAGGTGTCCGGGGATGTGGCTGCGACGGGGGATGTCCAGGATGAGAGGTGCTGAGGCGTTCTGGATACGCTGGAGTCTCTTCTGGAGTTTGGCAGTGGTTCCGGCGTAGAGGGAGTTGCCGTAGTCCAGACGGCTGGTGACGAGGGCCTGGGTGACCGTCTTCCTGGTCTCGGTGGGGATCCACCGGAAGATCTTACGTAGCATGCGCAGGATGTTGAAGCATGACGAGGAGACGGCGTTGACCTGTCTGGTCATGGAGAGGGAGGAGTCCAGGATGAAGCCCAGGTTGCGTGCATGGTCTGTTGGTTTGGGTGTGTTGCCTAGGGCGGGGGGCCACCAGGAGTCGTCCCAGGCGGAGGGTGAAGATCCCAGGATGAGGACTTCCGTCTTGTCCGAGTTCAGTTTCAGGCGGCTGTTCTTCATCCATTCGGCTACCTCTTTCATCCCTTCGTGGAGGTTGGCTCTGGCGGTGGCGGGGTCGTTGGTGAGGGAGAGGATCAGCTGGGTGTCATCGGCGTAGGAGATGATGTTGAGGTTGTGCTGGCGTGCGATGTCTGCGAGGAGGCTCATGGTGACGTTGAAGAGGGTCGAACTGAGCGAGGAGCCTTGAGGAACGCCGCAGATGACTTCGGTGGCTTCTGATCTGAACGGGGGGAGACGGACTCTCTGTGTCCTTCCGGCGAGGAAGGAGATGATCCATTCCAGTGCCTTCTCCGGGATTCCGACGTTGCTGAGTCGCTGTACTAGTGTACGGTGGCAGACAGTGTCGAAGGCCGCGGAGAGGTCTAGGAGGATGAGGGCTGCTGTTTCTCCGTTGTCAAGCAGGGCTCGGATGTCATCGGTGGCTGCGATCAGGGCGGTCTCGGTGCTGTGGTTGGCCCGAAAGCCAGACTGCGAGAGGTCGAGGGATCCGTTCGTCTCGAGGAAGGCGGCCAGCTGCTTGTTGACGGTCTTCTCGATGACTTTTGCAGGGAACGGGAGCAGCGAGATGGGGCGGTAGTTCTTGAGGTCGGTGGGGTCGCCTGATGGCTTCTTTAGTAGAGCGCTGAGTTCGGCGTGCTTCCAGCTCTCCGGGAAGGTGGCGGTGTTGAAGGAGGTGTTGATGTTGTCCCGCAGGTGGGGTGCGATGACTTGTTGAAGACGTGGTGAGGGCAGGGGTCCGTCGGAGATCCGGAGTGGATGGAGTTCATCGTGCGGACGGTGTCTTCGGTGCTGATCGGGGTCCAGGCGCGGAGGGCGGTGGTGGGGGGCGGTGGTTCGGTCGTGGCGTGCGTCGGTTGAGTGCTGAAGCTGTTGTGTATGTCTGTGATCTTGTTGTGGAAGAAGGAGGCGAGGGAGTTGCAGAGGTCTTGCGACGGAGTGATGTTGTTGTTTCCGGCGTTGGGGTTGGAGAGCTCTTTAACGATGTTGAAGAGTTCCTTGCTGTTGTGTGCGTTGTTGTCCAGTCATTCCTTGAATGCAGTTTTCTTGGTGGCGTGGATCAGTTGGTTGTGTTTTCGGGTGGCGAGCTTGAGGGCAGTCATGTTGTCCGGTGTTAGGATTCTGCGCCAGGCTCTCTCGAGGGCTCGGCAGTTCTTCTTGGAGCTCTTGAGTTCGTCGGTGAACCATGGGGCCTTCTTGCTGCCAGGTCTGCTAGGCTTCCTCAGAGGGGCGAGGTCGTCTGCGTAGTCGCTGATCCACTTCGTGAGTTTGGTGGCCGCTTGGCTGGGGTTTGCTGCGCTGGTGGGTGGGTTCTTGCTCAGGGAGGTCGCAAGCTGGTCGGCTGTGATCTTGCTCCAGCTTCTGCGTGCAACCTGTTGCTGGTGGTGGTGGATCATGGTCCTTTTGAAGCTGAAGTGGACGCAGCTGTGGTCCGTCCAGTGGAGTCCAGTGGCGTGGCTGAAGGCGATGTCCTTGCTGGATGAGAAGACGGGGTCGAGTGTGTGTCCGGCGTAGTGGGTGGGGGTGGTTACCAGTTGCTTGAGTCCGAGGTTTGCAAGGTTGTCCAGCAGGGTGGTGGTGTTGCGGTCGTTGTTGTTCTCCAGGTGGAAGTTGAGGTCCCCGAGGAGGATGTAGTCCGCGGAGGGGAGGGCGTGCGGGCTGGCGAAGTCGGCAATGTCCTCGCTGAATTGTGTGCGTGGCCCTGGGGGTCTGTAGATGAGGGTTCCTCTGAGGGTGGTCTTGGGGTTGATGTGGACCTGGAAGTGCAGGTGCTCGGCGGGTGCGAGGGTGTCGTCGGTGCTGGTCGTGATGCGGATGGTGTTCTTGTGGATGATGGCGATGCCTCCTCCAGTCTGGTTGATGCGGTCCCTCCGGATGATCTTGTAGCCGTCTGGGATGGCGATGGCGATGTCGGGTGCTGAAGAGGCGTTCATCCATGTTTCCGTGAGGAAGGCGACGTCTGGGGCTGTGGTGTCGAGCAGGTTCCAGAGCTCAACGGCGTGTCTGTGGACGGAGCGGGTGTTGAGCAGGTTGCATTTCAGGTGGCTGCTGCTGTTGCTCGTCTCTGTCTTGGTCGGTGCTGGGGTGGTGCAGGTCCGGATGCAGGTGAACTTGCAGGAGTGGCAGCAGAAGGGTCCGTGGGTGCGTTTCGGGGTGGCTAGGTAGCAACCCAGGAGTCGGCCGGCGTTGAGTGCGTTGAGTTCGGTGGTGCCGTAGGTCCGGCGAGAGGGCTGGTGACTGCGGGAGACAGGGATATTTACAACAAGGGGTGGTGAGGGACAGAGTCTCTGAATTAAACAGAATACTCTCACCCAGTCAAGAGATCAGGGCTAGATCCAACACCGTTTTTTAGCTCACTGCACCATCCCAGTTTCAGAACCTGGCTGTATGCAAATTAGTCTGTTCCTGTCCCAGTGCATGATGGGAACAGGGCAAACCAAACTACAAAAGCCAATTCTTACACTGGGAAGGAAACAAGCTACCGGGGACCGGTTTCTGGCATTTCAGCCTCTTCGGCCCGGCTTGCTTGAATCCTGATGGTGCAATGAGCAAGGGACTCACATCTGAGCATACCCTTCCACGCTTAGGGTGGACAAAAATATTTACAACAAGGGGTGGTGAGGGACAGAGTCTCTGAATTAAACAGAATACTCTCACCCAGTCAAGAGATCAGGGCTAGATCCAACACCGTTTTTTAGCTCACTGCACCATCCCAGTTTCAGAACCTGGCTGTATGCAAATTAGTCTGTTCCTGTCCCAGTGCATGATGGGAACAGGGCAAACCAAACTACAAAAGCCAATTCTTACACTGGGAAGGAAACAAGCTACCGGGGACCGGTTTCTGGCATTTCAGCCTCTTCGGCCCGGCTTGCTTGAATCCTGATGGTGCAATGAGCAAGGGACTCACATCTGAGCATACCCTTCCACGCTTAGGGTGGACAAAAATATTTACAACAAGGGGTGGTGAGGGACAGAGTCTCTGAATTAAACAGAATACTCTCACCCAGTCAAGAGATCAGGGCTAGATCCAACACCGTTTTTTAGCTCACTGCACCATCCCAGTTTCAGAACCTGGCTGTATGCAAATTAGTCTGTTCCTGTCCCAGTGCATGATGGGAACAGGGCAAACCAAACTACAAAAGCCAATTCTTACACTGGGAAGGAAACAAGCTACCGGGGACCGGTTTCTGGCATTTCAGCCTCTTCGGCCCGGCTTGCTTGAATCCTGATGGTGCAATGAGCAAGGGACTCACATCTGAGCATACCCTTCCACGCTTAGGGTGGACAAAAATATTTACAACAAGGGGTGGTGAGGGACAGAGTCTCTGAATTAAACAGAATACTCTCACCCAGTCAAGAGATCAGGGCTAGATCCAACACCGTTTTTTAGCTCACTGCACCATCCCAGTTTCAGAACCTGGCTGTATGCAAATTAGTCTGTTCCTGTCCCAGTGCATGATGGGAACAGGGCAAACCAAACTACAAAAGCCAATTCTTACACTGGGAAGGAAACAAGCTACCGGGGACCGGTTTCTGGCATTTCAGCCTCTTCGGCCCGGCTTGCTTGAATCCTGATGGTGCAATGAGCAAGGGACTCACATCTGAGCATACCCTTCCACGCTTAGGGTGGACAAAAATATTTACAACAAGGGGTGGTGAGGGACAGAGTCTCTGAATTAAACAGAATACTCTCACCCAGTCAAGAGATCAGGGCTAGATCCAACACCGTTTTTTAGCTCACTGCACCATCCCAGTTTCAGAACCTGGCTGTATGCAAATTAGTCTGTTCCTGTCCCAGTGCATGATGGGAACAGGGCAAACCAAACTACAAAAGCCAATTCTTACACTGGGAAGGAAACAAGCTACCGGGGACCGGTTTCTGGCATTTCAGCCTCTTCGGCCCGGCTTGCTTGAATCCTGATGGTGCAATGAGCAAGGGACTCACATCTGAGCATACCCTTCCACGCTTAGGGTGGACAAAAATATTTACAACAAGGGGTGGTGAGGGACAGAGTCTCTGAATTAAACAGAATACTCTCACCCAGTCAAGAGATCAGGGCTAGATCCAACACCGTTTTTTAGCTCACTGCACCATCCCAGTTTCAGAACCTGGCTGTATGCAAATTAGTCTGTTCCTGTCCCAGTGCATGATGGGAACAGGGCAAACCAAACTACAAAAGCCAATTCTTACACTGGGAAGGAAACAAGCTACCGGGGACCGGTTTCTGGCATTTCAGCCTCTTCGGCCCGGCTTGCTTGAATCCTGATGGTGCAATGAGCAAGGGACTCACATCTGAGCATACCCTTCCACGCTTAGGGTGGACAAAAATATTTACAACAAGGGGTGGTGAGGGACAGAGTCTCTGAATTAAACAGAATACTCTCACCCAGTCAAGAGATCAGGGCTAGATCCAACACCGTTTTTTAGCTCACTGCACCATCCCAGTTTCAGAACCTGGCTGTATGCAAATTAGTCTGTTCCTGTCCCAGTGCATGATGGGAACAGGGCAAACCAAACTACAAAAGCCAATTCTTACACTGGGAAGGAAACAAGCTACCGGGGACCGGTTTCTGGCATTTCAGCCTCTTCGGCCCGGCTTGCTTGAATCCTGATGGTGCAATGAGCAAGGGACTCACATCTGAGCATACCCTTCCACGCTTAGGGTGGACAAAAATATTTACAACAAGGGGTGGTGAGGGACAGAGTCTCTGAATTAAACAGAATACTCTCACCCAGTCAAGAGATCAGGGCTAGATCCAACACCGTTTTTTAGCTCACTGCACCATCCCAGTTTCAGAACCTGGCTGTATGCAAATTAGTCTGTTCCTGTCCCAGTGCATGATGGGAACAGGGCAAACCAAACTACAAAAGCCAATTCTTACACTGGGAAGGAAACAAGCTACCGGGGACCGGTTTCTGGCATTTCAGCCTCTTCGGCCCGGCTTGCTTGAATCCTGATGGTGCAATGAGCAAGGGACTCACATCTGAGCATACCCTTCCACGCTTAGGGTGGACAAAAATATTTACAACAAGGGGTGGTGAGGGACAGAGTCTCTGAATTAAACAGAATACTCTCACCCAGTCAAGAGATCAGGGCTAGATCCAACACCGTTTTTTAGCTCACTGCACCATCCCAGTTTCAGAACCTGGCTGTATGCAAATTAGTCTGTTCCTGTCCCAGTGCATGATGGGAACAGGGCAAACCAAACTACAAAAGCCAATTCTTACACTGGGAAGGAAACAAGCTACCGGGGACCGGTTTCTGGCATTTCAGCCTCTTCGGCCCGGCTTGCTTGAATCCTGATGGTGCAATGAGCAAGGGACTCACATCTGAGCATACCCTTCCACGCTTAGGGTGGACAAAAATATTTACAACAAGGGGTGGTGAGGGACAGAGTCTCTGAATTAAACAGAATACTCTCACCCAGTCAAGAGATCAGGGCTAGATCCAACACCGTTTTTTAGCTCACTGCACCATCCCAGTTTCAGAACCTGGCTGTATGCAAATTAGTCTGTTCCTGTCCCAGTGCATGATGGGAACAGGGCAAACCAAACTACAAAAGCCAATTCTTACACTGGGAAGGAAACAAGCTACCGGGGACCGGTTTCTGGCATTTCAGCCTCTTCGGCCCGGCTTGCTTGAATCCTGATGGTGCAATGAGCAAGGGAGACAGGGGTCCTGGCACTGGGCGCGGTCCAGGCGCGGACGGGCGCAGACGGGCTTACCTTTGGCGCGCCTTCAGCGCACAATCGGCGCGCCCGCTGCGCATCATCGCTGCGCGTCATCGCTGCGCGTGCGCACGGTCGCCATTTATGGCGAAGTGCAGGGAGGGAGGGGCAGCTGGGAGGCGGGAGCGGGGAGGAAGGGGGTGTGTCTACACTCCCCGGCGGCGGGAAGCGGCAGCGGGGAGCGGGGCGGGTGGGTGGAGGGGACAGCAGCACAGGGGGGGGATGCAAGCACAGGGGACACAATGACCAGCACGGATACACACCAATAAATCACAGAAATACAGTAAAAGATGAAAAAAAGCTACACAGTGGCACAGAATGCGGAGAAAAACGAGCGGGGGCGTGGACCGAGGGCGGGCCCGAGGGCGGGAGGCTCAGCGAGGCTGAGAGCAGCGACAGGCGGGGGCACACGCAGCAGCTGGTGGCCGTGCGGCACGGGGGTGTCCTACAAGTAGGTCACACGGCTTCCCGCACGGTTACTCGTGGAACCTGCATCATTACGATCCCCCGTACAGGGGCTACCGAACACATGGGAGTTCACTCACTCCCCAACTTCTAAACAACCGGCCTGCAGGATATCACCTCCTAAGAACTGATTCATAGTACTATTCTTCTCGAGGACACATCAAGTGTCTACACCGCCCACATCCACTACCTGATGACTAAGAACCTGTATCGGCGTTTCTTCTATTAGAACTGTGCGTACTCAACACGGACTCTCACATGCAACCTGGTCTCGAGCAAGACCGGGTCGGAAATATCACTGGCTTAGTGACCTTTTTGTTTGATACCTCAACCTTACAGCCCTGAGGAGTCACAGAATTATTACATTCCCTTGCGACGAAAACATGTGTCGGCTGGCTACAAAGACTATTAAATGAAGATCTTTTCTAAAAGACATTGTTTGGTTCTTCGGACAGCTTCAATCTGAATGTTAAGGTGTCCACCGTGGCACAATCATTGACTCTATCCTCTCGCTGTGTGCAGTAGGCATTTAGCTGTTGATGTCTATCAAGATATGGTGAGACACTGCGTCGAAGGCTGCACTCCAATCCAGCAGTATCAAGGCCACAGTGTTGCCCTCATCCCAAAGATGTCTTAGATGCTCTGTTGCCCCTAGTAAGGCAGACTCTGTGCTAAAAGCCCTTCTGAATCCTGACTGAGACCGGTGTTGGTGTTGGAGAAGGAGTTGGTGGGTTTCAGTATAGGTGGTTAAACTTGCATTTACATGCTTTCCTGAAATTTTATCAAAGTGATGGGTCTGTAATTTGCCCATGCGGTAGTATCAAGATTCGTTTTTTTTTTTAACAGTGGGAGAACCATAGCATGTTTTTATGATGGTTCCATATAGCCCTCTTTGGTCCAACTGTTAAGCAGCTTCATCACCACTTGTAGCAGACCTCTATCAAGAAGCTCCAGCTTGGCTCGGGGAAGTGGATCCAGAGGGGATCCTGATTTAATAGCCCGTAAGATGGTCAAAAAACCATCGCAATCCAGCAATGGCCAGGACTCTACTTTTTGAGCTGACTGAGACATACCCAGGGGTGAAGGTGGGTTCTGAGTAGAAACAGGTAGAAGAGTATTCTCTAATTCCTCATAGAGAGCCCCAGGCTTCAAAGATGATGGAGTGTTGCACTAACCAGGTATTCTCAAATCAATAAAGACAAGCTTTATTCAAATAACTCCAAATTCAAAGATATAAAACAACAGCCAACACGTTTCGTTCGTAAGTGAACTTCGTCAGGGCTGGAGAAGAAAACATAAATAACAAACTCATAATACATATTTATACATTAACATATTTAAAAAACCGAGTCACAGTAACACAGAAACCTTGGAGAAGGTAATGGCCTCAGGAATTTGTACTGTAATGGTTGAAAAACTCTTAATTTAAGCCAAGAAAACATATTAATTGACTCATATCCTAGGTTTCCATATATAAATGTGGTGGGTATGGGGCCTTCATTCAAAAATTGCCTATATTAATACCATTCTAGAATTCATAATGAATTTATTAAGCATTTTATGTATAAGAAGAGGAAGAAAACCCAAGAGGTTCGTTTTTAATTTATATTTATAGTCTCCTTATGCTATATCTTCCATGCATAAGAATTCAGACACAGTGCTTCTGTTGCAATGCATGGAAATGTGATTTCAAATAGTTAAAATCTCTGTGGAGCACATAGTAAGGTCAGCTCTCAAGGATAAGTGTCCCCCTCCAAGTGATCATGTCATAAATTGCTTATAAAAGAAAAAAGGAGAGAAGAGGGGTTCACAGAGGGCCATTCTTCTTACTATTAGTCTGAGTACATCAGGGATCAGGAGAGGTCAAGGACATACCAGATATGTTCATAAGATGTAAGTCGCACTTTGTCCTCGTATTGAAGTGTTGGTGAAGTGGTCTCTCCAAATATCACAGAATGCCACCTTGATAAGGGCCAGTGATTAAGCGCTGAAAATCGGAAAAAGCAAACATGAAAACTGTGGGCTATGCTAGTGTATATGGAGAGTCATAATATATTTTTTTTTTAAAGAAAAAAAAGGGGGGAAGAAACACAATAGAATGGAACAAGCAGTACATAAGGGACCAGACGAGCATATCAGGCCTGAAAGGCCTCAGACCTATAATGTCTTTAAAAGGTATACATAAGTTCTATAGGGTCTCAATGTAGAAAGGCACCTCATTCTATAGGAACAGAGAGTAAGTATAAATACACGCATATACCAAGAAATCCCAAATCGGGGTAGCCTAATTTTTATGAAAGTATGGTAGAGAGCGGGTGGATATAAATACCAACATATGGTAACATACCTGAATAGACGTGCCCCAGGCTTCAAGTTAGCCTCCAAATGTGTTTGAATTGTAGTCACTTTATTTATAAAGAAATTGTGCTAAGTCTGAGGATTGGGGCTGAGACAAACGAGCAACAGGGGACCATTTACTAGGGTCTGACAATTCTTTTGCTACTTCAAATAGAGTTTTTGAGCTGTTCTGAGCTTTGCGATTTTATCATAGCCTCTCCTGCTATCAGGAGCAGGCCTCCTTCCTGTCTCACCCCCTTTTCGGTGGGAAAAAGTGGAACAGTCCAGAAGGTGTGCCCACCTCTGCCAACCCCACCCCTCAGGTGGGAGAGACTAGGTGAAGCCCACTCTTCAGTGCCCACCATCATGTAGATGGCCAGCACCCTCCAATCAGGGATAGGGATGGTGTCCAACCACCCTACGTGGGGTGAGCACCCAAGGATGTAGTCACTCTAAGGTCAGTAGCCCATTGGATACTACCTCAAGACCCCAGAAATGCCGCCTAAACACTGTATTTAAGGACCAGCTCTGTCCCAGAATTCAGATTCGACTCGATAAGAAGAAGGACAGAAGAGCTGTGCTGCAGAAGAGCACAACAATAACTGCTTCTGCCCAGGCCCTACCAGCCTGTCTCCTGCTTCTGAACCCTTGCAAGTTGAAACTGGCGTGCCATGCAGCCAGAAGCCTCCAAGAACCATGGGGACATGCTCTGCCTTCCCAAGAGGCTCTGATCTCCGTGGGCATCTGATTTGTACAACAGCAACCTAAGCCAGGACTCTAGATCAAGCTGTTACTGCGAGTCCTCATCACTCTGCCCCCGACGCCCACAGCCAAGTCAGAGTGGCCCAACACCCCAGTAAGGTCCCCCCCGATGATCCGGACCTGGGATCCAGCCTGGGACTACCTCCTCAGATCTTCTCTTCGACACCTGAAGCCTCATCCTGAAGGGTCCCCCCTGACCATGACCATAATCAGTAAGAAAAACCGGACACGAAAAGACACAGCTGAACCTGCTGCCCCAGAGTCAGGAGGTGCCCAACCAACAGTGTCCTGGTGTCTTCAACTTCATCCTCCAATCAATGGTTCCCTTCGTCAGTCTTCTGGCACCAGCCAGAAGTCTTTTTCTTCGACTGGCTATCTCCAGAGGAATGCACCAACCAAGCACCCTGCACCCAGCCACCCCTACACCGCTGGTGGTGTAGTGTTGGTGCTGACTTGGGATCCCCTTTGCCCTCACCTTAAGCCCAGGAGCTTGCAATCCAAGACTTAGTGGCCTGCCCATGAGTAGCCCCCAACTGTGGTGCCCCTTAGGCTAACATTGGCACCCTGCACTTTATCTCTAGTGCACGCCACAAAAATACAATTGGATTATCAGCGGTGTGCGTAATCCCAATAACCTTTTCTGCACCCTGCACTTTAAACATGGCTGCCCTAGTGCCACTGGTGGTGCACCTTGAGTGTCAACATAAAGGCCTGAACCAGCACATCCAGCCCGCCTCCCGCCTCCCAGCTGCCCCTCCCTCCCACGGACTGAGAAGGCTTGCCTTGCCTGCTGATCCTCTGTGACCTCTCTTACTCCGTAGGAAGCGGTCGCTCCCATGGCCCCTGCCCGACTGCCATAGTGCTTTGCTCAGCTGAAAATTGGTATCGTAGCACTATACGCCTGCCTGCTTTTGCCGCATTGTTTTGCCTGCCACTGCTGCCGCCTTGAGAACGTGCACTTTGGGACTTTTAAATTACATTCTGTTATCGTGCACTTTGTGTCATCTGAAATCATTTGGTTCTGCATTTGCAGCTAGCGCTCAGATTGTATTGGTGTTTGCTTGGTGATTGAATATTTATTTTCTGTTTGTGCCGGTGCCACTGCCCTCAGCGTCCCTCCTCCCTGTGCCCCAATCTCGCCCAGGCTCAGTTTCGATTTCCCCACCATTTTGTTTGTTGTGCCTGAACCAGCACATCCAGCCCGCCTCCCGCCTCCCAGCTGCCCCTCCCTCGCTCCGCCCCCCCACTATACACTTATGACAGTCACACCCGCGCGCAGAGTTCACGCGCAGCGGACACGCCCCATGCGCGCCGAAGGTGCGCCAAAGGTAAGCCCGTCTACACCCGTCCGCGCCTGGACCGCGCCCAGCGCCAGACCCCCTGGTCCCCGCATCACCCACCCCTCCCGCATTACATACGACGCCACTACCCTCTTAGCACTTAACCCCGGCGGACTCCCTAACTGTGTCCAAACCGCACCGGGACACACCCATGGACCCTTCACATGCCACTCCTGCAAATTCGACTGCATCAAGACCCACACCAAATCCACAAACACCAAACAGAGATCCGACACCAACCACCTTAAATGCATCCTTCTCAACACCCGCTCGGTTCACAAACACGCTATCGACCTTTGGAATCTACTGGACACCATTTCTCCGGACGTCGCCTTCCTAACAGAAACCTGGATGAGTGCCTCATCAGCTCCAGACATCGCCATAGCCATCCCGGAAGGCTACAAGATCATCTGAAAGGACCGCACCAACCAAACAGGAGGAGGCATCGCCATCGTCCATAAGAACTCCATCCGCGTCTCAACCAGCTCGGATGACAACCTCGCTATCGCCGAACACCTTCACTTCCAGATCCACACCGACTCCAAGACCACACTCAGAGGCACCCTCATCTACAGGCCACCAGGATCCCGAACACAATTCAGCGAAGACATCACTGACTTCATCACCCCACACGCCCTCCCCTCCGAGGACTACATTCTACTGGGAGACCTCAATTTCCACCTGGAAAAGAGCACCGACAGCAACACTACCACCCTTCTGGACAATCTCGCCAACCTCAGACTCAAACAACTTGTTAACACCCCCACCCACTACGCAGGACACACACTCAACCCTATCTTCACCTGCAGCAAGCATATCTCCTTCAAGCACACCACAGCTCTCCATTGGACGGACCACAGTTGCATCAAACTTCATCTACAAAAAGACCACGATCCACAACCACCCTCAACCAACCCTGCGAAGAAACTGGAACAAAATCACCATCGACGAAATCTCCACATCGCTTCTGCAAAACCCTCCTGCATATTCGTCGAACCCTAACCAAGCAGACAGCAACCTCACACAATGGTTAACCCACAGCGCCGACACACTAGCACCCTTGAAAAAACATCAAATCAAGCAAGGCAGCAAGAACGCCTCCTGGTTCAACGATGACCTTAAGAAATCCAAGAAGCTATGTCGCTCCCTTGAGAAAACGTGGAAAAAAGACCCAAACACCTCAACCCAAGCCGCCTTCAAAAATGCCACCCGCAAACACCACCAACTAATCAGAACAACCAAGAAATCAGCACTCAAAGACTGACTAGACAACAACGCCCACAACAGCAAGGAACTATTCAACATCGTCAAAGAATTCACCAACGCCACCGCCAGCTCCAACGACATCACCCCCTCTCAAGCCCTCTGCGACTCCCTCGCCTCATTCTTCCATGACAAAATCGCCGACATTCAAAACAGCTTTGACAACCAACCCGTAAACCAGTCCACCCCACTCACCTCCGAACCTGTACCCCCTCCGAATAACCTTCTCAACTGGGACCCAATCACCACTGAAGACACCATCCGCCTGATGAACTCCATCCACTCAGGATCCCCTACTGACCCATGCCCCCACCACATCTTCAACAAAGCAAACTCCATTATCGCACTCCATCTCCGAGACGTCATCAACGGCTCCCTCAACTCCGCCACATTCCCAGAAAGCTGGAAAGACGCCGAACTCAGCGCCCTTCTGAAGAAACCCACAGCAGACCCCACCGAACTCAAAAACTACCGCCCCATCTCGCTCCTCCCATTCCCTGCCAAAGTCATTGAGAAAGCCGTCAACAGTCAGCTCGCCACCTTCCTCGAAACCAACAAATCCCTCGACTCTTCACAGTATGTATTTCGAGCCAAACACAGCACCGAGACCGCCCTCATCGCAGCAACAGACGACATTTGAACACTACTGGACAACGGAGACACAGTTGCCCTCATCCTCCTTGACCTCTCTGCAGCCTTCGACACAGTCTGTCATAGCACCCTGATACAACGCCTCAACAACATCAGAATTCAAGGAAAAGCTTTGGACTGGATCATCTCGTTCCTTGCTGGAAGAACTCAGAGAGTCCGCCTCTCCCCTTTTAAGTCAGAGGCCACCGAAGTCATCTGCGGCGTCCCACAAGGTTCTTCTCTCAGCCCTACCCTCTTCAACGTCTACATGAGCCCCCTCGCAACCATCGCACATCAACACAACCTCAACATCATCTCCTATGCTGATGACACTCAACTTATCCTCTCACTCACCAAAGACCCAAACACCGCCAAAACCAACCTACATGAAGGGATGAAAGAAGTAGCCGAGTGGATGAAGCACAGCCGTCTTAAACTGAACTCGGACAAAACGGAAGTCCTCATCTTAGTTACATCCCCTTCCGCCTGGGACGACTCTTGGTGGCCAGCGGCCCTAGGAAACGAACCCATACCGACGGACCACGCACGGAACCTGGGCGTCATCCTGGACTCCTCACTCTCGATGACCAGACAAGTCAACGCCGTTTCATCATCATGCTTCAACATCCTACGCATGCTCAAAAAAACATTTCGCTGGATCCCCACCGAAACAAGAAAAACGGTCACCCACGCACTGGTCACAAGCCGTCTGGACTACGGAAACACCCTGTACGCCGGCACCACCGCAAAACTTCAGAAAAAACTCCAACGCATCCAAAACGCTTCAGCCAGACTCATACTAGACATCCCCCGCACAGACCACATTTCTGGTCACCTGAAAGACCTTCACTGGCTCCCCGTCAACAAGAGGATAACGTTCCGTCTCCTCACCCACGCACACAAAGCCCTCTACGAACTTGGGCCCGACTGTCTCAACACGCGCCTTTCCTTTTACACCCCCACCCGCCAGCTGCGTTCGTCCAACCAAGCCCTCGCCGCTGTTCCGCGCTTCCACAAAGCCTCCATGGGGGGAAGATCCTTCTCCTACTTAGCGGCCAAAACCTGGAATTCCCTTCCCATCCACCTCCGCCTTACTCAAAACCACCTAGCATTCAGAAAACAGCTTAAAACCTGGATATTCGATAAGAAAACCTCCCCCCCTTCCTCAAGCGCCTTGAGACCCTCTGGGTATGTAGTGCGCTATATAAGTTTTTTTGACTTGACTTGACTTCTATCCTCCCCAAAACTCAGTTACCAAAATAGTTTACTTACCTGCATACCAAACACTTTGTTTTTCTTCATGGGATTGCATGTTGGGTTTTCTCTGAAAAATATTCTGTGTTGAACTATCCTGTACTGCAACAAAAGTAACGTGGGGCCAGATGTAGGTAGCCTGATACCTGTCAGTAACGGCCGAAATTACTGAATTTCAGCCGTTATCGACCGGTATTAGGCTTTCCAGATGTAGATGGCCAATATGAAGGATTCAGTAATTTACCGAATCAGTAATTTAAGGAATCGGTGAATTACCGAATTCTTAAAATACCGATTCGGTAAATTACCGAATCTTTAATGTAGGGAGCACTCAAATGAGTGCTTTTCTCATTTCAGGGTTCGTTATTTACCACCAACTACAAGTTGGTGGTAAATATCGAAAACCGTGAAAGGACACATTTTTTGCAATTTTTAACAGTTTCATGAGGCAGACATACATGCCCTTAGGGCATGTATGTGTGCCACATGTGCACCCATGCACTATTCAGGGGTGCAACAGGGTGTCAATGTGACACCCATCCACCCTTGTAGGTCTTCCCCCTATTACCGATTCAGTATTTACCGAATCGGTAATTCCCATTCCTTCTTATGGGCCTCCAGACCCTCAGGAATGAATGGGACTTACAGATTGGGTAAATACTGAATGAGTAAATACCGATTCTTACTGTTTCGGTAAAATTTACTGAATCATTAGCTACATCACATTTACTGATTCCTAAATACCGAATCGGTAAAATTCGGTATTTAGGAATTGGTAATATGGGATTACCTACATCTGGCCCTTAGTGTCTTCAAAAGAGGTAACCTGCTTGCCAATGTAATACAATACCCAAACTGTGTGATTAGTCTGTTTTGCGCAAAAGTAGAAAACTAACTGTAAAGTAACTAAAAGTAATTTTAAGTAATTACCAGTATTTTGTAGAGCTTACATCCCATTTTCTTGATTGCAAAGTAATATGTATGCTCCTGCAAAACCAGTGCACACCGAATTGTGAAAAGTATAATTGTATTTAAAGTATCACTTACCTTCTACAGAGTAAACCTTGGTTCTAGAAATAAAAATAACAAAATAACTTTTTATAGAAAGAATTGATCAGGATTCAGTCTTTGAGTTTATGACATCATTTCTTGTCTGATTGTTACAACAAATGCTTAACACGGTCCTCTGATAAGCCTGACTGTTCAACCACAAAGAGAGTGAAGTATTATCTACTTCAGCCTCTGGGGATCCAATGAACACACTATACCTTACTTTGGCATAGTAAATACAGAGCCAACTTCCTACAGTTTCCTAATAAATTCAGAGTCTTGCTTTTTTCACCTTCCCCAATCCAAAGCAAAAGCAATAAAGACAGAGATATCTCAAACTCCTCATGCTTCTTCCCCTTCTCTAAGCACTCTTGCAAGACTTATAGGTCTTCTCTCCTCGTAAACACAGGCTACCCTTCCAGGGCATCTCCATTTTCTAGCTTTTCAGAGATTGAAGATCTGTCAAGTACAGAAAGGTCTGGCCTAATCAGATGTAATAGATTTAGATCTAGAATTTATAGAACTCCAGTGGTGGCTGGATCATCTGGATGCCTGGAACAGCAGAAGCCTTTTCGCTTCAGCATCAGATCTCGTCTTAGAATCCGATGCAAGTCTGACAGGTTGGAGTGCCCAGTGTGGTCAGGTCTTGCCTGGAGGTACATGGTCACCAATGGAGTCTATAATGCACATACATTGTTTAGAGATGCTTGAAGGCCCTTTAGCAATCCAGACTTTTGTGAAAAATGGGGTAAGTTGCTCCGTCCTCCTTCGAATGGGCAATCTCACAGCAGTAAGATATATAAATCACCTCAGAGGTCCAAAATACAGACCCCTAGCAGAGCTAGCAAAAAGTGTTTGCCGTATTCAGAAACTCTCATAAGAGAAAATATCTCCCAGGTTCGCTCAATACAGGTGCAATTTGGCATTCTTGATATCTCCAAGATTCAAGCGATTGGAGACTACATTCTTCTATTTTCACAAAAGGATGTCTCAAATGGGGGCCCCTAGAAATAGACCTGCTTGTTTCCAGACTCAATGTTCATCTCCAGAAACAGAAGCCTTTTTTCAGGGTTGGTCTCAAGCAATCAATAATGCCTCTCCTCCTTTCATCATGATCAACAGGGTTCTAGCTCAAGTGAGACAACAGAAGTCTGTTTATTAGTTCTAATAGGTCCTTTCTGACAGTCTATAGTGTGGTATGTTAGAATTACAGTAGATTTTCCAGTGGTGATACCCTCTTTCCCCACTCTTCTTCTAGAGTCGGAGGGCCATATGCACAATTTGATATCGGACAACAAATTAATTCAGAAAACCTGAAAAGTATCAGGTCGGCCTGGTCTACTCCAGGCATTTTGTCAGAAGCTGAAAAGTATATCAAGAACTCCTGGGCCCCAGGAACCTCCCAAGTGTATAAATCGGCTTGGTCTGTTTGGACAAACTGCTTTTTGGGAAAATCTATCAATTCCTTTTCAGCTGATATCACCTTCAAAATTAATTTCATTGCCTCACAGGCTAGCGGAGGTAAGACTTAACATACAATTAATACTTATTGTTCAGCAGTTTCTAGAGCACACTTGCCTATTATTAATGAAAAACCAGTTGGAGAAAACACCCTTGTATGTCAACTTTTAAAAGGGAGTAAGATTTTGTAATCTCCCTCTTTCAAAATACAGTGTTTTATTGGATGTTAATTTGATTTTAAAAATGTACTTGAATTGGCCAGATGATAAATCCCTACCTCTGAAAATGCTTTCTGCAAAGTTAACAGTGCTATTATGTTTAATATCTATCAAACGTCTTTCAGATGTGAAAGCATTGGATATTTCTACCCATCAGTACAATCCTACAGGTGTTTTATTTAATGTTAGGAAAGGTAGTAAGACAAATTTGCTTACTATGTTCTATCTTTATTTCCCAAATCAACCTAAACTGTGCTTAAGCAATTGTTTGAAAGTTTATGAACAGAAAAACAAATCATCTGAGAACGTCCTCTGATACTCAACTCCTCATTTCTGTTTGGAAACCATACAAACCATTCCCCCCCCTAATCTTGCTAGATGGGTTATGTTCCTAATGGGTATTGACATCACCATTTTTGGAGCTCACTCTTCCAGGGCTACTATGGCATCCAAATCCTTTTGTACAGGGTAATGTTTAGAGGACATTCAGAGATCAGTTGCTTGGTCAAATGATAATACTTTCCATACATTTTATTGTAAACCTGTTACTACACCTTCATCTTTGAAATAAACATGCTTTGAACAAGCATAATAGGAGTTTCCAGTCCTTCCATAAAATGTAGATTTTCCTAATTTTAATGAAGAAAAGTCTCATTTTTATTAAAGACACGGAGGTGAGTACTATCCAACCATTCTGTTCTTTCCCTCTCTTTAGTGTCCACCTCTGCAGCATCTACTTCTTTATAAGGTGCATCAGAATTTTTCAATGATACCAAGATTTATGCATCTTACTCATATTCTCTGAATTTCTAGGGCATGTCAGGATCTTCATCATCTAATTCTTCAAAGAATATCTTCATAGAAATGTCCTAATAATTGTTGCTGTTTTTTTGTTGGCACTTGCCATTATTTTTCTGATCTTTCCGATGTTTCATACGTTTTAAGGCTTCTCACTCAAGAAATGAGCATTGTTTCCTGTCAAGATGGGTATTATAGGACTCCTTTATCTGTGATTGGTTCATTGTTGTAAATTAATTGTAATGCCTTTGGTTTGGTGTACCTAACCCCTATGGGTTTTCTTCTAAGGAAATGCATAATACTCGTCTCCACGTCTTTAATAAAATTGAGGCTGTCTTTCATTAAAACCTGGAAAATTCTACATTCTTGGGCTTGTGCCTCAGTGCTGTATTAATCATAGTCTTTGTGGTTACATTTCCTGTCCCAAGAACCAGAATTAGAATGTTATTATAAACACTTTCAGCATAAAATGTCACTTACTTAGTGCAGTGCTTGTGTGTGATACTTTAAAGATCGAAATTGGAAATGAAATACTAATACATCCCTGAAACCTTTACGCAGTGGCGGTTTTACCATTAGGGCGTTTGGGCGTTGCCCCACCTATAATTATCAGGCAATTTATTCGAGCGGCGCGTTAATAAAAGTTTTATAAATTAACGCGCCGCTCGAATAAATTGCCCGATAATTATTGCCCTGCGGCCGTGGTGTGTGTCATGGACTTGGACAGTATGCACTGTCTGACACTGGGTGGCGCTGGACTGACTGTGCCGGCACAGTGCGCACTCACTGCGCATGTGGTGTTTTCCCGGCAGGGCTTTTTTAACTAGCAAACTATGTGGATTTAAAAAAAACAACCGATTAGGGGTTTGCCTGCCTAATGCAACGTACCCCGTTGCTGAAAAAACGAACGACGTTTTTTTGATGCTCAGCCCAATCCTGATGCTACTCTCTTTAGAGAGCAGCTCTCCTCTAAAGAGAGCAGCATCAGGATTGGCTACTACTGTGTCTCGGCAAGTTGGCAGCCATTACTAATTTTAGTCTAGGCGCCAACGGGACCCCAGAGCAGAGATGGTGCGGACCCGGTCAAGTGAAGACAAGGTAAGTTTTTTATTTTATTTATCCCCACCCCCCTGGCCCCCACTGTGAGCGAGCCGTGACTGTTGCTAGCATACTGCTCCCTGCAATCCTGCCTGGGTATAAAAACTCCGTAACAGAGGGCCAAACTAGACTCGATAAAGCAAATGTGGAATAATGTGAAAAGTCCTAGCAATTTGCATATAGAAAGCACTGCACACGAGTAGGTTACACAAAGGAGGCAATAGATGTGACTAATGGCACTTGACAAAGGCAGTAGACGGCCCTGGGTAACATTGTGATTCTTTCTGCCCCATTGCCTCCAAATCCCACAGGTCTGGATGTGCCATAGTTAAAGGTTGCACGGTCATGTACGCCACCCTGAGCGTTTCAGTCCCATTATTTCGAAACAATGACGGACGTGCGATGGACAAATGCACAAAGCGCCTCGTTGATGTAGTGTTCAAGGCACATCAAAGCAGTTTAAGGACTGTTAGTGCAGGTGCTAACACTGTTCCGGAGGGTACGCTACAGTGCTACGCTCAAAGCTGTAAGAATGGCCTGCACCTGTTGGCCTTATGCATTGTTATTTGTAAATGTATATTGAAGTGCCTAATTCTCTGCTAAAGTGCTTACCTCACATATTTTAATATCACCACCTTGCGGGGGATTGACTTAAGTGACAGTGTTGTAATTAAGTGCCGGATGCCGAGCACCGACAAACACTGCCTCAAATTAGTCTCTGAATGAGCATTCATGGTTGTAAAAGTGCCCTTTTTTCCTTGCATGCAATCTGTGGTCGGTACTCTGCATTCAGGTGATATGGCCATGCATACTAACGGGGTCCGTTCTACTGTGCTGCTGCTAAACTTACTCTTCTCTCGGTTGACAGGTTGTTTTGTTGCAGCAAATGCATGGCTAAAAAAGTGTGAGGTGGTCTGAATTTGGGAGAGATAAGACATGGGGATTTGCAAAAGCTGCTCTTGGAATTTGCAGGTACACATTGCCATTTTAGCCACCTGCAATGATTGCTCGCCAACTGCACAGCCTCCAGTAGCTTTTCCTATGTAGTGATGGATCTATGTGTATTAGGCCCAGTTCTTCCACTCTTCTTTCAAAATGTTCTTGTGGGGAGAACACCCCCAACCCCCCCCCCCCGTAGGTTGTTCGGTGGTAATGTTACGCCCTACCACTTTCAAATGTCACCAGCCGCCACTGCCTTTACGGGTCTGCTAATAACCTAGAAAACACAGATACCACATCAACTAGAGGGCTGAGTGGTGTTGCCTTGGGCTACAACAACCTTGACTTCCATGTTCAAGCATTGGTGCACTGAACTAAGTTCAGGCATCCGTGGGCGGGAAAGTCGGACCTTGTAGAAATAAGCTTATAAACTTAGTTTATGCAACACCACTTATCGCCTCCTCTGCCAACCAAGTCCACAGCCCCAAGCTTCCCTCCCCTCCTAAACCAACATAATGGCAGCCACAGTATGGACTAGCATTAAGTAGGAGCTTCCTGGCTCCTACCCAGGATTTACCTGCACCTGGTCGTCCGATCAGGTAATGTACTTGTTGACTCTGCTCCTTTGCATGTGAGACACCCTGCCTCCTCTCCTGCTGCTTCTCTCTGCTGTCACCCTCACTCGCCCCTCTCACTCCTGTTCCACTTTCTCAATTCTCCCTGCCTGTTTTTTTGCTTCATTTTCCTGTTTTGTCCTGTTTCTTTTGCCTGTTTGTATGCTTCTATTGTAGCTTCTGCGATCTCCCAACCGTGACTATCTGCTGACCTTGCGGTCCAGCTTGTCTCTATTGCACCTATAGCAATCTTTTTTCCAATCTCTTGCTTGCTCATTCCCTCTCTTGCCAACCTCTGTGTGCTTACTTGTACCCATTTCACAAAATTTTCCACCTTTTTCCATACTCTCAGCCCTTTTTCCTCTCTTCTTCTTTGCTCATTTCGCTCTTTTTTCTATGCTCATTCAGCTTTTTCACTCCTTTTTTCTTACCCTTTAGCTTGTTTCCCATTGTTTTTGCCTTCCCTACATTCACCTTATCTCTTCTCACCTTTGCCCGGTTGCACACTCCAGCGTCAAGCCCTGACAACCATCTCCTCATCTCTCCGAACCTACCTAATATTGGCTGCAGTGCAGATGTGCTGCTGGCATCTCAAAGGCAAGTCCACTTGCGCCCATCCATGCCTTGTCTGTGTCATGAACCCTTGTCCTCCTTCACCTCTACTACTCTGCTGCAGCCCTCCATCTCCTGCTTGCTGTGCAGCTACCTTGCTGCACATTCCAACACCAAAGGGGCATTGTTCTGCAATAATTGAAACTTATCCTGCACCCACCCACCACACACTGCACCCAAATCTCGTCTCACACTCAACCACACTCAGACACCCAATGCACACCTCCCTGTCCTGCCTCCTCCTCAACACCCGCTGCCTCACCAAACATGCTATGGAAATATGGGACCTCCTTCATGACCACTCACTGGATCTACTCTTCCTGAGTGAAAACTGGCTGACCCTTGAGTCTGCTCCAGACATCACCACAGCTGTTCTACCAAACCAAAATATTGTCAGACAGAACAGGTCACACATATCTGAAGGGGAAAAAAACAAATTGCCATTATCATCAAGGAATCCATCGGCTGCACCATCCCCTCGGATATGGCCTACAGCAACATGGAACACCGACCTAAACACAACCTCTGTCCTAGAGGACCTGGCCAAAATGTGCCTCACTTAACAGCTGACAGGACCCACACACACCGCCTGACACCTACTGGCCCAGTATTCACCTTCTCCAGGGACATGATGGGGTATGTAAGCCCAAAAAGATCACCTGGTCAGACCATTCCATCATGAATTTCAGCACCCCATTGCTTATCTCCACAGAACCATCAACTCTAAATCCCCACACCAACACTAACACAAAGTCTCAGATGCATCCTGGACATCTGAAATGGTTGAGTGCCACCCCCTACGCAACAACAGCCTCCCAGACTCCCATCTCCAATTACTTGATCACTGCCTGTACCGACACCTTGGCGTCCCTCAAACCCAAAAATACCACAAACTCTAGACCCCAAGCCAGCTGGTTCAAGGTAGAATGCAGGATGACCATGTGCTACTGCAAACATTGAAGCACATATGGAGATTGAGCCAGAACAACATGGACAAGAACACCATCAAACCTACTCTCATATGCTACCACCAGCAGATCCTAGCTACCAAACAATCTGCACTCGCAGACCACATTTTCCATAGCCCCAACAGCTCCAAACAGATATTCGCCATTGTGAAAGATTTCACCCCTAAGCAGCCAACTCCCCCTGCATCACCACCTCACAGCATCAAGCTATCCCTCTTCTTCTGCAACAAGATAACATCTATGATAACTTTGAATCCTAACCTGACCCTTCCACCATTACTGCTCATCTACCCATCTCGACCAACATTGATTACTTGGCAGGCCATCACCATGTAAGAAACCATAACCACCAATTGATCCATCGATTCCGGAGCCCCCTCAGACCCTTGGCCCTCCACATCTTCATCAAAGGTCTAGACTCCCATCAGCTCAGTGCTCACAGCAATCCTGAACACTTGCATGACCACTCCCCTTTGCCCAGAGACCTGAAAGCACGCCACAGTTCTCCCCCTCCTCAAGAAGCCCTAAGTGATCGTCAACAATGCTAGCCTACTACCAACACATCTCACTGCCACACTATTAGCAGAAATCCTGGCGAAACCGTTCAGCAAAGCGCCTAGCCACCCACCTCATCGAAAACCAGCTCCTCAATGCCACTTAATCTGGATTCAGGCCAAATCACACCACAGAAACAGCCTTCATGACTGCAATAGACGATAGCTGCACAATCATGGACAGAGGAGACACCACAGCCCTCATTCTTCCTGACCTCTCTACAGCTTTTGACACCATCTCTCACCCCATTTAATCTACTGATTGCATGAAACTGGCATCCAGGGACCCACTGATATACTCCTTAAGGACAGGCTAAACCCAGTCAGTCAGCCTGGCCCCCTACAGTTCAGACACTCACAACCTCAGCTGCTGAGTACCTCAAGGTTCCTCATACAGCCTGACTCTCTTCAACAACTACATGACCCTGTTGGTCAGCATCATCCCACAAACAAAATCAATGTCTTGTCCTATGCCAGCAACACACAGCTGATACTCTCCCTCTCTGGCAAAACATCTAACACTTGGAAAAAGTTCTCCTACATTACCGAAGACTCTGAGTGGATGAAAACCAATTGTCTTAAACTGAACAATGACAAAACAGAAGTTGTGATATTTATCAGATACTCCTCACCATTGGAGCCAGCAGAACTCTGACCCACAACTATCGCTCACATCAAGAACCTTGGAATAATCATGAACAACAGGCTCTCCATTACCGCTCAAGTAAATAATATCTCCGCCACCTTCTTCAGCCCTATGGAAATGCTGAAGAGGTCTTCAAATGGATCCCCACCAGCACCCCAGATTCGTCAACTAAGCCCTCATCACCAGGAAACTAGACAATCGGAACACCCTTTAAGCTGGAATTAACACAAAACTGACCAGACAACTCCAACCCATATAGAATCCAGCAGCCAGGCTCACATTCAACCTACCAGGCCACATATACATCTCCCCACTTCTCAGGGAACTCCACTGGATTCTGATGCTCACATGAGCTTTGTTCAAACTGCTCATGCACACCTACAAAGCCCTACACAACATGGGCCCAACATACCTCAAAGACTGAATCAACTTCCACAAACCCACCAGCCACCTCTGCTCAGTCGGACTTCTACCTGTGTTTGCAGTTGCGCTTGTTTATCCCATAGATATGCCGAACCAAATCCAGCTGTTGTGCCTTCTCCTGCCTCACCCACAAAGCCTAGAGGGACTGTTGCCCTGCACAACAGAGCCCTTTGTCTATTCTTGAATTCCTTAAGAAGCTGAACATGTAGCTCTTCAACTAGACCAGTCCCTAGCTAGACCCAGATTACTCCTACATCAGCACCCAAATTCCACAGCCAGGTGATAGCACCCTGTAAAAATACACAAGACAATTAACCAGTTTTCCAGTATCTGTGCCTGTTAACATGGGTTGTGCACTGCTGGGCTGTTCTCTGAAACTCTGCCTAAATCTATCTGTATGATGTATAAAGAAGTGGTTCTGTCGGGAAGGTGTCATTTGCTTTGTACTGGAGAAATCATTGTATTCACAACAGCCAGTGCTATATACAACTCTTTAAATAAATAAATACAATTTGATTTTTTGTGAAGTAACTAGGATTTATATTGAAGGTTCAACGTCCCTACTGGAGAACCAAAACTGTACTGTTTTAACACACCACAAAGACAATTATATTTTAGTCCAAAAAAATGTTTTGTATTGTACATAAATTACTGCAACGTCGATGTTTCGACCCTAGGAAGTAGTGGGTCTTCATCAGGACAAAGGTTAGGTGAATAATGGTTAACATCCGAGATTAATCGTAGAGGATTCCTATGGGATGAATAGTATAGGATCTGGGAAGGTTCAGCATTTGTAAAGGCACACCGAGCGGTTGTGGTCTAGGACAGTGTAATCAATTCCTTAGAGTCTCCACCAGCCGTTTGGAGATTGAGTGATTAAATAGACGTTGCCTGCTTCGCAATGGTTTCTATAGGGAGCAGGAGACGTGACTTTATCTTTCTGCTTCCACCGAGCTACTAGGGCGTACGAGCTGGAAACTGTCAATTTGACAGGCTGCCTCCCGTGACACGTCAGGGAAGGCAGCCTGTCAAATTGCAGTGACACTAGTCCAGGCAGTTGCACAGGCCTTAACACAAAGCCATTCTTGGGTTGTGTATTCATGCATTAATAACATTGGACAGTATTACATCAATATTGTTGCTCCTAAATGTTGCCTATTTTGCACTTTAATAACTTTATTATCCTACTTTGAATTGTTTTATTGACAGCCATGTTCAGTAATTTATGTACAATACAAAACATTTTTGGGGCTAAAATATAACTGTCTTTGTGGTGTGTTAAAACAGTACAGTTTTGGTTCTCCAGTAGGGACGTTGAACCTTCAATATAAATCATGGCCACTGGAATTATGTGATTCTGCAGCAGCAGCTTTTTTCACACAACTATGGATTTCCCGCAGATTAAATATATAAAACATAATTTTCTGCACAATCTGCGGATTTTAACCAAAAGTTATTTTTTCTAGCTCAAACTTATCAAAAGTTACAAATAACGTGGCAACATGTTTGCATGCAGTGGAGGCCCTTTGCAAAGATTAACTGGTCATCTTTCAGTTGCTTATATCTGTATTTGTTTTTTAATTGGTACCAATGAGGTAATATATTTGCCCACACAGTATTATCAAATGAAAAAATAACAAATTCATGAAGTAATACTATTTTTAAAAAAGTGCTGCATTATACAGCATAATTTTTCTTTTCTTAACGCAAAATGTAGAAAACGCTGCTGCATGATGGTGCTTTACTGTTGCAGAGTTTTAGTGGTCCTGGTTAGAAAAATGACACTTTGCCACTTGATTCAAGCTACCTTGGCTGAGGAAGGGTGTTACCCAAAAACAGGTACCAGGATGCTTGTTTGCGGTTCAGGGAAGACCTGGCTTGGCAGTTCGGGCTGGACTGTTCCCACGAGACACAGGGTCAAGACTGATTTGCATATTGCTGATTCTGAACTGAGGTGGCGAATGATGATGGATTCAACCCAGATCTGTGACTGGGGGTGAGTGTCTGAAAAGTTTCAGCGCTCCATCCATCATCTCCTTGTGTTTGCTTAACATAAACTGTGAGCCATTGTGCTCACTCACGAAGTAGGGTAATTGCATGTACTAACCCTGTCTACAATAAAGGTGATCTGAAAATTGAAGACCACCTCACATTCCATGGTCCTGAAGAACGGCAACAGACTCATAAGAGCAATCCCTAGGCCGAAACATGTCGACCCCACACTAGATGCAGTGGACCAACCACTAATCCACTCACGCACCACTTTTCCTTTTAATCATGTCCCTGTCCTGACCGAATAAAGTTTTCTTTATACAGAATAGGAGAAACATTTTTGATCACTAGCTATGCTCCAAGACTGCGAACCACACAGACAGTCTCCCTCCTGGTGGAGGTTGGTTAATCACCTGGAGAACCGAACACTCAGGTGATTACGACCTGATGATGACACTATCCACCTGCCCACACGAGCGGAGTAAACATATACAGCGCACTGTGTTAGTGTGGTTGAGAGTCTCCATTACAACACATTCTTTGCTTTGTTGGTTCTTTGTCACTAGTGATTCATTCCCCTAGGATTATTAACCATAAAAAAAATACCTTCAGGATGGTCTTCCCATTCTAACTCAAAACTCCAGAGTTCAAACTATGCAACTCTCCTGTTGGGCTGCCTGAAACAGCATCACACCGGCCCAGACATCTCTCCACTCACCCAGGCACTGGAGACTCGTGCTGTTTCGAGGCTCTGTCATAATTTTGGGTCCATATTCGACGATGAGCTGTCTCAAAGTACTGTCCACCGCTTCTGGCGACAAGTCCTCCACCCCTGCTTTTTGACCACGTGCTGTAATGCAACTTTCCACTCCCTCTTAATTTCTTCACCCGTTAGAAGTCTTTCAAGACAACTCCACATGACAATTAAATAATAATTTAAGCAATAAAAATATGCAATCTGGGCAGGGTGCTAAACTCACAATTTCTGCTCCAAGCGCTTCCTATTTTGTCAGGACCTGTGCCTGTAGGTATAGACCACCTCGGCCCCTCGATGTCATTAAGAAATGGGAACACACCCAGTGCTGTCCAACAATTCATCTTCTGTGGATAACACAGTAAGGCCCGCACTCTCGCAATACTCGTGATGGAATTTTTCCCTACGAAAGGTATTTTCCCAACATGTAATTAAAGCACCAGGTGTGTCTTCCTACCAAGTGAATGTTCTTGGTACCTTTGCTGGAAAGGGATGGGAGATCTGGTGCTGGAGCAGTGTCTGTCTATTAATGAGAGGAGAGAAGCCACGCCCCTGCTCTGTGCGGCACTCTCATTGGGGCTGTGGGGGGTTACGCTGCGCAGCCTCTTTGCACTGACTCCCGAACCCCGTCGATTCTCCAAAATACCAGGAACGTGACGTGAGGCAAGCATCTTTGCTCCTAGAGAAATCCAAACGGGTTTCAAAGCTTTCTTAAATACTACAAGGTAAATAAAAGACCAGTCGAAATGTAATGAGCTAAAACTTGGAAAGAGGACACACGTTTTAATGCTGAAAACCGGCTAGACTGTGTTTCGATCCAGCATTTACAAAGCAAATATTTACAGTCACTGAGTTGTGTGCCGGCTGGAGTTTAAATAGGGGTTTTTATTAGGAGAAGTATTTGGAAGTAAGGTGCTACTGACATGAACCAGGATAAAAGGTACGGAAAAGTCTGCAAAAACTACATTAAGCAGCGCGTGGCCATTCAGTAAATATTTGCACAGCCACGCCAACAGTGCGGAGTAAAGGACTGCCTGCAAAACACCGATAATTGTTAACTAGAACAACTTTAACTGGAATAATTATTTTTAAAGGAAATAGATAAGCAGAGATCCGGTTCAGACGCGTGGCTTTGAGGGCAGAGCCTGCTCGAGGAGCACGCTTGTGACCTACATACCAGAAGGAGGGAAGTCCGACGGAATGCTGCCTTGCCTGTGCCCTTACCTGCCTGCTTCTACACCCTACGAACAGTGACGAGGTGAAGGCTCGCCGGCTACCCCGCAGAAGGGATTCCGGATAAGCAGATTACTGAGCGGCACATCGCACCTCTGTTCTCGTGGAGCACCTGCAGCTCCTCGCGGACACTCAGACTTCTTACGAGGAGTGAAGCGATTGGCTGCTGCCGCTCGCGGCTCGGAGTCACTTTGGAGGCCGGTTTGTGTGAGCCCGGAGCCTTAAATTGCAGCCCCCAGGTGGCATGGCAGCAGAGGGGCAAGTTCCCCTTTTATTTATGGTTGCAGCCTGACGTTTCCGAGGACGAAGGCTTCTCCAGCGGGTAATGCAACAGAAAGACTAAGTGAGTAATTCTGATTTTTTTTTTAACTCAGCAAGTGGATTAAGTAAAGCTTATCTGGTAATGAGAACGGATTGTGTTAATGGATTAATTTCAAAAGCAATGCCTAGAACCGCAGGCGATACAATAGACTGAACCCTCTGGCAGCTGTCAACGCCTTACAAGGTCAACACCAATCGTGTTTACGTATTGAATGAAGTCAGCTGCGCGGTGCATTCTTGTTTGGAAGGCGCCAGTGAGGTCATAACGTAGGATGTTTCAGTAAAATATAGTTGAGGCTCTGCATTTACCTCGCTGTGTTGGGGTTGAGGTGTTGTAACAAATTATACTTACTACCGAAAAACGAGCAATTTAAAGGTAGGACATGCAATAGTGATAAACGTGCAAAGGGAAATTAGGTCTAGTGGTTGAGCTGCCCATTTACCAACCCAAGGATCTACGTTGGAGCCCCTGGTTGCCACGTGACAGAACTAATCTGATTATTTACAAGTCACTTAATTTATCTACAACTAAAGACAAAAATGGGGTACTATACATTTAAATAAACAATGCCGCCCCTTTTGATGTACGTGGTGTTGTACAGGACTCCACTTGTTCCTCAGCTACGTTCGCGCTATACAATTTATCATTGTATGCGGGGCATGGTTTTTATTCCCCCAAACAATTAACTGAAAAAAACGCCTAGATGCATCTACTTGCTTGCTTTTCATGTTTGAAAATAAGTGCTGCTTTTAGTGGTTTCATTCTGTTTTCGCATTTTGTTCATGAAGTTCACCACAGACTGCTCAGAAACTGACTGCTTGAACGGTGAGCTTCTCCCGTCAAGTCCCCAGTGTATGGACTGCATCACACTGTGAGTCAGGATCAGAGCCGGAAATGTCAAGTGCTTCAAGTTCTAAAACTCTCATTAACTGTACTTAAGCTGCTAGAACATCAAGAACATATTCTTTTCTTTTGTATTTTTTTTTAACAGTTTGGAACAAAACATTGAATATATTATTCAATGGCTACAACACAGAACCTGGTGGCAGGTATTATTGCTGCACTCAATGGCAGTTTTCAAAACAATTCCTTGGTTCCAGGCACAGTGTACACTATTGCCCACCTCCTAAGACCAGCCACCAATGTTGGTCTTAACTTTACATATCAACTTTTTTACACAGATGTGGAGAGGCAATGTGTATAATACAAATTTTTGGCTTCAAATGCCATACATAGACATGAATGGATGACAGGGGTGACGAATCTCTAGAAAGATGGCGTAACTTTCAAATGCTTTTATTGTGATTCATAAAATCCACAGCCTACGCGTTTCGCCCAACACGGGCTTCTTCAGGGCTTATCCTTTATATCCTGTAACTGAGGCGTAATTTCTCCAATTGTGGGGTCTTCGCTGTCTTCTCACTTCTGCACAGGCAAGTGTTTCCTGGACCACAAGATCAGCAATTCGTTTATTTTGTGAGTATTTTAGAAGTATTTCCCTCCTATATCAAGGGTGTCCTTACTTCCTGGATTGAGACGAAAAACTGTAACGATAGCCGTGTCGCTATCATATGCCGATTAGGGCACAAAAGGTTATCTCCTGTATCGGAGTCGTCCTTCTCGAATCCTCGTTCCGGTAAGGTGTGTCGAACGAGGATTCGAGAAGGACGACTCCGACACGGCTATTCTTACAGTTTTTCGTCTCAATCCAGGAAGTAAGGACACCCTTGATATAGGAGGGAAATACTTCTAAAATACTCACTAAATAAACAAATTGGTGATCTTGTGGTCCAGGAAACACTTGCCCGTGCAGAAGTGGGAAGTCAGCGAAGACCCCACAATTGGAGAAATTACGCCTCAGTTACAGGATATAAAAGATAAGCCCTGAAGAAGCCCGTGTTGGGCGAAACGCTTAGGCTGTGGATTTTATGAATCACAATAAAAGCATTTGAAAGTTATGCCATCTGTCTGGAGATTCGTCACTCCTGTCATCCATTCATGTCTATGTATGGCATTTGAAGCCAAAAATTTGTATTATACACATTGCCTCTCAACATCTGTGTAAAAAAATATATTATTCAAAACATCTTCCAAATCTACTTTGCAATAAATCTACATAACATCACCTTTGGTCCCTGGCATATGAACCTCCCTATTGAACTAGGTTATTTTTTTCTCTCTTTATTAGACTTATTGATAACAATAGTCATAAAAACGATCCTCTGCAAGTGGAAGAACTCAAAACATCTCTTGCCATGCACAGTGGGCGTGAGTATGCTTCATCAGTGGTGTAGACAACCTCCTCGCCAACCGGAAAGCTTCCTCTAAATTATGCAATAAACTAGATCTCAATCTTTGTTAGAAATGGGGGTCTCTAGTTGGCAATGGTTTGCACATTTGGCCAAGTAAGGACCCTTCTTACTATTCAGGGTAAGGGAGATACACTCCAAAAATAACTCCTGCTCATCCCCTTGGTAGCTTGGCACGAGCAGTCAGGCTTAGCTCAAAGGCAGTGTGTAAAGCATTTGCACATAACCAACAGTAATACAGTGAAAACACTACAAAAGGACACCACACCAGTTTAGAAAATTTCCAATATTTTTATTTTTCCAAAACAAGTCCGACATAATAAGAATCCAACATACAGTACTTAAAAAGAACTTTGCAGAAATATCTCCAAAAACACCATTCCTATGAGTCGGTGGCACCGTCTGGGGCTACCGCGATGCTGAAAACAACAGTATCGACTGTTCCAGCCGACCATGTCGGTACGGGTCAACGAAAGTGTGGACAGACTCGTGAACAGTAACTTTCTCGTTGCGGCTGGCACATTGGTGCGAGCCGGTCGTGGCAACCGTCGCAGTTGCATTGCAAAATGGAAGCAGTGCAGAGTGCGGTGGCCTCACGATGCGATGCAGGCAGCGGCTAATTGATGATCGTCCAGACGGCATTGGTGAGAGCAAAGCTTACTGTGCAGGATGAGGTGGTGTTCGATGCAGTGCAAGCGACAGAGCCAGTTAGCGGGAGCATTGTCCACAGCAGACCAGGCACATTCAGATGTAAGGAAATCTCCTCCCACTACTCTAAATGCAGCCCAGGTCTATTCAGCCCAGCTCTGACTCATCTAGGAAAGGCAGGACACACCTCAACCCCCACCACCCAGTGACTGTCTGAAGAGAATGCACATCCCCAGCCCCTGTCACTCTAAAGCCGGACAGTCAATCCACAAACCCAGCAGAGGCACACAAAATGGCTAAGCAAGAAAATACCTACTTTCTAAAAGGGGTATTTTCAAACACAGGACATAAAAATAATCTTTACTAGAATATGCATTTTTACATTCTGAGTCCAGGCATAATAAACTCCCCTTCCATTTTTGTTATGCTTATAAGATGTTATAGTAAAACCCCCGTTCTATCCTATGGGGTAGATAGCCTTTCCATAATGAAAAACGAAATGCACTGTAATTCACTACCAGGACATGTTACCCGCACCAGTGCATGTCCTTCCTTTAACATACACAGCACCCTGCCCACAGGGGTACCTTGGGCCTAATTTAGAGGTGATGTATATGTAAAAAAGGGAAGATTAAGGCCTGGCAAATGGGTCCCCTTGCCAAGTTGTCATGTTTCCCCACTACGCCACCTTTTCTCTCTCTTTCCTCCTGTTTTCTCTTCCAAGTTCTTAAATATAAGCCAGGATAACCAGTGGTGTCACTGAGTCTAGCTCTCAAGATATGCTGTATAACTTTGCTATGACTAATCAGAGCTGTCAATACTAGTTTATTCGATGTAAAGCATGAACTAAGAAGAGATTTATGCTTTTCTTATACTGTTCACGTATTACTGCTTTATTGGAATAACTACTTTCTCTCTTAAATTGATAAATACATTTTAAAAACAAACAAAGAGGATCTACCATTGTTACCTACAGGGAGTGGAGTCTAACACTACTTCTGTTTTTTTGTTCAATCAAATTATGGCCATATTCTTTAGAAGTAAATGTTTCCCCTTAATACTACTTGCGAGTACTGTAGCCACTGAAGTCTAACCTAGTTTCATACCCATCTGTTCAGCCAGAAATAAACGATTTGGCACAGGAAATTACCTAGTGGACCTGCTGAATGCGTCTCTTCAAAATCAGAATAGAAATTGGAAAGGGGCTATGCTCGCTGAATACTCCCTGATAAGTACAACATGTCAACATATAGGAACAAGTTCATCCCAAATATGCATATATTTGTATCACAGATTCAATCACATGGGTGTAATGCATGGCTATTATGTATAAAGCATACAGCCTCTAAACACATAAATCTTTTAATATGCGTGTGACCTGTTACTGCGTCTAGATTCAAGTAGTCTAATCTGTCAGACTGGTGTATGAATGCATCATAAGGTTTTCAGCTGGTACTGAGGCATTGTCTTAAAAAAAACAACCACAGGTAAGGGAGACACCTGCACAGGGGCGAGGGAGGGCGGTAGAGGTTTGCCAGATCAGTTTCACAGTTTGAACATGGAACACAAATTAACTGCATCAGGGTTGACATCGATATCACCACACCGGAGTGCATCCCACCACCAGCTCAAAACTGGAGGATGAGATGATGGGAACCAAATGGGGATAGGATGGAAGGAGTCACTTGGGGGTGAGAAGTGACCAGAACAGACTTCAGAGGCACAGCAGTATCAAGGTGAGGTCCAGGACCAGCCTTGTGCATAGTGATGCTAGGCAATGTCTCTAGGCCCTAAGACATAGCATGGAATTGCAGCCACATTAGTCTATCATGGGCCTCAGCCACTGGAAATTAATGCCTTTGTTATCTGTTACATCCTGCATCCTGTGTTACATCCTGCTTCTTTGTCCTTCCTTTCTGTTTCTCATTTCTATCTCTGCATGTCTCTATGATGTCATCTGTGTTCCAATTGTATTGGCTTGAAAGCTGGAACAGTTACATCTGGAGGCTGAGCTGAAGTCCATCTGCTCCTGGTGGGATCTTTTCTATCATTATACAATCTTATTCTATTTATCTACCTGACCTGATTTTATCCTACAATAAACCTAAATTGTTACATATACTGGATTTATGGACATCAATTTATTACAATTTTGGCGACGAGGTACAGAACCTGTGCGTGGAAAAAGACTGGTCTAATGGAGTAATAGAGATTTGCAACAAAGGAACTAAGGAACTTAAAGACTATTGGAACTACTGCAACTGAAGAATTTTTCAAGCCAAGAGGAGGAAAAGATATTTTATGAGAGCACCCTGATTGACCCCACCAGTGTCCTGTGTGATCTGGACAGCCTGTTTCCCCAGGGTGTTGGAGTTCTTGTTGCAATGTTTAGGCCTGAATCTGAAGGGAACTTAAAGATAGATGTACTGCATAATTTATGATTTGGCCTAAATCTGAAGAGAACTTAAAGAATTTAAATTTTGAATTTAAGTAGACCTCTTGCAAGAACTGTGTTCATACAAAGCTTCCAACTGTCTGACCAGTAACACACATGGTTTGGATTTAGACAAGAAAACACGCATCTACCAACTTTAGGGAAGTGCATGCGCTGTGTTTTCTTGTTCTTCAATATCTCAGAGGATGAGAAGCGTTTTGGCCCTGCGGGAGAGACAGGGATGCTGGCGGTTGTGAGCAAACGCACAAGGTACAATCTACAAATGTACAATTTTGTTGTGGGGTGCAACATTAGCGGTAATCCTAGAACAGCGTGTTTCTAGGAGTGCAACATTAGAGGAATTTCTGTGTTTCTAGCACATTTAAAGCAGTGAGTTTTTACATGTCAACGTTTTGCTTTTGAGGCAATTTTTGAAATAAAAACAAACGACTCACTTGGGCAATCGCTCGAGCACCAGCATTTTCTGAGCGTTTACTGTGACGTCTGCATCTTCATTCTGGCTGCTCATAGACGTTTTCTAGCTTTGGCGTGAGGAGAGCCACCCGGTGCAGCGTCTGTGTACGTGCCGCCATTTTGCAATGCGCATTTGCAAGCTGTTTCCTGTAAAGTGTTGATCCAAGAGAAAGACATCGCTGCATCTGACTACTCATCTCATGGCGGAACGGAGTCCTGGGGTGAGTTTAATTATCATTGTACATCAGCGGATATGTACAGCAGCGGATATGTATTGGTATTAAAACTCAACGGACAATTCACTGTTTCACGCAAATGAATTTTCGTCAGTTTTGGAGTCATTTTTTAAGCAGTTTCATTTGAGGTCATGGACTATTGTCATCTGTGAAGAAAATTGCATGGGTGATGCTTATGAAGTCTTCAGCTGAACTTCCTGTCCCAGTGATTTACTATCATAACCTCTAAACTGTGTTCAAAGAAGAAATTTCAGCGTCTTGCTTTGAACTGGAAATCTTTCTACTTATTAAAGGAAGCCATTTGTGAGAGGTCCTCGGGTGAGGGATCGCTCACCGGTGTTATAGATTTATCGTTTTGTGGAAAATTAAGACCTTTATTGTAACTTATTTTTAGAGGGAGGTGGTGGATGTTTCATATATGTATTTTTGGGGAGAACTGCGCATTATTTTATTGCCATGTATTGCTTTTCATATGATTTGCTTGCATGTGTGTACTTTGCATGTGTGTACTTTGCATGTGTGTACTTTGTATGTGTGTTCTGGAATTGATAGAACACACACGTGTCATGATGGTTGAGGTGTTTAGTTATACTACAGTGAGATAAGATATTATCATTTTAATTTTGGAAGGTGTTTAGTTATACTACAGTCAGATAGTATCGTCCTTAATGTGAGAGCCATGTTTATGCTCAACGTTGTTTGAGGTGCTCAAGTGTTTTATTTAAATCCGTTGTGGATTGCATGTTTGACATGTGCATGGATGTGTACATGTGTATTTTTGAAAGGGGCCACATTTTGTGCTCATTTATTGAGGTGCTCCACTTTTCATTGTATTTTTATGTGTTTACGGCTTGCATCTTAGGATGAGCCATGTTCATGAGATTGCATAATTTTGAAGAGTTGCCATTTTTCATTGTATTTTTATGTGTTTACGGTTTGCATCTTAGGATGAGCCATGTTCATGAGATTTCAATATTTTGAAGAGTTCTAGTTTCTTTTGCTGAACCACAATGTGCTCTAACTTTGTTAGAGGAGTTCAGGTATTCAGGATTTGTGAGAGTGAGAGTTGTTCTATACTAGGATGTGTACCGCTTTAGCGCTCTATTATATTAGAGGAGTTTCATTTATTTTCAATGTGAAGAGCCGCAGGTTGCTCATTTGTAGAATAACAAGTGTTTGCTATCTTTGATGTTTAAAGAGCCGCTGGTTGCTCTTTTGTAGAACTTCTTGTGTTCGCTATCTTTTATCTAGTTATTGAACCACTTTTAAGTGCTCTAAGTTTAGAGGTGTTCATGTTGTTGTGTGTTTTAAGAGCTGTGTTTTTGCTCTGTGATATGGATTCTGTGCCATGAGGGTTACAGTATTTTCTATTGTACTTTCGCTTCGTTTTTTGTTGTTCTATCTCTTTCTTTTACTTTACCATAATTCTTCCTGTGTATATGCTATTAGTTCTATTGTCTATGTTTTATCCTCTTTTGTTTTCTTATCTTATTTCATTTTGTCAAGGGGGGAGATGTGTTACATCCTGCATCCTGTGTTACATCCTGCTTCTTTGTCCTTCCTTTCTGTTTCTCATTTCTATCTCTGCATGTCTCTATGATGTCATCTGTGTTCCAATTGTATTGGCTTGAAAGCTGGAACAGTTACATCTGGAGGCTGAGCTGAAGTCCATCTGCTCCTGGTGGGATCTTTTCTATCATTATACAATCTTATTCTATTTATCTACCTGACCTGATTTTATCCTACAATAAACCTAAATTGTTACATATACTGGATTTATGGACATCAATTTATTACATTATCCCTTTGATTTTCATGCCAGCCACTATTTCCCTTATTAATGTTCTCTTACCATTTCCTTCTCTACTGCTTACTCCAGACCAATTGCCTCTAGTAGGCTCTATGAAATGAAGTTAAAATGGCGGAGTCAGGACTATTGGTAAAGTCCTTTAATCATCTTCCATCCCACAGGCATACATGCCGCCCGCAGAACCACCTCATCTCCACGTTCCAGGTTCCATGCAGGGAACCAAAGAACAACACTAACCCAACATATCCCCCTTCCTACAGACAAATACATACAAGAAAATAAACACAAGAATTACATAGCAAAGTATGTGGTGAGGACATAGAATCAAAACATTTTGTAATAGCAAAACTTAGCAGGACGTGACCTGGTCTTGACGGATGCTCCAACAGGGGTAACTGAAATCGAGCTTCTCCTGGAAAGAATGGGTCTTGAAGAATTCAAAGGATGTGTGTGAGTCAGCAAACACCATTAGACTGAGCTGGGTCAGGGTCAAAATGCACACCCATCTTCCTCCCATCATATTCCACTGCATAAGACCCTAGTGGGACCACAAGAACGACACTATCCCAACACTCTAGAAGTCAAGGGTGCCGCAAAGTAGACACACGTGACACAATATAACTGGACTTCTCAGGAAATTATACATTTCACTGTCTCCTTTTTGCCTAGTGCATTCTTGAGCATTGTTTGAAAACAGAGGGATATGGAAGAAGTAATTTACTAAACACTTAAGGTAATGCTTGTGTCACTAAAATTGAGATTTTATTATCTGCATATCTGTTGGAAAGTGGGTTATTAGTAGTGGTAAATGTATATCTACCACTGGCAATAAGACCACTACCATAAAATAGGGCTCAGTTCAGGTCTTAGAAAATGATTCCCATGCTCAACCCTTGGTAGCTTGGCTGTGAGCAGGCAGGCACACACACTTAACTTCAAAGACAGGTATGTAAAGCATTTACAGACATAAATTCAGTAAATAATTAAGACACAGCACACAATAAAAACCGAACACCAATTTATAAAAATAGGATCGATTCTTATCTTTAAAATGACACCAAAATAATAAAAAAAATCCAGTGTAGGGAACTGGAGATATGAATTTCTTAAGATTTAGAACTCTATAGCACATAGAAATCTATAGTGGCTATTGGGACATCGAGTTGCGCTAGACCAGGTCAAATTGTCAGGCCAACCGCGATGGAGCCCTGCGCATCAACCCCTTGCAGTAGGTCTCAGCCAAAGTCTTTACCTTCTGACTTATATACTTTTCTGGAGCTTTTCTTCCTAGAGAACCCCGAAGCTGGTAGCCAGTCAGGATTTGGTGAGGGTTTGCCGACTTTCCTTGTGACGAGCTCCCGGTCAAACTTGTGGAAGTCTGACCTCCAGAAAAGGGGTGGGCAGCAAATTCCGTTCCGCTTGCGGAATTAGCAACATTTTGGCAATACTGCGTTCCACGGGGAATGCAGAATTGCAGAAAATTCCACGATCCGCAGTGGAACGGAATTTGTGGGCATGGTGATGGTGAGTACATTAGAGGTATTGCACAAAAAGGTGGCATCTTCTTGGGTAAATATGCAGGGCAGGATTCATTCTGGCACGATGCTCATGTCACAAAAATTAAACCTCAACAGGAAGCACTTACAGATATAAATAAAGCAGGTGCCCGAGTTGAAGCTCAAATTCAGTAACGCATTAACCAACCGAAAAAATTGTGATTGTCATCGAGGCTAAGCAGATGTGCAATCTACCCATGTCCATTGTGGAAGGTGAGCTGTCTAATCCTCGATGTAGGTCTTTGCATTCTTGATGTTCTCGAGCATAATCCTCATTGTAGTTCCTGTGACCAGGAGGTTCTTTCTCCTCGTCTGCTGCTGAGATCGTGCTCTGACCTTTTATACAAAGGAGGCATGTGGCGTATGGTAAAAATGTGTATAGAAGATATATGGCCGGGTAAGCTGTTTGTAAATGAAGTGTGCGAGTGAGGGAGACGTGCCTACAGCGGAGTGCCCCATAAGTGCATTTCAGGGGATGCGTTTCTTATGGCAAGACTTTACATGCACTTGTAAGGGAGATCTGTACGTGTGTGTGTTCAAGAGAGAGCATGAGTGCGGAAGAAAGTCGGGATGAGAAAAGGAGGGTAAGAAAAGAAGAAAAAAAGACTAATCTGAAAAGAAAGAAAGCAAGGGACAAGAAGAAAGAAGGAGTGGGTGAAAGTGTGAAATCAGGAAACAAAAAGGGAAACGAAGCAGGATAATGTAAGGAAGAATAAGAAGGTTGAATCAGCAAAGAAAGAAAAAGGAGGAGCAAGAGAAAAGAAAGAGGCGAGGCGAGTAGGGGGAATGAGACAAGGGAATGCTTAGGATAAATAGGGCAGGCAATGAGAGGAGGAGGATGAGAGGAGTGGGATGAAAGAGTGGAATGGTAAAGGTGAGGGAAATTGAGGTAAAGCAAGCAAAGGCTGAAAGAAATCGAACAAGCGAATTAAAAGGAAAGTGGGAGTGTGCACAAAAGAAAAAAAGAACTGAAATGGAAAACGAGAGGGAGCAGTGGTAGAGAGACTGGAGGTGCGATAACTAGAACATTAATCCTGACCTCATTCATCACAGACACGCACTTCATTCAGCACAGAGCTCACACCACCGCGGTCAAGGATTCCACTCAAGAACTTGCAAAGAAGAGGGGGGAATAATGAGAACAGAGCATTTCACAGCCACGGAAATAATGCACCCAGCGGCGAAGGGGTGGGAGCTATCTGCAGACCATCGTGCACTGCATAATGCCAGCCTCGGGGTGGGGGCTGCATTCACCCATGAAGTGAGACAGATGGGAAAAACCCAGAATCGTAGAAACAGACACACGCACACGCACACGCACAAATGCACATGCGCAAGTAGGCACATGCACACACATGCAGACATACGTCACACACAGACAGGTACGCACATAAAAATGCGCAACACACACAGATGAACAGACGCGCACAAGCAAAAATGCAGGCACATATGCATTTACACACATGTACAGACATGTACACACATCCAAACACATACACACAGGCACACACACACACACATATGTACACATACATATGAACACAAGCACACACACACACACGCGCACAGGCTTATAGTCACACACAGACATGCAGCAGGTTAAGCTTAGCTCAAGCAACACACGTCGCATGTACAATGCACCTAGCAGCATTGCAGGATTACCTTACACACAGTGCAGGTCGAATATGGGCAGCCACAATTCCATTCAGCACATAAAAAAAAGAAATGGATGAATGGATAAATATACAGGGCAGGATTCATTCTGACAAGGTGCTCCTGTCACAAAAATTAAACCTCAACGGGCGGAACAAGAAATTCAGCGAGCACGTGGAATTCCGCGTGCTCACTGAGATTAGTTGCCGTTTCGCAGAACTTTGCGTAGCGTGACTACGCAAATTCCGCCCACCCCTACTCAAGAGCTTTTCATCCAGATGAACCAGAGATCCAGGCTGGCACGCTGTTGAAGGTCGGCTGCTTGACTCTCGTGGTTGGTCCCGGTCACCTCTCATATGTTCAGACTTTGAAACTTTTAAGGAGCTTTTTCTTGCAGGCTCCCTCAATGCTCTTCACCAGACCGGATTCGGTGAGGGTTTGCCAACTTGGGTTTTAGCCTACTACTGGTCAAACTCTGGTAGTTAGCCCTCCGGAGCTTTTCAGGGGGACAAACCTGGACAGCTGGCCGGCTCGCGGTTGAGGGTCGCCGGCTTGGCTGGCCAAGTCATAGTCGGTCCACTTGAGGAGCTTTTTTCCAAAGTTGCTCTAAACTTCTCCAAACTTCTGGAACTTCTTCCTGAAGTTTCCCACAGGGTCCCAACGTGTCCAACAATTCCTCCAAAGGTCTGGAAGCTCCAAGATGGTCCTTACAAGTTTGGTACTTCAGTTCCCACAATCCACCTGGACAAAACCCTTACAAATCCACTGGTAGTACTTCAGGCTGAGTATTCTTGGTGGTGATGTTCCAGGTGACCTCTGTTAACCTGTAGCTTGCAGGGAGTTTTCTCTTAAGTCCCTTTGAAGCAAGGTAGTCCACAGTGCTGTAAATCTAGGTTGTGCAGCAGACTCAATCTTCAGAGTGCAGGGCCTGGTTGGTGCAAATCAAACGTCTCAGAATGGGCCCTTCTTCTTTCTTGAGTTTCAAGTAGCAGAACTGAGAGGCTATGCCCCAATCAGATACTTATTCCAAGTTCTCTGGGTCACGCTGAAGGGCACTCCTGTTCAATGAGGTGCAGGGTAACACCTCAGGGTATGACCACTTCCTCCAAAGTGTGGCACTATATTCTCCCAGAGAGCACCATTTCTGCAAAATTCATCATGGTTGATTTTCCTGCGGATGAAGTAGAGCTCACTAGGCCAGCCTAAAGGATGGCTTCATCTGCATAGGTCCATTTCCCCTTACATCTGGGAATTCCTGCCATAATCCTGCCATCTGGCCGGGGCATAGTGTAGAGGTGTAAATGAAACTGGTTTCTCCAGCCTATGCCCTCCTTCCCTTGAAGAATAATATTTACTACCCCTGCCCCTTGCTCTGGCATTCCTACTCCCAGCAACCTCACCCCCAGGGGTCATTTACCGCCTCTTCAAAGGAGTCTGGCTAATCCACTTAACTTTGACCTATCAGGACAGACCACTGGAAGGCTGAATTTTGGCTTATAGACAAGAAAGTCATATAACTTCTTGTCTGCACACTTTAGAAGAAATTCCACCATACCATATTGTTGGATTTATCCATACCATTCTAGGAAGTCTTTGAATTATATTTTTATGATTCTCCTACTGGGATATATTAGTTAATAACTTCTTGCCATGTTAACCCATGTAGCAGCCGATTTGCAATGGGAAAAATTACTTGGGCCATTTTTCCAACACCAGGGCTTATAAAACATATTTTATAATAACCCCACGTTTATCCACATGACCCCACCACCTCTTGAACAGCTAGGGGAGACTTTAGGGGTGCTGAGTAGATACAAATACCGCAGATCCTCGCTCCACAATGCTCCTAGCACAAATATCAATTTTGTGAAGAAGATCTTTACAATTTGGGGAGTGAAATGTGCAATTTCACTTAACCCAGGGCATATGAAACTCATTTTTATAAGGTTCCTCCTTATAAATAACTGACTGGGTCACCTAGGGGAGACCCTGGGCGCACCTAATATTCCCACACATTATCAATTTGTAGGTGCCACAAACACCAAAGTCGAATTTGGATACAATTTACATTTTAAAAGCAGTCCTGCAACTCGGGGCTGCTTTTAAACTTTTAAACCATAGTCTTCTGCAGTTTGCACATGCAAGTGCAGAAGGGCCTGCTGGCCTCTAAATTGCCATGCCCTATTATACTAGGGACTTAAAGGTAGTTTTAATCCTCTGCTCTATTATGTACTAGGGTCTTATAGGGGAGGTCATTCCAATCATAGGGGTATCCTAGCCCATACTGTACACTGGTGTATGTAGGTATTTTCACTGTATTCTAAGTGTCTCTAACAGCATAGCACTGGCCCTGGGCTTGATTAGGCAGAGCTCAGGGTCAGTCGGAGTCAGTTACCACCAGTACCAATCAGTAAAAAGGTTAGGGTAGTGCCCAAGGCACAGAATTAATTTTCAACATTATCAAAGTTAAAAACTCCACAATTTTGGCCTCTTTGGACATCCACTAAATTTCTCCACTGAGCCCAAAATGAAACTAAAGCACATATGCATTCATTATCAGTGCCCCAGTGTCAGATGCAATCATTTTTTCCACCTGTAGATAAAATTCACGCAGAGCTGCTCATTTATGGGGTGTGATGATTATCCCCTATGTTGAGTTTTGCCCTAAAATGGGGTATAGAATGCAGCATTTTGTGCTCAGTGTACCAAAATCTGCATTGCCCTGGTACATTTTGGAAAAGTTTGACCTACCCTAAATTTTGTTGCAGACTATTGCAGGGATGCTGCATTTGCTGTAAACCCGGAATTCCAACATTTACAGTAAAATAAGTTAATGCACATAATGGCATTTGAAGAGGGACTGTTGGTGAGGGCCTAAGTCATGTGCTTTATTTTTGTAAACTTTACAAAGGTACAAATTCAGGTTCCAACTTAATGTCGTCTTGTTTGCCTTGTCAAAAGAACTCACACATCTTGGATAGCACACATCTATTTATAAGGAGCACAGCTACTAGCTGCATGCCAGCATCAAATAATGAATGAAGCAACTGTAGCACACAGACTCTTTCTGGTCTTTTAATATTTAAACATTATGGATTTACATGGTTTGCAAGTTTACACTTGTATGTTGTGGTCATGTAATTTATGTAAACCTATGTAAACGGAACACTGTATGCAATCCAGCTTTGTAAATACTTGTAGGTATGTTAATGCCAAGAAAGTTTTGCATTATTGCAGATATACTCCTATTATGTAATGGAAAAAAACCTGTGAGTACCAGAATGCAAAGAAATAGCAGGATGCAAAGAACTATCCACATCTGTCATGGGAACAAAGATATCTCTGCAATGTCACCATGTTTAACCATTCTCTGCACTATGGGATGCAAATAATGCAGATTCGTTCTCAACCCTCATGGTGTTCAAACGTATAATTTGGTAATGCTGGGAAAATATGCCATTCATGAAAATGTATATATAAAAATATATATATATATATATATAAAAAAGGGTGGTCCTAGACAGCACTCTAAATATCAATAAATGTGAATCTTGATTTTTCACAAAACAATGAATCAGATTGAATCTGTAACCAAAGAGGGGAGATATAATACTTGCATTATGTATGCAGTAAACCCAACACAACTATTTTAATGAAAAACATGTAACTAATAATCACATTTATATCACAATTTTTATTTACATATTCATAAAGTGGTTACTGGGAAGGAAGGAAAGAAGGGAAAGGGTGCTCAAGTGAATTAGAGAGAAGAAAGGCTCAAGGCACAGGATTAAGGTGATTATGTACAACAAAAGGACAATTTAAAGTTGCACAAAAAACAAAGCCTACCCATACAATTCTATATACATTATTATATAAGGGGCAAGGGAATAAATGGTATAGGCCTCAAAATAAAAGGGGCGTAATCGTCGACGTTTCGACCCTGGTGCAATACGGGAAATTCACGACCTCTGCAGCGGGTCTTCTTCAGGACAGTAACGGGTGAAGGAGGGGGAGGGGGGTTTGGAAGGACCACAGAATTAATGTGGAGGTGTATCACGCCAATTCGACTGGGCGGGCCACCTCTGATCGGTGCGTCCGTTCAGATCCAATTAGGAAGGGATGATATGGATCGTGTTTCAAAAGGAATCGTTCCGGGTCTGGTTGCAAGACTTATATAAGGTCATTTGAGGGGGAACCACTGTAAGTAGGACCTGATTGATGTTCATCAATTGCGTGAAAAAATCACTGGCACAGGTTATTAATGGCAAGGCGAATTCAAGCGCATATCGCCTTGCCATTAATAACCCGTGCCAGTGATTTTTTCACGCAATTGATGAACATCACTCAGGTCCTACTTACAGTGGTTCCCCCTCAAATGACCTTATATAACGATTCCTTTTGAAACACGATCCATATCATCTCTTACTAATTGGATCTGCAACTTCACAGCTTCTCAGAACCGATGCATCACCCGATTTCTCATCATAAGCCCCGAAGTTGTCACGACAGGATCTCTCCCTGCAGCATCACCACACCTCAGAGCTGACGCATTCCATAGCTTTGGCTGTGCAACGCATCTTCGATGTAGATCCACATAACTTTCTGCAACCAAGATTTAAGGTAATTTGTTCAGAAGGACTAACTAGGTCCTTGTAGCCGGCCCAGACTCCATCGCAATCATCCTGAACATGTAACTTTGCTCCAGTCCAGCGCAACCAGATATCCACAATTGGCGCCTTGTGCTTTATGGCGCTATATTACCTAAAAACTGTCAAATTCAGTAACTCCAGTTCTACAGATTGGATTTTTGTCATTTTGGTCTTGCTTTATTTATAAAAAAATGCTCTACTGTAAATCTGTTGCTCAAATACTTTACACATTGCCTGTAAGTTAAGCCTGACTGCTCTGTGCCAAGTTACCAAGGGGGTAATAAATAAATAATAAAAAATATCAGCATTTGTAAAGCACATAGCTACCTCCGGAGAGGTGACCTGGCGCTGGGGGCCGTCGGGAAGATTAAGCGCGCTATTGCCCAGAGTCACATGGTGCTGGGCCAACCTGCCGCCGGCGATGGAACCGTGAACCCCGTGGTCCGGAGTCAGGCACCCTGGCTGATGCGCCACACCTCTTCCACAGGTTAACTTGGAATTTGCGTGTACCTCATCCTGACAGGTATTGTGGTTGCTGCTTGACCAGGGCTTAAACCCCAATAAACCAGTGACCCATTTTCTGACAGCAATTATGGGGCGCTCCCAAGAATAAGAAGTGAATAATTGATACGTTGGCCAGAGAGGCCAAGATACTTTTTTTTTGTTATGCATGGGTGCCTCGATCTTACCCAGGGCTTTCACATCCTATGTTTCTTTAAAAAAAAAAGAAAACAGCGCAGGGAGTCCATTCTTACCCGGTTCATGTCTTTTTTATTTATTCATTTAGTTTATTCGTTTTTTAAGTGGGTGCCAATGTGGGGCACACACAACAACATGGCTGGGGGTTGTGGGGACAGCCCATGGTCCTGGTGGCAGCACCAGCTCACCTCCAAGCACCCATCCTGGCCAGCTGTATTGCTATGCTCCTGCATGCGAGGAAAAGTTTTTGTATCTGCCCTGCTATGTTTCCTGCTTAGGCTGGGGTTCTCGGGACATTGCCTTAGATCAGACCCCCTGAGGCTTTGAAATGGCTTGGGTAGGGAGGGTAGCATGCCTCCTCAGAATTAAGATGTACATAAATGGCTCAAACCCTAGGGGATAGAGTCTGCGAGACCATTAAAAGGCTCAGGGAAGCGAGCCGCATACTTCCTCCCCATTAAAATTAGTTGCGCACCCCCTCCCTGAGCCCAGAGAGTAGATTACACATGAGACATGGGTCCCATGTTCACTGTACCACTGAATCCAGACTACAAGACTTGGGTCCCATGTTCATTGTGCCATAGGAACCAAGCTATGAAATGTGAGTCCTGTGATCACTGTGCCACTGGAACCAAGCTACACAAGAATGAAGAGACCCAATCAGGGCAAACCAGTCTTGGGTTGCTTGTTTTCCTGTTCAGGCTTGGGTATCTTGTTTTACGGTTCTCCTGGCCTGGCAGTCCGGGCTAGACTGACCTACTGGAGCAGGGCCAAGACTAATTTGCATATGACTGGTTCCAAATTGAGGTAGCATGTTAGACAAAAGAACGATGGGTCAGAATGTTACCCAGAGCGATTGCCAGTGGCTAAAAAAATTACAAGCATTCCTCCCAACAACTGTTGTGTGTTTGATGCATTTTATTGTTAAATAATAGATAATGAGTGGGCACAGTAACCTTGGTTTGTTTACTGTTATTTTTATCCTAGCATCATAATTGCATATAGTATTGGTATTGCTGATCTCGCTGTCTCAAGCACCTGCAATGGCAGCATCTAATTTTAAGGCTTGCATGCAAGCACTAGCTGAGTGGATGGACGCACGTTGCCTAAAACTGAATGGATCTAAAACAGAGGTAATGGTGGTGGGAGGAAACAACTTGAGTTGGTCTCCAGATTGGTGGCCGACGTGTCTGGGTCCCACACCTGTTCCCTGTAAAGAAGCCAAAAACCTGGGTATATGGATGGACCACACTCTATCCTACGAAGGCCACATTCGTTGCCTCGTTGGAAAATGTTTTGGAGTCCTGAAAACATTAAATCGCACCCTGGATTTACTCCCGTTGGAGGCCAGACGCACTATGACCCAGGCGTTGGTGACCTCCCGTATGGACTACGGGAATGTCTTGTTCCTGGGTGCTACAGAACACAGTTTAAAGCGCCTACAGGTCCTCCAAAATACAGCAGCTCGTCTGGTATTACGACTCCCCAGAAGAGCAGCATCAAAACCAGCATTATCGGCTCTACACTGGCTATCGATCAAGAAAAGAGTGATGTTCAAAGCCCTCCTAATGTGCCACAGGATACTCCAATGTAAAGCCCCTCCCTATTTGCTTGATCTAGTACTTAGGTATGAGCCAACCAGAGTCCTAAGATCAGAGGGAATGGGTTTGTTGACGATTCCCCGTGTAAAAAGAGCAAAACTAGGTGGTCGCTCTTTTAGATATGTAGTGGCAAAAAACTGGAATGCTCTCCCCACATCCCTAAGGCTGGAAGAATCTGAAACAAAATTTAGAACAATGCTAAAAACGTACTTATATAAACTATAAGCAGTGGGACAGGCGGTGGGTGTTGGGAGGTCTGTATGTCTCTGATAAATTGCTCTCTTCAGCGCGGGGACATAGGGACATACATTGTTTGCTCCTGTTGTAACTTCATGCATTACTTTTCGTTATTTAGATTCTACTGTAAAATGAATAATTAGGTGACATTTTTCAACAAAAATGTGTGAGAACACCTCTATCCCACCTCCAAACGCTTGTGAACAGGATAGCGACAGTACTCCTGTCCAGCTTTCCCGCAGTCCCCTACCCTCTGGTGCCTGTCTACCTGTTCTCCTGTTTGTGCCTTCTCTGCTCGTTTCTTGCTCTGTTTTGCTTGTTCTGCCCTCTGATTTGCATTTTTCTGCCCTCTATTTTGCCTATTCTGCTCGTGTTCTGCCCTCTGTTTTGCATTTTTTTGCCTACTATTTTACCTTTTCTACTTTTTGTCCTGTTATCTGTTATGCCTTTTCTGCTTTTTTTTCAGTCCTCTCTTAGGGCTTTTCCATTATTTTTTTCTGCCCTCAGTGTTTCCCTTTTCTGCTCTGTTTTGCCTTTTCTGTCATCTGTTTTGCCTTTTCTGGTACTTTTTCTGCCCTCTGTTTTGCCTTTTTCTGCCTGTTTCTTCCAGCCGTTTCCTCAAGACCTGGGTTTTCGGTGAAGATCTCTTACCCCAGCGCCCAGATACCCCCAGGAGTGACAGTGCCGCGCTCTACAAAGGCTGATTGATTGACTGATATGGGACTGTAATTAAACCATTTACAAGGTTTAGCTCTCCGATTAGTTTTTCTTCCTCAAATTCTCTTCTGTGTTAAAAATACGGTTATGCACTTAGATATCTTGTAACTATTGCTCACTGATAATCATCAATTATGAGTTTCCTCTACTCTACAACTGTTTCTCACAGCGAGGTATGTGCTGTCAAAATGCTTAAAATATCAAAAAGGTGTTTCCTATTGTAAATGCTATGGTGAGGATGCTGCAAAAAAGATCAGATTTTTATTTTTAAATCAATTTTTTCAAGTGGCTCAGATCTGTTAAATTATTGTCAAGTTGAATACATACATTGCTAATGTTTCTTCAAGAAAGATTGGTGGACTGGGGTTAATAATAGTTTGTTGCAATTAACTGCAAATTAATCATTCATTTTTGTCAATATTAAAACTATAGGATTCTCATAACAAAATGTATTAATGAGAAAACATATCTGAGCAAGTTACAATTTGTTGCAAAGAGATTGCTTTAGGAATGGCCTTTTATTGCACATGGGCAGATCTCTTCACTTGCTTCCAGTGACCATAAGGGTCAGAATGAAGACCTTCAGCCTTATGTTATGGATCCTTACAGGGGACTGCTCTTAGGCCCCCGTATATGTATCTGTGCCTGCAAGGAGCCTTTGGATCCTTACAGTGGCCTCAAAGGGGGACAGGAGTGTTTGTGTGGCAAGTCAAACGCACCAAAACCAATAACCAATTACTATGAATGAGGAAGGCTCTGAGCGTCGTCAGGTTTCCGAAAGGGCTTATGATGTCTTTGCTTGCCACCTTTATGTGTTGCGTTACTTACTGTTTTCGGGCTGAAAATGCAGGACTCCTTTTGACTGTTAATGCTTAAAGAAAGCACTAAATAAGTGTGCTATCAAATTACCAAAAATGTGTTCAAAATGTATTTCCACAAAGCTCTGGTCTTACAAATTCTTGGAAATCAACTCCCAAGGATAGCCATGTACTATCTACCAATACAGACTGTTCAAACCTCATTATTTAAATATGCATTCAGAATTGCACACTTGCCTTCATTATTTAGTCAAATAAAAAGATGCCGCCTGCTTGTCAAATGTAGTACCGCTTTTTACTGTTTACTACTTTCTATTTGCCATTTCACGGTCGGCGTGCAAGAGACCACACAGCAGTCAGCCGGAATAGTTTTTTGTTACAAATCCATTAATAAACACGGGACAATACGGGCTTGATACACGGTAATTGCGATAAGCTATGTCTGCAGCTACTTTCCACACTCTGTTTGATCAGTCGTTTGTTTATTTTTCGTCCCTTTTTTTATAGTTTACCCAGACAGAACTGAACATTTTCGGGATGTTTCAGTTAAATGAAACTGCTTTATATGTTGGTGCCAATACACATCTTGAAATCACACTCCTAAACGAACTAGCGTTAGTGAATCCCAATTCACCGTCGCTTGAGGTAATGGCTTATGGTGTTGGGAAACCTTGCTTTACCTCCAGGTTTAGGATTAAAGTTTGTGTTACCTTGAAACAAGGATCTCGCAACACCGTGACAGTGTCTCCACATTCCGGGGGGGGGGGGGGGAGGGGGGGGGGGGTACTTGACCCCATGAAGAGTTGGGGTGGAAGCGGCTTGTGCAGAGGCAACAAACAAGAACGGAACAGCATTTTTCTGCCTTCTTTTTTGCTCATTCTGCTCGTGTTCTGCCCTCTGTTTTGCCCACTATTTTACCTTTTCTACTTTTTGTCCTGTTATCTTTTCTGTTTTTTTTCCAGTCCTCTCTTAAGGCTTTTCCATTAATTTTTCTGCCCTCAGTGTTTCCCTTTTCTGCTCTGTTTTGTCTTTTCTGCCATCTGTTTTGCCTTCTCTGGTACTTTTTCTGCCCTCTGTTTTGTCTTTTATGCTTTGTCATTTTTGCAGAGGCAACAAACAAGAACGGAACAGCACATTTCTGAGCTTCTGGTTCCTGTCAGCACAGAAGCACACCAAGGGCTGGACATTTGCAATGCAATGGACCCCCAAGTATGGCTCGTGGGAACTTCTTCCATCACCCAGGCCACTTTAAGGGGTGACGAGACTCATACCATGCTGAGTAAAAGCGTCCGGGTACCAGAAGGGGACTGCTCTAGTGGCAGGGCCCAGAAAGGCAAATATGTGGAGAAAAGGAAATGTGAAGGTAGAGTCAACTTTCAGCTCATCTGCACAAGATAAATGGTGCTTGGGCATTTCTCCTCTAGATTCTGGTGAGGAGTAGCAAGAGTGTTTTGGAACTCTGTGTCTCTGGAGTCACTGGCAAGCAAAGCTGCAGTAGTGCATAATGATTCGTCTAACTCATAAGGGAAAAAGCAGGACAAAGCTACCAGGATCACTGCAGCAGGGTCCATACAGATTGTGTTCGCTCAGGAACGGAGCTCCCGCTTACATGCCGACTCCTTGGCAGGTAGGCGTCCACCGACTGCCAATGAGTGCCATAGCACCTTCAGAGTTCAGAAATACAACCAGTCAGGTTGGGGCAGAGTTTATTCTCTGAGAGACTATGGCAGGTAGAGCATGCTGTATCCTACTGTCAAAAAGCACTTTTGGCTGGTACCTATATGGCATCAGAGATTTACGTTCTCCAGGGGTCTACTTGGAAAGAGAAACCATGTCTATTCTCTCTGGACAGATCATGAAGACAGGTAAGCAAATAAACAGAAGTAGTGTTTATGTCTGGTCCCTGCTGACTCTCTGTGCTAAGAAGCTATCCTCCATCTTGTATTCTCTCACCACAAAAAAATGTATTCACGTTTATCAAAGGGTACTCTACTTGACAAGGGCCCCAACGGTGGTTACGATCAGCCTTCCTTAAACACTCTTTCTATTTTATATGATTATTATTACAGATGCTATCTAGATAACAATTGCAAATATATAAATCCATTTAAATATGTGTCTCTTTAATCCTAGAAAAAATAAACTCTATTTGGGCCCATTTATCAGGGGGGGTCACTAGTCCTCACTAATTCAAGTGCAAGTAGGCCCCTCCCCAAGGCACAGCTACCGCCTGGCACAGCTGAACAAATGATGCCAAAAGAATATTGGGTGGGGAAGCCTGCTTTAGGTGTCTTCAATCCTAGAGTAAGTACACCATGGACATTACTAGGGAGCACCAGACTAGTGTGCAGTTTAAAGGTTTCAAACTCAAGGTCAGTGGGGGATCCTCAGGAACAAAAGAAAAATGGTGGGAATGCACAGTCACTCAGTCGGGATCTTTCTTCTTCACAATCCAGTGTGATGCACGTTTTCTGAGATGATAGTACTAGCTAATCAGTTCTATCACTAAGGATATTAAACCGCACTTCGAGTGATATGCTCCTGAATAAAAAACAAAATGAGCAGTGTGAGAATCTGTGAAAATGTACATATAATTTTTAGGCATATTGGCTTCCCATCAAAAATGCAGTTTTAATTAAGCTAGTTCCCTAATCTACACAATATGAGGCAGTCGAGTATAGTCCTTGAAGACCCATGTGTCAGCTATTACCTCAGATAAGTTTGATGTGTGACTTAATTCCTGTGTAAAAGGGCAGTACAGGAGGAGTTCCAGAGAAACCGCCCAACCACTGGCTACTGCAATCCAAAGGTATCCCTAAATCTTGAAAGAAAAAGGTTTAGACTTTAGTGCAACATTTACACTATGCTAAAAGCTTAAGTTAGACAATGTATTCATTTTCTGGTAACATTCTCTTTAGGCCAGGATGAAAGGCATGACAGTGTCTGAAGTTAATATTAGGAATAGAAGGGAGGGGCAATGAATACAGTTTGCTCCTCGAGCATGTATCTGCTTCACTTTCCATGGCCCTCGCTAGATCTATATCCTTTCAGTCGTCTGAGATTTAAATGTCATGCTGGTCTCTCATTCGCCACTGGTCCATACTGATGCTTGAATCAACAAGGAACAGCTCATGCTCTTCATCTTTGAAAACAATAAAACAATGGGGCATACCACGTGTTCTCTTGTAACAGGAAAATGCAAGGGGGTTCTCCATCTGATAAAAGTTTGGCAAAAAATAGGCCAAATAGTGCATTTCAGCAGGACAATTTTCAAATAAATATACTCAAAACCATTGGCTTTGCCAGGTTCCATCTAAACCTCACATAGCTAGAAACCTTGGTTTCTAGGTTTCTACTTGCAACATGCACCCGGAAACCTCTGTCTCCAACTCACCTGCAGCAGCAAAGTACCATATGCTGAAAGTAATATTTGGTCCTACCTCCAAGTGCACATAGCTAATTCCTTGATAATTGCTCTAGTAACGAGCAATCTTGATTACTGAGCTATTCCACTTCTTTGCCAAGTCAAGCATTTGCAACCCTACACATAGCTAATACATTTTGCTGTCCTAACTTTCTTCAGCTTCATCAGATTGACTCCCCCTGGCCAGTACAGAAAACAGATCGAATACATATGTCCATCAACACAGCATTTTCCAAACTGATGACTATATCCTTCGAAGGTAAATTGGCCTTTTCTGTCACATTTAATAAAAAAAATGTCCTATCAATATACAGTGTCAAAATCTTTAAACATTTCCGACCGCCTCAGCATCTCCATGTACCACACCTAGCAGTAGTGAGTGATTATCCATGACATTATGGAATTAGAAGCATTGTTTCTTTATTTTTAGGAGAATGTAGAGGAAACGTTCATTTTAGAGATGTTATATTTTCTAATTGGCTGTGTTCAATTACATTCAAGGCAGTGCCAGCATTTGTGAACATTCAAGCCATGTCTAAATGTACAATAGTCCTGACCCACATTGATATATGTAATGTTCTGCTATATTTAATATTTATAGCCTGCAGATCTACATGTGCATAATTTAATTTGAAAATTATGAGTAATTAATGCTGCAAATTCCTTGTTTAAACCACACACTCAAACATAGGCTAGGAAATAGCCCTAACCACTGCCGAAGTATCACACATTTGAAGAATACCTGAATGAAAATGAGAACCTTGCTTCTCAGTCATTTAGAGAGACAGAAGTCCTGTCAGTACAAATAAGAAAATGTCAGACCCAAATTAAATAATTTGGAAATATAAAAGAAGAAACAATCGAAGTTTTTTCTCTGTAAAAGAAGACATTCAGAAATATAACTCACTTGGATAGAAGCGGATCTGCTAACATTCACTTCCACAGCTAAAGGACTACGACTTCCGTAAGGAAATGCAAAAACTCCATCGCCTTTCATTGCAATTACCAAACTTACCCATTTATTATAACCTACATGATTTCAAACTACGAGGCCTTTGCAGAAGACATTAAGACATACCTAGGTATGCTTTATACCAAATGTAAAAGTGGTTTATTAATTAGGGTGAATCTATTTCATCAGAAGTAGTAAAGTCACTAACCTGTTTGGTTCAGACAATGGCTTCAATAATTTAAACCTGAGCACAAACCCTGCTCGCTATGGCTCGGAGCAGACAGGCCTAAATGTGTTAAGAACTTAGAAGTACCAAAACAGTAAAAAAAAAAAGTCAGAAACTCAGCACAATAAAAATCATACTCCAATTTATAACAATAAAGTTTAATAAACAAAATGGCAAATAATCAACAAAGAGAACCAGAGACCTGAACTTTTAAAGATGTAAGGCAGAAAACCCCAAGAAAAAGGAAAGCAGCAATATGAAGTACTGTTCACATGTGACTGGGACACAGGCACAATTTCAGGCCAACTGCAATGGAGCGTGGGATGTATATTCAAGCCAGATTCACCCCCTTACAGTTTTGACCTTCTAACTTAGACCCTGAAATTGAAGTCTGACTTCTCCAGGAGGTCAAGACAGCAGGCTGTATCTAGTGAAGTCTTTTCAAAGTCTGATTGGTGCTGAGTGAGGTCCAGCTGAAGCCGTTGATTTTGACCAGCAGAGGTCAGAGCAGGAAAAGTCACATTTTGCACCCACTGAAGTTCTCTTATTGGCCGTATAATTTTGGTGCCTTAGTCTGAGCAAGATTTCTAGCTTTGGACTTAGTCTCTTTTTTTAGAGCTAGAATTCCTCCAGTATGGCAAGTCAGCAGGTTGTGTCCGAGAAGGTTGCACCGAAGCCAGATAGGCATTCCATGAAGCTCCATTGAACTGGAGCTCTGAGTGGGAGCAACCTTATTTCCGTGCCCAGTGAAATCACTTTTTGGGTATATTGACTAGAGTGGTTGGTTCCAGTCTTTCAGAGGTCTGGAAATCTGAAATGTTTCAATATCCACATTTTCAGCAATTTCAAAATAAGTTCTGCTGGACACCACTAAGGCACCCAGGACCTCAGGGACAACACTTGATGGGCGGGGGTCAAGAATCACTCCAGCAGAAGCCACCAGTAGGGTCCTGTCATACGTCTTATACTTTCCCAAGTATAAATTTGCGTTTGGACAACATAACTATCAGAACTTTGTGAGACTGATTCCACGCACACCATCTTGATATGATGGCCTTAGTCCTGCTAGCGCACAGTGCACCATCTCTACCCATAACCTGACAAGGTAACAAATGGATTGTACAACCTCCAAACATGACAACCCTACCTCCCCAAGGAAATTGTTGCAACAGATCTAGAACCTTTTCACTCAGTTACTTATGCATACCCAAAGAAATACACAAGAAATGCACAGTAAAGCTTTTCAATATTTATTGAAATTTTGTGATTCTTGAGTAAAATACATACACTACAATAATGAATAGAAGGAAACAAAGCAATTTTATAAGCATAACGAGAATGGTGAAAAATATAAACAGTTCAACCGTTTTGCTTATTACAGAGAATATATGCTTGTATTTGAGTACTGTAATATGTTGTACTCCTACCAGTTATTGCTAACCTAATATGTCTATGATGAATGTGTTAATATTTATTAATGCAATGTCTATTAACGCTATGATATATATACTTATGACAGCGAACTCTCATCGCTGTTGTCAAATCCACCCAATATGACCTCCCCATCAACCGCGAGTCAGAAATACGTGGTCAGGCATGCCCTGCGACATAAGCCTTAGGCAACTGATCGACAGATCACAGGTGAGGGTGACAAGCAAGACTTAGACAAACCAGCAAACAACAAAACCCAGATCGCTTCCCACATATTAGCAGTGACAACACAATGGTCTTAGGAAATGGGCCCCAATAAAACATGTTTGGCAGGAGGGGCCCACACTCCCAAAACACCATAACTTCAGATGACCCCAACTCTGTTGCCTGCTTTCCCGACTGCTGCGTTTAATTAAACCAACTGCTCTGTTTTGCCAAACGCTTCTTGTTCTTCATCTTTTCAAGATAAATTCATATTCAAGCGACAAGTGAATCTGCCAAATCCCTGTAGGGTTATCTATCTCCCAGTTACCTGTGAGTAAGTGTTATTAGGTTCCTGTTATATAATGTGATTACTCTCCCTTTGTTGCTCTCTCGTGCTGCAGCACGAGAGATCTTCTTGTTGGTTCTGGAATCCTGCCTTTCAGTCGTGAGGATTCCTCGCACGTCACTTTGGACGTTGGCTTCCTCACGACTGGACGGCTCTGGTTGTGGGTGCTTTCGCATGGAACTTAATCTTAAGAATAAACCTACAAACTTCAACCTGCGCAAGTCTGATGACTCCTTCTTAACATTATTGGCGACGAGGGTGGGATTTTCCTGCAGCACCCACCGCCAGCCTACTCACCGGAACTCGACCACTGCTCGTTGTGCCTTCTCTGCTCAACTCGCCTCCAGTCTGCTTCCTGCTACACCAGGTCGAATGCTTCTGGACACCTTTCCTGTCCATTTCCTGCCTCCCGGCCTCAATTTATTTGGTTTTTGGGCTTGCTCCTTGGCGCTGCTTCTGCCCGTCGGTTGCTGGCTCGCGCTCATTCACGCGCGCAACGTTCCGACTTCCTGCTCGCGCACACGCGCGCTATGCCTCAGAACAAGCTCCACTGCATCTAGAAAACCACGTCTTTCCGTCTCCTAGACGACGACGCCGGCGGCCATTTTCTGCTCCTTTTAAAGCCTTCGTCCACCGCTTTGCGTTTCACACGCACTGCGACTTCATCAATTTCACTGTGCTTACTTCAATTTTACAGCGCTTTTCACCATTTTCACAGCGCTTTTATCTACTTCACAGCGCTTTCGCCAATTTCACAGCGCTTTCATCAATTCTACAGCGCTTTCATCAATTTCACAGCGCTTTCTTCAATTTCACTGCGCTTCCATCAATTTTACAGCGCTTTCATCAAATTTCACAGCGATAGGCACGCTTCTTGCCTTTCATTCTCATATTTCACAGCGATAGGCACGCTCATTGCCTACCAAGTTCACCCATCACAGCGATAGGCACGCTCTTTACCTACCACGTTTATTTTCATCAGCGATAGGCACGCTCATTGCCTACCAAGTTCACCCATCACAGCGATAGGCACGCTCTTTGCCACGTTTATTTTCATCGGCGATAGGCACGCTTTCTGCCTATCACTCTTTTCAACCTCATCTCATCAACGATGGCTTCTGGTCAACAGTTTCAAACACCAGCTCCTTTCCTTCAAACTCCTGGTAAACCCACTCTCGCTTGGCGCAATTGGCTAAAAGGTTTTGAAAATTATTTAGTAGCCATTGACGCCACTAAGTACGATCCTCCTCGCAAAGTTGCCATTCTCTATGGTTGTCTGGGAGTTGCTGCCCAACAAGTCTTCGAAAATTTGCCACTTGTTGCTTCTCCCGCTGGTGAATCTGGTGACAACTGGGATGCTTTTCAAGAAGCCATTGCTCGCCTTAATAAACAATATGATGATGAGCCTAGCATTGTTTTAGAACGCCATAACTTCTTTAAACGTAGACAAAGTATTGATGAATCGGTAGAGGACTACATCGCTCAACTTAGAATCTTAGCTTCTACTTGTGACTTTGGTGCTAGTACAGATACCTCTATTAGAGATCAATTCATATTTGCTTGCCATTCAAAAAAAATCCAGGAGCGTCTCTTAAGTTGCAAAAATCCTTCTTTAACTGAGACTATTGATATTGCCAAGGGAATTGAGCGTGCAACTTATTCTTCTAGAATTTTACAAGAGAGCATTTCTCAACCTTCTGTTCATTTAGTTGAACAATCTTCTGGTTTCACTTCAATTGACCTTGTCAACAGTTCTTCAAGACAAACAAATAGAAAACCCCTCATTTGCTACAGATGCGGATCCAGGAACCATCTTGGCAATTCTCCCACATGTCCCGCCTCTGGTAAAAAGTGCTCCTCCTGCAAGAAAATTGGTCATTTTCCTTCTGTCTGCAGGGGTCGCAAGAGATTCACTAGAGTCAATAATATCGAGATCCAGGAGAATATAGACTCTTGTTCCTCTAGACTCAATGATGTTATGTTATCAATTGAATGTGATTCTCTTGAATTTACCAAAATTAAGAGTCCTTTGTGTGAATTGCTAGTCGGTACAATTACCCTCCAGGTTAAAGCTGATTCTGGTTCTCCCATCACCATTTTGTCTGATCTTACATTTTTTGCAAATTGGCCTAAAGTTGTTCTGTCAAAGTCTGATCTCCATCTCAAAGCATTTGGCGAAAAAGACATTGATATGTTGGGGTTCTTTTATTCCAACATTGCTTGTCTTGGAAGATACACTTTCACCAAGGTCTATGTTGCCATTAAGGGCAGGAATGTCGTAGGCTGGTTTGACTTAGCCAGAATGGGCTTGATCCTCAAGCCTGGTTCTGACCAACCCATTGCTTTAGGTGACATCCCTCATGACTATTATACCAGTCATGATTCTGGGAACTTTGACGTTTCTGATCTTTCTTTTCCCATTGTCAAAATTGACTCCTTGCTGAGTTCTTTCCCAAACTTATTTCAAAATAAAGTTGGCACTGTGATTGGTTTCAAACATGAAATTCGTCTCAAACCCAATGCTCAACCAGTTGTCCACAAGGTTCGCCCTCTTCCCTTGAGCGCTAGAGACGAACTCAAAAGCGTCCTTAAAAATCTCTGTGACGAAGGAATCATTGCCCCCTGCGATTCTTCTGAATGGGTTTCCCCCATTGTTCTAGTCCGCAAGAAGACCGGTGAGGTTAGGTTGTGTGCCGATTTACGCTCCCTCAATAATAATATCATTGTTGATTGCCACCCCCTTCCCAAAATTCACGACCTTTTGGCTAATCTGGGTGGGGCTAAATTCTTCTCCCTCCTTGACCTCAGATCCGCTTATCACCAAATTCCCTTATCCCTCAGGTCTCAGGAGTTAACAACTTTCGTCACCCCCTTCGGTGCGTTCAAGTACCTTAAGCTTCCCTTTGGTTTGGCCTCTGCTGCCAGCATTTTCCAAAAACTAATGGACAACCTTTTTCAAAGTATCCCTGGCGTACAAGCGTACCAAGACGACATCTTGGTCTACGCCAATGACTCTTTTCAGCACAACCAAACTCTTAATACTGTCCTACAAGTCCTAGAAAAAGCTGGCATGACCGTTAGACACGATAAGTGCAAATTTGGTGTCCAAGAGTTGGATTACTTGGGTCACTCCCTTTCCCCCAATGGCATTAAACCCAAGTTTTCTTTAATTAAAGCCATTCGTGACGCTGAGCCTCCCAAGGATCGCGACGCACTTCGCTCCTTCCTTGGCTTATCTGAATATTACGCCAGATTCGTTCATGGTTATGCTCAAATCGTTGAACCCTTAAGAACACTCTTAAGAAAAGGTGTAAAATTTGTTTGGTCCCAAGACTTGCAAAGAATTTTTGAGCAAGTCAAAAAGATCATCGAAGATTCACCTGCTTTGAACCCCTTCTGTGACGGCTCTACGTGCTTCATCACTGTGGACGCCAGTCTCACTGGTTTGGGTGCTGTCCTGGGTCAGTGGGTTGAGGGCAAAGAACACACGGTTGCTTTCGCTTCCAGAACCCTTCTTCCTGCTGAAACCAGGTACAGCACAATTGAAAGAGAAGCCCTGGCTTGCGTCTGGGCTATTCAAAAGTTTAAATCCTATATTTGGGGTCGCGAGTTCGAAATCTACACAGACCACAAGCCTCTCATGCACATGCTCTCTGACAGTGCCTCGAATAGAGCTTCTGCTAGACTTGTTCGTCTCCTTTCCAAGCTTCACGAATTTCACTTTGTCATCAAACACATTCCCGGAGGTAAAAATTTCAGGGCCGATTGCCTATCTAGAATGTCTCTTACTGATGATTCAATTGTTAATGATGATGTTGAATGTGTTGTTGCCACCATTGATGCCGTTGCCGAATGTCAACCCATCTCTGAAGCAGAATGGAATTCAGCTTATGCCAATGACCCTGTTCTCTGTAAAGTTAAGAATTTCATTGTCAACAAATGGCCCGAACGTAGAACCCTATCCACTGATCTTAAAGGTTTTGCTAATGTTTCGGAAGAACTTTCCTTGGTCAATGATATGGTCATGCGCAACGATCTATTTGTTCCTCCTCAGTCTGTTCGTGATCATATCATTCGCTCTGCTCATCAGGGTCATCTCGGCATATTTAAGACCTGTCAGCGCATCAAACAATTTTACTGGTGGCCTTCTATGGAGTCTCATATTAGAAAGATGATTGACAATTGCACTCAGTGTATCCTTTCCGATAAACATTGGAAGACTCTTTCCACTCCTTTATGTCCTGTCTCTTTACCGGCTGGCCCGTGGGACAAAGTAGCCTTGGACTTTTCTGGTCCCTATGATATTTTACCCTCTGCACACAAGATTCTCATACTCCTGGTTGACTATTATTCCAAATGGCTTTATTATTCTTTTTGCAATTCTGCTTCTACTGACAATGCCATAGATTTTTTGCAATCTGTTTTTGACATTGAAGGTTTTCCCAAATCCATCGTTACCGACAACGGAACTCATTTTGTTTCTCAAAAGATGTGTTCCTTTCTCAAACGTAACGATATTTTTCATCACAAAGTTGCCTTGTACTCCCCGTCTTCAAATGGCCTTGTTGAGAGATGCAATCGCATCATTAAGGAGGGTGTCCAAACCGCTATTTCTTCTCGGCTCGACCCTTTACCCTTTGTTCATGACAAAGTCTGGGCCTACAATACTTCTCCACATTCGACCACCGGGGTTTCACCCTTTAGCTTACTTAGAAAAAGAAGAGTTCATTCCGTTCTTAATCCCAGTTGGTTGCATAAGAATTCTGGTTTATCTGATTCTTCTTTTTCTGTTCAAGATCATGTGTCTGCTAAGCAACTGTTAATGAAATCACGTTTTGATCAGGGTAAACATTCTGTTGATCAACCTTTGCAAAAAGGGGATATGGTTCTTGTCAAAAATCCAAAAAGAGTTTCCAAAGGTATGTCCAAATTTTCCTCCCCTAATTTGGTCACTCAAGTTAGTAAAACCTCAGCCCTCCTTGATGACAGTGGATGGTGGAACAAGCGAGCTCTTGTCAAGATCTCTCCACTTCAAGCCCATGTCATCAAGGAGCATGCCACTTCAGACTCTGAGCATTGTGATTGGTTTGATTTTCTTTACTCCCAACCACATTCCTCTAGTCCCGTTGCTGAAACTTCGCACTCCAGCCCTCAGTCCTCTTTATCCGAGGAAACTTCCCTTCCACATGATTCGATTTCTCAGGAAACTCCTGAAACCCCTGAAGTGGCAACCAAAAGGGCTTTTCGTTTAAAACAGTTATCCTGCAGATTGAGAGACTATGTTTTAGAGTAATTTAGCTTTACACTGCAACTCTCCTCCATTGTTCCTGCAATTTCTCCTGTTTGCATTAGTATGTTTGCTTTGTTTCCCTCCTTAGTGGGGAAGATGTTATATAATGTGATTACTCTCCCTTTGTTGCTCTCTCGTGCTGCAGCACGAGAGATCTTCTTGTTGGTTCTGGAATCCTGCCTTTCAGTCGTGAGGATTCCTCGCACGTCACTTTGGACGTTGGCTTCCTCACGACTGGACGGCTCTGGTTGTGGGTGCTTTCGCATGGAACTTAATCTTAAGAATAAACCTACAAACTTCAACCTGCGCAAGTCTGATGACTCCTTCTTAACAGTTCCCCATCTTGGTAGAGAGCTGGGCAGCATCCCTCGCAAGAGGTAAACCGGAATCAGCTGTGCTGAAATTCTGGCATGGGCCAACCTCTCAGTGTCAGCTAAATGCTCCTCTATCTAACAAAGTACTCCTGTTGTGTATATAAGAACATCATCCATATTACTATGTCGAAGCCCAAGTTAGGTTGCTATTGTGTATTGTATTGTGATTGCTCTGTCTGTGAACTGCCAAAACAAATAACACCTTGCGTGATGAACTTAGCCCTTGTACAGAATGTTCAAGGTATTTGTTAGTGTACCTACGTAGTGGCAGTGTAAGCAAAGTTGACTTTAAAGAGTATTATCCACAAAGTAATGTGTGTGAAAAGTCATTGTGTTTTAGGGAGAGAAGGTAACTTAAGAAAGTGACCATGAAAAATGGCGTTTCTATCTGGGCCTAATGCAACCTTTTGACAGTTCAGTCCTCATCATGTTGCAACAGGTTATCCCGGGAAAAAGTCTAATTGCAGGTTTTGATGTCCCTGTAGCCACACAGGCAGCCAGGTAACAGATCCTTGGAGTCCTGTGGATAAAATAGAAGCCAGTACAACCCTTCAGGTCTTCTCGTAGGTTTCAGACATCAGATTAAATCCTCGTCTTTTCTTCCACAGGTCCAGAAAGTGTAATGAGTAGTTGGTGGTGAGGTCCGATTTTTTTGTACTGTTTAGGAGCCAGTGGGTGGTAGTGACTCAAGGACACTTCCTAAAGAATGGGGAAATGCTCTAAGGGGCAAACCTACAAACTTCTGCAGCACATCCTGTTTTCCTTACTACTGACTTTCCCAGAGTGCACTATTATAAGGAAAATCCAAGATCATGCAGGCCTCCTGCCCTTGAAGGGAGCCTGTGGCCAGGACAGGGTTGTGTTTAGGGAAATTAGCAATCTCCCCCCTCCTCAGCTACACCAATCTGGTTCTAGGACCAGCTCCCATTCCCATTGGTTTAGTGCACAAGCATCTACAGAGGGCCTAAAGAACAAAGCATTTCTCTTTCTCAAGCCTTCCCACACACTTAACTATAAATTGTCAGGCTTCACCCTTGGTCCTTTTAAGTAAATTAAAATCCTGAACCCTCCCAACTGCTCTTCCTAGGAAGACAGGTGTGTCTCACCTCACCCTCAGTCCATGCTTTCACCAGGGCTATGCGGTTGTCTCTCTTCTGAGAGCTTTTTTCATTCCTCATCATGGTTAGGCACTGTCAGCGTCGGCTGCTGGCAGGCATTTGCAAATTAGCCTTTAGAAGCTTTAGTCAGGGGAAAAGTAACTTCCTAAAAGTTACTTTTACTAAATAGTTACAAAAAATGTAATTTCACTTTGCCCAATTCCCACAACACGGTATAACAACACTTTATGATCTCATGTGGGGGCTTAACACTCAGACACAAAACAAATTCCAACCGGAATGTCCAGAAAAATTAGGCATAGAAATTACAGAGGCACAGTGGACTCACTGCTCCAATTTGATACTTTACGGATTGGACGGATCCGTTACCTGAAGGAGCACCCTACCTTTAAAAAAAACTTTTGATGAACTATATAAACCTATTTCAACCTTAAAGATAAAACTAAGCTGAGCGCCTCGCCCATCACCCACATACTCACTGCTCCAATAACATGAAGTCCATCTCCCAGAACGGTAGGCACAGGTTAATCCACAATAAATATCTCCACACAGTATATTACACTCCAGCTCGATTATATAAGTATGGTTTGAGAGTAGACGATAGGTGCATGAGATGCAAAGTGGCAAGTCAAACTTTACACACTTGGCGTGGGAATGCTCTGGGGTCCGCGGTTTTTGGAGTGAAGTGTTCGCTGCATTAACAGAAATGCTGGAGCTGTCACTGCCAGAGACACCATTAGTTGCGCTCCTAGGATACGATAAAGAGATACGCAAGTCTGGACACAAGCTGGCTGCTATTGGCCAATTACTAGCAAAGCGCAGGATTGCAATGAGATGGATGTGTTGTCCATTACCCAAACTCGCAAATTGGCACACAGACCTTGCCTGTTGTTCTACACAAGCAGATAATTACAATGCAGTAATGCCCATCCGGTGTCAACCTAGGAATGTATGGGGGCCATACCAGGTGCACTTGGTGAAGAAAGCTGCTGAGGTCACAGGAGGAAAAAGACGGTGCGGGAATTGGCAGAAAAAGTACTTACACTAATAAAATGCTCAATGATTGCAGAGTTTAGGGGTACAGCATGCTGGGTGCAGTAGGGAGAGCATACAATGTTGTAGGTGATGTTATTATACTACACACATGCATGATGAATAAGGTTGGTATCACAAATGGCTTGTAAGTGTGTACCATTGCACATAGGCAAAGTGTTTGTACAGATGATAATGTATCACATATACTGCTTGCGCTGCTGTAAAGTCTTTAAAATTTAAATAAAGGTAAAAAAATGAAAAAAAATGTCATTGTACCAGTGAATTGATTTGTTAATAAATATTAAAAATATTGGTTGAGTGCCTTTTGTGTATAACCCTCAACCTGAGATAGCAAAATTAATGTATTCATCTGCACTGTATCCCACAAATACACAGAACCAGATTAGGAGGCTGGGCATTCTCTTACAACACTCCTAAAGCATGGAACTGTCTCTCACTCTACTCCTCTCTTCTTCACTTCTGCAAAAAGCTGACGACTTGGCTATTCAGTTAACTACCCTACTATAGGCAGGGCTAGCCACACACACCTGTCAGCACCAGGTTCCTTCATAGGTGACAGTGCGCTTTTCAAATGCACTTATTATAACATACATAACAACACAAGATCACATGGCCATTCTTCTAATCGATGTCTCTCTAAAAGCATTCAGTTGGGTGTCATGGCGGTTCCTGTATGAGGTGATGTACCTGATGAATTTTAGATCAGGATTTGTGAGCTGGATTAAAATGATCTACTCTGACCCAAAGGCTGAAATGTTGATCAATGGAAGATTAACATCAAATATACAAATCAAACGAAGAGCATATCCGTAATGCCGATTGTCACTATGTATGTCGACCCGTTTTTAAAAGAAATAGGCGAGGTGATTTATATCAGTTAGATGCTTAGGCCTCCAAGTCAATATTACTGCTTTTGCAGACGACATAGCAATTTACACTTCCAACTTGAAGAAGCTACAACAGAGGCACTCGTGTCCGAGTTTGGGGTTGTTTTGTGGTACAAATTGAATCTAGAAAAAGGCAATGATATTATTAGTAGTGGAATGCATTTGGAAGATCTGCGAGTGGTAGGGTAAGCTGGGTATATAGGAGTTATTGCTAACAAACTACTTTGAGCTTGCATTTATTGCCAATTATGATCAAATACATACAGAGACTGTCTCTTTATCAAAGTAATGCAGTTATCTACCAATATTGTTACCTGTGAGGATAAATATAGTTAAACTGTTGGTATTTCCAAAATTCTTGTACCTCTTTTACATTACACCTTTGTTCCAATCAGTTTTGTGCTGGTGTCCGGGTTTATATAGCTTGATATGAAGTCTAGAAGGTAATGTAAATGCCATGGGAGATGGGTTGGTGGTCATTACTGTACTGTACTGTTGGGTAGCCACGGATTAACAACTTAATTGGTTACAGAGGTTGAAGTGCATTAAAAAAAAGCATGGGAACTGTGATCCAGTGTCTAAGGGAGCCTGGGGATGGGATCAGAGGCATGACAAAGAACAACACAATATTCCGTAACTATTCTGTTGGTATTTCACCTTCAAGTAACTGCATATATAATAACACACACCTTAAATGAAAAATAAATGCAACTTCAACTTATCAGTGAAAAATGCACTTTTTTAATGTTTTGAAACCTCTATACTTTACTGCAATCTCTGCAGAGGTCTGTTTGTTTAACCAGAAAACCACAGAATGTAATTCTGTTGAGTGCAGTGGGCATAGTGAATTGTGTGTTTTTAGTGTTACAAAGTCCCAGCCTGTGAAAGAAAGCACTGTGAATATGTATGGCATTACACACAGTATAAAATAGGCTGCCACAAAGTGCAAAAAGATTTAGGTTTAAGATTTAATAAAAGTGCTTCCATAATATAGATCTGAGAAGTATGTCGACTGTACTTAGTGCAAACGTTTATTATTATGTCCATTAAAAGCAGACAGTCCACAGCTCACCTTACAGTACTTCTTTAAAGAATAGTCTTCAAGTGACTCCATCAGCTAAAGGCAATACCTGCTTCCAAGCAGCCTTTACATTTGCAGATTAACCAAATGCGTGTATTTACAATTCTTTCATGCAGCAGGCGCTCTGGCAGGAAGGCTTGTTTCCTGTTCAGTTGCTGGTCACTCCCTCGGCTTCACTTAATAGGAGACTCTCTGTTTACAGGTTCGCTGAGGCATCTCAAATGTCAGCATTACCCATCCCAGAATGTTTGCCTTTTGGACCTGACATCTCTGCTATAGTTGTAGTCCAACTTTTTGCCTTCCATCCTAATAATTATACTGACTTCAACTTTGCTGGCCTTAGCACTCTGTGCACTTTACTATGCTAATCAGTGCCAAAGTGCTAGTGCTCTCTCCTTTACACATGGTAACATTGACTTACACCCAATTGGCACATTTAATTTACTTGTAAGCCTCTGCAGGAGACTGGCTTAGTATATGGTGCACACTTATTTAAGTGAAGCACCCTGCACTAATCCAGACAACCCTTATGGTGATTTTAGTGGTCTTAGACAATCTTAGAAAGCTCTCTAAGTGGTAGATGTGGAGAGCAGCCTTCAGGCTTAGTCCAGAAGGAGTGTTAAGCAGTTTGTTTTACCAGTACTAATCATGTAGTGTAGGATAAACGAAAAATAACCACACAGTGTAGTTAAAAAAAAATTAAGATTTATTATGCACACTCACTAACACACTGGTATATCTTCTACCCAGAAATATAAACACAATACAATACACACAATATTTCAAAAGGCGAACAGATAAGTAGCACAAATACACCGTGGTCTCCAGGGGTAGACCAAACCATATACTAATACAGTGGAATGCGAACAGCTACCGAAGTCGAGACTTGACCAAGAAGACTTAGAAGAGCTGGGGACCGAAGAAACCACCCAAGGTAAGTACCCAAAAACCCCACAGAGGCTGTGTGCAGAGTCAAAACACAGCCACGTACTCCCTGCAAGTCAATGGGGAAGCCGGGGTTGCAGTTTTGCAGAAGAAGGACCCTTCCTAGAGGACCCTGAAGAAACCTTGTGGTAGATGGAAGGTTGGAGAGTCACTCCACCCGTGGATAGCCCAGGAACCAGGATACCTATACCAGGGAAGGCGGGTACATAGGTGCGAAGTGACAGTGGAAACCACAGTAGACCACAATGGAGGACTTCAGTGAAGATGCCGCTGGTGAAGAAGGTGAAAGAGTCTGGTGGAATCCAAGGGTGGATTCTTGAAGAAGAGTACCTGCAGGCAGAGGCTACAGTGTCTATGCCACTCGTGAGTGACCAGTGGGCACGGAAGCCCAATTACTGAAGATGCAAGAGGGTTGACTGTGACCTTGTCGCTACAGCTGTGAGGACCAGGCGATTCTGTGGAAGACCAGGAGTCATTCATGAGCTGACCCACATCAGAAATTGAGAACCAGGGGGTCAGTGTCTGGCAGGAGCACCAACAAGCCTTGGAAGCAGAAACAGTGAACAACACAAAGTACCCAAACCACAGTGACTCAATAAGTTTTTTTGATACAGGGTAATAAACCAATTTATTGTCGCTTCCCTAGACACCATTATTTTGTGTCAATCATTTTGTATTTTTTATATTTTCAAAGAATTGCTGACAGAAAAAGACATTGATTGCAAATATTTACAAGGCTAAACAAACTTTAACAAACATTAAAGGCAAAGACTATTTACACATTTAGAAACCATTATGTCACACATTAGAAAGTATTCTCACATCAGACATTAAATAAAACAATTATTGAAAAAATAATACAAACATTTTTATCACAAACAACAAAAAAATTGCAAACACCGAATGAGAGAAACTAGGGGTTCGGAGGATAGAATATAAGTAATTAAATGACTTGTATATATTTTAATGCTGAACCAGCCGGTCCTAGCTTTTATACAACAATGATACTTTGTATCTCCCAAACAACACTGCCGACGCGTTTCTAGACCAGACTGGGGTCACTGGTCTGTCATCAGGGCTGTATGTGTCTTGTATCTGTAGGATACAAAAGCAATGTTTTGCTTAGTCTAGTGTGTGGGCTCCTTTTTACCATGAAGTAGCTATAATGACGGTGTGCGCTACATACCAACGCTGCTCAATGTAGAATTTCAGAGGAGGTCTTTTGGAGGTCCGTTTAAATGAATAGCGTGGTCGAACAGAGATATTTGAGAAAAAACAAAAACCAGACAGAAAAACAAGAAAACAAGAATTAATACCAGCCTATATATATATCTAATTTCAAATTGTTTTTAGGAATTCCTGTGCTTCTGAAGAAACATTAAAGATCTTACATTGTCCCTTCCACAGCAGCCTCAATTTCAAAGACTGAACCAAGGAGGCCTGTGCTCCGATTTATCTAAATTCAAAGGCATGCAATTAAAGCATTTTTCTCCACCTAGATGAAGTCACGGAAAGATTGAAGTAAATCTTCAAAGAGGCATTTTGGAAGACGGTAAAGGTTTTCTGCTAGATCGCTTGAGTAAAAACCTGTTCTTAATCCAGAAATCGGGGAAGTTGAAGCCTAGAAAGAATTTAAGGATGTTTTTTAATTACATGATTGATTCATTCATTATGCTAGTGCTGAGTCAGTTTGGGGAAGTGAAAGTGTACCTTTTACTTTGGGTAGTGCCGAGTGCTGGCAGGATCCATTAGGAGCGGCGTAACCATCAATTTGGATTCTGAGATATGGGAGAGATTGACATTCAGAGGCTTGGCGGCGTGCAAATGGTCTTTCACCCTCGCTTGGACAATTGAAAGAAAGGTTGCCTACCTTGATTTGATCTCTCGTTTGCGCATGAAAGGGGTTGTTAATTTCAGCGTTGTAAAGGGAAAAACAAAGCGCGATCTTAGTGGGATGTTCTTGCTAATTCAGCGCTAGGCGAGCGCGTGTTAGTGCAGATAGGACAAATACCTGTAGCTGGAGCTGCTGCTCTGTGCTGCTGGATTAGAATTTCTCTCAATAAAGATGGCCGCCGCTGTTTCCTGTTTGTTATATATGCAGAAACTGTGCTGATGCATTATGGGGCATGTAGTCCCATAAATCGCAATTACTTAAAAACATTTTTTGTTATTGTCAGAAAAATCATGAGTGGGTGCTGGGCATATTATCGTCAACACCTTATCGTAGTTTGGAAGTAATGGGTACATCGCTCCCAAATATTTGATGTATTGTTTTGTTTTAAAGCAAAGAAAGACTCTGCTAGGATGTGCGAGCGTTTTGGGAGGCTTCTCGGGGCCAGGGACCTATTCTCATGAGATAGAGGACCAAGACCAAAGGGCAAACCAGGGATGTCTAACCGGTGCAAATCAGGACAGATGTAATTAGATATGCGCTATCTCAGACAGGTTATTCAAACTAGTCTGTGCACTGTTAAATTTCAATATCAGATACGCTTCTTTTTGTAACAAAACGCGCTCGACGTCGTGGCATTTTGACCTGGAATTCATAGTGTACAGAACAGACCATTTGAATTCTTGTTCATTGTGGGACTTCTCACAGAAATGCTCCACCATTGGAGCAGACATCACTTTTTCTTAATTCGCGATCGGTGCTGGCTTATTCTTTGGTTGACTTGCTGACTGGTTTTTCCAATGTAAATTAATTGGCACGGACATAGAATCATGTACACAACGTTCTTTGTTCTGCAATTAGAAAATTCTTTGTGCTTCCACTTGATCGCATGATGTACAAACTCGTCGCCTTCTATTGTGCTGGAGCAGGCGACGCAGTTACCACACTTGTGGTGGCCCTCGATAGGCTTGAGATTCCATTGCACCAATAAGTCGCTCTTGGGCTTAGGAATAACCACATCAGCTCGGATGAGTTCCTGGCCAATGCTGCAATTTTTTCTGTAGGCAAAAATGGGTTTGGGGAACGGGCAGCTCAACCCCTCCAACAAATGCCAATTCCTTAATACAGCCTGTCTTAGTTTGTGTGTGTCCGGGCAGAAGGTGGTGATGCACACGAGTTTCTCCAAAGGTGCGCGCTGTTTGGTTTGTAATAAACATTCTCTAGGCGTATATTTGGCACGCTTAAGAGAATGTTTGAGGAGCTTCCGTGGATAACCACGCTCTTGCATATCACAGCAAAATGCTTGGGCATGCAGCTCATAGTCTTGTATTTCTGAGCAATTCCGTCTTATTCTTAATAATTGCCCATAAGGTAAGTTAGCTTTTAGACTGCGGGGATGTGCACTCCTGTGGTGTAAAATCGTGTTTCTGTCAGTGTCTTTCCTGAACAATGATGAAACCAACCGACCGTCCACACACCTCATTTCAATATCCAAAAAAGTCATCCGGCTAGGGCTATTTTCTATCGAGAATTTTATATCTCTGTGCCTAGTGTTAAGCCATCCGTGAAAGGCCATTAAATCGTTTTGGCTCCCCTGCCACAGGAGCCAGACGTCGTCTATGTACCTGTACCACTGTAGTATTTGATGTTTAAAGGGATTATTCATGTCCACAAACCTTTCTTCATACTGCGCCATGAAGAGCACCGCCATTTCTGGGGCATAAGGACATCCCATGGTGGTGCCCTTCACTTGCATGTAGAACTGGCCGTTAAAGGTGAAGTAATTTCTCTTCAGTGCTATTGCTGCCAATTCTAAAATGAAGGCAGTCGGAACCCGATGTGGTCTTTCTCTCATGTCCAGATATAACTGCATGACTTCTAGGGCTTCTTCCTGCGGGATTTGGGTATACAAGGACGTAACGTCCATTGTAACCATGATTTGCGATTGCGGATCAAAGATGGTACCTTCGACTTTGTTCAAAAAGTCGGTTGTGTCACGCAAATAAGATTTATTTATTTATTTATTTATTTATTTATTTATTTATCTTGTAGAGCGCGAACAGCTACCCGTGAGGGTTTCCCGGCGCTGATTGGCAGTATAGCATAGCAATCCAGAGGGAGATATATCACAAAGCCAGAACTAGAAAAAGCTTTGTGGCTGACCGAAAGAGTTATTGGGCAAAAAGCCAGGTCTTAACGGCTTTGCGGAAACGAAGATGACAATGCTCCACTCGTAAGTCCAGAGGAAGAGAATTCCAAAGTCTGGGTCCTAGTACAGAAAAGGAATGGCCACCCACTCTAGAGAGCCTAAACTTAGGCACACAGAAAAGGTGTTGGGAGGAGGAACGGAGGGAGCGTGCGGGAACATAAGGTTTGACCAGGGATTGTAGATAAGTGGGGGCAACTTCAATTTTTATCTTATGCATAAAGCATAGTGCCTTGAATTTGACTCGTTTATCAAGGTTGAGCCATGGAGTTGTTTGATGCGTTCGGTAATTGGGTCATATTTCCGACAGCCACACAGAAGCCGAGCAGCGGCATTCTGAACTAGTTGGAGACGGCGCATGACCGCCTTTGTCGCCCCCAGAAAGAGCACGTTACTATAATCCAATCTAGAGGTCACCAGCGCCGTCACAACAGATCTCTGGGTATCAGAAGGAAGGATCCAAAAGATTTTTCGCAGCCATCTAAGGATGATAAAACAGGTGGCTGCAACTTTATTTGCCTGATCCTTCATCGATAGCTCCCTATCGATAATGACCCCGAGATTTCTCACTCGTTCCGATGGAATGGGTAAGTCGCCCATAGTTGACGGCCAATGTCTCGAGCTCCAAAGGTCAGGCTTATTACCGAAGATGAGCACCTCCGTCTTATCGCTGTTGAGCTTTAGAAAATTACAGCTAATTACAGCTAACCTGGCACACAAATGGCTTTAGAAAGAAATCCACATATTGAGCTATCGGCTCTAAACAGGAGTCACAGCCCGATACGATGGGACGTCCAGGGGGCTCTGTCAAGCTCTTATGTATCTTCGGAAGAAGATAGAGGACAGGGGTCCTCGGGCACTTCTTTAAGAGGTAATCATACTCCTTATTGCCCAGGAAACCACTTTCTTTGCCTGAGACCAAGACTCTTGCAATTTGTCCCTGGATGTCCTTTGTGGGGCCCTCTGTTAGTGCACGGTACCAGATGGTATTGTTGACTTTCTTCCCACCCTCTGACAGGTACATAGGACGGGGCCAGATGACTATCGCCCCGCCCTTGTCCGCCGGTTTAATCACTATAGTAGTATGATTACCTCTTAAAGAAGTGCCCTAGGACCCCTGTCCTCTATCTTCTTTAATACTGTCTTTTATGAATTAATGTTTAATTATAATGTTATGTGGAATTCTTCGGAATTCCAAATCATAAAAAAATTGAATTGAATTGAATTGTACAACACATGCTTAACAATGTCCTCTGATAAAGCCTTACTGCTTGACCACTCTACTACAAACAGAGAGTGAGTTGCCATCTACCTCTGTCTACCTTTTGGGTTTCCCTGGATTCTGTGCATACTTTACCTCACTTTGGTACAGTATATACAGAGCCAGCTACCTACATTTGTCCTCTAAAGGCTGCTTTTAAAGTGTCCTACACAAAAAAAGAAAAGAGAGGAGTTCTTGTTGATTTAAAAAAATGCTTAATGAAAGACTGCATTACAGCAATGCACTCCACATTTTCGAGAAGAGATTTATCGAAGCACCAGCGCCTAAAATTTCGAGGCTGTGTTCCCTTCATATGGATTTTAATAGCAATAGCTGAATGATCAGAAAAGGCATTGGAAATGATCTCCGCCTCGCATCTGGATAACAGGTTATCAATATAAAAAATCTATTTGGGATGCAGTCTTATATCTTGCAGAGTAACATGTATAAGCTGACTGCCCTGGATGACTTTTACGCCAGAGATCCAGCAACGCAAAATCCTTTTTCATCATATTAATCAACTTATTTGATTTGGGGTTTTGGTTGTTTCTTAGCTGGATTAGAAGTATTTATGTGAATATCTTGAATAAAGTTAAAATCTTCCCCCCAAATATAGAGCCCTCAGAAACTGTCAATAGATCATAAATTTGAAGTAAAGCGGAAATTGAAATATAGGACCATAATAGTTCAAGAGATCAAATACTGCCCCACAATGGTTAACGTGTACATAAATCCAGCGGGCTAGAACAGCGTGACTAACTTTTAATATGTGACAATTGCAGTTATTAGAAAATATTTTTGCCACCCCATGAACTGATGAGTTAGCCGAAGCAAAATAGGCTTGCAAAATAGGCTTTGGAAGAATCAATTTAGTTGTATCAGACTTAAAATGAGTCTCTTGGAGAAACAGCACTTGTGGGGAGAAAGAAAGTAACCAAGTTAACATTGCACTTGCTTTTCTTTATTCAACCAGCCATTCACATTGTAAAAAATTATTTTGATGCTATACATTCATAATAGAAATTACAGCTTTCATCGCACCAAAAATACATAAACTTAAATATTGAGAAAAACACACTTATGCATGCAATCAAAAAGCAATCCTCTACTTTTTTCTATGCTACCACACCCCCTAGCTGATGGAGGCCATGGAATTGCATCCTTATCTGTCAGAATCGGGTCCTCACCACTACCGCCACCTGCCCCAGCCATATTTGAGAAAAAACAAAAACCAGAGAGAAAAACAAGAAAACAAGAATTAATACCAGCCTATATATATATCTAATTTCAAATTGTTTTTAGGAATTCCTGTGCTTCTGAAGGAACATTAAAGATCTTGCATTGTCCCTTCCACAGAAGCCTCAATTTCAAAGACTGAACTAAGGAGGCCTGTGCTCCGATTTATCTAAATTCAAAGGCATGCAATTGAAGCATTTTTCTCCACCTAGATGAAGTCACGGAAAGATTGAAGTAAATCTTCAAAGAGGCATTTTGGAAGACGGTAAAGGTTTTCTGCTAGATCGCTCGAGTGAAAACCTGTTCTTAATCCAGAAATCGGGGAAGTTGACCAGGATAGTTCAAGATTATTTGGCCCCAAGTGTCTCATGGAAAGGAACTCCATGAGCCAGAATGATTGTCAAATCCTCAGGAGCAGATGGTAAAATATGATCTTTAATCAACATATTGATAAGCTGAGAAACTGATTGTATTTGACCCTAGGATTCACTCCCTTACGGAATTCCTGTAAATCGCAGATTGGAACGTCTTGCATGGTTCTCCAGTTCTTTGATTTTTGGGAATTCAGATGTCGTACGGGATTGGAAAAGTGCCAATTTGTCCTCAATGTCTGAAATACTTTGCTCCGCTGCCTGTAACTGGTTTGGCAATACCAATAAGGTCTCCTCCTTTTTAGTAAGCCTTTGTTTTATTAGCTCTGTATCCAAAGCTTGCTAGAATTTAGGCCTGCAGCTCTCCACCAGAATTGCATCAAGCACTTTTTTCAAGGCGTCTGGCAGGAGCTCAAGGTTCACACTAGGATTTTTAATCAGCGATACTTGTGAGTGGATATTCAGTTTAGGAGCAACCATCGCTTGTAAGGTAGGCGGGGCTTTGAACTAGGGAGTGGCCAAAAGAAACTTCATCTGAAGCTCCCGAACCCCCTCCAGAACAATTTAAGGGGTATAATCTGACTTCTATTGCACGTTTCGAGCAGCGCCCTCCCTCAAATGTTGGATTCGTAGGCCCTGATATTGTTGTAATTGATGGTGATACTCCCATCTGGTCTCCTAACTGAAAAGCTTAGACTGGACATTTGTGAACAACTGGAAGGTTTTAGGTTTTTGGGGAGGCCGGGTCTCAAGATTTTTATCTAACCCTACGTTCAGTGGAATGGAGGCTGGGGATAGAGTTTGATTCTCTGAGCTATTGGAAATTGAACAGGAAGTACAAGCTTGTTCTAATGCTGTTGAACCAGGCTTGTGCAAAAACAAACCTTCCACTGTCCCCCTTCCCTCTTCTTCGAGCAGCTGGGCAGGATTGAAAGAAAAGGCAGAAGCACCTCCTGAGGTCCCCATCTGCTTGTCTTGCCAGCCAGCCACCCTTATCTGTGAGGTCTTCTTGTGTTGTTTAGGGGGACCGGAGAAATTGATGAAGCAATTTTTGTGTGGAGTTGTCGCATGACAGTAGGGCACATGTTCTACTGGTGCTTGGAATACCAAAGTCTTGCCTTCTACTGTGGTGCTGGCAAACTAGCAAGGCCCTAAATAAGCAACTAAATCATACATAGCACCTACCTTACACTTCGCCTTTGCCCCTCCTTTACTTCCACCGGTTAGTGGCAGACAATCATACCAGTCCCTCTTCTAGTCTCCACCCTCTGCATAGGAGCAATCCAGAGTAATACGCCCTCTAAACCAGAGGTCTTCATACTTTTGTAGGTTGCGCCCCCCAGCTGATTTTGTTTTAGATGTTGGGCCCCCCCACCACCTGACAGAAATTTTGCCACGCGCACATTCCGGGCATATTCAGCAAATAACATTCAATACAATAAGAGTGTTTAGTAAACTGCAGGTTTGGGAGTGGGCGTGGTGAAATGACAGAGTGGCAGGAATGCGGTACAGGTGCTGGTGATTGCGGGGGCCACCTCCTTATCCCCAAGAAAATTCTGGGACTGGTAGTCTTGATGCTTTTGCCCGATGATGTCATCCCGTGCAGCGGGCTCCATGTAAGTGTTATACAGCGTGGTAGGAATGCAGTACAGGCGCTGCTGATTGCAGGGGCTGCCTCTTTAGCAGGGGTGGCTCCTCCGCAATGGTAGGGGAGCATTACCTCACTGTTGCAGAACCAGCACCTGAAAAATAAAACACCATACTTTCATTGTTTCATTTTTCAGTTGCTTGTAGAGCCAGCGTGCAGTGGGGAGGGGTGGGGCCGGCCCTGAGCGCGGGAAGAGGAGTGCTATGTGCACTTCTAAGTGCGCATGTGTGCTTGGCTTGCTGTCTCAGGCCAGCCAAATACACATGCGCACTTAGGCTTCTCTAACCTGGCTGTAATGAACAGCCTGGCTAGAGAAACAGCACAGACTCCCTGTTCTGAGCAGGGCATCTTTGCAGCCCTCTCAGGCCAATCCCGGTACTGCTCTGATAGTATGAGAGCAGCACCAGGATTGCACAGGAAGTCTGTGACTTAGTCCCAGGCTCTGTGGGGACAAGAAAGAACACCGAGGCGCAACGCGGGAGGCGGACAGCAGCTGCAGGTACCTTTCCCATTTTTTAAAATTATTAATATTAAACTCTCTCCCCCCTTGCACACCCTACCCCACCAACCACTTTTTTTTGTGGCGGCCACCACTGCTCCTTAGCCCCGAGAAAATTCTGGGACATGTAGGCCTGATGCTTTTGCCCAAAGATTTCGTCCCTCGAAGCGGGCTCCATATATGTGCTATATAGCGCAGCAGGCATGCAGTACAGGCGCTGGTGATTGCGTGGCCTGCCACCTTAGTCCCAAAAGAACTCTGGGACGACAGTTAGTCCCAATGCTTTTGCCTGATAATTTCCTCCCGCACAGTGGGATCCATGGAGGCTCTATATAGCGCAGCAGGAATGCGGTACAGGTGCTGGTGATTGTGGAAACCACCTCTTCAGAGAGAGGGAAGTCTGGGACAGTTAGTCCTGATGCTTTTGTCCAATGATTTTATCATTAGATTTTGATCGAGTTCAATGAGTGTTGCTAATCCACCTATAGACCTGCCTTTGCCCAGGAAAATTTATGTGGGCTTGTGCAATGTATCAAACACAGTAATTTGAATATCCATCTCAACTCCACGTTCGACTATGATGTTGAACGTCCCGCAGTATTTCAATATGTCATGACGTTTGAAGAACACTGCTCTAAACAGAGGAGACCTCAGTATATCTCCGAAAAGCTTGACGGCAACTGGCAACTTGCATCTAAATCCTCAAAGTCCTCAACAGACCTGGCACCACACTTCTGCCAGGCTCCACTGCCTCAACAAAAGTAATTCAGCATATTGGACGAAGAGTGGGAGTGGTGAGAGGAGAGGAAAAAAAACTCCTTGGGAACAAAGAACTACAGGAACAAAACTCCAAGCCTCATTTCGCCTCTATATAAACTGTTCAACTCGTTTTTCCCAGCATGATCAAACTGCCGCAGTTCGAACTGGCAATTTCCAGATTCCCTTGACTGCAGTACCCGCTCGGTCTTCCCAGCCTTCTCAATGTCTCATTTCAGTACACCTGAGTGCCGCTGGAGCACCAAGTATGAGACAGAGCACCAGCATATGCCTTCAAAGGGAGGTAGATGAGGCCTGAGGATCCAGTTCCGAAATCAGCAGCAGGACATGGGGCAGCCTTTGCTCACCGCTATCCAAAGTCATGCTTTTAATCAAAATTCTGTAAATGGCACTTTTATAAAGTTGTGATTTACTTGTGCTAGCCATGCGGTGCCTACAGCCTGTTCCTGGGTCACATGACTAGGTGTAGCTGGCAGTGGTCTTTGTGTATTGCTCCCAGACGGTGAGACAAAGGGAAGATAGGTGTTGACTGAATGGGCTAGTTAACGAGTTAACAAAGGGGAGGAATGGTCACCTACCACACTTTCAGATCACAAAGGCTCTGCCTGAGCGCTCCCACAAAGGGTTTGACACTGGTCTATTGTGACCCCAGACAAGCTGGGCCCAGGATAGGGAGGGAGGAAGGGAGTGCCTGACACCTCAGGAAGGTGGAAGCCTCTAGAAGCTTGCTCCACTTCTAATTGGGCACCATGTGAAAATGTTCAACCCTTAAACCAAACTCTTCAATATTTTTCTGGACCTGTGGCAGAAGGATTGCTGTGCTGCTGAAAGGACATCAACTTTGTTGTACTGCTGCTCTCAAGGAATGCGACTGGGTTGTCCTGACCTGCTGCCCTCTTGCTTGCATAAAAATGACTGGACCTGCATCTGTTGAACCCAGCACCCCAGAGTGACTCCAAGGGCTAGTTGACTGGCCTCCTGACTAGAGCCTCAGGGACTGAAGGCTCCTTCAACCTTGACCCCAGCACATAGGCTCTGCCATCTGTGTGTCCTACCCTGCCAAGTGGTGCGACCCCAGTCCTGGGCCCCTGGAAGTGGGCCTGAAGTGCTCTTCCAACCCACGCCTTTCATCCTTATGAACAAGTATGAGCGAGTTAGGGAATATTAATGCCTGTTTTGGAGTGCTTCAAAATAGCATTTCTATGTCAAAGACTTCTGTGAGGGTTGCAGGTTCATGCAGTAGTGCATACTGTTTTTGGCATAACCATGTAAGACCCTTTGAAAGTTTGCAAGTAACATGCATAGTCTTGCTGAGATCCAAACAGAGATGGTTTCTTCAGCAGAACTAGTAACTGAAAACCTTTAAAAAAAAAAAAAATCATTTCAGCTGGGAATATGGCTGGGGACTGCAATTTCAAAAGTAACCTTTGGGTGACTTATTCCCTTCATTTGATGGGGAGGAGACAGGTCATATTTGGCAGTGATCTGGAATGACTTTTCATTAAGGTTACCAAACTAGTTTCAGGATAAACATTGTGGTGGTGCTCAGTGAGGACACACATCAGAATACCTGGTCCTAGCAGTAACTCAATTACTGTCACATAGGGTCGACTTTTTGCTGACTGCCATGTTAGTAGAGTTTCCTAAAATACTATTAGCCGACTCACTCCACTATCTTAAAGGTCTCTGGTCCTGTTCTCCAAGTGATGCCTGCCCGGCTAAACTACTTGCCTCCCTTGCCCCTACAATCATTGTCACAGTAAATATGGTATTGAATTCTTCTCTCTCTGCTGGTAAAGTGCCATTTAGCTGGAAAAAGGCTAAAATACTTCCACTTAAAAAAAAAAAAAACCTTCGGCTGACCATAATGATCCAGCCAATTGTAGGCCGATATCTCTCCTTCCGGCTCTTCCAAAAGCTCTGGAAAAACACATTAATAAAGTTATTTCATATCATTCAGAGTGCCACAATTTGTTGCACTCTTCTCAATCTGGTTATAGGGCCAACTTTAGCACTGAGACTTGCCTATTAGAAGTAACTGAGTATATTAGAGGAAAACTGGATCAGTGTGGAACAACTGTCCTGATATTGCTTCACCTGTCAGCAGCATTTGATACTGTCCCGCACAAGAGACTCATTGGCAGATTAAGGAATCTGGGAATCAGCGGGACAGTATTGACCTGCCTGGACTTTTTCCTGCAGGACAGGAGATATGGCTTCCCCCTTTTTTCAGCCCCCATGACTAGGCATTCTTAGCCCTAGTCTTTTTAATCTGTACTAGCCCCCCTGCCATACATAGCAGAGGCAAACAGTTTGAAGATCATATCCTACGTGGATGACACACAACTGATTTTCACCCGTGAAAAAGGAGCAGATTTCAAAAGTGTTCATATCAGAGCCTGGCTCATCAAGGTTTTCCAGTGGCTGAAGGCGAACCAAATACAACTCTCATAAATCCGAGATTGTCTTCTTTGGCCAACTTGCCATCAGTAACTGGAACGCATGGTGGCCTGAAGAATATTCGCCACCGCACACTGAGCAGTCAGCTGTAACAAACCTCTGAGTTTTGCTGGATAACGCCTTGTCCATGAAGTCTCAGGTCCAGGCCCTGGTTGGCACTGCTTTGGCATCTTGCGTATGTTAAAAAAATGTCTTCCTCTCTTGACAATAGAGTCTAGGAAAAGAGTGGTACAGGCCTTGGTGACAACTGGACTACGCAAATGTCTTGTATTTTGGCCTTTCCCTTTACCTTGTATAGCTCCTACAAGTAGTACAATCTGCTGCAGCTTGGGTGATCCTTCACCCTAAACCAAGGTCTCTTATGTCCCCCCCCTCCTTAAATCACTTCATTGCTTGAGACTGAAGGAGAGGATCAAATTCAAAGCTCTTATTGTCTTTTGTAAGGCTTCTCATGGGAAAGGAACTGGTTACCTTAGCAAACGAGTCAATCGTTACATCCCGGCTCGATCTCTAAGATCCTCCTCCACCGACGTGCTTGTACTCCTAAAGTACGCCTGCCCGGACGGGTGGCATATCTTTTCTATTTCTGGGGGCCCAGGTTTGGAACAGGCTCCCAGTCACCCTACGTTCCATTTCCGATATCTCAGTCTTTAAGAAACATCTGAAAACGTGGCCTTTCAAAACTTAGCAGCATACCATAGCTCTCCCTAACCGCTTCTGTCGGCATCGGGACACTCTTTTGAGTAGCCATTTGCGCTATAACAAATGTGTTTTCATTAATTAATTCATTATTTCATTCATTCAACTCACCCTCACACAGTGGTTGTGGCATGGGCTTGGCCTTGAGCAGTCCAACATCTCTTTATTTATGGCTTAGGCTGAGCCTGGCCTTCCTGGTGTGTGTGATCTAGGGTGTGTGACTCCGGGCGGCTTGCTATATCCCTTCCCACTTTGGACTACTGCTTGTATCTCTTTCTCTCTCTCCTGTAGTCCCTATCCTTGGTTCCTGGGGACAGCATTGCAACATATATAGTCTTGGATTCTGTGTCAGGGTGTCTGGTTGGGTCTCAGTTTGTACTTCTGGCTGAGGAATGACATCAGTCAACAGTCAACAGTTGGATGTTTGGACAGTTATTTAGAGCACTCTCCAGGATGTTCTGGACTATGCCACTCTAAATGAGGCACTAGTGGTGCAGGTGAGAGGTGGGTGAACCAGTCTGCCTCACATACCCTCTCTTATTCCTCCCTTTCCCTGAACAAGCTTCTTGGCAGTTCACTTCAGTGTTCCCATCCTGTGGTACCTTCTTGAACCATGAGATGCTATGAGTGAGCATTTCCATCCCTCTTTGAGCTGTTACTATTGTTCCTTTTACCAACACAGCAGACCAGGAATCCTTTAGTAGGGGAAGCAAAACCCTTGTGACGGTCTTTCTGTAGAACTCGGTCGCATTCCAACAGCATCTTGCAAGTGGCTTGGAATCCAGAAACATCAGCTACCACTGGGGTGCTGCCAGAATTCAATGCCCTCCCAAACAAACATTTAGCTGTGGTACACTGAATGATGCAGTGCGGAGATTTTATGATGAGCTTGTAGGAAGCGGTGTAGGCCCCATTTGAGGTCTTCTCCTTGGCTGACCCCTATTTTTAGTCAGAAACTATACTAGATGCTAAACCAATCGGGTACAAGACATGTTGTAAAAACAGGTTGGTTATTCTGGAGCAGAGAGCAGCCCACATAAGGGGATGTAATGACCCATCTGGGTCAAGGTATACATGGCCACCAGGATAGTATCCTGAGTCCTGATCTTCAGGAGGGTCTGGTATAAAATCCATGGAGATGGAATGCCAGTGAGTGGTGGATTAGGGAGCAGTTGGAGGAAACCTGTGCACTTGTGAGAATAACCCTTTGCTCTCGGGCACATTCCACACATGGCTACATATTTCTTGCAGTCTTGAAACATAGTTTCCCACCAAAAGACTCTTAGTAGCAACTTGTAGGTCTTAGCCATGCCTTGGTGTCCTGACAGCGGACTATCATGTGTCCATTGCAGAGCTGAGGTCCGTAATTCCTTGGTGGGAAATTAAAGCGACTTATTGTGGAATAGAAGTCCTTGAGACAGATGCAAGCTAGGGTCCTTGGCTAACCAAGCACCCACATCCACTTGTTGAATGGCAGATCATATACCAGCCTCTAAAGAGGTGCAGGAATGAATCTGAAAATTGGTGGGCAGTAACTGACTGATCTATGTGGGTCGGCAATGTTTCCTTAAAGCCTACAGGCCTTGATAAAGCATCCAGTTTGCTATTACTTGTGCCAGGACAAAAGGTTATCACAAAGTTAAAGTTGGCGTAGAACAGTGACCGTTGCAGTGGTCTAAGTGTTAGGGCCAAATTGGATTTTTAAGATTGCAGGTTCCGAGGGTCCTTATATACAGAGACTGGGTTTTGAGCCCCCATGAATTATCGATGCCACTCCTGAGAAACTGTCTTGATGTACAACAACTCCATATCAAACATGGTATCATTTATTTCTGCCTCATTCAACTTGCTTGAAAGGAAGGCCACGGGACACCTACAGCTATGTTGGAGGCATCTGCTACCACAATGAAGGTTGAGATGCATCAGGATGGGTGCCGATGTAAAGACAATCTTTAATTTGGTAAATGCCTCGTGGGCGAAAAACCAAAAACCTTTTCTCCAAAGCAAGTTGGTGATGGGGGGTGATGAGAGAAGAGAAATTGGAGATAAAACATAGCAAAAAAATAGCAAAGTCTAAGATCCTCTGGACTTGCTTGATGTTAGTAGGTCTTGGCCACTGTAGGACTACTTGAACCTTGCTATCATCCATAAGAAGGCCCTTCCGCGGAGATCAAACATCCCAAGAATTTAATGGAGGAGCAGTGAAATTTGCACTTTTTGAGTTTTGCATACATGTAATTGTCTTGCAGTGCCTGTAAGACCTTCCACACATGCGTTACATGTTCCCTAGTGGAGGTGGAGTAGATAATTATGTTGTCTATATAGGCAACCACAAATAAAGGAATCTCCTAAGAAAGCAGTTTATGAAATGTTGGAATGCCACTGGTACATTGTACAATCCGAATGATATCACCTGGTGCTCAAAGACGCCGAATTGTATGCCGAAGGCCATCTTCTACTCGTCCCTCTCCTGTTTCCTCTCTAGGAGGTAGGCACCCCATAGATGGAGCCTGGAAAAGATGGTGGCCCTCTTCAATGGTCCAGTAGTGCGGGGATTAGTGGTAAGGGTACAGCTTATTTCTGGTCACATTATTCAGGGCCCCATAATCTATGAAGGAGTGCAGAGTCTTGTCCGTTTTGGGGATAAAGAATAGAGGCGGGGAAACAGGTGAGCTGGAATGGCAGATTAACCCATTAGACAAATAGTTGTCTAAGTAGTGCCACTGGTGCACAGTCTCCGGCTCAGTAGGAACGTACATTCGACTACATGGTAGCCAAAGCCCCTGGCTTGAGATCGATTTTACAATTGAAGTCATGTTGAGGGGAGTGATTCTGCTCCTTGTCCACTAAACACATCCCCATAGTCCTGTTATTCATTGGATAACACTTCTAAATGGAGGGAGCCTGCTGCATGCATGACAGTGAGAAATTGTTTGAGGCTGTATGGAGAAAGAATTGTAGAGAGCCCTGTTTCTAATCTATCATTGGATTGTGTTGATGTAGCCAAGAAAGGCCTAGGATGATACCATATTGGTGGGCATCAATAAGATCAAACATCAATTCCTCCACATGACCCCTGGGTCTGAACATTGAGGCTCTGAGAGTATGGTGAATGATAGGGCCGGATGGGAGTAAAGAACTGTCAACCGCCTTAACCTATCCTCAGGCAAGTTTGCATGACACAGGGTTCTTAGGCTGTCAAATGTATTGCCGATCTCAGAAATTTCCCATCACCCCTGAGTTAGTCATAACAGATGTGGTAAAACAGGGCATGCCAGGAAAAAATAGGGATACATCCATGGTGACGTGATGTGTAGTGGCTGGAGCAGTCTTTCTCATTTGGTGGTGAGAAGGAGGTCTTCAGCTCTTTCTGGGTTTCTTCCCACACTCTTTGACAAAATGTCCTTCCAACCCAGAGTACAGGATAAATTACCTTGTCACCGGCGTTCCTTTTCTTGGTTGGTGAGCTGAGACCTGATGGATCCGATCTGTATAGGTTTGGTTTCAGGTTCCTGAGGGTGGATTGGAGCGATCTGGTCGAGGAGCTCCTGGGACAGCAGTGCCCAGACTGGGGCACTCCCTGATACTGCAGGTTATATAGGAAATGGGTTGAATGTACACTAAAAGACACAGTTCTTTGTCTGCAGAAAAGAGATTTCAGGTAGCATCTCAAGAGGGCTGGTACAGGCACTTGCACACTGTAAACATTACTCATACACATTCAGATAGATTGAGGCATTTGTGTAATGTCATACACAGGATGGTGAAACTGTAGTCAGGTTCAAGTTACACAGAACACTTGGGGGTAGTGAAGCTGCGTGCATGTGTACCATGTCATACAGAAGGAGCTGAAATAGTGGTGAAGGTCAAGGTACACAAAACACTCAGGGGTAATGAAGCAGAGTGCAGCCAGCAAGTCACCAACTATGATCCTGCAAGCGTCTCAATCCTTTCACTCCTGAGTGAACCAAGAAGTCTGAAGGGTCCCAAAACATTCAACCCCCTCAAACAAAGAAGTCCAAGTGAGGTTGCGGACCCCTGCCTCCATGCACCTGCACACTTGCACCCCCCGAAGCCCCACACAAAGACTTAGTGTGCCCAGAAATCCAGCTTAAGTAGACACAGCAAATCCAGTCCTCTTTTATAACACCACAGGTCCAGAAGAGTTCTGAAGATCTAGGGTGAGATGATATTTTGTTAAATTCATTAGCCAGTGGGTAAGGGTCACTCATGTACACTTCCTGACCATTGGGTGAAAAGCTCCCAGGGACTAATGTTTTCACTTTTACTGCACATTCAAATGGGCCATTTTCAGTGAAATCCAACATGGCAAAATCGTTCTGCCCCTTGTGGTTGTGGCGCCTCCGGGGTCTTTTTAACTCCTTCGGTGCTGCCGATGGCCCCCGGCCATCCCATGTGATGGTGGGTGTGTGTGGAGAATGGCTGGGGGCTGACCAAATCCGGCCCACCCGCTAATTGTCCCGCACAGCGGTAGAATTAGTGCAGAGCGTAAGGGGTTAAGGTAATGAGCAGTACCCTTCCACTTAACCACTCAAAACTGGCTTTGGGCCCAGCTCCCTCCTCAACTGAAACTAAAGCCAGGAGGCTGAAGTGTGTTTTAGGATCAAAAGTTTGCTCTTCTCAAAGCTTCTCTTATAACTAAACTATAAATGTATAGGTATATTCCTGGTTCTGCTAAGATAGTGAAGTGCCTGTACACTCCTAAACAGCCCTGCATGGAATAAACTGGGACACATTCTTCCTTTGAGCCATCTTACTAGACCCAAGCCATTGGCTCTGCTCTGGGAGCTGTATTTCACACCTCATTAAAGCACTACTGACAAGCAAGCTCTAGGCAGACCAAAGCTAATTAGCCTGCAGTGGCTTCAGGAGTGGAAAGTATAACTTTAAAAAAAATACTTTTACTACATATTTATCAAAAATCAAACTACACTATTTGTTGGAAATAAAACATCTTTTGCGTGGTACCACCTCACGTTTTTGCCCTGACAGATGAAAGTGACATACTCCTGATTGGCATATTTAACTTGCCTATAAGTCTCTAGTATTTGGTACTGCAGTGTACCCAGGGGCAGTAAATTAAATGTCACAAGTGGACTGCAGCACTCATTGTGCCTCCTGCTATAGTGACAAGATAAACATGACTGCAGGTCTACCACCAACTACAAATATGATCTGTCAAAATGACCCCATTTTGACAGGCCCAAACTTTCTTTTAAATTGATTACATATCAACCCTAACTTAGCCTTTAATTTCCATAAGGCAGTGTGCATAGTATTTAGAAGTAGGGCATGTAAAGGTTTAATGTTGAACGGGTATTTACAGTGAAAAGTACCTCAAAGCTATTTTCATTGTAGCAGGATTTGCTGTAACATAAAGATGTAATGCCATGCATTATTTGCTTGTTCCGTACAGAGTTTATCTTTAGACTTCTAAAAATATTTATCTCTATCCCAATTCATTAGTAAAGTCAGATATGTAATAAATGTTTTAGAACCGGTACTTTTAGAAAAGCTGAACACAAATGAATACCTCAATGGCATAGGCATATGCAGGTACTATTTTTCATAAGACAATATGATCAAGCCAAAAAATCATTCAGATCTCCATATATTCTGGGGGGTTGTGTTTTCACTCATTCTTAGTACCACAAAAAGCAAACAATATTATCGCTGTCATATTATTGCTTGTTGTACAATTCAAGCCATTCAACAGTAACTACAGATGTTTTGATGAAAATGCTTCCTAGACAATTTCAGCCGACAATTGGTCTATCCCTACTTAAGAATTTTTCAAGGCTGATCAAATGATGCATCAAAAAGAAAAAACATCAATAAAAACAATTCTCTAATCCTATTAAAAAACAAAATAGGTTAAAACTCTAATTGTGTGTCATATTATTCACCCGTGACCTACTAACACCACGTGATCAGTGGAAAATCTTGCAATTGTGAATTTATGATCATCCATCGAACCATCACCAAGACAGAGGGCCTAATTTAGGTTTCAGCAGATGGAATACTCCATTACAAACGCAACAGATATCCCGTCCGTCCGTCCGTCCGTCCCTCCGTCCGTCCGTCCGTCCGTCTGTCGTATTGCAATCTCCATAGTATATGATGGGATAGTAATACAGCGGACAGGATATCCGTCACGTTTGTGACAGAGTATTCCCCTCCGCCGAGATATAAATTCGGCCCAGAGTTTCCAGAGGGTGATCCTAAGACTAGCTGGGAATGGAGGTCCATTGTGCATATGAGTCTGTGATCTTATTGAAAAAAACATGTTCACTAAAATAACCAATTAAGCCAAATTGCTGCAGCAAAATTTGTCTTTAGTTATCTATAACTCTAATCTACAGGGACACAGAGAAAATAGATCCAATTACCTATACCCATATTTTTTTAAAGATAGATTGTGGTGCAGAAATTTATTAATCCTCTTTGTACACCGAGCAAAAGTTAAAAAAATCTCTAAACGGAACATAACATTTACATTGCAAATAGACCTCATCACCTCAAACATATCTAAAAAAGTCATGGGCAATCTCCACCCAGGTATGCTAGCAAATGCGCCCTACCCTCAAATTAGATGAGCTAGAACAGCTATGCCGGCTAGTACGTGCGTCCTCTTCTTTTGCAATCTGGCGTGAATATACGTAATTCATAAACAACAGCTGCCAATTTTGAAACCGACATATACAATAGAAATATATATCATTCTGTTAATGTTCACAAAGATGGCTACAAAATGAAAATCATTCCTAAGTTTACCGCGACGTGGTACAAAGATAAACAATATAACACCACAGTGGTACAAAAAAGATCCACTGGCTAGTATATGAAAACTGGTATCAAAACAACTATAGGTATCACCATAACAGCCAAACCCCCATTGAATTCCTCAAAGGTTATAAATAGAATCACTATGTTAAGTGATGACGAGAATGAACCGTGCTCAGGATTGTTAAGGACCTTAATAAGTCTTTATGTAGGAGTGTGGAAATATATAGAGATTATGGCATCATTCTATTAATCCAATTAATAGGACTAATAAGTGGTGGCTATTCATTATCCAAAGTCCACAGTATGGGCAATAGGTTTGGCACATATATGATTAATGTGAGAACGAGGAGGTTAGTAGGAGAGAACTGGGTGGGGATGATTCGTCTGTTGGTTAGGGCCAGCCACACTTAGCACGGGGACACACTGCTCCCAGTGTAATCATGCGCTCTATAAAATGTATTATTATTATTATTATTATTATTATTATTATTAATTGGACAGCAAATTGGCCTGCAAAAATTAATCGACAATTTTGCATTATATATGTCTTGAAAAGACCTACAGATAAACTTTAAAAAACTTTTGTTATGACTCGTGGGAGTATTAGGTCGAAGAACAGACAACATCATCTGGGAGGGGTAGTTATAAACAGAGTTGTAACTTTTTCATATTTGGGCCTGCTATTTAATAGGAATGGCACATGGAACTCCCACATAGAATTGTGTAACTTGAAATTTCTAAGAATTACTGAGGGTATTTTTAGATTTGCTACAAAAATAGGTAATAAACCTATACGGGAAATCTTAGCTTTATATCAAAGTAAATGTGTTACAGGAGTTTGCTGTGGGGCCGCGCTATGGGGGAGAGCAAATATTATCCCCCTCCAAATACAAGAAAACACATTTCTGAAAAGATTTTTGGCAGTGCCTAACTCTACTGCGAACTACATTGTACACAGAGAATTATCACTATCTTTCCTTAGCGATCTAATAAATAGGCAAGCTCTTACTTTCTGGCATGGAATAGCAAAGACAAGACCAAATTTATCAAAGATTTGAATATGGACTGTTTAGCTCTAGACTAGTGCATGAAAATCCCTTAGTTGGAGCATATTTACACCCTTTTGAAATTCTGTAAGATAAATACTGATAGAAAGAACCTTGTAGCTATCCAAGATTTTAGCAAAAGAGATCAAAAGCTAAGATACATGAAGTCTGCAGAATGTGTAAGGGAGGCTGAAGCTAGCCAAATGCATAGTGTTATTTTTACTGTGAAATTATACCTGTAAGGGGTGTACCAATGTACTTAACACAGGTCAGGAATTTACAACACAGATTTCACTTAACACGACTTAGATTAGGCATGCTTCACTATTTAACAGCCTTCCCTAAAAGGGAAAAGTGGTGCCATAAACTCCCATATTGCCCATGTGATGGTAAAACACCTCAATCCACGATGCATTTTATCATTTTTTGTAGTTTTTATAAAGATATTCGAAAATTTATTTTAAAACCTCAGTTTTTATCTAACACGCTTTTCCATTACAAACATGCTTTTAACTTTATATGTGGCCTGTGCAATGAAAAAGTTATTAATGCTGTTATTCTGTTTATACTATTAGCAAAAAGGAAAAGAAAAGCATATGCATTTTTGGATGCTCTGCAATACGAAAACTTTGATTATTAATTATAGTTTTTTACATACCCTGTTCTTTTATGTTTAATAGTTACATGCACTTTACTCACCTGTAAGAAATGTTTGCATCCTGTTAGGATTTTGCACCTTGCACTTTACTATTTATTTGATATATCTGCTCTTTGCATTTTAGGCATCCGGTCTCTTGGTATATGTATTACTTTTAAAGTAAAATACGTTGTGTCATGCTAAATGTTTATGAAATGTTTTAATTTGTATTGTTTAATTGTGACAACTGCAGCTTGTATTGACTCCCCTTGATTAGCATGCTTTTATGGTGATATAATCTCACCAAATAAAGTTGTTTTTGACTTTGACTTTGATTAATTGATGTAAAGTGTGCAGCATTGGTAAGCCATTGATCTGAAGAAGCTTAGTGGTAGTCAGGAGGCACTTGCTGTTACAGTACCCATACTTTAAAAATTGTTCTAAATACAAGACATGCCCGTCCGTAATCATGTGCGTATTTGCCATATGGGTGAGCCAATGTTGAAGAATACCTCTGGGGTAAAAATAACTCAAGCCATTTGATATGGGATCATCCTCTCACAATATCATTAATGCAATGCAAGAACTACGGAATTAGTTAATTGCATCGAATAGTATCGATGCGTAACCCTACGTGATAAAGGGAGCTTTAATATGTTAAAAGAACATGTACGAGCGGTTCAACATCCAGTAAGTCCATATCAAATCCACATGTAAACTACTCTCATCAAAGTTCTAAAAAAAATCTTAAGTCATTATACTGTATACAAAAACATGCTAGGCGTGTTTGGCACGTTAAATTAAAATGCTCCACAGATTGGTAAAACAACTCCCCATATGGTGAGTGCTGTGCACTCTGACCTCAATAACCAAAGTTTGGGAAATTAATGGCAGATCCCATCTTCCCTTTATAGTGAATATCTGTGTCCCAAAAGTCATAGAGATAGAAAAGGTACTTTGTGAAAAGAATTTCAAACTCCGTACGTCCAATACTAAAATAGTGTGTCATGGAAAATGAGAAAAAGACAGCCGAACCAAACATGTTTGTTGTTAACCCTACCTGCCGTCCATGTTTAAATGGCCAGGTGCATATATACATTTTTGATGAGTGGCAAGAGAAAAAGTGGTTCTCTACCATATCTTAAATAAATTATGTACCAAAAACGCATCCCCAAGAAAAAAGGAAAGCATATCCCCAGCGTTTCAATCATATTAAAGATGACAAAACCTGAAAAATTGCTAAATTGGAACCAAATGACCAGAAAAAAACATATAAATGCCAAAGCTTAACAAAGAAAAACTCAAGAACCCAATCAAAGAGTAATATAAGAAAAAATAAAAGAGAAATGGAGGCTAAAGCATGTGAACCTTACTCACATTATAATAATATCCATGCATCTGAATAAAAATAAAATGGAGTCTCACTCTATGTACAATTCAATGTAAATATACCAAGACGTGACTTTGGACATATACCAGAGTGTGTCCTCTCTAAAGTGGTCCAAAAGTGGTTATTGGTTTTTTTTTAATTTCATGTACCCACAAAGACATTGCTATTTAGACCACAAACTTGTATATCCCAACACTAGACAACATATATTCATGCACTAAGAGACATAAAGAGTGTAGCCCCATATGTAGACTGAAAATGACAATGTGTATAGAAACACATGTGGCAACTCCAGAGTGATGCAAAAATAGTTGTTACATTTTCATTTTGGATACTCCCAACATAATTAGCCTTTTGCGCCCCAGATATCAATATGATTTCAATATGATTTTCCTAACCTTTGACAAAATTGTTTACCTGAATTCCATTAAGTATGCACCATGGCATAGTTAAATGCCCAGTGACAGATGGAAGTGAGGTCATATTAATCTATGACCCCATTTTTGGTATATACTATACGAGGGCATTTCTTCCTGTGATAGTCCCAGGTCCTAGAGGATATTCACTCCCAAAGCAATACATCACAGCATATATTACAAAAGATCATTATATTCAGTTGCGTGTAAGAAGAGGGAGAGAGAGGACTAGTTAGCTAGTCCGAGTCCCCGAGGGTTTATACCACCACACCTTTTTAAAAAACGGTCCTGAGGAAAGCCAGAATACTCTAAGGCACTGGCTAAAACATGTCGACCATCTGAAGGACGCAGGGGGCAGTAACTCGCCACGCTCACGCGTCCTGTAGCCTTACTTTTAACCGCTGGTGACGGCCCAGTTATTAAAATTTAATTTACCCTCGGGTACTGGGACCACCACCAAGCCGTTTTAAATCACAACTCACCCAACCTCACTGCACTCTCAGCAATATACCAGCTCCGCTGTAATCAGGCATCGTAGCCCACCTGGGACATACTAGGTGTCACTGGGTGGGCCCGATGATGAAGCATGCCACCAACTAGGTTGGTGGGTGAGGGCTTCATGAACACACCAACAAGGTGCCCGTGACAGAACTAATTTGAGTACTGTAACACTTTGGTCAACTTAAGCTAGTCCTCTTTGTTTAATCACATTATATTCAGTTGTCACCTTTCTAATGATTACATACAGGGGTTTTCTTAATTGTTTGTCTAGCATAGAACTCTACTTATTACATACATTTTCACACTACAAACAAGATCAGTCACTTGGTTGATACCAAGGTAATGACAACCAATATGATACCAAAATCATACATATGGCGAACCAGAAGATTGACTATTGGGGTAGGTATATGTTGTTTCCACTCCCCACCCACAATGGTAATTACACAGTTTCTCAAGGTCTTATGTATTATCGCCTATTGCAAAAACTGATGCATTTCATTATCATGGTTCATGCCAACCTCCAAAGTTCTTAGATTGATGATCCACCCCGCCTCCTTCTATCGTAATTCGGCCATACGGGCCCACCTCTTAGGTTGGATTTAGTCTGACTAATTCTCAAGAATCTGACAGTTGGGGATTTAGAAGTTCAGTGCATCTCACTGATGCGCCTTTCTAGTGGTGAAGTAGAGTCATTGTTTCCCATTGATCGCATATGTTCTTGTATTCATTCCTTCAGGGTATGAATCACACGTCCTACATAAATTACCCCGCATTCACAAATCAGCAACATATTTTATGTTGCAGTCCATGAAAGTCTCAATCATGAATGTCTTACTTCTGATGAAACTAAAGCTGCATGTCTTATGCATTGCCAGGCTACACATATTACAAGTGCTACATGTGAAGAAACTCTTTGATGTGGTGGGAACCATGTGTTGGTCTCCACAGATGGCAAGTAACTGCTACATGATATATCGCTGATAATCCTTCCTCTTTTGTGAACCATCTTTGGTTTGACGGAATTATCCATGAAAGTGTATTGTCTTTGCCAAGTATATGACGATGTCTCAATAGTATCCTATATATCAAGTTACTATCACTGCTATATAACGTGCAGAAAGGTATTGTAGTGCATGCTACTTTGGTCATTTGTTTCCTGCGTTTTCTTAACAAGGATGGCCTGGATACTTTTACGATTTTCTTCCAGGGACCTTTTATAACCTCTTTGGAATACCCTCTTTTTACTATAAAGCTATTCGCCAGGTGATCTATTCAGTTTCAGAGGATTCTGGCTCACAACTATTTCTTTTGATCCTTGACCTCTCAATATCAGGTATTGCTGACATGATAGCACTATCAGCATCTAGCAATGCATTACATGCTGTGAACTTGCGCTAGATTTTAGTCTGTATACCCTGTTGCATTTTGTGTATGTTTCAATGTCCAAAAAATTGCTGGATTGTTTACTGAACTCAAATGCCATTGGTATCTTGAAATCATTTGTTTTAAAGTAGGCACAAAAAAATAACAACAATGGTTCTGACCCTGTCTTGATTAAATGAACGTTGTCAGAATATGTTACATCAAATGTTAGAAAAGATACCTGTTGCCTGCCTCTATCCTCTAGAAGTCCATTTGCATGAGTTTCTGTGACCCAGGAGCTAAATAGCCCCATAAATGAGGTTTGAACTTTCTCCCAGAGCCGAGCAAAAAGCACTTTGCAGTGGGGAGGTGTTCAGTTTCTCTGGCAGGCTGACCATCTGGATTGTCCCCAGGAACTTAATGAACTTCAAAGGGTTTAATTGTGTCACAGGCAATTGTAGCTAATATTTGGGCCTGTCCATTTCCTTTGTCCCCCTAGCCAATCAGGCACCAGGCCCACTGGTAGAGGGTCTGACCACAGAGCTGTTTTTAAGTGACCACAGATGAGGGGTTGCTCATTTACCCGCCTGCATCTCTAGGGTGGGCAAAGGAGCTCTGCACATCATTGGTTTTGGGCAACAAGGGTGTAATGAATTGGGTTACCGGTTGAGAGGGGTGAGGCCCTACTCAAGCAGCAACCACAATTCTTTTGTGGGTGAGGCCCTAGCAAACCCCAAATTTACATGTGCTTAACCATCTGGTAGCTTGGCAAGCAGCAGTCAGGTTAACCTAGAAGCAATGTGTAGAGTATTTATACAGCACTTCAAACAGTTACAAAGTGAAAACACAACACATGAAACCCCAACGCCAAATTTGCAAAAATAGAGCCAAGTTTAACAAATGATTTGACACAAAAAGGACAAAAATCCAATCAGTAGAATTGGAGGTATACAATTTTAAATATTTAAGTGAATATAGCTCCAAACAGCCCAAAGAACCATTTGCGGCTCTCTGGTCATGTGAGACCAGGAAAAAGTCACAAGTTAAGGCAGACTGCGACGGGGCCCAGGCCGAATACAGGGACCAGGCTAGTCACGCTGAAAAATTACCTTATCAGTATAGCACGGAGAGTCCTACTCGCGGTGGAGAGGATGGTCTTTGATGTAGCATGAAGAGCAGACCTGGTGTCGTAGACTGTCATCGCAGGTGCATGAAAATCCTGTTGTCCTCGCAAGCAGGCAGACCAAAGCTTTACTGTGACACTTCCTGCAATCGGTTAATGCTGTAGTGCAAATAATCAGGTTGATGAAACTTTGCCGTGGCTTAAGCACAAACTGGGCAGTTCGTGTTCGTGAAGAGGCAAAAAACGTCAATTTAACCTCTCTGAGGCCACACCAAGGGTCCAGACCCTGATGGGCAGCACTTGAGGGCTAGAGGCTTGCTTCACCTGGATCTGGGTGTTGGTTCATGTGGTTGGGAGACTGTTTTGTTCCTGTGGCTCTGAACAGGAGACCAGCAGACTAGCCCTTGGAGCCACTCTGTGACTCCTGGGTTCAGGTGCAGACCCAATCCCTTTGACTCAGGCAGGAGGTCAGCAGGGAATCAGGGCAGAAGGGCAGCAGGGAATCAGGGCAGAAGGGCAGCAGAGCAGAAGGGCAGCAGGGCAGCAGTACAGCGGTGCAGCAGGCCAGCAAAGTGGTATTCCTTTCTGCACCACAGCAGTTCTTCTTTATAGAGTCTCCACAGAACCAGAAATGTACTGAAAAGGTGGTGTCTGAGGTCCAATATTTACCCCAGGTGCCTCCTTTGAAGTGGGGGAAGCTTCTAGTGGATTCCTTTTGAAGTGCCTCCCATGCCCTGGCTTGATACTAACTACAGTGGGTCTGCAGCCCTTTGTGTGGAGGCAGGACACAACCTTTTCAAGCATGAGTAGAGCTGCGTCCAGCTTTGCCCTCCCATCCTGCCAGTCATGGCCAATCTATGCACCCTTATGCTATCTAGTGCCTGTGGTTGTCTATGAGTAATACACTAAGCTTACCTGTCATCTACACCCAGTTGTTTGACCCAGAGACAGACTGCATGCACTAAATGGCTGAGGCAGGAAAGTGCCAACTTACTAAAAGTGGCTTCCTCAAAATTGTAATTTAAAATCCAACTTGGTCATAGGAGAGGATTTTTCATTACAATTCCAAAGACACCAAACATGAACTGGGTACCTGTTCCCATTTGGAAGTTGCAGCCTATCAAATGTAATAAGGTAGCTCCAATGTTATCCTATGGTAAAGGAAGGCCTTACAGTAGTGAAAAACAAATTTAACAGGTTTTCACTACCAGGACATGCAAAACATAAAAGTGCATACCCGACTTTAAATACACTGCACCTTGTCCTCTGAGCTGCCCAAGGCCGTTGTGATGACTGATAAGTAATAAAAACAAAAGTGTGGGCCTGCCAAATCTTTTATTTTGCCAGGTCTAAATGGCAGTTTATAACTGCACACACAGGCTGCAATTGTCGACCTGAGAATTGTTTAAAGGGCTACTTAACTGGGTGGTCCAATCAGTGCTACAGGCCCACTAGTAGCATTTAATTTACAGGGCCTGGGCACAGGTAGTGCTACTTTACTAGGGACTTAGAACTTAACTAAATGTGCTAATTGGGTATAGGCCACTTCTACTATGATTTGGGGCGAGAGAAGATGCATTTTAGCATTGATTAGCACTTTAGCACTGGTTACAGGTAAAGTGTGCAGAGTCCTAAGGCCAGCAAAAATGAAGTCAGTAAAACAGGAGGGTTGAAGGCAAAACATTTGAGGGAAATCCAAGCCAAGGATGCCAGGGCTAACAGAGGGGCACTGTGGGATTTTTGCAGTATAACCCACTAGATGGGCTGCAAAAGTGGGTAGGGCCACGCCTTAAGAATTTTTACCCCATTGGTTCGGAAGTGGCCAGAACTTATTGTTCTCCAACTACATTCTCCGCAGCTGCAAATGCGATTTACCGAAAAGTTGCCGAGAAGTTATTCAGCCTCGTGGAGCCTTCAGGCTACAACCTGCAGTCTTGCCTGACTGGAAGAATTAAAGCAAAAAAAATGAGTGAGTCTGAAAGAAATCTTCAACAGAAGAATGATTGAAAAGTATCCAGCTGGCGAGGCATCTCTGTGCATGGAATTCACATTTCTCCCACTCTGAGCTTTCCCACCAAAAGTCAACAGGTTCACCTCACCTCTTCTAGTGGCATCCTACAATATTCAGCTTTAAAGGCCAAAACCTGCTGCCTTGCCCAGCTGAGGATTTTTGACTTTCATTCAGAGACTAAGTCCAAAGGTGAAATGTCTGATCAGGCCAAACCTGGTTTCTGTATCCAACCCATGCTCCAGTGTGGACAATCTTAATTTGCATCTTAGTACTTGTCAAATGCACCAAGATAACCTTGATTGGTCCTTAAGGCTTTTTAGGGATATTTTACATGTTAGACTTTAACCCCTTCGAAGCTAATGACGAGCTGGGCTCGTCATGGCGCTTACCTGCCGTGCGCGGATGACAAGGCCAGCTCGTCATGAATAATGGTTATTTTGGTGCTTCAGCGCAGAACGGGAAAACGCCTAGCAGCCATGTGGTTAAAAAGAAAATCATAACTCCAGTTCGATATATTAGATTTTTGTGGTTTTGGTGTCATTTCACTTATTACAATTTACTCTACCTTTCTAAATTGGTTTGGGGTTTTTCTTTTGTTGTATTTGTTACTTTTACACAATGCCTTGTCTGCTCTGTGCTATAGCCACCAGGGGGTTGAGCTCAGGTTAATTTAGCCATTTTAATGGTTCACCCTGGCAAGGATTGTGGTTAATATTTGAGGTGGGTGCTCACAGCCCTTAACTAATACCACCATTATCTATACCTTTGAATTAGATTTTTTATAAATATTAAAACCAGTGATTGACCATATCTATGCTTATTCCATACCGGCGATAAGGGATTTACACATTGTTAGAAATGGGATTTCTGGTTGGCTAAGGCTTGTGCCAAAGCCAGGCAGAAACCACCACCCTAGTCGGGGCAAGGAAGTTACACACTAAAGATAACCCCTGCTCACCCCCTTGGTAGATTGGCACCAGCAGTCAGGCTTTTCCTGGAGGCAATGTGTGAAGCATTTATGCACGCACACAGCAGCAACATCCCAGGCAAACTACAAAAGGATCTCCACACAAGGTTATATAGAAATAGCCTTTGTATTCTCATAACACATTAGAATAGTAAACACATAACATACACTGTGCCACTGGCATGGGCAATATTCACAAGGGATTATTTACAGATGACAGGGCCACGTGGGCCACTGTCAGGATCAGCACTTAGCAGAAATTGGTACAAGTAAAAATAGATCATAAACTTACAACCAGTAACCACTGATAATTACTGTGTTCCACCTCAACCTGTAACATAAGCTGCATTATGCACAGTCACATCAGGCGCGAATTACATTCTGCGCCAACCTAATCAGCATAAACACATTATGCAATCTCCTCACTAGTTTAAACACATTAGACCCTACCTCCTAAGTATAGCTCACATTAGGGCCTTAAATCACAGAGTGATACATAATCTCACTAGCATAAACCATAATATGCTATACAACCTCATAATCATAAACCACAGTTTAGAGGTATCACATACAGGGTGCGCAAAACATACTATACACAATACATTTCCTAGCACCACATCACTTTAGCGCATAATCACATTAGGGCCTTGCGCCCTATCCCTCTACCTGGCCCCCTGGCCAACTGACCATCTCCAAAGGGGCTCAAATGCCTTGTGTCCAGAATGTCAGGGCGCGCTGCCAAGGCAGCGCCAGTCAGGGGTGCGCAATCTGCGCAAACCTAAACGTTGCAGCTGCCCACTACTTGCTGGGCAGCTGAGAACCTATCACATGGCGCCTAAACGCTGCAGCCGGCACTAAGTGCTGCGAAGCTGTGGAAGGCCTGGCACCTCTGTGCCCCTTCTGTCCCTCTCAGGGATTCTCTCAGTAGCCCTTTAAACAATTTGCGCCAAACTTTGGAGCCCTCTAGGCTCTAGACATCCTGTCCCCTGGAGCACACGGGCTCCTAGAACAACTCTGTGCAACTGTGGAAAAAGAAGCACTGTGGAGCGCACTCGCGTCCTTAAATAAATAATCACATGGCGGGGCTAAACGGGGGCCTTACAATAAGGGGCATTGCGTGGGAGCCATCTAGGCTCTAAAATTATCAGACCCCCTCGGAGAACACTGGCTCCGGGATCAATTCAGCGCTGCTAAAAAGAAAAAGAACTTCTACCCATCGCTGGAGCAGCTCCACTGTCAAGCGGGGGTTGCTCGGGTAACGACGGAACCTAATGCGGCGCCTCACTCTGGTGCTCTTCTCCTCCCCTCTGGCCATCTGAACTCACCCGATCTCGGGCGGACACGGCACTTCCTCCTGGTCTCCACTTCGCCCGGTCACTCTTCTGGGACCAGGACTTCACCGTGGAGCCTGGAGGCTCCAGCACTCCTCTCTTCTGCGTGGGTGGGGGACTCCGCCCGGGGAGCTCTCGATGCTCTGGTCGGGCTCCCCCCTCGTGTCCTCCCAACGCGGGGCTCTCTCTCCATCACGAGAGCCCAGATGACCGGCCTCACCTCCTCACCCGGGCCCCCTCCTGGGTCCCGGGACTTGCTAACGGCACGCGAGGAGGCGGGGTTGGCTCCCGTCCTTCTCATGACACAGCTGATCTTCCCCTCCTGCAGCAGGCATCACTTCCGCTTCCGTCCAGTGGCACCACCCACAACCAAACGGGCCACGGACGGCGGTGGCAATCTTAGCTCCCGGGGGAAATGAGGGGTAGGCTCCCTCTGTGTTAAAACTGTACAGCGGGGTGGGCACCCACTCGTAATTTAAATAAAACCTGCAGCGGCACAACAGCGGGGTGGGCAGCCGTGGCACACGGAGGCAATCTCGGGGGAATCCCTTGCCAGGGATTCCCTTTTCTCCTCAATCAGCGCCACGCTGCCAAACCCAAGCATTCCTCCTGGGGCATTTAAAATACAGCGCTCCCAAGGTGCTTAGGCTATCACAAGCCTTGGCAAGAGCAACACTGGAGGGCCAATGGTCCCAGCAGCTCTGAAGGCATCAAGGAAAGGCAAAAAGGGGACCACAAGCAAGAGATCCTCCAAGCATCCAGGGGCAGGGCAGGACCCAGGGAGGTAAGCCTTCCCCTGGGCCCCAGCAGCAGCACACCCCTGGTAGTTTCAAGTCAAAAGTAAGAACACTTTACATGGGGTCACAGTCCCCTTTTTATACACACATTTCCTTTGTTTAAAAGAGTGGAGGCAATGGGAGAACCAGCTACAACTGGTTCAAGGAAAATCCTGAGCACTTTGTTTTGCTCAGCCCCTCTCTCTCTTTCACTGGCCAGTATAGGGACATCAGACGCACCACAGGGGGTGGAGCCAGCATTGTGGAGGGAAGGCACAGCCCAATTCAGGTCCCAAGTCCACCTCCTCCCTTCCATCAACATGCAGATCTCCCTATTCACCACAGGGCAGACTCACCCTGGCTCCAGGAGCCAAGCACACCAGCCAGCACCTGTCACTCACAAGCCAGACAGGCAATTCACATCACACTGCACACAGAAATGCCAGGTTCTAAAAGTGGCACTTCTCCACTAAGCACATTAAATCTGCGCACACAGTCGCACAGCATCTAACCTCCCGAGTTCGCACATACAAAACTCGCCCCTGCACTCCCCACATATCGGGAACTACCATGGACACACATATCCCCATGCATTCCTAGGGGGGGCAGGCCACTCTCAGCACACATACACAGAGAGTGCACACACTTTAAACTGGACCACAGTGAAAAAGTGCACAGAGGCCTAAAATCACCAACACCAGGTTACAGAAACAGGCTAGGAAAATGCAAAAAGTTTCGGGGTGAACCTGCCAAAAGGGCCAAGTCCAACAAACATGAATTGTGCTTTAAATTTTTCTTCATAAAACCAGCTACAGCCCTAACAGTGAAAATGCCTTTTGGATTCCCTTCGGTGTAGGAATGTGCAAACATTAAATTCTTACATGTTGTACTTTTAAATAGCAGGCACCCTACCTTGTGGGCTACAAGGCCTGCTTAAGAGTGATGTTAATTTAAAACTTGAAAGTAGGCCTGGGTGGAGCTCACAGCTTTTCACTCTGTGGAAATTCCACAGAGTTCCTTGCTCTGGTGGACTATTGCTCTGCCACTCCATTTTTCAACAGTAAAGTTGCAGACTTCCCAATCTAGGAACATATTCTCCATGACCAGATGTCAAGATATGGAAACCCACACACCCACTGTCGCAACAGAAAGCAGGAGGATTAATGCCCCACCCTTTCTCCTCAGTTCGCATAGGGTTAAAGCACAACATAGAAAAGCGAAAGTTTTAGGAAGTTAAAGAATTGCATGCTTTCAAGAAACAGAAGGTGTGCCCTCCCTAAGTTAGTTGAGGTGGTGGTGGCGACTGGCATGTGTATACGGTGAAGGGGGCAGGGTGCCAGTTTGTGACCCAGATGTAGGCGCTATCTCCGCAAGGGGATGGTGATTAGTAAAGGCCTGGAGAAGAAGCAATTGGAGCTTATATATAAATAGTATGCTGTGCAGCAGTGGCTCCTACTAGTACTCCTGAGGAGGGGGAATAACTAGTCAAGAGGTTGGTTAAATACCTGGTATTCCACACAGCATGCCATATTGGTGTTGGATGGAAGCTCGGGCCACACAGGGAGGGAGGTGGTGGGGGCCCATGCTATCTCTGCCCCGACCACGCTTCAGAGTCAGTAGTTGGCCTCCGGACGCTCCCACCCTACACCCCCGGGACAGGGGGGAAGGAGTCAGAGGACTAGGGAGAAGCTGTTCATGCGTGCAGTCTTGGAGCTCACAGTGTCAGAGAGGGAGATGTACAGAGCCAGCACACACTCCCAGGGACTCAAGCACTTCTGTGCCTTCCGTGTTGGTAACTACATGCTCCTCACACAAAAAGACACGTGCACGTCACATTGTGAGCAGCACAGGCTACGGTGTTCCTAAGGCACGCCCCACTCCGCTGGGTGTGGCAATACAATGTATGCCTTCCGGACCCGCCTCCAATGTGCAGCACAGCACTTTGGCCTTAAGAGTTCACAGAACCCAGCCATGGTGTTCCAAAAGCACATCCCAAGCCGCTAGTTGTCGCAAATTCACAATCTAATTTATAGCCCCTGTCCCTGCCTCCTGTTTGCAGTGCAGCAGTATGGGTTTAAGATTCTGCAGAGCTCAGCCAGTGTTAACAAGGACCCTGGCAATCTGGTTTCACAGTGGAGTCTGAGATATTTATAAATTCTAACTCTGGTCAGTCGTTTTCCAAAAACAATCATTAAACTTGTAGTAAAACTGGCTCTATATATACTACACCAAAATGAGGTATAGTGGGCATAGAGTCCCGGTGACCCCAGAGGGAGGCGAGGTTAAAGTTCGATAGAACCTTAATCTCTATTTGTGGTAGAGTGGTCATGAAGTAAGGCAGTATCAGAGGACAGTGTTAAGCAGTTGATGTACACACTCATTCAGCAAATGAATTCACACACTTAAGGACTGAACTCTAGACCAATTGTTTTTGTATAAAAAATCTACTGTTGTTTTATTTTTAGAACCAAGCAAGCCTGGCACATGTAAGCATAAAATACTTTACAGTAATAAGTTGCTGAATGTAGAACAGTTTGAAAATGCAATAGGAATTGTACTTTGTTTGATTTATAGGAGATGCAGTACGTTGCAATACTTAGCAAATACAGATCATTTGTATTTCAGTAAAATACAGGTAAGTTACTTTTCACGTTACTTTTCTAACATAGTGCTGGATAACTAGATTCAGCACTGGGACATTTCCTGCAAACAGGTAAGTAAATGCGTTTTGGTTATTCGTACGATGTTTAAAGAATATTTTTAGATTTCAACTTTTTGGGAGAAAATTGTCAATGTTATCCTACGGAGGAAAAACAGGTCATCGGTAGCAAGGTGGGTTGGTGATTCTGGGAGTTAAGGTTCTGGGGTTGTGCTCAGGGGTCCCCCAGGGTCAGTGATGCACTCTTGTTACACCCTCAGAGGCACTAGGGCAGCCGGATGCTGAGTGTTGAGGCCCAATTTTATCCAATGGGGGATAGAGGGCCTCCGGTTGGTGGCTGCTAACGAGCAGGCCACTGGGTTGTGGGAGCAAAGCTCCTAGGGTTTCAGTCAGGGCAATTGGGGAAACAAAGTAGCACAAAAGGTAAACCCTCAGCGGCACTGAGGCGGCCGGATGCAGAGTGCTGCTTCGAAACCGGGCGCCCTGTGGTTTCCAATTGAGACCCTCCAGTTTGCAAAAGCACTGCAGGCAGGGAGACGAAGGACTTCTGGGTGCGATCACCACTTCGAGAGGTAAGTTGGGATGTTAGGGGTTGGTTAGGCACCATTGGTTTGGGCACACAAGGCAGTGGGGCGTCGGGTGCTGGGGTGCCTTTTGGGGTTGGATCTTCTTACCAGCTCCTGGTTGCGGTTAGGGGGGCCTTCTGGATTTAGACTGCAGGTGTCGGTTGGAGGCTTGAGGCAGGTCAGGAGTTGCCAGATCTTGATTCAGCATCGCTGGGGTGACATCCTTGTCTTGTTTTTCCACTCGAGCTCAGGCCAGGTTTGGCGGTTCCAGAGTAAGCTGGATTTGTGGTTTGCGGCTGCTGCCAGAGGTTGCAGTTCAACAAATCCGGTGTTCATGGGAGAAGCAGTCTTTGGAAGGGAAGGCAGGCAGGTCCTCCAGGGTTTTTGAGGTTGCTGGCTGCAGGACACACCAGGGTTTTGCAGGGGCAGGTTCGAGGGGAGACAGGCCTGTATGGCTGGGGCCAAGTCAGTGGGCGTCGTCCTCTTTTTAGCTCTGCACGGCTCTTCGGTCCTTCTTCTTATCTTCTTTCTTGTCGTTTCTGGATCTAAGTAAGCAAGGTGTAGGGTGCCCCCTAAATGCTAGATTTAGGGGTGTTACAGGTAGATAGAGAGCTGGGACCAATGGGTCCCTTACCTGGGGGGGATACACCCTCTATTGTGCCATCCTAAAGTGGGAGGGGGGCAGGAGCCTGTCCCTGGTTGGTTGGGTCCCCTAACCCTCAAGATGGCAGGAATTTGGAGTTGTGCTTCACCTCGCCTCCCTCACATGTTTTTCCTGCTGGTTCTCCTGCCCAAAGTGGGGCAGAACAAGTGGTGCCCAGTTGCTGAAAGCAGCAAGTGGTCTGGGGAAGCTCACAAAGGCGGTTTGCCTTTGAAGCTTCTCCTTCGTGAACCCTGCCCATCCTGGGAGTGGAACCTTGGCACCTTGTCCCAGGATGTGTATTGTTTCAGGCCCCCGAGAGCAGCAGGCTCTCGACCCAGGGGTCCAGAAACATGTCTGGCATTTTCAGGGGGCATCTCTGAGAAGCCCTCTGTGTGCATTTTTCAGTAAATTTGTCATTACATCCCAAATCCTGGCATCAGTGTGGGGTTAATGTGCTGAGGAGTTTGATTCCAAACTTCTCAGTTTTCAGTGTACCCATTATGGTGCTGTGGAGTTCGTAATGACAAACTCCCAGCACTACATACTCTTAATGGCAGCACTGCACTTACAATGTCTAAGAATGGACTTAGACACTGTAGGGGTACAGGGCTCATGCACCTGTAACCTCACCACGGGTATAGTGCACCCAACTAGAGGGGTGACTGACCTATGCCAGGGCAGTGGGTTGTAGGCATCGCACACAGGGATGTGCACCATGTCGACTCTTCACTTTGTTCTGCACCAAAACATGCAGCTTGCAAAGGCAGTGTGCGAGTGTAGTGGTACATGACCTATAAGGGTGGCACAATAAGTGCTGCAGCCCTTAGAGGCCTTCTCTGGTCAAAGTTCCTTTGGGTACCTTTGGTACCATTTACCAGGGGCTGACCTGTGATCAGAGATGCCAATTGGGTTTAGTTATAGGGAAAGAACAGCTACCCTGGAAACCTGATTGGCAGAGATCCAGGGCACATCAAGTAAAAATGCATCAGTAGTCTGTCAAAAAGTGGGGGGGGGTTACTGCAACAGAAACCCACTTTCCTACAAAACTCATTTTATAAAACACAATTCTTTTTTACTTTATCTCTCTGAACACCAATACATAAGTTAGAGCATAGAGAGTGAAAACAGTGAGCAATTGTTTACAAAACCAACGCTCAGTGCAGTACTTTCACCTCTAAGTCACTTAATTTTTTCAGATAAAAGATTAAGTGTTAGGGAATACTGCATTCAGGTTGCATCCATGAATGTTAAACAATATACGGGTAAGTGCACAAACCTTATGAACATCTGTGCGAGAAGATATTCTAGAATTTTGACATGCAGGTTCAAAATTTGATATTTGCATATTTATATCATTGACGAAAACCCATCTGGTTGGGAAAACTAATTTTATTGATATGGATCCATGCCTGAAGTGCATCAAATATACACTTAGAAAATATCTTTACTGGTGAACAAGGCAGGGAAAACAGTCAACATCTGCTTTGATTAAGGATCTTCCCAGTATTTTTAATACACAAATTTATAACGCAGTGCTCCGTTCTTATGAAATAGTGCTCCCCTTAGAATGGCATTTAAAAGTGGAGGGAATATAGTATAGTACCATTATGGATATTCCTTTTTAATTGTGCAAAATCTTCAATAGAGTCAGGCATAGTGCACCAAAATATCAAAACATCACAGGCAGTGACGTAATAGGGCACTGATATCTTCCCAGGACAAGGGAAAGGCTTTGCATAGAAAGATGGTGATACCAGGTCCTGCTACATTGTGTCAGGGACTGTATTGCAGTGAGGGGACCTGACTTATTTTTTTTTCCTTAAAGCTCAGAGCTTTCTGCTAAATGCAAGTTTTCATTTGACTATTTTTAGAAACCTTTTTTGTTAAACCTTATCACAAAAGGCATTCAGAATGGCAGTGTGTGCCTGCACCCTTAAATAGTTTTTGTAAAACTTTAGTACCAAACTTTTTTAGGTCAAGTCTGGGCAGCGCATGCGCTGCTCTGCGAGGCATGCTGTATGCAGGTATGGATTTGAAGCTCCGCTCACTCTCTGCACATTTTTTTCATTGGCTTGTGTTATTGTCCACTGTAAACTGTGACTGTTCTTTGGTCAATAGGCTTAGTAGTCCTTCCTTAGTACCGCCTTGTCTCATTTTGTAACCTATCATGGCAACACCCCCTGTTATGTGTGTTGTTACTTGGTAGGCTTTAATTACAGCCTCCGAGCACTATTTTCTCGAATAGCTTTGTCCTGCCTTCTGTTACAGACAGGACACGCTCTCTCCCAACGCTTTTTAAAAAAATGTAAAGCACGGGTGCCGAACACATTTGCAATGCAATAGGTCTCGCATTTACGAGAGCTTAAGCTATTAACATTGTAAATGACAATGCCTTTTATTTATCTGTTTTAAAAACAACACATAAATAGAAGGCATTGCCATTTACAATGTCAATAGCTTAAAGTCTGGTAAATACGAGACCTATTGCATTGCAAATACTTGTTTTAAATGGTCTCTTTTCAAATAAGTATGTGCAGGAAAAGTCAATAATTTCCTAATGGTTTTTGTGATAACATTGAATAAAAATAGCTTCCTACCCCTTTCATGTGTTTGCGTAGTGCTGCACACGTCCGTTGGCCGACACGGCCCCGCCCACTCTGCTAAACCGCCGCTGCGGTTAAAGACCAGAAGAAATGGTAACGCCAAAAGGTCAGTAGCCAAAGCTAGAACTATTGGCTTTGCAAATGCGTTTTGATTTTTACGATGGACATCCCTAGGAGCCAAGGATACAATCAAGGAATGTTGCTCCTGCATGCCAAGGTTGTTAAATTGTAGTGAATGAAATATTTACATCTAGCAGAAGGAACCAGAGCCTGGAGAGGACCTCACTGCATTAAATCAGGAAAGGGAGAGGCCTTGCACTGCATACGCAAGTCAAGACAGGAATAGCCCTGAAATGAGGGTGTTTCTTATTCCCTCTGCAAGGTAACCTTTTAATTAATAAGAGCATGCATCACACAACCAGGGATTTCTGGTTGGCTAAGGCTTGGGCCAAAGCCAGGCAGAAACCACCACTCTAGTTAGGGCAAGGGAGTTACACGCTAAAGATAACCCCTGCTCACCCCCTTGGTAGCTTGGCACCAGCAGTCAGGCTTATCCCGGAGGCAATGTGTGAAGCATTTGCGCATGCACACAGCAACAACATCCCAGGCACACTACAAAAGGATCTCCACACAAGGCTATGTAGAAATAGCCTTTGTATTCTCATAACACATTAGAATAGTAGACACATAACATACACTGTGCCACTGGCACAGCCAATATTCACAAGGGATTATTTACACATGACAGGGCCACTTGGGCCACTGTCAGGATCAGCACTTAGCAGAAATTGCTACAAGTAAAAATAGATCTTAAACATACAACCAGTAACCACTGATAATTACTGCGCTCCTCCTCAACCTGTAACATAAACTGCATTATGCACAGTCACATCAGGCGCGAATTACATTCTGCGCCAACCTCACCAGCATAAACACATTATGCAATCTCCTCACTAGTCTAAACACATTAGACCCTACCTCCTAAGTATAACTCACATTAGGGGCGTAAATCACAGAGTGAAACATAATCTCACTAGCATAAACCATAATATGCTGTACAACCTCATAATCATAAACCACAGTTTAGAGGTATCACATACAGGGTGCGCAAAACATACTATACACAATACATTTCCTAGCACCACATCACTTTAGCGCATAATCACATTAGGGCCTTGCGCCCTATCCCTCTACCTGGCCCCCTGGCCAACTGGCCATCTCCAAAGGGGCTCAAATGCCCTGTGTCCAGAATGTCAGGGCACGCTGCCAAGGCAGCGCCAGTCAGGGGTGCGCCATCTGCGCAAACCTAAACGTTGCAGCTGCCCACTACTTGCTGGGCAGCTGAAAACCTATCACATGGGGCCTAAACGCTGCAGCTGGCACTAAGTACTGCACAGCTGTGGAAGGCCTGGCTCCCTCTCAGGGACTTTCTCAGGAATGGCGCCTAAACGGTGCAGCTTCCCGCTACTTGCTGGGCAGCTGAAAATGATAGGTAATACGGCATGGGCTCTCAGTAGCCCTTTAAACAATTTGCGCCAAACTTTGGAGCCCCCTAGGCTCTAGACATCCTGTCCTCTCGAGCACACGGGCTCCTAGAACAACTCTGTGCAACTGTGGAAAAAGAACTTGCCCCTAAGCACTGTGGAGCGCACTCGCGCCCTTAAATAAATAATCACATGGCGGGGCCACACGGGGGCCTTACAATAAGGGGCAATGCGTGGGAGCCATCTAGGCTCTAAAATTATCAGACCCCCTCGGGGAACACTGGCTCCGGGATCAATTCAGCGCTGCTTAAAAGAAAAAGAACTTCTACCCATCGCTGGAGCAGCCCCACTGCCAAGCGGGGGTTGCTCGGGTAACGACGGAACCTAGTGTGACATCTCACTCTGGCGCTCTCCCCCTCCCCTCTGGCCATCTGAACTCACCGGCTCTCGGGCGGACACGGCACTTCCTCCTGGTCTCCACTTCGCCCGGTCCCTCTTCTGGGACCAGGACTTCACCGTGGAGCCTGGAGGCTCCAGCACTCCTCTCTTCTGCGTGGGTGGGGGACTCCGCCCAGGGAGCTCTCGATGCTCAGGTCGGGCTCCTCCCTCGTGTCCTCCCAACACAGGGCTCTCTCTCCATCACGAGAGCCCAGATGACCGGCCTCACCTCCTCACCCGGGCCCCCTCCTGGGTCCCGGGACTTGCTAACGGCACACGAGGAGGCGGGGTTGGCTCCCGTCCTCCTCATGACACAGCTGATCTTCCCCTCCTGCAGCAGGCATCACTTCTGCTTCCGTCCAGCGGCCCCACCCACAACCAAGCGGGCCACGGACGGCGGTGGCAATCTTAGCTCTCGGGGGAAATGAGGGGTAGGCTCCCTCTGTGTTACAACTGTACAGCGGGGTGGGCACCCGCTCGTAATTTAAATAAAACCTGCAGCGGCACAACAGCGGGGTGGGCACCCGTGGCACACAGGGGCAATCTCGAGGGAATCCCTCGCCGGGGATTCCCTTTTCTCCTCAGTCAGCGCTGCGCTGCCAAACCCAGGCATTCCTCCTTGGGCATTTAAAATACAGTGCTCCCAAGGTGATTAGGCTATCACAAGCCTTGGCAAGAGCAACACTGGAGGGCCAATGGTCCCAGCAGCCCTGGAGGCATCAAGGAAAAGCAAAAAGGGGACCACAAGCAAGAGATCCTCCAAGCATCCAGGGGCAGGGCAGGACCCAGGGAGGCAAGCTTTTCCCCTGGGCCCCAGCAGCAGCACGCCCCTGGTTGTTTCAAGTCAAAAGTAAGAACACTTTACATGGGGTCATAGTCCCCTTTTTATACACACATTTCCTTTGTTTAAAAGGGTGGAGGTAATGGGAGAACCAGCTACAACTGGTTCAAGGGAACTCCTGAGCACTTTGTTTTGCTCAGCCCCTCTCTCCCTTTCACTGGCCAGGCTAGGGACATCAGACGCACCACAGGGGGTGGAGCCAGCTTGTGGAGGGAAGGCACAGCCCAATTCATGTCCCAGGTGCACCTCCTCCCTTCCATCAACATGCAGATCTCCCTATTCACCACAGGGCAGACTCACCCTGGCTCCTGGAGCCAAGCACACCAGCCAGCACATGTCACTCAAAAGCCAGACAGGCAATTCACATCACACTGCACACAGAAATGCCAGGTTCTAAAAATGGCACTTCTCCACTAAGCACATTAAATCTGCGCACACAGTCGCACAGCATCTATTCTCACGAGTTCGCACATACCAAACTCGCCCCTGCACTCCCCACATATCGGGAACTACCATGGACACACATATCCCCATGCATTCCTTGGGGAGGGCAGGCCACTCTCAGCACACATACACAGAGAGCGCACACACTTTACACTAGAAAATCACCAACACCAGGTTACAGAAACAGACCAGGAAAATGCAAAAAGTTTCGGGGTGAACCTGCCAAAAGGGCCAAGTCCAACACACATGAATTGTGCTTTAAATTTTTCTTCATAGAACCAGCTACAGCCCTAACAGTGAAAATGCCTTTTGGACTCCCTTCGGTGTAGGAATGTGCAAACATTAAATTCTTACATGTTGTACTTTTAAATAGCAGGCACCCTACCTTGTGGGCCACAAGGCCTGCTTAAGGGTGATCTTAATTTAAAACTTGAAAGTAGGCCTGGGTGGAGCTCACGGTTTTTCACTCTGTGGAAATTCCACAGAGTTCCTTGCTCTGGTGGACTATTGCTCTGCCACTCCTATTTTCAACAGTAAAGTTGCAGACTTCCCAATCTAGGAACATATTCTCCATGACCAGATGTCAAGATATGGAAACCCACACACCCACTGTCGCAACAGAAAGCCGGAGGAATAATGCCCCACCCTTTCTCCTCAGTTCGCATAGGGTTAAAGCACAACATAGAAAAGTGAAAGTTTCTTCAAAGTTGCATGCTTTAAAAAAACAGAAGGTGTGTCCTTCCTAAGTTAGTTGAGGTGGGGGCGACTGGCATGTGTATACAGTGAAGGGGGCAGGGTGCCAGTTTGTGACCCAGATGTAGGCTCTATCTCTGCAAGGGGATGGTGATTAGTAAAGGCCTGGAGAAGCAATTAGAGCTTATATATCAATAGTATGCTGCGCAGCAGCGGCTCCTACTAGTACTCCTGAGGAGGGAGAATAACTAGTCAAGAGGATGGTTACATACCTGGTATTCCACACAGCATTCCATATTGGTGTTGGATGGAAGCTCGGGCCACACAGGGAGAGAGGTGGTGGGGGCCTATGCTATCTCTGCCCCGGCCACGCTTCGGAGTCTGGAGTTGGCCTCCGGACGCTCCCACCCTACACCCCCGGGACAGGGGGGAAGGGGTCAGAGGACTAGGGAGAAGCCGGTCATGCGCGCAGTCCTGGAGCCCACAGTGTCAGGGAGGGAGATGTACAGAGCCAGCACACACTCCCAGGGACTCAAGCACTTCTGTGCCTTCCGTGTTGGTAACTACATGCTCCTCACACAAAAAGACTGTGCACGTCACATTGTGAGCAGCACAGGCTGCGGTGTTCCAAAGGCACGCCCCACTCCGCTGGGTGTGGCAATACAATGTATGCCTTCCGGACCCGCCTCCAATGTGCAGCACAGCACTTTGGCCTTAAGAGTTCACAGAGCCCAGCCATGTTGTTCCAAAATCACATCCCAAGCCGCTAGTTGTCGCAAATTCACAATCCAATTTATAGCCCCCGTCCCTGCCTCCTGTTTGCAGTGCAGCAGTATGGGTATAAGATTCTGCAGAGCTCAGCCACATTGTTAACAAGGACCCTGGCAATCTGGTTTCACAGTGAAGTCTGAGATATTTATAAATTCTAACTCTGGTCAGCCGTTTTCCAAAAACAATCATTATACTTGTAGTAAAACTGGCTCTATATATACTACACCAAAATGAGGTATAGTGGGCATAGAGTCCCGGTGACCCCAGAGGGAGGCGAGGTTAAAGTTCAATAGAAATTTACTCTCTATTTGTGGTAGAGTGGTCATGAAGTAAGGCAGTATCAAAGGACAGTGTTAAGCATTTGATGTACACACTCAGTCAGCAAATGAATTCACACACTTAAGGATTGAACTCTAGACCAATTGTTTTTGTATAAAAAATATACTGTTGTTTTATTTTTAGAACCAAGCAAGCCTGGCACAGGTAAGCATTAAATACTTTACAGTAATAAGTTGCTGATTGTAGAACAGTTTGAAAATGCAATAGGAATTCTACTTTGTTTGATTTATAGGAGATGCAGTACGTTGCAATACTTAGCAAATACAGATCATCTGTATTTCAGTAAAATACAGGTAAGTTACTTTTCACGTTACTTTTCTAACCTAGTGCTGGATAACTAGATTCAGCACTGGGACATTTCCTGCAAACAGGTAAGTAAATGCGTTTTGGTTATTCGTACGATTTTTAAAGAATATTTTTAGATTTCAAAACTCCACAATTAAAAACTTTTTGGGAGAAAATTGTCAATGTTATCCTACGGAGGAAAAACAGGTTATCGGTTCCAAGGTGGGTTAGCGATTCTGGGAGTTAAGGTTCTGGGGTTGGACTCAGGGGTCCCCCAGGGTCAGAGATGCACTCTTGTTACACCCTCAGAGGCACTAGGGCAGCTGGGTGCAGAGTGTTGAGGCCCAATTTTATCCAATGGGGGATAGAGGGCCTCCGGTTGGTGGCTGCTAACGAGCAGGCCACTGGGTTGTGGGAGCAAAGCTCCTAGGATTTTGGTCAGGGCAATTGGGGAAACAGAGTAGCACAAAAGGTAAACCCTCAGCGGCACTGAGGCGGCTGGATGCAGAGTGCTGCTTCGAAACCGGGCGCCCTGTGGTTTCCAATTGAGACCCTCCAGTTTGCAAAAGCACTGCAGGCAGGGAGACGAAGGACTTCTGGGTGCGATCACCACTTCGAGAGGTAAGTTGGGATGTTAGGGGTCGGTTAGGCACCATTGGTTTGGGCACACAAGGCGTAGGGTGCTGGGGTGCCTTTTGGGGTTGGATCTTCCTACCCGCTCCTGGTTGCGGTTAGGGGGGCCTTCTGGATTTAGACTGTAGGTGTTGGTTGGAGGCTTGAGGCAGGTAAGGAGTCACCAGATCTTGATTCAGGATCGCTGGGGTGACATCCTTGACTTGTTTTTCCACTCGAGCTCAGGCCAGGTTTGGCGATTGCAGAGTAAGCTGGATTTGTGGTTTCCGGCTGCTGCCAGAGGTTGCAGTTGAACAAATCTGGTGTTCATGGGAGAAGCAGTCTTTGGAAGGGAAGGCAGGCAGGTCCTCCAGGGTTTTTGAGGTTGCTGGCTGCAGGACACACCAGGGTTTTGCAGGGGCAGGTTCAAGGGGAGACAGGCCTGTATGGCTGGGGCCAAGTCAGTGGGCGTCGTCCTCTTGTTAGCTCTGCACGGCTCTTCGGCCCTTCTTCTTATCTTCTTTCTTGTCGTTTCTGGATCTAAGGAAGCAAGGTGTAGGGTGCCCCCTAAATGCTAGATTTAGGGGTGTTACAGGTAGATAGAGAGCTGGGACCAATGGGTCCCTTCCCTGGGGGGGATACACCCTCTATTGTGCCACCCTCCAGTGGGAGGGGGGCAGGAGCCTGTCCCTGGTTGGTTGGGTCCCCAAACCCTCAAGATGGCGGGAATTTGGAGTTATGGTTCACCTCGCCTCCCTCACATGTTTTTCCTGCTGGTTCTCCTGCCCAAAGGGGGGGCAGAACCAGTGGTGCCCAGTTGCTGAAAGCAGCAAGTGGTCTGGGGAAGCTCACAAAGGCGGTTTGCCTTTGAAGCTTCCCCTTCGTGAACCCTGCCATCCCGGGGGTGGAGCCTTGGCACCTTGTCCCAGGATTTGTATTGTTTCAGGCCCCCGAGAGCAGCAGCCTCTCGACCCAGGGGTCCAGAAACATGTCTGTTGATGGCAGCCTAAGCAGCCACTCAGTTGGGACACTAGAGGTGGGTTAATTTTCAGGGGGCATCTCTGAGAAGCCCTCTGTGTACATTTTTTCCCACACTGGCATCAGTGTGGGTTTAATGTGCTGAGGAGTTTGATTCCAAACTTCTCAGTTTTCAGTGTACCCATTATGGTGCTGTGGAGTTCGTAATGACAAACTCCCAGCACTACATACTCTTAATGGCAGCACTGCACTTACAATGTCTAAGAATGGACTTAGACAATGTAGGGGTACAGGGCTCATGCACCTGTAACCTCACCACGGGTATAGTACACCCAACTAGAGGGGTGACTGACCTATGCCAGGGCAGTGGGTTGTAGGCATCGCACACAGGGATGTGCGCCATGTCGACTCTTCACTTTGTTCTGCACCAAAACACGCAGCCTGCAAAGGCAGTGTGTGAGTGTAGTGGTACAGGACCTCTAAGGGTAGCATAATAAGTGCTGCAGCCCTTAGAGGCCTTCTCTGGTCAAAGTTCCTTTGGGTACCTTTGGTACCATTTACCAGGGGCTGACCTGTGATCAGAGATGCCAATTGGGTGTAGTTTGGGAAAAGAACAGCTACCCTGGAAACCTGATTGGCAGGGATCCAGGGCACATCAAGTAAAAATGCATCAGTAGTCTGTCAAAAAGTGGGGCGGGGGGGGGTTACTGCAACAGAAACCCACTTTCCCACAAAACTCATTTTATAAAACACAATTCTTTTTTACTTTATCTCTCTGAACACCAATACATAAGTTAGAGCATAGAGAGTGAAAACAGTGAGCAATTGTTTACAAAACCAACGCTCAGTGCAGTACTTTCACCTCTAAGTCACTTTTATTTTTCTGATAAAAGTTTAAGTGTTAGGGAATACTGCATTCAGGTTGCATCCATGAATGATAAACAATATACGGGTAAGTGCACAAACCTAATGAACATCTGTGCGAGAAGATATTCTAGAATTTTGACTTGCAGGTTTAAAATGTGATATTTGCACATTTATATCATTGACGAAAACCCATCTGGTTGGGAAAACTAATTTTATTGATATGAATCCATGCCTGAAGTGCATCAAATATACACTTAGAAAATATCTTTACTGGTGGACAAGGCAGGGAAAACAGTCAACATCTGCTTTGATTAAGGATCTTCCCAGTATTTTTAATACACAAATTTATAACGCAGTGCTCCGTTCTTATGAAATAGTGCTCCCCTTAGAATGGCATTTAAAAGTGGAGGGAATATAGTATAGTACCATTATGGATATTCCTTTTTAATTGTGCAAAATCCTCAATAGAGTCAGGCATAATGCACCAAAATAACAAAACTCACAGGCAGTGACATAATAGGACACTGATATCTTCCCAGGACAAGGGAAAGGCTTTGCATAGAAAGATGGTGATACCAGGTCCTGCTACATTGTGTCAGGGACTGTATTGCAGTGAGGGCACCTGGCTTATTTTTTTTCCTTAAAGCTCAGAGCTTTCTGCTAAATGCAAGTTTTTATTTGACTATTTTTAGAAACCTTTTTTGTTAAACCTTATCACAAAAGGCATTCGGAAATGGCAGTGTGTGCCTGCACCCTTAAATAGTTTTTGTAAAACTTTAGTACCAAACTTTTTTAGGTCAAGTCTGGGCAGCGCATGCGCTGCTCTGCGAGGCATGCTGTATTCAGGTATGGATTTGAAGCTCCGCCCACTCTCTGCACATTTTTTTCATTGGCTTGTGTTATTGTCCACTGTAAACTGTGACTGTTCTTTGGTCAATAGGCTTAGTAGTCCTTCCTTAGTACCGCCTTGTCTCATTTTGTAACCTATTATGGCAACACCCCCTGTTATGTGTGTTGTTACTTGGTAGGCTTTAATTACAGCCTCCGAGCACTATTTTCTCGAATAGCTTTGTCCTGCCTTCTGTTACAGACAGGACACGCTCTCTCCCAACGCTTTTAAAAAAAATGTAAAGCACGGGTGCCGAACACATTTGCAATGCAATAGGTCTCGCATTTACGAGAGCTTAAGCTATTAACATTGTAAATGACAATGCCTTTTATTTATCTGTTTTAAAAACAACACATAAATAGAAGGCATTGCCATTTACAATGTCAATAGCTTAAAGTCTGGTAAATACGAGACCTATTGCATTGCAAATACTTGTTTTAAATGGTCTCTTTTCATATAAGTATGTGCAGGAAAAGTCAATAATTTCCTAATGGTTTTTGTGATAACATTGAATGAAAATAGCTTCCTACCCCTTTCATGTGTTTGCGTAGTGCTGCACACGTCCGTTGGCCGACGCGGCCCCGCCCACTCTGCTAAACCGCCGCTGCGGTTAAAGACCAGAAGAAATGGTAAAGCCAAAAGGTCAGTAGCCAAAGCTAGAACTATTGGCTTTGCAAATGCGTTTTGATTTTTACGATGGACATCCCTAGGAGCCAAGGATACAATCAAGGAATGTTGCTCCTGCATGCCAAGGTTGTTAAATTGTAGTGAATGAAATATTTACATCTAGCAGAAGGAACCAGAGCCTGGAGAGGACCTCACTGCATTAAATCAGGAAAGGGAGAGGCCTTGCACTGCATACGCAAGTCAAAACAGGAATAGCCCTGAAATGAGGGTGTTTCTTATTCCCTCGGCAAGGTAACCTTTTAATTAATAAGAGCATGCATCACATGCACTTCAGAGTGTATTTATTTTGGCAAATAAAGACATTCTTAAATGGAACATACATTCTTACGAAGTAATATTTCCTGGTTTGAGTGTAGCAACTGAGAGTAAACATGGCTCATCAGAGGCCACATTGAACTTCTGTTCTTGGCACTCCATTGTGAAATAGAAAGGCAGGCGTCACAGGGCATTGCCAGGGGTAGCATGGGACAAGAAAGATGTTGCAACTGCAACCCCTAAATTACTCCAATATTTAGCTTCCTCTCTGTTCTGACCAGAATTATAACAGCTCCCTTGGATTAGTACATGTCATTACTTTAAACGTTGGCGATATGAGGTCACTCTCTTGAAGCACAGCAACCTAAATGAATTTTTTATTCAAGGTAATACATTTATAATCTGTGGATTACGAGTGAGTGGAAATTCTGGTTACTGATGCTGATTTATTATAAATGAACCTGCCATTTAAATATATTTGATTATTGTCAAATACAAATTTTATCTGATAGCCTCTTGACAAAAAGTCCTGATATTTGCCATTTTATGTTGCACCTGCACAGCACTTGCGCTGTGCTTGCGAAATCTCTCGCAAATAAATTAGCAAAGCTTAAAGTGGGCTTAGAACCTGCCCATTACATAACCGATTGGCTTCCATGTCACACTCGTTTCCTTGCTTCTTATTGGCCAGGGCCTTTTCCTTACCTCCAGCTTCTTCCTAGCGCTTGCTGTGTGCCCCTTCCATGGAACAAGAGCCAAGTACAGCTGCCTATCTGAAGCCACTGGTCTTCCAATGGCCACAGGCTCCTGCAGGTACTCTTTTTTTTTTTTTACTTTGTTACATGCACTCTTTTGGATTCCATGTGTCTGCCGTCCCTCTTTCCCAAGCAGACCTTCTTCCCACTGTTACTGCTCCCTCCCTTGTGTTACTTTCCCCACCCACCTCCCACTATTGTCTTTTCTTTTCCTCACCCTCCTCCTGCTGTAGTTGTTTCTTCTTTCCCCACCCCCCTCAACTGCCCATTCTTTTTTACGCACCCGTTCTCCTCTCGCTGTCCGTTATTTGTTTCTCCATCCTCCTCCCTCTGTCTGTTATTTGTTCTGTTGGTAATTGATAGGTTTCATTTTCCGATGCCCCGCCCACTTACATTTACATATATGAGTTAGCATAATGTGTCTAACTAATGATGTATTCATTTATGCATTTACGTTTGTATTCTCCATTTCATTATTCATTTATGCGTGTGATGATATTCAGTTTTCTTAGCTTAGCTTGTGTGCCACCATTTTGGGTGCTTCTCTCTGCGTGCGAGTCGCACTCGCTCATTCCCCCTCCCATAGGAATAGGAAAAACCCTGAACGCAGCAGTTTTCGTTTCTTAGCTAACTGTGGCCGAAACTAATAACAAAATCCTAATCCGCGGCCTTGGGCAGAGATAACCAAATGTTGCTATTGCAGGTGCAGATGCCTCTTGTGTGAGGCCATTGTTCACCCTCTCTGGGATCCAGTACTTTTCCAGTATGGGCGTGTTCTACTTTGCTGTACCATGTTATAATGTATTGCTGTGATGAGATGGGTCAGTCCTCTCGGCGCACTCTTAGGGGTGAGGTCGGACAGGGCCCTCTCATATGGGAGTTTGTGGCCTAATAAATTACTTTGTTATTTCTTCTCCACTGTCCGGCTGACTTCTTACTTGGTAATTATAGGTGAGTGCGGTAAGTCACTCGGGTGGATTTGAGCCACGCTTATCATAATGGTGCAAGGAACTCTTCAAGAACTCATTCTTAGGGAATACATAAGAGATAATATTTTCTTTATATTGTTTCTCTGTTGAACTCTTAACCTTCCTTTCCGTTTGTTTAAGAAAGTGGGTTAATTATATTCTCGCTTTATCTCTCCTTTTCCCATTCACCTCCTTCTCTGGCACATTATACCTTGGAACGATTATGCCAGCTGGGGTTAATGGATGCGCTCTCAGTAGTGTTGTATAGCGTCCTCACTATGCAATACAATTTTATTTCTCTCTACATGATAGAGTGGTTCTTACCTGTATTTGATTACCATTGTTCCTCTGTAACTACGGGAAACTATTTTGGAAAGATGGTGCTATTGTAAAAAGGTTGCACAATCACAGTGGAAGTCAAAACATACCTTCTGTTGGCATTCCATGCCTGTCTTTTGTATTTAGCTTTTGATTCTGGGTGGTATAAATACAATCACTCATCCCATCCTCAACATCCGCTGGATACGCTCGAGCCACCTGAGCCTGCGACTAGATGGGGACAGACACCCGCATAAAGGACCCAGTTGATTACATTCAGCTGCTGGGCAATGATCTTATCAACGTAGGAAATGGTAGCTGTCCAACTGCACTCTTTGAGAGTACTGGCCATTTTTAAGTGGCTTGCCTTTCATTAAAACAGAACCTCTAAACATATTTCACAATTTTTAGGTCGAGCCTACAGAGCGCATGCGCTGTCTGCAAGACCTGCTGTAATTGCTCTATACGGAGTGTAATCTCGCTGTCTGCTTACATTTGTTCACTCCTGTGTTGCTTGTATTTCCTGGCTCCTTATTGGTGGTGCTCCTGATACTTCACTTCCTTTTTTTTACTTCAGTTTCCTTACGCTGTAGTCGGATATGTGTTTCTTTAGGGACTACAAATTTTAAATGTGTTCTATTGTTTACTGTGTGAGTGTCTATAGCTTGTTTAATTGCTTGACTAGGGTCGGGAATCAGCACAGCGCCCCCTTCATGGCCACCACGCTTCTTGTTTTGTCTCGGATCGCAATCAAAAACAAAGCTGCCTGAGCGATGGCACAGCTTGAAAACAGGCCTGTAAATCTTTCTTTTCAGGAATTCCCCTGTACCGCTCCACCTGTCACTACCTGTTATTTGAACTACTTCAGCGGCCATCGTCAATATCCCATGTAGTCCGTCCCCTCTCTTTCCCATGTGTGGCTGTCTCTTATTTTCAGTTGAACAATGTCTGTGGATGGACATTTCAAAGTGTGTGTCAACAACATGCATAGGAGGGGCGGAGCTTGCCTGGCTCCAAGGTGGCCGCAGAGTAGAGAAGTTCCATCAGCCCAACCAATCATCCAACATAATCCTAGCTCCCACAGTGGTTCCTCTGGCCATACTGAACGTGGTCCTGGTCTAGTCTGGCTTATGTGTGACAAAGTCTGCTTTCTCCTGGCAGGCACTTATTGGATGTAGTGGGGCTGTCCAGCGGCACCTCGGTACGATACTGGCCTAAAGAATACAGCGGCCTCTGTCTGGACAAGATTAGCAGATGTCGCAAACCACATCAGGATAATCTAGCGCAACAATGTTAGGGGCCGACCCGAGAGCTCTGGGCACCATTTAACACAGTGGCCACCTTAAACCACGTAACTAGTGATAACTGACGCTAAATAGAGAGTGGACAATGTGGCAAAGACAGATAGGTCCCAGGCTAAGCTCTAATTTGAACCATGGAAGGCACAAATGCAGCAGAGTCAAAGACCAATGACCCCAACACAGACGTTGTACTGAAACAAATACTAGTAGCCATGCAGCGCAATCTAGCGAAAATAGATGGGAAAAACGATACCCTCTCTTACAGAATGGACAGAATGATGGGGAGACTGGACAAGCATACGGAGAGGCTAGACAACATTGAAAGGAGGGTACCTGATGCAGAAGATATGATAACCACAGAGTCGACAATGCATAATAAAATGGATAAACTACTCCACAAACTACAAGTGAAAGCAGAAGATTTTGAAGTGTGCTTCAGGAGGAACAATTGTGGGTGTCGCAGAGTCAACCAATATAGACAACATTGAACACTATGTAGAATGATTCCTTGTTGCCATGCTGGGTAGATACACTTTTACTGAAATCTTTGTGGTGGAGCATGCCCACCGCTCCCTGGCACCAAGACCAGTCCCAGGTGCCAACCCCCACACAATAAAAGCGAGACTCTTAAATTACAGAAATCAGGACGCTGCTCTTCGGAAGGACCAAGACCTAAAAACACTGTGGTATGATGGCACTGAGCTGTCCCTCTTGCCCAACTTCACGCAGCAGGTTCAGGAGGTCCAACATCAATTCATTCCAGCCAAACGAAAACTCAGAGAGCTCAAAATGAGATACAGTATGATACATACCGGAAAGCAAGTACTCCATTTTATCAAAATGAAGGAGGGAATCGGAACCAAGAGGGAGTCCCCTAGGACCACCTACAGCGATGAGGATGACACGCTGGATATAGTGGAACATTGAATTGATATCAGCGGCTATTAACAAGACAGAGACCTGTTGAATTAACAGTGATAGGGCAGAACTGAGACTAGTGCCATCTAACGATGGGGGGGCACATTCGCGGTCCACGACCCTCCTCCCACGATGGACACTCATTTAATTGCATGACTGGAGAGCTGCTGGGGTACCCCTTGCCTGGGCCAGGACTCAAGATGCTGTCAAGACTGTTTCAAACAGTACCTAGGTGAGCCCCCACAAACAGATAGCTTGTGTGTTTGGCATGGTGCATTACATGCCCCTTCATGGAGGCTGTTTGGCTGTTCCTCGCCTGCTTCCAATGTTTATCCTGGTGATGTAAGGGCCAGACCTTTGATGGCGATCTTCTAATGATTCCTTACTTAAGTAATAGACGTTCATTTAGAATTACATCCGAAGAGGGTGGCTGGGACCATGGAGAAGTTTGTAAGCCAGTAATATTTATCTCCATGTGTGCACCACCATGTGCAGCTTGTAGTTGTCTGCTTTTTTCGATTGAGAATTTGATGGGAAAGGTCAGGGAGGGACACAATACTGCTATGCAAAGTTCAGTTTCACATAGCGTGGAAGGCTTCTTCATTGGGTTTGTTGTATTTTTGTTATTATTGAAAAACTGTGATGTTATTGTCTGGCTGATTATGACCACTGTTCGATAGAAGTCAGGGGGAGATGGGGGACATAGAGCGGGCAGTGATGTACCAACCCACCAGACCTCTGATCAGATTACTTGCGTGAAATGGGAGAGGTTTAAATGATCATTGGTAGATCCGTAAAGTGGTGGCTTACCTTAAAAGGCACAACGTTGAGGTGGCAATATTACAAGGGAGTCAGGCAGCCGCACATGTGTGTGGACCAAGGGGGTAGGTTTGTGGTGGCCAACTATAACAAGGAGGAGTTGGTGGTGCTTCTGGTGGGGGTATATGGATCCTACTATGAAGACACGCAGTTCTATCATTCACTCATCACTCACTTGCACCAGTGGAGGAGACTTCATCTGTGTATTAAACCCTGAATGGGAATTATCAAAGGGCCCACCCTGCAGACCCCTTTTAGCCTCTAGGGCAATTATAGACCTAGCTGAACAATTGGGACTACTAGACATATGGCGGCATCGTTCACCTGATGACACAGGGTGCACGCATCACACAGCTATGCATGACATCTACACTCGTATACATTTTTGGTTGGTGTCTAGTCTCCCGTGTCACTAAGTGTGAACCTCTCCCACAAATACTTGGACCTGGAGCTCCGCACTTGTAGGGTCACTACATTCACCTAGCGATTTGCCTGTTATTCCTAATTAGATTTAGCCTTCAAGGCGGAAATAGCGCAAGCCATTGAGGAATTTTTTAACAATAATATAAGTTTGGTTGATAACTTCGCTACAGTTTGGGAGACCTTTAAGGTCTATATTAGAGGTATCACAATTTCTAAAGATGCAGGCATTTTTAAATCGCTAAGAGGTAGACTGTCACCTGGAAAGGGAAATAGCAGATATAGAGTTGAGACATCAGAGCTCGGGCAATGGACATTTCCTTAGTGACATCAAGGCTAAAGTAGAAGAATATCATGAAATAGCCAACAGTGAAGTCAAACACATGAGTTTATTCTCAGTCACAAGGACGTATGGGGACAAGGAATGCCTGGGGGCCATGTTGGCTGCCTTGATGCTTCCAAAGAGGGAGACCGAGGTGAACATGGAAATTCAAGATGAAAGCGGGTAGCTATTGCATGATACAGATCATATTGCTGAAAGGTTCCGCAAATACTATGCTGATTTGTACCGATTGCAAATACTACCAGATCCTGATGCCATTACTGACTACCTGGAACACATAGCAGTGACATGGCTTACTACAGAACGTAGGGAGAACTTGATGGCGCCACTGAATCCCATAGAGATACGCGTTGCACATACGGTCTCACTGTGGCTTTCTTTAAGGCCTACCAAGAGTTACTCATATCACCTAGTCACACTATATGAGAAGATGTTACAGACTAGCATAATGCCCCCCTCAATGCAGAAGGCCCTGATAGTAGCTCACTTAAAGACTGGTAAATGACCCAACAGTTGCTTCTCGTACAGTCTCTTGTCTCATTGAACAATGATAGTAAATTATTCAACAAAGTACTGGCAAATAGACTGGCCCCAATTTTGCTAGGGGTAGTGCGCCCAGAACAGGCTGGACTTATGCTGGGCCGTAGCATAACATGTAATCTCAGAACATTGTTCGACACCATACAGTGCGTTGACCCTGAAATAAAGGCGGCTGCCATCTTTTTAGATGCCGATAAGGCGTTCAACTCCATTGAATTGGAGTTTATGCGAGCTGTACTCTGACATATTGGAGTGGGAGAGGTATTTGTGCGATTAATTACGGTATTATATACTGCACTGGTGGCCTGGATCTGCGTTGGTAACAATCACTATCACATGAGGCAGGGCTGCCCATTATCACCTTTACTATACACGCAGGTGGCAGAGTTACTGGCATGTGCCCTCTGGGAGTATCACAGGAATAGAGGACTGCATCTCACTGGTTACAATCTTATAATTTTAGCATATGTTAATGACACGCTGTTATATGTCTGTGACCCCGAGAGAAACCTCTTGCCCATACTTAGAGAACTAGTGCGATTCTGGGGGGCTTTCAGGCCTCCGCGTAAATTGGGACAAATCCATTATTTTCCCACTAACCCCCTCCATGTCACTGTTAATGCTAGAATTCTCTCTAAGATGAACAATGGAGTCTGTGGACTATCTGAAAGTACAGATTCACACAGACCCAACAACAGTTTTATTAGATAATTATGGTAAAGCAATACAAAACTGGTGGATAATGTAAATCACTGGATTAAGTTGCCATTGTCCTTAATGGAGCGTATAGAACTCATGAAAATGGTTGCACTTCCCAGATGTTTACTTTTGTTCCAAAATATCACAACGCTTCTACCATGAGTGGTGTTTACTACTTTGCCTTCTTTGATGATCAAGCTGGCATGGGCCGGAAAGCAACCAAGAGTGCGATGGGAAGTCCTTACTCTGCCTTAAGAAACGGGTGGCCTAAATGCGTCAGACTATGAGTTATTTTATAAAGCAGTACAGAGCTGATTTGAACATTATTGGCTCCACGGCCCACATGACCTGCCACACCAATACATTGAGCGAGATGCCGCAGATACTTACACACTCCCTCAGGCACTATTTCACAACTCCGGACAAAGCCATAGTATTTTACTAGACTTCTTGAACACCATGATATATGCCTGATGGACTTTATTTGAAAAAAAGTCTGTTCCCCTACTCTACTCCCTACATATCTCATTAGAATAGTGCTCCTGGTTCCCAGTGGGGCAGGAAATGGGCTCTGTGAAGGCCTTGCATACATTGAGAATAACTAAGATGTGGGATTTCTTTCAAAGTGGTGTGGTAAGCGAATGGGAGACTATTCAAGATAGAGAGAATGTACCACCAACTCTCACTTGCTATCAATATTACAGGGCCAGACATGAATTACATGACTTACTGGGAGACAAAATGCAGGAACCACTGGATATGCCAGTGCTTTCCTCGCTGATACAAAGGGACGCACCTGTTAAACTGGTAATGACATTTTACACTTTTTCACAAGACGCACATAGACTCGGCATGACCAAGGCATGATTAGAATGACAGAGAGACCTAGGCAGGGAGATTAATGATAACTGTTGGCGGTACTGTTGCACCATGACCAAGGCGATATCGTTGTATTGGAGACACCGACAAATACATTTTAAAATATGTTAATCAAGTTTACTATACACCAGAGAGACTTTTCCGTTAATGGATTACGTGATACAGCAAAATGCCAACGTTGTCATGAACAAGAGGCTGGGTTCATACACACTGCATGGTACCGCTGAGGAGTGCAAGAGTTCTAGAGAAAAGCATTCCAAGAGTTGGCAGTTATCACTTGCTCCTCATTAGAAATGGACCCAATACTGGCCCTCCTAGGCTACAGTTTGTTGTTAGCCAAACGTTGAGCGGTGATGCAATGGACTGGAGGTTCAGTCCTGACACTAGAGGAAGAGCCAGCAGACATGGTATGCTGCAACACGCAATCAGATGTCTATAGTAAGTTACTTCCAACATAACGTTGCCCCAAGGACTACTGGGGTCAATACCAAATGTATTTAGTGGGTAAAGTAATGGGAGAAACAGAGGGAGGACAAGAAGAAGTGCTGTAAAATTATGGCTAGATGCAGAGAAGGAGGTATATGAATATTATGGGTTCGCATGAAAAAGATGATACGCCACAACTGCAGGAACGATATGGCCTAACCAGGCATTAGTAATCCACGATAGAAACCATTATGTGTCTGACTGCACCATACTGATTTGAAGGAATGCAACCATAGCAGAACTTATTCATCATCCAAAGTGATAAGTGTTTAAATGTATGCTGCTATGGCTTGTGTTCTGTGTCACACTATCATGTACAAGTATGACATGGCTGTGATTAATCCATCCAGATTGTATGCTTATTATATTTTGCCAATAAATACAATTTAAAAAAAGAAAATGTCCAAAATAAAGTTTGAAACTAGGCTTGGAAAAAAAAATCAACAGGCATGGGAGTGAGGGGAGCTTTTAACTTTTTCCTAGTCTTACTTGCCTGGCAGGTGAGACAAGTCCTACAAAGTAGAGAATTAGCTGTTCTATAACTGGGCCATTAAAAGTGGATGACAAGCCTATAAAAGGTCTTCTCCTGCCCCAGATGTTCTGCCAGGGGTATCTCATGAGCCTGTCCCAGAAGGAAGGCCCTGTAACATTGGGGAACTCCCAATACATGCATTGACTCATGTTCAGGAGCCTTAGGCTCACTAAAAAAAGTACATAGAGGGTCCCTGAATAGCTAGATTAGTGTGGAGAAGAGTACAGGGAAAGATACATAAAATAAACAAATATGAATACTTCTCCTAATTTGCATATAACAAAACAATACGTTTATGTTCTACAAATACCATGTCAGACCAGTTGAGTTAATCATTTATTCATTTTGAATACAAAAATATCCCCCCCCCCTTTTTTTGGATTAAAATTCCGTAGCAAATATATTTATTTTTATTGCCATTTTCAAAAGAAAAACATAAACACATACAAAACAACAAGCCAGTATACTAGTGATGCATGTCCAGGGATAAAATCTGCACAGTTAGTTCACTGCAAATGTTGTACAATAGGCACCCTTCCCACTAATGCTAGATAGAAAAATGTGATTAAAAACCACATTTGAATACCAATTAAGAAATAATAATTTGAGGAACGTGTTTACAAATACAGAGAATCGTCTCATATCACATGTACTTCCGGTAGGTTAGCGGTAAAAAGAGATAGCTTTAACATTTCACAGTAGCCCATCCGTTGATCCAGTGTGTGTCGGGTATCCCCATCAGACCCCTGCTTCTCCCGGGCCCAAGTACTGAATGGTTCCCAGATGTGCCGAAGTCTCGAAGTGGAAGGCATTAGTTCCCAGAATGTGGTTAATTGGGAGTGACCGTATGTGACGTCCCTGATCCACTCCTTAATGGAGGGCACCCTCCTCCTCCCCCAGTGCACGGCAACCTGGCATTTGGCGAACAAGAGAAGTAATGCGTGTAGTTTGTGTACCTTAACTGGCATGTCTTTGACGTAGCTCAGCAAGCTCAATAGGGGAGATGGGGACAGAGACGTACCAATGATCTATGTTTTCAATGTTAAAATTGTGGACCAGAATGTCGTTAGATTTGAACAGTCCCATGCCATGTGTAAGAAAGAAGCAGGAGTGAACCCACATCGCCAGCATCTTTCATCGTCTCTCAGCCCCATACAGTGCAGGCCAATAGGTGTCCTGTAGAATCTGTGGAGGAACTAAAAATGAAGCAGGTGAAGCCTATAATTGGGGGATAGCTCGGTGAGGTGGCAGCAACAATATGCCCACTGATCCTCAGTTATTGGGGCAGGGAGCTTGTGGTTCCAACCCTGTAATGCTCTGGGCTTCACCAATGGGGCTGTGTTATGCATGTGTGTGTAAAGGCGTGTGACAAGTTTACGGGGTGATGCTGAACTTAACAGATTCTCTAAGGCTGCCAAGGGTAGCGGGGGCACCGGAAAACTGTCATGCAGGGAGCTTATGGTATTGGAAAATTTCAGTAAATGGCACCTTTTGACCCTCATCTGAACCGGGGGGACCTGAATGTGTTCCCTGGGTAAAGGTCTGCAAACGTATGGAGACTCAATGATTGTGCATTGTTTTACTAATTCTGTCCCTATGTTTGGCAACATAGGGTTATGTGCTAACGGTATAGAAGGGGCATATAGTACGGGAGTGCCCGCTTGCTTCCTCAGCTCATCCAATGCCCAACGTAGGGCCTTCGAGGTGCCTATGCCGTCTCGTGGGCTGCGGTATGACTAGTATAGCGCCACTCGAATAGAGACAGGCATCACTGCGTCGGTCTCCACTGCTGTGAGGCTGGAAGGGTGTCGGGTGAACCCAGTGGTGCAGGAACTGAGCTTGAGTGCACAAGGCATATAATTGCATATCTGGAGCACCCATCCCACCTTGTTTCAGCAGGAGTGTCAGCAAATCCCATGATACTCTCGCCTGCCCACCTGCCCACACCAGAGAAAATAGCAGTGATCATAAGGACTTGAAAAAGTTATGTGTGAGGGGGATCGGAATGTTAACAAATAAATAAATGCATTTTGGTAATACGACCATTTTAGCTAGGACGATTTTCCCTGCCAGGGATAACAGGAGTTTAGACCATAGTGTGACCTTCTCTTCCAACCAGGTCATGGCACGTCCGTAATTTAAGTTCCACACCTCCTGTAGGGTTCAGCTAGTCCAAATGCCCAGATATTTAACCTCCTCGGCCTCCCATTTAAAAGGAAACTCCGAGATCACCGGGATTGTGTTATCCACCAAGGGAAACACAACAGACTTAGCCCAATTGATTGAGACACCAGCCAGCCCTCTGAATCTAATAAATTCTCTCAAGATGGGGTCCAGATTCGTCACGGGGTCAATGATGAACAATGTGAAATTGTCAGCATATAGTAAGAAGAGGAGGCTCCCGGTGCTGAACCCAATCCCCCTGGCTGTGTGGTGCTGCCTGATTCCATCGCAATCGCAAACAGCAGGGGGGACAGGGGACATCTCTGTCGAGTGCCACCAAGATAGGGAAAGGTTCCGATAGGAGGCCGTTCACTCTGATCCGACCAGTGGGCTTGGTATATAACAACCAGATAAGATTAATAAAGAGCAGGCTAAACCCCATGCTGCCTAGAAAAGCGAATAAATATGGCCTTTTGAGCGTATTGAATGCTTTAGTAGTGTCAAGAAAAACTGTAGCGGCCTGCACGTCAGGGTGGAGGTAATGTAGCACCGAAAAGACAGTCCGGAGGTTATGGAAGGTAGACCACAAAGGGATGAATCCCAACTGGTCAGGGCAAGCGATAAGGGAAAGTAGGGGCTGCAGCCTGTTGGCTATCAATTTGGCCAGAATTTTTACACCCACATTCATTCATGACAATTCGCCGATCTAGCTCAGTCTCAGGTTTCCCGGGTTTTAACAGAGTGATGATTATTGCCTCATGCATAGTTGGTTGTAATATACCAGTAGTTTGGGCTTCGTTATATAAGGCTATCAAATGTGGCGCTTGTTCTTCCACGTAAGTTTTGTAGGAGGCGGTGGTTAGGCCATCAGATCCAGGAGCCTTATCTAGGGGTAAATTTTTATGACCTGAGTGGCATCTTCTACATTACGGGACATCCATGTATATTGTGCCTCAATTGGTCCCTTTGACAAAACCAGATTAACTCCAAGGAATCAAAAAAGGACTGCACATCTCTCGAGTGGCAGTGTAGAGTCTGGAAAAGAACAAGGCAAATTTGTCTAGGATACCCGTCTGTCCCCTAATAGCACCTCCCTGCGTGCCAGTCAACTCGGGAAAGGAGGTAGTGGAACACGGGGTTTGAATCATTCTAGCAAGTGTCTTTCCTGGCCTATCGCTTTCACCATACCTTCGCGCCACTGCATATTTCCCCGAGAAACTTGACCTCATGCTGCACCTCCTCAGCATAGTTAAGTAGTTTGGTCTTTAAGAGCGCCATAGTGTCAGGGTCATTGGTGGGATTAAATTGTGTTTCAAGTCCTCTTATGTGAGACTAAAGGGAGGCAAGGATGTCCCAAATGGCTTTTAACACTCCCGCTTGGCAGGCAATACACTGACCTCTAATGACCACCTTAAATGCCTCCCAGAGGGAGGCCTCCATGTCTACCGAACCGGCATTGAGGATGAAATAGCTGGTGATATCTGTCCTTATTTCTTCCTTAAAAGCTTAATTTAACAGGGCATGTGGTGGGAGCCACCAAGAGAACGTGCATGGAGGGGACTCAGGAAGTGCCAACTTCAAAAGGCATGGGGCATGATCCAACAGGGACCTCGGCAGATGAGACACCTCAATGGTCCAGCAGGCCACATCGTGAGAAACCAGCCAAAAATCCAAGCAGGACTAGGGACTGTGATACTTGGAGATACAAGTACCCTCCCTAAACGAAAGGTGTCTACAGCGCCAGATATCAACTAAGTCTCTGTCTGAAATTATGGCATTTAAAGCTTTGCTTACTGAGAGATGCAGGGCCCGGGCCCCCACCCGTCTGTCCAAGTCAGCATCCAATATGGCATTAAGGTCTCCCCCCCAGAGAATGGTACTGCAACCAATCGCCCTGACTCTATCCCAGATGTCTTGGAAGAAATTAGGGGAGTCCACGTTGGGGCCGTATATCGCTACTGTCATAATTGAAACCTCTCCCAATGTGCCCGTTATGATAATAAATCTGCCTTCAGGGTCCTTGTGTAATTCCCCCTCTCTCCAATCCAAGCCCCGCTTAAACAGCACCGCTACTCCTCTGGAGTAATTGGAATATATGGAAGAGAAGACGTGGCTCCACCTGTTGTGCTTCAGCCTCAGGGAGGGCACGACATTTAGGTGGGTCCCCTGCAGTACACATATGTCTATATTGTGCCTCAATAGGTAAGCATGCACAAGCCTGGACTTCCTGCCGTCATTCAATCCCCTGATGTTCCATGTGACAAAAATCAGGTTGGTAGCATGATGGAAAACAATGCAAAGTACAAGAAAGCAATGGGCGAGGGCAGCATAATCCATTTGTAAAATTAACGTGCAATCAGAAAAGTAGCAGATGGTTATACGGGCTAAAAAGACAACATCATTCCCAACCCTCAACCCTCCACCCACTCCCACCCCCAATCAGGTTGTAGATAACCCTCCCGTAGACACATAGAAAAACATTGAGAATCCGGGAAACCTCCCATAGGGATGCAGGAATGCTGGCACACTTCCCTGCCATAGTAGATTGGCCAAGATACTGCAGAGAGCCAAGCCAATAACAGAACAGGATTCAAGGAAATCATATACATAGCATTAAGGCCTGACTGGAGCCCTACAGGTCCTACACCTCTGCCCAGTCTAGTGTTTTGATCCTTTGACCGACATGCTGTACAAGCCCCCCAGTCCACAGCATAGATATAAACAGGCACCCGCAGAGGCAGGTTCCACTCACCCACCTTAAGGGAAACCAGCTAGAAAGAAACAATTTGAACACGGGAGCACATGTTATAGCGGACACGTGCCATCAAAAAATACAATGTCAAATAGGGTTCCAACCAGCAAAACCCATATTAAACATCCAGAACATAGCACGTGGCAAGGCTGGAAATCTGTCAGTAATTGTCACTTAGCTGGGTTTCTGCTGAGTCCGCTGATCTGGAGCAATGCTTCGACTGTTTACTGCCGATGTGTTTTGCAAATTTGAGGGTGGACTTGGCATCAGTAAAAAAGTGGGTAGAGTTTGGCAGGATACAATAATGAGTAGGGGACTTGGGCCTGCTTCAGGATCCGCTTCACAGGCAGGAATTCACGTCTCGCAGATTGCACTGCTGGTGTGAAATCAGGTTAAAAGGTGATCTAATTACCCTTGTGCATAATTTTCCCCATCTCACGCGCCCGGCTCAAACTCAAGTCGCGGTCCTGGTAGTTAAGAATCCATGATAGGATGGGCCGGGGTGGAAACCTGACCAGTGGTTTGGGACCGAAGCACGGTGATCACTTTCTACTGCAAAGACAGGGGAGAGTTGAGTATCAAACAGTTCCCGGAGTAAATCTGACACGTAGGTCTCCATCTTGGCAGTGGCTGTACTCTCCGGTATACCTGTGATAAGTAAGTTGTTTCGGTGAGACCTCTACTCCAAATCCTCGTTCTTGGTGTATATTAGTTCCAATAAGCTATCCATCTGCAGAAGTTTTTCTTTCGTTTCCACTTGAAATTCGTGGAAGTCAGATTATTTATTATTAAGCAAGTCGGTTCTATGTTCATGGGTTCACACCTGGGACTTACTGATTCCAGTTGTGTGGTGAGTGCGTCAAGCTTGGTGTCAATGTTGCGTAGGATTGACCTCATTTCATGCATAAGTGTCTGGAGGTCTTCCCCTTGATCTTCTGTTAGCAACTCCGCGGATCTCCCAGTGCTGGTCTCCGGATCAGATTCCGTGAGCCGAGTCATCCTCCGTTGGTCAAAGTTTAACTTCGGTTGTTTGGCATCTTGGTTTCCCATATTGAGTGTCGGTGTCCCCCGTCTCAGCAGCAGATCCTCTCCGTCTGGCGAGACGCAGTGCAAACTCCCACCTCCTTCCCTCACGTGCCTGTCAGCCATTATAAAAATGTCGTGGATTAATGCACAGTCTCAGTCCCCAGGGGAACGAGGGTGATCACCTCACACCATCCCCAGCAAATGAACACACTTGTGGGGATCGTCTCCACACTTCAAGTGTAGACTGCTCCTCAACAAAGTGCCAAGCTAGTAGTGCAAAGTGGCGGCCAGTCTGTTTACCTTGATTGTCCTCCTGGCTCAATCTGTGCGCCCCAGACGCTCCTTCACAGCACTCCTCCACACATGTCCTTCGAGCAAGATGGCCGACATACAGTGATCAGTGACTTGGGACCAAGCCAGCGCGCCCTTCAGAGCCCAAGGTAGGGCACACACAGAGTAGGGTCTTTAAAATTACGTGACTCTGTGGCTCGCCCGTAAATATGGGGAGAACAGTTTCGATGTCAGCATATCCCACCAGAGAGAGCTGAGCCAGGCTCACATGTGGCACAGCAGCAAAATGCCACTGGATTCAAGCAAGCCGGGCCGAAGACGGCTGGAATGCCAGAAACCGGTCCTCGGAAGCTTGTTTCCGGTCCAGGGAAGGCATGGCTTGGCAGATCGGGCTGGACTGTTCCCATGAGGCACAGGGTCAGACTGATTTGCATATAGCCATGTCTGAACTGGGGTGGCAGAGTGGGCTAAAGAACGGTGATGGATTAAACCCAGAACTTTTGACTGGGTGTGAGTGTTTGATTGGTTCAGATGCTCCGTCCATTGCCACCCCCTTTTGTATCACCTTTAGAGATCAGGGCATGTGTAGGAAAATATTCAGCAGGCAGTGCCACACTCAGGATCACTGGGGCAATGGGATGACGTCTTCGATTCCGCAGCTGAGGCTAGCACCATGCCAGAAGCCGCAGGCTCGATTTTCAGAGGCTGCCCGCCCACACAGCGTCTGGACTTGCATCTGTGACCGGCCTCCGCACAACAGGTCGCACAGCTCCGCACCAGAGCGGGGCACACAGATGTTAGTTACGGTGTTTGGTTCCAAAAGAATTCCGCTCTTGATGATCGAACTTTAACTCAACATTAGCTCTACTCATGTATGGATGATCAAAGGATTATTTTTCGGCCAGCGGAGCTCACTCACAGAGCGGCCATTCTGCAGCTCGACAGACCACGCCCCCATTCCTTAGCAAATTTTTATGTGATTCAGAATATTGTAACAGGGTTACCTCTGCCCCTGTGATGCACCGCTGTCTTGGTGTCCCGGCGGTTTTGTGGAGGATGTGAACATTTCATTGAAAATTACCACCGGTGGACCGCGTTTTTCTTGCCAGGGTTTGACGAGACTATCAGCCATCACTGTGGAGCACTGTAAGATTTGGATTTCCCGCAGTAACCAGAAACCCAAGTGGGAGCCAGGGAGTTGTTGTTACTCCCTTGCGCTGTGATGGACATGCTGTGGTGAGTCCGTTTACTTTTCTTACGAGTGCCGTGTTACACGCGACTTTATGGTGTTCATGGCACAATTCGTCTGAAAGCCACTGTTCAAGTACGGGTTAACCCGTCGAACCCTACCACATTCATTGACTTGGCTCGAATAAAGATAATGCGACTTTCCTATGCCCGATAACCAGCGTATGTAGAGGCTGGGGTCAGGGAGCATAGGTCTCTGAAGATGACCACAAACTGCATTATTTTATAGTGCATGTTGTAAGGAAACTACGATTTTCGTAATAAGTGTGCATGCATTACAGGGAAGTATCCCGGTGAATTAGTGCAATGGATGATGAAACAGAAGCACGAAGAAGACTAAGGGCTCAGTCCATGTTTGTTCAGTCCTCGAGTGGGTCAGCTAGCGCAGAGCCATCTATCACAATAACATCTGTTCAACATAAATATCAGAAACTGGAGAAACTTATTAGGAAAGAAATATCTAGATGGTGGGAGGCAATAACCCTTGAGAAATATCAAGAGGAGAAGAGAGTCCCCAGAGGGTTGAGAATCTTAATAGCCCCCTCATATGAAGAACCTATCATGGAGCTAGCCGAAGAATGGGCTGAGAAGTTAATGGACTGTTCAAACAGAATGCTTTAAATTCTAATTAAACATGCATGGAAAGACAGATTGATTTTGCTAAAACAAATTTCTGAACTTAAGGATGAAATAATGAAAGATGACACAACAGACAATTTCACCAAGAAAATGGAGGAAATCAATAAAAGAATATCTAAACATGAGGAACAAGTTTCAAGTTTAAGTTTATTTGTTTGATTAATTAAAATCTTACAAAAACGTGACCTTAAAGAAAATATCAGCATCAATACACATTTAAAACATCGTGCAAATAGTAAATGTCATTAAAAAGGAAATAGTAAAAAAATAAATATGACTAGATAAAATTTTCCTTAAGACATTTGGCAATCACATTTAAATTTTTTACAAAAGCAACATTCATTGGTAGGTCATTCGGGCTTAAGCACGCCATTATTGCTTGTCTACAGGTTCTTATATCTCGTGCATTAAACAACCTCCTGAGGATTAGTCTCCTTTCTGAGTCTATGGTAGGGCACAGACATACCAAGTGCACAATGTCTTCTTTGCCCCCCTTGCAAAGTCTACATAATGTATGGCCCTCGTTTGACTTCCAGGGTGGAAGATGGCACAAACCTGGCCATAGACCAAAGCGTGCTCCTATAAATGTTCGCTTATTTTGGACTGACCATGCAGAATGAAGGTAAGTTTGGCTTTGTTTTTTTTTTGTAGCCGTTTATGATTGGCCATGAGTGCTTTCGTTTTACTAATAGAGCTTTGTCTTTTAGCAGTGATAGGTGAGTAACCAGCTTGTTGATTGTTTTTTTAAAGCTTTCCTGCGTTATTGTGTTTTCCCAGATTGCTGATATTCCAAATTCTTCTTTTGCATTGTTTAGGTATTTCCACGCTTGCAGTTTCTGGTTATCTTTAACCTCTCTCCACAAAGCTATAGACAATTGATTGTCCTGATCATTTTTTACTCTATTCCAAACTTTTAAAGTTTGGCCTTGCCGGACATATAGCTGATTGTTCGTACCGAATTCCATCCTTATTTGCGCTTGTGAGGCATTACATGGTAGGGAGAATAATATTTTATAAGTTTTTGCCACAGCATTGTTGATAAGCACAGCATCCTTCCCATTTAGCACTTCAGCGCCATATGTTAAGGATGGTAATAATTTGGCAGCTATGATTTTTAACAGCGGTCCATATGACAGTGCAGATAGATTCTTTTGTAGGGTTCTAAATGCCGCAATCAAGCTATTCGCCTTCCTTACTATATCTTCCCTTTGTGGTACAAAACTTCCGGTCTCATTGAAGAGGACACCGAGATATCGATAACTCTCCACTTGCTCTAGTTGTGTTTGGCCCAACAACCATTTCATCTTTTGTCTTTTTCTTCCTGTCACAACCATTATTTTTGTTTTTGTCTCATTTATTGTCATTTGGTTGTTTTTTGCATATTTAAGTGTACGATCGATCAGTCTTTGCAGGCCCACTTTTGTGTGGCTCAGCAATACCACGTCGTCTGCATATAGCAAGTTAGACATTTGTTCTCCGGCTAACCTAGGTGGATGTGAGTTTACCTCGTTTAATGAGATGGTGAGATCGGCCACAAATAAGTTAAAAAGTAAAGGCGCAAGCACGCATCCCTGCTTAAGGCCACGAGTCACCAGTATTTTTTTGGACAAAGCTCGGCCATCACCTATCCTCACCTTGACTCAGTTCTAAACATGAGGATGAAATTGTAGCCAAGAAGGAGAGGAAATTCCTCAGGGACAAGGTTGATTACCAGGCAGGCCGGATTTTCACTTTTAGCCGAAAATATGATAACATAAAAAGAAAGGGCCTGCCAGCAAATCTTGATAAAGTGCGAGTAGGCGTGGAATCCGAAGAGGAAGTAGTGGAGAGTGATGTCTCCGAGGATGGCCAGACGCCGGTAACTAAGAACCCCAACAAACCTTCCAATTTTTGGGAGGAATTCAAAATGATGAATCAACCTTCTCAACTACAGATTTGGCAGATGGACAGAGGTCGGGGGGAAGGAAGAGGATTCAGAGGAAAAGGCAGAGGAAGAGGAAACCCTGGAGAAGGAATCGCCAAAGGCAACATTCAACCAGGAGGGGCGGCTGGTACAAGCGGAAATATAACCCCAGTGGGAGTGGAAACACGGGCCAGAAGAAAACAAGAGGAAAATGAATTTAAAAAACGTGGTAAATGTATCCTCTCGCTTACTTTCCACTACTGAACATGATGTACTCCAGTTTGGCCTTTCTTTTTGTCCAACCTCTAATTTTAATTATTCCCAGAAACGCATTGACCTTTTTAAATTCAATAGGAAACTACGTCTTTACAAATGGAATAAATCAAGAATGCTGGTTTAACTGTTTCCACCATCAAACCTGCTTGTGAGACCATTAATGAGGTTGAGACCCTGATTGCACTCAAGGGTCTGGAATTTGGCACACCAGCTGATACTCCTATCAATGATATTTCCTTGGGCTTTAAAACTAATTTAAATTGATCCAATCCATTCAAACCTAAATCTACCTTTAACCCCAAACTGCCTACCTGCAGTATTGACACGTTTGAATCCCTTGTCATCAATGACTTTAAGAATTTGGCCAAAAAGAAATGCTGGTCGAATGACAATTTGAGTAAATTTGAAAGACTTGCCATTAAGACGCTGGAAAGCTATCCCTCAATTGTCATTCGACAATCGGACAAAGGGGGAACGTAGTAATCATGGATGTACAGGATTACATTATGGAGGGCATGCGCCAACTAAATGTTGTGGAATGTTATGAAGTTACTACATTACAGGCTATTGAAAAAAGCAACAGTACTTATTTTGAAATGTTGAATGGATGGCGTTTGAGTGGGATCATAGAATGGAATGAACATTCTTTCCTTTTGAATCGCAATCCTAAGATGCCAGTATTGTATCTTTTGCCCAAACTCCACAAGAATCCTGTGAAACCCCCTGGCTGGCCTATTGTATCTTCGATAGGCGCTCTTCTCGAGAACACTTCGAAATACATTGATTTTTTTCTTCGTCCCTTTGTGGAGAAGGTGCCCTCTTATCTAAAAGATAGTAGGGACTTTATCAACAAACTGTCTGATTTTGAGTGACAGAACAACTACTTACTCATAACATTGGATGTGTGTAGTCTATACACATCCATTAGACACGAAGATGGCATTAATGCTTGTTGCCAATTCCTCAACACCAGATCTATTTCGTATTTCCAACATACTGAAATGATCATCCAAATGATGACCTTCTGCCTGGAGCAAAACGTTTTTGTCTTTAATGATGTCTATTATAGACAGAGACAAGGGACTGCGATGGGAACCTGTTTTGCTCCCAGCTTTGCCAATTTGTTCATGGCAAGCTGGGAGCAGCAGGTTGAGAAAACCCACAAACTATACCGCAGCCACGTGAAGATGTGGCTGCGGTATATAGACGATCTATTTATCATCAGGGAGGGCCCTAGGGCCCAAGCAGAGCTTTTCATTGAAGATCTAAACAGGAATGAACTTAATCTCGCCTTAGTAGGCCAGAATGATGCTCGAATTATGTTTTTTCTAGATTTATCCATCAAAGTCTCTGAGAAAAAACTGACGACAAAACTGTATCACAAAGATACCGCTGGCAACACACTGTTGCATGCAGAAAGCGGACACCCCAAATCATTGATCCGTAGCATTCCATTTGGCGAGTTCCTCCGGGCTCGGAGAAACTGTAGCAAGGATCAGGATTTTTTAGTGGAGGGTGAGTGCATGAAAGAGCGCTTCAGGGAAAGAGGTTACCACTCCAAACTCATTGAGGAAGCTTTTGTGAAAGCTAGTAAGATCAGTCACTCTACTCTGTTGGTTCCCCTTGCTAGAGAGGAATCTCCAGATATAGACAAGGTGAGATTCATCTCTACATTTCATTCTAAATCTTAGCAGGTACAGAGCAGTCTTAAAAAGCATTGGAATGTACTCAAGATGGAGCCCACTCTGGTTGATATTTTGGGAGACATTCCAAATATGACATTTTGTAAGGCCAATTCACTGAGGGACAAGCTTAGTAAAAATGAAGTAAGTACTAATCTACCGAGAAACAATAACATTCAAGGCTTTTATACTTGCATGAAATGTAAAGCCTGCAAGTACAGCAACAACGTCAAAGGGGTCTCTTATTCAGTAGAAGCTGTTGAAAAGCCTATTGGTAAACACTTGACCTGTCTATCCGAGTACTGTATCTATATTCTGGTGTGCCCTTGCTCCAAAAGATACGTAGGTAGCATGATGTTTCCTGCAAAAAATTGTGTTTTAGAACACATGCGGGCAATCCAAAATAAAGATCAGTCATCGCTAGTTGCCCGACACTTCGAAGAACTACATAACTGCAATCGCAATCTTTTGAAGTTCTTTGTAATTGATAAACTCCTTGTAATGAAGAGAGGGGGAGATAAGATTCGGAAGCTGAGACAACTTGAAAACAGATATATCTTGGATGTAGATACCTTGATTCCCAGAGGCCTGAACTCTGAAGAAGAAATGATTTGGCATCTGGGGGAGTAATTTTGCTGTATTGTCTTTTAGTTTGTATTCTGTGGATACTATTGATCATCTTACACATTATGATCCTTTATGCGATTTTCATACATTTTATGTATTTTCATACACTGTCTCATGCTTTTTTGATTGACTGAAATGAGCATTTTGTGCCTGATGTTCTTCTTTTTCGTGCTATTTTCTGTTGTTTTTAACTCAATTCACATTTTTGTTTAAATGAGCACTTCTTGAGTGGGTAATGGGGTTCACTGTGAACCGCTTAGGACTTTGTACCATGGTAGCTAACTTTGGTGTATGCGAGAACACTGAGAATTTGACCGGTTCCTCCTTTTCCTTTTGTCTAGGTAATTTGAAGCATCTGCACACCGGATATGAATACCCACTTGGGTCGTGACAAGATTTATTTGTACATGGAAATGATTACGTCCTTATTATTTGCCCACTGGGGATGTTATTGGTTTAATTCAATGTTAACTGTTATGATTGTCTTTTGGACTACATTACGAGACATTCAGAATAATGCTACACCACTTGGTGTTTTGATTGTTGATTATTTATTGTGCATTAGTCATTGGACTTAATCACTGTCAGTAGCCATGGCTCGTCACATTATATGGCAGGATTTTGTTTGCTTTTATAACATTGCCTTTGTTTATTTGCACTTGAAATTTACTGTATAGGAACCGGGTCTTTAGATTAATCGCACTAGTACACCATTTCAAGATGGCCGCTATGTAATGGTGTCACTAGTCCATTGTTTGTGTTTACACATGTGTTCACGCGAGAATTGCTCTCGAAGTAAACTTTATTTATTTCTTTGTTATTTCACTAAAAATCACCCATGACCGAAAGGCGTTAGGGGTTTGGTTCCATTGCCTGATTTCCATGCTGCAATGATTTAATACATTTTCCTTGGACTGAAAATCTACAATTGGAGTGGTCTGGACATTCAGAGTGGAGTGCATCTGCGTAGCTGCGGCCACGCGCTGTGATTCAGAATATATATATATATATATATATATATATATACACAGAACTCCTCCACGCCGCTTCCAATCCAGCCGGACCAGCGAGGCGTTCACACAGGAGACGGACCACAGGATCAGTTACAGGTTTTTCTTTATTTTGGCAAAACCAGCTGGAAAAAGTGCATTACGCGTTTCCGGCTACATAAGCCCTTGCTCACATGCAACAATTGTATGTAACATTTTCCTTTTTATTGGTGATCTCCCAGCCCTGCCCTCTGATCAGATCATGTGACCATAGACATAGACAACATCTCAATTGTTGTAGTTCTAACTGTGCAAATATGCAAAACAAAGAAATTAAAGTCAGCATTTCTTAATAAGAAAAAAACTTTGACATCTTTAAATATTACAGGATAAATCTATATATATATATATTCCAAATGTAACTGCTCGCGCAATGAAGAATATTAAGTGGCCCGCTTTGGCCACGAGGACTACCCCTCTGCTATTGTAGCAGATCCAAGCGCTTTCAAGTGAGGTGCAACTTTGGACTACATACCTGTTCGATGTGGCACAAACTGAGCAGCAAGCTGGGCCTGTTCACTGCAGCAACCCGACGGAAAGTACTATTTTGGAGGAGAAGGAAAAGCGGCTCCTACTAATGGAACAATATTATCCTGGACTACGAGATCCTGGATGCAAAGCGAGAACATTCCCACTAAGGATATAATTTGAACACCTGTGTGAACATTGCACACTGCTCTTTTCCCCAAGACGCCAAGCCAGTGATCAAGGGATGTGAATCTGAAACGCGTATGGCATGAGGCGAAAAACTTTGTTTGTTATAACCCCGGTTTCAGCCTATCGGATTAAAAAGGTGAAATCAACATGGGGTGTGGTGTCCTCATTGCGCGAGCCACCTCTAACTTTGCCACATTGTGGGAATGAACACAGCAGCTGACGGTTAAACAAAGCCTTTATTATCTGCAACCAGCATTGGAAACTCGGAGACTTCAAACACACAAAATCCGACCTGTTTTGTAGATGACAAATGCTCCTTCTTCACAGGATAAAGGCTCCGCTGCATGCCGAGGAACTCGTAACATCACCATTAGTGCATGCTCCATAAAATAGTCCCCGTGGACTTCTCACCTGAGCATAGTTCTTAGCAAGCTGGTCCATGTCGTTATATATTAACTCGAGCTCATTATTATTTTCAAGTGGAATCAGCATACCAACATAGTTTGTATTGTCCAAATAAATCCCAAGTGGGGCTCCAAAATTCATAATTGTTGGTTGCTTACTTATTCAGCTGCGCAGTGCAAGGTAGAAACAGTTCCACAGCCTCTGGCCCCGTGGTCTGGTGGTTCATTCCCCACGGCCGTGACAGCCGTGCTCAAATCCCCCTCTAACTTTGCCACGTTGTGGGAATGAACACAGTAGCTTACGGTTAAACAAAACCTTCATTATCTGCAACCAGCACTGGAAACTCTGAGAGATCTAATACACAAGATCTGACGCGTTTCGGGGCTGACAAATGCTCCTTCTTCACAGGATAACGGCTCCACTGCATGCTAAGGAACTCGTAACATCACCATTAGTGCATGCTCCGTAAAATAGTCCCATTGGACTTCTCGTGTGAGCATAGTTCTTAGCATGCTGGTCCATGTAGTTTTATATTAACTCAAGCTCATTATTATTTCCAAGTGGAATCAGCATACCAGCAGAGTTTGTATTGTCCAAATAAATCGCAAGTGGGGCTCCAAAATTCAAATTTGTTGGTTTCTTACTTATTCAGCTGCGCCGTGCAAGGTAGGAACAGTTCCACAGCCTCAGTAAGCCACCAACAAGTTTGAATGTTGGCGCCTCACATGGGATTTATTTGGCGTTTTAAGTTACATGTTATGCGGCGGTTCCAGGCCGCAGAGGGATCGCACTCCCCGCAACCAATGGGCATTAGGAGAGAGGAAGCTTCCTCTTTCTGAAGCTGCAGGGAACCTTTAATGAAGCCGGCAGAGTCTATTCCAAGGCTCAATGGAGGGCCGAGAAAAATTGTCCATAATTAGCTGCAGCGGAGGTAACCCACTAAAGGGCGTTAATTGGCAAAATGGGACCTCAAATCCCAGTGTGCATTTAAAAATGAGCTGCCACCAAAGGAGGAGCACTGAAAGCCCCCTATTACGGAAACACGCAGGGGAGATGCTGTAGCCTCTAATCACCTCCGTTGACACGGCCTCCGAGGAGATGCAAACAGCGGCATCGAAACGCATCAGGACATGGACTTCAAAGAGATGTTAAGCTGCCTGCTTAATTTAAATAGAGTTGTTACTCACCTGCAGTGCTGTGCGGCCTCAAGCTTCTGGGCGTTTTTTGGTTACATGTTATGAGGCAGTTCTTGGCCGCAAAGAGATCGCACTGCCCGCAACAAATGGACATTAGGAGAGAGAAAGCTTCTTCTTTCTGAAGCTGCAGGGAACCTTTAATGAAGCCGGCAGAGTCTCATCCAAGGCTCAATGGAGGGCCGAGAAAAATTGTCCATAATTAGCTGCAGCGGAGGTAACCCACTAGAGGGCGTTAATTGGCAAAATGAGACATCAAATCCCAGCGTGCATTTAAAAATGAGCTGCCAACGAAGGAGGAGCACTGAAAGCCCCCTATTACGGAAACACGCAGGGGAGATGCGGTAGCCACTAATCACCTCCGCTGACACGGCCTCCGAGGAGATACAAACAGCGGCATCGAAACGTGTCAGGCCATGGACTTCAAAGGGATGTTAAGCTGCCTGCTTAGTTCAAATAGAGTTGTTACTCACCTGCAGTGCTATGCGGCCTCAAGCTTCTGGGCATTTTTGGTTACATGTTATGCGGCAGTTCCAGGCCGCAGAGGAATCGCACTGTCCGCAACCAATGGGCATTAGGAGAGAGGAAGCTTCCTCTTTCTGAAGCTGCAGAGAACCTTTAATGAATCTGGCAGATTCTCATCCAAGGCTCAATGGAGGGCCGAGAAATAATTTCCATAATTATCTGCAGCGGAGGTAACCCACTAGAGGCCTTTAATTGGCAAAATGAGACATCAAATCCCAGCGTGCATTTAAAAATTAGCTGCCACCGAAGGAGGAGCACTGAAAGCCCCCTATTACGGAAACACGCAGGGGAGATGCGGTAGCCACTAATCACCTCCACTGACACGGACTCTGAGAAGATGGCCGTGTCAGCGGCATCGAAACGCGTCAGGCCATGGACTTCAAATGGATGTTAAGCTGCCTGCTTGGTTTAAATAGAGTTGTTACTCACCTGCAGTGCTGTGCGGCCTCGAGCTTCTGGGCGTTTTTGGTTACATGTTATGCGGCGGTTCCAGGCCGCAGAGTGATCGCACTGCCCGAAACCAATGGGCATTAGGAGAGAGGAAGTTTCCTCTTTCAGAAGCTGCAGGGAACCTATAATGAAGCTAGCAGAGTCTCATCCAAGGCTCAATGGAGGGCCGAGAAAAATTGTCCATAATTAGCTGCAGTGGAGGTAACCCACTAGAGGGCGTTACTTGGGAAAGTTAGACCTCAAATCCCAGCGTGCATTTAAAAATGAGTTGCCCCCAAACGAGGAGCACTGAAATCCCCCTATTAAGGAAACACGCAGGGGAGATGCGGTATCCACTAATCACCTCCGCTGACACGGCCTCTGAGGAGATGCAAACAGCGGCATCGAAACGCGTCAGGCCATGGACTTCAATGGGCCGTTAAGCTGCCTGCTTAGTTTAAATAGAGTTGTTACTCACCTGCAGTGCTGTGCGGCCTCAAGCCTCTGGACGATTTTAGTTACATGTTATACGGTGGTTCCAGGCCGCAGAGGGATCGCACTGTCCGCAAACAATGGGCATTAGGAGAGAGAAAGCTTCCTCTTTCTGAAGCTGCAGGGAACCTTTAATGAAGCCGGCAGGGTCTCATCCAAGGATCAATGGAGGGCCGAGAAAAATTGTCCATAGTTAGCCGCAGCCGAGGTAACCCACTAGAGGTCGTTAATTGGCAAAATGTGCCCTCAAATCCCAGCGTGCATTTAAAAATGAGCTGCCACCAAAGGAGGAGCACTGAAAGCCCCCCTATTACGGAAACACGCAGGGTAGATGTGGTAGCCACTAATCACCTCCGCTGACACGGCCTTTGAGGAGATGCAAACAGCGGGGGAAACATCCTTTACAATGCAACTTTTACCAAGCAGTGCCTTTACGACGCAACTTTTACAACGCAAACCATTACAACGCATAGCACTGGGGGGCGCTCTAGGATAGGGAATAGGTTTAATTTACTATCCAACACCTTCCCTACTATCCACGGGGACTGGAGTTGGAATAGTAAATTAAACTATTCACTATCCAGCGCCCAAAGCACTATGCGTTGTAAAGGCATGCGTTGTAAAAACCGCGTTGTAAAGGCATGCGTGGTAAAAGCATGCGTTGTAACGTCATACATCCAAACAGCGGCATCGAAACGCGTCAGGCCATGGACTTCAAAGGGATGTTAAGCTGCCTGCTTGGTTTAAATAGAGTTGTTACTCACCTGCAGTGCTGTGCGGCCTCAAGATTCTGAGCGTTTTTGGTTACATGTTATGCAGCGGTTCCAGGCCGCAGAGGGATTGCACTGCCCGCAACCAATGGGCATTAGGAGAGAGGAAGCTTCCTCTTTCTGAAGCTGCAGGGAACCTTTAATGAAGCCGGCAGAGTCTCATCCAAGGCTCAATGGAGGGCCGAGAAAAATTGTCCATAATTAGCTGCAGGGAGGTAGCCAACTAGAGGGCGTTAATTGTCAAAATGAGAACTCAAATCCCAGCGTGCATTTAAAAATGAGCTGCCACCAAAGGAGGAGCACTGAAAGCCCCCTATTACGGAAACACGCAGGGGGGATGCGATAGCCACTAATCACCTCGCTGACAAGGCCTCTGAGGTGATGCAAACAGCGGCATCGAAACGCATCAGGCCATGGACTTCAAAGGGATGTTAAGCTGCCTGCTTGGTTTAAATAGAGTTGTTACTCACCTGCAGTGCTGTGCGGCCTCGAGCTTCTGGGAGTTTTTGGTTACATGTTAAGCGGCGGTTCCAGGCCGCAGAGTGATCGCACTGCCCACAACCAATTGGCATTAGGAGAGAGGAAGTTTACTCTTTCAGAAGCTGCAGGGCAGGGAACCTATAATGAAGCCGGCAGAGTCTCATCCAAGGCTCAATGGAGGGCCGAGAAAAATAGTCCATAATTAGCTGCAGCGGAGGTAACCCACTAGAGGGCTTTAATTGGCAAAATGAGACCTCAAATCCCAGCGTGCATTTAAAAATGAGCTGCCACCAAAGGAGGAGCACTGAAAGCCCCCTATTACGGAAACGCGCTGGGGAGATGCGGTATCCACTAATCACCTCCGCTGACACGGCCTCTGAGGAGATGCAAACAGCAGCACCGAAACGCGTCAGGCCATGGACTTCAAAGGGATGTTAAGCTGTCTGCTTGGTTTAAATAGAGTTGTTACTCACCTGCAGTGCTGTGTGGCCTCAAGCTTCAGGGCGTTTTTGGTTACATGTTATTCGCGGTTCCAGGCCGCAGAGGGATCGCACTGCCCGCAAGCAATGGGCATTAGGAGAGAGGAAGCTTCCTCTTTCTGAAGCTGCAGGGAACCTTTAATGAAGCCTGTAGAATCTCGTCCAAGGCTCAATGGAGGGCCGAGAAATATTGTCCATAATTAGCTGCAGCGGGGGTAACCCACTAGAGGGATTTAATTGGCAAAATGAGACATCAAATCCCAGCGTGCATTTAAAAATGAGCTGCCACCAAAGGAGGAGCACTGAAAGCCCCCTATTACGGAAACACGCTTGGGAAATGCGGTAGCCACTAATCACCTCCGCTGGCACGGCCTCTGAGGAGATGCAAACAGCGGCATTGAAACGCGTCAGGCCATGGACTTCAAAGGGATGTTAAGCTGCCTGCTTGGTTTGAATAGAGTTGTTACTCACCTGCAGTGCTGTGCGGCCTCAAGCTTCTGAGCGTTTTTGGTTACATGTTAAGCGGCGGTTCCAGGCCGCAGAGGGATCGAACTGCCCGCAACCAATGTAACTGTGTAAATGTATAGGCATTTATATAGCGCACTACTTACCCGTAGGGTCCCAAGGCGCTTCGACGGCTGCGAAACCCTTCCTGGCTTTCCTGAGAGATGGTCCCTTAATGGGTATCTCCAGGGTGAGACCAGGCATCCCCGGCGGTCTGGTGGGGCCGTTAGTGAAGATGAGGCAAGCTAATGCCCAGAGTTGCCGAGTGTGATCGCTGATCAGAGTGGGCACCAAGGCGAGAGAATTATCGAGTCCGCTGACCCTGGTCCAGAAACCTGCCGCGCCGGGAATCGAACCCTGGTCCCGGGCCGTCCTCTGCTCTCGGGTCTGCCACCTCTAACCAGTGAGCCACACTACTTCACCCTCTTCCTGTACTTATGGCAGGCTTTTCCCATCCTTGCAGCAGGTGCACCGATGCCGCGCCGAAGGAGCGCCAAAGACGTGCCCGTCTGCGCCCGTCTGCGCCCAAACCAATCCATGGGCCATTACCCCTGGCCCATTTCACTGAAGAGACTTTTCAATAGGGTCGATCAATTGAAAGTATATAGACCTCAATCCAATAAGGACTGTTCTATCTTTGACTTGTCCAGTAAATTCCCCCAGTCCTGAACGTGTTGCTCACTTTCGTTGGAAGCTCCTCAGCTGTGCCGTAGTTGTATGTCTCTCACTACGATCTCTCACAAAAACTCTTTTACATTTCTTAGCCTGAATTGCCGTTCTGTGCCTAAGCACAGACGTGAGATATTTGATCTCTTAGGCGAGGAGCAACCTGATGCTCTTTTTATTACTGAGTCATTGCTCCATGAGGGTTCTGGACCCGACATTGCGGAAGCTCTTCCGTCCAACTATGCCATTGTTAGGCGTGACAACGTCACTAAAGTTGGAGGTGGCATTGCTATAATTTTCAAGAACACGTACCAATGCCAATTCGAACATATCACCCTAAACAACTGTGAGGCTGCATCCTTTAAACTTGGCCTTCACCCTAAAATAACACTTACGGGTTTATTAGTTTACCCCCCCTTCCTCCCAGCCCTGCCAATGACTGGGCCCCTCAACTGACCGACTTTATTGCCTCCATCCTCACCGATTCTAGCACTTTACTGGTTGTAGGAGATTTCAATATTCACTTGGATGACCCTGGAAACATTACGGGCAAAACCCTGATCGTTGATCTCGAGGCCATGAACATTACACTACACAATGGCGGCCCTACATACAAAGGTGGTCACCTTTTAGACCCAATTTTTTCTAATATGCCGCTTTTACACTGTCCTCCTGCCTTGCCCGTTCTTTGGTCTAACCATTACCTAGTTAGTTTCAGGGTCACCACCATGGATGTGTCGGGCTATCATAGAAGCACTCACGCTGTAAGCAGGAGGGAGTGGAAAAAACTGGACATAGCTTCTCTAAATAATGTGCTTGCTACCCACCTTCCCACAGAGCTACTTACGTCGGCTGACGTTGAAATAGCAGCTGAGAAAACAATCTCCTGGCTTCTAGGTGCCATTGATACCTGTCTTCCTGTTTCTTTCAAAAAGGAGTCCCTTCATAAGACCCCAGCCCCCTGGTACACTGAGGCACTACAAATAGACAAGTCCCATTGTAAAAAACTTGAACGCATTTGGCGTAAAGACTATTCCCTGTCAGCAGCGTCCACTTATAGAAGTGCTCTAAAGAGATACCATAAAGCTTGTGCCCTGACCAGGGCCAGCTTTGTTACCAAAAGGATAACAAACTCAGTTGATAAATCAAAGGTGCTGTTTGGCCTGGTTAAAAATCTTGCCGGCTCCTCTACCACAGCAAAACCCCCTCCCTTGTCCAACAGCAGGTGCGATGAAATTGCTCAGTTCTCTATTAGCAAAATTAATAAGATTTATCAAGAGATTTCCTTGCATAGGGGCAGTAATAACCATCCAGCTCTTTACGCTAATTAAGTAGGCACCAACCTTTGTTTGGCTCCCACTTCAGGTCCATTACTTGTTTGGCCGCACTTACTGCCTGCCGTCCTCCACCAAACTTTGCGCAAGGTAAAATCTGGCTCCCCTACTGACCCCTTGCCTATTCCTACACTTCGGTTATTGGATTCTCCTCAGCTTTCTTTGATTTGCACCATTTTGAATCTCTCCCTTAAGACTGCTACCGTCCCGGCCAGTTGGAAGCACGCAATGGTTACGCCACTGCTGAAAAAGCCCACTGCGGACCCTAAGGTCCTTTCCAGTTATGGTCCAATTTCATTGATGCCAGCCTTCTCTAAAGTGCTTGAAAGGCACATTCATCACCATCTATCTTAGTTTATCACTATTAATAACTTATTGCATCCTTTGCAGTCAGGATTTCGCCCTGGTTTCTCCACAGAAACTACGCTCCTTGGCGTTACGGAGAACTTTCGGTCTCTGCTTGACTGAGGCGAGACTGCTGCGCTGATATTACTCGATCTCAGCGCGGCATTCGACACAGTCTCGCATAAAATTCTTCTTGAATCTCTAGCCACCATGGGCATTGGAGGTCTAGCCTCGATTGGTTAGCGTCAATCCTAACCGATCATACATTTCAAATTTTCTCTCATACAGCTACCTCTAACATCTATCCCCAACCTCACGGTGTTCCCCAGGGTTCTATTCTTAGTCCTTTACTTTTTAACCTTTATGTCACTCCACTGGCCCACATCGCTGAGAGCGCTGGACTAACCTTGTTCACTTACGCCGACGACTCACAGGTGGTCTTTTCCCTTTCTAAGTCTGACAAGGCTCCCACCTCCCTCCTCCAGTCTGGTCTAGGGGAAATTGCTAGGTGGATGAATCAAAATATCCTCAAACTGAATGGAGGGAAGACGGAAGTCCTTGTCTTCGGGCACAAGCAAGACCTCTGGACCTCCAGGCACTGGCCTTCGGAGTTAGGTCCGCTCCCATCTCCATCGGAGCATGTGCGCAATCTGGGGGTGATCATTGACAGTGGTCTGACGATGCAGTGTCAGGCTAACAAAGTCTTGTCTACCTGCTTTACCATCTTGTGCTGTCTGAAGAAGATCCTGTGGATGTTGCCAACTGACACCCAGAGATCTGTGGTGAACGCCTTGGTTACCTCCCGGTTGGACTATGGCAACATACTCTACCTGGGGGCGACCAAGGCCTTCACTCTCCGCCTCCAACTTGTGCAAAATGCCGCGGCACACCTACTTAGTGGCTGACGCAAAACTGATCATATAACGGGACTCCTTCGTGATCCTCACTGGCTGAAGGTTGACAGCTGAGTGAAGTTCAAGGAGCTCAGCTACATGTATAAGATCAGGAAGAATATTGCTCCCAGTTATCTTCAAACACTAGTGAGCACTTACTCTCCTTCCCGTTCCCTCCGGTCCTACTCCCAAATTCTTTTCACTGTGTCTAAGTTCAGACTGTCCAGAATGGGCGGTAGGTCGTTCGCTTATCTGGGGCCCAAGTTAAGGAACTCCCTCCCTCTCGATATCCATTCGGTGGACTGCTATGCTCATTTTCGCATAGCCGTTAAGACCTGGCTCTTTAACCAATAACTGTGTTTTCCTTTCTTGCCTTCTGTTAGTTGCAAATTTTCAGCGCCGGGAAATCCTTTCGGGTAGCTGTTGCGCTTAATAAACTGAATAAATAAATAAATAAATACCAGGTATTTAAATACAAATAAATAAAAAAAGAAGAACGTAGGTACAAAAAGACTTCTAATCCTTCCAATCCAACACATATCATACATGTGCAATAATAGGTATTAAGACCAATACAAAAGGGTAGTTAGTTACTGAGGAACATTGAATGCATTTTGTGTTTCCAGTTTTGAGAATTTATTTGTACTTATCAATTATAATGAATTAATTTGTATTGATCAGTTGCAAATGATACATTGGTTAATGAACTATACCGATGTTTTTGTTATTTTTTTGTGGCAAATGTTTGTAGTGGTAAATGTTGTGAAAATATGTGAATAGGTGTTAATAGCGAAATGTTTTGGATTGGAAGGATTAGAAGTCTTTGTGTACCTGCGTTCTTCTTAATGTACATAACTTTGAAAAGATGAAAAGCTATTAAAACAGAAAAAAAGGTTACATAAATTACCTAATCATATAAAATATTTAATTGTGATTATTGCAGTAAAGAAATTGCACAAATTATTCCGAATACCGGGTTCCCCCTTTTTGTACTTATTGAATATGGCCCGCCCTGGTATCTGTCCTTCACCCCTTCTTTTGCATACTTTTAGAAAGTTGGCATTTTCTTGCCCTAGCCGTTCAGTGCCTGCCGCCTGTCTTTGGATCAAATGACGTGATTTAGTTGACAGTTGGGCTTTATGTATTTCTCCTAGACAACCACACACAGTAAAGAACTCGGGTAAGCCTGGATGGATCATCACTGGCAGGATGGGAGGGTGGAGTTTGGCACAGCCCTACTTACACTTCAGTAGTCTTTGTCCTGCCTCCAGACAAAGGGATTAATACCCCCTGTAGTTAGTCTGGAGCCAGACCAGGGGAGGCAGAAACCTGTACATTTCAAAGGGAAAACTCAGAAGCTTTTCCCCCTTCAAAGAAGGGACCAGATATACATATTGGACCTCAGACACCAACTCTTCAGTACATTCTGGAACTGTAGAGAGACGGCCAGGAAGAAGTATTTGCTGTGCTGCTTAAAGGACTGCCACTCTACTGGACGACTGCCTTTCTGGACTGCTGCCTTTCTGGACTGCTGCCTTCCTGGACTGCTGCCTTCCTGGATTGCTGCCAAAGACAGAGGGATTGAACCTGTACCGTTCAGAGCCACAGGGACATAACAGGCTACCAATGCCCTGAACCAACACCTAGATCCAGATGAAGCAAGCCACTGACCCCAAAGTGGTACCCCGCATGTCCTATTTATATAGGCCAAACTCGGACCGACCCCAAGGTATTGAAGCCCCATTTACTCAAGCTTGCAGTCATTTCAAAAGCACAGGGGAATTAAGTTAATTGCCCATAATCACAGGATGCTGAGCCAAAGCCGAGACTAGAGACTGATTCCCCAGGTCCATAGTCACCATCTCTGGCTGTAATGTCACTTCCTGTGTAGAGAGATGGTGGCAGGCAGAAGGCACATGAAAACTCGGCTCATTAGGAGCCCGAGGTCCCATCAGGACCTCCAGCTGAGCCAGGCTTCAGGCTCGAGCCTGGTTCCAAGTCTCAGTGGCTCTCCCGCCTCTAGTTGTGGGACCTACGTCTCAGAAGAACCACATGTATTTTGTCAGCTGGATTTTTGACAGAAGCTGTTTAGCCGCCTTAGGTCCACGGGGAGATACTTACAGTGCCTCAGTGTTTGTTTTGGGAGGGCGGACCAGCAACCAAATAAGAAAGTTGCTTCAAAGGTTAAGAAGTATTCGGCATAGTGTTACAAATGTACTCGTCACTGATGGTCTATAAATCAGAGCAGAAAGCATCCAAGAAGAGAACGTTCTGAACCTGACAAGAGAACACGTTAACTCTTTTACCACAGTTTGCTTATAAAACCATCCTGCCTGCCCTACCCCAGTCTTCAGCCGCTCACTGATACCACATTCGTTGCTTCTGGTTACTACAAACAGGGACATAGTTGTGGATTGAGGCAGTTTAAACAAATGCACAGGAGAGTTACGTTTCTATACTTTTCTTGGGAATTCTGCTACTAATGCAGCATTTCTGTCAGTCTTCGACATACAGGCAAGAATCATAGTAATGTAGGAAAGTTACGGAAAACCAAGCAAGCACAATGGATTTAAGGTGTGTTTCGGTAGCAGATCAGCAACTTTAAAATGCTTCCCACAGGTGCTTTTGGTTGGCAGCCAGCTTGTTTCTTGTGCAGTGCTGCCAGAAGCCGACCCTGCAGCGTTTCTAGAAGGCACAGACGAGCGGGTTGTGGCAGTAACTGCGCGCAGCTCGCAGTGGGACATGTTTGTGTTGAGCAGGGAGCGTTACCCGTCTCTGAATCCCTCACTCTAACAACAGGATTGTGACCGGACACATTTCTTCCTTAAGGGAAAACTCTTCTGCAAGACCCAGTGTTTGCCGTAAAATAGGTAAGAACGTCTTACAAGCATGTTTTTCAAATCATGTGACTTTGCTGGCAGTAATGTACAGATTTCCTTTGCACACACTTGATTGGAAAAGTGAACCTGGTAGTACAGCGTCTTTTTTTTCTGGCGCGTTCCTTCTTTTCATCTACAAAGTTTTGACCTAAATCACACCTTACCAGCGGTCTTCAATCTGTGGGGCGCGACCCCCAGGGGGGCCGTGGAGTCCTGGGAAGGGGGTCGCAGATTCTGCAGAGTGCGGTTCCTGGCATTGGGCTGAGGGTGCTCACAGTGGAGGCCTAATTCACACAGAGGTGTGAAAAACATCAACGCCTCATTAACAAGTAAAAGTTCTTTTAAAGACCTTTCAAGTACTTGGGTGTGACTGTGTGTCCCTGAATCTGTTTCAGCCGGGCTCACATACACGAGCTGGGGGGAGCTGGGGGGGGGGGGGGGGGGGGGACTGGGGGAGTGGCTGTAGTGCAGCCCTTTGAGTTCAATGGATGTTGCGCGCCCGGAGCTGTGGGTCCCATGACACATCCCCCGCCCCCAGCAGGGAGGCACAGAGATGCCCGCCCATGAGCGGGAAAGAAGAAGGAAGACGACGCAGAGAGATACTGATACCCCTCCCCCCCCCCCCCATGAGAAAGGCACAGAAAAGTTGGGTGGATGAATGATGAGTGGATGGATGGATGGATGAAAGGCTGAAGGATGGATGGATGTGTGAAAAGGTGGGTGGATGAATGATGAGTGGATGGATGAATGAAAGGGTGAGTGGATGGATGAATGATAGATTGGTAAAGGATAGATGTATGTATGGAAGAATGAAAGGGTGGACGGATGAAGGATGGATGGATGAAAGGGTGGATGGATGAATGAAGGGTGAATGGATGGATGAAAGGGTGGATGGATGAATGAAGGGTGAATGGATGGATGAAAGGGTGGATGGATGAATGAAGGGTGAATGGATGGATGAAAGGGTGGATGGATGGATGATGGATGTATGGATGGAGGGATGAAAGGATGGATGAAGGATAGATTGGTGAAGGATAGATGTATGGATGGAAGAATGAAAGGGTGGACGGATGAAGGATGGATGGATGAAAGGGTGGATGGATGAATGATGGATGGATGTGTAAAAAGATGGGTGGATGAATGATGGGTGAATGGATGGATGGATGAAAGGGTGGATGGATGAATGATGGATGGATGGATGAAAGGGTGGATGGATGAAGGATGGATGTATGGATTGGAGGATGAAAGGGTGGATGGATGAAGGATGGATGTATGGATTGGAGGATGAAAGGGTGGATGGATGAAGGATGGATGTATGGATGGATGGATGAAGGATGGATGGATGGGAGGATGAAAGGGTGGATGGATGGATGAAGGATGTATGTATGGATGGGAGGATGAAAGGGTGGATGGATGAAGGATGTATGTATGTATGGATGGAAGGATGAAATGGTGGATGGATGTATGGATGGATAAAAGGTTGCATGGATGAATGATGGATGGATGTGTGAAAAGGTGGGGGATGAATGATGGGTGGATGGATGAAAGGGTGGGTGTATGGATGAAATGGTGGATGGATGATGGGAGGATGGGAGGATGAAAGGGTGGATGGATGAAGGATGGATGTATGGATGGGAGGATGGATGAAGGATGGATGGATGTCTGGATGGGAGGATGAAAGGGTGGATGAATGTATGAATGGATAAAAGGTTGCATGGATGAATGATGGATGGATGTGTGAAAAGGTGGGTGGATGAATGGTGGGTGGATGGAAGGAAGGGTGGGTGGGTAAAGGATGGGTGAATGGATGGATGAAGGATAGATTGGTGAAGGATAGATGTATGGATGGAAGAATGAAAGGGTGGACAGATGAAGGATGGATGAAAGGGTGGATGGATGAATGATGGATGGATGGATGTGTAAAAAGATGGGTGGATGAATGATGGGTGAATGGATGGATGAAAGGGTGGATGGATGAATGATGGATGTATGGATGGAAGGATGAAAGGGTGGATGTATGAAGGATGGATGTATGGATGGAAGGATGAAAGGGTGGATGGATGGATGTGTGAAAGTGTGGGTGGATGAATGATGGAGGGATGTGATGAGGTCTAACAGGCGCATTTATGGTTGTCAAAAGTTGATGATGAGGAGTACCAGTCTCTAGAAACTTTTGTCGGAAGGGGGTCCTTACGCCTAAAAAGGTTTTACAAGGGGGTCTCGGCATCAAAAGTTTGAAGACCTCTGCCTTACACTGACAACTGGCGAATTATGTAAAATACGTAAAATGAGCCCCGTCATTCCCTTACTTCGGCGTTTGATTTAAATAAACGTATTTATTCAAGGCGTTAGTACAATATATGATCGTATTTACTGATGGTGCTACATAGCTCTCAAGAAACCTCATTGGGTAACTGAATGTGTAAACATGCAAACGTCACTAAGGTAGTCTTGGGTTTTCCCTGTTGGAGTTTCAACTTGACCCCACTGATCCACACAGAAGTACTGGGGCTCTCCTCGGGTGGAGTGAACGAAGGCATCACGTCAGAGGAGGCATGTTGTTTACAATGAGCGTCGTCATCCTATAACGTTGAAAAGTTTCATGTGTGTATGTATAAAATATAAAAAATATAATAAAAAAGAAAAAAAGCCTTCCTAAACACCAGACACATTTTTTCGACCCCAAGCTATATTTGGAAGCACAATAATGTTTGATTTTAATATTCTAGTACCCAAGATTCTTTATGGAGATAAGGATGAGCTTGTGCCAAGCTGACTACTTAGAATATAGTGATAATTGTGGGCTAGTGCTGAGTGCAGCAGCCTCACAAGATTTGGCAAGTGAATATTTAGGTCGTTTCTAAGAAAATATACGAAGCATCAGTTACACAGAAAGTTCTCTTCACCCCCATAGAAGCACTCCAATGCAGTTTGCTGCCAAGCAGCAGAATCTCCCAGCTACTTAAGAATAATGCAAGTCTTCTGATCATTTTGAGAGAAGCGTTCAATTTGGACTGCTTCCTGGCAACATATATACAGAAATGTAGCACCATTTATTTAGTGGCATAAATTAACATTCTATTCTCAGTATGTTGAAAGGCACAAATTAACTGACACTTTGAATTTACAAGTGCTCACTCAGGTCATGATATTGGCGTCTGTTTCTAAAAACGTTCAAAACACCAAGCAAAATGTCAAACTTTTATAAAGGTACTCAAAATGACTGCAGGTATATTCAAGGAAGTCTATGGCATTTGAGTTGCAGGAATACCCACACGCATAACATTTACGCTTGTGGATCTCCGCCGGGTGAAACATTCTGGCAATGAAATCAGATGTGAATCAGCACTTGCTAATTTACATTTTTAATCGGACTCTAAAGGCGTTTCCCTCTCTGTAGAAAACCCTCTTCTCTGACACGCAGTTGAAATATGAGCGTATTGAATCTTCTCTTCTGATGCGCTTCCGACAGAAATCATTTGTGATCATTTTCATGGTGGCAAAGTACCTGTAAATGATTTTCGTATAGCCTTAAATGTACACGCTTGTGGGTGTCACCTACATATACAGGCAGGATCTCCCTGAAGTACCATCAGGCCCACCTCTAAACCTATATTTGTGAATGTTTGAAATCCACCATATTAGCTGAAATGATCTATTCCTGATTGTTATGTTAAAAGGTATTCGCACAGCTACTCAGGAAGTGTGTCCCGGCGCATATGAACCTGGGAGCTGGACTATTGCTGTCCCTGAAGGGTGGAAAAACCCTTAAGTTTGTTGTTCCATTTGCAAGGGTAAAATTTGGCGAAATAGGACTCTCAAAATGTGGATTGAGACTATACCCTCTCATGTGCACGTACTTGTGGACTTGCAAACTTAGGCGCCTAAATGACTGTGTATGGTGAAATGAAGAGAATGAATGAAATGAAATGAAATGAAAAAAGATTTATAAAGAGCATGGCTGCCCGGGAGCGTCCCAGCGCTGAGGGTGCAGTGGAAGTCTGAGGGGAAGCGCAGGGGGATGACGGGTGAACTTATGGCTTTTGTGGGAAAAGATGTGTCTTCAGGAGTTTAAGAAACCTCATGTAGTTCGGTTCGGTTCGCAGACAAGTTGGCAGGGAATTCCACAGGGTTGCTGCAGTGACCGAAAAACGTCGCCCTCCAGTGCGGGCCTTCCTGACTCTGTGAACTGTGGCCAGGTTACCTTGGGATGAACGCAGGGACCTGGTAGTTTTGTAGGGATAGAGTTATGTCCCAAGCATAGGGGGCCCTTTGCCCTGAAGGGATCGGTGGGTGATACACAGAGCCTTAAATTTGATCCTTTCCCTAATAGGCAACCAGTGAAGAGCTCTGAGTGCTGGTTTTGCCGATGTTCTCCGGGCGGTGCCTGTCAACAGCCTAGCTGCTGCATTTTGGGTGCGCTGAAGGATATTAATGGTGGATTCTGGCGCAGCCATAAAAAAGGCGTTACTGTAGTCTAATCTAGATAAGATGAGACCTTGAATGAGCAGCTTTCGGGATTGTGTCGGAAGTAGGGGGAGAATCTTCCGGGCTGAGCGAAGAGGGCCCACACAGGTACCAGCCGTCTTTTTGGCCTGTGTTTTCAGGGAGAGGTCTTGCTCCAGCCAGAACCCTAGGCTTTTGAGTTCTTTCTTTGGTTGCGGGAGATCCCCTAGACACAGGGGCCATATGGAGGTGGGAAGGGATGTCATTCGCTGGCCCAGAAGCATGAGCTCTGTGTTTGTGCCATTTAATTTAAGTCGCGAGTCACACATCCAATTATAGATTCCTGCAAGGCAATCATGCAGCTTTTTGAGGTTGTCCTTTTCCAGGGAGAGTGAGACGACCATTTGGGTGTCGTCAGCGTATGTGACAGCTTTAATCCCAAAGGGAGTGACAACATCCTCCAGGGGGGCCATATAAATGTTAAATAAGGTAGGGCTCAATGAAGAGCCCTGAGAAACCCCACACTGGAGGGGGAAAGGCTTGGAGCGCGCGTTCCCTTCACATACCTGGAAGGTTCTGTCCTTCAGGAAAGATGTGAGCCATCGCAGTGCGGTGCCTCTCACCCCTAGGTTAAGAAGGCACTGGATCAGGATCCCATGGCCTACAGTATCGAATGCAGCGCTTAGATCCAGGAGGATCAGTAAAGCCGATCCTCCCAAATCTAAGATGCACCTTGCTTCCTCGACCACTGTTAGAAGGGCGGTCTCAGTCCCCTGACCCGGGCGGAACCCTGTTTGAGAGGGAGGAAGCAGATTGTTGGTTTCTAAGAAGGCCGAGAGTTGTTGGTTTACGGTTTTCTCTGCGATCTTACTAAGTCATGGCAAAGGAGAGATTGGTCGGAGGTTTGCAAAGTCATGGGGATCAAGTCCTGGTTTCTTCAGCAGTGCTTTTACTACTGCCTGTTTCCAACTAGGGGGAACCACTCATTGGTCAAGTGAGGCATTAATAAGGTCTGTGGCCAAAGGCGAGATGGTAGGTTCCACCTGCTGAAGGATGTGAATGGGGGCCGGATCATTCGGGGATCCACTTTTCATGACGGTTAGAGCGTTTCGAAAGCCTTCTTTGGATATCTGGTTAAAGGAGTCCAGAGTGGGGCCTATGCTTGCGGCAGTAGGATCCGCGGGGGCAGAACTATCAGATTTTGGCGGTAGGGATTGTAGGATGTTTTTTACTTTGCTCTCGAAGAAAGCTGCTACTTGGTTGCATCTGGTGTCTGAGGAATCCTGCACCAAGGGGGGGTTGGGTATTTTGAGTAGCTCTTTTACTATATTGTATGTCTCCCGAGACGAGTTGGAGGCAGTTCTAATTTTCTCTTCAAAGAAAGAGGCTTGGGCTGTTTTCCGAGCTGATTTATAAGTCCTCATGGCTGCTTTGTATTTCTCTTTATTGAGGGGGGCCCAGTCTTTTCTCCATCTACGCTCCAGAGTCTTGCAAATTTTTCTCAGGTCCCTAAGTTCTTGGGAGTACCATGGGGATTTAAAGATTTTGCTTTTTTTCTTCAAATTTTTCTTGGGTGCTACCGAATCAAGGGTGTTGGTCAACCACTTGGTGAAATTCGCGTCAGCTTTCAGAGGGTCAGGATCAACGAGCGGGGCAGAATATTCTAATTCCCGGGTCCAGTTCTCAAAGGAGAGTTTGGACCATATTCTCTCCTGAGTGCGAAGTGCCTGAACTTGGGGGATGTCTAAATTGGTTTGCCATGTGAACGGGATGAGGAAGTGGTCCGACCATGGTAATGGGTGGGGGGGCGATATTTCTATTTTAGGAATGTTAGAAAAGATCGGGTCTAGAAGATCGGGTCTAGAAGATGTGGACAGTGTCACAGTAGTGCCGAACAAACCTTTTATAGCCTTTCATTTGAGGAGAAGACAATTGCCCAAAGAGGAGTGTGCCATGTTTATCCCACTGTCCAGTCCTACTTGGAAGGCAAATTGGATAAGGAATTTGACCTACTTTGCTTGCCACTGTTGTTTCCTCTCCTGCCCAACTAATCAGATACTGGGTACTCCATCCTTGATATGTTGTTCTCCCAAGGCTCCTTAAGTCACTGATATTGCTTTCAAGAGCAGTTAAGGCCTACCTCAAAGAATATTGAGTGAAGGCTGAGACTAGCTAAAGATGTAATATTCCTCTTGTGTTTTTATTTGGTTTAAAAAGAAAAACAATATAATAACACCGTAAAACCTATGGATGTTTACATGATAATAAATAGAAGCACGCAATAATAAACATAATCTCTATAAACATACACTGTATGCATCGGTTGCAAATAAGAACACAAAGTACAAACTATCAAAAGGGTTTACAGGAAAATGCCTCTTTTTGCCTAATCACCCCCATTTGTTAGAGTGATGCTGGTAGTTAGTTGACTAAGTGCACTGAGACTCTGCTGACCAGGCCCCACTGCATTTGCTATGACCCTAAAACATGTTGAAATTGATTATACTCCTAGTTGGCATATTTAACTTACCTATGCACCCAAAGTATATGGTACAAAGTGTACCTATGTCCTGTAAGTTCAATGTCACTAGTGGACTAGAACACCCATTGTGCCACCCACTATAGTGACAGTGCAAAAACGACTTCAGGCCTACGACTGGAGGCTGTCTGAATAGTCTTAAAACAGCCAATTCGACCTGCCAAAATAACTCTTTTTAAACATATTAATATTTCACCCCTAAGTAGGCCTTAATACCCAAAAGGCAAGGTGCATGGTATTTTAAAGTCAGACATGTAAAAGTCTAATGTTAAACATGTCCCTACAGTGAAAATGCCCCCAAAACTATTTTCAGTGTAGTAACTTTAGCTGTCACATAGAAAAGTACTGGAATACAATATTACATTTAATTATGTTATCTCTTCCTAGGAAACAGCTCAAAATTAATTCTTGGATTTTCAAAACTATGTATTACATTTCAATTTACTGTTGAAGTCCATTTTTTTAATAAATATTATAGAAAAAGGGGCTTTTAGAAAGTTACCTTACCTTTTCCCTGACTAAAGTCTCTAGGAGCCCTGTGTGATCAGCTTCCAAATTTCAACCAGGACTAGAATAGCCCCGTGATGAGGCGTGAACTTGCTCTCACAGATGAGACCGAGTGAGGGGAGGTGTTATGTTCTTTTGGCAAGAGGACTGTTGGAAGTGGGGGTCCTTATCACTTACCGCCTCCACCAAATGTTGGAGGCGGGAGTCCCCGACCCCTCACTTCAACGTTAGGCTAAGTAAGGACACCGTCTGAGATAGCCCTGCTCACCCCCTTAGTAGCTTGGCACGAGCAGCCAGGCTTATCTCCAAGGCACAAGTGTTCAGTATGTGCAACCACGCTCACAGCAACCCAATGATGTCACCACAAATAGACTCTACACAAGTTTTCATAAAATGAGTATAAACTTTATATAAGAGCTTATATGATATGACCTCACAATACAAAATCAACATAAAAGAAAGGATAGTATTCTTTCCAGTGGGTTGGAAGGTTCTAATACCAGCCACCGCTCCTAACCAACAGTTAATATCACTTCTATCCATTTCCAAAAGGTTAGGCCAGTTGTATTACTAGAATCACACACGTTGCAAAAGGAAACAATACTGCAATGCGTAACAATATTCTCTGATACTGGGCAACAGAGAAACAATGCCATACGTAGCGCCACAGTCATCTACTTTGCAATTGAAGAAATAATGCAATGCGTATCTCCACCAGCATGCCCTGTATCGGGAAGAAACAAAGCAATGCGTCACGCTACAATCCTGTACATTGCAATGAAGAAATGATACACTGCACCACGCTATACTCAGATACTGTGCACTGAAGAAATAATGGAATGCGCCACATTACAATCAGGTAATATGCAAGGGAAAAATAACGCAGTGCGTAGCGCACCAATCATGTAGTTCGTCAGGCCCAGACGACAGTTTGTTAGCGGCAATAATGCAAAGTGTAATACAACAGTTTTACGTGCTCCGTTAACAGTGCCCCTGTTATGGATAAAATGTTGACACAAAAGTACTGCTTCCCACTCCGGCCCCAGCACTGCTCCTCCTTGGGTCAGCACGGGCCGGGACCCGAGTGGAAGCAACGGATTGTGCCGGTGACTGAAACGGGAGGTCAAGAGAATGTCCATCCGGGCCCGCACCCCACCCCAGGTATTGATCCATGTTACCTTGGGGGTGCAACCCCTCCGCTTCTCCCCGATGTCAGTGACTTGGTCCTTGATCCAGAACTCTGTCCTGGGGTGCGGCAGGCTCAGGCCGGAGGCTCAGCTCTTCTGTGGCTGCTGGTCCGGGCCGCTGCGAGTGACTCCGAGGGCCCAACGACTCGGCCCTCCTTCTGGCGGTCTCTGTCCACCCCGAGATCCACCCTCAGCACTGTAGACACTTTACTTCCAATTCGGTATACCCCCTGCTCAGGCACTCCTCACCAGCACCGCAGGCTGCCCTTCGACACGCACAACACGTGTCCGAGACTCGCCTCTTCTCTGGTGCTCCCGACGATCCGGCGCTCTTCACCAAGGCTCCGCTCGCACCTCAACACGCACCCTGCACGTTTGAGTCTCTCCTTTTCTCCTGGTGCACACAATGTCCGGGCGCTCTTCACCAACACCCTGGCTGTACAACAACATGTACTTTACTCTGCGCATCCTCAACACGCACCCTGCACGTTTGAGTCTCACCTTTTGTCCCAGTGCACACAATGTCCAAGCACTCCTTACCAGAGCCAAGGCATCACTCACTTCTTCATTTGGTGCCTACGAGGCCCAGGCGCTCTTCCCCAACACCCATGCCACACCACGACACGCACCCAGCACGTCCGAGACTCACTTCTTCTGTTGGTGCAAGCGATGTCCAGGTGCTCTCCACCAATGCCCTGGCTGCACCACGACACGCACTCAGCGCTTCCGAGTCTCGCTTCTTCCTTTGGTGCACACGAGGCCCAGGTGCTCCTCACCAACACCACACTACAACATGCACACCTTGTCTCTCCATGCACACCAAGACCAGGCACTCCTCTCCAACGCCTTGGCCTGCACTTCAACACACCCTCTGCGCGTCCGAGACTTAGCTTACTCCTGCATGCTCACAAACACACAGCACAACTTCTGAGGGTCTCAAGCTGCAAAAGCATGCGCACACCGCGTTGCTCAGGACTTCTCCAGAACTTTTATGATCCTGTATTTCCAAACAGGGAGCCAGCTCAACTCGGGCCCTTTAAAAGATTAAAAGGCACAGCACAAAGCGCAGGGGGACCCAGTGCCTCCGAGCACAGTCCAAACAGCTTCTCCCTTAGTTAGAACAGCAAACTGCAGACCAGCCCAAGTCACTAATAAAGGATTGGTCTGTCCACAGCAGTCTCTTCAGTTTCTCCTTCTTTAGCAGAGGTTCCTCTCGACCACAGAATGGGTCCAAGTCTTTACAGTCTCAATCCATATCTGTTTCATTCCCCCTTTCAGGGGTTTCAACTCTCCTTGTTATAACCCCTTAATGTCTTTGAAGTTCGTATGTGCTCAAGGGTCCCAGTTCTGGGTGTCTCCCTACCAGTGTCACCTCTCTCCTTTTGATACTGGGGGTATGGATCCTTAATCACTCCGCAGGAGGTGATTCATTTGGTTTATAGCACCAGCCCAGACCTTTTCACCTCCCGGCTTCTCCTCCCCTACTCTCCAGATGCAGGGCAGCCTGGTGCCATCTCAACCCCTCCCTGGGTCAAGAGCTCTTCCAGCTCCTCTCACCTTTCAGTTCCAGACAGATAATCCACATTTCGGAGACACACAGAAATGCTCAGGGCAAAAAACTCAGCCACTTTCTAAAAGAGTGGTTTCTGAACAAACAGTGATAAAACCATCATCACAGAAAGATGTGTTATGACACTGTGAGTTCATATTTACTAAACTTCATCTCAACATTATAAACTGACACGAAACTAGGCTAACAAACACAACACGCAGCCTCCCTGATTCTGTCCTATGGGCAGGATGGCTTTTCAGCAGTGAAAAACAAAATGGAGAGTTTTTCACTGTCAGAACATAGCACACAGCTCAGTATATGTTCGGCCTTTTACCTACACTGCACCCTGCCCAGGGGTTACCTGGGATCTACCACAGTGGTGCCCAATATGCATGTAAAAGGGAAAGTCAGGCCTGGCAAGTGATTGCACTTGTCAGGGCAACATCTTAACTTAGCATTCTGCGCGCAGGCCCTACATTGAAGGCCTGAGTTCCCTTCTCTGCGTGACTTGCATTACTAGCCCTGGCACACACAGTGCACATCACTAGGGACTTAACTAGTAATGGCAAACATACCAATTATGGACAACCAATCACCATTACATTTTAAATAGGGAACTCTTGTACTTTGACACTGATCAGCAGTGGCACAGTACCCAAAGCATCTAAATTGGGTATTCCATGTCAGGAAAACGGTCAAGGGGGAAAACAAAAAGTTTAGGGAACTTTAGCCAAAAAGGCCAAGTACTACAAGGACCAAATACGCTGTGCCCAGAAGCTTAATTAACTTCAAAAATGCCTCCTCTGTCACAAGGAAATATTAACTTACACTTGGGCAGGCTTCTCATATGCCCACCTAGTTAGGCAGGCATAAATCCCATTGGGACAGGAGCTGCCCCCAGAAGTGGTTTGAAGTTATCGCATAGGAGGGGTTGCTCATTTACCTGGTCATACCTCTAGGGCAGGCACCGGAGCTCTGCACAAATGAAGAAGGGTGCTGCAACCTTGGGTTTAGGTAGAGAGAGGAATTATGGGATTATGTGCAGTAGGGCACACAGAACCTACTGCAAACTGGGTAGGACTACCCCTGGAAATGAGTTCCCTATTTGTTAGAAAGGGGCTAGGAGTGACCAAGCATTAGTGTGGCACCCCTGGACGCCCTCTTCAGAATCCTACGAACGTGTGGAAAACACAAGAATGACTGAACCCGCTGTTTTGAATTCTGAGGAGACCTGAAAAGCTAGAACTGTTATCACTTGTACACAGGACAAAGAAGTGGACTATAAGGGTCAGTTGGCTCACCTCCTGTTAAATTAGAGTGGCTCAATAAGCTACTAGAAGCCCTTTTCCTGAAGAGCCCTGTTGACCAGTTCCAACTGGACCTGCCCTGGACCCTGCTGGTAGATCCTGCCCATGGGGGTTTGATTGCCCTTACAAACCTTGTGGCTCTAAATATCGGGACAAATCTGCCATGTCAATCTGACGAAGGTGCATTGCTGCTGGGACAAAGTTTCATGTTACTCCAGCTCGCAGTAGCAAATCTGTCCTTCTCAGCGGTACATCAGGGAGAAGGTATCTGGCCTGATTCAATTACAGGCTGCAGCCTTGTCCTAAAGGAGGTATTGGAGCTCCAACAAAGTGACTAGGTCCAAGCATGGAAATATTCACAGTTCAATGGTGCCAAAAGTATCCGGCTGGGGAAGGACCTTCCTTGGGCGCAAACTTTTTATTGCTCCTGCTCTGAATGTCCGCGCCAAAAGTCATCAGCTCCACCAGGACCTCGTCCAGTGGCTATCAAGCCTTTTAGAGCCCTTCTCAACCAAAGCCTGCTGCCTTGGCCCACTAAGGACTCTGTTCTGCGCGCAAAATTTAACAACAAATTTACGATAGTCAGACATCTTGTCGCAGATATAACTGTGAGAGGAAGTGTGTCATTCTGTAACATTCTATGCATCCTTATTGTAATCCCTCACTCCACCCTCTATCACCCCCTTCCTTCCCTCTCCCATGCACCTGCCCCCTTCCCTACAACATTTTTCAGTTCAATTTACCGGTCAGAGCCTGTTGCCTTGCCCAGCTGAGGAATTTTGACTAATATTCCAGAGACTCTGAGCCTGATTTAAACCCTGGCGGACTGGTTACTCCATCACGATGGTAATGGATATCCCGGCCACTCAAATATAAATCCCTACATATCCTATGGTATCTATATTTCGGTGGACGGGACGGGTAACCCTTCCGCAAAGATCTAAATCAACCCCTAAATCAGAAGGTAAAAGTTCTGATGGGTTGAACCTGGTTTCTGTATACGACTCTTTCTCCATCGCATTTTGTATTAGATCATGCCTAGCTACTGGTCAAGTGCAACCGGATGACCGGGATTGCGGCTTAATGCTTTTTTTGCTCTATTTGGATGCAAAACCTTTGTAAAATCTAATCTTCAGTTACCTTGATTTGATTTTAGTTTTTTCATTATCATTTTGTTTTTTAAAGTATTTTCTATGCATATAAATGGGAGTGGGATTTTATTTGTGTTTTCTTGCTGGTTTGAAACAAATATTTCTTTTTACTTCCAAATGATTTACACGTTTTCTTAAGTTAAATCTGTCTGCTCTGTGCCATATCTACCAGGAGTTGAGTTCAGGTTTAAATGACTGAAACCTTTACTGGATCTGACAAGAATAGTGACATTATCCACCCCAACTAATAATCCACTTTCTCAAAATGCTGTTTGCATTACTGTTATGGACCAATAAAGATTGTGATTTTCCTGCCAAAATGTATATTGTGCCATGATCACAATCTCTGCAAAAGTTCAGGACAAACCAAATAACAAAAACAATGTGTGGCCAATACAACAGACTCTAATATAACTTACAATCATTTTCCTCAATGTCAGAGATAATGCTTGGTAGCTCACCTACACGTATCTCTAACAACAGGTGTACCAGCCATGATCAAAATCATCTCTCAACTTGTACCTATTGAGATGTTTAAGATAATTAGTGTGGCAGCAGCCGTATATTTTCTTTGATTTATTTGTTATTAAGGTATGTGGTTCTTATAACAAGTATCTATGTATACAATGTTGACATCATTCCTATTCATCTAAAAAAATACAGAGATAAAGGGTCAATTTTTCCAGAGGTCCACGTTTCAAACAGGAGCTGTCTCTGGATGCAACTACAGCACACCAAAAATATATAATTCTGAAAGCCAGCACCTAAGGGTAAAGGTTTACCCTTGAGAATATGAAGTGGGGAGGGAAATTTAGGGTTTACCTGCACCTCTACCGGTGCTAAAGGGAGTTCACGTGGTGCACCGGATTGATACTATGGGATCCCTCCAACTGAGCCAAAAAGACATAATACAGATCCAATCCCACTGCATATGTAGAAAGCGTAATTCTTTAAAGGATATAGAAAACAGGTGAATTTGTCTTTGATGCTGCTTTGATTACAGCACCAAATGTCTAATTTGGTATAAATATGTCAATAACTTAATTATAATTCTTAAAAGAAACCTGGTCCTTGTATACCTTTTGATGAGCTACCTGATGGGGTACTTATAGAGCACAGGCATTCACCCTATAAAGAAAGTCTTTTTTGGTATAAAATTACAGGGTGATTCTCATAACCTAGAACCTTGCAATATAGGGCATCTGTGCCCTGTCTGATAAACCTCATTCGATGGACTTGAAACGAAGAATGAGGACCTTCAAAAGAATGGTAGAGGCATGAAGCCTATGGGAGAGAGGGCGATTCACAAATTTGTCAGCCAAAATGGAATAAGATACTTCATGCTAATCCCTGTGCTTCAGGCATTGCGATATAAACCATCAATTTTCTTTTTACAGACAGCTAGGCAAATCCTCACTCTTCCAAAAATATAGTAAATATTTTAGAACTAAGCGACTTTCAACTATCATATTCTTAAAGTGTTTTAGTTTGCATACTTTCTTGGTAGAAATACCTAATTTGAGTTGTAAGAATCCAGGCATGAATGTATGAAACATAATCAGTGGTGGCTCCTCGGCTAATACATAGTAGCGTTGCTCCACTGCTATTTGAGCAGTACAAAAAGAAAATGATACTAACTAGACATTATTATCATTTTATTTTTCTGTGTGGGACTGGAGCCGGAGCGGAGAGGCGCTCAGCTCACCGGAGCAGAGTGAGGAGTGGTTTGCACCCCACTTGGGCTGGCCAAACAGTCATGCACGCTTAGCATGTTCTCCACCTGGCTGTGTTGCACAGCCCAGTGGAGAACATGCCCAGGCTCCCAGGCACTGCCTGAGCAGACAAACAGGCCGCTCAGACCAATCATCACGCTGCATGAACAGCGTTGTGATTGGGTGGGAGAGTCTGGGAGCCGGGGTGCTTCTGGTGCTGCCATTGCAGAGAAATGAGGACGGAGGAGAGGTGTGCGTCGGCAGCAGTGAAGGTGAGTTTACTTTATTCATTTATTTTATCCACTCGCCCCACCACCCCCCATTCTGCGGCAGCCGCAACTGGAAACATTCACACCATAATCCAAAAAGATAAAGTCGGAAAATGCATAATAGAGGTACAATGGAAAGATGATAAAAATTAAATCTTACGACTGAGACTATTTGAGTTGTTCGTGATAGATTGTTCTGCGTCGATTTAGACTCCTATGTCTCTGACTACACTAACTGGGCAACAAACAGATCGATAGAGAAGAACCATAGACCGGCATCCTACTGTTAGAGGTCAAACAAGTAAGCAGAATATATGCTTTCAAAATAATCAGCTTCAGATAGTATGAGGTCATGCACCAGCGCGCTATTTCCTTGCTGTAGAGAGACACCAATCTGTGAAAAAGAATCTAGATATTTTATGAAAATGGTAAACCTAACGTCCAGGAAGCAGATGAACAAGTGTTAGACGAGGATCCAGATTAAATAGTGGGAGAACAATGAAAGATGGGGGCTCTAGCATTGATGCATATGTGGAAGAGCCTAGCTGAACCAATGTAAATCTGTTTGACTGAAGAGAAACCCATGTTCAAGGCAGCTCCTCGAAGTGAAGCTCAGATCTGCTACAGATAGGGCATCAAAGGAAAAGTATTCAACTAGTGCAACAGTTCTTAACCAAATGCAAACAGATAGTGGAGCTAGGAAATGTCACTTTAGACCGAGTACCTAGGTCCTACTTTATTTAGTTAATATGTGGAATCACCAAGCGACTGGCTAGGGAACTGTTGCCAACCACCGATATGACAAGTGCAACCACATGTTACTGAACCTCTCCTACTTTTATGATGTTTGTGCTTTGAAAACTTGCTTTTTCAAAATTCGCAGGTGGTTGTCAAATGACTGGTAATTTTAAGGTGTTTAGACCTAGAAGTGGAAGCGGCAGAATTAGTTGAGGCTTTTAAAGATGTTGCCCAAATAGTTAATACCTTGCTGAGAGCCCCAGCACTTAGGGTCAAAAGAGATAACCCGGGATGGTTTGATCCACAATGTTCCCGTGCAATTAGAGAGTTGAAAGGTGCCCTAAAGACCTCCCCAGAGATAGGGAATGGGTGTCCGTCTGTCGGAAAAATTACAAGTTAGCTGTTAAGGGACGTAAAGGTCAATCACAAAAGCAAGCTTGGGAAGACTTGACAGAGGCAATAACTCTAAAGGACACCACCGCTTTCTGGAGAGTCATAAATAATCCACGTTTTCAAGATGCTAATAAACCTGGGCTTAGTAATAATATCTTGTCAGAGCAATGGTATGAGCACTTTAAAGGGCTTTATAATCATCACCCAAGTACGGATCAGCTGCAGGAGCATTACGGGGTGCGGGGGTTACTCCCACTGAGTTTCTCATTGGGTGAGGTCAAAACGGGAATTGAGGGTCTAACCAGGAATAAGGCCCCTGGCCCAGATGGGATCCCACCGGACCTTTTCATTAACAACGTGGATCTCTGGGTGCCAATCCTGACTAGGGTCATAAATGCAGCAGTGTACACAGTATTGCCAGCTTTTTGGTCCACAGCCACGACTGTCCCCATTTTTAAAAAAGGTAATAAGGATAACCCACAATGTTACCTCTCAATTTCTCTCATTGATGTGTCAGCAAAAGTATTAGGGTGGGTGGTTTTAAGTAGGCTGTCTGACTGGGCTGAGGAGCACTGTTCAATTTGGTTTTAGGCCTGGGAAATCTACCACTGACCAATGCCTTAACCTATACTTCATCTCAGCCAAATATGCAGTAGTCAGCCCAGGGACGATGTATTTGGCTTTTTTGGACCTGATCTTGGCCTTTGACAGAGCCAATAGAGGGAAATTGTGTGCAACTATGGGCGGGCTTGGTGTGGCCATGGGCTTATTAACATCTTTAAACCTTGCATTTGAACACCACTGCTGCAGTTAGATACAGTCAGGAGAGAAATAAAACAGAACCCTTCACATGCTCTAGTGGTGTCAGACAGGGTTGCATATTAGCTCCCTTTTTGTTTACATTATATATAAACGGTCTTGATCGCGCACTAAGCACTTTACAGGCAGACACCCCAAGGATAGGTACTCGTGAGATTCCCGTTCTGCTTTATGCAGATAACGCGGTACTCCTCGCACGCACTCCTAAAGGCCTGTAGCTCTTGATAGATGGGTTTGTATCTTTTATGGAGAATCTGGATTTGTCCCCCAACTTGACAAAATCTTATGTTATGGAAGTGGGCAAAAAGCCAGGTAAATCCTATAATTACATAATTGGATCTCACTGTTTAGGAAAGGTACAGTCCTTTTCGTATCTAGGGATTTTATTTGATGGACGGTTACATTTTAAATATTTATTAGAAGACAAATGCCGAACCATGACCAAATGTACAGGATCAATAATGAACTTTGCACATAGGCTAGGACGGTGGTTCCCAGATCAGATTCCGAGACTATATAGCTCTATGTGTTTTGCTAAATTGCTGTATGGTAGTGAGGTGGGGGATTTATTGAGGCTATCCAACTACAATACTATAATTATCTCAGGCATTTGTTAAAAATCCCCCAGAGCACGCCAGCCCACATTGTACATGAAGAATTGGGTGCCCGTTATATTACGGATAGGTAGGCGGTACATCCCCTAGTTTGTTAGGTAAAGATCAGGGCAAATGAGGAGGCGGTTCTGAGCAGGCAGGTTTTAGATGATTGTCTCTCCCTGGCCCATGGACTCAAAATTCCCTGGCTTAAATATGTGAAGGAGTCCTATGAGAAACTGGGGAGTGCAGATTTATTTGCTAACCCATCGAAAATAAGCATGCAGGATAAGGCCTTGGTTAAGGACCGGTTCTTTAAGTGTGCTTTGATGCTCCGGGGAGACAGATAGCTGACCAAACCGTCGGTGAGAGAATATTTAGTAGCCAGGTCCACCGAGGGCATTGAACCATACCTGTCTTGCATAAGTAGTGGCCACGATAGATTTTTAATGACCCGGTTTAGGCTAAATCTTTTGCATCATGTCTTAGCATAGCCAGCAGGGTTTACACCGCCCTCAGATATGAAGGTGCCCTGTGGCTGCAACCACAGGTCTCCACTGGACCCTTCACTTTGTTTTACTTTGCCCATTTTATTTACATCCCAGAAGACTTTTTCTGAAGGGTATTTTAAAAAAGGCCAGATTCAAACAAGCACGGTGGCACTTTCATTTTTAAAATTGGCCCCAGATGCTTTTACATTTGTTTGTATTACTAACTTTTTAAGGGCAGCATTTAGACTAAGGACCTCAAGGGGTAGCGTGAAGCAAGCCTGTAGATGAGTTGGATTGATGTGGGATAGGTTATATGTGATGTGCATGTTTTTATTCATATTTTGAAATTGTATTATGCAGGTTTCAGATTGATGAATTGTTTTTTAAAGTTTGTACTCTAACCTTGCAAAATCATTTAGCTAATAAAACAATAGAAATTTCGACAGTCCAAGATTTGGTGCAACAGAATACATTTATGATTATTCCCAGTTCCTTAATCTCAGCCAAGCCGATGTTCTGGATCAGAGGAAAATTACATCCTTGCATCCAAGCCTTCAAGCACCACAAATCCCCCAAATTAAAAAGTTGAACCCTCCAGAAAGCCTGTTGATGTCCTCTGATTGTGCTCTGGATGAAGGGGCTTCTAACAATAATTTGATACAGGAGGGAGCCTTCAAGCGAGGAGCTCAGAGAGATAGAAATGTGGCTAATATCCAATTCCATGTTCAGTAGTGCATCAAATTCCCAGAATCCAGTATGTAATAATTGGCACCATAGTATAAGACACGCTGTATGCTCAGATCCAGACCCAAACCTAAGCCGTCTTTGTTGTCACTTTACTTTTCTTCTCCCTTCTCTAGAATACTCCTTCCTCCCACTCTCCCTTCTATTTGTCCCGCCAACTTCACTACTACTCCGTCCACAAATTGTTCTCTCTCTCGTTAGTCTCCTTACCAATCCCTTCTACCCTCCCCCTGCTCTTTCTCCTCCCCACCTTCCAGGAACTGTTATGGTAAGCCTTTGCGGTACTTATGACTGATACCAGTTCTTTGTAAGACCTTTTGTCATGTTTATTGTTTAACTGTAGAACACATCTATATCTTGGGTGGCCATGCGCTATTGAACACTTTAAAATAAATAAATACATACTATAGCTGTCATGACAGCCTTGGTTAAATAAAAATGACTGATGCGTGTGCAAAAACTGAAAATCCACATTTAAGGAAGCCAAATTATAGGAAACCAATTGTAAGGAAAGACAATCTTTAGGAAATACAAAAGAATACAAAAAATAGGAAACATTTTAAAAGGAAACATAATTGTATGGACAAATCTAAAGCAAAATCATAATTAGGTAAGGTTTAAGGGTAGAGAGGGTTTTTGGGTTCTAGGATGGGTGATGTTTTGGGTTGATGATGGGTTTTAGTGTGCAGGTTCTGGCATAGAAAAAAGGTTTTTAGGGATCAGGAATAGATGAAGTTTAGCAGTGAAGTGGGTTTTTTAGGGTTCACAGATGAATGGAATTTAGGGGTCATGAGGTGTTTTTAGGAAGCAGTTACTGGTGAAGTGTAGGGGTGTTAAGAGTTTGTTAGGGTTCATGGATGGGCAGAATTTAGGGCTGTAAGGGGCCTCTAAAGTTCAGTGATGGAGACAGGTTAGGGGTGGTAAAGGGGTTTTAGGGTTGAGGAATGGGTAGAGTTTAGGGGAGGTAAGGGTTTTAGGGATTTGTGGTGGGTGTTGGTTACGGGTGTGCTAGCTTTTTTGTGGTCCGAAATGAATGATGCTTAGAGGTGGTGAGGGCTTATTAAGGACTGAGGCATGAGGGATTTGGTCAAAGGAGTTAATAGGGTTCATGAATGTGTGGAATTTAGGGGTAGTGAAGGTTTTTTAGGGTTCAGGGATGGGTTGAGTCTAAGGATAGAAAGGGCTTTTAGGGTAATTGATGGGTGAGGTTTATCAGGTCAAGGGTGAATGTAGTTTAGGCAGGGTGAGGGGTGTTTAGGAGGCTTGGAAAGTGTTCATGGATTGTGACGTGTTCGGGATAGATGGTGTTTTGGAGTGGTGATTGGTTAGTAACTTAAAAGCATCCTAAGTATGTAAAATATATAAATCTAAAATAACTTCCCCTGAAGTAAAGCTGGGAGGTAAATATATCTGACAAAATTTTTTTTGAAAGTAAGACCTGCTACCATTCCATTTGCACCATTGAAAATATGCATACAAAGGCCAGGTTTGAGGAAAATGACAATATATGAATTGGTTTCTATGAAATGGTAAATGCCATTCCTTCTGTAAATGCGCATTAACCAGTTTAGGTGAAATGGTTTGTTGGTAATGTAGGGTTACAGGCAGGGGCATAGCTGCATGGGGTTGTTTGGGGTGTTACATTCCCCTAAAAAATGCATTTTTGAGCACATTGTTGGGTACAGATGCTTTCATTTGGGTATGTTTAGGAGTCTGTCTGATTTCAATCTGGATTTTTACATGCCCACACTAACAAACACATACACACACACACACACACTCTCTCACGTCTCTGCCTTAACACTTGGTTAGTTTGAAAACTATTGTGTTCTAAGTACCCCATACAATACAGACTCCTCTCTCTTTTGACTGCCTCTTAAGCCCCTTTCGTCTCCTGCTTCTCATACAATATTTTAATAAGTTACACCAGTGCAATTGCTGAGAAAGCTGAAGCTTAACCCCCCCCCCCAATCTTACTGACCAGGCTACGCCCCTGATAACAGGTGTTGATGTAATTTGATCCCACACACAAGCCCAGGTCCGTTCCATCTTAAATGAACTCACCTCTTTAAGGAAAAAGGAAAAAGAGACAGAGAACTGCTCTTGCTGCCTTAGCTTTAGTTTGGTAGGGGTTCTGGAGAAGAAAGAAGTAGGTCAAAACATAGTTGAATTTGTTACACATCTTATCAAATGTCATTCCAATTGATTTACCAGAGTTCCTCAAAATTACCAGAGCTCATGTAGTTCTGTTTTCTTCTCCTCGGGGTGACACCAAGCCATGCAGAAGCTGATCAACTTTGAAGATTTGGATTAGGGAATAAATCCTAGCTAAAGCAACTCAATTGAGATCAATTAAAGTTCCGAAGAAATACAGCTTTGTGATTTATCTCAATGTATGTTATGAAACTTTGTGATGCAGAGAGGTTTTGGCAAGTAGGAGCCTAGACCCTGATGTTACAGCCAGCGAAATGCAAAGTAATATGGGCAAGCTACTTTTTCATTTTCTCTTCTGTGTTGTCAAAGCCATCGTATTAGGAGAAATCCTAGATGCTCATGCCTATTCTTACTCAAGAAACAACATCAAGTAAATTCTTCTGCGATGGGTGGTAATGACAATTCTCTACCCTTGAATACATTAGATTTCTCAAATCCCAGACAACCTCAGAATAAAGAAATATACTTCTTAAGTGATCTGCAATCTGTGCAAGATTCTATGTCTGATCGATCCCTGGCAGCATGATGCTCCTAATTCCAATATGTTACCTGCATTATTAGTAGACTCTTTAGGCCACTAGAATAGATTATTTCTAAGTTTGAGTGGCCTTAGCAGAGACAAGGGTAAGCTGTCAATCTGCATATGTGAGGTGGCTCTTTGACTGTAACCATATACACAGAACAGTTAGATAGAAACGACACAACATATTGTTCTCCTAAGAACCAGGCATTGAAAAAACATAGGTAGAAAATAGGAGTTTATTGGCTTAACTAATAATGATACAGCTGACAACATAATGGTCTAGGATGCATTTAAGGCCGAATTATAGAGCACTCCAATTTAAAACAAATAATTTGTGCAGATGGTTGATTCCTCTGAGATGGAGCAGATGTACAAAGAATATTAGCAGGCTGAAGAAAAACATTTACCGGAACACTCACTGTCTTCACTTGAAGGGTGGGATCAGGCCAAGTTGATTGATTGATAGGCTTTATTTCGGTATACAAATACCATAAAAGCAGTACAAAAATACAATTTATAAAAAATGTCATATACAATCTAATTATACACAGTTGATAAAAGCAGGTACAATAATTGATTAGACGAGTTAAAACAAAGATTAAATTGACACAGAAAGCCTTCTATTGCGAATCAACCAAGCCCATTTCAAGAATTTTGACACAGCACATACAATCACAGGGGATGTGTCAGTCATTAAAATGCGCATTGCCACTATACATTGACGAATGCCCAGCAGTCTACAGAGTGGTTTAAGCCAACGGATTCGCGGGACACGATAGTCCGGACATTCAAAGAAGATGTGGACAACTGACTCTACACGAGTGGGACAGGATGCACAAAAAGGTGAAAGTTGGTGAGGCCCCTTCCAGCGGGCGACTACCTCCCGTACTGCTAAGGTCCCCACACGAAACTTGAAATACAGAGTGCGGTCAAACGGGATGGTGATAATGTCTAGATAGGGTTGGCATGCAACCACATCCTTGATTCTCACAAAAGCTACTGTTGTGTTGCAATGGCGTGACTCTAGATGTAATTTCGTAGAGACCCAGTTCCAATACAACTTTTTAATGGTAGCCTTAGGTGGGGCAGATTTTGTAGACCAAGCATCAGGTAACCCAATCTCCATTAGTAGTCTTTTGACGTCCCTCAACCATTTGATCCTAGACCACCCTGCCATATCCATAACCTCAGACAGAGCCTCCGCGTAGGAGACCAATTCGGGCACCCGCCACAACCTTGACTAAAGAAGCAGTGGGCGAAGTTGCGCTTGATCCCCAATAGGTCTGCAGCCTAAGTCCAATAGCACTGGCACAGTTGGAGTGCTTCGTGGCAAGGCCATCAGGTCTTTCAGGAACTTGTTCTCTGATTTGACTATTGGATCCAGGTTGCAGGTACCCCACAACTCTGCCCCATATAAAGCAGCACTGACCCCTCTCGCTTTGTATATATCCACTACTGGGGCAATGGGTTTGCAAGATGAGGAGCGTTGTTTCTTGAGTAGTGCTCCTCCTACCCTTTTGTGGCCCAGTAGCATTTTATAGATATGAGGATTCCAGGAAAGGGAGTCGTTACGGCGGATACCCAAATAGTCAAATTCGGAAACTCTCTCTAATGGCTCTGAGTTCAAGGTCGGAAGTCTGCCGAGTTTCCTGGGGGGGTTCATGACCAGAAATTTAGTTTTGTCTGTGTTGATTAATAGGCCTCTCGAAAGACAAAACTCCTGGAAGCAATTTAAAAGGCTCTGCAGACCCATAGAGGACTTTGAAATGAGGAGAGTGTCATCCGCAAAAAGCAGTGTAGGGATCCGTTTGCCCGCCAAGGAAGGAGCATCCGAGGGAGTGCCAAGCAGATGTTCAACCACTCCGTTTACATAAAGCGAAAACAGAGTGGGCGCTAGGACACATCCTTGTCGGACTCCCCTTCCTACAGGAATTCTTTCTGTTTTTTCGCCCTTCGTGCCCCAACGCACCTGTGCAAAGTTGCCATTGTGAAGTTTTAACAGTAGAGAATGTAAGAGGGCAACCCTAAGTCTAACAGGACCGTCCATAGTTTCACCCTGTGAACCAGGTCGAAGGCGGTTTTTAAGTCTATAAAGGCCAGGTATAGACTGCCCCCTCCCAACACCACCACCTTCCAGTGGAGAAGAGTTAATCTGAAGGCCTGCTCGATGGTCCCGGTACAAGAACGAAACCCAGCTTGGAGGTCCGACAGAATGTTATTGTCGTCCATCCATTCGAGCATCCTTCGCAATATCACCTTCCCCGCCAGTTTTTGGGTGGAGTCAATTAGACTTATTGGCCTGTAGTTGGCAGGGTTGTCCCAACACCCCTTCTTGAATATCGGGACAACCTCTGCCCCCTTCCAGGATTCAGGATTAGGCGCGCCCTCATTAATGGCATTTAACAGTGAGGATACGAGAGACCCCCACTCCTTGGGGCATGCCCGGATTATCACCAGGTATCGGGCCCTGCTGCTTTCAGCGGAACCAGGGTTTTAAATACGTCCATCACCTCTCTAGCGGTAAAAGGAACAATCTCTAATCCCGCTATGGGAATTCCTGTGGGGGGTGCGTTATTGGTAGGTGGGTCGCTTACAACATAGAGGGATGAGAAGTGGTTGAGCCAGCTCTGGGGGGGATATTGCACGTCATTAATGTGCTGTCTGGCCTATCCCTAGATCTTATAAGGGTCCAGAAACCTCTAGCATCCCTGTCCAGACTTGCTTTCCTCAGATCCTCCCAGAAGCAGTCCTCCCATTCCCTCTTTGCTGCGATCACAGTCAGTGAGTAGTTTTTCCTTGCCAGACGTATGTCGGCCAGGGACTTGCTCTTCACAGCGCAAATCAAGGAACTTTTCATCTCCCTGCATTTTTTTGTATACCAGGCATAGGGATTCTGCCTAGGTTTGGGCTTTCCAGCACGAGAAGCCATGTTAGGAAGATAAAAGAGTTCACTCAGAGCCTTAGTGATAGTACAAAAGAGTGATGTTACTTCCTCTGGATGTAGCGAGGATTCAGCTAACCTGGAGTGGGCAGAGGTCAAAAGTGTTGAAATGGCTAGGACTTTCTCTTTGTCCATGACAATATTACCCCATTTTAAACGCCTACCACAATAAGAAGGGTAAAGCTCCTGGTGAGCTAGCGCTAAGGAGGACACATCTACTCCCGAATACTCCGTCCAGAAGGGGCAAAGAGCAAGGGAGAGCAGATTGTGGTCGCTCTCTACTGAAGGGAGTACCTCCATGTCCAGCAAGTGGTCCCAGGAGTTAACATCAAGAAGGATATAGTCTATTCTAGACGTATGATCCTCCCTATTGTAGGTATGCGCTCCAGAAGGATCCAGAGACGTCCTACCATTCACTGCCCTAAGATCGAATTCCAAGGTTAGGGAATAGATTTGGACTGCCACTTGGGACCACCTTCTGATAGGAGGTAAGGTCAGGGCTGGTATACCTCTCCTGTTATCATCCTCAAAAGTCCCTAGGGAATACTCCAGCCCAAGAGGCTCGAACATACAGTTAAGGTCACCTGTGACTAGAACATGGGAACTATCGGGGCCCCCTCTTAACCGGGATTCTAACTCAGAAACAATGGGTGACAGTAGACCTCCCTTTGATCACCTAATGTAGATGTTAAAAATGTCTAGGACTGGCCCTCTCTTGGGTCCTGTGAGCGATATACTAAAAAGGTCAAGTGAGTCAGTCACGCGCTGGGTGACCTGACAATCAAGCGAAATAGCGACCCATATAAGAATACCTCCAGAGGGGCGGCCTTTCCCAGAAGGAGAAGGGACTGCTGGCAGGAAGAAGGATGAGTATCCTACCTTGTGGCATGGTTCCTTACTCCAAGATTCTTGGAAGATACAGATGGAGAAACCCTCCACTAAGATGTTCCATTCCGGAACAGCCAACTTCCTCGCTATCCCAGCAACATTCCAGCTAAGAATCTTTATGACAGGATCGGCCATAATTGACTCGGCGTAGGGGACAAGATTAATATCCTGCCCTCCCTCAGGGAGTGAGCAAAAGGCTCTGTTTCCCCCCTCAGACCCACTACCAGGACTGTCGCCCTGAGGCTGGGGACCACTCTCAGTGGAGATGGATTTCCAACCGTTGATGGTAGTCTCCAAGGAGCAGGGATCCAACCCTGGGCTCATACCCAGGGGTAAGAGAACTGTCCCAGGGAGAATGTTGTTTCAATAGCCTGCGGTTCTTCCATGGGTCCATGGGGTTTGCTGATAAGGCACAGAGAGGGGGTCAAATCCAGGAATGGCAAGATTGTGATAACAACTTACTTCTGGGGCGATACCAAAATGGATGCCAACTGATCTCGGGTAGAAAAAGGTCAAATCGACTACTCCAATACCAGCACTGCTAGTGCCTAAATTCTGGCTAGAAATTAGCTGAGCTACCCTGGGATCCTTGAAGTTGACAACCACACAGTCCCCCTCATAGCGCTTATGACTACTACCTACCCAACCTACCCTTCTGACACCAAGAATCAGCCCATCCACTTCCCTGGGCAGTGGTCTATTAATTCTTAACCAGTGCATGGTTTTATTTTTTAGCATCTGGAAGGATTCTTGCTGCCCAACCAACAATGGTGGTACGTTGGTAAGGATGGCGACAAAGGGATGGCAGTCTGGGGGTAGATCCATAGGAGGTATTCTACGGGGCACTTTGGGAGGAACTGTGTCGGGTTGGCTAGAGGGGAGAGGGACGGGGCAAGTCAGTGTAGTTTGGGCTAAGGCGTTGCAATTATTGGATCCAGGGTACCTAGGTTTGGATCTATCAATAGTTTCCGTGGCCTCGATAGCTAAGAGCTTCTTGGGTTGGGATGTGTTTGCCCGTGAATGGTCTGGAGGGTGGAGATTGATCTTATGGATTTGACCTGAAGAACGAGGCCCCCCTTTGGCAGTTACAACAGCAGGAGGAAGGGACTCTGGAGCAGGTACCCCACTAGCCAACCCACTTATGTTAGGAGAATCTTGTGGAGTGATAGAGGTCGTGGTAGCCGCTTGGACCCCCCTTTATTACTGACCCCGGTCCTAAAGTGTGTTTTAATTAAGGATTTAGTTGAGAAAAAGTTGTCTAAGGTAGCTTGTTCAAAACTGTCCAAACGGTCCGCTAACCTTTTGACTCGTTCTACAATAGGGGTCAGTAGAGATTTCATCAGTTTCTCTATCTGCGTGAGTAAGGGTGAATCTGGGGATATAGTCTCGGCAGGAGCCATCGCCAGAGTCTCGCTTGTGTTACATGGTGAATCACCAAAGAACACCCCACCCTTGACGGCTTGAGCCCCACCTGAACCAGCCCCTTTAGACTTATAGGAAGCTCCTGTTGCTAAACCAAGTTTCCTAATTTTCTTGGGGTGTTTAGGGTGACAACCTTTTCGGGGACTAGTATTTCTTTTTCTTTTAATATGAGGGTTTTTGGGTGCTGCCTGGATTAACACGTCGTGTATGGCAGGAATTTCCTTGTCAGTGGATGTAATATTTAAAGTAGTAGGCATGGGGGGAGGTAAGTTGGTAGAGACTGCGACCGATGGCGCGTTTCCGGTCTAGGAGTCCAAACCTGACGTACCTTCCACCCTGACCAGACTGGGCGACAAAGATGAATCCTGGGGCTTTTCCACAGAGTCTGGCACAGTTAAGGGTGGAGATGAAGGGACCGATGCCAGAGAACCCAGGGGTGCCCGCTTCTCTAGGGGGAGTTTAAGGAGTTCGATAGACTGCCTGCGCTCAGCGCGTCTCTCAGCTAGGGCAATCTCTCTATCAATGTCACGAGTGGCCCTAGAGAAATACTTGTCTAAGGGACCCAAGATTGCAACCCCTACCGTGGGCGGGAGGGGATTCAATGGGGGAGTAGTTGGAGGTGAAGACATGCTTAGCGGTCTTTACAGCACGAGGGATAAGCAAGAACGCTGTAAACCGCAACTGGACCACTCGAAATACAGAAGGAAACTTAAACTACGGTCCGTCAACAAAGCTACACAATATAACAGTTCGCTTCACCTTACGCTGTCGAGTCCGATAAATTACACTGGATGTCAGAGAGTGGGCCCAGCCCAGCCTCCTGCAGCCCCAGACGGCCCCAGACGGCCCGCCCTTGTCCCGGGCTTCTCCCGGCGTGCCCCCGTGCAGCGGGGGGTAAGTCCAGTTCTTATTGGGTGTGGACTGCACAGGGGGCGGGGCTAGCAGGGAGAGCGGGCCAGGTGTTTCAAGTTGGCCGAGCAGGGACTCCTGGGAGATGGAGTCCCCGCACTCACGCTCGCAGCCCTGCCCTGCCCCTAGGCTCCCCAGTGACAGCAGCTGATTCCTGCAGCAGACCTCCTCCATGAAGCGGGACCCGCGAAGCGGGTTCCGCGAGCAGTTGGCTTGGAAACAAAGCGGGCAGCCCAGCAGGATCGTCCAGTGATGCAGCAAACTTTCAAGAGCACAAACGCGGTACAAAGTGTCCAAGTTGACCATGAGGATTTTATTTTCCAGGAAGAAATCATCAATGAGAGGACAGAGAGTGGAGTGTATGGGGAAGGGGAAAAGATTAGCACTTCTTGCCTTTGCCCCACTCAGAACTTTTGGCAAGAAAACCAGCAAGTTCAATGGGAACTTTACAAAAATGTATCTGACTACGAGGGACCCTCACCAGTTTTAACCTTACAACTACCCGCTATAGAGGACTTTGACTTACGGTAAATCAGAAGGCAACCTCTTTGACTGGAGTGTTCTGCCTTGTGTACCTGACATCTGCAGCATTGTGGTTGGCCTGAAATAGCACCTAGGCCCCAGTCAACTGCGAGTTGTTATGTCTGATTGACTTTATCTAGATCCTTGTCGCTTTGACATTCTTAAACTGTATATCTTTGGCTTTTCTTTTTCAATTTTATTGATTTTAGTGTATTTATGCATAATAACTATTTCTTTATATGTCTAGATTGGGGAAGGGGAGTAAGCCCCACTCAAACAACTACCACAGGCCTTCTCAGGGTGAACCACAAAAGACACTAAATTAGCCTGCGCTTAACCCATTGGTAGCATAGCACAAAAGCAGTCAAGCTTGACTTAGAGACAATACGTACAGTATTTATGCAGCACACAAACAGCAATAAAGTGAAAACACAACACAAGAAAAATCCCAAATTAATTTAAGAAAATAGAGTATGTTTTAATACATAAAATGATACCAGAACCTCAACATTCAATCAGCGGAACCAGAGAGATTCAAATATAAAGTTTTAGGTTGATTTAATGCCTAAAAGCAACGCATGCTAGATTGAGTGAAAGTCAAAAGTTTAGGCCAACCACAATGGAGCATGGGCCAAATACAGGTACCAGGTGAGCGCCACTGAAAAAGTTGCTGTCTCAAAGTCCAGCACAAAAAGTTGCATTCGCGGTGGAACATCACAGATGGTAACTGCTGTAGTATGAAGAGCAGGCCAGGCGGTGCAAACTTTGGTTGCTGTAGCATGAAATGCAAATCTTGTGTTGCCAGTTAGCACTGGCAGTTGCTGTAGTGGTCAGGTTAGCCTGGGATGAAAGGAGCAGGTCCAGTGAGTCCTCCTTCCCAGAGAGCAAGGCAGCCACTAGCAGCAGGGCAGTCCTATGGTAGCAGCAGGGCAGTCCTCTGGTGACTTTGACCTGGTCCAGTGTCACTAGACTACCATGGTTGGCCCTTTCTTGTTTTAAGTTCTATATTGCAGCTATTCTTTAAAAAAATCTTAACTCCGGTTCTACTAATTGGATTTTTTGTCATTTTGGTCTTGTGTTATTCATTAAATTAAGCTCTAGTTTTCTAACCTGGTGTGGGAACATTTTGTGTGGTGTTTTCACTGTTTTACTGTTTGAAGTGTTGCACAAATACTTTACACATTGCCTCTATGTTAACCCTGACTGCTCGATGCCAAGCTATCAGAGAGTTGAGCACAGGTTAATTTGGGTTTTTCTTGTGCCTTATCCTGACTAGGATTGAAGTTGCTGCTTGATCATGGCTCACAGCCCAGTCAACCAACAACCCAATTTCTAATTCCTGAAATCTTCTGTCTGGTAGTTATAAATTAGGGTTAACTATCTTTTTTTATTTAACAGCACTAAACAAAATGAAATGGGTAGGCTCATGGGCGTAGCATGGTGGCAATGGTCCGTAAAGGAAGCAAGAAAATCGAGCCCATGTAAAAATAAAAATAAACCCTCTAATTGTGTTGGCGTGTGTCCCTCTCGGGAAACAGCCTTTAGAACAAGGTCTTTACCTGTTGTGCCTCTACCATGCATTTTGTAGCACACATATTGTTACTGCTAATATGCATTTACAATGCATGTCTATACCGCGCATTTAAGGTAAGTTGGGGTCTGTGAGGGGTCTCCCCCCACAAATACATTGTTTTTACATCTAAAAACTATGCATGGTAATGGCATGTGTTGTAAATGCATATTAGTGGTAAAAACGTGCGTGCTAAAAAATGCGTGGCAAAGGCATGCAATGTATTGACCTGTTTTGTATGGTCACACAACCATCCATCTCAGGCACTGTGCAACGGTGCTACTCCACCTGCTGCACTTATAATAGCTAAGCTCCGGTATAACTACGGTCTAAACAGCTCAAACAAAAATAAATTCCTTTTCAAAGGTAGCATGATATTACAAAGCGACTTCTACCTGCAACCATGTAAAGCAGCTGCCTGCTAATAAACGTCTGGCTCCTTGTCTCACAAATATTGTACCTGGTAACCTAGCAGGCTGATAAATGCTCAAAGTAATTAATTGGCATAGATCTGGACCTTGCACACCTGCCAAGTAGCCACTGTCTGTAGTCTGTAGGATGATTAATTCTTGATCTCCAATGCCCTAGGTTCAGGCATGAAATTTTTTCCTGTCCTGTTTTTAATTCAAATCCTAGGGATAGTAGTCTAGCATTGAAAACAGGGAAATCAACCCACAAGTGTCAGGATGCAAAGAAGTGCTCCCAGAGCCTTTAAACCTCTCACCACTAGAAATGAAAGAACATGAAAGCTCTGGTATCTTATGCATTTACAAACATAGTGCCACTGTTTTGGTGGTCAGCCTGTCCATCGTCAGGGTTACAGAGTAACTGTCTCCGTTGCCCTGATGGAGGTGCCAACTGCAAAATTTTGAAATGCCATTTGGCCCGGCGGACATTTGAAGTACAGGCAGGATCCGCCATCCAAGCGGTTCCTGCAAATGCATTGTAACTTTGCTGGAAAGCTCTGACAAATATGACGGAGCTATCCAGCAAAGTACTATGTTTTTATATTTTTTAAAAGAAAATCTCAAAGCAAAATTTTCTTTTTGAAAATAAAAAAAAAGAATGCCCCCCCTTGCCACAGGAGTTTCCTCCCATGCTGAGCAGGGCATTGAGGACTTTTCAGTTATCCTTAATGCCAGGTTTGTTTTTATTGGCGGTGACGGGCATTGAACATTGGCTGTACGTGCACCTTCAAAATTAAGTGGGCAAAAATATAGCTAAATCTTCATTGGGCCAGCTGAGAAGTTTGAGTAGTTTCTGCCATCATCAAACTATGTTCCATCCGAATCACAATTAAGTTGGTGTACCATGATGTTGCGAGGGAGGAAAGTTCATTGCTGTTGCAATGGAGTTCCCTCTACGCCAGCATTTAAATTGGGACCCTTTTTCGTGAACAGCCCTTTGCATGCAAAAATTGTCCTGGGATTGACCTCTACTTGTTGCTGGAGGACGTCTTCTAGGAATTTTTGTACCTCCAGCCAGAAACAGATAATCTTCGGGCAGTCTATAAACATGTGGAGGTCATCTGCTGTGGGGTGCTTACATCTAGGGCAATGATATTCAGACCCTATCACCTTGGCTAATTTCCCCAGGGTCCAGTATACCCTATATGCCGTATAGAGGTGGTTTCTCTTGAGAGCAGGTGGTTTGACTACTGCCCGAAGCATGATGAAAGAGTCGCCCCAGGAGTCTCCCAGATTAAGAATATTGGTACCAAAAACTTTGCCCCAGAGTTTTTGAAGTTCAGATTCAACTACTTTCCCATCTTCCATCAAAGCCCAATACCAAAACGAGATCTCCCGTTTCCAGGCTCCCTTTCTGGAAACCGAGTTGAATCTTGGGCTTGCTTCTTCATGGTCCCAGGATTGCGTTGCCCACCACCCGACAATTGATAGTATTTAAATCTTGTGAGCAACCCGTTATACCAGAAAGAGACTCCCAGCTCATCAGCTGAAAGTCCTTCTGGAGGACGCGCCAAGATTTAATACCTGCCAATTTCAATGCCTGGGAGAGTTGATCTCTAAGGCAGACCAGGGTACCGGGGAGTCCCAAATTGGAGCCTGGCATGTATAGTAAGGGATTTTAAGGCTCTTCCTGATGTAAATCCAGTTTTTCAATGCAGCCCCCAGGACCTTAAGCCTGACTTTTTTTTATAAAACTTAGGGTCCCCAAATTTAAAAAGAAAAAACTCCTGCCCTTGGGGAATGTCATGTAATAATGCCTGAAACAGTAGACCCAATGAGGACGAAATCGGTTTATTGGCTAAGATTCTAAAGTTTTTAAAACGGAACATATGGCAATAATTAAGCAGATATGATAGAGCTAGCCCACACATATTTAAGTTTCTCCTGAGATTTTTCCTAGCAATTCGAGGCGACTTAGAGTTACAAATAAAAGAGCTGATTTTTCCCTGCAGTTTTGCTATGTCTGAAGCGTTAAAAGATAATGGGATCGAGTTGAATAAAAAGGTTATCTTTGGCAGGATGATCATTTTTATGAGATTTACCCTCCCAAGTATGTTCAAAGGGAGGTTTGACCACCGAAGTAACAAGCAACAAACATCTTTAAAGACCCTGGTATGTCATCTATTTTTTGAGCTAGTTGAATCCCAAGATACCTCATTCGTGGCTTGACCCCTTGTGTTTCAGTGCCTTGATTCCATTCCATAATCTCGGTCTTGTCTTTGTTTATTCTATAACCCGAGATTCCCAAAATATTTCGGCCTGCTCTATTAGTTTAGGGATAGCTTCTACGGGATTAGTTGTGTACATAAGCAGATCATCCGCATACAAGGCAATTTTTAACTCCAGATCTGAAATTTTAAAAGGTTTAATCAAAGGATCGGTCCTGAGTCGGTACACAAAGGGCTCAATATGTAGGTTGAACAATAGGGGTGACAGAGGACACCCCTGCCTGGTGCCTCGAGAGATAGTAACCCAGTCTGTCAGAGCTTCGTTGACTAGGATTTTTACTTGGGGGCCAGCATAAAGAGATCTAATTGCTGAAACAAAGTGACTGGGGAATCCAAAGCTATAAAGGGACTCCCAGAGATATGGCCAGTTCACCTGGTCAAACGCCGTGGCGGCATCGATGGCAACTAACGTTAAAGGGACTTTCTTATCTACCGCCACATCTATTGCCCGATAGCTTGGAAAGTAAGTTCATTCAACCGTTTACCGGGAATAAAACCCCTTTGATCCTGATGTATCATCATTTTAATAATTTTTGCAGTCCTAGCTGCTAGTACCCCAGAGAAGATTTTATAATCGATATTTAAAAGAGAAATTGGTCTATAAGACTCCATTTTTAAACGGATCTTTGATGGCCTTCAAGATCAGAGAGACCGTGGCTTCAGACAAGGACTTTGGAATAGGCTCACCCAGCCTATATACTCTATTAAAAAAAATTTCAAGACAGACACTACTTTATCAGATATCACAAGGTATACCTCAGTGGGAAGCCCATCTGGGCCGGCAGCTTTACCTCTAGCCATTTTCTTCAACTGAGCTTCTACTTCACCCTCAGTTATACCAGAAAGTAAAAAGGCCCTGTCTGCTTCAGACAACTGGGGGAGGTCTAGCTGATTTAGCCAGTCTTTAGCTTTCTGAGGTCTAAAATTAAAGTCTTCTTTATAGAGGTCTTGCATAAATACCCTGGCCTCCGCCCGGATCTGATCATCTCCATATAGAATAGTTCCTGCACTTCTTTGAGATATACTTTTTATCTGATTCCTTGCCCTATCTGCCCTGGCCTTCCATGCTAGAAGAGAGTCACATCTTTCCCCATAAGACATTTGTTGGAGCTTACTGACATCCCACTTATCTTTTAAGATCTTATCAAGATTGGCCTGGAATTCTGCCTGAAGTCCCTCTAGCTCGGTTTGCAGGCATGGCACTAAGTTCTGGGCGGCTACTGAGGCCCCCTGCAGCTCCTGCTCTTTTTCCTTAATCTTACAGAGCTGATCTTCCTCCAACCTTCTCGAGGATTTGTTTTGTCTAATCATCAGCGAGCTTAACACGCCTCTTAAAATGGCTTTAAAAGCCTCCCAGACTATCTGATCATTTGTAGTGCCGAGATTGTTCCTAAAATATTCCTCTGTTTGAACTACTCGTTCTGCCTTTACCTCCTCCTTTAATAATAGAGACCTCTCCAGAGTCCACCTCCTCTGGCATTTTTCTTCTTGGCCTAACTACAAATTACCACCTGAAAGATCCAGCGTCTAAATCTATCTTTTATGTTTCAATTTTGGCAAGGAGAGAGATATGTAGGGTCTGGAAATCTGTAAATCCTCCAGCGTTTGCGGAATGTTTGAAACATATTATCTTTACAAGCGAATCAGATATAACCTGCGACAGTACAAGCCTAGATAAGATATGGGCAACCCTAGTGGCCTGGCAAAACCGCTAAAAGAGGTCCTATGATTTAGCCTGGGTTCTGTTGGTCCTTTTACTCCTAAGTAACATCCGTAGTCGGGGCGAACAGGAGTGGATTAAGGAAAACAGTACTGGCTTGGGGGAAACCCATCTCTCTATCATTGTAGGCCTAATACCAGGGTCGGAACAGGCTGGCCAGATGAGAAGAGCTGGAGGTATTCCATCAAGAATGCCCAATATGGTGTATGAGGACCACAAACAAAAAAAACCCTTCGCATGCAGTTGTGAATTACATTGTGGCAGGGAAGTACACACAATGCACTTATTATGTCCATAGAATGAACAGCTTCAGAACATAAACGAATACCATAACAATGTATTTTTGTAATTCTTTGAATGCTAAGCTAACATTGCTCATGGCCATAAGAGTATACATGAAAAATGTTCTGTACCATTCTTGCTTTTGAAGTGTTTTCATTTCAACTCTTTTACAAGAGCCAGCTGCTGGTAAATATCAGATCTAGGCAACAAGTATAGGCATCTTCTCAGTCATCAAATATCTCCATGATCCTTCTGCTCAACAAGATTCCGACATTATGGTAGTAATTTCAGGCAGGATATGTTGTGTGATGTTTTTAGACAGCTGGAATGCCAGAAACCGGTCCTCGGAAGCTTGTTTCCGGTCCAGCGAAGGCATGGCTTGGCAGTTCGGGCTGGACTGTTTCCATGAGGCACAGGGTCAAGACTGATTTGCATATGGCCATGTCTGAACTGGGGTGGCAGAGTGGGCTAAAGAACGGTGATGGATTAAACCCAGATCTTTTGACTGGGTGTGAGTGTTTGATTGGTTCAGATGCTCCGTCCATTACCACCCCCTTTTGCACCGCTGTTTTTATACTGAGGCATTTCTTGTTGGGAAAATAATCTATGACTTTGTAAGTTGACAGAAACCTATTCAAACCGTTTTATAACTTTTATAACTACACATGTGAAGAGCATGCACTTGTATTAGATTCTCCATTCTAATAACAGTTGGCAGTTCATCAGGGCATATTTAACAAAACAAAGTTATAGAAAATACCAAGTTTAATTGTAAGTATTGCCTTTGAATTACTGTAGGTGTCAGCTAAGACAGCCACCTCCTCCTTGTCACCAGGATCAGTGTTTCCAGGTTTGGGCCTATGGTAAGCTAATGTATTTTGGGTGTTTTAGTCTTGCTGTGCTTTCAAAGGATATCATTTAGAGGATGCCAGCAGTTGATGTCACCCCTGGCTTGCCCCTTGCAAACCTTGGCTTTGGTTGGGTGATTCCTGGCTACATAGGTAGCAAAGTCAGTGCCAAGAAAACAGAGGTGGCTCACACAAGTTGAAATTCGACCTTCACTGGTCACTAAGGTAAGTACAAAATTCTTCTAAATGCGTGTTGGGTGTGTCCTGGGTGGATGAAAGTGTGTATGTGTGAGTTTGTGAGCTAGAGAATGCATATATGTGAGCCTATGTGTCCATTTGTAGGTGTGATGGGTGTGTTTGTGTGAGTGCACCTGTATGTGTGTGTGTGTGTGTACCTGCATGTGTGTGTGTGAGTGTGTGTGTGTGTCTGTGTGTTACTATCCTATGGGGACTTGGGTGTGAAAACACAACTACCACTGTGCGGACTTAATTGCACTGTGTGGACCTGAACCCAGGTCCCCACAAGGCACTGTCTTCTAATTGATAACAAATGACTAAAGGAACAACTGTGTCAATTTTTACAACTTTTCAAAAAATTGCCTTGTGGGGACCTGTGTTTCATCAAGTGTGTTCATATTCCTGCTCAGCTCTGCCCCTGTAGACAGGAGGGGGTACTGCAGTCCTAAACACGCTTTGCATTTAAACACAATTTGCTCACTGGAAATACATACTTGCAGCAACAAGGACAGAACTCTCAAAGGAAAAGCTGCAAAACCCTGCGTTTATCCTAATATTTTTCATATAAATTAACCATTTATTTATTTATTAAAATAAAACTTTATTTTACATGAAGCTATTGTATTTAAACATGTTCCGTCTGAAAATAGTTTGCGGTTTTATGAACATTGCTAAAAGCAATTTGGGTCAGTTTTCAATCCAAGAATACCTTACTATTACAATTAAAGAGTGATGTGGACTACACTACAATAGATTATAAACTGATTTGATGGATTTTTTTAAATAACCTAAAGGCAATCAATTTCTATTGTTACATTGTAATGCTTGTACCAAGAACTCAGAGTCTTCATGTTGCTTTGCCTTTGTTTACATATTAATATGCAGTATGGAATATGTTCTTTTAATTGATGCCTAGATGAGTGAGTGGCAAGCATGGAAAATGTATTTTTAACTGAAAAATGATGTTCTTATAAAATTAATGAACTTCTTCGAATATATATTTAAATCATTTGAATTGCTTGATTTAAAAACTATAGAATCCATACAAAGTAAACAGGGGAGCATATTTACGAGAAAGCAAATTGGTACCTTGACAAAGGTATGAAGTGCTATATTAATATTACCAGTTCGATATAATACATGCACACCACTGTAAGAGCAGTTCAGTCCAGCTCCAAAGCACACCCCCACACAATATTTTAGTTAATTGAATTTTCATAAAGGGCTTTCTTTCTCAAGCTATTCCAGTACTATGACCAGCGCATGACTAAAACATCATAATAACAATGGGATCCCACTCCATTTTGCCCGTTATTGAGATACACACGTACACCTCCTAACTTACAGTGCAAGTATGTGTTGCTCCAGGATTGGGATCCACCTTCAACTTCACTACTGCTCTGCATCACTGACCTACAGCAGATTCTATTTTGCCGTCAATAAACATAAGCTGATCTGTCAGTACAGCTCAGTTGGGCATTTAATTACATCATACTATCATAGTAATAAGACCACAAAACATCTTTTCCTTGTTAATTCTTGACCAGATATGCTCAGACACTGATATTTCAGTACTGAGTCTCACAACGAGTACTACCAACGAGTTTGAGTCAACTGGCCATAGCTGCATTTCCCAGTTTCACACATCTTTTCAATGCACCCAGATACTCCATATTTCCAGTGTCTCTGGAATTCTGCAGCATTTGTTCCAATAATGACGTATTTACCGCCTTTCCCACATAAGCAATCATCTGCTGCATGATCAGTAAATTTTAACAATAACATTGTTTATATCGCAAACGGATCAAAACTTGCTAATATTGTGGCAACATGTGTGATCACGCAGTGTAAGGCTCTTTTTTAAGGTTAACTGGTCATCTTTAGTTGCTTATTTCTGTTTTGGCAAAATATTTGCCATTTCTTGCAGCATAATTTAGTCTGCGCTGCCTCATAAATTGGTGCTCCTCTGCCTCTTAACTACAGTGGCCCTGTATATATCACTGTGCTTTACATCAGACACTGGTTCACAAAATGCTCAAAAACGACCTCTAATTAGTGGTAGCCACACAACAGGATACCTTGGTAATGCATATATTTACAGGCAGAAATTAGTCACACTGTACTTCTGATTACTTCTTGTACAGTAGTTGAAGCCATGACAAAGTAATGTGGAAATTGAGGGCCTTATTTAAAAGAAATGATGCATCGCTGCGCAAACCTTAGGATATCATCGATGCACCGTATATACAATATGGGGCTCCATTGCGCAAGGTCCATAGGATGCATCGGAAATTCTGATTCAACCATGGGTAGAATGCTGCAAAGTATCCGGCTCAAAAGTGGGGCATTGCGGTAGTTGGTCATAAGACTAATGCAACTAAAGCAATGCGTCAGAAATCAGAGGCAATGTGTCAGTTTTGAGTGACACAAGTAGTCTCATGTGTGGGGATAAATGTAATAGATTGTGAAAAGGTGAAAAACTCACCATCCACTCTAATATATTGGTCCTGGATGTCATTCATACAAGTGGACAGAGTGTATGTATGTGTACCACTATACCTAGGTATCTGTGACATATTGTGTGAGATACAAATCATTAATGTTGTATTTGTGCACTTACTTGTTGAGGGGGGTCATGATTTCCTTGCAGATTACATTGTTGGAAGTGACTACAGCTTGTCAGATTTCTATGTCACAGCCAATGCGTCATTCCTATGCCTGGGTTTTAGGAGCCATATTTACAAGAAATTATGCATTGCTACACCAAAGCAGCGATGCATCAAAAATGTTTGCGCCTGTGTAAAAAAAACGTATGATGCCATGGATGCACCGTATTTGCAATACGAGGTTCCAGGGTGCAAGGTCCCAAGGATGCGTAAGAAATTTGGACTCACCCATGGGTAGGGCGGCCCAAGGCATCCGGACCAAAAGTGCCACATTGCTGTAGTTGGGCAAAAGACTGACACAACCAAAGGAATCCATTAGAAATCAGAGGCAATGCATCAGTTTTCAATGACGCAAGTAGCCTCATGTGTGGGGACCAATGTAATAGAGTGTAAAAAGATGAAAAATTCACCTGTTACTCCTACATTGGTCATGAATGGCACGCATACAAGTGGGCATTGTGTACTTATGTGTACCACTATGTCTACGCATGTGTGATATATTATGTGAAAGTACAATGTGCGTGCGTGCAAGTCTGTGATGATGTGTTACTGTGTTACCTACCTTATGTGTGCACTTACCTGTTGAGGGAATGTGACTTGATTGCAGATTTCCCTGTTTCAAATCACTTCAGCTGGTTAGATACCTATGCCACAGCCAATGCGTCATTCCTACGCTTGGGTTTGAGAGGCGTAGGAATTTTGATGCATCTCAAGACCAGCAGCACCCGTCTACAAGATGCGTCACTTTTACAAAATGTCATAAATACCACTGCGTCAGTTTTATGGGGAATTTTCGGTTGGGACGTCTACCTTGCATAAATTAAAACTAACACAACACAGCTAATTCTGACAAGGGTAGAAACCGGTGCAGGTTGATGAAAAATGACACATTTGCCTAGATGCGTCCCCTTGTAAATATGAAGCAAAGAAAGCACCGCCGCTGGGTCAAAAACAATTACGCAGCAGAAGTGCAAGCTCCTTGTAAATATGCAACCCACTCGAATTCATTTCTGCTGAATTACAAAGGTAACATTAACTTACAGCCTGCTCATTACAGGTGCACATGTAGACAAGCCATAATGCATAGCTAGCTCGCTATCACACACTCACCATTATTTTTTATTCATCAAGTAGTACTTTTTACTGCCATGTTCAATCTGCACAGGTCTTATTCTCACACACGTAGGCAAAAACATCTTGTTTTTTTAACCACAGTGGTTCTATGTGTCAGGTTGAATGTATGTATGTGGTATTTTGCATTATGTGAACCTACACATAATCTGTGGAGAGCAACAGAGGATCAAAGTTGGGCTTAGAAGCAACATGAACACCTGCAAATATTGTATTTGCTGCAGTACCATTATCCCACCCCTCATGGACCTTCTCTGCTTTTGCACTTGTTTCCTTCTCAACCTACGTGTCTCTATCATTGTATGGATGAAGAAAAACGATTTTCACTTTACAAATACCGAAACTCTTGGCTTTTTTAATGCTTGTTTACTTTAGCATTGGAATAGGTAGCCAATATACGTGTTATGCTTTTATGTAATGGTATGGTTGTATCAGTGACTCTAAAACGTTAGAAGAGCACCCAAGTACTTACCATCTTGCTGCTTTGTTTTATACGTATCTTGCATTCGCGTTATGTGGAAAGCAACATACATTGGGTGCGTAGAGTAGCCAGATCAGATCTATAGTAAGGATGTGAGCGGTAGAAAAAATCTACGTATGAGACCTTACCCACACGAATGTGACATTGTGAGCTAGAAAAGCCAAAACATAGATCATGTCTCTTGGTGCCACTCATACACAATTCCTGGTATGGTATTCTAAATTATTTAATTATCCACGTTTAAAAGAATGAGCCCTCGCAAATGCAACTTATATAAAACAAGTGTTGCTGCAAGAAACTTGAAGCCCTGCTCCCTGCTGCTGTTCCTCTTAAAAGAATGAAGACACAGTGCTGGGCCCCAGTACAACCACAAAGTGGTGTAAAAGGCATATTGGTGCGTGACAAAGGCTTCATGAGCATGTCAAGAAGATTGGGGACTGGAAGCTCCTGAAGCTGGTACCTCGCCCAAACTGGGGGATGGGTAAGCTTCAAAGAATACACCTTTGAACACTGGATTTCAGAGCAGTAGTGGTTAACGCCTTGACCTTAGACCCTGTCAAAAGCCAGGATGCCACTAAAAACGTGCAAAAGAGCTTTTCCCAAATTAGGGCCTCCAGAAAATTAAAGCTTTCGTAAAAAGAGTGACTTAGTTTGCAAAAAAGCTTCATTTTTAGATGCCCCACACAACACTACAGAAATCCTGCAAAGCAGGCAAACATTGTCTACGTTTTCTAATTCAAATTAATCAAAACACTATAATACTTAAGGGGGTGCTACTCTGTGTAAAATGTTTTTAGCAGATCACAGAATGGACAGCATGCAGCAAGTCAATTGACTACTTATTTTAACTAGATAAAACTGCATTAAAGTTCACAAATTGTGGATTTTGAGAACAGTGGCACATAGTCTGTATCAAAACACGACTGCATGAAAACAGGCATATTTCACTGTGATTATTCCCTTAAATATCACAAGCTTGGTGGCTTTTATTGTTTGACAGGTGTTTCGATTAACGTTTAATAATCATGTTCCTGCAACTCTAAAACCACAATACAGAACACAGTGTACATGAATGCTTCAAAGCTGTCTGGAGAACATACGGGGTGACAAAATAGCACCAACATTGAGAGAATTTTCAGAACAAATTCCATAATTTGAGAACCATGGGCCTGATGTATAAAGCCATTTTGCAGGCCCAAAGCCTGTGATCTGCAAAACACAGGGTTTGTAACCACAATATTGTTTTATGCCAAGTACTGAAACCCTATTGCGATTCTGTGATACGTTACAGAATGCCAAAGTGGGTTTAGAAACCTATAACAAATAGCAAATCACTCTTATGGAAAGGGGCGACCACTCGGTCCCCCCGAACGTATGGTGGAGTACCCCGATCCCCGCGGGAAGCCATTTTGGGCGGGAGGCGAGTCTCGGCTGGTATGCCCGAAGCGGCGTAGCCGGGGCGCGCCTTTTCCCGCCCAAGAGGGGGTTGTCTTAGACACCAACACCGCTAGCCACGCCCTGGAGGCGGATTGGAGGTGGGTCCACGCCCGCCCGAAGAAGGATAAAAGGAGCGACAAGCCAAGGAAGCATCCTCTTGTTCCTGTGCTCTGAAGCTGCACCTCCCCGTTGCACGTGAGCTCGAGACGGAACGAAGAGCCATTTTTGAGAATTAATCGTGTGTTTCTTCTTTCAGTGAGTTCGGAGCTTCCCGCCTAGGACCTTTTGAGGAGTATACTCTGACGATGCCTAGCAAAAAGGTCGGAAAGAGGATCGGGACTGATCAGATGCTTCGTATGCTGATGAAAGACATGGCCGATATGAAAAAACAGATGGCGGTAATGAATGGTGTGGGGGGGCCTAAGAGAGTCATCGGGCCAGCATTGCCGGGGGTGGTCCCTAGCGGGAGAGGTAGAAGGGCCAAGAAGGGAGCGTCGGGGGGAGAGGCCCCGGTTCCCGAAGCACCCCCTGCGCACCCGGTCACCCCGATCGAGGCCCCAACTCCGGTCCCAGATGTGGGCCAACCGATCCCTGTGGTAGTCACTCCAGTGAACGGGGAGGATATGCCTCCTGAGCTGGCTGCCCAGTTGGCGGCATGGTTAGGCAAAGAGAACGAGGGGGCCACGGCTGAGGAAGCCAGGGCAATAATGAAGCAGTTGCGGCAATCGAAAGATGCTGCGAAGGCACCGTCTCCTTTTGTTTCCCCGCAGGCTCCCGTGGAACAACCAGTATCGGGCGTTGGTTCGGCAGGAACTACGGCCACAGTGGCCGGTGCAGGTAAGCAGCCGTTGCCGATTGCGGGGGAGGGATCGGTACCTTCAAGGAGGGAAAAAGTTGTTCAGCATATCCCGATTGAGGTAAAAGAAAGGATATGGGCTGATAAATACGTGAACATGTTTTCCTTGTTGACCGATCATTATGAGATTGAACATGTTAAAAATCAAAAGGAGTTTCTGCATCCCAGTGTATGGCGCGCCAAGATGGCCGGTTTCAGAGTTGATGAATCGATCGACAATTGGGGCAGAGCGTTTGGAATGTTCATTGCAATTATGGGCGAACGTAGGCCCGAATTATTGGTGGGATTGGCCGTGTATCAGACACGTATCATGGAATTTTATGGAACATATGGTGGCAATCAATGGTTTTTATATGATAGCATATTTCGTAAGTCCAAGGAGCACGACTCATCCCTGACGTGGGATTGTTTCGACTCCATTTCCTGGCAGAGAATGGAGAAGTCAGGCACTGCGAAGTCGCCATCTTTAGGGGGGAATATGGCAGAGATTTCCCGCCATTCATCTGGGGCGCCCTTTCGGGCAGGATCAAGCAATGATCAGCACACAAGGAATAATGGCAACTCAGGTAAAAAAGGGGTTTGCTGGAGCTTTAACAGAGGCAAATGTACTAGGCCGCAGGGATCTTGCAGGTTTAGGCATGAATGTGCTGGGTGCGGGCAGTCCTCGCACCCCGAGACCATGTGCAGAGCCAAAAATGGTGATCCGGGAAGTAGAGGGGGCGCCAAACAGGTCTGAAATAGTCCGAGGGGCGCCTCTCCCTACCCCGATTGACATCATGGCAATGATTCCTTGGTTGAACGAATATCCGGATCATATCTCCGCTGGGGTGTTGCGAGATGGTTTTTCATATGGTTTCCGCATCCCGGCGGGGGATTTTCAGGGTAAAGCGCAATGTAAGAACCAACTGTCGGTTTTACAGAATACGGCGGTGGTACAGGCAAAGATTGGTAAAGAGGTGACCCGTGGTCGGGTTGCCGGCCCATATGACATGCCGCCTGTTGCTAAATTTGTTTGTTCGCCTCTGGGAGTGGTCCCCAAAAAGGACCCAGGGGAATTCAGGTTGATGATACATAATTTGTCAGCTCCAAGGGGTCTTTCGGTGAACTATGCGATTGACCCGGGAGTTTGTTCGGTGCGGTACGCATCTTTTGATGAGGATGTCGCCATGTTGAATCGCCTGGGGCCCGGAGCGCTGATGGCCAAATCGGACATTGAGTCGGCGTTCCGGTTGCTCCGGTACACCCTGAGGATCAGCGTCTCCTTGGTTTCATGTTTCAAGGACGCTACTACATGGATAAATGTATGCCAATGGGTTGCTCCATCTCTTGTGCGTATTTTGAAAAATTCAGTAGTTTTTTGCAATGGGCGTTCACAAGAACAACAGGGTTTACACATGTTATGCATTACCTTGATGATTTTCTATTTTTGGGGGCAGCCGGGGACATAGAATGTGCACAGGCTTTGAATGAATTTTGTGATCTCATGACTCGCTTTGGTGTGCCATTGGCACCAGGTAAGACTGTGGGCCCGGCTACTTCGCTCGAGTTTCTTGGAATAGAGCTCGACTCCAAAGAGGGGTGCTTCCGTTTGCCTAAGGAAAAGGGAACGAAGTTTAAGGCATCGCTTGAAACATGTATTAGTGAGTCAAAGGTAAATTTGCATCAGTTGCAGCAGGCTGTGGGTCAGCTGAATTTTGCCCTTAGAGTAATACCGATGGCTCGCCCCTTTTCCCGCTCTATTGCTCAAGCCATGGTCGGCCTTAAGGAAGGGCACCACCGCACAAGGCTCTCGGCAGAGGTCCACCAGGACATGCGCATATGGTTGGCATTCCTGGCGGATTTCAACGGTCGTGTCGTGTGGACGAAACCAGCGGTCTCCTCCGTGGAGCTGGGGTTGTGGACTGACTCGGCAGGGAGTGTGGGTTTTGGCGCCATCTTGGGTAATCATTGGTCAGCACGAACCTGGCCGACATGGTGGCACGAGAGTGGGCTGACAGGCAACATTGGGTTTCTCGAACTGTTCCCGATTCTGGTGGCCTTGAAAACATGGCCTGAGGAGTTTCGTGATCGCTCTGTGGTGTTCTGGTCTGACAATATGACCGTGGTTGAGTGTATCAATAGTCAGGCAGCACGCTGCAAATGGATCTTGAGACTGTTGAAGGAAATTGTCCTGTTATGTATGAGACTAAACGTCCACTTTAGGGCAAGACATGTGCCAGGGGTTTTGAATCAGGCAGCTGATGCACTTTCTTGTTCCCGTATGCAGGCCTTCTGGGGTTTTCTGCCCTCAGCGGACCCGGTGGCGGCACCATTTCCCGAAGCTCTCTGGTCTCTCGGTGCCCCGTACTACAAGACCTCGTGGGAGAGAGTCTAGCGCCCAGGACAAGGAAGGCTTATGAAGGGGGGTTCCGTTCCTATTTGTCCTTTGTGGGTTCAGCTAGGGGGGAGCTTTGGGGCCAAGAAGAGTATGTCCTGAACTTTTTGTTATCATTACATCAGGCAGGCAAATCAGTGGCTACGGCCAATAGGCACCGGGCCGCCATTTCTTTCATGGCACGGGCCCATGGCTTACAGGATCCCACGGCGTCTTTCTTGGTGCAGAAGGCGCTGCGTGGGTGGCAACGCCGTGAGGGTTGCAGAGTGGATGAAAGACACCCGATAGGTCTTGAAAGGTTAGCCCTGTTACTGTCCGTACTCCCTGCGACATGTTCAGCTCAATCAGAGACAGTGCTATTTCGGGCCGCTTTTGCATTAGCATTCCATGGGGCTATGCGGGTAAGCGAGCTGGTAGCGAGGAACAAGCAGGATACGGGGGGAGGTCTGTGCCGTGAGCACATTCAAATTACGGGGGAGACAATGGTTGTCTCATTTGCCAGGTCCAAGACCGATCAGAAAGCGATCGGGGACAGTGTAGTGATTCAGCGGGTTCCGGGATCTCCCATGTGCCCGGTAGCATGCGTTGAGGAGTATCTGGCGCAGAGGGCGGCATCATGGGGGGGAAGCTTGCTGAGGCACGCCGACGCCACCCCACTGACGAGGTTTCAGTTCCAGCGGGTGCTAACGATGGCAATCGCAGCAGCGGGCTTGAACCCGTGCGAGTTTGGGACCCATTCCTTCCGGATAGGGGCTGCTACAGAGGCTACAGCCAGGGGTCTGAGTGTGGAAAAAGTGAAACGGTTGGGGCGTTGGTCCTCAAATTGTTATAAAAGGTATGTGCGGTTGCACATGTTGTGAAGCCTATGTCATGCACTCACGCTTCTTGTTTTTGTTTGGTTTACAGTGTCGCGAGCTTACGAGGCGGGGCGGACTGTGCAGTCGACCCGACACCTGGGAACCAGCGGTCAAAGATCACCGGCTGAGGAAAGAGTGGTGTGGGTCGTGGGCCACTCATACGTGAGGCGTGCCGCGGACATATTCAAAGCAGGTGACATGATTCACATGGCTGGAGAATACGGGTACAGGGTGACCTTCTACGGAAGGGGCGGGCTCTGTATTGACCAGTTTCAAAGTTTTATGGAGGGTTTGTTAGGGCGGACAAGGTCACCGCCAGCTGTAATCATAGTGCATCTTGGGGGCAATGATTTGGTGACCACTGGTAGACGAGTACTTCTCGAGTTGATACTGTCCACAGTGAGTTGGTTGGCGAGAAGGGTTCCAGGGTGCACGATTGCATGGTCCCATATGATTCCACGAAAAGTGTGGCGGGGGGCTATTTCTGTGGCTGCTGTAAATCATTCAGTGAAGAAGGTGAATAACAAACTTGGTAGATTGTTCCTACAAGTACATTGCATTCTATTCCGCATGGGTGTATCAGGGGGGACCATATGTATTTAGAGGATGGAGTTCATTTGTCCCAGGTGGGGAATTCATTACTCATAGGAGACTTCGTAGCTTGGTTAAAGAGTTTGCAGCCATGACCTTTAAGTAGGAGTTTTTGTGGGGGGTCCAGATAGCCGGTCAACTATCCGGCCTGTGGCGGTAAGGTCATGATCGGTGAGCAGGAATTAGAAGATCCCTAGAGGTGGGGCGTCACCCATTATGGATGGGAGCGCCCGGGGGGAGGCGGCCATTGGCCCCTCAAACGGGGAGGCGGTCCCCTCTAAGGATGGGGACACCGAAAGGGAAGGCGGCCATAGGCTCCTCCCTGGGGAGGAGGGGCTAGGGCCCCTCCTGGGAATTTCCCGGGCCAGGACATCTGCGACGGCAGATGTGGTAAGTTGTGTGGGGTGGGAGGGGGGTCTACGCTACCTTCTAGACACCTCACACGAGTCCTCGGACGACCACTAAAGATGGCGGCGAGTTAACAGGGGGCCCCCGCTAAGACAAGGGAAATTGGAAGTTGGCACAGGGGTACAGTCCTCTGTGCGACCGCCCCTCACAAGTGAGGGGGGAGTTCTGGTATTGGGGATCTGACACCGGTTACGACCTTGCCGTTGGCTCGTAATGTTAGGATGTACAATTTCAAAGTTTGAGTAATGCATTTGCAGGATGTTTAGTATCGGCTAGGAGAACCTTTGTATTAGAAATGTGTTAAGGTCAGCCAAGAACATCGAATGTGTAAATGAAATTGTACATGATATGAAACTGTTATTTTAACGTTTTAATTTTGTTTCATATTTTAATAAATACGGCCGGGAGGGTAACTCCCTCCCGCCTTCCACAAGTTCAGAACCGTTTCCGTCTTCCCATCCTTGGGGGATTGTGTTGAGAGGGGGTGGAGGGTATCTCAGCCATATGAAGGGATGCCCTAAGCACACACCTTCCAACTAGCTAAGTCATGTATCTGAGTTTTGCAACACATTCCGGTTGCATAACACTGATATTTATTGACAACTCAAATGAGTTGGCAACCCATTCCCAAATGAAAAGAGGTCCTCTTCTAACCCCTCCCCCTTTATCAATGCAAAAGGATTTTTTTATGGGCAGTAGGTGATGTTCCACTGAATCATTGCCAACTCTCAAACAAACCAACCAAAACTTTTCCTTTCAAATGCAGCCCAGTCTTTATCTTTAAGGAAAATGGGCTGCATTAAAAAAAAAAGTTTACTTTTTTAAAAAATTTGTTCACAACACAGTGATGCCATTCAATGGTTGTGAGTAGTAATTTGCAACCTACCTCATTAAGGATGATGACGTAGACTGGATTGTGATCCACTACGATTTGGAATTTTGGGAATCGACCCACTAATACATAGGCTGGTTAACAAAATTCCGTTCCATTTGCAAAACGGTGTGTAATTTGCAACCACCTTCGAGAATGGAAATTTCCTACATCGGGCCCCACAGACAACATTATAAGCAGTGCGCGCCCTTCAAAATTTGTGTACATGGTGCAGATGAGGATGTGGAAGGATTAAATGCAATTTCTCAATAGCTCATATGTGAATTACACTGTGCACCAAACCCACAAAAATTCACCTTTATAAACCAGTGGCAATTTTTATTATAACGTTGAGCAGGAAGTCATACTTGCGATTGTATGTAAAGCTCAACTACACAATAAGTGCAGTTGTATATTCTTTTGCCTTGTTTTTTTGTTTGAAAAAGCAATTTTTAAACGGGCGTTGCAAGGAAACGCAGCTAATATGGCACTGGGCACATTTGGCGGCTGGAGCAGCAAAATGACTTGATGAGAACATGGCTAGATTTGCACATTGGGTAGCACTAAGCATGGGCGGAAAATCCGTTTCGCTCGCGGATTTTGCGGATTTTCGGTAAATTCGCAATCCGCGAGATTCGCAAATCTCCCGCAAAATCCGCAAATCCGCGAGCAGTGGATTTTGCTCGCACTGGTCGCACTGTTCGCGTGAGTTCGCGGCTTCCCAGTACAACTTCGCGCCCCGCGAATAAGTGCAAAATTGCAGAAATACGATCTTAGCAAAACTGAAACTACTTACCAGGTTCAAAAGTTCAGGCTCATCATTAGTAGCCATTTCCTGTAGTGCTTCCTGAGGGGCCCCTCCAGAGTTCAGTTGCCAGTTGCAACTATTATGTGACCCTGCTCTGAACCTCAGAATAGTTACACATATGCCACAAAGGTCCTGAATTACAGCTAAGGGAGACAAGCAGGAGCCAGGCTGGAAGTTCAAATCCATTAATCAGCCCCTAATTCATTATTGTCAGTTGGGGCAGGGCAGGTGTTGTAACTAATTTTGCAACAATGAAAGCACTTAGCAAGTACAAAAGATCACTAATCAGGAAGCACTAAGGAAGCAGGTGCCAGCTAAAAAAATATTCTGTGACACATTAATCAGCCCCAAATTAATTCAGGTCACTTGAGGCAGGGAAGGTGTGCTTGCGTTGCCACAATAATGTACACTGACTGGACAACCAGAGGGTGCTGTGATGAAACAGAGGGTGGCATGGGTGGGCCAGAGGGTGGCATGAGTAGTCAGAGAGTGGCAGGGGTGACAGAGAGTGGCAGTGATGAAGAAGAGTGTCCCAAACAGGCTGGACATGTAGAAACAACAAGTTCGCGAAACTTGCGACCCGACAGGTAAGTTCGCAATTTGCGAAAGTGTACAAAACCCTCGCGAACTGGCAGAAACCCGCGCAAACACAAAAAAAAAAAATCCGCAAATTCGCGAGAATTCGCGGATTTTGCGGATTTCGAGTTCGCATATCCGCAAAATTCGCGAACGCGAGATTCGCAAAATTCGCCCATGGTAAGGTAGCACAAATGTGTGGGAATGGGATTGACAACTAGTAAATAGGGCGGCAGGGGGCTTGGTGGCAACTGTGATTGTGGGACTGAAGACAGAGTGTCCTCTGATATGAAGGGATTATGTGGCACAGAGCTCAAAGCACAATCTTTATACAAAATCACAGGTTAGAGAATTATAGCTGGTGCATTTTAGCCTTTCCAGTACCTCTGGGTATTTTATGAACCAGAGGAAGATGTTGGACATCGAGCTGGGAGATGGAGGTGAGGGGTCAACAAAGATGAGTTGTGGAGATTGTGGAAGAAGGCTATCTGTAGGGATCATAAAGCAGGATTGCATTTTCAGTTGTTCATTTATCTTGTGGACCAGCAGGCCAGGCGAATAGGAATGAATAGGAGCGCCTCACAGATCTGATATGACATGAAATAATGGTACAGTCAGAAGCACCCTTTGTCGGTGGGGCAAGCTATAAAAGAACACAGGATATTAAGAGAATAGTGCTTGCATGCCATTTGGCGCCACCGGAAGTTGTCAGCCGTTTTCCCTTAAAACTTCAGTTTGCTCTTCTGATAATTTTCAATTCACCATGTCTTGGATCTTAGCTACCCCAGTTTGGACCCAGCCATATGCAAATTAGCTTGCACCCTGCTCTTTATGGGAACAATCAAGCCCAAACTGCCACCCCATGTCCTCCCTGGACTGGAAACAAGCAACCTAGAACCCGTTTTAGGGTATCACCCCTCACCAGCCAGGCTACCTTGAATCCAATGGCAAAGTGAGCAAGGGATTCATGTCTAGGCATGTCTCTTAGGGCATACATATCAAACATAATAAGATGATGGATGGAGTGCTGAAACTTTTCAGACACTAAACCCCCAATCACAGATCTTGGTCGACTCCATCATTGTTCTTGTGCTCACTAAGCAGCCCCAGTATGGGCTCGAGCATATGTAAAACAGTCTAGCCCGAACTGCCAGGCTAGGTTCTCCCTGAACCAAAAACAAGCATTCAGGGACTAGTTTTAGGGTATCACCTCTCATCAGCCAAGCTAGCTTGAATCCAATGGCAAAGTGAGCATGAGACCCATGTCTTGGCATACACAGGCCACTTAGGTGAACGTGCCCAGTTGTGGGTCTTTTCCTCGCTGCACCACTGGATTCAAGCTAGCCAGGCTGATGAGGGGCAATACCGGCACCAGGATGCTTGTTTCTGGTCCAGGGAGGAACTGCTCCCATGGGGAGCAGGGTCGAGACAGATTTGCATATGGCTGGGTCCGAACTGGGGTGACGTGGCGAGTAAAAAAACGATGTGTTTGAAAAGTGCTCAACACTCCGTCCAACATTTTATTTTGTGATGTTGCAAATGTGCGCCTTGAGTGGCTAAGATTATTCCCATACATGGGTCCCTTGCTCGCTGCACCACTGGATTCAAGCTAGCCTGGCTGAGGAAAGGTGATACCCCTAAATCGGTCCCAGGATGCTTGTTTCTGGTCCAGGGAGGCTCTGGCTTGGCAGTTCGGGATGGATTGTTCCCATTGGGAGCAGGGTCAAGACTGACTTGCATTAGGCTGGATCCGAAGTGGAGTGACTTGGTGAGCAAATTAACAATGTATTAAATGCAGATCTGTGACTGGGGGGAGGGGGAGATGAGTGTTTGAAAAATGTCAACCCTCCATCCATTATTTAATTTTATGATGTTGCTCTTTAGAGCTCTACCCACTCTTAGGGTATTGTAACATTTATTTATGCTTACTAACCCAAGTTAGGCAACAAAGTGCATGCCCAAATGGGCAGCAGGATATGCTGTGCAGGGTGTGTGGTTGTTTTTGACACTATGTGCAAAGTGTTCCAATTTAATGCGTGAGGACCACCGAGGTGTTGTTATTGTGTTATGGGATGCAGCGCATAGCAGTGTGATGAATAAAGAAGTATGAGAGAAAGGCATACAGTTGATGGTTTCCAGTAAGCAGGCATCTTTAGAAAACTCTACAAGCCCCTTTATGGTATTTCTGAGAACCGGAGAGGAAGACCACATGGGATTCTTGTCCCAGAACACATTGAAGTGTTACTGTGAGAATGGAATGGGAGATGAAGAGAGAGCTATGCATGGTGAAATGCTGTGTGTGCCAGGCAGTCTCCTGTAAGGAATATGTTAACTGCAAGGTAGGTGGCAGTTGTGGGCTGCCATAGGTTAATTTAGGCACAGTCCTTGTGTTGGTTGGTACTAGTCGCAGGCCTTATATTTTAGAATCTTGTTATAGGAGATTTGATGAGGACTGAGCTACCCAGGTGTGCTGTGTCGTACAGCATTAAATCGTTACTTTCTGGTACTTTCTGGGACTATTATCTCTCAAGTTGAGAAGGCTGGAAGCAAGGGACCCCAACATGCTAACTCATAGGGAAGATAATATCAAATGATCACATAATAAACCCTGCCTAGGCTTTGTTTTATTTAATATATATTGAGTGGTATCTATCTGACTGGAACAAAGGGGATTAGTTTAGCTTGTCTGCTTCATGTTTGCAATATTGCAATCTACCATAACTCTTTTTTTCATTAGATGGCCTTTGAATTGTAGTGCATTGTACTTTCGTTTTTTATACTATGTTGAACCCAATTGCAAGGCCCCGATAGGCCCCCCACCCAAATTGGTAGCATGCTGCCCCTAGGTAGTGCATGGGTTAAAAGTGTGTTGTTCTTGCTGTGGGTCTGTATGTAAAGTGTTTGCCGGTTTACAAGAGTGACCAAAAGGTGTAATTGACAGGTCAACTGGAATGAACAGGAATAACTTTTTTGATCTCAGCAAAAAGGTAGGGGCTTGCCATCCTGTTGGTACCACAATTTCAATTCTTGCCTGACAGGTCTCTTTGAGCCAAATGTAGAACTTTGACGTGCTTGAAAGGGAGCAAATAGGATGACATGACAGTTCTTGTGCATCATGGGTCTAGTGTTGAGGGATGCTGCTTTTGTACTACCAGGCTTCCGTCTCCTGGTTTGTTGTGAGTACAGGGCCTGCTTCATACTGGATTTTAGTATTAGATGTGAAGGGCACTAGGGATTGCCATATGACACTCCTATGTACAACCCCCAGTCCTCAGAGACTAAGGGCCAGATGTAGGTCGCCAATTACCGGTCGGTAACGGCCGATTTCGGCCGTTACCGACCAGTAATTGGTTTTTGAGATGTAGGGGGCCCCAATTTTACCGATTCTGTAAATTTTCCGAATCGGTAAATTTACAGAATCGGTAAAATACCGACTCGGTATATTTACCGAATCTGTCATTCCAGATGTAGGTGGCACAGTTTGCAGTGCCACAGGCCCTTAGGAATTCTTATTTTACCACCCAATCCTATTGGGTGGTAAAATACCGAATTCCAGTGTACATGCACATATGTGCATGTACAACTATGCCATGTGACACACAGACATGCCCTATGGGCAAGTATGTGTGCCACATGGCACATAAGCCTGCAATTGGGGTGCTACAGGGTGTCAAAGTGACACCCCGTTCCCCCTGCCAGGATTCGGTATTTACAGATTCTGTAAATACAGAATCGGTATTTCCCATTGATTCCTATGGGCTTCAAGGCCCATAGGAATCAATAGGAAATACCAATTCGGTATTTACCGAATCGGTAAATATCGAATCTTACAGATTCGGTAATTCTAACATAAGAATTACCTACATCTGCACCCTTCCTATTTACCTACTCTTAAATACAGAATCGGTATGATTCGGTATTTAAGATTCGGTAAATAGGAATTACCTACATCGGGCCCTAAGTTTAGTATGCTTGAATGATTTTATCATCTTGAAAATGCCTTGGCAAATGGTAGTTTAAGCCAGTTCACAGAAAGGCAAACAGGAACTACTGAAAAAGTGGGTAGGGAACTTTAACCTCATTGGTTAGGGAGTGTCCCCTGTGTATACTTGGGGGCCTTAGAAGTGCATTCCTGTGGGTTTTTTGTCACCAGAAGAATGTATGGAATCTTTTGAAAACTTTTCCTCCAGACCATTCAGACATTTTTTACTTTCACACTTTCACCTGGACCATTCCGCTTGAGGTATCTGACCAGTGCTCCATCATGGTCAGCTTGAAATTGTACCTCGGTCCCGGTCTACTGCTACCATTGACTATCTCTGGTGCGATACTTGTATTGCTGCTTTTTCCTCTTATATCTTTGCAGATTAGTATCACTAGTTCCTCTTATTGGATTTTAAACAAATTCTGTGTCATTTTGCTTATTAATTATTCTCTATCTTTTATTCGTTGTAGTGGAGCTTTATTATGATGTGTCTTTGACTTTTTAACTGTTTTGGTAAATTCTTTAAATGCTTTACAAATTTTAACTGTTTTGGTAATTGCTTTAAATGCTTTACACATTATCCTCGAGATAAGCCTGTCTGCTGCATGCCACCGTTATCAGGGGTTGAGTTCAGGTTTAAATAACTGAAATCTGTGACTGGACCTAAACGATTTGTGACTTTATTACTTGTGGTGTTCAGCTATCCACCCCCAATTAATAATTCACTTTATGACACATCTTTCCTCCACTGCACTGCCTCCATTTTCTCTTTTCCGCATTCATCTCTCTCAAAAATCCGCTTTCCTCTGTTCTTTGTAATAACTCTTCTTTTGTTTCCCCTTCTGTCTCGCCACATTTCTCTCCTCCCTGCTGTTACCACCCCTCCAGCATCCCTACACTTCAGTTTATCCTCTCCTCCTCTTCCTTCTCACTCACACTGTATTATTTCTCCTGCTTTTTATTTTACCTCCTTTGAACCCTGTGCTCCATCTTCTCTGCTCTTTTCTATTCTTCTTTCTGCTCTCCCATTTCTCTTCTCCCTCATACTATTTATCATCAACTGCTTCCACAATCATTCAAAGCTGTCAGAAGCCCCTCTAACCTTTTGTGTATTCATACCGCACACCAGCACCCAGTTGCAGGATTATGAAGGCTTACATGCCTTTATATCAAAACCGGGTAACAGCCTTTTGCCTCTCTAGTTCCTTTAGGATTTGGAATGTTCCTGGACCCAAGTGCTTAAACTCACTGCATGCATCTTTTCATACTGTTTGTTCCTACTTTTCCCATTCATGCCATATTGGAAGTCTGCTAACACAATGCCAGAGAAGAAGGCAATTAGCTACTGTAGCTGCACTTCCTGAAGAAAGGGATCATAGCAATTCCTGCCTGAGAAGTTGGTTCTGCATGCCAGGCTTCCTTTTTTAGGGCACGCCTACGCAGCGCGCATGCGCTGCATAGGAAAAGACCTTTAGCAATCGCTTCGTTTTTTGTCCCAAAAACGTTCACGCGTTCCATTGCCTTCAATGGCAAATCGTGCACGTTTGGCGGTTCCCTTGTGGGAGCGAGCTTGACACCATATGTTTGTAATTAACGTCAGCCGCACTCCCCTCAACCCTCCCACTTTTGGCGCGTGTGCTTGTTATTTTTGGTTTATGGAGGACAAAAGAGGCAAGTTAGCAAATTTGTGACTGTAAACTGCTGGAGCAGCGGCGCCTCCTAACGTCTGTTCGAGCCACTCAGCCTCTCCGTTTTCATCATAAACGGGGCTTTGGTGTCAATTTGTCGTGACTAAGTTCTGCTGGTTCGTATCGTTCGAGCCAAACAACTCATTCAAGGTAACTGGTTAAGCAACAACCTTGCCATATCCAGTACCAACCAATCTTTGTTACTATTCTAAGATTGCCTCACGATTGCACCTTTTGATACTCACAGAGGTGGCCTTGTGGCTTTAAAAATTGTGTCATTTGCATTAATTTTAAACTTTCAATGCCCTAGGCTAGCTTTTTCCAAACATTTAAAAGGTATGTTAACCAGGCCAAGCCCATTGGTTTCCCCACGTGATTGATTGCTTTTTAATTTCTTTTGGATATTAAAATGTGTCTCGGAAGAACTCTGAATGGGCTTTAACTTGCGGTTCTTAGGTAGCCAGCTCCTTTTCCTCCCAGTAGGCCTTGTCCACAGTGCGGATGACTTTCAACTAAATCTGTGCTTTAACTGCTGTCAGTGAAAGGATTTATGGGGAGGTTTCATGTAATGTCAACCGTTTTAGATTACAAGCCACTCTTGCCCCTTCAGATCTGCACTCTCGCCTTTACTGGCCTCTTTGTGGGTCCATAAAACACAATTTTACAGTAGTCCAATGAGACCATAACTAAAGATCTAATTATCTCCACTTTATCACTTGTTTGGGAGAAAGGAGACACGAGAGCCGAAGACGGTGTTGATTTGGGCGTGACTGACTAGTAAGCATCAAGTAAACACCTAGCTTCCTTGTCTTCCAGGAATGGTTGGGAGTAGGGCCCTGGAGGTAGGTCACTTGAATTGGGAGTATGCTCTGTTTTTTGTGCAGGTCTTGTCTGACCTTTAAGTGGAGTGCAGGTGGGAGTAGGTTGAGGCTAAGCTGCGTTCAGCACTCTGCTTATTCGGAGGCTGGCATTGCTCCATTACCTTGCTGCGGTCGGTTTCTGTTACGACCCAAATTTATACTTCACTAACACGTATGAGGAATTGAGATATGTTTTTGTGTGCTGCAAACACTTTGTACGCCCGTACAGATCAGGTTAGGGCTATTCTTGTATGTGCGTGTCTGCTTAAAAAGAAAAAAAAAGCCTTTGAGCTATAGAAGGCTTCTGTACTTCCCACTTAATTAAACTTGAACTGACAGCGTTAGGAAAATGTATCTCGTGGATGTCCAGTATGATAACTAGTTACATCTTGGTTGTTCAAGCTTAATTGTGCTTAAGTACTTTGCAATCCATGTGATCTACCAATCTGGTGGTGTTACTTTTAGGAGTAATTACATATTTAACGTTTCAACTTTCATATCAAGGTTTTGTGTCTAATAGGTCACTGTTCAGTAGATTGCTGCAGTCACGAGTTTGCAGTGGGCATTGTTAAAACAAAACGAACATTGACATTGCCAATAGGTCCCGCCTTTGGGACCTTATAAGTGTTTAGCCATGCAACAGTTGATGTTGTTGCGCCAAGGATATTGTGCTGGATAACTAAACACTTATAAGGTCCCAAAGGCAAGACCTGTTGGCTATGCCAATGCTTAATTCAATGTCCAATGGTCAAAAGGCAGATCAACTACTGCCAAGATATTTACTTATTCAGTCCTGATTAATGTATTCATTAATGTTTTGAACCTAACTAAATAACTGCAACATGTATCAGAAACTGTAAATCTGGCAATGCTTCTGTTATACTTCTGTTGCATGGGAAAACTTATACTTCACCAGAACATTGTTTTGAGGATATTGCGGGGAATGAGATTTTGATACCTTTTCTAATCAATTAGATACCTATCTCATTCATCTATTTTGGATCGATTATTTTCTGTCATTGAGTAAAAGACAAACCCCACCTAGGTTAAATCAACCCCATGGACTGACGCAACTCTGAAGAACCACTTACGACTGATAAAGTTTTTAAAGTTTAATATAAAATCAGAATAAATTGCATATACAATCCTCTCAGGATAAGATTCAACAAGTATACAGGAACTAAAAGGAACATAAATTCCCTAAAGAACCTCAGTCTACAAAAGAATACAATTAAAGTCAATTCCAATATCAGCAGATTAAAAAGCATAGACACAAAGTGGCTCCGTTGCGTCATCTACAAAAAGAGAATAACAAGTTAATTCTGTCCCTACTCTATACTAGGTGACATCCCTACTTCGCAAGTTCCTTACCTAAAAAGGTGTCAGCAGTTTGACTTCCAAAGAAGTTCAAACTCTCTTAGCCTCTAATGGTAACTTATGTCGAGAAACAGTACCTTCTCTGCCTACCCATCCGCTCTCTAAGGGTCCTCGGCCTACTGCTCTCTTGCGCTCTGTTCTCTCTGCGTTCGCTCCTAACTTGCTCTCAGGCCATCTGCTCTAACTTCTCCCCGGGGTACTGTCCCTAAATACACAATCACAATATGGGTGGAACGCCCCTTGACGCCCACCACGTACACATTCACATGAGGTCATTTCTAGCTCTTTCCATAGTTTCATCTCTTCGCGTCGTCCGTTAGGTTGACCTTGCTTCGTAGGCACCATCTTCGTCTTCTTGCTGGTGACTTCATTGACATTCCAATTGACACTTTCAGAGCAAAGTCTATCACCTCAACAGACCTTTATTCTTTACGACTATATTCGTAACCTCATTTGGTCCTGTGAACGGTCGTTTCTAAACAAGACCCAAATTCCAAGCGTCTCTTATCTCACTTAGGCCATAAACTTCGTCCAACATTGTCACCTTAAATCTAGCAAGACCTTTGACTCCTGTCTCGCACATTCAGATCAAGGCTATCCACGATTCCTGTGAGCCCACTAAATTACATACAGCGGACTACACTCCTGCGAACTCTTGGTCAGTTAGGTTAAAATCACACATGACCAAACCTTTCTAACATTCCTACAAACCCTTCTACACAGTATAACCTTTAACACACATTTATATATAATTGAATTAGCAAAGCAATGATTATACGCGAATGCATTCTACATAGAATACAACATTTATATTCTCGTGCTTACACCGTGTTATACATACTCTGCACATTTCTTCGCTTTACATTTTCCGCCGTTTTCTCCGTTTAATAATTACACACGTATATTCAGTTTTGCACATTCTACTGTTCGTAAGCATTTCTATACATTTCTATATTAGCCCACTATGTATACGGGCCTTCCTAATTCTAATACACTTTATAGAATAGATACAGATACATTTCCTATTACATTGGTTACATCGGCTAACTTTACGCTACAAGTGTTAACTTCACGTTATAGATTCTACGTTTGCGTTATGTGCTTGTGAATATGGTACATACATACTTTTTATTCAAATTGCGCTCTCTCAGTTCCCCCCTTTGATGACCTCTAGGAGTCATCACTAAATGCAATTTGAATAACACCTTACACAGAACTAGTTACAAGATTCCCTCTTTTTATCGTCTCAAGAGCTCTTAAACGTTTGTACTGTTGGTCTTGTAAAGCAGCTAATCTCCTTTCTTGCTCTCTCATGGACCTTTGTAACCGGTTCGACCTATACCATTTGTACAATTTCACTAACCCTAACAATGTGATTATGCAAATCAATATTATTAAAACAGGTTTTAATATATACCACACAACGCTTTTACCAAGGTTGGCAAACCACCTTCCAACCTTTCCTACTCCATGACCTACTTCCTCCCAAACATTTATTTTTGTTAAATCTTCGATTTCTTTATGTATCTGTGTAATGTTCCGTATGACTTTCTCAAGTGGTTTTGAATTATCTGGAATGTAAGTACAACATTCTTGGACCTTCAAAGCCTTGCAAACTCCGCCTTCTTTTGCTAGCAGTACATCTAAAGCAAGACGGTTCTGAAGAACCATTGCTCTAATCGACTGCATCTCTCCTTCTACTAGCATCAATGACCTTGCAGTACTTGCAGATAATCTATCTACAACTGTAGCTAATCTCCTGATCTTAACATCGTTAAGTATTAAACCTAACATAGGAAACATCGCTCCAAATATGTCTCCAACTACTTCAGCATCTCCTAATTCCCTTTTCGTTCTTGTCGAAGCCTTTCCTTCTATGATCGCTAAATCCTTTGCATGATATATTTTGGGGAAGACAATTGCCAAGTAACACGAACCATACCAGTTGTCAGGCAGTTTTACATAGGCATTTCTTCCACATACAAAATATACATTAGGAATCGCTTGCATCCCTTTCATAAAATCTTTCGTATAGTACTCTAATCGAAAAGCATGTTCGCAATTTACTTCACCTACAAATACACTCTCATAATACGTCTTGCTTCGAGTTAAACATAACTTTCCTTTCTGCGTTCTATCCAAAGCTATTGGACCATTGCTACCCTTCTTCTTGTGCGCTTTTTCTTCTTCGGTCCAATCTGTTTTCCACTGTCCTGACATTTTTAGAATCTTCTGCCTTCTGTATCGGTCATCTACCTGTCCTATGAACTTTTTCTCTACCTCTGACACTTTGCAAGTCAGATTATTTCTGCGTGCATATGAAGTATCTAATGTATCCCAAGGAAGAAAGAATTTTGTTAATCTGTCTTCCTTTTTGTAATAGTCCCACTTATTCATTTGTTTATAATTCGGAACTTCAGGCAGTACCGAATCATAATTTGAAAAGTAGTACTCGAACCCTTCTCTACCATAAAATATACTGAGCAATAAACTACATGTTATCCCATAAGTCAGTGGGAGATGATGATATCTGATGCCTTCGTCTACGGAAGCCGGCAATTGCATGCATACATAACATTCTTTGGCCTCCATGGCATCGATATACTCATACAATAGCTTGGCATATGCATTTGACCTAAAATTTCCCTGTGACTCGTCTACGTGTAACCTACGAGCTTCATTTGCCAGTAACGTCTTTTCACGGATGACATTGCTCTCCTCCTTATTCCCAACAAGAGCAGGTTTCAAAGTCGTTACAGGCTTTACATCTGTTGTCTCTTTTTCACTTGCATGTCCTACCATGTATGATGTGGTAACTACTGTAATAATAAGAAAAATTACTACCCCTATTAGTGTACCTATTATGCATTTGGCTTTTCGGTTTGGGTTGCCACTCTCCATGTTATCAAACAGCGTAGCTCTTTCTTTTTCGAAGAAAAGTTTTCTTTTCAAGTCTTTGTCTTGCTTTATTTGCTTTCTCAGTCTGTGAAGCGCTCTTAATCAGCAAAAGTCTCTTTTCATAACAATGTCTTTTTATCTTCAACAATAGACAACCCTAACCCTTCTCCGTCCTCTAAATGTAATCCCTAATTTTATTCTTCTTTCCACTCGGCGCTAGGTTATCTTCTTCTTTATAGCTTAAACACAAAAGTCTTTATGCATCTACAATTATTCTCGTACCTGCAGCTCTAATAACATGTTCCAATAATTCTAAACGAATGACTTTTTCTTCTTGTTCTGGTATTTGATGACCAAAAGTCGGAAACTCTAATCGATTTAGTACTAGATCCTTGATCCGACTTAGGTAAGGGGGTATGGGAAGTGTGAAAGTCAGTAACCCCTCAGTCTCGAGTCCAGGCGTCAACATCCATATCTCCACTGCCACAAATGGATCGAGATTGATCACTTTCACTTTTTTCACTCTCCCAGATTTTTGTCCCCAAGACATCTGCTAGATAAGTCCACTCTGGGGTGGCGTACCTTCTGCAGGGCACACGTACCCTTCTTGATCTTCTCGGACTCTCAGATCCTGAATCTGTAGTTTCTTCTTCTTGATCCGACTCTTCAGAAATCGGGACAAGGGTTCTCTCTTGAGTTGCTTTTAAGCTTGGCCTTCTCCTTCTCTTCGGCCAACTAGCTTCGTCACTCCTTGTCCTCCTGCTCCTTGTTCTTGGACTTGTCTCTTGATCACTCACAGCTTGTTCGTTATCTGACTCGAACTCCCAGGTACTCTCCTCTTCTGAGACGACTTCGGTCTCACTGGTGTCCTGACCGTCGTCGGCCTGCTCCGACACAGGCTCAGCCTCTTCGATCACCTCTACAGCTTGGCTTTCCCCCTCTGTGGCTTCTCCGCTTTCCGCTGGATTCTCATCCGAGAGAGGAGCTGTTTCTTCCAGAGGTGTTGGCACTCTTCGGGTGTGTGAGGCGTGTATCCAGTTGGGCAAACCTCCACACTTTACTGCAGTGTTCGTAACTAGTATGACTTGGAACGGTCCTCGCCAACGCACGTCTAGACAGTTCTTCCTGACATGCTTCTTCACCAGGACCCAGTCCCCCGGACACAGGTCATGGCACAAGTCTTGTGCTGATGGAGCCTCTGCAGCCTGGACCTGGAGGGACACAGAATGAATGGCATCAGATAGTCCCTTGCAGTAGTCCAAGATCAAATCGTCTGTGATGTTCAACAACGCTGCAGTCGGAACCGATGGCAATCTCATAGCTCTTCCCATTAGCACCTCGTGTGGAGAGAGACCTGTTCTTCTATCTGGTGTGCTACGTATGCTCATAAGAACCAATGGAAGTGCATCTGGCCAACTCAGAGATGTCGATGAACAAACTTTGGCAAGTCTGGATTTTATCGTACTGTTAATTTGCTCTACGATCCCTGAAGCTTCTGGTCGATAACTGCAATAGAGCTTCTGATCGATACCCACAGCGGAACATAGCATCTTCACTATTTCGCTGTTGAAATGAGTTCCTCTGTCCGATTCCAAAGAGGATGGCACCCCGAACCTCGGTATCAACTCTCTAAGCAACAATTTTGCTACTGTAAGTGTATCGCACCTACGTGTCGGGTAAGCTTCAACCCATCTAGAAAATATACAGACAATCACTAAGACATATCTGAGTCGATTGCACTTGGGCATTTCAATAAAATCCAGCTGCATTCTATTGAAAGGCCCCCCAGACCTCCCTATGTGACTCAACGTGACTGGTGTTCTCTTTCCTACGTTTAGTTGCTGACAGATCGCACAACGCTGACATACTGCTTCTGCCGCTACTCTAAACTTCAGCTTAAACCACGTTTGTCTGAATACTCTCACCATAGCATCTCTACCTATGTGTGCTGATCCATGCAATTTCCTTGCCATTGGACTAACAAGTTCGATTGGTAAAACTGCTCTCCCATCTGCAGAAATCCAAAAATTCATTTCACTTTTAGTACATCCAGCTGTTTCCCAGCCCTTTTTCTCATCATCTGGAGCATTTTCCTGAACACACTTCAGCTCGTCCCACGTATCTACAGTGTCTAACAACATAGTCAATTCAGTTCTTTCTTGTATTCCCCCCACTTCTACATTGGTGTGAGAATAACCTTGTTCTGCACAGTAACGTGCAACTTCATCGGCATATCTGTTGCCTTGCGACACAAAGTCTACATTCTTCGTGTGCGCGGCACATTTGACAACCGCTATGGCTGTCGGACCTTGGAATGCCTCTAACAATAATCTCACGAATTCCCCATTCCTAATTGGAGAACCCGAGGAGGTCATGTAACCTCTTTGAGACCATAACTGCCCATAGTCGTGAACTACCCTGAAACCATACTGGCTATCGGTGTATATGGTGACTCGAATTTTGTTACCTGCTAAACAGGCACGGGTCAAAGCAATAATTTCAGCTACCTGAGCGGAATGTACTCCTTCCAGGCAGGCGGCTTCCACAACTCTAGTAATTATACAAACTGCATAAGCTGCTCTCAGCTGACCGATATCGTCTCTTACGCATGAACCATCAACAAAGAATATTTCATCGGGGTCAGTCAATGGCTCATCTACGATATCTGGTCTCGGTTTGGTGCATAGTTCAGTCACATCAAGGCAGTCATGATCTGTACAGATTTCATCATCAATCTCATTTGGAAGTGGCATCAAAGTAGCAGGATTCAAGACAGAGCATCTTTTTAGGGTCACATTCTCAGCAGCCAATATGACTTGCTCGTAGCGTGTGAGCCTACTATTCGTCAGATGCTGAGTCTTAGTCCTGGTCATTAACAATTCCACCGAATGCGGTACGTACACCACTAACTGATGTCCCATTACCACATTTTCACATCTTTCAATGCTGACACCCGTTGCAGCTACGGATTTGAGACATCCGGGCAACGCTGCGGCTACTGGATCTAATGTAGCCGAAAAGTAAGCAACTGGCCTACGTGCATTGCCGTGTATCTGGGCCAAAACTGCTAAAGCGCAACCTTCTCTTTCGCAGCAGTAAAGCAAGAATGGTTTTTCGTAATCAGGCATTCCCAAAGCCGGGGCACGACACAAGTCCTCCCTCAGCTGCAAAAATGCCATCAAACAATCTTTGTCCCATGGTACCGGATCACTTACTCCTTTGTGCGTCAGTTGTAGTAACGGTTTTGCCTTCAGTGAAAAGTTGGCTATCCACTGCCGACAATAACCGACCATGCCTAGAAACATCCTGACTTCTCTTTGTGTTTTAGGCGCGTTCATTTTCATGATCGCCTCTATTCTGTCTGGAGACACCTTCCGTTTTCCCTTTTCAATCCTGTGGCCCAAGTATTGCACTTCAGTCAGACAATACTGCAATTTACTTGGAGACACCTTGTGTCCGTTCTCGGCCAAGTGATTTAATAAGGTAATGGTGTCTAACTTACAAGCTTCCTCAGTTTCTGACGCCACTAGGAGGTCGTCTATGTACTGGACTAGAACCGAGTTCTTGGGCAGTACTAGACTTTCAAGATTTTTCTTCAGCAGCTGGTTAAAAATCGATGGGCTTTCTGTATACCCCTGGGGAATACGACACCATGTTAAAATGCGATTTTCCAGCTTAAAAGCGAAAAGATACTGGCTCTCCTCATCTAAAGGAATCGAAAAGAAAGCCTGGCATAAGTCTATCACTGTGAACCATTCAGCTTGGAACGGTATCTGAAACAATATCACTGATGGATTCGGTACCACTGGACAACATGAAACAACGATATTATTAATCTTTCGAAGGTCCTGTACTATTCTGTATTTTCCACTAGGCTTCTGTAAACCCATAATCGGGGAGTTACATGGACTTCCCACGATCTCCTTCAGTATTCCCTGTTTAATCATGGATTCGATCACAGGCTTTATTCCTGCAATTGTCTCCGGTGTCAACTTATATTGTGGTGTTCTTGGATACTCAGCATTGGGTTTTACCATGATCTTTACCGGTTCTACCCCTTTAATCAGTCCTATTTCCTCTCCAGTAAAATCCCACACCTCAGCTGACACTGTCTCCTTCAAGTCCTGTGGAAGCTCCTCCACCGTTAAGGTAGGATATAGTTCCACGCATTCCTGCGAGTTTACAACCTTAAAATCAGCATCATCATCGTTAGTCTGCACTTCTACTCCTTCAGGCGTGCAATATATGGTGCGATTTAGTTTACACAACAGATCTCTTCCTAACAGACACTCAGGGCTAGAATCACAAATCACAAACTGATGTTCATCACTGTAATTTCCTATCTTCACTGATACTGGTTCTGTCAGAGGATTCGTCATTCTCCTGTTTGCGACTCCTACCACCTGAATCGTTTCTCCCGACATTGGCAAACCTGGGACTACCGCCGATCTCAAAGTGGATCGAGTTGCCCCCGTATCTACCAAAAAGGTCGTAGGACATCCAGCCACCTCAGCTTCTACGTATGGTCCTCTCTGGTCTACCTCCAGGGCTGCTCCTAGAGTACAGTCTTCTTCCCTATTCACTCGTTGCCCTGTAAGAGGATCAACGTAGTAACATTCTTCTCCTCCTACGAACAGTGGCAGTTGTCTATAGGTTTTTCCTCCATTTGTAATGCGAGGCGGTTGAGGGAACGGGGCTCGAGGAGTCTGAGTCCCCCCTTTGATAAACTTTCCCTTCGGGACTGCTGCTCCCTTAACCATGTTGGTTTGAACCTCATCCTCCTCCTGTTCTAATTCCCCCGTCTCGACATTATAGGGACACTCGCGTCTCCAATGTCCCACCTCGTTACACTGATGGCACCTCGTTGTCTTTTTCAGTGTTGCGATATCTACCCTCAGTCTCGGTCTTTCTTCCTCATCTCTGCTGTGATTATTCTGTTTCTTTACTGGTGTTCCTGTTCCCTGTTGCCGCTGTCCACCCTTTCCAGCTGATTGCATCTGCACCAACATCAGCTTTTCCTTAAGTTTCTTTGCTTTTGAGTCTATTTCATCGCTACAGTACCTTGCATACCTCAAAATCTCATCTAAAGGTTTGTTCTGCCAACAAATCAAATGCTGTTGAATCATTAGGCTTATGTCTGGCCTCAATCCTAGGACAAACTTCGACACAAACTGTCCTATGTCTTTGGGGTCCATTACATCCAACCCACTATACTGTTTGAATGCTTTCAGCAATCTCTCATAGAACTCGTGAACGGTCTCTTTAGGTTCCTGAGTTGTTCGATCTATCTTAACCCAGTCTATGTCCTGCACTGGTACTTTCTCTTTTAACCATGCAATTACTCTCTCGTACTTTTCCATTACTCTCTCTGATGGACCGTTTGTCTGAGCATCCCTCGGGGGTTCACAAGCGGGCCATTCAATACTAATGTTTGCATGCCGTCCACAAATCTCCGGGTACTACGATATCAAACAGAGTGTTCAAATCGATCCACAGTACCTTAGAGATCTTCACGAACCTCTCTACCTGCTTATACCACTCAACGGGGTTCTCTCTGAGTTTTGGAAAGGAATTGGTAAATGCCGCTAAATCCCCCCTACTCCAGGGTACATGCACGTAGTTTCCGTTCGCGATTTCTCGCAAAGGGAAAGCCTCCATTCGCATTAGCTCTCCATCTTGGGACCTCGCAAGTGCACTCCTCCTGACGGATCCCCTCTTAGACCATCTTTCCTCCCATTTATCCAAATCCCTCCATGCTCTGATACTCAGGATCAGTTCCTTTATGTGTACTTTCAGCTCAATCGTCCTACGATCATCCAGATCTTGATCCGTGCAATTTAGCCTATGGTTACCCTGTAACGCTTTAGTTCGTGACATGTCTATCATATACCTGTCTGCCAATTCAGATAATTTTTCATGAACTGACCTCGCTTTCCGAGTAACGTCCTTAGACATAAACAGTATTTCATCATGATCATACAGCTCTATCCTTTCCATTGGCAATGTGCCGTCTATGATTTCATCCAAGTCTGATTTTAAACTCATTACATCGAGCCGTTTTGCCTTTATCTCAGCTTTCAGTACCTCAGTCCTAGGTGGTTCGCTTACATCCCTCTCACCCCCACTACGAGCCCTACGTCTCGGTGCAGGTGAATTAGGAGGCGTCCTTCTTGTTTCTCTTTGTTCCCACCTCTCTAGATCCCAAGCTCTCCCATCCTCCCTTGAGGTATGGTGGAACATTGATCTATTCCCCATTCCTACATTCTGTCTTTTCGGCTCGGTCTCTCTAGATGCGAGATAGGATCTTCCGTTCTGTTCCACATCACTGCAACTTCCTTGCTGTCTGGTGTCACTTAATAAATGGAAAGGTCCTTCACGGTCCTCCATGTTCCCGCGATCCCGTCCGTGATCACTGGATGTATGGCGAGACCTTTCGCGACTCTCTATATTCTCGTGACTCCAGTGTCGCACGTTTTCTCCCGGGGCATGGCGAGTGCACCTGAAACTATCTCGGTACTCCTGCGTCTTTCGTTCTCCCTCACTAAGGATGAGGCGAGGCACTCCCCCACACCCTGCACTCCTGTCGTCGCACATTTGTCTGCTGCCACTAGTGGTATGGCAAGTATCTCCCTTGCTTCCTTGACTCCCTCCCTCCCACTCTGGGCTGCTTTCGCCAGCTCCGCAGTGAGAGAGGATCCTGTTATCCTGATCTCTCCATTCCGCTTCTGTTTCTAACTTTTTATTCTGAGTCTCTTCGGCAGCATCCCATTCTTTCAAATACTCCCTTAATTCCTTAAAGGTTTTCGGTTTCGGTCCCCTCAGATCCATCTGGCTTCTCTCCCTCTGTTCTATCCAGGGGCCCGTTGCTGAATCTAATGGGGTACTCCGACTCCTTGGTCCTAGCAACTGCCTTTGGGAATTGATCGTATTATTCCTACTTTCCATCTCTGCCCTTTCCCTGTCCCATCGTGCCTGTTCCTCCTGCTGGACTCCCTCTGGGTTGTAGATGGACACTATAGGACCTATGGTAACAGGTACTTGTAGAGCATCTGGCAATTGATACGACCTTGCATGCTGCGTTTCTGGCACCTTCTGGACCACAAATCTTCCTACTACTCTCTGTACGGGACTAGATTGAGGTACTTCCTCACCTTTCTTGGGATCCCACTCTGATACTGGGAGCGGTTTATATTCCCCCCATCTAGCTCCGTCCCCTTGCTGTAGTTCGGGACTTTCGGCTTCTCTGTTGTACGGAGGTGGTCTATCTAATAGTAGCCTATCTATCAGATCCTCATCTGGCTCGCTATCCTCATCTTCCTCTAGAGGTTTCTTTTCTCCCGTAGTCTCTAGCATTGTGAACAGTTTGTCTGCTTCTATTTTTTGCACCCTCCACTTTTTAGCTTCATCGTCCCATTTAGCATCCTGCACTGCTTTTACCGATCGTCTCACTCTTTCTTGTCGCCTATTCAAGCTCTTTTCGTGTGCCGTTCTAAACCATGCACTAAGGGCTTCGAACTGTGTTGGCCTCGGTAGAGGTCTCGTTGCAAGCATTACTGCTTTCAGTTGGTTCAATACTTCTAGCTTAAACGTCCCGTATCTCGGGAACGTCAGTTTCTTATTCCCTTCTGTTAGCTTATTCCACTCGGAGATCCATAGTATCGAGTGTAAGCCTACATTCACTGCCATATGGTAAGCTGGTGTGCCTTCTGGTGGAGCTTCTTCTCCTGCATACAAGTTTCCTCAATCTCTCTTAAAGATCGCCCTTAAACGTTTAAAACACTTCATTTTCGATAATCTACGATTTTCCTTTTCTCTTCCTTGTTTACGTCCTGATGACAAACCAACCAATCCCTACGCGGCTCTCGCTGACCAGCCTATTCCAGCGCGACTCTACGCTGACCGACCAATCTCAGCGCGGCTCTACGCTGACGTCACTCGCCCCCTCTGCAGCAGTTCCCCTCCTTTCTCAGCTCGTCTCACGGTCTTGCATGCGTTTTCATTCATACGCCGAAAAATGACTACTTCCGTCCAAGCGATCACTTTTCTTGACTGTACGTCCACAGTCTAACTGTAATTGTCACCTCAACTGACGAGACGTCTTTCCTCTCACGGTCAGACGATCGCCTTAACTGATAGGTTACTTACACACAGTAAACGTCCGACCAGCGTCCGTTACTCATACACTCACTCTATCACTCCCCCTATCATCGGTCCTTCGGGCGATCAATGGTACCTCATGACCCCCTTTACAATGGTAGACAATTACTCTGGGTGTTCGATACACCCGAACCACTTAAGCCCTTCTCTGGATCTTAAGATTTTATCCGGTTGCGCGCGCTCACAACCTTCCCTCAATCACACTACAGGCATTCAACTCCGCTTGACATTACAACACAAGTACAACACAAAACACCGCAATCTGGCAACGCATGACCCTTATACTCACTCTCGACCGACTCTGCTGCTTTTCTCTCGCACCGTCAGCACCTTCTTCGGCAGGGATTCTTCTTCTGGTCGCCGATGACTAGGGACCTTGGGGTAATCTAGACCTGACCTAGGTTGTCTTCCTCAAGAAGAAAACCATCTTTCTCTGCTACCAACTGCGGGGAATGAGATTTTGATACCTTTTCTAATCAATTAGATACCTATCTCATTCATCTATTTTGGATCGATTATTTTCTGTCATTGATTAAAAGACAAACCCCACCTAGGTTAAATCAACCCCATGGACTGACGCAACTCTGAAGAACCACTTACGACTGATAAAGTTTTTAAAGTTTAATATAAAATCAGAATAAATTGCATATACAATCCTCTCAGGATAAGATTCAACAAGTATACAGGAACTAAAAGGAACATAAATTCCCTAAAGAACCTCAGTCTACAAAAGAATACAATTAAAGTCAATTCCAATATCAGCAGATTAAAAAGCATAGACACAAAGTGGCTCTGTTGCGTCATCTACAAAAAGAGAATAACAAGTTAATTCTGTCCCTACTCTATACTAGGTGACATCCCTACTTCGCAAGTTCCATACCTAAAAAGGTGTCAGCAGTTTGACTTCCAAAGAAGTTCAAACTCTCTTAGCCTCTAATGGTAACTTATGTCGAGAAACAGTACCTTCTCTGCCTACCCATCCGCTCTCTAAGGGTCCTCGGCCTACTGCTCTCTTGCGCTCGCTCCTAACTTGCTCTCAGGCCATCTGCTCTAACTTCTCCCCGGGGTACTGTCCCTAAATACACAATCACAATATGGGTGGAACGCCCCTTGACGCCCACCACGTACACATTCACATGAGGTCATTTCTAGCTCTTTCCATAGTTTCATCTCTTCGCGTCGTCCGTTAAGTTGACCTTGCTTCGTAGGCACCATCTTCGTCTTCTTGCTGGTGACTTCATTGACATTCCAATTGACACTTTCAGAGCAAAGTCTATCACCTCAACAGACCTTTATTCTTTACGACTATATTCGTAACCTCATTTGGTCCTGTGAACGGTCGTTTCTAAACAAGACCCAAATTCCAAGCGTCTCTTATCTCACTTAGGCCATAAACTTCGTCCAACATTGTCACCTTAAATCTAGCAAGACCTTTGACTCCTGTCTCGCACATTCAGATCAAGGCTATCCACGATTCCTGTGAGCCCACTAAATTACATACAGCGGACTACACTCCTGCGAACTCTTGGTCAGTTAGGTTAAAATCACACATGACCAAACCTTTCTAACATTCCTACAAACCCTTCTACACAGTATAACCTTTAACACACATTTATATATAATTGAATTACATACTTTTTATTCAAATTGCGCTCTCTCAATATCTAAGCCCCTCCAAACGCACAACTTAGACATACCCCGCTGCCACTGTGCACCACACAGCTGTAAGACATATAGTTGGCTACGCACATGAAACCTTAATGGTGCCTCTAGAACAAGCTAAACTCAAATACTGCCCTGCAACAACAGTACACATTGGATTACACTTGCAACACTGACCGCACAATTCTGCTCCAAGCTATAGAGTTAGTTAAAGGTTTGATACATCACTGGCACATCTAGGAAATTATGATCATACTTTGCAGTACATCAAGAGTGAATAATATACACAACATCTGGCAAAGTCATGCCCACAACACACCCTGTTTGTTGGATAAAGGAATACCTACTCTATATTCTTTCACAGTTTTAGTCCCAATAATCACAATAATAATAATTTACAATATAAACACTGGCACCTGAATATAACATTGCCTCAATGCAACAACATTAGCAAACATGTCTTCTGTTTGAACAGCATCCCAAGCAGATTAATGGACAACTGTGCACCACAGCAAAATGAAACGGATCGAAAAGTCATTTGTCCTACAGATCTGTATACACATAATGCTCCACTCAGATCATTGATATAATCTAGCTAGCCACTTTAATATAATCATTAAAAATACATTAATTTATTCCAGCCAATATACTGTATGATTCCACGAAACACTAATAAACAAAAATACAACATCAGAAGGCCATTTTGATTCCTGTAAATGAGAGTTACAGATGTGTAAAAGAAACCCAGATTATGAAAAATAAACAATTAAAAGGCTTGATAATCTTGGGGGATGGTCAGTGCCAATGAAATCTCATGTTGCCGAGCATAGCTGTTTGTCACTTTCAACATGAAGAGCAGGTCTCACCAGAGTTTCACATTGCCGGTTCTCATAGGTGTTACAGTCTGGGCACGAATGGGTCTGTTAGAAGTTGCAAGGAGGCCAAACTTTTATTCTCCTTTTATTCGGGAGGAGTACACTCTGATTCCTGCCAATGGTCTAAGCACAGCATGGGTATCAGAGACTCATTCCAGCAGAGGTCAGCAGGGCTTAGGCAGGTTCAGTGGGGGCCTCTGAAGCTTCCTGTGTCCCTGTAGTACACACAGGACATCAGCCAACTAGATCACTAATGGAACTGTGTGTAAAAGTACCAGAATACAAAAACATTGCGTCTAAAATATGCTGTTCCTATAAGTATAGGAAATGCATTTTTGTGTTGTAAATAACGTTGGCCCTGTTTGATAATCCTTTCCAAAACTTTCCAAAACAGTGCTCTCTCTTGTCTAGTTTGTGCACTGAAGGTTTCAAGGTGATCTGTCCAGCAGGGGCTGAGAAAAAAGGGGGTCCCAAGACACAAAATCCCCATACATTTTTAATGGACTTCTTTAGGCAGGGCTACAGAAAAAACTGCTAAACGGATTTACAGTTCTCCAGATATACTATTTGCTCATGATCTAGCAAGTAGGATCCCAGGTCGAGCCCACAATCCAACAATTAGCTAGTCAGCCTAGCAGTAGCTTTTGACTGACAGTGTCATAGGGCGGCCAAGAGATCAAGCAGGATAAGGGCTGACCCTCTTCCCTGATGCAATACTTTCCAGATCTCCTTGGTTGCCTTGATAAGTGCTGTCTCCGTGCTAAGCCAGCTTCAAAAAACGAACTGGATGATGTGCAATAGTTTGTCAGATTCAATAAATGTCACACGCTGGATATTCATACATTTTTCAGCTATTTTGACTTGGTGGGGGAGTCGGGAAATGGGGCGATAGTTGGGTCATTCTGTCCTAGTGAGGCTTTTTTAAGTAGAGGGATCAGGGCTGCTTTCTTCCAGATAGTGGGGAACATACCCGTTTTGCACATGGATTGATAGATGGAAGTTAGTTTGGTTGCAATGACCTCTGCAGCAAGTTTGGCTATATTGGGAGGGCAAGGATTGTATGGTGAACCCGAGGTGGAAGTTTTGAATGAATTATTAATATCCTCAATGGGTGGAACAGTAAACTTGTTCAAGATTTTTGGCTGCTTCGGGGCGGACCAACAATGTTATCGGGTAGTATAGAGGCCTCAGATTGGAAAAAAACGTCTTAAAGACTGTTTCTACTTTTTTCTAAAAGAAATTTGCCTGAGTGCCACAGAAAGGCTGACCGGTGACCAAATATTTCTGTTACATTTATTTTTTGATTCTCTAACTGTCCGGAAAAGCTCTTTGATTGAGTCTTTAGCTTCTTCGATGCTCCTTGTGAAGTATAATGCTTTGGCCTTCAGGATAAGATCTTGGTAGATAGCTATGCTTTGTTTATATTTTGTCTTCTCTTCCTCTTTATAAGCAGCTGTCGATCTCCTTTCCTGCTTTCTACAATTTTTCTTACAATCTCTAAGTTCCGGGAGAACCAGGGGGGAGAAGACTTCTGACTTTTGATTTTAACCATTTTAACAGGAGCTAGAGAATTAAAAGCCGTTTCCAGCCAGATATTATATTGTCTGGCTGCAGTCTCAACAAGGGTATGTCAGACAGAGCATTGTTATTGTTATAGCGGGTTTCTATAGCGCCGAATCACCTGCAGGTCTCAAGGCGCTTTTGACCACAAAACATAACAACCGGGATACTGAAAGAGGGTGAAGGGAAGGGACAGGACTTAAGCTAAGCTGAGTGCTGTTCTGAAAAGGTTGGTTTTCAGGGCTTTCCTGAAGCGGAGTAGATTGCCCTCCTTACGGAGTGCCTCAGGCAGGGCGTTCCAAAGGTTCGGTAGTAGGACCAAGAAAGATCTCCCTCCCATTGTGGCCAGTTTAAAACGTGGGCATACAAGGAGTTGGGCGTCTGAAGACCTGAGGTTTCTTTCCGGTCTATATGTCTCAATCCGTTCCTTGATGTAAACCGGGGCCTGCCCATATATGGCTTTATGGGCTATACAGAGGCCTTTAAAGACGGACCTCTTCTCGATTGGCAGCCAGTGTAGACTCTTTAGTAATGGAGAGGCATGCGCTCTCCTCGGGAGATTAAAAATGAGTCTGGCGGCGTCGTTTAGGACTACCTGAAGTCTGCTTATTAGCATTTTTGGCAGGCCTAAGTAGAGCGCATTTCCATAGTCGAGTCTTAACACTATGGTGGCAGAAACCACTGTGCGAAGCATCGACTGGGAGAGGAGAGGAACTAGTTTGCGCAACTGTCTTAAAAGACCGGTGCAGGTACCAACCACGGTGGAAACCTGGTTGGTCATTGAAAGGGCACTGTCTAACTTAATGCCAAGACTTTTGACTGTGGCAGCTGGCTGTGGAGTTGGGCCCAGCTCCTGGGGCCAGTACATGTCACTCCAAGAGGAGCACTTGGATGGTACTATCAGCACCTCTGTTTTTTCTGGGTTGATTTTTAACTGGTTAGTGGCCATCCAGTGGACTGTGTATCTGAGTATGTCCTGGGCGTGTGACTGGGCTTGTACGGTGTCATCTATGCCCAGCAACAGCTGTGTGTCGTCGGCATAGTTAAACACCCGACAGCCCATCCCTGCTAGTGTGTTAATCAGAGGCTGCAGGTATAGGTTAAACAGGAGTGGGGATAGTGCTGAACCCTGGGGGACACCACAGGTCAGACCTCCCACTCCTGATATGCTGTCTCCCATCTGGATTCTCTGGTTTCTCCCAGATAGGAATGATTCCAGCCACCGAAGAGCTAAGCCCTGAATCCCAACCCCAGCCAGCCTGTCCAGCAGAAGGGTATGGCTGACAGTATCGAACGCCGCTGATAGGTCCAACAGAATCAGGGCGCTCGGTCTCTTACTGTCAGCCATCCTTCTGAGCATTAATAAGAAGATTCGGTTGCACATTGTGCCTGGCTCGTGAGGTAAAGGTGGATGGCAATTTCCTTCGTGATAAAATTAGACTGTAGGAGGGATAGTTAAAAAAAGAGACTGCACTATTATCAGACCATGCCAGTTGAAATACATTGATTAGGGCAGGGTTGTTTGTAAAAATGGCATCTAAGGTGTGACCAGCTTGATGTGTTGGGCCCCCAATTATTTTATCTAAATGTAGAGAGGAGAATGTTTGCAAAAGTGCTGAGGTGAGGTATCAGGATCTGAGGTAGCCTCCAGATGGTAATTAAAGACACCAAGGACTGTGTAATCTGAGTCTAAAATGGGTGCCTCCAGAAGGCTGTCTATTTCTTGAGGAAACATATTCCTGGAGCTAGGTGGCTGGTAGAGGACCAGGCCTTTAAAAGGCTGATGTTCATTGACCTCACTAATATAGGAGAGTGTTTCACCAAAAGAAAAGAGGGAAGTATGGCAGCAGGTTGCTAATGTTTCTCTAACACTGACTGCCACCACCACACTTAGATTCCCTACCGTATCTAAAAATGTTAAAACCTGGCAGTGCAGCTCACATGTCTATGTTGCAAGCGGAATCTGCCCAGGTTTCAGCAATTAAAGCCAGCGTGGGTCTGTGGGTTTCCCTAAATAAGTGAAACTCACAACTGTGTTTAATTAGGGATCTAGCATTTAGCAGAACATATAATAAGAAGCTCAACACATTATTAACTTGTTTAATATGTGCCTATGATGTATTAGCTGTGAGTACAGCATTCGGTGACTTACTAGCAGGTACAAGGGTGGTATGTTAAATGACTGGGTATTGGTCTCTAGAAAGAGCTTACTAGGCTCTACCATGAACTTTTCTTTGCATAATGGGCATTTGACAGAAATATTAAGTGCTAAGGTGGAGCATTCGAGGTTATTGCAACCTTCCAACTTACCTTTGTTTAGCCCCAGTAGAGTTTCTCGAACGGATTGAAGAGTTGGCATATCTGTCTCAGAAAGGCCAGGTTGTCTGGCCATTCAGTAGGCGTGTCCAAGTATGTGATATGCGCATAGCCCCCCAATAGTGAAATCAGATGGGCAAAATATGTTAACGAGGGTTTAGCAAACCCTGGGTACCGTTACAGGCTCCCCGGTGATTTGAACCCTTCTAGTAAAGGAAATTACAGAAACAAACAATATGATTCACAAGAAGTGTACTGTACAATGCACTAAGCTCTTTTAGGGAGTTTTAAAAGCCTTTCCAACTCAGAAAATTGCTTTTGTAACCAAATCCAAGTTGTGATTCTCACTGGTGTATATACATTTTTCGCAACTGCAATTGCTGTTGAAAAGAAATAAAAGTTCTTAACAATTCCTAGGAGTTAGTAACTGATTCAGAGGACAGCTTTGCCTTTAGCAATCCTGTGGGGCAGTGTCAGAGAAACGAGTACCCAGAGTGGACCACCGTCTGCTTTCATCAACTTTCCCAATGTCTTCCTAAATGGGAAACATTCAAGAAGCACCTGACGCAAGCTGTTTTTTGAAAATGATTCTGCTTTGGAATGTAAAGACAGGAATGGCGGACTGCTGTCTCGTGCATGCCACCATATCCGCACTCACAGCCAATAGCAGTGGGTTGCAAATAGTGACTTGCCTAATAAATTTTCATTAGGCTGGTCATGTTGCAGCCCCCTGTTAATGGAAAATTTTTATGTGACCTATTAGTACATAGGCCAAATCACAAATTACATCCCTGTTAAAAAAACGTTCGATATGCAATCTGCATATCCCTGGTTTGTGAAATCAGGTTGAAAATCAAGGTCACAGATTCTTAAGATGATACTAGAAATTGCAGTTTTACTACTGTCACTACAATCTTGTCCATTTTGACACCAAATACGTTTTTGGTACTTTCGGTCCCTGTTAACCTATTCTTTTAGATTCCGCAAACCTTGCAGGAAACAAATAAGATCCCACACAACAGTTTTTCCATAGCTTCTTCATAGAATGGTCAGGGAAAGAAGAAGCAACAGTTATTTCTTTAGATGCATATGTTGCTATACTAAAAACTTCATTATGATATCTGTGGTGTGCTAGGTAGTCATAACACATCAGAAAATAATGATGCTATGCTGCGGCATCTGCAATTTACCAGGTGTGGTACTACCTTGTCACACTCTGACTTTTACACCTGGGAATAGTTTTTTTTTCCTGCACAAATTCCTCCAGGTTGTACCTGGTGAAAATTATGCAAGGGGTAAACTCATACGTATTGTCATTTTAAAAAAACATACAATCCGGGTTCACTTGCAAACAGTTTGCAGCTAGCAGCTAGATCAGGATATATGGGACACTCTTATGTTATGTGCATTTATAAAGCACACTATCACCCACAAGGGTATCCTGGTGCTGAGCAGGTGTGTGTGCGCACCTAGTCCCTCCTATGTATGGTTGGTTGGTTAACTGAAAAGTCCGGTCTACAGCTACTTGTTGAGTTCAAGAAGAGAGGAGGAGACTTGGATGTAGAGTGGGAGATTGTTCTACACTTTAGGAGTGGTGTAAGAGAACACTCATCCTCGTGTTCTGGTTTTAAGTATGTATGGGATGTGTGAAAGTAGGACTCCGGTGAAGCGGAGGAGACTGGATGGTTGGTGGATGGAGATGCAACTCTTCAGGTAGGTGGGGCCTATGTGATGTAGTACCTTAAATGTATGTGTGAGAAGTTTGAAATGCGCGGATTTGTGTACAGGAGCCAGTGGAGCTCCCTGAGGTGTGGTAGATGTGATTTCTGTGCGGGAGGTTGAGAATGAGATTGTATTGTGAGTTGTGGATGGTTTGTATTCTTCTAGTGAGTTTCTTGGTGATCCTGGCATAGAAGGTTTCCCAATAGACTAACTTGCTGGTGAGTAGAGCGTGAGTGGCTGTTTTTCTAGTGTTGCTTACAAGCAATTTGAAGATCTTTCTCAGCCTCTTCAGAGTGTGGAAGTAGGATGCAGTGAAGGCGTTGAGTTGTGCAGCTGCGTCCAGTTTGCTGTTGAGGATAGAGGTTCCTGGCATGGGTTTGGGGTTATGGTCCGAGTTCTGCCAGCTACCAGATGGAGTCCCATGGTGAAGTGTTCTTGTCAAATATGACCACTTCTGTCGTATCTGTGTTGAGCTGGAAACAGTTGGCTTTCATCAACTGAGTGATTTCAGTCATGCAGGTGATAAACTTGTTTTTTGTGTTGGAGGGCTTGTCCAAGAGGGAGAGTATGAGTTGCGTGTCTTGAGTGTAGGAGATGATGTTGATGTCATTTGCACAGATAAAGGTTCCCACAGGGATAATGTGTGGGTTGAAGAGAGTGGGACTGAGCACAGAACCTACCTCAAGTTTGCAGGCTTCTGAGGAGTAAGGTTCCATACTGCCAGCTTGCTTTCTACCTATAAAAAAAGAGCAGATCCAGTGGAGAGCAGGTCATTGGATGCCAATCTTGTGCGGGTGCCTGATAAGAATTAGGTTAAGGATAAAGATAAGGTTGTGTCAAACCTCTAGTGCGATTTCCTCAGGAGCAGATGACCTTGCCCCAAATCCCTCAAACCCAAATCAATGACAGGTGAAGACAACTGCCCCTGACTTAAATCTGGGGGAAAGGGAAAGTGGAAGACAAGTAAGAGAGACTGCTAAGCACACCTCTTCTTCTTAACTGCTATCTTGAGGTTTTCTTACCTGAAATACATAAACAACAATTATCGTCTCCACCCTGTCTGTCTAACTGAATACACATGAATCTATTTTTTCTACTCTTTTTCTTACCTTCAGGTGACCTAGATTAGCCCCTCTCTGGATGTTTGTCTGGTATCAATACCTTTTGATTGGTTGAAAGAATCTTAGGCATACTATAATCAGTTCCTATAAGTTGTCTCATATTTTGGTTATTAAAACATGTATTTCCTTTTCTTCACTATTTCAGAAGATGTTTCTTTAGCTTTTGTTACACACAATGCCTAATTAGAACCAAATGCATTGGAACGCTCCTTGGACTCAGAGAGGAAATGTCAGTAAATAGTTCTCCTCAGAAAACGATAGATAGATTACTCTGCTTCTTTAGGTATGTAGAACTTCGATACAAAACTCTGGACTGCAATCAAAAGATTTAAAAACTCTTACTGCTCGAATTTTCAGGCACGGTGAAACTTGGTACCTCAACTCGAATTTCTGTGAAAAATGTTTTACAACAATTAACTTAGGAAGTCAAACACACTTGAAATAGTAATTCTTAACTTCTCTTAAAGCTGAGACCAAGCGCTGCAAAGTTCTCGTGAAAATTTCTGTCAGGATAAGCAAGCGGCAAAAAAACCAACCCGCTACGAAGGTTTCTCACAGTTGAAGTGCACCGCCTGAACTCGTGCATGCACACTGTTAACTCCGGAATGTCTTGAGGTAAAAAGACTAGACCGCGCATCGCTACTGGAAGCGGCAGCGGTAAAATCATTCCCTGGGATGACGAATTTCCTCAATTGGTGCAAGATTGCTCGCAAAGAAGATTTCTAACATGGCTTAAGTCTTTTCACACTGTGAAAGTCTTTATGTAACAATGTCTTCATGGTATGAATGGGGGATTTCTTAACAAGAGTACTGGCACTAGACAAGGGGTTCCTGACAGGTTGAGATTGAGGTTGAGGTTGAGTTTGAGTCTAAGTTTGAGTTTGTGCTTGAGGATGAGGATGAAGAGTGAGACAGAATCAAATGTTGCAAAGAGTTTCAAGAGAATGAAGGCTGCTGTGTCGCATCTCTCAATGATCATGTGGATATCACTTGTGGTGGCAATAAGTGCTGTTTCTGCGTTGTTGTTGGCCCTGAATCAGGACTGTGTGGAGTTGAGGATCTAGTGGTTGCTGAGGTAGTAAGGGACTTAAACAAAAACCACTGGGTTTGGGCTCCCAACAGCACAGCTTGCCACAAGCTAATAATGAACAACAGGAAATGCACCTGCTGCCAATCAATTACCTGCCTTCTCTTGGCTAAACATTAGAGATGAAACCAATGTTTATTTTGACCAAAAACAGTGTTGTTTATTTATTTTATTTTCATTAGACTCATTTAGTCTTTTTCACTTTAAAGGAAGATTTTAACCAAGTTCATTTTTTAAGACCTTATGCACAACATGAACAACAAATAGCATATACTCAAATATATATTTTTTACAAAAAGGGAAAATTGGAAAAAGTTAGACAAAAACAGATCACACACCTTCAATCATACAACTTTCATACCACACTATATACACATTATATACAGACACATCTTACAAGAAACAATATGAATTATTTCAATAATGTAATCAATTGGATTACAATGAAGCCCAAGAACATTTGTATTTTCAAGAACTGTTTGATGTTTTTTCACAGTTTTAGATAATCTTTTTAGGCTTATAGAGTCTACGCGTTTCGAACTCAAATTAGTAACAGAGTTCTCATCAGGACGATGTCTGTGAAAGAGAAAAAAGGAAACAGACACTTAATGGTTTGCTCTGAAACTCTACAGCTAAACTGCCTTTTTCTACTGCTAGCCACTGCTTCTTACCTCTCAGTTTAAGTAGAAACCAAAAGATGTAAAGGTATGTCCGGGTTGTCAAACATCTATCACAAAAAAGAAGAAACACGCAAGATTCCTAAAGTTACTACAACGTATCTCATTGAGTCATCATGCCAGCATACATCTCTCAGTCAAACTTACATGGTGTGGAAGACTGAATCCTGCAATGGGATGCGATAATTGCGTGTCAAGGGAAAGGAATCTGTGAAGCCAGGGGGTGCAGCAAGTGCTCCGGACGGCGGAGCGTGGGTCGGACTGTATGGTCGGCGGGTCTGGGTTCAACCTTACACCAAAGGATCAATCAATGCATCCAAGGTTGTGGCCCGCGCTAAAAGAATTAATAATCCGAATTAGTGTGTGGGGCCTGGATTAAGGGTCTGTCCGTTAGCCGGTATGTGTATGAGGTTTAGCGGATCTTACCTCCATTCGATCTTGGCAATGCGAAGCGGTTCCAGCTTCGGCGTCCTCGCTGTGCGCTACTTCCTGGTCCGCGTAGGATCCTGGGATACGTAGTCAATGTGCTGCTTTCTTTATTTTTATATTGCAATGAATGGGCTTGGCTCACAAAATGAAGATATAAGTGCAATTGAGATGTGGACATCAACCCTCTTATATTTGGGAAGGCTCTCATGCTATAATGCTTATTTGTATCGCACAATCGTTACAAGCTCGATTGCATGCGCTCCGACTGGAATGTTTATATTATGAAATTTGACACGTGCGCTTGCTTAAAACATCATGAGATTGTGGACCTTGTTCTAAAATCCTTATATGTGTGTTGTATCTCCAATCAGACTTTTATACCAAACCTGATTCTCGGAAACACCTACAAGAATACCAGGGTAGGTCTTTCAATAAATTTATAACTTTTTCCGATACATCGTCATCCGGAAGTGGGAGCGAAGGTGACAATCCTACACCAAGGAGAAACAACAACAGAAGAGGAGGATTCCAACAAAATCAAGGATTCCAACAGCAGAAACAGGGAAATTTTTTCGGCAGGGGCCAAACCAAACCACGTGGAAAAACTCGCTTTGCCCCTCAACCATGGGAGATGTCAACAAGACGACACAATTACAAAAATTAGCCTTGTCACCAATATTCAACCTGTCAAATAAAATCTTGACAACTGAAGAAGAGAGGATCTTAACAAAAGGATTAACATTCGTCCCAACAAAACATACAGACTTCGTGAAACTCAAGACAGAGGTCATTGAGTTCTGTAGAAAGATAAGACTTAAAACATTCTTCAGAGAGCAGACTTACCAACCAATGCTCGAAATAACAGGACTACGTAACAAATCATCCTTTTGCCCACCAACAAACAAAATACCGAAGGAAGTGCTAACTTTTGAACGGACTATATTATCAGCAGTCATGGAAATGGAAAAAAAGAAAAAACACATCAAATTTAACTTATCAAAAGAAGAGGCACAGGCTTTAAACAACTTAAAAATGGATACCTCGGTCATCATAAAGCAGGCCGATAAAGGTGGATCTATTGTGATTTGGGACAAAGAAATGTATGTAAAAGAAGTTAAAAGACAGCTAAACGAAGAAACATGTTATCGGAAAATAAATAAAGATCCAACTCTGGAATTGAAAAATGAATTACAAAAAATCATTGATGACGGCTTTGAACAAGGTTTTCTAGGCAAAAAGAGTATGAGTACTTAAAAATAAAACATCCCAGGACACCCTTATTTTACGTATTACCTAAAATACATAAAAATGAAAAAACACCCCCAGGACGCCCAATAGTGTCCGGTTGTCAATCCCTATTGGAACCAATCTCCAAGTTTGTAGATTTCTTTCTCAAACCATTTCTATCAGAAGTAAAATCCTATATACAAGACACCAAGGACTTTATTAACAAGCTCATGACAATAAAATTTGAAAAAACTTCTCAGTTAATGGTTACAATGGACATAACCTCACTTTACACTCAGATCCCACAAGAGGAAGGTATTTATGTCCTTGAAGCATTTCTGGAAGAAAGACCAAGACCACACCCAATACCAACCGAATTCATTTTAAAACTAGCAGAATTCGCGTTGAAAAAGAATTATTTCAACTTTGATGGGGAATTTTATTTCCAAGTTGGTGGTGTGGCGATGGGATGCCCATTTGCCCCTGAATTAGCTGTATTGTTCATGGCAAAATATGAGGAGGCATTTGTCTACAAGAATAACCCCTATGCACAATAGATATCCCATTGGTATCGTTATATAGACGATATTTTTTTCATCTGGTCTGGGCCAAAAGATGAACTCCTAAGATTCCGTGATTGGATCAACAACAGGGTACCAACAATTAAATTCAGCATGGAATATTCGGCCGATAAAATGCTGTTTCTCGATGTGGAAGTGTACCCGAGTGAAGGTGAGCTAATAACAACACTCCATAAAAAATCAACTGACCGAAATAAGGCTCTTCACTTCCAGAGTAATCACCCTCGGAGTTCAAAAGACAACCTCCTGTATGGGCAATATCTGCGGATAAGGCGAAATTGCCAATGTAAGGAAGAATACTGGAAACACGCAGATAACCTTACAGCTAATTTACTTCAACGTGGTTACCCAACAAAAACTTTTAAAGAAGTCAGCAAAAAGAGCATGGTGGACTCCACGTGACACCCTCTTAGAAAGAAGAGCCAAAAAAGAAACAGACAGGTTAGTCTTTGTCTCCACGTTTTGTCCCAACTCTAATGCTTTGAAAAAAGTAGTAAAACAAAACTGGCATCTGTTACGGAATTTGGATCAAACTTTCAAAAAGGAACCACTTTTCGCCTTTAAAAAGAATCACAGTGTTGCCAACCAATTGATCAGAGCTGCTTTACCCAAAAAGACAAATCCAGATTTACGGACTATGCTAAACTTACCACCGATCCGGGGTCACCACAAATGTGGGACATGCACATGCTGTGACACCACGATAGAAGGAACAGCCTTCACATACAACCAAATTAGTTGGAAACATGACAAATTTTCCAACTCCAAATCACGCTACGTGGTGTACGGAATTATATGCCCCTGCAATCTGGCATATATTGGAAAAACGAACCAAGAAGTTCGCCTCCGAATACAGCAACATAAATCAAGGATTCGTAATAATGTGGCAACTGCACCTTTAGTGAATCATTGGCAGGAAAAACAACACAAAGATACAGATTTAAATTGGACAGTCATTGCAAAGGTTGAAAATGATGCCAGAGGTGGTGACTTGGACGCAAAATTAACAAAAATGGAAGCGCTGTTAATTGTCAAATTTAATACAGCTTTTTCCAGACTGAATGAGATGTCAGAAATGTTCAAACTTTGAACTCACAACAAAATACACGACAAAAGTCTCCAATTTCAGCATGTTCATCAACAACAATCACACTGACGCCTACATCTACTGTAAATGCGAGCAAATCAATCAATACTACACAGTATCTGTAACCATGGACATATCGACTTGGGCCAGAGAATGAGGACATCGAGTTAAGGTGTCACGACCTCACGTGACATCGGGCAAACATGGACTACAACTCCCACAATCCCCATACACCAATGGGTTGAAATTTATCAAGTTACAACACACATATAAGGATTTTAGAACAAGGTCCACAATCTCATGATGTTTTAAGCAAGCCCACGTGTCATATTTCATAATATAAACATTCCAGTCGGAGTGCATGCAATCGAGCTTGTAACGATGCGCGATACAAATAAGCATTATAGCATGAGAGCCTTCCTAAATATAAGAGGATTGATGTCCACATCTCAATTGCACTTATATCTTCATTTTGTGAGCCAAGCCCATTCATTGCAATATAAAAATAAAGAAAGCAGCACATTGACTACGTTTCCCAGGACCCTACGCGGACCAGGAAGTAGCGCACAGTGAGGACGCCGAAGCTGGAACCGCTTTGCATTGCCAAGATCGAATGGAGGTAAGATCCGCAAAACCTCATACACATACCGGCTAACGGACAGACCCTTAATCCAGGCCCCACACACTAATTCGGATCATTATTCCTTTTAGCGCGGGCCACAACCTCGGATGCATTGATTGATCCTTTGGTGTAAGGTTGAACCCAGACCCGCCGACCATACAGTCCCCACGCTCCGCCGCCGGGAGCACTTGCTGCACCCCCTGGCTTCACAGATTCATTTCCCTCGACAGGCAATTATCGCATACCATTGCAGGATTCAGTCTTCCACACCATGTAAGTTTGACTGAGAGATGTATGCTGGCATGATGACTCAATGACATACGCTGTAGTAACTTTAGGAATCTTGTGTGTTTCTTCTTTTTTGTGATAGATGTTTGACAACCCGGACATACCTTTACGTCTTTTGGTTTCTACTTAAAGTGAGAGGTAAGAAGCAGTGGCTAGCAGTAGAAAAAGGCAGTTTAGCTGTAGAGTTTGGGAGCAAACCATTAAGTGTCTGTTTCCTTTTTTCTCTTTCACGGACCTCGTCCTGATGAGAACTCTGTTACTAATTTGAGTTCGAAACGCGTAGACTCTATAAGCCTAAAAAGATTATCTAAAACTGTGAAAAAACATCAAACAGTTCTTGAAAATACAAATGTTCTTGGGCTTCATTGTAATCCAATTGATTACATTATTGAAATAATTCATATTGTTTCTTGTAAGATGTGTCTGTATATAATGTGTATATAGTGTGGTATGAAAGTTGTATGATTGAAGGTGTGTGATCTGTTTTTGTCTAACTTTTTCCAATTTTCCCTTTTTGTAAAAAATATATATTTGAGTATATGCTATTTATTGTTCATGTTGTACATAAGGTCTTAAAAAATGAACTTGGTTAAAATCTTCCTTTAAAGTGAAAAAGACTAAATGAGTCTAATCAAAATAAAATAAAAAAACAACACTGTTTTGGTCAAAATAAACATTGGTTTCATCTCTAATCTTTAGCCAAGAGAAGGCAGGTAATTGATTGGCAGCACGTGCATTTTCTGTTGTTCATTATTAGCTTGTGGCAAGCTGTGCTGTTGGGAGCCCAAACCCAGTGGTTTTTGTTTAAGGCTGTAGTAGCAGACAGTTGTCTGTGTGGTCCCTCACCTCCCGAAATAGGAGACGAAGAAGTGGGATTTCTTTGTTGAATTTTTGTCGTTGCTTCACTACCAAGCAGATAATCCTGTCTGGTATTGGTGGTAGCCTATGTGGTAGAGTGACATTGTGTGTAGTTATTGATTGTGAGTATGAGTGAAAATGAAACTTTTGCGTACACTGAAGAACACATAAAGAATCTGCTTGCTGCCCCACCTCTATTCGCTTCTGCTTCTTTAAGCGTCTCAGCCCAAAACCAGAATGAAATAGACAAATTAACATGCCTAGAGAAAAAACAAATTCGCACTGACCTGCATGGCCATTTTTTGCTCCAACACCTGAGAGGGGGAACGATTCCTGGAGGACTACAAATTAAAAACATCCCTGTAATTTTTACAGAAGACCCTATATACAAAAAGGGATATAGTTACATCGAAACGAAATGTAGTCGCGATCTAATGGTTTTAACAATCGAAACAGCCCAAAGACTTTCTAAAACACAACTGGAAGAAATTGAGGCATTAGAAACAGCGATTTCTACAAACCAACTAATTACAGATTCAAAATCACTGTTAGAGAAAGTCCAAAAAGATATTGGTGAGTTTAAGGACTATACAATAAACCAAAAGACAGTACAATTTTGAGAAAGACAAAAAAAACTTTAACTTGGAAAAAGTATATCCGTATCTCCAATCAGACTTTTATACCAAACCTGATTCTCGGAAACACCTACAAGAATACCAGGGTAGGTCTTTCAATAAATTTATAACTTTTTCCGATACATCGTCATCCGGAAGTAGGAGCGAAGGTGACAATCCTGCACCAAGGAGAAACAACAACAGAAGAGAAGGATTCCAACAAAATCAAGGATTCCAACAGCAGCAACAGGAAACTTTTTTAGGCAGGGGCCAAACCAAACCACGTGGAAATACTCGCTTTGCCCCCCAACCATGGGAGATGTCAACAAGACGACACAATTACAAAAATTAGCCTCGTCACCAAAATTCAACCTGTCAAATAAAATCTTGACAACTGAAGAAGAGAGGATCTTAACAAAAGGATTAACATTCGTCCCAACAAAACATACAGACTTCGTGAAACTCAAGACAGAGGTCATTGAGTTCTGTAGAAAGATAAGACTTAAAACATTCTTCAGAGAGAAGACTTACCAACCAATGCTCGAAATAACAGGACTACGTAACAAATCATCCTTTTGCCCACCAACAAACAAAATACCGAAGAAAGTGCTAACTTTTGAACGGATTATATTATCAGCAGTCATGGAAATGGAAAAAAAGAAAAAACACATCAAATTTAACTTATCAAAAGAAGAGGCACAGGCTTTAAACAACTTAAAAATGGATACCTCGGTCATCATAAAGCAGGCCGATAAAGGTGGATCTATTGTGATTTGGGACAAAGAAATGTATGTGAAAGAAGTTAAAAGACAACGAAACGAAGACACATGTTATCGGAAAATCAATAAAGATCCAACTCTGGAATTGAAAAATGAATTACACAAAATCATTGATGACGGCTTTGAACAAGGTTTTCTAGGCAAAAAAGCGTACGAGTACTTAAAAATAAAACATCCCAGGACACCCTTATTTTACGTATTGCCTAAAATACATAAAAATGAAAAAACACCCCCAGGACGCCCAATAGTGTCCGGTTGTCAATCCCTATTGGAACCAATCTCCAAGATTGTAGATTTCTTTCTCAAACCATTTCTATCTATCCTATATACAAGACACCACGGACTTTATTAACAAGCTCAAGACAATAAAATTTGAAAAAACTTCTCAGTTAATGGTTACAATGGACATAACCTCACGTTACACTCAGATCCCACAAGAGGAAGGTATTTATGTCCTTGAAGCATTTCTGGAAGAAAGTCCAAGACCACACCCAATACCAACCGAATTCATTTTAAAACTAGCAGAATTCGCGTTGAAAAATAATTATTTCAACTTTGATGGGGAATTTTATTTCCAAGTTGGTGGTGTGGCGATGGGATGCCCATTTGCCCCTGAATTAGCTGTATTGTTCATGGCAAAATATGAGGAGGCATTTGTCTACAAGAATAACCCCTATGCACAATGGATATCCCATTGGTATCGTTATATAGACGATATTTTTTTCATCTGGTCTGGGCCAAAAGATGAACTCCTAAGATTCCATGATTGGATCAACAACAGGGTACCAACAATTAAATTCAGCATGGAATATGCGGCCGATAAAATGCCGTTTCTCGATGTGGAAGTGTACCCGAGTGAAGGTGAGCTAATAACAACACTCCATAAAAAATCAACTGACCGAAATAAGGCTCTTCACTTTCTAGAGTAATCACTCTCGGAGTTTAAAAGACAACCTCCAGTATGGGCAATATCTGCCGATAAGGCGAAATTGCCAATGTAAGGAAGAATACTGGAAACACGCAGATAACCTTACAGCTAATTTACTTCAACGTGGTAACCCAAAAAAACTTTTAAAGAAGTCAGCAAAAAGAGCATGGTGGACTCCACGTGACATCCTCTTAGAAAGAAGAGCCAAAAAAGAAACAGACAGGTTAGTCTTTGTCTCCACGTTTTGTCCCAACTCTAATGCTTTGAAAAAAGTAGTAAAATAAAACTGGCATCTGTTACGGAATTTGTATCAAACTTTCAAAAAGGAACCACTTTTCGCCTTTAAAAAGAATCACAGTGTTGCCAACCAATTGATCAGAGCTGCTTTACCCAAAAAGACAAATCCAGATTTACGGACTATGCTAAACTTACCACCGATCCGGGGTCACCACAAATGTGGGACATGCACATGCTGTGACACCACGATAGAAGGAACAGTCTTCACATACAACCAAATTAGTTGGAAACATGACAAATTTTCCAACTGCAAATCACGCTACGTGGTGTACCGAATTATATGCCCCTGCAACCGGACATATATTGGAAAAACTAACCAAGAAGTTCGCCTCCGAATACAGCAACATAAATCAAGGATTCGTAATAATGTGGCAACTGCACCTTTAGTGAATCATTGGCAGGAAAAACAACACAAAGATACAGATTTAAATTGGACTGTCATTGCAAAGGTTGAAAATGATGCCAGAGGTGGTGACTTGGACGCAAAATTAACAAAAATGAAAGCGCTGTTAATTGTCAAATTTAATACAGCTTTTTCCGGACTGAATGAGATGTCAGAAATGTTCAAACTTTGAACTCACAACAAAATACATGACAAAAGTCCCCAATTTCAGCATGTTCATCAACAACAATCACACTGACGCCTACATCTACTGTAAATGCGAGCAAATCAATCAATACTACACAGTATCTGCAACCATGGACATATCGACTTGGGCCAGAGAATGAGGACATCGAGTTAAGGTGTCACGACCTCACGTGACATCGGGCAAACGTGGACTACAACTCCCACAATCCCCATACACCAATGGGTTGAAATTTATCAAGTTACAAAACACATATAAGGATTTTAGAACAAGGTCCACAATCTCATGATGTTTTAAGCAAGCGCACGTGTCATATTTCATAATATAAACATTCCAGTCAGAGCTCATGCAATCGAGCTTGTAACGATTGCGCGATACAAATAAGCATTATAGCATGAGAGCCTTCCCAAATATAAGAGGATTGATGTCCACATCTCAATTGCACTTATATCTTCATTTTGTGAGCCAAGCCCATTTATTGCAATATAAAAATTAAGAAAGCAGCACATTCACTACGTTTCCCAGGAACCTACGCGGACCAGGAAGCAGCGCACAGCGAGGACGCCGAAGCTGGAACCGCTCCACATTGGCAAGATCGAATGGAGGTAAGATCCGCAAAACCTCATACACATACCGGCTAACGGACAGACCCTTAATCCAGGCCCCACACACTAATTCGGATCATTATTCCTTTTAGCGAGGGTCACAACCTCGGATGCATTGATTGATCCTTTGGTGTAAGGTTGAACCCAGACCCGCCGACCATGCAGTCCGACCCACGCTCCGCCGCCGGGAGCACTTGCCGCACCCCCTGGCTTCACAGATTCATTTCCCTCGACAGGCAATTATCGCATACCATTGCAGGATTCAGTCTTCCACACCATGTAAGTTTGACTGAGAGATGTATGCTGGCATGATGACTCAATGAGATACGTTGTAGTAACTTTAGGAATCTTGTGTGTTTCTTCTTTTTTGTGATAGATGTTTGACAACCCGGACATACCTTTACGTCTTTTGGTTTCTACTTAAACTGAGAGGTAAGAAGCAGTGGCTAGCAGTAGAAAAAGGCAGTTTAGCTGTAGAGTTTCAGAGCAAACCATTAAGTGTCTGTTTCCTTTTTTCTCTTTCACAGACCTCGTCCTGATGAGAACTCTGTTACTAATTTGAGTTCGAAACGCGTAGACTCTATAAGCCTAAAAAGATTATCTAAAACTGTGAAAAAACATCAAACAGTTCTTGAAAATACAAATGTTCTTGGGCTTCATTGTAATCCAATTGATTACATTATTGAAATAATTCATATTGTTTCTTGTAAGATGTGTCTGTATATAATGTGTATATAGTGTGGTATGACAGTTGTATGATTGAAGGTGTGTGATCTGTTTTTGTCTAACTTTTTCCAATTTTCCTTTTTTGTAAAAAATATATATTTGAGAATATGCTATTTGTTGTTCATGTTGTACATAAGGTCTTAAAAAATGAACTTGGTTAAAGTCTTCCTTTAAAGTGAAAAAGACTAAATGAGTCTAATCAAAATAAAATAAATAAACAACACTGTTTTGGTCAAAATAAACATTGGTTTCATCTCTAATGTTTAGCCAAGAGAAGGGATGTAGTAAGGGAAGCATTTGTTGAATAGTTTTTCTAAGACTTTTGCTGGATTTGGTTTGAAGGAGATGGATCTGTAGTTGGAAAGCGTAACTGGCTCAGCGGATGGTTCCTTGAGCAGGGTAATGACAGTGGCATGTTTCCAGGTGTCGAGGAATGGGCTGAGTCGATGAGGGCCTTGAGGACAGGTGTTAGTGCTTCACTGATCAGTAGGAGCCCTTTGGTGAAGGTGTGCTTAAGGCAAGGGTCAGATTGGGCCTTGAGTGCATGTTCTTCATGAAAGCAGCAGTTTTGACAGGGGTGATGGCAGACCACTAGGTCAGGGATTGGCCATAGGGGGAAGCTGAGTTGCAATGTGATGAGGTCAAACTTGCTTATTTAGAGGTGACTCACAAATAGATCCTAACGGGGCTATTCACAAATGTATATTACACTTGTGAGTAAATCTACAAGTGTATTTCACTCTTACACTTTTGAATAACTTTACTACTTTTGGCGAGTCACAAAATTCCACTGTAGAATTACTCTAAAGTATAAACTTCACCTCTCCACCCTGTGAACAACAGTGTGGAGCCATATTTACAATTGTAAGTTACTACTAAAAAAGAAAAAGCACCATTAAGGTCAGCACAATACTTGGTCAACCACTGGTACTGCATCGCCCTCCCACAGAAATAATTGAGTTAGGAACTTAAAAGTTCCCCTGATGATACCGATCTCTGCTCTGACTGTTTTACTACAGTATTCAAAACAATTATTAAAAATGTTATAATAAATATTAATGTCAAATAATTTGATAGATATTTATTTTAAATGTAGAATCAAATAAAAAAAGTTACAGAATGAACAACTTAATTTTGAACTAAATATTTAATTCATGTAAATATAATAGATTAAATTACAGTTATTTTGATGAGGTTTACAACAAAAAATTACTTTTCAATAAACACTAGAACAATATAAATGTTCTCTTCTGCATGATAAACAGTATGTAGTATATAACACAAGGATATTTGCACCAGTTTTAGATTTCTTTTATATTGCCCCAATGTGTAAACTGTATGGTTCGCAATTGGGCATGCCACCTTTAACTTTCTTTGTTTCCATCACCAAACTGGAAAGCTGCCTGCTAGAGGTACACAAATATCCACAAGCTTACGACTGTGACAGTTCTCCTACAATTTCAGCTAGCTGAATCTAGGAACGCCCACACACCTGTCCATTGCTATCTATTTGTAGATCTAGTGGCTCTCAATTACTGGCAGAATCACCATATTCGGAAATGCAATATATGCACTAATTCTTCACCAATCCATATTTCCATTTATAAGAATCGCTAATTCATATGCAGAAATTAGTAATTCTCTGCACAATGAGCACAATGATTTATGAATCAACTGATTGTGGTGTAGTGCTGCATATGCATACTAAAACAGAAATCACACTAATTCTAATTATATAGAATTTGGTATTTGTTTTAAAAATATTTCTCAAAACATTCCCCTGATGCATCTTGTTGATTCTTGTAATTTACATGGTAATTGATGTACAGCTATATTTTTAGGTCCAGCTTGACAGCTCAGCTGTCACCAGATCCTATGTAATCACTGACAATTAACTTTAAGTAGGGATACGGAGATAAGGTTTTTGATGTGGCTCACTTTGGTTCCCTTGAACACAGCATTTGATTGGGAGGTTGTGTGCCTCTCCTGAAAGAGTGCTTGTATTTCAATCCTATTGGATTGCAATGTTTCCCTCACTTAATATTGTCACATTGTTCCTATGAAATGATGCAGAGCTTGAGCTAATATGGTTGCAGAGATTAAAGGTGATGAGGTGCTAGCAAAGTGGATGAACCGATGAAACTTTATGGTTTTTTTACATCTTGCAATTACCATCCTGTCCAGGTGGTGGCGGTGAACAATCAATGTCTTTGCTGTGCATAGCCTGGTAGAGTAGATAAAGACCACTTCAATGACTGGGCTTTGTAATGCAGTTGCGGTTAGAAAGGTTGGGTTGTGATACCGTCACCGACTGGAATTGACAAGGAGGCACAAAAGTTTCACTTACCTCTCCCAGTAGCCGTGGTGCCACTCTGCACAAAATAATATTTATAAAACGTGCCAAGTATCTTCTTTAGAGGGTCAAAGTTAGTAAGAAATACCAACAAAGGAGGAAAAAAAAAACCTCTGGCAATTTCTAAATCTGGACTGAAGATTTCTATGGCACTGAGAAAATCATTTGGCACTAAACTCCTCCGGGATAAAGCATGGAGAAAAAGGACTTTACCAGGAAAAGAATTCAGAAGGAAAATGGTCTGTTATAGGTAAATTCAGGAACGAAACAGAAGCAAGGTGCACGGTTTGTGATGGAACATCAGGCATAACAAATTTCAGGGAAACATCATCAGCTCATAAAACTTCATTTATATATGCTTCTAACAGGAACTGATACCATTTGAACAAGCTCTGTCACATATTGGATTGGCACGCTCTGACATCCTCCCATGAATAGACCACCATCTTCAAAATGGCTATTTTTAAGGTTTGTATCCAACCCTTTCCATGAGCTCATGTCATTGGTTCACACAATGAAGAAGAAGCTCAAGTTTGACATCCTTCATGCCTTATAGAATTCTTAAGTCCTGCTGCCGTTGTTTATGCTCAGTTCTCACAGAAAACAAAACTTTGCCCACCACAGGCATGGAAGGGCAGAACAACCTGTGCAGAGATGAAGCTCAGCAGAAGTCTGGGTGGCAGTTGACAATACACTGATGAAGAGTCTTGGAAATGCTGCTTCTCGTTCTAATCGTGGTGGACTGGTGCACCACTATGAACATGTGATCTTTGGACTTTACACACAAAGTCCATGACAGAGGGTTTCCATTATCCTGAAGTGACAAAGGTCACGTCCCTGGTAAAGAAATATGTTTGTCAGATGCAAGGTGCGCATGCCATCATGTGCTAGTTCATACCACCAGGTACTAACAGAGATGCCCCAGGTGGTAATGGAATCGAGATCAAGTGAGTGACAAAGGAAGGTAATTGGAGTCAGAGGGATCCATACATATATTGCCATTTCAGCTGCAGGATTCAAGGTGGAAAGTTGGGTGCGGGTGATTTATGTTTTCTTTTATAGTCCATGCCGAATACCAAATGGTGGGCTTTGGATTGGAGGTGCAGGGCTTCTGCAGCTCTTGAATTTTGGATGGTGTTTAACTAGCTCGTCACAGCACTGGGATTGTGCTAGGCTAGCAAGCGAGGCTTTGCTATCAGCCAAGAAGCCTGAAAAGGTCTGCCTTTGACACCAGCAGCTGTCTGCTTGGTGTGGCTTGTAAAGAAATGCCTCATGGTTGTCAGGTAGAAGTAGCTGTATGAAAAGAAACTCCCCCCACCCACTTCATCAAACCTTCAGATTAATTATGGTATGGATTTCTGTTTTCATATTCATCTGACATCTTACCACCTTTGAGACCTGGTACACCTGTCTAATCTGCCTCCTCCAATTTTGCCAAATCCGTGGCCCAGGCCAGTCTAGGGTGTAAGGTCAGGTCCCAACCTTGGGTTGGACCCACAGGCCCTTGAGCATGTGATACACCCCCTGAGCTTGAAATTTGATTGGCCTCAGCAGTTTCTGGTGATAAATGAAAAAGTACACACTTTTGCCCACATGTATCATTGAGAATTGCATTAGCAAACGGTGCGAATCGCAATTTTCTGCCAATTGCTAATGCAATTCTCAAATTTTGGATGCATCATGCTTTTCGCAATTTGGTTGCGATTTCTAAAATTGCGATTGCATGTAAGAAATCGCAATTTGAGATTTCTTAAATGCAATGCATGATTATTTTTAAATTGCGAATTCGCAATTTGGAAGGGGAAAATTAGCATGAAGTTGAACTTCATGCTAATTTACCGAAAACTTTCAAACATGCACTAGTTGCATATTTGAAAGTTTTAATTTACACACACACATGTCCTTGGGTCATGTGTGTGTGTAAATTGCACTTAAAGTTAAATTTCAGGGGTGCAGGGAGGGGTTCTTTGGTCCCCCCTGCACCCTTGAAATTGCATTCACATTTTGCGATTCGCAAAATGAAATTCGCAAAATGTGAATGCCTCCCCATTCATTCCTATGGGCCTTTTGGCCCATAGGAATCAATGGGAAGAGTTTCCTTGATTGCGATTCGCAAATTGTGAATCGCAATTAAGGAAAAATACCGAATCGCAATAAAAAATGCGAATTTTTCAGGCATTGCCGTTTGCGATTTCTAAATTGCGATTCCTTAATTTTCACAATTTAGGAATCGCAAACGGCAACAATGATGCATGTGGCCGGAAGTTCTTGCGATCGATGACCTACAGCTTTCTTTCTCTAATGCCCTGTTAAACCCTTAATTCTGCAGCCCTTGTACCTGGTATTGATGACAAGGTTCGGATAGACAAGGTCACACTTAAAGCTAGACCTCTGGGCCTTTCAATCCATGTTTAAATGATTATCGTGAGCCTCTGAAGTTCGGGCTAAATGTTCGAAAGGTTTTAATTTACTTCTCAACCTCGATCCTCTCAAACTCTGAGGATCATAGGCAGGGCTCCTGAAATTATGCGATTATACGGTTTACCTTCTCAGTATAATTATAGATTTGCTGCACTTGCCACATAAGCCATCAACTTCTGTATAACTGCAAGGTTTTAACAAAAAAATATGATTCTTGAACGAAAGCTAAATAAAACAGACTAACTTTTTGCTGCGCAGTTGTAAGCCCGTTTCTGTGCAGTCAGCTTTCTTTGCTGACGGCTGTATTTAGGTATGAACCTGATACTAGCTGACACTACCTGAAACCTTTGCCCACACAGTGTTACTATGTGTAAAAATGATACAATTGTGCTTAATTCTGCCACAAATTATGCAACATTATCTCATACAATGTGTCCTTTCTTGCTTTATAATTTAGTCAACCTTTTTACACAATTTCGTCCTCCCTTGCTGCATAATGCATAGTGTCTCTGGTTACAGGCGATGTAAAGAAAGCATTGCAAGCAGGTGTAACCAACAGCGACAAACAACTTTTATGTGCAAAAGCTCTTTTGCATGCTACATTTATACGAATTAAGCTCTGAAATCCCACTTCTAGGATTCCACGTAAAGGCAGACCTACTAAACTAGCATGGTCAGGCTTTGTGCGAAATCATAGCAGCAAATGAAACCCACTGCAAACAATGGGAAGCAGAATGTAGCGTGATCGGTGATGCTCCCTACACCTAAATATCATTTGCGTTTGAAATGGCTGGGTGTCATCACGTGGTCCATTTGTACTTGATGGTGTCCTTTGAGTAGGAATTTCATGCTAGACACAGTTGTCACCTTTGTGCCTGCAATGCTTACTTAGCACCCTTGGACGAACATAGTGGATATTATTACATTTTTTACAGTTACCACAATGTAGCGCTGCACATTTTCACGCAGTGCTGTGCAGTCTATCTTTTATTAAATGTGGGCCTAAGAGGATGGATTGATTTGGATAATCAGTTTTGTTTGGTTTGTTTCACAACAATTACAAACAAGAGAGCTTTTATTAAGATTTAGTAAATAATGTACGCCCATTACACCAGGCATTACTCAATTGCCCAATGTTCCAAGTGCCACCAAAAATGTATTTTGGACAGCAGGGCGTGGGGGAGGAGTTCCGATGTTTAGTTTCTTGACTTTAACCTTTGTCTGCTAGCCAGGGAGTTAAAACACAATAGGCACACATTAACACTTTCAAGTTTACTGCCTAGAAAGCTTTGTGTTATAAATACGGGTGGGCTTTTCTTTCTATTTTTTTGGTTTAATTTTCAGTTATGAGGGCTGGGTGCACTTACTGTGCAAGTATAAGTGAGAAACAGTAGCCACTGAATACTGTGATGGTGGCTTGCTGTTTAATCAAACTTCATACACAATGAACTGTGATTTCCCTTTCTGGCCAATGACAATGCAGGCTGGCATTAGAGATATGGGCTTTTCATTTAGTACCCACAGTTGCATCTTAAACTACTGGCATTTTTTGTCTACTTAAGGATGTACAGACAATTTTAGAATGTCTGTTTACTCTGCTCAGTACTAACATTAAAACATTGTTAAATATACAGCAAGCACTTATTTAAAGGTTAATTGCAGTTAAACAAAAGGAAGTATCTATGCCCTTGGTGTGTATGTTATATGATGCTACAGGGAGGGTAGCCAAAAGGCAGCCTTTACTTGAGACCATTTGATGTTGATGTTGATGTTGATGTTAGTCCCTTTACTTGTCCAAGTTGTACCTGCCACCGAGTTTCTGAGTGTAATGAAATAATAAGGTAGAGAAGAGATTCCGGGATTCCCAAGTTTCTGAGTTTCTTCCAGAATGTTGGTCTTACCACTCTATCAAATGCGGTTGAAAAATCAACAAAGACCGCGTAAACGACCTGCAATTTCAGGACTGCGTATTTGTCGATGATAGTCTGAAGAACCGCTATGTTGTCCATTACTGAATGTTTCTGCCTAAACCCAGCAAGATTTAGAGGGATCACTGCAGAAGTAAAAGCCCAATCTTTTAGATGGTCCTGGACGCTTGATGCAAAGATCTTTCCTATTGCGTCCAACAGAGCAATCTGTCGGTAGTTGCCTGGATGCAGCCGAGATCCGTTTTGAAATTACATACAAATTAATTTATTTAATGCAGTCACTTTTATGTCTGGGATCTTTCTTGTTTGAAATGTGGCTCTGTTACTCTGAAGTTTTACATTCGCCTGTAGAGCTTGCATTATTTTAATGAGGACTATTTCAAAATTTGCTATTGGGTCAAAGGAATGAGTAAGTTGTAATACTTTTGCCTTGTCGATTGCTTAATTGATTTTATTAAAAGCAGTGGATGCCACCCATTCAACCGCCATCTCATCCCCCACCCTGACAACAATGCCATTAGTGAATCCAGCCAAGTACAGGGGATTGTTTTGTAGAGCACACATACTGAAGTCCTGTATTTCAAACTCTTCTTATATGTGATAATGAAGAAAAAGGAAGGAAATTGAAATAAACAATTGCCCTGGGTCATACAATTTGGTCAAATGGAGAAGCCGGGATTCATTCCAGGTGTTCTGGTTTCATATTCCGCAATTGAGTTCAACTAGTAGATATACATGCTTCACTTCCACTACACCCATTTTACACCCCCCTCCCCTGCTGGCATCAATGCGGCCCTCGGTCACAGCGAAGATCAAACTTTGTGGCCTCAGGGAAAATGTTTGTGAGTACCCATGGTCTAGGGCAGAGGTCTTCAAACTTTTTGATGCCGAGACCCCCTTGTAAAACCTTTTTAGGCGTAAGGACCTCCTTCCGACAAAAGTTTCTAGAAACTGGTACTCCTCATCATCAACTTTTGACAACCATAAATGCGCCTGTTAGACCTCATCACATCCCTCCATCATTCATCCACCCACACTTTCACACATCCATCCATCCACACTTCCATTCTTCCATCCATACATCCATCCATCCACCCTTTCACCCTTCATTCATCCCCCACCTTTTCACACATCCATCCATGCATCATTCATCCATGCAACCTTTTATCCATCCATACATCCATCCACCCTTTCATCCTCCCATCCATACATCCTTCATCCATCCACCCTTTCATCCTCCCATCCATACATACATCCTTCATCCATCCACCCTTTCATCCTCCCATCCATACATACATCCTTCATCCATCCACCCTTTCATCCTTCCATCCATACATCCATCATTCATCCATCCACCCTTTCATCCATCCATTCACCCATCATTCATCCACCCATCTTTTTACACATCCATCCATCCATCATTCATCCATCCACCCTTTCATCCATCCATCCGTCCACCCTTTCATTCTTCCATCCATACATCTATCCTAACCAATCTATCCTTCATCCATTCACCCTTTCATCCTTCCATCCCTACATCCATCATTCATCCATCCACCCTTTCATTCATCCATCCACTCATCATTCATCCACCCACCTTTTCACACATCCATCTATCCATCCTTCAGCCTTACATCCATCCATCCACCTTTTCTGTGCCTCTCTCATGGGGGGGTTCAGTATCTCTCTACGTCGTCTTCCTTCTTTCCCGCTCATGGGAGGGCATCTCTGTGCCTCCCTGCTGGGGGCGGGGGACGTGTCACGGGATCCACAGCTCCAGGTGCGCAACATCCATTGAACTCAAAGGGCTACACTACAGCCACTTCCCCAGCCCCCCCTCCCCCCCCAGCTCCCCCCTGCTCCCCCCAGCTCGTGTATGTGAGCCCGGCTGAAACAGCTTCAGGGACACACACAAAGTCACACCCAAGTACTTGACAGGTCTTTAAAAGACCTTTTACTTGTTAATGAGGCGTTGATGTTTTTCACACCTTGGTGTGAATTAGGCCTCCGCCGTGAGCACCCTCAGCCCAATGCCAGGAACTGCACTCTGCAGAATCTGTCTGCGACCCCCTTCCCAGGACTCTACGACCCCCCTGGGGGTCGCGCCCCACAGATTGAAGACCGCTGGTCTAGGGCATGCCCAGAGATAGGGAACTGCTGGCATTGCTTTGCACCTCTATGGTAGCACAAATCCTGAAACAGTGATTCCAGTCTATGATTAGTTGATTGATATATATATATCAATAAATCAATCATAGACTGGCCTCACCCTTTCATGATCTAATAATAATCCAACAGAGGACTGTACAGAGCACTCACAGGGTTTAAGTAAAACATTTTGTAAGCTTGTAAATGCGTTTTGGTTTACGCCTTTTTCAATACCTGCTTTCACATCTGCATCATCTGGGTGGAATTAGGTATTTTACATTACATTATGAACTCCTATCGGGGGAAATGAACACAGCACATAGGCAGGGACTGTTGCTATCCTTGTTTGAATACATTTCCTGCAGTGGCAATTTTATAGTGATGAATGTCCATGATTTCAAACGGTTGTACCCCTGTTCTCTACTCAATTGCCATTAATTCTATTTTTATCGATAATTCATTAGTTTGAAGTTTGGCGAAGGACCAGGTAGGTACAATTGCAATATCCTCACATTGATGGCCACATTTGATCAGTCCTCACCACATTGTCACTCACATTAAGTTGCCACTAAACTTCATGTGAAGCCACAGTAAATCCACATGAAGCGCTGTATTTGATCAATGTTCCCCTCGCAATAGCCGCAATAATATATCTTTTAGCCACACATCCGAAGGGGTCGTTGATCTCGCCGTGCACTCTACAGATTGAGAACTGCTGATACATATCAATGGAACATGTGCTTACTTTACTTTGATGTGGCGGTTCTGGCCATGGCATGTTTCCGAATTTCCCAAATAAATCCACCAATATGGCCAAACTCAATATATATGGATCAGCACTTAGATGCAGACTGGGGGCCTGGGCACGTTCCCCACCAGGCTGTGTAACGCATCCTGGTGGGGAACATGCAAAGTGTGCATAGCTGTTTGGCTGGCCCGAGACAGCAGGTCAAGCAGTCATGCACACTTGGAGTGTGCAAACTACTCTTCCCCTTGGGCCTCGAGCCTGGCCCGGCCCTAACCCAGACCCGAATCTGTGAAAATAAAATTATAAAACTATGTTCTTATCATTTTATTTTTCCTGGTCAAAGAGCAGTGGGGTGATGCTCCTACGCCTTAGCAGAGGAGCCTCCCCTGGTCACACACTATCTTTGTGGGGACCTAAGCAACATTGTAATGACACCCAGCTATGTGGTGTCTTAAACAACATTACATACACACTATCTCTGTAGGGATTTGAAATATAGCGTAATCACACTATTTCTGTGGGGACTTGAACAACATTGTATGCACGCTATCCCTGTGCGGTGAACTCCGCTCACTGAGTTTTCTGCACTCCGCATTACGCAGAGTTCACAAAGTTCCCAAAAACTCCACTTTGCACTGCGGAGCGGAGTTGTTTTCTTCGCTCGCATTCACCAATGTCAAGTTGGCAAGCTCGAGCGAGGAAAATCCACCTCCTGACAAAATGTTTCCTCGTTTGCGATTGTCAACATCAAGTTGGCGAGCGTGAGTGTGGAAAATAAACCTCCCGGTGAGATTTCTCAATGCAGGGGGTCAGGTTTCTCATTGTGAGTGGTCGTGTATGCTCGCGACCGCTCACATTGAGAAACTGCCCATTCTTGTTGAGGAAGCTGCCGCTCGAGAAAAAATCTACTTGAGCTGCAGAAAAGGTAAGCTTGTGCTGTGCATGGTGTCATTTACAATGATTGCACAGTGCGAACAAGCATCTGGCACTGTGCAATCACCGCAAACAGCATTTTTCTACCACACTCCGCCACTTGCGGAGCTCCGCGTATAGCGGCAGAGTTTCGCGTAGCACAACTACGCGAACTCCGCCCAGGGTTAAAGCACGCACTATCTATGCAGTTTCTAAACAACACTGTAATAACACTCTATCTCGGAGGGAACTTCAAGATCCTTATAATTGAACACCATCTCTGTAGGCACGTGGACATTGCTAGCACACACTATCTATGTGCTGTGAGTACTAAGCCACTACTATCAACACAAACATTACATCAACATTACATGTTCTTCCTAGGGAGGAGATATGATGTGATGGCTATGTGCCTGTCAATATCCTGAGCCAATATAAACATAATTCTGGTTTTCCTACATAACCACATTGTGTGATTCTGAGCAAATCACTTAATTTCCTTATGTGTTAATCATTTTTATCCCTACAAAGTTGTAGCACACTATTCACTATATATGTGGGGACTTGTACATTACTTTGATCATACACTATCATTGTGCAGGAATTGAACATCCCGGTAACCACACACCATCTCTGTGGGAACTTGAACATCACTATAATCACACACCATCCTTGTGGGTACTTGAACATCTTCATCTTCACATGCTACCTCTTGTGGGACTTTCAATCTTTATTGTAGAGAGCTTCTCTGAAGCAACTATGATACTACTGTCACCACATTCCACCATTGTGGGCATCATCACACACCAACTTTAGGCAGACATTAACATTACATGCTATTTCGAGGGAGATGTCTAATAGCTACTTTGACGTAAAGGAAAGTAACTAATCACACTGTGTTCCACTTAACCACATTCCGTCATTACTTAATTTAACTTCTCCATGTGTTAGGCCCTTATCTCCTAAGACTTTGAGTACTAAGCACAGGGTTACAATTTACATTTCCCTTCTGTAACCCTGCTATATGATATTTTCTGACACATTGTTAAAATAATCCATGTATTGTGTGCCTCTAGGACTGATTTCTGATGTTATTTGTGTTCATTGCTGATTAATCAAACATTTAGCCAAGTGCACATGACTGTAATCAACCACAAATGATAAATATTGAATATTGAATAAGTCCACACAAGGATGGTAACACATGTTCAAGTCCCCACAAGTATGGTTCTTTCCCGTAATTAAATAACATATTTACAAATTTGAAGCAGAATCCTGTATTATGATTTTTTAATTATCATTCTTTTCTGTTATTGGTGTTGTATTAAAACATTGGAAAGGATAGTCTCCATAAAGCAGGTGCCCACACATAGCCCCCACAAGTATGGTAACACATGTATATATATGTGTGGTGTTTATGTCGGTGTGTTGTGAAATTGAGAGTCAGTGACAGTGAATGAGTGTGATTGTGTGCCACACATGCGAGTCTGCCATTGGCCCTGGCACACTGAAGGTGGTTCTTTGATGATAGAGGCACTCATAACAAAATACTAATGCTGAAGTACTAAAGGCAATTCTTAACTTGACAGGGCAACTGTGGCAAAATACTGGCACTGGCATACTTGAGATAATTCTTAACATAATGGGCACCCATGTTAAAATACTAGTGCTGTCACTTTTGAGGAACTTTTTGGCTTGGGGAGACATGTGAGAAAAAGCTGATGCTAGTATATTGAAGATACTTCTTCACACGAGGCAGGACAACTATGGCCTATGGAAGGGCCTGGGGATATTGCCCTGATGTACTAGAGGACATTTTGGACATCAGGGTCTATGGAGAGCATTGGTATCAAAAGGCTGGCTTTAGCACAATGAAGATAATGCTTGACGTAAAGGGCATCCAGAGCATATTTTGGAAACAAGTGGAGTCAACTCTGGGGGGGAGGGGGAAATCTGGTTTCAATGGCTTACCACACCATGATGGGGAGTGAATATTTAAATAAGGCCCTTTCAGAGATATGGCTTTTTAACAAATTTATGTAAAAATTGTACTTTAAAAAGTGCCATTTGACCCCTTTTGTATACAACCGCCACCCCAACACCTCCACAAGAAGCAGTCTTGCTCATTCAATTCACTTGCTCACTACAATTCACGGCAAGTATTGGTCCTCAGCTTTTCCAAAGATCATGCCATCTTCCTAATATTGTTTGCATCTGCAACAGACATTTGTCTATGTTGTGTTATGTTAATGATGCAGATATTATGGAACTTCAGTGATGTCAATTATAGTGATGTCATCATGGTTAAAGTCATGTGACATCATGATGTCAATAATGTCAAAGAGTGTATGATGTCACTTTTGCTACCCTTGGCATTATGGTGAATAAACGTTCATCTGTGACTGTCAAATATTTGCATTTGCATTATGTATCTAAATGTCTTCTTTATAACAATTTAAAAAAGCTCTTAAAACAATTTCAGAGATGTTTGACTAATAAATCCACCTATTTAACAACCACATACCAATGTCATTTCATGGGCCCAATATATATACTCATTTACTAACTTATATGGAAGCGCATTGATTTGCAGTGTTTACAGCTCTTTTATACCTAATAGCATGTTGTCTGCGCTATATAAAACCTCAAGTACATTCTGTAAATTGATTTTAAAACCTTATATTATTTGGGAGAAACGTTTTGAAAACAAATAAGCCCAACATTTCCCTTCGGTGGAAACAATCTGTACATCAGTAAAAATGCATTTAAGGGCATGCTTCACCTTCCTGTATGCTTTCTCGTTCTGGGTGATAGATTTCCAAAATATTTTTAAAGGGGATATTTGAGTGTTAAATCATGTAGCACTAGGGAGCACTTACATGGGTGTAGCTTCAGGGAGATGTTTGGGGAGTTACACCTCCCCCACTCCCCAATAAATGTATTTTCTGGAAAATAGTTGGGTACAGATGCTTTCAGTCGGGTATTGTGAGTTGTCAGTCGGACTTCAACAAGGAATTTTACATACATGCAGACAAAAACGTAGATCCACTCTTCCTTCTTTGGTTTGAAAGATCTCCGAATATTGGTTATCTTACAAAATATTGTATGCTCTCTCTTAGTACCCCTACCAATCTGCATTCCTCCCCCTTTCCAATGCCCCCTAAGCTCCTCTCATGCACCCTGCTTGTCTTATAATGTTTTATATATATTATATGCCAGCCAGATATTCAGAAAAGCTGAAGCTGACACCCCACAATCGTACTGACCAAGCTACGCCCGCTGGACACTTATTACTAGATATTCTTAGTGCTAGAAGCATCCACCTACTGCGGTGTTGTATTACCCATGTAAAGGCATTTCAAACTGACAACTTCAGTTTGCATTACTTCAGACAACCCTGCCTGGGTCACAGTTGTGTACTTTGCTGGTAATCTTGCATAGGATGATCACTAATGTAATCTTGTCTGATGTGGTCACTTTTACACCATTAATAACAATAATAGCTCGGGAGGATTTTCATTAAACACAAGTAGTCCTTTTAACATTTTTGAATTACCTCTAGGATTTATCACAGGGTCTTCATGTAATAATCCTCAACCATCCTGCTTAGGTTAATAAAATAGTATGGTCACTTCACTCAGTCAAGTTAAGCCAGAGGTTTGTTACCCAACTTTCACATGAACAGATGATGCTAAATTCCAAATGCCCTACCAAGCCTACCCTCTTCTACTAAATGATATCAAGAAAAACAAGATAGAGAACTCTAAAGGGGAAAGGGGATGGGGATCAAGAAGAAACAGCCTCTGCTTTCCTGCAGGGTTCCTCTGGCACCTCATCAATGTAATACTTCCTTAACGTCTTGGATTGAGGAGGAAATTGCTGAAGAACTATAACAAATGTTAAAACACAAAAGTAACATGCAGTTGAATAATAATAGTTCTATTGCAAATTATACAATTACTTCTATTTGTAAGCCAATTAGCTCTAACATATCCCAAAAGACATTGGCTCTTACCTCTCTACTATGAGAGGATAATGCCATGGCTAATCCATAAATATTTAGGTATGATTGTATTAAAATATTTCTTCTGAAGGCTTTACTTCTTTTAGGCAAGTCTATGTTTCCTTTGAGGATTCTTGAGTTCAGTAATGTTCCGTAATGAGCAGTTGACACAGTAAGACAAAAAGAAAATTACAAATCATGACGCAATTTCAGTAAAGTTCTGAGAACATACAGCAAATAATAATTTCACTGGTGCACTAGTGAATATTCACTTTCAATATACAATTGCTGCATGAAAACAATGAACAATGCTGACATAAAATGGTGAAGTGAAATATTTCCTGAAGACACAGCTGAACAGAGTGTACTCTCTGTCAAGAGTTTTCTTTCAAAAGTCAGAAGTGAGGAATTACCAGCCATGATGTGAGGAGGCACAGACACTGGCATGGCAGAGAAGAGTTTCTGCTAAGTATTTTTGTTCCAAAGTCTACAATGAGAAACTACCTGCCATGTTGTTAGGAGATGCTACTCTGCATGACGGCGACTGCCATGACTCAATGTTGCACCTCAGAGGATGTGCATGCGCGATGAAGGAACACAACCTGTCAACTTTTAGTGAAGTGCAATGTTTTCAGGCTTGAGTGCGTCTTTGGTGCCTCCTCACATCTTCCAGTATTGCAAGAAACTTTAGCAAGAAACAAATAGTACAGGGTAGTTAAAACATGGCGCCCATCTTGGAATTCAGTTTTGGTGCATTCTACTCCAACTGAAGACATTTGTGCCAGTAATTGATTGTCTTTTCTGCAAATTGTTCTTCCAACTATTTTTTGTTTTTAGTTTTATATAGCGCAAACTTGACCCAAAGGTATCAGAGGACTTTACATGTGCACCAGTTGTGTTACAGATGGACACGTTCATTTTGTTTGGCAAGGGGAATTTAAGTGATGTGCCCAGAATCACAGTATGTTGAGTGTCCCGGCCAAGGCTTGAACCCAGTTCCTATCTTCAGGGCTGACCACTCTCGCTGTTAGGCCACATCCTCTTCCCTCAAGTCATGTTAGATGTGTTAGAACTGTCTTTTCTCTGAGACCTGACGATGTGGGTTAAGTATTCACACTTCACACTGATCATTAATCATTGCCAGAATGTTTTTGAGACTACTTGATTAGATATGTTCCAGGAAGATGGAACAAGGTTGCAGACTTCCTTAGTAGATCTTCTGTATCCATGGAAGAGCATGTGTGGGGCGAGTGGGATGTGTATTGTGTGGCCTTAGTGGACAACATCAATCCTAGCACTATTTTGGAAGAGGAATGGAATGTGAAATATATATTGCTTTCGTCTGAAATGAAACTGTATGTATTCTAAGAAGACAATAATACCAATTTCCATGGATGAAAAAGGTTCTGGAGTTTATTCCATTATTTTCCTGGTAGGACATATTTCAGGTGATTTCTGTGGAGTCCTGGATCTAAAGAATCAACTCCTACGTTTGGACATCAAACTTTATAGTCAAGTCGAGTCAAGTCAAGAGATTTGTATAGCGCGCTACATACCCAGAGGGTCTCAAGGCGCTTGAAGAAGGGTGGGGAATTACTTGTCGAATATCCACGTTTTAAGTTGCTTTCTGAATGCTAGGTGGTTCTGAGTAAGGCGCAGGTGAGTGGGAAGTGAGTTCCAGGTTTTAGCTGCCAGGTAGGAGAAGGATCTACCTCCCATGGTGGTTTTGTTGATGCGAGGTACAGTGGCCAGGGCTTGGTTGGAGGATCGTAGCTGGCGGGAGGGGGTGTAGAAGGACAGTCGTGTGTTGAGGCATTCGGGTCCAATTTCGTAAAGTGCTTTGTGTGCGTGGGTTAGGAGGCGGAAAGTAATCCTCTTATTGACGGGGAGCCAGTGGAGGTTTTTCAGGTGACCAGAGATGTGTTCTTTACGCGGGATGTCTAATATGAGCCTGGCTGAAGCGTTCTGGATGCGTTGGAGTTTTTTCTGGAGTTTTGCGGTGGTACCGGCGTATAGGGTGTTTCCGTAGTCCAGGCGGCTCGTGACCAGTGCGTGGGTGACCGTTTTCCTAGTTTCGGTGGGGATCCAGCGAAATGTTTTTTTGAGCATGCGAAGAATGTTGAAGCAGGATGAAGAAACGGCGTTGACTTGTCTGTTCATCGAGAGTGAGGAATCCAGGATGACGCCCAGGTTCCGTGCGTGGTCCGTCGGGATGGGTGCTCTTCCAAGGGCCTCTGGCCACCAAGAGTCATCCCAGGTGGAGGGGGAGGTGCCTAGGATGAGGACCTCTGTTTTGTCTGAAATGGACTGTTTAAAGAAATTACTCCCACGGTTCAACCAAGAAAATATGTAGCTTCCATAGACTTTCAATATGCTTATGTACATTATCCAGTGAATCAGCTGCATCAGAAATTTCTGAGATTTTCTGCAGCAGGTCACCACTTCCAATTTTCTGTTGTGCTCTTCATGCTCAAGGTAGCCCCGAGTAGTTACCCAAATGGTTCCTCTTCCAGTGGGCCTTTTGAATGGCATAGGCATTCTTCTGCACCCATATCCGGATGATTGGCTGATCCATTCTTCATCAACTGAACAGAATGTAACATTGCACAAGATGTCAAGGAAGACAGATAACTAATCAACTAGAAGAAATCCAAGTTGGATCCAGCAGAGAGTGAAGAGATCATTGGGGCCTGCTTTCAGTCAGATCTATGTATGCTAGTTCTTTCTGATCACAGACTACAGCGATCAGGCCTCATTTCTTAATTCTTCTGGGCCAGTAGGGTCTTTCATTCATCAAGGAGCCATGGCAGCTGGAGATATGGTCTTGGGACAATATAGTATTACAATTGTGATGCATACAACTGGTTTAAAATCATGTGTTTCGCGACTTTGACATAGAAGTGAGAGGAAAAATCATCAAGGATGAACTTGTTTGATGGTTAGACAATATTTATCTGGAAAGGAGTGTGCCAGTTTTACCACCTTTACAGATTATCTTAACCACAAATACTAGTAGAGCATGGCTTTAAAGACCTATGTATTAATTGATGGTCTCTTCAGGACCGGAGACAACTTTAAATTAGCAGGAATTAGAAGCAATTTGATTAGCACCTCAGGAGAAGACAGTCTTGATAAGGCTTGGATGACATCTCGTATCGAGTATAACATTGTGAGCCATTAGCCACTCTCTTTATTCTCTATCCAGCAGCTCCTATGCACGCCAGTTAATGAAAGATAGGTTTGAGCTGAGTACTCCTTACTGGTCTTTGAGATACTTATCTTCTGCTCATATGACTATTCTTAGGGTTCTAACCCAGTCACTTATGCTTAGTTTCACAGTAAAATACAGAGTTATCTAACCTGGTCTTTCTACACTGGTAAGTAGAGATTGCTTTTACCTCTGTTGCTACTTATCATTGTGTAGCAGCCATGGGCTCCTCATGCATGTCCATTTTCTTTCATTTTTTAGGCTAGCTTTTTGCGACACCCATATAAAATACTCATGTGAATCAATCAATCAGGGGTTTATATAGCGCGCTACTCACCAGTGAGGGTCTCAAGGCGCTGAAGTGGGGGCAGCTCCAGATCAGTTAAAGAGCCAGCTCTTGAAGTCCTTCCTGAACATGTGCAGGCAGCGTCTGATGTTCACCAGGAACTCCTTCCAGGTTTTGGCTGCAATGTGGAAAAAAGCTCTCCCGCCGGTTCTGTTTCTGCGGATACGAGGTACCGCTGCCAGGGCAGGGTCAGTGGAACGGAGCTTCCTCCTGGGTACGTGGAAGGATACTCTCTATTTGAGGTATTTGGGTCTGATGTTGTGGAGGGATTTGTAGGCGTGGGTGAGGAGTTTGAAGGTGACCCTCTTCTTGACAAAGAGCCAGTGGAGGCCTTGTAGGTGATGGGTCATGTGTCATGGCGCGCTGTCCCTAGGACGAGTCTGGCTGTGGCGTTCTGAATGGCCTGGAGTCTGTGCAAAAGAGTTTTGTTGATTCCGGCGTAGAGGGTGTTGCCGTAGTCCAGTCTGATAGTAATGAGTGGGTGGGTGACGGTCCTTCTGCATTTGGTGGGGATCCACTTGAAGGTCTTACGGAGGAAGCGAAGGCAGTTGAAGGTTGTGGAGGAGACAGTGTTGATCTGGCTGTTCATGGAGAGGGAGAAGTCAAGGATGATGCCGAGGCTACGAGCATGGTCTGTAGGGGTGGGTGGCCTCCCGAGGGCAGAGGGCCACCAGGTGTTGTCCCAGGCGGAGGTGCAGGGTCCGAGGATGAGGACCTCAGTCTTCTCTGAGTTGAGCTTCAGGCAACTGTCCTTCATCCAGGCTGCCACGTTCTTCATACCTTCCTGGAAACAGAGTCTGGTGTCTTCGGGATTCTTCGTGAAGTCTAACCAACCCACAAACCTCCTCAGAGGTTGGTCTTTCTTGCACTCACATGCTACAATGTTGTATACTTTTTTTTGCAAACACTTCTGACATTATTTTTATTTTTTCACCCAGGGTGTGGCCATAGTTCTTGTCCTGATAAAGACTTGGACTACTAAAAATCGTTATTTTACAGGTCAAAATATCTACACCATTTATGATTAAATGCCGCAGTGTTACATTTAAAAAAAATTGTGACTCTTTACAATACTATATGTGTCACTGGGAAATCATATGTTTTGATGGAATTCAGCCAAGTGCCTACATATTACTTTTAGTTAGCACCTATTCACTTTCCACAAGCACTGGGCGCTGAACCTTTTCTTTGTAGTTTGTGTCAATGTTGATTATGATTTACATAATTGTATTTAATATAGTATACAATTTGCACTTAGTGAAATACCTCACTCTACATCAGAGCCTCCTCCTCTCCTCTTAAATTCCTCAAGAAGCTAAAGACCTGGCTTCTCAAATAAAGATAAGACATTTTCTTCATAAGAAGCTGCTTTGAGTGAGATTAATTTGTTAGTGAGATCTGAAAGAGATAAGCCTTTGAAGGCTGCTCACTGTGGTATTTTACAGGGGTGGGTTTAAGAGATGAATCAGGCTTGGTATTGTTGATGTGCTGTTGCATTTTCTGTATTTTTCAATTAAGAGGTTGATGGCACTGTATATTCTTTTCATTCTGAGCACCTTTATCTCAAATGTATAAATGTTCAAGATGTTATTTACAATCATTTGATGTTCTGGTAATAAATTGCATTTGTTGCAGACATATGCAAGATACACAGTGAATACCTTATCGATTTTCTTTGTAATTATTACTTTTTAAGTTTGATTTTATTCAAGAAATAAAGAAGGGGAGGGGAGGGAGAAAAAGAGGGAAGTAGAAGCTAAAATGAGTACATAAATGAAATAAGCAATACAATAAAAAACTCTCATGAAAGGCAAATATAACAAGCATGAGGATTTCATGAACATATCATATATATATACAAATGAAAGTTACAATACAGTATAATGACACTTAAAATCATAGCAAAAGGGCAATAAGAAAATCATGGGGGTTTGCGTACCTCAACTGTACTAGAGTCCGGAGAGGCATGTTCTGGAGCAGAGGAAGAGAGATATGTTACCAAAGGAAGCCAGGTCAGGTCACGTTTAATTGCCAGGGAGATGGGGGACACGTAGTTGGTATCTAAGCGGTGGTGAAAGCAGACCGCATTCCACCAAGATTGGTAAGAAACATTTGCAGCTTGCTTCCAGTTAGAAGTAATGGTATGGAAAGCCACAACAATTAAAGGGTAATAGATAGTGACGGGGGGACTGAGGAAGTTCCGACGATAGGGAACCTAGAAAAACTTGTGAAGGGGAGAAGGGAACCTGAAACTTGAAAATCTTTTGTATTTGCTTCCAAATTAGCTGCCAGAACTTGGAAATGGGAGGACATTCAAACAACATGTGTTTGAGATCTGCAGAGGGACAGGAGCATGACCAACAGGTAGAGGGAGTGTCTGATGAAAAACAGGACAAAGTAAGTGGGGTAAATAAAATCCTATTATAAATGAAGTATAAAGTTTGGTTAGTATTAGCAGCTCTAGAGGTCTTATGAAGTTTAGTCCATACCTTATCCCAGAAAAGCACCAGCCACTCCTGAGAGACGTCCAATTCCCAAGCAGTCTCGATTTTAGATTTTGATCTTTGATTAGTGTGACGGAAAGAATTATAAAGAGCAGAGGCAGAGGGAGAGTCCTCCAATAATAAAGAGGTGGATTTGCGTTCCAAAGGAATATCATTAGAAGATGATAAGGAGCGAAGATATAAGATCAGGACTGGATAAAGGGCAGTGTATTGTGAATGAGCCGAAGAGGGCAATGAGAAAGAGGATTGAAGGTTCTGAAAGGAGAGAGGAGTACCATTAGAAACCAGTTGAGAGATCCAACATAATCCTCGAGAGTATCAGGTCTTACAAAAGATGGTGCGATTACGAATTTTGAGGAGTGAATTGTTCCAGATCGGTTGTTCGTGGATGGAAAGGAGGGAGGGGTAAGATGAAGTTAAGTAGGGTAAAAGAAGATTGCGAGAAAGAGAAATAACAGGTGTACGAAGACGAACTGAAGGAGATGTAAAGGACAAGAATTCTCGAAAGGTGAAGGGAGAAATAAAGGAAGATTCCATACTCAACCAGACAGGAGGATAGTGAGGGAGGTCAGAAGAAAACCAGCGGGTTGTTTGTTTCAAAGAGAAGGCTTGATGGTACTCTCTAAAGTCAGGAAAGCGTACTCCAGAATGGACTTTGTCCTTACGTAAGGAGGCAAGAGCTATCTGAGGACGCTTCCCGTTCCACAAAAATTTCAGTAATAAGGAATCAATCTTTTTGAAAAAAGAAAGAGGAATGCACAGGGGAAGCATGGAAATAGTATAAAGAAGGAGGGGAGATAACATCATCTTTATAGAATTGAGCCGACCCCACCTGGACAGAAAGAGTGGGTTCCACCGTGATAGCCGTGTCCATTTTCTTGAAAATATAATCAAAGTTTACTTTGAGAGTATCAGATAAGAGAGGGGCAAACCAAACACCCAGATATTTGATTTTAGAAGGCTGCAATGAAAAACCCGTGGAAGAAAAAAGATGCTTCTGGCAGAGAGAGTTTAAAGGCAGAATTTCGCATTTATCGGCGTTTAGGCGATAACCGGATACCGCAGAAAAGGAAGAAACCTGCTGAAGGAATGAAGGGATAGAGGAAACAGGATCAGAACAATAAAAAAGAATATCGTCGGCATAAACCGAAAGTTTAACCTGGCGAGAACCAAATTGGAAACCGGATATACTGTCATCCAGACGAATTTTAGTAAGGAAAGGCTCCAAAGCTAAAACAAAAAGCAAGGGGGACAAAGGACAACCCTGACGGACTCCCCTACGTAAAGAGAAGTAGTCTGAGGACATTCCATTGACAAAAATGGAAGCTTGAGGGTTAGAGTAAAGTAAGGAAACAATAGAGATGAATTTGGAAGGAATGCCGATCCAACGCAAAGCCTGAAACATAAAATCCCATCCAATCCTGTCAAAGGCTTTCTCCGGGTCTAAAGAGATAGCCGCGAAAGGCAGAGCCAGAGAGAAAGCCTTGCTAAGTATGTTAAGGAAGACACAGGAGTTGTCGGAGGAGAGACGCCCCTTGACAAAACCCGACTGTTCAGGACCAACCAGATCTGGTAAAAGAGGATCCATGCGTAATGCTAATATCTTAGCTAGAATTTTATAATCAGTATTGACTAGGGATATTGGTCTGTGATTCTTGCATAAAGAATGATCCTTATCCTCCTTGGGAATCAAACAAATTAAAGCTTGTTGGAAAGAACCGCTTGAGGAACCTGCTCCAAGGAAGGATTGAAAAAAGAGTAAAAGTTTAGGAAGAAGGAGAGAGGCAAAGTGGCTATAAAATTCGATAGTGAAGCCGTCAGGGCCTAGAGACTTACCATGTTGTAATTTAGAAACAGCATGGGAGATTTCCGAGAGTGAAATGTCTCGTTCCAGGGAATTAAAATCAACATGGGAAACCGGAGGAGAGGGAAGAGAATGAAAGTAAGAAAGAAGATCTGCAGACTCACGGATTCGTTCGGTAGTATAGAGATTGTCATAAAATTTGACAAATTCAGTAAGAGTTTCTTTAGCCTTAAATCTAGATTCTCCAGAAGAAGTCTTAATGGATTCAATCTTTGTACGTTCCTTTCTTATTTTTAAGTAGTTGGCCAGGAGTTTCCCCATTTTGTTCTTACCTCCATAATATCGGGAATTGCATTTTAGCAAAAGATTAGAGGCAGCGTCGGTTGTGAAATTATTGAATGAGATTTTTGCATCAATAAGTTTCTTAAGGAAGGTCTCAGAGTTAGAAGCGTGATAGGCAAGTTCTAAAGTTTTAATGTCAGCTAAAATTTGATCTGACTTGGCCTCTCGGAGTCTCTTCCGCCGGGCCACAAAATTGATAATAAAACCTCTAGAAGCTGCTTTGAAAGAGTCCCAAATCATAACAAAAGAGGAATCACGGGTATGGTTGAATAGGAAAAATTCATTGGCAAAGGCAATAAATTCAGAACAAAAAGTGGGTTCTAAAAGCAGAGCATTGTTAAAACGTCATCTGCCAGAATGGGGAGAAAATGGAAGTAAGTCAAGGTCCACAAAAACTGGAGCATGGTCGGAGAGTAGAATGGAACCAATTTCAGAGCGAATAGCGTGTTGGGACAACGATTTGCTAAGGAAGATATGGTCAAAGCGGGACTGGGATTGATGAGGAGGGGAGAAAAAACGGTACTCTCTAAGGTCTGAAGGACCGGGTTTTAGAACCCAGCGGCGTCGGGGAGAACGCCTGATACCTTCGAGTTCCCCTGTTTTGGCAAACAGAGACACGGGATACTTCTTGATGACGTCAAAGACCAATGTTTATTGGCTGCAACCAGGAACAGAGATCTACGAAGCACACACAGGTGGTTCGTCAGAGACTGCACAAATTCAATAAGCGGAGCATGGTCTTTTATGCCAAAAATCAAGCCTCAGGCAACTTTTCAAATTAGCATTAGGTGCATACAAACTGACCAATGACAGTGTAACATTTTGAAAGTAGCGTATGACGACAATCTTAGACAATCCCATCTTCCGTTATCCAGCCCACCAGAAGTGACAAAGCAAATTCCAAGTTTCCTGTTCGATCAGGCCGGACAAACCCATCATAAAACCTGCAACCCAAATCAATGATTATGTCGTAAAGGAAAGGCAGACACAGATTGGAAGTGAGATAGAAAGGTGGGAGCAGTGTACCGTAAACTCGGGCACGTCCTGCTCTTTGATCTTTATCAGACCAGCTGCTGAACAAGGAACTGGCTCAGCGAGGTCGGCCTTGGGCAAGGAGTCAGTTCGGCCAGGTCACTCAGAAGTCAGGTAAGGCATACGTGTCTCAAGGACTCGTTCGGCCACCGTTATCGGGCCTATGTGAGGGCAACCATACAAAATGGCTGCCGTACACAAAATGGAACACGGAGGATCAAACTAAATCCTCGAATACGGAGTGTTCTCTTATATCGATTCATATGAAAACACTCAGACATGCTACACTCACCATTTGCGGTCTGCTGACACCAAAATCGTCCATTTCCGACGACCTTTGTTGAACGGGTTCGGAACCATCGAACCTCATTCGCAGACCACGGAACTACAGACCCTCCTTTTGCCCTTACATAGGCAACAGACCCAAACCCATGTCAATCTGAATCTGGATCTATTTTCATCAGATCATCGATATGTTGCTGTAGCATCATCCTATTACTTGATATCTTTCTCCGGACAGGTCTCCTTACACACGAAGTAGCACAGAGGCCACAAATTGTAGGAGCACACTGTACACAGAGGCAGAACAGAAAAAGGATAGCTAAGATCATCCCAATGACCATCAGAATCTTCCAACCTCAAGTGGATATCAATCCCCATAACCAGCACATCAAAGACCAATCTCCTTTGTCCAAATGGACAGAATCGGAGATCTTATGTAGCTTGGAAATGGCCTGGAAGACTGATGGAGCGTTGTCTGGAATGAAAACGCAGCAGCTTGATTGAATCAGCTTACAAACTCCACCTCGATCTGCTAGTATGACATCAAGGGCAACTCTATTTTGGAGTGTCATAAGTCTATCCGACTGGAGCTCAGCAGTCAAATTACCAAGGGCACCGGCAGTTTCGACTATGGTGGATTCAACCACTCTCGCCAACTGACGAATATTCCTACTGTTAGCCATCGGTCCCCAGAACGGCAGGAAACCCTTAAAGAAATCTCCCAATTCTTGTCCTGCAGTGTCTTCTTGACTAAAGACACCTCTAGCAACTCTCATCTTATGGTAATCTGCCGCAGCTGTAAAAGTGGGGGGTAACAGAAAGGAAACAAAACATGTGCCCGAAAAGTCAGGGGGCAGCCATGTATATGCTTTGTCATAGCAAACAAAGTAGGTACCCTAAGAACGCTGGGGAAGACTGAGACGCAAATACATAAGTCTCAGCACAAACACTCTTCCCTAACTGAGCTCTGGGATTCTTGCCATTACCCTGCAGACAATAGTGGCCCTGATGGGGCACTATCCAAATCGGTGGAGAACTCTTCGCTCGCTGGTTAACACTCAGACTAACTCCATATCCAGTAACATTCCAACCAATGTAGGCTAGTGTCTCATCTCTCGGGATGGCCTCATACAAGCTAATCCCTCTAATCATGTCGACAATGCCCTTAACTAGAGCACTATTCTTCGGGTTATCTTTCAGTGAACGTTGAGGGTAGACACTATGGGCATAGATAAACATAGTTCTATAAGCCCAAATAGAACCATTTAAACTAAAAGGTAAAACTAAATACGGAATACCTTTATCGGTCGTATGGGGCATTAGACCACAAATCCAACAGTTTGTCGTATTCATCACTAACTGGTGTTGGTGCAAAAGTTGGATGAAGGAATTGTTAGCAAATTCCAATCGTCTGACTACCTCATGCTCAGGCAAAGGATGAAAAGAATGAGAAGAAATAGTAGGTGGAGGTGTAGGTTGCACAGTGGGATTAAACGTCATTTTAAAAGAAAATATTACATAACCAACTATAAATATCATCAAGCTCAATAGTAAAAACAAACATGGTATCAAAAAACTTTTCTTTGATATGATTTTACATATTCATTTTCTAAAAGTTATTGTCTGTACAGGTCTCTCCAACTCAAAGAAATCCATCCTGAACTAAATATGCTGCCCGCGGTGGTAGGTTGATTCTGCTAAGGAATGCCTCTGTCAACCCAGGAAGACTCCCTTAGGCCAACCAGAACCCTCGACCTAGTGTCTCAGGCTTGCACTTCAAAGACTGATGGCAACCGTGACCCTAGCAGCAAGAACCGGATGGCGGTTCAAGAAAAACAAAAATGAGTAGATCCTTGGTGGAGAGTTAACCTGCAAACAGAAATATCATAAAACTTTATTAATCTTTATTTATTTGTCCATGACCCTCGGTCGCAAATTATAGCGGCATTTTCCAGATAATTCCTGATCCGTAAATAAAAGCTGAGGCTCTGTAGTGTTCAACCGATCCGCAAGGGGCACTGACTCTTGCAAAATGTCGTCGCTCTCTTTCTCTGAGTTTGTTCCAATCAGTCGAGCATCGCTGAATGGTAAGAACCGTGGGACAACTTCTGTTTCAGAGTCTGCAAGTCCCTCCTGGACCCACTTATTGTAAGGTAAGGGCAAAGGTGCCCGCTTAGTATGCACTCCGTGGATCTAGTTTCGCTTGCCTCGCACTCGGACCGCAGATCGAGTTGACAGGAGCACTTGAAAAGGTCCCGTCCAACGGGGCTGTTCGTTCTTGGTCCGCTGGAAATTGCGCACAAAGAACCACGAGCCAGGTTCAATAGAGTGGCCTGGATCCTCTGAAGCCTGTGGAAGGCTGTCATGCACCTGTTGGCGTAAAATACTAATTTTAGTTGTCAGTTCACGCAAATAATCAAGCAACACGGGGTACTCAAGGTCACTAAACTTCGTTGGTCTTGGTACGCCCCAAATATTTGCCGGGCGACCAAACACAACCTCATACGGACTCAAACCCATTTGTGAATGCACAGTCATTTTTGTAGACAGAAGTGCTAATAGCAAGGCATCTGGCCATTGCAAACCAGTGCTCGCTTGGATTTTGTCTAATTTTAATTTAAGAGTACCATTATAGCACTCGACTAAACCAGCTGATTGGGGGTGATTTGCAGCGTGGAATTTCTGCCTAATTCCTAGACCCTCACACACTCTCTTCATAACTTGACCCACAAATTCACTCCCATTATCACTCCAGATAATTCTCGTGCATTCTGAACCTCTGGAAAAATTATTTTATCAAAACTTTCGCTGTAGACAAGGCAGTATTGTCCTTAAGGGGGTAAGCTTCTACCCATCTAGAAAAAGAGCAAACAACTACTAAAACATATTTTAAGTTGTTGCATCTCTCCATGTGGATAAAATCTAGCTGCAAAGCCTCAAACGGATACGTAGGAGGAGCAAAAGCTGGTGTTGGAGTTCCCTTACCAGGATTATGCATCAAACACACCATACAGTTCTTGACCAAATTCTCTGCACATTTGGGTATCCCTACATTCTGCCAAACCGGAGCCAACAACTTACAAATCCCTTTCAAGCTAATATGTGCCATTCCATGAGCTATTGTAACAACTGGAAGCACATACGCGTTAGGCGACAACCATCTCTGATGCTCTGACAAATCAGTCCAACAGCCATTCGCATCCAATCTACCCTTGCTTTCTCTCCATTCAACTCTTTCTCAGTGGCTTCAGCTTGGATGGATTTCACACTCTCGATCGTATCTTCACACATACTCTTCTCTGGAACCCATCTCGCTGGACCCGCAACATACATTCGACTCATCAAGTTTCTTGCAGTTTCTTTCGCAACTTCATCCGCCAACGCATTACCACGACCAACATCATCCGTAACCTTTTTATGGGCACTGCATTTCACGATCGCTACTTGTAATGGTAATGTAAGAGATTCAAGAAGTTCATTCACTAATTGTCCATGCTGGATCTTCGTCCCATGCGAAGTTAAAAATCCACGTTCACGCCACAAACGTCCAAAACTATGAGCCACACCAAAGGCGTATTGGCTGTCAGTATACACAGTCAATTGTTTTCCTTTTGCCAACACACATGCTCTCGTTAATGCAATCAACTCTGCTGCTTGTGCTGAATTATGTGGGATACGTGCAGCTTCAACAATCGTATGCAAAGTCGTAACAGCATATGCTGCAGTCGTATCGCCATTCGGCAACTTAAAACACGAACCATCAACCCACAAAGTACCATCACAGTCAGGAAGAGGAGTGTCCCTAAGGTCTACTCTCCCTTTCGTCTCTTCTTCAGTTCTTAGAAAACAATCATGCTGTTCTTCACTATCCTCATCTGTCTCAAGTGAAATCGGCAACAACGTGGCTGGATTTAGGGTATTACACCTCTTTATGTGAACATGACTCGCTAACAATGTCAGCTCATACCCTGACAACCGAGCACTTGTTAAGTGCTGTGTCTTCGTATGATTCAACAAGGTATCCACTGCATGTGGAACCATTACCACTAACGTGTTGTCCATAACCAAACCAGCAGACTGTCGAATTGAAACAGCCGCTGCCGCCGTAGCTCTCAAGCAACTCGGCAACGCTCTAGCTACCGGATCTAAAGTCGACCAAAAGTACGTACATTGGCGTTGCTTATCACCAAACTGCTGAGTCAAAACTGACAATGCACATCCTTCTCTCTCATGGACATGCAATGTGAAAGGCTTACTGTAGTCGGGAGTACCCAACACAGGAGCCGAACACAACGCGTTGCATAATTCGGAAAAGCTCTTTTGACATTCGTCAGTCCAAGGAATAGGATTTGGAGTATCCTTAACAGTAAGAGCTATCAAAGGCTTCGCTAGCAACGAAAAATTAGCAATCCACTGTCTACAGTACGACGTAATACCCAAAAACGCACGTACTTCTCTCTGTGTCGTAGGAACCCTCATTTTCGCAATAGCTTGAATTCTTTCTGGGGTCAATTTCCTTCCCTCCTTCGATAAGAGGTGATCTAAGTAAGTTACTTCTTGTTGACAAAATTGCAACTTCGAGAGAGAAACTTTGTGATGACAATCAGACAAATGACGTAATAACGACAAAGTGACTTCCCTGCAAATCTCCATAGTATCAGCAGCGACTAGCAAATCATCAACATACTGAATAAGGGCTGCACCTTCAGGTAAAACCAATAGATCAAGTTGTGTCTCCAAAGCTTGACTATAGATCGATGGACTCTCACAATACCCTTGAGGAGCACGTTTAAAGCGGAAACTACGACCTCCTAAAGAGAATCCAAAGATGTCCCTACTCTCCATGGCAATCGGGATGCTGAGGAAAGCATTCTTCAAGTCGATCACCGAAAACCAGGTGGCAGAAGCCGGAATCAAAGTCAATAATGCAGTAATGTCAGGCACAACAGGAAATTGTGGAACAACAATCTTATTCACTTCACGAAGATCAATAACAAATCTATATACAGGAGGTTGTGAAGGATCAGTTCTCTTTAAAACAGGCAAAACAGGACTATTGCACACATTACCTCTCGTTTCTTCAATGACATACTTGTCGGTCATAAATAATCGCTAAAAGTGCACGCTCACCATCACTTGAGATACGATATTGTGGAATGCGCGGTAACTTAGCATTCGCCTTCAGTGTCACAATATATGGGGGAATGTCTAATAGACCCACATCATTTGGACCCGTAGCCCACAGTGAATCCGGTAACAGAGACAATTCAGATAGAAGACTATCTTTCAACACATACATCGGAGAGATCACACTCTCACCCAAAGTAAGATGTACCCCTGACGGAGAACAATACAATGTCGCATACAATCTCTTAAACAAATCCAATCCCAACAAATTCTCATTACAACCTGTAGTCAAAAGAAGGGGTGCTTCAAACTTACAAGGACCAACAGAAAGCGACAATGGAGCAGAAATCGGATTCGTAACGGGGGCGCCAGAAAAACCTACAGAAACATTATTAAAGCCAGACAAAGGTGCGCCAGGGAGTTTAGAATGCATAATAGAACTCTTTGTAGCACCAGTATCTAGCAGAAAAGGCTCTGACACACCTGATGTAATCACTTCCATATAAGGTACACTCTGATCTACTGGAACTGAAACAACTCCCTCTCTTTGTCCATGGCTGTCTTAACAATCATTACCGTTTGCTTCGTCACCTTCAACATAATAATCATCCACATAATATTGTGCTGTCCTACCAGATGAACTCTGCTGTTGATCAAAACTATTCATCGAATTCTGTGGAGGCAAAGGACGTACATTCTGTCCGCGACCTCTACCTCTAGGCGCTTGTTGAGCACCTCTACCTCTTACACCAGAAGCACCATTCGTACGTTGTAACAAGACCGGACAACTATTCTTGTTGTGACCCTCTTCTTTGCAGTACGCACACTGATTAGGCCCATACGGAAAACGCTGTTGAGAAGACTCGTTCCTTTGCGAGTTTCTCGAATACTGCTGAGGTTGCTGATAATCATGCTGACTATTAACACGAGGTGGATAAGCTTGTTTTAGAAGAACTTTAGTCTTCAATTCCTTAGTCTTCTTATCCGCTTTCTCTAACTCATCCTTACGTCTATTCTCATAGTACTGAGCCGTAGCTAAAATCTGTGCCGATGTGGAAACAGGCCAAGCACTCTCAGAATCCTTCAACTTAGTGCACAACTCGGGAAGAAGATTATGTACAAACTTGTCAACGAATAGTCTCTGGCCACCCTCGGTAGCCATATCCTGACCACTATGATCAACAAAAGTTTCTTCGAAACGCCTGAAAAAATCAGACACAGTCTCATCTTTCTTCTGCTTACATGCAGACAACTTGTCCCAATTAACACGCACTTCGGGCATCAGAGTCTTCATAAAAGTAATTATCCTACCAGGGAGTTCTGTGATAAGATCTTCAGGCTTAGCACCTCCAACTTGTCTGTCATTCGCAGCAACAAGATTAACCCACGTAATACCCAATTCATTATCATGATCCGTATGTCGAATGACATTCCAGATAGGCTGTGGAACAACATTCCCAAACAACATGTCTATATCCGCCAAATTCATAACGCACTAACTCACAGTTTGAGTGAGCTCTTTATAATATCCCGCAGGATTTTTCCGTGGATCAGGTAAAGTCTGCTTAAGTGCTAGGACTTCAGCATGCTTCCAAGGAACATGTACCCACACTCGCTGAAAGTGCGCAACAACAGGTGGAACAGCATTGGCATCAGCAGGTCTCCAAACCGGAGGAACCTCTCGCATCGGATACTGACGCGCTTGTCTCCTAACTGACGAATCAGGCTCAAACAGTCATTCAGAAGGAGCATTATTTCGAAACGACAATAACGTCGACACCGCTCTCTCAATGTCGGGGAGACTCACAATCGTCCCTTTCACAAATTCGGAACGCACTCAACACAATTCTTCAGGAGCTCTACCCACTTCGTCCATCCATTGTTCATGGAGGAACACAGACATCATCTCGAAAACATACCGTTGTTTAGGTGCTTTCCATTGCTGAAAAACATCCATAATACCCCCAAGATCGTACTGGGATGTGTACGTAACCCATCTATGTGCCATGTGATCCAAAACCACACGCTCATCTACATCAGGCAATTGAATACAAGATTGCCTACGCTCGCTCACAGGAGACATACCCAATTGTCCCAACCAGGGAGTCAGAAAACCAGAAAAGGCAGCGGTCATTCGCTGTCTAGGAGAAGGAGAAGTCGAAAGAATAAGGGAAGACGGAACAATAGTAGAAGAATCCAAAGTCGGAGCTGAAGAAGCATTAGGGACAGACATAGAAGTAGCAGTCAAAGGAGAAGGCAAAGTTGGCGGCCCCTGAGGAGGCTGCGCCAGAGGTACAGTAGCCAACAGAAGAGTAGTATGCTGTGGAGGAACTACAAGAGGAGGTTGTACAGCCACCACTGGTGGCGGTGGTGCCGTAGCATTCTGTGCATAGGGTGGTGGCAAACTTAACAAATTCGACATTAAAGGATCTTTCGCAAGATCTTTTTCGTCTTTCTGCTCTTTAGGCGGCAAGACTGGGTAGCATCTATCTACCGCTAACTTCCTCACTTTAAGCATCTGTTCACTTTCTTGCTCTTCCTCATTATCTCTAAACGCAATAGCAGCTTGTACCATGGACATACCTCGTTCTCGCTTATTCTTCTTCGCTAATTTCATTTCTTTCTGTTTGGCTTCTTTGCGCCATATGCAGAAAGAGTCAAACATCGCCGGCCGGGCTTTCTACTTGAACAATTTCACTTCAAGATTATCTAGAATCTCAGTTTCAAAACTACCGTAACGGGGCCACTGTAGGACACCGTCATTCTTCGTATATTCTACCCAAATCTCATTATAACTAATAGGGCCCACACCATGCTTTACATATAAGTCATATGTAGGAGTTCCGATCGGAGGAACCGGACACAAATCCTCTAACCGGGAATCCTTAGATAAACCACAACCAAACAATTTCCTAAAACTGCTAAAACCAGGCATCTTGCACACTAGTCTAGCTTCAAACAACAAGGGAAATCTCAAAACGATAGTCTCGTGAATACACGAATCCCTTGGCTTTGGGGCCTGCAGGTACCAAATCAAAGCGATCCACTAAAGGATACCGAAACAAACTAAGGACTAGGAGACGCTCCGCTTATACTTAACTGAAATGTCGATGGCGTCACCAGAAGACCCGTCAATCGTCTCGCTCTACAAACGTCTAAGGCTCCAAAACAGGGCGACAGTCAGGGCAGCAGTCCTTCGTAGCCGTCGGGAAGCGGGAAACCTCGCAGCAAAGACTTTTGGACCACGACGACATACAGGGGTCGATAAAGTGGCTGGCCTTCCTCCAGAATTTTCACACGAAGCTTCTCACGAACCTCTGGCTTGGACCGGTACCGCTGAAGTCGCCCCACGTTGGGTGCCAACTGAAGGACCGGGTTTTAGAACCCAGCGGCGTCAGGGAGAACGCCTGATACCTTCGAGTTCCCCTGTCTTGGCAAACAGAGACACGGGATACTTCTTGATGACGTCAAAGACCAAAGTTTATTGGCTGCAACCAGGAACAGAGATCTACGAAGCACACACGGGTGGTTCGTCAGAGACTGCACAAATTCAATAAGCGGAGCATGGTCTTTTATGCCAAAAATCAAGCCTCAGGCAACTTTTCAAATTAGCATTAGGTGCATACAAACTGACCAATGACAGTGTAACATTTTGAAAGTAGCGTATGACGACAATCTTAGACAATCCCATCTTCCGTTGTCCAGCCCACCAGAAGTGACCAAGCAAATTCCAAGTTTCCTGTTCGATCAGGCCGGACAAACCCATCATAAAACCTGCAACCCAAATCAATGATTATGTCGTAAAGGAAAGGCAGAAACAGATTGGAAGTGAGATAGAAAGGTGGGATCAGTGTACCGTAAACTCGGGCACGTCCTGCTCTTTGATCTTTATCAGACCAGCTGCTGACCAAGGAACTGCCTCAGCGAGGTCGGCCTCGGGCAAGGAGTCAGTTCGGCCAGGTCACTCAGAAGTCAGCTAAGGCATACGTGTCTCAAGGACTCGTTCGGCCACCGTTATCGGGCCTATGTGGGGGCAACCATACAAAATGGCTGCCGTACACAAAATGGAACCCGGAGGTTCAAACTACATCCTCGAATACGGAGTGTTCTCTTTTATCGATTCATATGAAAACACTCAGACACGCTACACTCGCCATTTGCGGTCTGCTGACACCAAAATCGTCCATTTCCGACGACCTTTGTTGAACGGGTTCGGAACCATCGAACCTCATTCGCAGACCACGGAACTACAGGTCAGGATTACACAGTCTCCAAATATCTACTTAAGCATTATTGTGAAAAGCATTTACAAATTGAGTGTGCATCTTAGAGGGGACAAATTTGACTTTTGAATGTCGATCAATGAAGGGGTCAACAACTTGATTACAATCTCCCCCGAGAAGAATGTAATCCCCAGAAAGGGAGGATAACTTAGTAGAGATAGAGGGCCAAAAGGACCGGTCAATCCCAGTAGGGACGTACACATTAAAAAGGGTGAGAGGAATATTATCTATAAGCAATGTAACAATAACCCAACGGCCATCAACATCACATTCGTGAGAAATTGAAGAAACGTTTAACTTTTTTTGCAACAAAATCACAACACCATTTTTCTAGTTACTCTGGGGGAGTAAACAACATGACCCACCCAACAACGCTTGAGCTTCAGAGCCTCTATCTCAGAGAGATGAGGCTCCTGAAGAAGAGCAACATCAGTCTTGAGTCTTGCTAAGTGTGAGAGACCCCTTTGCCTTTTAATGGGATTATGTAATCCCTTAACGTTCCATGTCGTTACACGGAATGGAATAGCAAAGAAAGACAACTAACAGCAACATGCTCATTAATGCATATAAATAAACTGAGAGAATTGAGAAAAATGCAAACATAGTGATAAGGAAAAGAGGATGGAAGAAGAGAAAGAAAGGAAGGAGAAGAGAAATAAAAAGGTAGGAGAGTACTGCATCAATAGTCTTAAGGATGGAAGAAAATAGGGTGAAGGAGGTAATGTACGGAGGAAAAGAGAAGAAAGGGAAAGATTGGAGAAAATGAAAAGTTAAAAGAGACAGCAGAGATAACAGCAACATGTACATTAAAAGCAAAAATCTAGATGAAACTAGTGAAGTGATGAAAGGAAAAGATGATAAAAATAATAGAGGAATAAAAAGAGAAGAAAAATGAGACCATAAAGAACAGAAAGTGAGATAGTAGAGAAGAAAAGAAAAAAGAAGGAAGGAGTTGCATAAAGGAGTTCAGAAAATGAGAGGAGAAGAAAAAGGACAGGGACAAGAAAAATCAAGAAGACAGTACACGTCCATAACGAACGACTGAATGACATACTTACGAAAACGAAAAACGCAAACGAAGATGGGGGTGGAGGCGTCGAGGAGATGACAACGGCAACACCAAGAACGGATGCCAGACCACAAAAATCACAGGTCCGAAGGATGGTATACAAACAGAATGGGTACATTGGGAAGAAAGAGAAGAAGAGAGCGGCATCTGTAAATATAAGAGAAGAAAACGGAGTAAATGCATAAGTCATGAGGGAGACATGACGCAAGGCAGGAGTAAACAGAGGTAAATATACAGAGGAGTAAAATGACAACAGCAAAAAGAGTCATGAAGTACAAAGAATGACAGCAGAGTGGAGGAACATATAAGTTATAAGTTCATTCAAGGCGGTCTGGAGACGCCCATAACATCAGAGCCATGCTGACGAAGGAATTCTTGAAGGACAGCAGGATCTTCATAGGTGGTAGTTTTGTCCTTGTAGGTAACCTTGAAAAGACATGGGTGAAGAAGCCCATATCGTGCATTGAGAACTCTGAGTTGCGGGCGCATATCTAGGAACTTTTTCCGTCTGTTTGCAGTGGCCTTGGAGACATCTTGAGACAAATAGAGGCGGTGGCCTTGCCAAATGATTTGTTTTTTTAACTTTTGCAGCTGAGAGAACTTGCAGAAGATCAGTATACTGAAGGAACAGCATGATAACACCTCTAGGTTTAGAAGAGACTCTAGGACCAAGGCGGTGAGCTCTCTGTATGTTAATGGAGGCCAGGGCAGGAGCGTCTATACTTTTGAGAGGAAAGTTTGAAAGAAAGTAGTAGGGTTGGACCCCTCTGTTAATTCAGGAAATCCTACGATTTCTTTTTTCAAAATCCTCTGTCGTTTTCTTAAGCAGAAGAACCTCAGCCTCCAATGAGGAGATGCGAGAACAGGAGGAGTGAAGAGATTCTGAAGACTGTTCCAGGAGAAGAACACAGGAGTCCAGAGAAGTCCATTTATTTTGCATAGCTTGCATATTTTGAGTGGTAGCTTCCATGAAAGGCTTGAGAGCACGGAGTTCCTCTAAGATGATATCCATGGACGAAGGAGAGGAGCCATTCTCGGGAGAAGGTGGGTCTTTCTTAAGACATTTGGAAGAGGTTAAAGCGGAGGGCGTCTTCCCGCCATTTTGAGACTTGGGGATGGCCCCAGTTTGGTGCGTCAGATTTCGACATTGTGGCTGTGTCAAAATCCTGAAGGGGGGAGTCAGAGTCTGAACCAGATGGCAACTGTTATGTTATGTTATGTTATATAATTTGTTAAGCGCAAACAGCTGCCCCAGCAACGGAGCGTCCCGGCGCTGACCTAACCAATACCAGAGGGGAAAGGGGAAACCAAAGGAATTAAATGACAGAGAAGAGGTGGGTCTTAAGTGCTTTCCGGAAAGCGATCAAATTGGTTTGGGCACGGATGTGTGGAGGCAGTGAGTTCCATAGCTTAGCTCCTTGGACTTTGAAGGAACGTCCACCCTGTCTACAGAGCTTAGTTCGAGGGACAATCACGAGGTTTTGTCCCAAAGAACGCAAGTTGCGCTGGGGCGTGTATGGTGTCAGAAGTGGACGTAGGAGTTCAGGGCAGTCGGCTTTGAGAATCTTAAAAGCCGTGGTCAGGGTTTTAAAATGGATCCGAGATTCCACAGGCAGCCAGTGCAAATTGCGAATGGTAGTTCTGGCAGAGCACCTGCGTGGGAGACCAACCACAGCTCTGGCGGGCGAGTTCTGGATACGCTGCAGTCTTGCAAGTTCGGCTTTGTTTGCTCCTAAGAGCAAAACATTGGCATAATCTAGCCGGGCAAGAATCATGGCTTGCATGATGAGTTGACGGGTTTTGGAGTTGAAGAATCCGAGTATGGGGTGGAGGCTCCTCATGAGACCCACACATGTGGCTGCCACTTTCTTTGTGTGGGACTGAAAGTTTAGTGCGGGGTCGAGCCAGACTCCTAGGTTTTTGACAACTTCTTTTGGCACGGGAGTGGGGCCAAGCACAGAGGGCCACCAATGATTGTTCCAAAGGGTAGGGTTTTTCCCCAGGAGGAGGACCTCCGTTTTCCCTGCATTTAGCTGCAGACAGTTGAGTGTCATCCACTGTGCGACTGCCGCAAGGCCATCTCTAAATTTGGTTGCCGAAGGTGAGGGACCTTCAGAGAGTGTGATGACCAGCTGTGTGTCGTCAGCGTACGACACCAGCGTAAGGTCCCACTCTTTTGCCACCACTGCGAGAGGCTGAACGTATAGGTTGAATAAGGATGGGCTAAGCGCCGACCCCTGGGGGACTCCTTGCCCGATGGAGTGGGGTTGAGAGATGTAGGGAGGGGCTGAGACTTGGAAGGATCTGTCCTTAAGGAAGGACTTGAACCAATCAAGGGCTAAATCGCCAACCCCAATGGCCTCAAGACGTTTCAGCAAGATGTTGTGTGAGACCGTGTCAAAGGCCGCGCTGAGATCCAGCAGGATCAGCGCGGCACTCTGACCGGCGTCTAGGATTCCTCGAAGGTGTTCCGTGGTGGTTAGCAGAGCCGACTCAGTGCTGTGACCTGGTCTGAAGCCGTTTTGGGAGGGGTCCAGGACATGGTTTTGCTGCATGTGGAGGGATAGTATTTTGTTGACGTGAGCCTCAGCTAATTTCGACGTCCAGGGGAGCAGGGAAATAGGTCGGAAATTTTCAGGTTTATTGGGATCTAATCCGGGTTTTTTTATGATGGGTGAAACCCAAGCAGATTTCCAGCAAGTGGGGACCACCGCTGAAGAAAAGGAAAGATTGAGTATTTTGGCAAGCGGGGGGAGAAAGAAGTCAAGTGATTCCAAGAATTTGGACGGACGCATGGGGTCTGCTGGGGAACCAGACTTAACCTGTCTACATAGTTTAGCGAGGTCGTCTAGGGATATATCAGATATTCTCAGCAGTTTAGAAGTCTCTGCCGTTGAATGGGGAATGCTGTGGTGAGCAGCATCGTCCTGTGGAAAGGACGCATAGATCTTCCTTACTTTTTCAGTGAAAAAGGTGGCAAGGTCCTCGCATTGTTTCAGGGAGGTGATGCAGGAGCCTGGATTGGGGATATTCTGGAGGTTTTGAACTAGGTTGAAGATGGTTTTGGTAGGGTTGGAACTACTTTCGATTTCTTTTGCGTAAAAAGAGGCTCGAGTAGTACGAATCGCCTTGTGGTAGATGCGAAGTTTAGATAGGTAGAGGGTTTTGTTAATATCTAAGTATTCTTTCCTCCATTCGCGTTCGGCTTTTTTGCACTCTTTCCGTAGCATTTTAAGTGCATCGTTGTACCATGGGTTAGAGGGGGAGCTGCGTGCTTTAGTCAATTTGGGCGGAATTAAGGCATCGAGCCCCGTGACTATCCAATCGCGGAAGGCGGCGTAAACTGTATTAATATCCCTATTCTCTTCGGGGAGGTGGAATTCACCTAGATGGTTGATGAGGTCTCCGGAGATGAGTTTATGCCAAGGTCGTTTGTGGCAGGAGTTGGCCGTGCTTTTGGGGGGTGGTTTATTCCCCATGATGGTAAGTTTGACAAGAAAGTGATCGGTCCAGCCCATGGGTTCAGGGGGATCCGCCGTGACTTCCGATAGGTTCGAGAACACGGGATCCAGTATGTGCCCAGCGATGTGGGTAGGGGAGTGAACCAAGGGGTTTAGCTGTAAAGCCGTGATGTCGGCTAGCAGGTTTTTGATAGTGGGGTCGGTGGGGGAGTCAAAGTGAAGATTGAGGTCACCCAGGATGGTAAAGTTGGGGGAGGAAACTGCCAAGGTGTGTGCAAGTTCCAAGAGTTCCTCGATGAACCTGGTGGAGGGGCCTGGAGGCCGATAAACGTAAAGGCCAGAGAGAGTGAATTGCGGGCAGGTGGCAATCTTGAAGCGTGCGCATTCGCAGCCCCAGATTTCTTCTTTGGTGAAGGAGCAGTTGTATATGGTTTTGTACACAACGGCTATTCCTCCGCCTCTAGAGTCTCTATTAACCAGTTTCATAGAGAAGCCGTTAGGCAGCGTGAGATTTAGAATACTGGTTTGATCGTTATGGAGCCAGGTTTCACATATGAACAGAATATCTGGATTTTCGTCCATGATGAGGGTGTTGACTTCTGCATGGTGTTTTACAAGAGATCTAACATTCAATTGCAGAACCCGGAGGGAGGGTAGTTTGGGCTTCGCTGCTGTAACACTTACCAGGCTGGGTAGGGGCGTTGCAAAGTTGCAAGATTCACACTGAAGTGCAGTTTGTCCAAGGTGGCCTTTGGCCTTGTTGCATATAGTTTTGGCGTTAAGTGCGTGGAGATGATTTCTGTCATAGCTGACTCGAAGTGAGGGATTTTGTACAGGGGGACTGGCGAGAGGCGATGTCTTGGCGATGACGGGCGCAGACGGGCTTGCCTTAGGCGCGCCTTCGGCGCGCAAACGGCGCTCCCGCTGCGCTCGTCCGCTGCGCTTCCTATACAGGCACATATCAGTTAGCGTGGCAAGTTTCGAGTTGCGAAGTTTCCCCATAGAAGAACTCAGCACAGCAGTGAAATGAAACAGGAAGCACCTGAATAAAAGGACAGTTCAGTATGATCAGCAATGAACGTGGGTGGGGTGAACTGGAAGCATGAACCCCAATGGAGACTCCAAAGGGGCAAAAGTATCCCAACCAATATCCCAAAAAGGCCTAATTATTGTGAGGGAAGCACTCCAATCCAGAAGAAAACTTGAGGGAAGCAAAAAGACAGGAGAGTGTCTTCCATAGCAGCCAACCTGTGTCACCAGGAGAGAAGTTGACAGTGGAAATTCCAGACATGTGTAGAAAATCCAAAAACCATGGAGGCGAATTGGCAAGAGCAGCAGCAGACGCTGAGAGGAAGATGGCAAAACTGCGTGAAATTCGGTTTAAGGTGAAGAAGAGTTCAAAAGCACGCAGGGAAATGCAGAAGCGAAAAACGATTGTCAATCATCATTTAACACTGGAACGTAGTCAAGAAGTCAAAGCCAAGGAGACCAAGAGAGAGCTGCATTGCAGAGGTACAAGGCATCAGCACATCACAAAATGGCGGTTGTCAAAGCAGGTATAAACTTGGCGTCAAAAGAGGAGGAAATGAGGCACATACCAAACCGCTCCCAGAATAGGAGACTCACCGCTAGAAGGAATGCGCAGTTTCAGCCAAGTAGCATGGCCAGAGGCACAATGAACAGCGCTGACATCGCAGGCAGGAAAGTGCGCGTCACACACAAAATGGCGGCCGAAACTAAAACGCCCGGCCGAAACGAGCAACTTTGTCAAAACGGCTGGAAATTTCACAAGAGTGAGGGCGCTGGGCTCACCTCACATTCCGGTGACAGGTAAAGAGTGTGGCTGGGCTGAATTGGTCCAAATAACGCCGCAAATCGCGTTAGAAGAAGGGTCGGCTCCGGAGCTCCGGTAACACGCCGCCATCTTCATCGGCGCGTAAGCCATGCCCCCTTTGTAATTATTTCTAATGTGACTATTTTTCCCTAGTCTAGGAACATGCACTAATATAAACGCGTTTTCTATGATGCAACATTAATATTCTTTCTTCTTCATGTTGACCAATAATATTTCAGCATGCTCCTGAGAACAAGTCTACTTCCCATCTTCTCACCAGGGTACAATCATCTTTTAACCATGTGCCACTCAATGGTGCAGCACTTCCTTTCTTGTTTTCAAAAACGTCTTCCCATGAATCATCCTCCCTGTTGTCTTCATCTTTTGTGGTGAGAGCCTCACTATCAGTCATCTAACACAAGAAATGTCTATTCATTAACTAATAAACAGTAGCTTCTGAAATTGCAATGTGTGCAGCAAAGAGAAGAAATACAACTTGTACAACTGCTGTTTAAAGTGAAAAACATTAATGGGCCTTCATGTTAATTCATGGCATCTTCAACCATGTCAATTTAAGAGTTCATACTTCATTTCATTGTTACAGGCCTATAGGTTTTAAATATGGTTGCATACTACAGTCTATGCAATAAACGCCCATACATTCTGCACATTGTATTTTTAATAAAGCATTTAGTAAATATTTAAATTTGTGTCAGCAGTATAAAGGCACGATGCAGCCACATATCTGTGAATTGTGCTGTATGCAACACTAGCTCGAATGTTCTTTAAAGCTGAATAGCAAACTTGACTCCACCAGAAGTAAGGTTTTTATAGACCCAGTTAGATGTAGTGCCCTAAGAAACAAAAACAAGCAGAGAGTAGGCTCATCTTCAGCTGACCATAATAGACATACTCGAAATTGAAAAAAGGCCAGTTGACCTGCCTGATATGTTAAAGTTATGCATTGGGAAAAAACAACATTGCTAAAATATTTTTAAATCTAGTCCTTAGAGGGGGGGTTTTATTCTACCACAGCAACGATTTTTGCAGTTCAAGTTTTTGAAAACTGACAGCTTTGCACATCTATTTAGGATTGTCCATGGAATTTACCCCCAAGGCAAAATTTTGTTTCTGTACAAGGTTTTACAGGGAAAAACATGTTTTTCAACATGACTGCTCAATTAGGTGTGTTTCTTTATGGCTGCATTTTCATCAGCTATCCGTCACTGCTGCACCTTGGACTGACTCATGCTCGTAAATAGCCATCAGCAAGAACTTTGAAAAACGATTGCGAGGTTAGAAGTCTGCCAATAGTTAATTTAGTCTATTTAGTTCAACATTCATGCATTGTTTTCCATATATTTTTGATAAAACATTTTCTTCACAGTATTGGAATCATTGAAAAATTTAAAGGTTTCACCCTATTTTAAGCTCATCCGTAAATAGTTATGTCCACACTAATTGCGCTATAAAGATATTTAATTTAATAGATTCAACAACACATTTAGCAATAAATGAGGCCCCTGTCGCGTTTCTTTGTCACATCCCTTACTGTGAAAACCCTTATATGTTAGAGAACAAAAAGACAAAAAAATTACGATTCCTTTTCATACAGCCATTTTTAATTACATTTTTTATTTCAATCATGTAAAGCGTAACATTTCGAGCCAGTTCACACTATTTTTAATCACTAAAATATTATGCACATTTTTCATTAATACTTTCATTGTACTTCAGTTTGTATGCAAATGAACAAGTTACATTAGTCAGAAAAGGATAACACTTTTTAATTCTTCAATGCAAACATTTTGTGTCTGGTCAAAAGTAAATAGATTCTTAGCAGAGGTGAATGAGGGGGTACATGAATAGCAAGAGTCATGAATCTGCACTAGTAGCTGTCCATATTTTCTTTGGTGCAGATTTACAATTCCCAGGGTTTTACAGGGTGTCAGATTTCAAAAAGGACCCTTAGGTTTTCTCTTATGTGTGGAGTAAATGTACGTGTTTTTTTAGCATTCATTCTCGCCATAGTTTTCCCACGATTACTCCTGGAAAATGTTGGGACTTTTAGTTTATACCTTAGCAAATATACAAATGCATATGTGCTCATTAGACTATTCTTTGCTTTTTTCCTCCATGAGGATTTACCCTTGCCTTTGACAGAAATACATCTCTTACAAGATATACATTTACATTTGCTTTAAAGTGTCCCTTTTTTTCTCCAAAAGGAGATTTTCTGACTGAGAATCTGTAAATCCCCTACCTTTAACCACCCCCCTCCTCAAAATTCTGGGAGCTTTTTCTTCCACTTCGTTGCCTGTAAAGGGGTTACCTTCAACTCATGGGGAACGTACATTTCCGACCTTATGAATGACGGGAAGGTGTTTAAAAGTAATTTGTGAATAGTATGCACAAACTGACAATCCATTCCACCCATGAACCCTTCACTTTATACCTCTGGGAAAGGATTTACTCACATACAGTTCTTCCTGTACTTAAATCCTTTGAGTGGAAAATTAACTTTCGTGAATTCAAAAAGCAATTTTCATGTGTAAGCCAGGGCTATGTAGCTTTGTCACTCCATCCTAATATGTTTTGCACTGACCTTTGCATAATTCAGACGATCTCTCAAAAACAGGATCACAACACATACAAACTATATTTGTACCAATCAGTAATAAGTATATTTTACATCGAGAGGTTGATTGTAATTTATATGCCATGATTGAAAACCTTAAATTGCAGTGGTGACCGGTAAGTGCAACTTACAGGGGGCCCACACGGATGCATGCTCACTTACTCCCATGCATTCACATGAAGACACATGCGCACACACACCTATTTGCAACACTCACAAATGCACATACATTCATACATGCATGCGCCCACCAGTCAATAAAAACACTTACCTGCTGCAACTTACTGGGAGGGAAGCCTCTGAGGTGCCAGAAGTGTTGAGACTGCTGACTTCCCTCATTGGCTTAACTTAGGTCAGCCAATGAGGGGAGGCAGCAGTCCCTACCTCGTTATAGAGTAGGATGGGGTCAGAGAGGCTGCGGACCCCATCCACTTTGTGATGAGGTGTCAGTGATAGACACTGGGCCGAGGCACTTCTGGGCTTAAAACTGAAGCACCCAGGTATGAGGCTGTCATTGAGACTCTCCCTCGCCACAAGGGGTAGGGCCTTGAGCACCTTTTCCAAGCTAGAGCGGTCACACCCTCAGGAGCTGTGACATCCTCAGCCCAGCAAACTTCAGCTCAGGCAGCCAGGAGCCTGTGCATTAAGCACATGTCTAGGTCTGCCTGACCTCAAAATAAAAAGCGTCTATCAGGCTGACCTTTTCTCAGCCTGACAGACATTCTTTATGTCCATAAGGCGCGCCCATAAGGATGGGCTATTGCTGTTTAATTGTCTGTAGCGCTCTGACCAGCAATGTGGACTAATATACCCTTGTTAATATCTTACTAATTACAAATTTATGTTATACATAGACACTGGCATCCCGTTCTTGCCACTTGAATTGGCCTCAAAGGGCTAGCACAGTAAGTGACAACAAGTGTCATGGTTAGGCATAAATAACAAAATGCCTTATCCAGAGGCCAGATGTAAAAACACATTTTTCCAGATATAAACGACCCAATTCACAAAATTGGGCTGTTTGCGACCGGGGAAATGCTTTTTCAAATGTGCAAAATATGATTCGGTAACTTATTGAATCACAATTTGCATAGATGGCATACAAAGTGCACTCTCCCCTCCCACGCATGCATTAACGAAAGGCCCCCTTCAACAATTAAACTCGGGAGTCTTGCTTGATTTTCTGCAGTGTGCATGTTTATTAAAATTAAGTTCAAGGTCAATTACTTCATTGACCCCCATTTCTTTATTTATAGTCCAAATTATTTTTACATCACAGCATTAAGAAAACTCACACTTATATACATATACACTCTTTTACCGCCCATTCTCCAATGGGCGTTTGGTTTAACTTCGGGTTGCGCCAGCAGGCCACAACCCAGATAGCCTGCTCTCTTTACGTTAACCCCCTTCCGGTCAACAGAGCCGCAGGTGAATAATGTGCCCCCACTTGGGCAACGAGCGGCTTCCGGGGTAGGGCTGGAGAAGCCAAGGCCACCAGCAGGTCAGCCCCAACTCTCCCGCCAGCCCGGAGTCCATGATGATTTAGAAAACCTGTTCAGAGGTAAAACTGTCACTGGACAAGAAGTTCCCGTGGTATTCTTGTCCGGAACCCCGCCACAGGGCGAGGCGCTTACTGGTGGACTCGACCCCCCCCCCCGTGCTCGAGAGCTTCGGAGATGGCTCCTAAAACTGTTTCTATAAATATCTCAGTGCCCGCCTCTGAAAGGTGCACTCCATCCTCCGCATATAAATCCGGCCTGGACGTTTGTATCAATTTGTGACGAATAGTTCCAATGGTGGATTTCTGCAGGATTTCTGCCACCGACTGATTTAACCTCTTTATCGATGTATTCACTGCTTTCATGGGTGCGCCCCAAAGTGCACGGTATTCTGTCAACTTAAAACGAGATAACGCATCAGCCGCTTTTTTCTCAACACCAGGAACATGCCTAGCAGTGAAATGGACATTGTGACTCAGGCATTGCAATATTAACTCTTTTAAAAGGCGGAGCACCCATGTGCAGGTTGCTCTCTGGTTATTGATCACCATCACTACTGACATGCTGTCTGACCAAAATACAATGTGCCTGTTTGAGAGCATATCCCCCCACAAGTGCAACGCCACCACTATGGGGAACAACTCTAGGAAAGAAACGTTACGGGTCAGACCTCGCTCTACCCATTCATCTGGCCAGCGCTGCATGCACCACTTAGGGCCCAAAATCGCTCCAAAACCAATACTTCCTGCCGCATCAGTGAACAGCTCAAGGTCGGCATTTGAGGTGCTGGCTGACCGCCACAACACCGTGCCGTTGAATTCCTGCAAGAAACACTTCCAAATCAATAAGTCCTTTCTCACATCAGCTGATAGCCTCACTCTGTGGTGCTTTGCACGCAGCCCAGACATTGCCCTTGCTATGCTCCTGGAGAAGGCCCTGCCCATTGGTATGACCCGCAAGGCAAAGTTTAGTTGGCCCAAGAGGACTTGTAACTGGTGTAAAGTTACTTTCTTTGATTCTAGGCAGCTATCAATTGCGGCCTTGAAGGCATCTACTTTTGTCTTAGGCAACCTGCACACACCTGTTCTGGTATCGATCTCAATGCCCAAAAATGTCAGACATGTAGTCGGGCCTTCTGTTTTTTCCCCCGCCAAAGGCACCCCCAGAGCCTCAGCCAGGTGCTGGAAGCCCAGCAGGGCCTTCCTGCATGACTGGGAACACTTAGGGCCCATGAATAAAAAATCATCCAAGTAGTGTACCACTGTATGGGTTTTGTCTGAGGTCAGGAATTGCTCCACCGCCCATTCTAAGAACCTGGCAAAAGTCTTGAAAACTGCGCAAGCAATAGAACATCCCATGGGCATGCACAAGTCTATGAAATAGTTATCATCAAAGGTGAAACCCAACAACCTGGTATCTTCTGGGTGAACAGGAAGTAACCTAAACGCTGACTCAATATCGGCTTTGGCCATTAAGGCTCCCTCACCCAGCGCCTGTAATTTTTCAATGGCTGTGTCGAACGTTGTATAGCGCACAGTTCTGGGTCTAACTTATCATTGACAGATAACCCTGGGGGGCTTGATAGATTATGTATCAGGCGGAACTTACCCACCTCTTTTTTAGGAACTAATCCCAGCGGTGAGCAGACCAGATCAGAGTTAGGTAGATTTTTGAAAGGACCCGCAACCCGCCCCAAGGAGACTTCTTTCATGATCTTGTTTCGCGCTGCCTCCATATTCTGAAGCACTGAGCTTTGATTGCGAGGTGGGACATTTGTGGGGGTGGCCGAAGACGGAATACGGAAACCAAATGTAAAGCCGTGAAGCAGGAATTGCGCCTCCTTAAGTTTGTCATACTTACTAAGGAGGAGTGTCAGGACATGACGTTTAATGGGAGTTGGGAGCCTTGTCGGATTTTTTTGGTGGCTTTCCTTTTGGGGTGGTATGGGCGGACTGTTCTTTGGGATTTCCGTTCTTTTTGAAACATCTGATTTCTGGATGAGATGTTCCCCCGCAGTAAGAACAGCAGTGTTTGAACCTGCACGAGGTCCCCCTAGTACACTCATTTCGGTTAAACTGCCAGCAGGCCTGTTTTTTGTCACCGACTCCTTTGTCACTCCGAAAGGACTGACTCTGAGCAGGGGAACTAGTCTTAGACATTGAGGGCGAAGAATAAAACACTGTGTGCCATAGATTGATCTCCCGTTGGTCCCATGATATACCTGGGTGGACTGCTTTCATTTGTCTGAACATTTTATCATATTTTAACCACCCCAGGCCTGGAAACTCAGCTGCAGCTCCATGTATCAGGGATATGTAACTCATCATTTGAGGACCCAACACGGGATATTTTTCCAGTATAACTGCAGCATAAATAGCAAAACCCGTGATCCAGTTCTTCATGGACCACTCTACCCATGACTTCTTTTGATTATATTCGCCCTCTTTCCCACCTCTGGACTTCCCTGACGCCACCCCTGCATTAATGAGGTCAAACACCTCTACATATTCACCTCTGAGTATCTTTTCTTTTATATCTGCTGGAACGTGCCAGGTGATCCCCGTAGATGGCGATAGGGTCATTGAGGATGAACCGAACATTAACGGGCCTAATGCCAACATTGGGTGACCTGCCGGTTGCCCCCCAGCCCCCCCTTGTATCTGGCTATTAGGAGACACAGACAAATCAACAGCGGTGCTAGCTATAGGGGTCTGTGGTGGACATCTTAAATTCGAGAAAGCATCCATCATTACGGGCCCTCCACTTGTCGGGTATGTCATGGTGGGGATCATCGAGCTTATAGGGCCCTTACCAATTGCTTGCCCATGAGAACCATATAATTGGATCCCTGGCAACTGTGCGACCCCTCCGGGTTGTACCCACACTTGCGACACTCCGCTACCTGGTTGCGCCACTACCGGTGGTAACGCACCCTGTGAACAGGGCACCCCCACATGAGTTACAGGGATCCCTCCTATTTGTGTAGACTTAGCAGCAACATGCTGTCCCTCTACGCCGTCCTTGTCCTTATCTGCAACCGAATTCAAATCATTTGTCTCTAGCACCTCCTCCTCACCTGGTGATGCTGGTTGGGGCTCTGCCGCCCTAGGCCGCTTGCCTTTTGTTGCATCTTTAAACCTTTCTGGCGTACGCCTCGCTCTCTTGCCTCTCCCTCTTTCTTCCTGAGGATTCGCCTCTGCTCTAGCCCCCTCTCGCATGTTCTTTAGCACCCAATCCATGTCTTTTTCTCTCGTGAACTCCAGCAGCTCCGTAAAAGCGAGGTACTCGTCATTTTTGGCTGAGGGCTCTTTGCCCTTCCGTGCCCTTTTTGGCGGCATCCTGCACTTAAAGAAAACAAGAGTTAAAATTCTTTAACTGACATTACATGCATTTGGATAAACCGTGCTCTCCTTTACCCGGACCCTATTCCCCCAGGCGAAAGCCACCGTGGCTTGAGCTTGCTCCCAAATGAATCAGGTTGTGCTTCCTGCGCATGGGCTTGCCCCCCTAGGGCTGATGACAAAAGAAACCTGACTGCTCGTTTACTGCCCTTTTCTCCATAGCCCCCATATGCTAAATGCAATCCTTCTATCCTCTGTTAAACAGCCCCCATGTATTAATTAAATAACATTATTATAATCTTGCCCTTCTCCTAAAGGATCATCAAGGGGCCTCAACCTTCAGAGCCCATAACTATCTTGCTGGCCCTCATGCAATCGCCACCCTGTAATTCTTTAAAGGTGAAAAAAGGGGGTGGGGGGATGCATCTCATCCATTTCATGCAGCAAAAGACGCTTTACCCCGGGATCTCCGCTGCCCACATGATACTGATTACTAAGGCGGGTGTTCGCGGAGTCATTTAGTAATTTAAAGTATTACCGCGTCGTATCCCAGACCACAGCGCTCCGTTATCGTGCAATTCAATTTCGAAAATAACTTAGTTCAGTAGGGGGCTGAGCGCGCTAGGGGATCCTAATCACACCGCGTCTGCCACACGCCCGTTCTCCCGTGTGCGCGTGACTCACGGTGCTCTTCAAATATCAACGCGCCTCCCGAGCGGTACGCTTCCCCGCCTCCGCTCGCTCTAACAATTAAATTGCTCGCACGCTTCCAAATATGCAAGCGTGTCACTTCTAACAACCACGCGCCCGTTCTCCCGTGTGCGCGCGACTCACGGTGCTCTTTAAATATCAACGCGCCTCCCGAGCGGTACGCTTCCCCGCCTCCGCTCGCTCTAACAATTAAATTGCTCGCACGCTTCCAAATATGCAAGCGTGTCACTTCTAACAACCACGCAACACACTGCACGGCCCGCTAACCTGGATCAAGAGTCGGATTGACCCTCGCTGTTCACTTCACGCGACGGTCCCACGATGCCTTCTTCCCGCGACGTCCGACTCCTGGGCGGTCAGCGAACAAAAGAGGGGGCCCCTAAGATGGACGCAGGCTTTTAAGCCTCGCGCCCTATGACTACTTCCGGGGCGCCAATAAGCCCAGATACCATTGGTCTTCGCCCAATATTCACTTCCGGGTCTGCTGACCCGGAAGTGAACCTCTGCTGTGTCGGCCCTTTGGCTGCCACTAATGACGCCACTCCCCGAAGGGGGGTGGCGCCTTGCATTTGCGATTCAGTATTTGGAAGCAGCATGTTTTGGGCGTACCTTCCAAATTCCCAATAGGCATGGTATGTAATACTGTTTTGCCACCAATTCATTGTCACAAAACAGTAATACTTTACTTTACTTCCTATTTTAAAATGGGAAGGGATCCCCGTAGGAGCCCTTTCTACTTTGAGAATGCGGACTTGGTGCACAATTCAGTAACATCTAGACATGCATGCTCATCCCCATCCTAATTTTCATCTGTCACATGCAAAGACAACAGTATGACAGGGTTGAGGCAGGAGCACTTCTGCAGAGTAATGTTTTCTGCCACAAGGACGACCTGCTCATAACTGGTTAGTCTACTGTGGTCATGTGTTGTGTTCGAGTGCAGAGAGCGAGATGTCTACAGAATGGGGAATCATAACTTTAAGGGGTTAGCCTAGAAGTATTCCCTCTCATTGCTGAATGCTGACACCAACTGTGGCCACCGCCTTTAGGCAACCCAGCAATGCTGCGGCTACCACATCAAGAGTGGTAGAGAAGTATGCAAGAGGACATTTAGAGTTTCGATGGGTCTGTGGAAGTACAGATGGCAAGCACCCATTGTGTTTACAGCAGTACAATTTAACATCCATGTCATAATTTGGCATTCTTACAGCTGGGCATGACAGAGACTTTCACTCAGTTCGAAGACGGCACTAATGCATTTGTTGGCGCAAGGTAACACATCAGATTCATCTTTATGTGAGAATCTCTGTAGATGCTGTGCCACTCAGCAAAAGTTGGGAATCCACTGATGACAGTAGCTCATCACTCCCAGAAACATCCTGCTTTCTCTTTGCACTGTGGGAGGGTTAATTTTTCAGTATGGTAGAGATTCTCCCTTGAAACATCTCCCTAGCCCCTTTCTTAATATGATATCCCAAATACAGGACTTCCTTCTGACAGTATTGTAATATTGTGGGCAGCACTTTATGTCCATTCTCAGCCAGATGGTTTGACAGGGTAATGGAGTTTTGTCAGCATGCATCTTGTAATGTCACTGCCACCAGTAAGTTGTCAATATATTGAACTAGGACTGAATTGCATAGCAACTGCAGGGTATCCAGATTATTTTTCAGTACTTTTGGGACTCTGCACAATGCTGGAACTTTATTTTGGAATCGGATTGCAAATTGGAAGACTGACTGTCCTTATGCAAAGGAATGGAAAAGAATTCTCGGTGCAGATTAATGACGGTAACCACACTTTAGAAGAGTATCACAGCAGAACTCGGTACCATGGGACAACAATATCATTGACCTTTGGCAGGTCTTGCATGATTCTCCACTTTTTATTTGGCTTCAGCAACCCATTATAGTTGAATTGCAGGGACTCGTTGATATTGCAGTATTGACATCTTTGTTCGAGCCAATATCTTTGCCAGTAAATTCTCAAACTTCCTCCTTCACAGAGTCCTTTAAGTCACAGACTGAGCCTCCCTTTGTCAACATCGGGAATTACCCCATGATTGGCTGCTGATTGCTCAATTTAAAGTCTGCATCCTCATTTTGTGTCTGAAGCTTGGCACCATCCAATGTACTTGCAGATTCTATCCTTGACATATCACAAAATAATGGTCCTCTTCAAGGACATCAATCTTCACAGAGACCCTTGATGAAACAGGATTCATGGTCTGCTTATTTGAAATATCTACAACTTTGACTTGTTTATTCCAGAGGGGCAGGTTAGAGACCTCTATAGATCTTACAGTATAGAGGGTAGAACCAGTATCGATTAGAAACACTACGGGGGGCATCCACATATGGGCCTCTCTGACTAGCTGATATACTGCAACAAGCATGCATCCTGACTCCTCTCTAAGACACCGTCATTGAGATTGAGCAGAACAAGGATCATCTAAACTGTAAAACTGGGAACTATTGAGTTGTGGCAAAGTGTATTGTTAAATTATAGGATTTGGATTTGCATTGGACTTCGTGCCATTTGTGTTCTGCAGAATCAATATGACTTGAGGCATGTTAGAGTTTTGGGGTCTTCACATTTGCATATTTTGCATAGGCATTGCATTCATGTTGGAAAAAGTGACACTCAATTTGCATTTGACTTGGATTCAACCTACATTCCCATTTCCAGTGGCTCACCTTATTAAAATAATTACCCAGTTTTATTCAACGTGGTTATGTTCATCCCAGAATGCAGGTCAACTGTCATTCCTCATCCTCTACCCTGTGGGACACCGTTCCCACTCTGCATCATTGTACCCCGGCTGTGATAGCCAACTTCATGCATTCCAGCACCATCACTGGGACTATAACGTGTCTGCCACATACTGACAATTTTGAAATCCCTTCTGTGCTACGTTTGTGTGAGCCAACATGAATTTCTTCTTGATCCTCTTCTGTCTTGCTTTCAAATCATCATTGCAATACTTTGCATATCATAGGATTTAATCCAGAGGCTCTGAGTACCAACAAATCACAGTCTGCTGAATAAGCGAACTATTTTCCTGGTGCAAACCAAAAATTAACTAAGACAACATTACTGAGATGTCTTCTTCCAGGATGTTGACACTCTTATGCTGGCAAAAAAAAACCTGTATTAACCTTTTGTAATAAACATGCACAAACTCTTTAGACTCTTGGATAGTTCTTGATATTTTCAAGCAATCAATCTCTTTCAGCAGAACCTGTCTTCAAAAAGGCCATCACCTGATTATATGTATCCATGACAATAGGGGAAGGGGCATTCATTTGCACAGCTTTCGGTGGTTCCTCAGTTGGCCACTGCTCCAACACCTTGCACTCTTCCCATAAATTGGTAGTGACAACAGTATGTTAAAAAGTATTAAAATCATCCCAAAGCACCTTTGAACCTTTCACTAATTGCTCAGCCTGAGTGTAAGAAATGTCAGGATGTTCTCTCAGTTTTGGAAATTGATTTGTAAATGTGAAAAGATCACCACAACTCCAAGGTACATGCACCTCCCTCAATGGGTAAGCCTTGATCTTTATGTTGTTTTGGACTCCTTATCCATCTGGTCCTCCAGCAACATCTTTCTTTTTATTATTATTTTTTTTCTGAGCCCACCGATCTTAAGTCTTTTGAACATCACTTCATCTTTGGATGTTATCAACTAATTCGCTTAGTTGTCATTTTAGTGCAGGAACTGAAGAACCGGGTTTTTAGAACCCAGCCGCGCCAGGGACACGCCCAAAGTCTTCGAGTTCACCTGTCTTGGTATACACAGACACGGAATACTTCTAGGTGGCATCAGAGATCAAATTTATTAGCTGCAGCTAGTAACAGTAATCCCAGCAATACAACACAGTGTACAACTCAAGAAACTGTTAAATGTTCGTAGAGCAAGACACCAGTATTTATCCACATTTTACTCATTTGCAATGCACACCCACTGCGACAAATTTGAACGAATCAAATACATTTTCCCATGCTTCGTCATATCGTAAAACACTCACTTTACATTGTACCAACCCACAAGTTAATTATTAGGAATGTCCCAAATTCAATTTCCACCGGCCGGACAAACCCATAATTGAAAGCACTAACCATGTAACGAAAAGACATAAAGAAAGAAGTAATTCAGATAGTGAGTAGGATAAGATATGTGCAAGCGAACTAAAAGTTAACGATATCCTGGACAGTGATTGGCAATTTCAGACAACAATCAGCCAGGGAAATTGGCCTCGCAAAGGGTCAGTTTCAGGTGACGGGGCCAGCGTCTTTGCAGTCCACTCGCAAGTCAGAAAAGGCCTAGTTAATATGTACGCGAACAACGAAGCCCATGCAACTTTGTTCGTTCGGTTACCTCCACGGCCTACGTGAGGGCAACACAAAATGGCGTCTTTAGACAAAGTAAACAAAATGGAGTCGGGTTTCGCAAAACACGGAACCTCAGAACTTGCATGTTCGAGAGAATTGACTCATTAATGAACATCCTGTAATTCTTCCTCAGATTCTGACTCTTGGACAAATCGACCCTAAACTCTGTGGCTATTCCCTCAAAACCTTCATGAGTCTCACAACCATGTCTTGCAGCTTCTTTGCACAGGAGCAAGAGTTCCTCTTCAATGTACCCATATATTAATCCCAACTCAAGGTTTCCTTTAATCATTTCCTCAAATTCTAGCTTTTCTCTCAAAACAGCCAGTAACCTTGAAGGAACATTTCTCCCTAGGGTTTGCAGATCAGTACTTTCCATAACCTCTACAATGGGCACACTCACATGGGGACTTGCTCCTGGTCTTGCTCGTTCCCAGATCTGAAGCAGTACCAGTGCTTGGTGTAACAGCGATTGTTGTAACTGTGGATATTCCTGGGGCTGTGATAATGACAGTGGTACTCATGGTTCCTAATGCTGTGCCTGGCGTTCCAAGGGGTAGGCTTCCCTCAGGGAGACTGCGATCTACAGACACACTTGCATCTGTGTCTACAGGCTGTGGGGGCCCTAGGGGCTGTTGATTCCCTCCAGTCTGTTGAAAAGTATATACACATGTGGATGGGAAACCCAATAGATCATCTAAACAGTCCTCAATAGAATCACTATCATTCATTTCCATTTTTTTTCTCCTTGAATTCCACCCCTTCACGTACCTTCTTCCTCTCTTCTCTGCCTCTTGTTAACGTTGGATGAATAATTATACAGCTAATTACATTCTCTCTCCATTCTTGCTGTTCTGCAACTAATAATGCTTCCATCTAACTAGGGACCTTATTCTATGATCGAGTCTAATATTTCCTCTTCCCTTTTGTATGTGCAGTGTGCTCCCATGCATTCAAAGACTCATATTGAGCCTGCCCGGGTGGGGGTTTCATCTCATACAACGTTCACCTCAAATTATCAATTATTCTCAGATTAAAGTTATCATGTAAGTGAACCTGCAAGGACCCTTCATTCGCTGTGATCTTATTCCCTTGTTTGATCCATGGTCTGACACGACAAACCTTAAAAGACAAGCTGCAACTTAACATAACTTAATATCTATAGCGCAATCCTTGACTATGACGAGTCCAAAAACGAAAGTTCAACTCTTTGAAGCAGGCACGTTTCTCAATATATGCTCAAGCAAGAAGTACAAAACAGCATTTCAGATCTCAATTTCAACACAGAGCCCATCTGGACCTAAATGGAAACCACACTGTAATATACACTTCATCATCAAAACTGCAAGCACCACAGCACTTAATTTGATTTGATTTATCTATTTGTAGAGAGCGTGAATGCCCGAAGGCGTCTTGGCGCTGAGATATACCACTGGCTCTTGAAGATGTTAATTAGAGCTGTGCAGAGAAAAGCTATGTTTTAACTTTCTTTCTAAAGGATTTCAAGGATGGGCTGATTTTTATGGCTAGAGGTAATTGATTCCAGGTTCTTGCTGTGTGTACCAAGAAACTTCTTCCGCCCCAGTTGGCTCTTTTGAATCTCGGGACCCTGATGAGTTTCTTTTGGCCGGATCTGAGAAGTCTATTTGGCTTATAATGTTTTAGATGTGACTTCAGAAATTGTGATCCAGTTCCGTTGATTGCCTTGTATGCCAGGCATAATGATTTGAATTGTATCCTTTTTGCAATTGGTAGCCAATGCAGGTTTTTTAGTTTGTGGCTGATTGGTTCAAACTTAGGTATGTCAAGTATCAACCTGGCTGCTGCATTCTGCAGGCGTTGAAGTTTGACTAGGATTTTCTTCCTGGCTCCAGCATAGAGGCCGTTTCCGTAGTCCAGTCTGGACAAGGCTAAAGCTGTCACTACTGACTTGCGCGAATCCTGCGGTAGGTAAGGTAGAATTTTTTTAATCATTTTTAGGATGTACCAAAGTGTTGATGCCAGCTTGCTGGCTTGGGCATCGAATGAGAGATTGGTGTCTAGAGTGACTCCCAGGTTTATCACCTTTTCTGATGATTTGGGGCATCTTCCCAGATCTTTTGGCCACCATGAAGGGGACCATATATTTGTGTCCCCTCCTAGTATCATGACCTCACTCTTGTCCCCGTTAAGTTTTAAGCAGTTAATTCTCATCCATTGGCTGATCTGTACCATGCAGTGTTGACATTTTTCTGCTGTGTCCTCAACATCCCTACTAATTGACACCACGATTTGAATATCGTCGGCGTAGGATATTGGAGTGAACCCACAGTTCCTTATTATTTCTGCAAGGGGAGCCACATATAGATTAACCTCTTCAATGCTAATGACAAGGGTAACTCGTCATGCACTGCCCATTCATTTCAATGGAAATCTCATTATATGAGTCTAATTCCAATAGCATCCAAGTGGTTAAAAAGAGTGGGGCTCATCGAGGAGCCCTGCGGGACTCCGCATGGCAGGTTGAATAGATTGGATTTCGCTTCTCCCGATTCTACTGAGAAAGTTCTGTTCTCTATGTAGGAGGCAATGAGGGCACAAGCTGAGTCATGTATTTGTGCTGCTTTCAGTCGTGCTATAAGGATCTCGTGGCTGACTGTATCGAAGGCCGCCGATAGGTCGAATAGCACCAAGGCGGCCTTCGATCCATTGTCCAGAACTTGCCTAAGTTCCTCCACTGCTGTAATCAAAGCAGTCTCCGTTCCATGTCCCTCGCGGAAACCGAACTGAGAATGGTCCAGCCAGTTGCCATCCATCAGATATCGGGATAACTGTTTGTTTAACAGTTTCTCGAAATTTTTTGCGGCAAAAGGGATCCTGGCTATTGGTCTGTAATTGTTTGGAGTTTCGCAGTCTAGGTTTGGTTTTTTTAGTAGCGGCCTGATTGATATAATTTTCTAGTCATCTGGAAAGATGTTGGTATTGATAATTTGGGAGAATAGTTTTTCTAACACTAGGCTCAGCTGTTCGGAGCAGATTTGCATTATTTTGGGTGGACAGGGGTCCATTGGGCTACCTAATTTAGTGGTATGAACCTCTTTCTGGATCTGTTCTGCTGTAGGGGGAGTGAAGTGGAAAGATGTGGTTTGGACTGATTATTTCGCTGGATTTATTAGGTGTGATGTATCCTTTTCTGCTGTCTCCGTGCTGTGATTTTTGAAGGAATCGTAGACTGATGATACTTTGCTAACAAAGAATTCACCTAGTACGTTTGAATGACAGTACTTCTGAGCTGTTATTTTCAAATTTTGATAATTTTTTGACAGTATCAAAGAGGGTTTTACTAGAGTTTTTTGACTCATTAATTTTCTGGACGAAGTATTTACTTTTTTCTGTTATTATTAATTTTTTGTAACTGGCTAAGTTAGCTTTGTATTCTTGTCTGAAGTGTGTATAATAGTTGGTTCTCCACTTTTTCTCTGCTCTTCTGCACTTCTGTTTTTGAGCCTTCAGTGCTTCTGAGAACCATGGTTGTGAGGGGGTTTTTCTTTTCAGAGTAACCTTTTTTCGCGGGACTGTCAGTTTGACTGCGTTATCCAACCACTCGTTGAATTGTTTGCAGGCTATATTACAGTTTTCATCAAATGTTTTCATCACTTGAAAACATACAATCAAAGATGCATAGTCCTGCTCATACTTACCATCCTAGGACATCACAATTGCTTAAGGAACACCTGAACACCTCCAGTTCTCTAATCTAGACCATGAAATTTCAGGGATACGGATTGCGCAGAGCCTATTCTAACTGACTCTGAGGCAAATTCTAACTTCCTAAACCTTAGTAGGAACCGTCCTCCGCTACCAGAATTTTGTTGCGGTGCGGATGGGATCTTCACTGTGCAGAACCCTGATTCAAACTCCAGTATAAGCTGCACTTGAGTGGATGGACATTTCATCCTAGGCTGAGGCTTAACATCAACCATATAACCATATATAATTAACAGTGAAGCACATTAGACCCCACAATGAGAGAGAGTAGTAGATTTGTAAACAATGAAGATTTATTAATAGCTTGCAGTTACAAACTCAGATCATTCAGATTTGTCGGGCAAGGGAAATTCCATATTTCTAAGCTAAAATGTCAAGTGAAGTGAGAAACATCAAGCAGAAGGTGTCAACTACTAAACATTCTACGGGTAGAATTGAATAAAGATTCAGTCAGGTACAGAAAGAATCAATTTGCTCAGTATTCTAATTCTTCGAGCCGAAGCAAAATTAAATGACACGTTTCAATAGAGCGGAAAGGGGCATCTAAATCTAATTAACTCGGCAATGCACAAATAAAACATACAATTCTTGGCAATATGCAACACACCCACTGTTCTCAGGAAGAGGGGACCAAACAGGATTGAATGTTCCCAGAAAGAAGGTTTCACCCATTTTCCCAAGCATTGCACAATGTAAGTTTTCATCTGCACAACCTTTAGGAGATATCTCCTAGCAGGATAATACATTGCGGTCATCCTGTCCTCAGCACAGGTGCAGAGCAGCTCTCAGTGACATACACACATGGATAAGTAAGTCTCACGGAAAGCAAAACATTTGCAACATTTTAATTAATTCAAACTACTGCAGCTTGGCTCCTGAAATGAGAAAAAGAGAGAAAGAACACAGCAACCAAAAACAAATTTTCACTTTAGCATGAATCATTTTAACACCGGGCCACATTAAAAATTAAATATTGCTAACTTTACGTGGAAATTACACGTCATATATGAGTATATGATGTGAAGGTTTATATATGTATAAAGTCACCTAACCTTTCTGTGGCAGTCTTTCTCAGAGTTCACTCTTCAAGGTATGGGTATTGATAGGAGAGAGCAATGTTACAAAAATGAATGGCTCAAAACTTTGCATAATTAACATGTTGCAGGCTTACTTCTTAGCAAAACTGTTAACGTTTAGAAAGAATTTAGGAAAAGGAGCCCTCTGTTATAGTTGAAAACATTCCACTTGATGCTCGGAGCCAGGGCTTGGCCACTGCTACTGCTTGGCAGCCTTCCAGATGTTTTAACTTATCATATGAATTCCCATTTAGGGAGTCAGAGCTTCCCGGAGTGGACAGAATACCAACTTATGTCCGCAGCAAAGAGAAGCACTTCTTATAACCATTGCCGCACAAGGCAAGTATTTCATGGCAATGTTTCACAACATTCTGTTGGCTGCAAGTAGCCTGTCTTTGCAACCAGATGTTCCTCCCTTCTAGGGAATCGACAGCCACCTATAGGGACTCAGTAGCCCAAACCTGCTCTCAGTGAAGTCAGGAAAACACACTGCCTTTCTGCAGACAAATGTTTCCTGGCTTTACCTAACTTAATTAGGGTACTGGTAATAGGACTCTGTGTACTGCAATATGGCTAATCAGTGCCACCGTTCATATGCTGTGGCCATAACATAATACTGTCAGAACAGATTTCTCCCAATTGGTCTATTTAACGTTCATGTAAGGCCTCGGTAAATGGCCAGAAAATTCACCAATAATGTGAGAGTTAAATGTCATATTTGGGCAGAAATGAGTATTCACACCACCCACATATATGCCAAAAGTATACGTTGGCATGGAGCACTACTGTATTCTGGCTTTTCTGCATTTTACAAGAACAGCAATAACATATGGAAAGGAAAACTGTCTTTGAAAAGTATAGGAAAAACAATGTTTTCATATTGCTAACGTAGCCCCAAGGTGTGCCATGCAAGTCCACCTGGCTCTGGGCTTAAATTTATAACAAAGTGGTGCCATACATATTTAAAATGGTATGTTCTCACAGGGACTTCATATTTAAATATGGTTTGCTGTGTAGGTTTAGGCAGCTTCTTCCTGAACAGGCATAAGTACAATTAAAAGCATTATCTTTTATCTCTGCCCAGGAAAATGCTAGTAAAGTTATTCAAAGTTATTTTCCAGTCAGTTTTGAAAACCTAATGTAATTGTGAACCAGATTTCTATTAACTTTTAGTGGAAAAATAACTTTACAAACATTTACATTTTGTTTCCTGAGCCAAAACGGACTTAGAACTAGTTACTAGTTTTGTCACTCATTCCTGGCTAGAGGTAACAACTCTGCTTTCCAGAAGATAATATTTTGGCCTCTGGGCCTCGGGAGGCAGGGGTGTTGTCAACAACTTTCCTCTTACCAGGCTATTTCTATCTTTGAGGGCTACAGAAACAGCAGGCAGATCAAACAACAAACTTCACACTACCTATTATGACTTGGATATGTTAAATGCGACTGGCCGAAGGGAAAGTCTGTCCTTGACCCTGACAGAGGGATGAGAACACATCTAAATAGGCAAGGGGTATAGAGAGAGCAAGAGGTATAGAGAGACCATTCTAATGGAGGAAAGGATTTATCTTTTCGTATTTAGGGCTTCTAGGAATTTTTACAGTTAAACATAGCACAAGTACTGCAAAATGAGGTATGCCTTACTTATTTTTTCCACCTTATCCAGGAGACTGGATTGGGTGGAAAAAATACTATAATCAATGGCTAGTTCACATAATATTGCCAACTCACCACCATCTCCTCAGAACATTCCAGGAGCTAAGGAGACTACACAAGTTCTGACCAGCAAGAAGGGAGATGCCAGAACCCCTGCTTACACACATGGACTGGAACTGCTTCAAAACTGAGATGGCTGACCTCCATTCTGTCTGCTCCAGGGACACAAAAGCAGAAGAACACCTGAGTCCAAGGAGGTTCAGCTGACCATTGAAGACTGGACACTTCAGGAGCCCTGTCTGCAGAGAGATCTGATTCCTAGAAGCTTACCTGGAGGACCTGTGGGCTGTTAGAATGATAATATGGAACTCTCCCAGCTGATGGAGACAAGTAGGACAGTCATTTTGTTTCACCTTCAGAGAATCGGAGCAAGATGCTGAGTCTTGTTCAGGGAGGTTGCAACCTAGGTGTTCAAGAAAGATGGGTTTGTGTATCTTGGAGCATTTTGCTACACTGAACACTCATTCAGTGGAAGCTCGTAATAAAGCTTTCTGGCATCATGAAGCCCTGCCAAGCCATAGCTTCCAGTCTTACCCTGCTATATAATCATGAGAACCAAAAAAGTGATTAAAAAGTTAAAACCTTCCACCAGTGCAAGGTGGACTAATCTACCCCATTAGCAAAGCATCCTAGTTGGCTATCACATCCACCTTAGTCCCACTCAGAGTTTTTAACACCAAAACCAACCACTTCTGTGGGAACTTGATAACCATTAATCTGAATTTGGGAACCCTCGCCTACTTAAGCCTTGAGTCTTGACCCACTGGAAAACTCTGACATCTATAGTAGAGACAAAGTCAAGAAGTAAAACCTTTGACTGGAAAAAACTGGCTGTCCTCCTCTCTATCATGTTCAGCTAATATTGTGCCTCAGTTCTGGTCTACCATAAACTGATATTTTTCAATGATGCTTTACTTTTTCTCTGCTTTCTTTTCCTTAAAACTTTAAAAATGAATATCTCAATTACCCTTTATTTAACACATTTTATTAATTTTCTCTGGATGATACAATATCTTTGAACAGTGGTATACAATTATACCTCACCATTAATATGGTACATAGTATTATGTATTATTGTAAACACAAACATGTTTCGAATATTGAGATATCTTAGGTCTGTACAACATGATCTACTCTAACTATTCCCTATCCCTCCCTCCCCCGTGGACCCCTCATTGCATTTGTATACATGTTTCAGTCAGCATTACGATAAACATCAGTGGTATTTATTGGCACATTTCCAGCAAGTAGTACTGAGATCTTGATGTGTCCTTGCATCATCCTATTGTACACCATTTGAGACTACGGTTTGTGTTTTGTACTAATTTATCCTCGCCCTGTCTATATTGTCTGCACCTCTGCCGCTATAAATTCTTCCAGCATTCCATTCCATTCCATTCCATTGATATAGGTTTCTTTCTCAATCTCCTGCATTCCTCTCTCTGTAACTCCGCACTTTCAGCTTTACCCCATTTAATAACGTCATTATACCAGTCCATTACTGATGGCGCCATGGTTGCTTTCCATCGCATGGTTAATGTTTGTTTAGCTAAGATCAGTGCCAAGTTAGCAAATCTATGTTTGGGACTCCCTGTCTGGGCTCTAGCGTTCAGTCCCAGTATACAGTACATGGCTCTTCCCATCCCCCTGTTCCAATCTCAGTTAGCATTTTATGCATGTTTTTCCAGTAATGTGTCAGTCGTGGGCAAGCCCACAGCATATGCATTAAATTGGTATTAGAGTCTTGACATCTGGGGCATACATCTGCTGCGTTCGGAAACATCATATTCAGCGTGTGAGGGGTCAGGTAATCACGATGTACAATCATAAGCTGAATTTAAACTTTGGATTACGCGATATCTTCTTTGTCTATTCTAATATATTACCTCATTCTTTGTCTGTTAGCTCATGGCCTATGTCAACATTACATTTGTCATGCAGAGTTTGTAACGATATTGCAGCATGTGTTCGGATCCCATGATATAACCACATTGTTAAGTGACTGCCATTGCCCATCAATGGGGGTTCCGCCCTGTAGGAGCCCATGCAGTTCTGAGTTGACATATTTAGTTATATGTGCATGAAGGAGGAATAATGTATTCTGTACACCCTGCTCCCTCACAAATGTGTCATGATTCATTAATGTGCCATCTGTAAATTGCATTCCTCCCATATCTACACCTGCTTCTGCACAAACAGAAATACGTCGGAGCCTTACTAATCCCGACGGATGAGGGAGTCCCAGTAGCAGAATATTGGGGGCAAACAAGATCTGCCTCGCCTTCTTCCAGTATAGCAATGCCACCTTTAACAAAGGGGCTACAGTCAGTGGGAGCTTCCTGTTTGGCAACAAAAGTGTGTGAAGCATACCTTGTTCCCATTCACACAGAGTCATGTTAATCTCCTCTAGATTATGCCCTGCAATCCAATTCGCCAGCCATTGCAACTGACTTGCGTTGCAGTATGCTCTGAAGTCCTGGACGCCCAACCCCCCACTTTTAGTGCCTAGCTGAAGTTTTAGCAATCCCTACGCCGGCGTCCCGACCCCCTTATCAATTCCACCAGTAAGGTATCCAGTGTTTTAAACACATGTGTTGGGATCATGAGTGGTAAATTTGTAACATAATAAAGTAGTCTGGGGAGTATTCCCATTTTGGTGACAGCTATCCTGCCTGTTGCAAACAGTGGCAGAGATGCCCAGAACGTTATCTGCGCTCTAAGTGTTGTAATCGTCCGAGTCAGGTTGCCATCAAGCAGGTCGGCCAACTCTCTGTATATGTAGATTCAAAGATATTTAGTAGTGGCTGCTGTTTGAAATGTCCATTGGCCGAACCGCAGCGGGCCAGATTGCGTTATATAAGGGAAGAAGTATGCATAGGATGTGGTGTCGTTTATAGAAAGCCCTGACAGCGATTGGAAATAGTTAAATATTTTAGGGATTAGTGCATGGTCACTTCTAAGGTTGTCAAAATACAATATTATGTAATCAGCGTCAGATGTCTTGTCCCAGTCGTATACCCTGGTGTTCTGCCAATGTACGGATGTTGAGGAGAATCTAGAGCAAGGATGAATATTAAAGGGGAGAGCGGGCAGCCTTGCCTCGTACCCCGTGCTACTGCATATTGTCCGGAGATATAAGTCCCTGTACGTGCACGTGCCATAGGGTGTGTGTACAGGAGGGTAAGCCACTGTAAATTCTTATCGGGATCCCAAATTTCGGGAGAGTACGAAGCACATAGTTTGAATCCAGTGAATCAAATGCTTGACGCAAGTCCAGTGATATACATCCCTGTGTGTTGGAATTGGAATTTGATTGTATTTGATTGGATTTGATGTAACCTTCTAATATTCTAATATTAAGAGCTGTGTTCCTTCCTGGTACAAACCCACAATGATCCCTGTGTATGATGTGTGGTATGAATTGTTGAATCCTATTTGCTAATTCTTTACTCAGAATTTAATATTCTGTGTTTAGTAATGAAAGGGGTCGATATCCTGACATTTCTGTACTATCCCTGCCCTGTTTTAATAGCGAGACTACTAGTGCTTGCAGCGTAGTAGGAGGGAGAGAACCAGACTCCAAGGAGGCCTGATACAGCCTCCATAGATGGGGTACTAGTAATGTCGAATATGCTGTGTACAATTCTACCGGGAGTCTGTCTAGTCCTGGAGTTTTGTTTCGGGGTAGGGCCTTAATTGCTGTTTTTGTTTCCGCTTCCGTTATCGGTTTCTCTAGCTCTTACTTTTGGTCATCTAACAACTGCGGGAACTGCAGCCCCTCAAAGAAAGGCTAACATTCAGTTTCACAGGGTTCTACTGGAGCCGCATATAACGCCTCATGATAAGTTTTGAAAGCTGCATTGATCTCTAATTGGGTATGGACAGTAGTGCCTTCTAGGGTGTTAATTTCGAGGATGGGAGACATCACAGGTGTATCCTTGATAAGTCTAGCAAGGAGTGGGCCTGCTCTGTCCGCCTCTCAATGTTGCTTATGTGTGTATAGGCAATTCTTCCAGCAGTTCTGCGTGTCTTATGTGAACTTCCTGTAGTGCGTCTTTACTTGCGCTACTTGTTGTTGCCTCCCTTTCTAGTGCACCCAGCTTGCTCTCATTGTCATTTAGCTTTTCAACTAAAGCAGAGCGAACCCCTGCAGGCGTGCTAATTGCTAATCCTCTCATTACAATTTTAAAAGCGTCCTACTCCACTTGACGCGTGCTAGCAGTGTCTGCATTTTCTGCAAAATAATTAACAATCGCTGTGGAAAGGGAGTTGTGATATACTAAGTCTTCCAGTAACAGTGGCTGCAGTTTCCAGGTCGGAATTGATGTGGGGATCTTCCCCATAATAATATAATTTCAAGGGAATTGTGATCCGACAGGGTCTTGCCTAAACATGTGGTGTCCGTCACATTGGCGATTAGGTGCAGAGAGCAAAAGATCCTATCAATGCGAGTATGCAACCAATGTGACGGTGTGAAGAAGGAGTATTCTTTGCTAGTAGGGTGTTTCATGCGCCATGCATCTCCGAATCGCCAGCCCTCAGCCCAGCCCTTGAGACCATCAGCCTGTTTTCCACAACCAGTTCCCTATAACCGAGGGTGTGACCTGTCCAGCGCTATATCAAGTACTGCGTTAAAGTCAGCCCTTATGACTCAAGGGTAGTCATCCCAGCCCGTCAGTGCCATTGAGAGTATGTTGAGAAACTTCTCTTGCTCCGAATTTGGAGCATGTACACTCCCCAACACTATGTGTCTACTGTCTAATGTACCATGCAGTAGCACATACCTTCCATGTAGATCTATTCTTTGCTCCAGGAGTGCGAAAGGGGTACCATTTCCTATCCATATCGCTGCTCCCCTAGCAAACGCAGAATATGATGTAAAAAAAGAATTGTCCTCTTCACTTCTTTTGTAATTTTATGGACTCTGCATGTGTGAGGAGGGATTCTTGCAGAAAAGCAATACATACTTTCCTACGGTTAGCTGTGTGATAATTCTGTGTCGTTTGTGCATTGGGACTAAGCCCCTGTTAAAGCTGGGATTCTCATATAGATTTTTACCTTACCAATCCTTGGAATCCCTGGTCGACTGAACCTTTTTGTCTCTAATTTCATACTTCTGGCAATTTTTCAATGACCAAATACATACCAATTCAAAGGACCACTGACTACGAAGTAAAATTGAAAAATGTATTACAAAGCCAAAAATAACTGAACATCCAAGCACCTCAGCAAGAGGTTCAAGAAATAGACTGGCACTAATACAAACATAATCCTATGCAAGAGTCTCAGACGGCTCAATATAAAAATCAAAATAAGCTCAAGAAACATCAGGCAAACAATAATTGCTCCCACTTGAAGTCTTGACTGCATCTGCTCCAAAGAAAAGAAAAAGATTAGTCTGTCCCTACACTAACTCTGAGGTGACATCCCTACATAACATACCTCCCAGGCAAGAGAAAAAGGTGTCAGCTGTGAAGGCTCCGTAAGAAGGACATTCACTTTTCCCACGTAAGTAGCATAAGCTACCGAGCTCCTTCTAAGATGCTCCTTCCTTTCTCCTGCCTAGCTGGCAAGCTAACTAAGAACTAACTTTCACCCTCGGGCACTGTCCCTAATACAAAATCCCCAAAACAGTAGACACGCCTTAGTCACACCCCCTCTGGGAAGGTGTCTGCTTCTGGAATTTTCCACCAAAACTCTATCCTTGTCCAAAAACCGTTGCTGTGTCCTTGGGTCCCAGGCACCTTCTCCGCCAAATGTTGCATCTCTGCATTCCGATCCACTCCCTCAGTTCTCACTCCTACCAACCTAACTCCTAAACAATGGATTATTCTACCTAACAACCTTCGTGTCCTTGCACCTGCAACAGAAACGCCTGAGAAACAACCTTGCACATTCTCTAAGTTACAATTCGAATTCAACTGCGAAAAGGAGCCTTTTCCCAAGGAAAAATTACACATTTCAAGTCTACATGTTAGCTAAGCTAAGGAAATACAGTTAGGCCTCTGGTGGCGTTTTCATGTCTCAGGCCTTTACATTTTTAAATGCATTTTTAATACAACAACATAAACATTACAGTTAAACCCATTTTAACAGCGTTATTTCATTGCATTTCTAAACATTATTCCTTCTCATGTTAGAACACCATTTTCTCTTTAATAGCAACCTACACGTGCAGCCTTAATATGGCACGTTCAAACCTAATACAACATTTCACCCATGAAGCAGTACTTTATAAGTTACTTAAGGCATATTCTCGATTGAAGCACTACATTTGTCTTCAAATGATATGAGCACACTTCTTTTTCCAATACACTTGATTAGTTCTACATTTCTAAGAATCACACATTAATACAGTCCTCTAGATATGCGGGTGCTAACTATGGGTGATTATAATGCACCCCAACAATTTTTAGAATAACATGGCGCTCTATCAGTCCCCCCCTTTGATGACCCGTGCCATCACAAAATACACCATCCTTGGGGAAAGAACCAACTTAAACAGAACTTGTTGCCACTCTTCCGTGAGCATTTTCATGTTCTTAAGGTTACGATATTGACTGTCCATTCGTCTCTCTTGCACTTCAGTGATCTCTCCAATCCGTTAGACTTGTACCACTTGTAAGCACTTATCAAACCCCACAATCCAATCACACATGCCATAACTATAACAAGGGGTTTCAAAACATAGCCAAGGAACCCTTTTCCAATTTTCGCAAGCCAACTCCCCCCTTTGCCAAAACCCTTACCAACTTTTTCCCACACAGTTTTTCAGTCAAATCCTCAATTTCATAATGAATTGCAGTGATGTTACTTATATATTTCTCCAGATCTTTGCTGTTATCTGGTATATAAGTACAGCACTCTTTGACCTTCAAAAGTTTACAGACTCTTTTGCCAGAAGGACGTCTAAAGCAAGACAATTTTGCAAATCCATGATCCTTATTGATAACATCTCTCCTTCAATGAACACCAATGATTTAGCTTTATTCTTTGACAATTCGTCCACAAAAGTCGCCAACATTCTAATTTTCACATCATTCAAAATCACTCCCAAGCTTGGTATCATTGCTCCAAAAACATCTCCAACCACAGCTGCTGCACTTTCACCTCGCTTCACTCTTACATGCTGTCCTCCATCTAAGAGCTCTAAATCTTTTTTATGATAAATCTTGGGGAAAATGTCCTAAATTTCTTCTTCTTCCACTAAGTTATCTAATTCAGGTTATTTACAGCAAAGACTCTTTAATCCAAAATAACATTTGCTCCAACAGCTTCTGGAACATGCTGCAAAAGTTCAAGACGAAGAACAATAAATAGATTCATGAGATGGTATCTCAGTTCCAAAGGTAGGTAATATCAGTCTATTCAAAATCAAGTAACGTATTCTGCTCTGAATCGGAGGATTCGGAACTGTGATGGTCAGCAACTCCTTCAATTTCGAGTCCTGGTACTAACAAAACCACATACAACTTCATGTTAGTAGGGCTGGTACTAACCACTGTCACTGCCTTCAGCCTCCCCGATCTCAGCCCTCTTGGCATCAGTCACAACATATGACCTCTCTGGAGTCACGTACTATCGGCAAGGCACTCTCTTTCCTCTTGATCTCCTCAGACCTCCAGGAGCTTGCCCTTCTTCACCTTCGTCCGACTCAGAATCTTCAGACAAAGGAGCAAGATCCCTCTCGGGACCCGTCTCAAGTTCAGTCGCCTCTGTCCCTCTGGCCACGGCTCTTATGCTCTCCCTGTTCTCCTGCTTTCTCTTTGCTCACCCTGCTCACAACTTTCCTCGGCTGAGTCTGACTCTGGACCACTCTCACAACAACTTCCCCTTTCTAAAGCAGTTTCAGTGTCTCTGTTGTTGTAACCCTCCTCAGCTCGATCAAGTGAGCAACCAGCTTCTTCAGACACCCTCACAGCTTGACTTGTCCCCTCCTGTGGCCCTGCCACTTCAGCTGCATTTTCATTAGGGAGAGGAGCTGTTTCTTCCAAGGGTGCTGAAACTCAACGGGTGTGAGAAGCATGCACCCATTTTGGCAATCCTCCACACTTCACTGCAGTGTTCATCACCAAGATAACCTGATATGGGCCTCTCCAGTGAACATCCAAGCAGCTCTTTCTCACATGCTTTCAAGCCAGCACCCAGTCCCCCGGACTTAGGTCGTGACAGAGATCACTTGAAGCCGGAACCACAGCGGCCTGCACCTGATGGGACACAGAACGGATGACATCAGCGAGTCCCTTGCAATAATCAAGGATCATATCATCGGTGATGCTTATCAAGGCTGTCGATGGAACTGCTGGTAACCTCATAGCCCTCTCCATCAGCACTTCATGAGGTTAAAGACCTGTTCTCCTGTCTGGGGTACTGCGCATGCTCATTAACACCAAAGGCAAAGCATCAAGTCATTTCAGAGACGTGGATGAACACACTTTTGCCTTTCAAGCTTTCAAAGTCCCATTGATCTGCTCCACTATCTCAGAAGCCTCTGGACGATAACTACAATGGAGTCTCTGATCCACATTCAATGCTGTACAAAGCATCTTCATGACTTCGCTATGGAAGTGTGTTCCTCTGTCCGATTCCAAGGAGGTCCAAAGAGGTCAGAATCCCAAATCTAGGAATGAGTTCCCTCAACAGCAGCTTTGCCACAGTAAGTGTATCGCACCCATGTGTCAGGTAAGCCTCAACCCACCTTGAGAACACACACACCACTACCAAAATGTACCTCAGCCCGTTACACCTAGGCATCTCAATGAAAACCAACTGCATCCTGTTGAAAGGTCCCCCAGACATCCCAATGTGACTCATCGTAAACACAGTTTTCTTTCCAGCATTCATTTGCTGACATGTAACGCACCTCTGACACACAGCTTCAGCCACTGCACGAAATCGCGGATTGTACCATGTTTGTCTGAACACTCGCACCATTACATCTCTTCCCAGATGTACCGCACCATGAATCTGTCTTGCCATCGGGCTCAACAACTCATCCGGCAACACTGCTCTTCCATCACTTAAGACCCAAATGTCCACATCCCCTTTCACGCAGCCTGAATTAATCCACACATTCTTCTCCTTGTCTAAAACCTGTTCCTGCAGGCACTTGAGCTCATCCCAAGTCTCTGCCATGGCCAATATCATGTTGAACTCGGTTCTTTCTTGGCTCCCTTCCACATGACTTTCAGTGAATGAACAACCCTGTTCGGCACAGTGACACATAATCTGTCCCCTTTCCATGACCCGTGCACTTTACAACATCAATGTCTTTGGGGCGCTGTAAGGCCTCTTGAAGCAACCTCACAAAATCCAGACAATGTAATGTAACCTCTCTGGGACCATAGCTGTCCGAAGTCATGAACCACACCAAACCCATACTGGCTGTTGATGTAAATGGCACGAGTCCCCTCTGGTCTACCTCCAAGACTGCCCCAAGAGTGCAGTCTTCCTTCCCCCTCAGGCACCGTCATGCCAACAGGTCTAAGTAACAGTCATCACCCTCCTCAAAAAGAAGCATCTGCTGATAAGTCTGAGTCCCTGTCGGGATCCTCGGAGGCAGGGGAACCTGTACCTTTGGAGCCGAAGTCCCTCCTATCATCAGCGTTGGCTTTATAACTGTCCTTGTCACTTCAGGCGCCTATACCTGCACCACCTCTTCCTCTTGCTGCATCTGATTTGCAGGATTCAAGGAACACTCGCGTCTCCAGTGTCTAATCGGATGATAAAGATGACACTCAGTGGTCTTTTTCAGAGTTGCCAAATCTACTCTCGGCTTAGAATCCTCTGCGTTTCCCTTTCCCTTATTCTGACCTTTCTATTTTCTTCCCAGCGTGCCTACACCTGACTGTACTTGGCCTCCCTTATCAGCAGCTTGCATCTGGACCTGCATCTGGACATTTGTCCTTGAGTTTCTTATGCTTCGAATCTACCTCGTCACTGCAATATCTAGCATACCTCAATATCTCATCCAGCGGTTTCTTCTGCCAACAAATCAAATGCTGCTGGATCATAAGACAAATCTCAGGTCTCAACCCTGGAACAAACTTCGACACAAACTGTCCCATATCCTTAGGATCCATTACATCCAACCCACTGTACTGCTTAAAGACTTGCAACAGCCTTTCATAATACTCATGCACCATCTCCTTCGGTTCCTGAACTGTCTAATCTATTTTCACCCAGTCAATGTCCTCTTGTGGTTTCTTAGATTTCAACCACGTGATCACTTGCTCGTACTTCTTGACAATCGGCGACGGTCCATTGGTGACAACATCTCTGTCCGGCTCAGAAGTGGGCCATTCAACTGCAACCTTACAGGCCACCCAAAAGTCACTTCGAACCACAATGTCAAACAATGTATTCAAATCAATCCACAACACATTCGAGATCCTGACAAACCTCTCAACCTGCTTGTACCACTCAACTGGGCTCTCTCTTAGTTTTGGGAAGTCATTTGTAAATGCCACTAAATCTCCTCGACTCCACGGCACATGTACATACCCTCCGCTAGATAACTCTTGCAAAGGGTAGTTCTCAATTCCTTGTACCCCCCCTCCCGAAGAAGGTGTCTCTGTCGCATTTGTCTTAACATTATTTTTCTTGGACCATCTTTCTTCCCACTTATCGAGCCTATTCCATGCTTGTATCCCTAAAATCAGCTCTCTGATGTGGGTCTTCAGTCCAATTACCCTCTTTCGTCTAAATCTTGATCAATATACTGTAATCTGTGACTACCATGCAACATTTTAGTTTTAGACAGATCCACTTCATACCTGTTTGCCAATTCAGTTAGTTTCTCATGTGCCAACCTCGCTTTGTGGGTCACATCCTTTGCCACAAATAACAACACATCTGTGGCAATGATCTCAGCCACCTGAGCGGAGTATACTCCTTCCAGGCATGCAGCTTCAACTACTCCTGTAATTGTACATACAGCAAAAGCTGATCTCAAGCATGAACCATCAACAAAGAAAATCTCATCAGGGTCAGGCAATGGTTCGTCAACAATGTCAGGTCTCGGTTTGGTGCAAAGCTCAGTCACATCAAGACAATCATGGTCCGCACAATATTCATCAAGTTTGGCAACGGCATCAATGTGGCAGGATTCAAAACTGAACACCGCCTAAGGGTCCCATTCTCCGCAGCAAGTATAACCTACTCGTAGGGTATGAGCCTATTATTGGTCAGGTGCTATGTCTTGGTCCTGGTCATCAATAATTCAACAGAATGTGGAACATAAACAATTAGTTGGTGACCCATGACAATACCCTCACACCTTTCAATGCTGACACCCGTTTAGCAACGGATTTGAGACATCCGGGCAACGCTGAAGCTACTGGATCTAAAGTAGCTGAAAAGTAGGCAACTGGTTTAAGGACACCCACATGATCTGAGACTAAAACTGACAGTGCACAACTTTCTTGTTCACAACAAAATAATGAAAAAGGTGTGTTGTGATCAGGCATCCCCAGTGCCGGAGCACAACAAAGTTCCTCTCGTAACTCTAAGAACGCCTTCATACAGTCTTTGTCCCATGGTACCGGATCACTTGCATCCTTGTGCGTCAGTCTCTGCAAAGGCTTCGCTTTTAATGGGAAGTTGGCAATCCACTGACGGCAGTAGCCAACCACCCCTAAAAACATCCTGACCTCTCTGAGTAGAAGGCACCATCATACCTATAACTGCCTCTATCCTGTCTGGTGACACCTTCCTCTTGCCTTTTTTTATCCGGTTACCCAGATACTGCACCTTATTCAAGCAGTACTGTAGCTTATTTGGTGACACCTTGTGTCCATTCTCTGCCAAATGGTTCAGTAAGGCGATGGTATCAATCCTGCATGCATCCTCAGTCTCTGACCCGACAACGAGATCATCTATGTACTGGACGAGAACAGAGTTCTGCGGCAGTACAAGACTCTCAAGGTTCTTTTTCAAGATCTGATTAAAGATCGATGGACTCTCTGTATACCCCTGTGGGATACGACACCATGTTAAAACACGGTTTTCCAGCTTAAATGCAAAAAGAAATTAGCTCTCCTCATGCAATGGATTTGAGAAGAAAGCCTGACAAAGGTCAATCACAGTGAACTGGGGGCGTCCAGAGACCGCCGCGACAACTCCGGTAATCCTGCCATTAATCCTGACTTTCGCACTGTGGAAACTAGTAGCGGAAGCACCACAAGACCTCCGGCGGCAGCTGTGGAAGTTTGGGCGAGAAACGAGCAGTCGAGGGGCGGAGCAACGGCCTAGATCCTGCAGAGAAGCCGGGACCCCCAGTGATTGCGGTGTCTGCCAGCGAGCTAGGCGTGGGCGGTGGATCACGCTCCTGGCCTCGGATGAGATTTGGCCGCAGACACCCCGCAGCGAGGACGCATCTCGACATCGATCAGACATCCAACAGAGTGCACCTATGCTGCAATAGCCTGATCGGGACACGAGGCCAAGACGCAGAGTGCAGGCATCAACAGACTTACCGGGACAAGAGGTACCTGGCAAGCTGAGCAGCAATGATATCACCCTTGGAGAAGGGGGCAAACACTGGGGTGGCGGCCAGCCATAAATAAACAGGAAAAGTGACAATTGCCCAATGAGGAATCTACTGGGCTCACAGCCATAGCACACACAGTATAAGCCAGACACCAACGGGCTTACACTAACAGCCCCCCTTTTGCCCCTGTGAGCTGCCGAACAGAAAGAGAAGAAGCACCATCCTAGCGGGGGCGCAACGGGTTGCCAAGGACAAAAGCCAACGAGCACCCACCCCTAGCACTGATTAAACAAGGACAGTGAGTGGCCTGTGCAGGCCCCCTTCAAATTGCTGTTTATATATACTGCTTGGGCGAGCTTGACCCGCACCCCATCGGGAACACCATGGCCGGTAGGGGACGGTACAGAGCAACAGTATAGATAGGGAACAAAAAGAAGTGCCGGAGGGGATGTTGACTGCCACAAACAGTCAGCAGACGGAGCAACCGAAGGAGGTCACCCTACATGATGTGATGTCTGCACTACAACTTATGCAAAACTCTATTGGCACATTATCCTGCGACATAACGTTACTTCGGGCCGACATCTCCAAAATGAGCACAAGAGTGGCAGAGGTCGAAGCCACTACAACAGACACGGCCACCCTGCAGCGGCATGTACGACAACTAGAAGCTACATCCAGGCAGTTGGCGGAGAAGCTGGATGATCAAGAAGGGCGATCGCAGCGAAATAACGTCCGCCTGGTAGATGTACAAGAAAGTGTCAAAGGGCCGGCTCTGGATCTCGTTGTGGAAGAACTGGTCCAATCCCAATTGCAACCATGGGGACATTCAAAATTCTTCTCGGTGGAAAGAGCCCACCGAGTGCCGGGCGGATGACCCAAGCAGGGAGCCCCTCCGCGGCCTATTCTGGCGCGCATATTCAACTTTAGAGATCGAGATGCGATCGGTCCCCTCCTGCGGATTGATAACTGTGAGGTGACTCTATATCCGGACTACACAGCTGCAGTCACTAAACATGGGCAACATTTTACAGAAGTCAAGAGAGAGCTTTGCAGTAGAGAACTAAAATACTCAATGCTCTTTCTGGCAAAGTTAAGAGTCGAAGCAGAAGGTAAGAGCTGTTTTTTTACATCACCTGAAGAGGCGCAAGACTGGCTGGAGGGCTGGCGCCCTGCCAAGGGACACAACAGACGGCAGGCCGGAACAAGACAACAACCCTCGCAAGCTGCTCAACACGAGGAGGCGGAAGGATCACCAGTAATGCGCACTGATGCAGGACACCGGGTTGGAGCTGAATGACGCCCTGAAGGGAGTACCTTTATGACATGAGAGCCCTCCTGAGTGCTGCTGATACACCGAAATGCACCTCTACAGAGGGCCAGAGCCCACCCACTAAAAGCAGACAGGCTGTAAAGCGGAGACGAAATCACTGACACTGCAGACTAAATACAAAGAACACTGGACTCAATTATGAGATGATAGGTGAACATTTCACCCCAGAAGGAGAGGACACACTGTCCGGAATGCATGTCCTAGATCGAACAACTGTATCTGGGTGATGCGATGGTCACAGAGCGACTCTCCCCCCTCACGCAAGTACGCAGTTATGGGGTTCAAGCACTCTGCTAAGTTGGGGAGGGGATAGTTCTAAATCCGCTAGGCAGGGAGGCAGGGAGCGGGGTGAAGAGACCGGATCAGTTAATGGCAAAGTTACTGAATATGTTATAAGTGTTTTGTTGTAAGATTATTAGAAGAATTGCTCTAAGGTATTACATGGCATGCAGATCTGAAATAGCTTAGGATAACTTTCCTACAACCGATGACTATGACAGACACACACCAAGGTGACAGGGGCGGAGCCCTACGAACGCAAACCGCCCAACGACAGGGCCTTCGACTGACTGTAATTTCATGGAACGTAAATGGGTTGGGGGACAAAATTAAACGTGGGTTGGTGTTACAATATCTTAAACGGAAGACTCCAGCAGTGGTGCTCCTCCAAGAGACCCACCTACAAGGAAGGACAGTCAAAGCTCTAGACCGCTGGGGCTTTCGGATGGTAGTGCACTCAGACTTCACCTCTGGCTCTAGAGGAGTTGCGATTCTTGTAAACAAGCACTTTCCCTTGATAGTAACTGGGTCCCATCATGATGATCAGGGTAGATTTGCGGCACTCTCGTGCCAGTGGGATGGTAGGCTGTACAATGTTGTGCCAGTATTTATACCGCCTATGTTACATCAGATCGCCTTCCTAGATTTTGGGAGGTTCCTGCTTACACTTCTCCAGGGGGAACTGATTATGGGGGGAGATTTCAATGGCACCATGAATGCAGACATTGACCGATAGCCCCCAAGAACCACAAGTGGCTCCACTCTCAGACTGCGGGAGTTTGTAGACGCGCTTGGGCTGCTGGATCTTTAAAGACACCCAGAAGACAGGCAGTTCACATTCAATTCAAGAGTGCACAATAGTCTATCCAGACTCAACTACATCTTTACTCTGGCCACAGGGGTACTCGGTTTAGCGGAGGTCAGACACTTGTCCAGAGGCATATCGGATCACTTCCCAATCCTAATAACATATGCACCATATGCCCCACAAAACCAGAGGTTGGTCCCGATCCGCCCGGGGTATCTCAAGGATCGTAAGATAAGTAAAGACCTCATTAAGGTGACTAAATGCTATTTCGAAGAAAATTAGCACTCGATCTCCTCCCCTACTACCCTATGGGAGGCATACAAGACAGTGCTCAGGGGACATGCTATCTCCCTAATCACGGGTCATAAGCGAGAGAGCCTGAAACACATTGACGGGCTGGAATTAGAGGCGGCCCTGGCAGCAAGCACTACTGAGGAGATCGCACATAGACTACACTTGGCACAGCAGGAATATAAGACATTCGCACATGAAGAGGCCGCACTAGACTAACTAAGACACAGCACACAATTTATGAGCAGGGGGATAAAGCACGCCAGTTACTGGCCTGGTTGAGAAAGAAAGAAAGGGCACATAATTGGATAGCTCCGATAAGATCCACCGATGGGGACCAAGTAACTACACCACACCAAACCACTGAAGTGCTCACACGACACTACAAGGCAATCTATACACCCCTTGCCACTGCAACGGAAGACGAGAACATGGCATTTATACAGGATATATGCTTGCCTGCGCTAGAACCAGAGGCCATAGCTGCCCTATATGAAGATATTACTCCGGAGGAACTTACACAATCCATTAGGGCGTTACACACGGGGAAGGCGTTGGGACCCAATGGGATCCCAATTGAATTTTATAAGCGGGCTGCCCCACAGCTTGTACCACACCTACTAGCCATGCACAGAGAGAGCCTAGACAGAGGGATTTTGCCTAAAGACTAGAGACTCGCAACCATAGTCATGACACATAAGCCTGGTAAGCCGCCACATGACTGCACATCCTAAAGACTGATCTCCCTCCTGAATGTGGAGGCCAAAATACTAGCCAAGACGCTTGCAACCAGGCTGCAACCACACTTATCAGCGGTGATTCATCCGGGCCAGTCTGGCTTTATGCCCCACCACAACACAGCGCTAAATCTCAGAAGGCTGCATGGCGTGATGGAACGTAAATCGACCATTGCGGAAGATGCAGCAATACTCTCCCTGGATGTGCGGCTGGCATTTGACTTAGTGGAATGGCCTTTCCTTTTCGCAGTGCTTAGGCGTATGGGATTCGGACCTAAGTTCTGTGCATGGGTCCAACTACTGTACATGAAGCCAGTGGCATAGGTAGTGGTGTGAGGCATTTATCTATGGAATTCCAACTAGGTAGAGGGACAAGGCAATGCTGTCCTTTATTGACACTTTTATTTGCGATAGTACTTGAAACACTGGCAGCATGGATCAGGCAAGACCTGACTGTACGAGGGCTGAAATGGACCGATGGATGGGAGGACCGCATCTCGCTTTACGCGGATGATATACTACTATACTTAACGTCCCCGGCACGATCCACCAACTGCCTCTTAGACATCTGTGCAGCCTATGGGCGCGTATCAGTATATACCATCAACTGGGAGAAGTCGCTTCTCTTTATTTTGCCTGGCCCTCCTCCACGACTCCCGCATGGATCTACGCTTCGGATAGTCAAGGACGGGTTTAAGTACCTAGGGATATTTATCACACATGACCGCACACAGTTTACGGAACGGAACTTGACACAATCCCTATCGTGATTCAAAAACGATGTCAAGCACTGGCGCACACTACCTCTGACGCTACTGGGAAGAGCCGCCCTCTTTAAGATGATGGCACTCCCACTGTTCTTGTACGTGCTACCGAATACACCGTTCCCTGTCCCCCCTGCCTACTTTGTTGCGATTAATGCGGAAGTGACGACCTTACTATGAGATGGGAAAGCGCCCCGCATAGCCCTACACAAACTAACCAGAAGCTGGTATGATGGAGGAATAGCTCTTTCAGACATCAAAGTATACTATTGGGCATCCCAGCTTGTGGCTATTAATCAATGGCTTCACATCCCCCAAGAGGATCCAGCGTTTAGGCTAGCCAGACACCTACTAGCCCCATCAGGGATCATGGGGGTACTATACAATAAAAAGAAGAGGCACAAAATAACAGGTTCAACGTCACATACAATACGCATATGGTTTGAGACGCAGAAAGCATTGGGCTGGGAGGGAGTAGTGACACAAGCGATGCCGCTATGGGACACAAAGAGACTCGAGATGCTGGGCAATACCAAGGGTTTCCTCGATTGGGACCTAATAGGTATATCCAGAGTTGGAGACCTATGGCAAAAGGGAGAAATGGTCATCTTTACTGATCTATAAGCCACCTATGGCCTAGCACAGACAGAACAGTTTAGCTATTTGCAAATTAAGCGTGCACTCCAATCCCTCTTACCGCCAGGGACAAGAGCTGAGGAATCCTCACCACTGGAGGATAGACTCTTATCAGATCATCTACACACAAAAGCAATCTCACTCTCACATCTTGAAATGCCCTAACTGACCTCTTCACTCTTTCCTGTCTCCTGTCCCTGTTTCTTTCGTGTGCCGCCCTAATCCACGCATGTAATGCCTCAAACTGTGTTTATTTATTTGTCGGATTTATAATGCGCATAGCTGCCCCAGCGACGGGGCGTCCCAGCACAGACCACAGACTCCAAGACACGAACCAGAGAGCAGAGGGGTTTAAGCCGGAAAAAGCCAGGTCTTTATGGCCTTCCGGAACGCAAAGTGGTTCTGGATCCCTCTGATGGAAACCGGAAACGAGTTCCAAATTTGCGCAGCCAGACTGCGGAAGGAGCAGCCACCCGCTCTAGCTTTCAGGACACGCGGAGTGCAAACCAGAGCTAAGGCGCAGATCTCAAAGGACGCCGTGGCACGTAGAACTCTAACAGCTCCGCCAACCCCATGGGTGCCTGAAGCGACAAGATCTCATGAGCCAAACAAAGTGCCCTAAATTGAATGCGCTTCTCCACCGGCAACCAGTGGAGTTTCCGAAGTACGTGGGAGGCAGAGCAAGAGTTAGGGAGGGCCACCAGCATGCGGGAGGCTGAATTCTGTGCCCTTTGAAGATGCTTAACACTGGCCTTGTTCGCACCCAAGTATAGGCAGTTACCATAATCCAGTCTCGACAAAATTGTAGACTGAAGTATAATTCGACGAACCTTTGGAGGGAAAAAACACAACAGTGGCTTCAGGCCACACAGAAGCCCAAAACAAGCCCCGGCCACTACCTTGGATTGGGCGTCAAATGTCAGGCCGCTATCAAACCAAATTCCTAGGTTTTTCACTGTCTCCTTGGGCCAGGGGGCAGGTTTCAGGCGCCGGCCAACACTGCTCGGACCACAACCCCCGATCCTTCCCAAACAGCAGGGACTCGGACTTACTGTTGTTGAGCTGCAAACAATTCGCCGCCATCCAGTCCGCAATCACAGAGAGGTCCTTTTTGAACTTGATCAAATTGGTGCACCTTTTTTTTGAAAATGCAATTGGGTGTCGTCGGCATACGATACCAGTGACAGGCCCCTTCCCTTTGCCAGCACAGCCAAAGGCTGGACGTTGATGTTAAACAGTAGGGGGTCTTAACACTGACCCCTGCGGTACACCCTGGTGCAAGGCAAGCTCTTGGGAATGGAAAGGAGGCACGTGGACTTGAAAGGACCTCCCCTCCAGAAAAGACTGGAGCCACTGCAGGGCTGTGTCCCTAATGCCTATTTCCTGCAGGCGTCTTAAAAGTATCGCATGGGAGACAGTGTCAAAAGCGGCACTTAGGTCAAAAAGGACCAAGGCCGCTGAGTCTCCGACATCCAAGTTTGCCCAAATGGCCTCCGTAACTACCAGCAGAGCAGACTCAGTGCTATGGCGGGAACAGAAACCATGCTGAGATGGATCGAAAACAGCATTCTGCTTGGAAAACTTGGAGAAGATGGAATTCACATACGATTCTGTCACCTTTGCCAGAAACGGCAATTGGGAAATTGGGCGGTAATTGGCTGGCTCTGTGGGGTTCATGGACGGGTTTTTGAGCAGTGCAATGACCTTAGCATGTTTTCAGGCCCTCGGTACGGACGCTGAGGCCAAAGAAAGATTGACGAGGTTGAGATTCAGCGGAGAGAGGGGAGTGTGAAACTGGCGGAAGTGAGCACGAGTCAGCGGATCCACTGGTGAACCTGATTTGATCTTTGAACAGAGTGCCTCGAATTCCATCTGTGACAACGGAGAAAAAGAAGACAAGATATTTACCCCCATGAAACACAAGGCCCCCAAAGCCCCCACCACCGGGTCATGATCGGGGTGGGTAAACCCAGGTAAATCTTATCTACTTTGTTCAAAAGTACAAGGCCAACGTTGCAAAGAAGCCATAATCGATTTCAACTGGTGTAACACTCTCAATCTAAAAGTTCCATATCTGGAAGAGGTCAACTCCTCATCTCCTTCAGTCATTTTGCACCAATTCTCAAGCCACAGTATAGTATGCAAACCCACATTCGTAGCCATGTAGTGAGCTGGAGTGTCCTCGGGCGGAGCCTCTTCCCCCCAGGCTCTAATTTCTTTTCTCTTTTGAACAAATCTCGCAAAGCTTTAAGACATTTCATGATGGGAACCAGCGTTTCTCTTTTTGCAGTGCTTGTTCACTTCCAGTGCAGCTTTGCACCAACTGGCCTATCACAGCGTGGCACCTTCTGACGTCACTTTTCCCCCGCTCGCAGCAGTGCCCCTCCTTTACAGTCCGGTTCTCACTCATGCATACATCCCATTCATACACTGAAATACTCGCCTGTACGTCCAAGCAATTACTTTGCTGACTGTACGTCCACAGTCTGACTGTACGTCCACCGTCGTGTATTTGTCTACCTCAACTGGCCATTGTCTGTCCACAAAACGACCGGACAATCACCTCAACTGTTCAAACACACAGCAACCCATGACCAGCGTCAGTTACTCACACACTCACACATTTGTTCCCCCTATCTCGGTCCTGCGTGTCCTAGCACCTGCAATAGAAACACATGAGAAACATCCTTGCACACTCTCTAAGTTACAATTTGAATTCAACTGCGAAAAGGAGCCTTTTCCCAGGGAAAAATTACACATTTCAAGTCTACATGTTAACTAAGGCCTAAGCTGGCGTTTTCATGTCTCAGGCCTTTACACTTTTAAATGCATTTCTAAAACGACAACATAAGCATTACATTTAAACCCATTCTAAAAGCGTTATTTCATTGCATTTCTAAAACATTATTCCTTCTCATGTTAGAACACCATTTTCTCTTAAATAGCAACCTACACATGCTGCTTTAATATGGCGCGTTCAAACCTAATACAACATTTCACACATGAAGCAATAATTTCTAAGTTACTTAAGACATATTCTGGATTAAAGCACTACATTAGTCTTCAAATGATATGAGCACTCTTCTACATTTTACAATACACTTGATTAGATTTCTAAGAATCACACGTTAATACAGTCCTCTAGATATGTGGGTGCTAACTACGGGTGATTATAATTCACCCCTACAATTTTCAGAATAACATGGCGCCCTATTACCCCTCACGTTCCAGAGCGTGTTTCCTAGATTGTGCCATGCACCCATGTGGTATGCACTGAGATATGGGTCTGCACCCTTTTTGTGCAGACAGATTAAAAAGATTCCTGTAACTGGGTCCACATTGATGTATTTTAACATAACTCTCATACCCAGGTTTCCACATGAAACCCTAGAGGACCAAACAATGAAAACAAGATCAACAGAAACTCTATGAAATCTACAGCACAGTGCAGTCGCCATTGGGGGGGTGGTAACCTCCATACTCTTGCTTGGCATTACCCGTCGCACAGCATATACAGTCAAATCAAATCAAATCAAAGCAGCTTTATTCGATTTCACTTGTAAAAATCACAAAAGCACAAGTAAATAATCAGTTAAAAAGGAATACGTGATCATCTTAAACATAAAAATAATTCAGAACAAGACGCAATGAGAATACAATATCTTAACAGATTAGGCCAGTTCATTGAGGTCCTATGTCTAATTATACTTTTTAAAAACATTGACACTCAGTACATAGTCAGTTCATCTTCTAACATTTGTAGTCTCAGAAAGGCCGGTCTGCATTGTCTCAAACCCCACTTTCTCAACATAGGTGTTAAATATTTTTCCCTGGGCAAGGTATAGAACTTGCAAAACAATATGCAATGTAGCATTAATTGTACAGGTATGTCATCACAGGGGCACAATATCAGGTTTTTGGACCAGGAATTAACTTCAGGGAACCTGAGTAATCTGAAAAAGCTTTCCCCCCTAAAACGTGTGAGTAACATACGAGAATAACTACTTTGGGTCAAGATCAGATATGGCTGAATGCCCTGTCCCTGGAGAATCAACTGATTTTCCAAGACAGAGATCTTACTTTTCTCTATAAGCCAGTGTTTGTTCTCTAAGAAGTGGAGACAAATTTCTTTCAACTTCTTTCTCGATACTGCCACTAAACAGGTCGGGGATTCAAAATATTCGGGATATCTGATTTCTCTTAGGAATTTCTTTACGTACATGATCCAATAGTTCAAGTTCAAGAATTTATATAGCGCACTACTCACCCAGAGGGTCTCAAGGCGCTTGGGGAGGGGGTTCATTATTTATCGAATAGCCAGGTTTTAAGTTCTTTTCTGAAGGAGATGTGGTTCTGTGTAAGGCGGAGGTGAGTGGGGAGTGAGTTCCAGGTCTTGGCCGCCAAGTAGGAGAAAGATCTACCTCCCATGGTGGATCTTTGGGTACGCGGAACTGCGGCGAGGCCTTGATTGGATGATCTTAGTTGGCGGGTGGGTGTGTAGAAGGATAGTCGAGTGTTGAGGCATTCGGGCCCTAGTTTGTAGAGGGCCTTGTGTGCGTGGGTGAGGAGACGGAACGTTATTCTCTTGTTGACGGGAAGCCAGTGGAGGTCTTTCAGGTGGCCGGTGATGTGATCTTGGCGAGGGATGTCCAAGATGAGTCTCGCTGATGCGTTTTGGATGCTGATGGAGTTTTTTCTGTAATTTGGCTGGAATTCCGGCGTAGATGGTGTTTCCGTAGTCTAGTCGACTCGTAACCAGTGCGTGGGTGACAGTCTTTCTTGTCTCGGCGGGGATCCAGCTGAAGATTTTTTTGAGTATACGAAGTACGTTGAAGCAGGAGGATGAGACGGCGTTGACTTGATTGGTCATCGAGAGTGAAGAGTCTAGGATGAAGCCAAGGTTAAGTGCGTGGTCCGTGGGTATGGGTGCTGGGCCCAGATCCGAAGGCCACCATGAGTCGTCCCAGGCAGAGGGGGTTGATCCTAGGATGAGCACTTCCGTTTTGTCTGAGTTAAGTTTAAGATGGCTGTCTTTCATCCATACGGCTACTTCCTTCATGCCTTCGTGAAGATTGGTTTTGGCGGTGTTGGGGTCTTTGGTGAGGGAAAGGATCAGTTGGGTGTCGTCAGCGTAGGAGATGATGTTTAGGTTGTGTTGACGCGCGATGGAAGCGAGTGGACTCATGTAAACGTTGAAGAGGGTGGGACTGAGTGATGATCCTTGTGGTGCACCGCAGATGACTTCGGTGGCCTCTGATTTGAAGGGGGGAAGTCGGACTCTCTGAGTTCTCCCAGCTAAGAACGAGATGATCCAGTCCAAGGATATTCCTTTTATGCCGATGTTGCTGAGGCGTTGTATGAGTGTGCTGTGACAAACAGTGTCGAAGGCGGCGGAGAGGTCGAGTAGAATGAGGGCCACTGTTTCTCCGTTGTCCAGTAGTGTTCGGATGTCGTCTGTTGCTGCGATGAGGGCGGTTTCAGTGCTGTGTTTGGCTCGAAAGCCAGACTGTGAGGGATCAAGGGAGTTGTTGGATTCGAGGAAGGCGGCGAGTTGGCTATTGACGGCTTTCTCAATGACTTTGGCCGGGAATGGGAGGAGTGATATGGGGCGGTAGTTTTTAAGTTCAGAGGGGTCTGCTGTGGGTTTCTTCAGGAGGGCGCTGACTTCGGCATGTTTCCAGCTTTCTGGGAAGGTGGCAGAGATGAAGGAGCAGTTGATGACATCACGGAGATGGGGTGCGATGATGGAGTCTGCTTTGTTGAAGATGTGGTGGGGACATGGGTCGGTTGGCGAGCCAGAGTGGATGGAATTCATGAGGCGGATGGTGTCTTCAGTGGTGATTGGGTTCCAGGCGCTGAGGTTGTTAGAGGGCGGTTTAGGTTCTGAGGGGGGTGGAGAGGATTGTTTGTTGGAACTGTTTTCGAAGCTGTTATGTATGTCGGCAATTTTGTTGTAGAAGAAGGAGGATAACGAATCGCAGAGGTCTTGGGAGGGAGTGATGTCGTTTGAGGCTGCGGTGGGGTTGGTGAATTCTTTGACGATGTTGAATAGTTCCTTGCTGTTATGGGCGTTGTTGTCGAGTCGATTCTTGAGTGCAGTGTTCTTTGTGGCTTGGATCAGCTGGTGGTGTTTTCGGGTGGCTGCCGTGAAGGTGGTCACCTTGTCGGTGGTTGGGTTTTTTCTCCATGTTTTCTCAAGAGTGCGGCATAGCTTTTTGGATTTCTTAAGGTCATCGTTGAACCAGGGGGCCTTTTTGTTGTCTTGTTTGGTGTGATGGTTTTTCAAGGGTGCTAATTCGTCAGCGCTGTGAGTGATCCATTGTTTGAGATTGATGGCAGCTTGGTTTGGGTCCGATGAGAGGGCGGGTGGGTTTTGGTTGAGCGATGTGAGGAGTTGGTCGGTGGTGATTTTGTTCCATTTTCTTCGGGGGATAGGTTGTGGGGGGTTGTGGGTCGAGGTGGTTTTGTAGCTGAAGTGAACACAACTGTGGTCCGTCCAGTGGAGAGCTGTGGTGCGATCGAAGGAGATGTGTTTGCTGGAGGTGAAGATTGGGTCGAGCGTATGTCCGGCTACATGGGTGGGGGTGTCAACAAGTTGTTTGAGGCCGAGATTGGCCAGGTTGTCAAGAAGGGTGGTGGTGTTGCTGTCGTTTTTCTTGTCCAGGTGGAAGTTGAGGTCTTCTAATAGAATGTAGTTCTCGGAGGCGAGGGCATGTGGACTGATGAAGTCAGTGATGTCTTCGCTGAATTGTTGACTGGTTCCTGGAGGCCTGTAGATGAGGGTGCCTCTGAGTGTTGTTCTGGGATCGGTGTGGACCTGGAAGTGGAGGTGTTCGGCGGTTGTAAGGTTATCGTCGGAGCTGGCCGTGATTTTGATGGTGTTCTTATGGACGATGGCGATTCCTCCTCCTGTTTGGTTGGTGCGGTCTTTTTGGATAATCTTGTAGTTGTCCGGGATGGCTATGGCGATGTCGGGTGTTATTATTATTATTATTATTATCATTATTATAAACCATTTTATAGCGCGCTCTGCTACTGGGGAGTATCCTGGCGCGGGAGAAAGAAAAACAGAAAGCAAACCCTCACAAAAAAAGGACTCTTAAGTAGCACTGTTAAACAGATACGTCTTCAGATGTTTTTTGAATGCGGCTACAGTTGGTGTGGAGCGCAGGTGAAAAGGAAGAGCATTCCAGGCGCGAGCCACGACCACCGCAATCGACTGACCACCAAGTCTGGCACGTTTGAAACGGGGGAGGGATAGTTGAAACAGAGTGGAGGATCTCAGAGTACGTGTGGGAACGTAACTAGTGAATCTTTTTCTCAAATACTGGGGGCCTTGATCATGAATAGCACGAAACGCCAAAACCAATGACTTAAACCGGATGCGCTGTGCAACCGGGAGCCAGTGGAGTGTGCGCATCTCCGAGCGAACGCTCTTCCATCTAGGAATGTTAAATAAAAGACGGACTGTCGCGTTCTGGATGATTTGCAGGCGTTTTACCAGGTAAGAGGGGATTCCACTGAACAATGCATTGGCATAGTCCAACCTGGACAGTATAAGCGCTCGCGCAACAGACTCCTTTGCCTCTCTAGGAAGCAAGGGAAAGAATTTGCGAAGCATTTTTAAGGTCGCAAAACAGGTGCCAGTAAGTTTTTTAATATGATGTTTAAATCTTAAGTCCTCATCGAACCAGATGCCCAGATTTTTGGCAGGTCTCCCCATCTCTTTCGGGCCAGGGATGTCAGAAGGCCATAGGGTGCTCATGAACGAGGGGGGAAAGGAGCCATAAAAAAGAACCTCAGATTTGTCCTTGTTGCACTTCAACTGGGCCTTCGTCAACCAGCGAAATACAGAGGACAAACATAGATGAACTATAGAGGTATCAAGGTTATCATCTGGCCAGGTGAACAGCAATTGGGTATCATCTGCGTACCCTATAATCTTAGCCCCGAACTGTTCAGCTAGATAAACCAAAGGTGTAATGTAGGCATTGAACAGTAGGGGGCTGAGGGTGGAACCTTGCGGGACACCTGTAAGCAGAGGTTCAGGCTCGGAGGCATAGGGAGGCAGCCAGACCTGCTGGGTCCTGTCAGACAAGAAGGAAGACAGCCAGTCTAACACAACCCCTCCAATACCTATATCCGCCAGCCGGCCAAGAAGGAGCTCATGGGGGACGGTATCGAACGCGGCAGAGAGGTCCAAAAGAATTAGGACCGCTCTGCCGCCACCGTCTAAACAGTCCCGGATGGCCTCGCTCATCTCCAAGAGGGCTGTCTCGGTGCTGTAAGCAGCCCTGAAGCCCGATTGGGCCGGGTGGAGGGCATTGGAAGTTTCAACAAATCTCTCTAGTTGTCGAAATGCAACCTTCTCACAGATCTTTGTGAGTGCCGGTAAAAGGGAAATTGGTTGATAATTCCCGGGGGCCGTCCAGTCTAGACCTGGTTTCTTTAGGAGAGGCAGAAGCTTAGCCTGTTTCCAAGCAGTAGGAACTACGCCCGTCCTCAGGGAGAGGTTCACAATCTGCGTGATCTCAGTACAGACTAATTCCGCCACCTCCGAGAGCACCCGAGCAGGACACGGGTCGGCGGGTGAGCCAGATTTCAGGGACTGAATTAAAGGGAGAGTAGTGTCCTCCACAATCTGCTCGAAGATCGTGAACTGCTCTTCCGAACCAGGGCAAAGGGAAGGGCACGGGCCCTCTATTGCATAGTCAGTGGGGAGGGCTGCTGCAAGGTCTTGCTGAATCCTCTTTATTTTGTTAATAAAAAAGGAGGACAGTTCCTCGCACCATTGCATCGAGGATGGATGAGAAACGGCCTCAGCGACAGGTGTCACGAAGCTTTTCACAATAGCAAAGATCTCTTTGCTACTGTTGTCTGCCTTGGCGATACGCCCAGCATAATATTTCCCCTTCGCACCCTTGATGGCTGTGTGGTATTCTTTTTGCGCCAGCCGTAGAGTGGATTTAGCCTCAGGGCTATAATCACGTCTCCACGCTCGTTCAAGCTTTTTACACCCCAGTTTTAATTCCCTCAATTCTGGGGAAAACCAAGGTTGGGAGGGGGTACGTCTAGATCTGGTAAGCGTGGTCTGCCTAATAGAGGCGGTTGCCGCCAGCTGTAGCCACTCGGTAAATTCACAGACCGCATCGCCCAGGGGCAAATTCAAATTGGGGCGAGTATTACTCAAAGCCTGTCTGAATGCAGGTAAGTTGATCTTTTGGGAGTGAGAGATAGAAGATGGGGAACAAGGCTCCAGAATCTCCCAATTAAATCTGACCAGGTCATGGTCAGACCAGGTCGTTTTTTCAACAGCCACAGACTGAATAGGGAAGTTAGAACATACCAGGTCGAGCAGGTGGCCCCCCATATGCGTCGGGGCTGTCACCCATTGCTTAAGTTGAGCAAGCTCCAGAATTTCACCAAGCCTGTGGGCATCGGGCAGATCAGGGACATCCATATGAATATTCAGGTCCCCAACCAATAGGAACCTAGGAAAACCTAGGGCCCGTGGGACCAGATATTCTTCTAGGGCGTCCAAAAAACGAGTAGCCAGACCCGGAGGTCTGTATATGAGAGAGCCTCCTAAAGTAAAGTGGGGAGAAGTTGTGATGGAAAAGTGGAGAACCTCACCCCCTATATCCGCAGCCGGCGGCTCAGAAGCGAAGCACCACTCTTCCTTAAACACAACCGCTAGTCCGCCCCCTCTGCCCAGGGGTCGGTCCACTCTAGCGATCTTAAACCCCCTAGGGACCGCAAGCTCTACGCTAGGTGCGGAGGTGCTGGTCAGCCATGTCTCCGTAAGGAACAGCACCTCCAGATGGTCATCCACCAAAAGATCGAAGATCTCGGCGGCATGCCTAACTGCAGATCTGGCATTAATCAGTCCCGCCCGAATATTCGTGGTGGGAGCGTTAATGTCTGAACTTGGGAGGGGGGAGGGTTGGGGGACAAAACCACAAGAGGGGCATATAGACATATGGCAGTTCAAATCCGCACGTATGCAGTGTCCACTGTTAACCGAAGGGGCAAGCCTCCACAGATCATGATGTGAATACCTGTACGTTTCAGATTTGACCAATCCCAAAGGTCGCCGAGTAGGATGGCTGGCCCTGGGCCCGTCCGAGGCACGGACGGGCACAGACGGGCCCTCCTTTGGCGCTCCTTCGGCGCGCAGACGGCGCGCCCGCTGCGCGCGACCGCTGCGCGTTCTATGGTGTAACATTATTTATCGCCCAAGCCCCTCCCCGAGCTGGACCGCTAACTTCCAACCAGCCGGGTACCGGGCCTCACCAAAGATGGCGCCGCCCGACCTGACCCTCCACAACAAACGGCACAGAAAGCCGCGGTGGACCGGGGCCCAGGGGAACCGGGAAACAGTACACAAGGTATTTAATCGCACTACAATTTTAAAAAGACATACAGCACAATTCGTGTTCAATTGAGTGTAGGATAAAATTATTTGTTTTAAAATGCGCTAGTAAATCAGTGCTGCGGAGAGTAAATAGGCAGAAGAGGAACCCTCGCAGTCTGCCCGTCTTTCCCCAGCGAGGTCACTAAGTGCTGCCACCACCAAGATCAGTCGCGAGGAGTCAGAGCAATCAGGGTCTATTTATCGCCCAAGCCCCTCCCCGAGCTGGACCGCTAACTTCCAACCAGCCGGGTACCGGGCCTCACCAAAGATGGCGCCGCCCGACCTGACCCTCCACAACAAACTGCACAGAAAGCCGCGGTGGACCGGGGCCCAGGGGAACCGGGAAACAGTACACAAGGTATTTAATCGCACTACAATTTTAAAAAGACATACAGCACAATTCGTGTTCAATTGAGTGTAGGATAAAATTATTTGTTTTAAAATGCGCTAGTAAATCAGTGCTGCGGAGAGTAAATAGGCAGAAGAGGAACCCTCGCAGTCTGCCCGTCTTTCCCCAGCGAGGTCACTAAGTGCTGCCACCACCAAGATCAGGGTGTTGATGATGCGTTCATCCATGTTTCAGTTAGGAAGGTGACGTCCGGTGATGTAGTGTCGAGTAGATCCCACAGTTCGGTGGCGTGTCTGTGGACCGAGCGGGTGTTCAGCAGGATGCACTTCAGGTGGTTAGAGCCGGAGCTGTGTTTGGTGTTAGTGGATGTGGTATGGGTCTTGATGCTGGTAAATTAGCTGGTAAATTTGCAGGAGTGGCAGGCGAAGGGTCCATGGGTGAGACCTGGGGCAGCTACGCAGCATAGAGGTGTGCGTCCGGGGTTAAGGGCTAGGAGGGTTGGCGGCGTCATACGTTATGCTAGAGGAGTGCGCTTTGCGGGGGCCAGGGGGTTTGGTGCTGGGCGCGGTCCAGGCGTGGACAGGCGTAGACGGGCTTACCTTTGGCGCACCTTCGGCGCGCATGGGGCGCGACCGCTGCGCGTGAACGCTGTGCGCAAATGCATCTGTCATATGTGGATAGTGGGAGGGGAAGAGGGGCGAGGTAGGCTCAGCTGGGAGGCGGGGCGGGCTCTAGAGGACGGGCTTCCAGGCACAACAACAACAAAATGGCAGCGGAAAGGGAAGTAAACACAGACACAAAGATACATTCAATAATGGGGCAATGTGTGCAAAAAGTGCTAACAATTAACTATTTCCTGATCAAATGAAGCAAAATCACATAAATAGCGTTGCAGCTGCGTAAAATCAAATTATAATGCTAAAGTCGGCAAAACGGCTAGAAATTCCGTTTTAAAGTAAGCAGAGCTAATCGCGTTGCAGCAGATTAGAGAAATAGCAGGTCTGGGTGAGGAGGGCAGCACAACGATACCAGACCGAGCAGGGAGCTTGGGGAGTGACCGCTATCAACAGCGTCGAGACGGTCATAGCGCTTCTGAGTACGGGAGCAGGTTAAGCAATCAGTGGGAGGTAGGCTCAGCTCGGAGGCGGGGCGGGCTCTAGAGGACGGGCTTCCAGGTACAACAACAACAAAATGGCAGCGGAAAGGGAAGTAAACACAGACACAAAGATACATTCAATAATGGGGCAATGTGTGCAAAAAGCGCTAACAATGAACTATTTCCTGATCAAATGAAGCAAAATCACATAAATAGCGTTGCAGCAGCGTAAAATCAAATTATAATGCTAAAGTCGGCAAAACGTCAGAGCTAATCGCGTTGCAGCAGATTAGAGAAATAGCAGGTCTGGGTGAGAAGCGCAGCACAACGATACCAGACCGAGCAGGGAGCTTGGGGAGCGACCGCTATCAACAGCGTCGAGACGGTGACGATTCAGACAATCCATAATTATGTCTCGGTTAAGACCGGTCTCATCAGTAGTCCATACCTTGTGCCATAATAAAATGGGACTGACTTTATTGAGGTCCAAGATGTAATTTAGACCTAGTTCTTTATGGCACACATATGTGGAGGTAGACCTTGGAACAGCTAATAAGTACCGGAGGAATGCGTTCTCACAGAGTTGGATTTCGTGGGTATCCGCTATCCCCCATATTCCTGCACCATATGTTACAGTGGACACGCATTTTGATTTATATATGTCCACCAAAACTGGCACAGGTCGACCCCCCAACTTATTGGCAGCATTTCTCACCGCTCCAATGGCGCGCTAGAAAGCTAATTTCCTTGCCTGGGCTGCTGACGACCAGGTCCCCTTCTTATCAAAATGTATGCCCAGGTACGAAAATGTGTTGGTTATATCTATTTTTGTATTTGATAAGAAGATCTTACACACGAGATTTCTCTTTGTGGTACAACACATGGTGAATGTCTTACTAATATTAATTTTTAAGCATCTCGCACTCACATAATTAGAAATGTTAGTGGGCGATCTCTGTAGACCGACTTGAGTCCTTGCCATAGTTACTGCATCGTCTGCATATAATAAAATAGGGACTGGAGTGTCCCCAATTTGAGGGTAATCCTGTTTGTCTTGGGTGAGATGGGAGGCCACGCTGTTTATATATAGATTGAATAAAAACGGTGTGAGTATACATCCCTGTCTAACTCCTTTATTTATGGGAAATGAATTAGTACACTCGCCCTGGTTCCCAAACCGTACCCTTGCACCCGCCTCCGATATAATTCTTTAAAAAAATTCAGCAGATTTAGGTCAATACCTAATTGCAGTACTGTGGTCCATAGTGTATCATGATTCAGACAGTCAAAGGCCGAACTCAAATCGACAAATGTTAAATATAGTTTGTCCTTTTTTGCCACCACATATTTAGCTATTATCAATGATAAATTCAAGCCTTGTTCTGTGGTACCCAAGCCTGACCTAAACCCGTATTGAAACTTTGAAAGAATACTTTTGTCTTCCACCCAAAGTTGTAGTCTATTGAGTATTACCCTCCCGGCAACCTTCATTAGAGAATCCAACAAAGAAATTGGACGGTAACATTTTGGATCGTTGCTGTCACCTTTCTTGAAGATTGGGACCACAATGGCCTCTTGCCATGTAGGGAGAAACCCATTTTTATTACAACTGTTTAATACATTAGTTAAAAGGGGCGCCCATTACTCCGTATTAGATTTATATGTATCTACTCGGACCCCGTCCGGCCCTGGGGCTTTTCCTGCAGCACTCTCCGCTATGGCAGTTTCGACTTCTAGTAGTGAGAATTCAATATTAATTGAAAATAGTCCCTGGGCATTGGTTTCCTCGCCTCCATTTTTATCTACATTCACTTCCCCGATTAAATCATCTTTTTGATAAAGCTCAGTAACGTAGTTGACCCAAGTATCTTCATTTATTGCCACTTCCATTGAGTTAGTTTTTCTATCTACAAAAAAAGGGGCATTTACAGCCTTCCAGAATCCTATGTTATCTTTGGCCAGACAGGCTTGGTGTAAAGCCTGCCAAGCCTCCTGCTTTAGTTGGTTCTTACGGTTTTTTATTGCACTGTAATATGCAGTTCTGGCATTTCTTATTTCTGCCACATTTCTTGGTACGCTTTTTAGTGCCAACTTCAAGTGTGCATGGGCTTTACTGCAATCCGAATCAAACCAACCCTGCACCTTTACTTTGCTGTTCTTCAGAGTTCCTGTAAGGAGATTACAAATTTCCGCGGAAATGTTGCGAAAGGCCGCAATAACTAGAGTATAGTCATCGTTCTCTGAGAGACACGTTTCAAATTCTTTATGTTTATTTTTGACAAGGACTTCACAGAAGGCCACGGGCTCTACTTTATTCCACTTTATAGCGTATCCGTTCTTTTTCACTAGGCTTACTCTATAGCTGTATAAATGATCTATTAAATCTGTTTCTTTCCATTACGTGCCGCAAAATAGAGGGATAAGCTATTTGGAAAGTGATCACTCATTGCCATGTCATATGTTTTATAAGTAAGAACGTGACAAGAGTGACGGTTTGAAATCCATGCAAAATCTATCACTGATTTGCATCCCCATTCAATAAATGTAGGCTCAAAAGGAACCGGTGGGGTGCGTAATTCATTTACAAAACCCAAATCCAAAAGGAAAATCAGGTCAATAAGATGATTCCCTAGAATTGTGTGTAAAAAATGTGTACAGGAATCGTCTCTGCCTTTGTCCAGACCACAAACACCCAAGTGACTATTAGGGCATAGGAAGCAATTAAAATCGCCCATCCATAGAACGCATCTGTCAGCGATACAATTCTCATCAATATTTATCAAACTTTGGGAAATCTCTTCAAAGACCTTACTTATCTCCACTTTCGGGATATTGTTATAAAAAATTAATCAGAACAATTTTTTGATTTCCTCCCACAGTCAACTCTAGAATCTGATAGTAATCAGAGTCAGTATTGGATTTTATTGTCATGTCGTTCAATAAATTTGAGACATAAATACAAAGTCTCCCTTTATTTCTATCCCTCGTCGGCTGTCTAGCGGGAGTATGGTAAGTGCGAAAGCCGTTAATGTGAATGGCCTCCCGGTCCCAGCACTCCTGTAGGCAGATAATAGAAAAATCTTGCATAAAAGATAGACACCCAGGGTCCCTAATCTTATTTAATAACCCGGCAGTATTCCAGGATAAGAAAACAATGGTATGACCCGTCTCTATATTCTTTAATTTGATATGGTCACTTTTGCTTGCACTTACGTTACAGCAGGCCAAAGGATACGAACAAAATTCTATGGCCTGTTGATTATCTGCCCTGAATTTTTCCCGTTCTCTTCTTTTTGGGGATACATACAGCTTGCAGGGGGTGTGACGTATATTTTGTATATGTTGTTTATTTTCCAAAATAGAATTGGGATCATTCCCCATGTCCATTTTGCCTTCTACAGTATATATATTCTTCCCACCCGTATCTGCTTTAGGGGACCTCCATTCACAATATTGTCCCTCTGTTTCTTTCGTCCTTGCTATATTCCTAGAGTTCTTGGGTGTGGCAATTCTTGGGGTAAGTCAATCGACCATTTCGAGTGTGCTATATCTGTTGCTAGTGGGGAAGCCATATTCCAGACCAAAGCCCTCATAATCAAGCCTATTTCTCAAACCATTTACAACAAACTTCCCTTCCAGAGGCCTTCCCTGCTGGGCATAATTTATTTTAATCGATTCCGGGGTATAGAAGTAAGTTAAGTTAAGTGGCTGGATTCTAGTATTAAGGAAATTTGGCCATCCGGCACAGATGTGCTGTACAGCTTGCCTGTCCTTAAAATTTACAATGATACAGTCCCCCAATATATTTTTTTTAGTGGTGCCAACCCAATTGACTCTGCGTACAAATAGAATCTTACTTTGAATGTGATAAGGTAGGGATCTATTGACATTGAGCCAATGCGTAGTTTTATTTTTTAATTCAGTAAACGATTCCTGGCTGGCCTTTTCCCAGCTCTGGAACCCCTGTCAAAACTACAACATAGGGGACAGATTTCGGTGGTAAATCTATGTTTCGGAGTAAGGGCCCTTGATCATCCTTTACATTAAATTCATTTCTGCCCTTCCCTTTGATAACACCACCCTCTACTGTAACATTTGTTTCGCCAGTTCTATTCATTAAGTCTATTTTTTCCTCTGGGCTTATATCGTTCTTGTTGTGCAGTCCACTTTCAGCATCACTCCGAGGAATACCTTTCCTCAAATCCACAACGGATGTCTTAGATGTGGGCGCAGGCGTCTGCACATTTCTTGTAACTTTAATAGGGAGACATTTGTCTTGGGTCACTAAATGTGCTGTGGGTTGATTCTTTTTATGAAGTTCAAGATTTGATAAGGTCAATTGCTCAAGTTTCTTTAGTCTTTCTTCAATGACCTTTAGTCTATCCGTAATTGGTCGACTATAAGATGTTATGATTCCTCCAACTTTAGACCAAAACCCCTCATCCAGGACCAAGGGACTATCAACTGTGGTATTTATATAGGGAGTGTTTACTCTCTGTGATACTGATTTGGGGTTAATTTGTTCTGCAGATGTTGAAGCAGTGCAGTTAACTTTAATGCTTTTTTCTTGTTTTCCCCTTTTGGCACCCCCTCCACGTCTCTTTTTCGGTATTGCTACTGTTGTCATTCCTGTCAAAGCCGATTTAGCTCCAGAATCAGCTAATGTTGGTGCACGGGTCGATACCCCTTCCAAAGTCCTGAGCACTGTGGGGTTGAGCATTAGAAAGCCCACATGTAGATTGAATTGCTATATCTGTGGTTGTTAAGTCAATATCCAGACATGCAGATGACGAGTCGTTAATGGCGTTTGAGGTTACATTACGGTCCGGGGTTTTTGATAACACAATGTTACCCAGGGAAGAACGTTTGGTGTAGGCCGGACCAAGAGAGAGTCGACGCTCTGTCATGTCAATTTCTCTTGCTAGCACAGATGTTGCTCTAACAATAAATTGACCGAGCGTGCCCGCCACAGAGCCCCCAAACATGGCCTTACTAACTTTCCCTGAACGACCAGCCATTTTAAATTCACCAGTAGTTCAAGTGTACATAAGTGGACTTATTGTTGTATCAAGTTCTCAGCCGTTAGAGGGGTCAGCCCAGCCTCTCCAGACTCGAACGGGCTCAAAAGGGTCCGCCCTTGGCCCGGGCTTAGCCCGGCGCGCATCCGCGTGCGTTCTGCGGTGCATGTCTCGGACGTAGTTAAGTACAGCAAGCAAGTTGGGCGCGAAGAGGACTCAGCTGGAAGCAACACCGAGGCAGCTGTTCCTCGCAGTCCCGCAGTAGGCGTCCCAGGTCAGAAGGCAAATCCAAGTCTCAGCAACACTGCTACGAGCAGCATATACAGTCAAAAAGCTCCGACTACGGCACTATTTTAATACAAGTACAGGGGACATCCCAAGTATTCAACAGCACAACGTATACCAAACCATACTCATCTGTTACATCTAAGACCCGTATGAAGTGTCCACATTATTCAACCTTAGTCATTCACAGTTTGCGGAGTAATCAAAGGGAACAGTGCCATGTTGTTTTCAGAGTCTGAGTTGGCATCTGCTTCCTCAGAGGAGTCCACAGTTTCGGCGACAGAGGACGTGTCCTGGTCGATCAGTGCTGCAGCAGCAAGTAAGGCATCTCTCTGATTTCCTGAGTTCTGTTCCAATGATGGATTTGTCCCAAGGCCAGGTCTAATTTTCTGGTTACGATCCGTTTTAGTCTTACCAGGTTTATGCGTGTAAGACTGCTGCTGTCGGCTTTCTTGTGATAGAGTTTGTGACGATTTTGGCGTTAATGCAATTTCAGCCCACTCTGTTGCTTCATCTGGGCTATCAAAAAATAAAGACTTCTGTCCATAAATGACCTTCAATCTGGTTGGGAAGAGCATGGCATATTTCAAATTATGGGTTTGGAGTGTCTTTTTCACATCTCTGAAGGTATTTCTCACTTTTTGGACCACCAGAGTGCAGTCTGGATATATGAAAATACATTTGTTCTCAAAGCGGATTGGAGCATTTTCTCTGGCAGCGCGCACCATCATGTCCCGGTCTTTATAATTCAAGATGCACGCTATAAGCGGCCTGGGAGGTGCACGAGGGGGTGGAGGTCTGGGTGGGAATCTATGTGCTCGTTCCACACTATATTGTTCAGTCAAACCCACTGATGCAGCATGGTCCGAAAGCCATTTTTCTACAAATTGGGTGGGGTTGGATCCCTCACTCCTTTCCGAAATGCCCCAAATTCGTACATTATTGCGTCGGGACCTTCCTTCTGCATCATCCACCCTTTCTTGCCGACTTTCAATTGACTTTGTAGTTGCTTTATTTGGAGGTGGTGGCTGTTTGTTGTGGTACTAGGCCATCTAATATTATTTTGTGGGATTTCACCTTATCTACTAGTTTAGCCTGGTCTGCCTTCAAGAGGGTGAAGCTGGTGGTCAGTGTACCCATTTGTGCTTCTATGGCCCTATATAAGTCCTGTATTTCTCTCAGAATTAAATCTAGTTTGTCCGTCTGACCTCCAGATTCCGTGGGTGGTATCTCTTCTAGGTTAGAGCTTTGAGTCGTAGTGTTTTGCGTAACATTGTCAATGGTGGGGGGGAGGGGTCCGGTTGCTTGACCCTGGGTCTTTTCAGTGTTCACTTAATCAGGCAATCTTTATGGCTGTCCAGCCCCAGAGCGTGGACCACACCGCTCCCTCCCTCTGGAATCCCTGTGCATGGATGCGCCTTGTCCCTTCGTCAGTGCCGCTCACCATGGCATCCAGACCCAATACAATACATAGTTAGGGTGTTGTTTGAATTCAGGTGTCATGTGCACTCACATAGCCTCTTTGGAACAGGTTTGCAGTGTATGTTAGTCTGACCCTGTGCCTCATGGGAACAGTCCAGCCCGAACTGCCAAGCCATGTCATCCCCATTGGTATTGCTTTGTTCGCCCTAAGTTGGCAGGGTATGCCCAGACGTGGGTCCCTTGATCACTTTGCCACTGTATTCAAGATAGCCAGGCTGATGAGGGTTATGAACCTGAAACCGGTCCCAGGATGCTTGTTTCCAGTAAAGGGAAGACATGGCCTGGTAGTTTGGGCTGGACTGTTCCCATGAGGCACAGGGTCAGACTGATTTGCATATAGCCATGTCTGAACTGGTATGATGGAGTGAGATAAAGAATGATGATGGGTTAAACCCAGATCAGTTGACTGGGGGCGAGTGTTTAATTTGCTCAAACGCTCCGTCCATCATCCCCTTTGGTATTGCTTTCTCCTAGTCACGGCACAAAGACGAATCTCCATCATCCCTGCATCTCGGCTGCCTGGCAGTGTATAAAAGCAACGAATGCATGAACCATGTGGTGATGAAATGCTGTGCAGAGAAATCTGGGGGTTAATGTTCCATATCTTTTAGCAGTCATACTAAACTCGTGCTTACAAATTAGAAAGGTAAAAACACTTACCAGTGGACATGTTTACTGTTCACATTCCAAAATTTACCAAGAATAAAAATTAATTCAATCTTTTTCACTTCTCACCTCACTGTAGGTGGCTAAATTGTTAATGTTTCATCCTGTCACTTCTCTGTGCCCTCATTACACCAGGAAGAGACTTGCCAGTGCTCAATACCTCACACATGTGACCAATGTGATATATATCAAAGAGGGAGGCGAGGCACCAGCTTTCGAGACATAGAGGAAACGTTTAAGTAGGCCCTGAAATACGAAGCCTCAGTTCGGTAACAGAAACTGAGTAATTGTTTCTATGTCCAGGATTGGAAGAGAGTGAAATACCAGTTGAAGATGACACGGTTTTCCAGCAACACAGCCTTAATTCAAGGAGGCTGGTTCGTTCAGTTACTCACTCCTAACACAAGATGGCCTGCTCCTCCAGCTGCATCCTCTTGCAGTGGCAGCTGCAATTCCTTAGAGCTGATTACAAGTCTGCCAGATCAAAAGCCCACTGTATTTGCAATCTGATGGTTCTCCACTCCATGACAAAGACTTGTATTGCAGTTGTTACAACTTTGATATATACCGACTTTGTTACTTGCATACGTATTTAGGGGCCTATTACGATTGCGGATTCCCCGCATCCTCCGGGCCGGCGGAAGCCACCGCCGGCCCGGAGGATGCGGGAAAACCGTTGCGGATGCTTGAAAGACCCACCGCCAAATTAGGATGGCTGGTGCGTCTTGGAATCTGTCTGCCGCTTTTCGCCGCGGTCGCCTTCCGACCGCGGCAGAAAAGCATTAACATGGCTGGCGGTGTCTATCAGACACTGCCAGCCATATTATGATGGAGTAGAAGGTATGCTTCATACGGACCTTCACTTCGGGGGCCCGTTGCTGGCCCTCTGGGTGAAGGGGGGTGGGGTTTCACATGGGGGGTACCTATGGTACCCCCCTGCATTTGCGTGAACGAAGCGGCAGTCACAGCGCGGTGCCTGCCGCTTTGTGCACGCAAATGCCGTGCATGCATTTTTAACATTGCGGCGGGTGCAGCTTGAAGCTGCACCCGCAGCAATGTTAAAAATAGAGGATGTGACCACCACCCTGGCGGTCACATCCTAATCTGCACGGAGGGACCGCCGCTGCCCTTGCGGACGGTCCCTCCTACTCTATGGTGGCGGACGGACTCAGGTCCGTCCGCCATCATAATCGGCCCCTTATTTAGGAACCACCCATCCTAATTTCTCTGCATTGTTTCCCGCTTCTAGTTTTTTGCTTTGTTTTGGAACGGGGAGGAAGCAACCCTAGCTGAGCTTAATACTTCAGGAGGAATAAGGTGTTGACTTAGGTAATATATTCTTTCACTGACTTTGCAATTTATTTCTATATACTTTTAACTTCCTGGCTTCCTGTGTCTCCATATAGGAACGGTTTCCCACCAAAGGTGCTTTGCCATTTAATATGGACTCCTCTTAGTTGTTGTACCTTTTTCGAAGCTTTGCGTTTTTCCACTGGGAGGAAAACTATAGCTTTGTCCACCCCAAGGAGCATCATGCAATACAAAGGATGATTAGCCGCCTAAAAAGGAATTAGCCTCCCCCACTGTGCTCAAAACCACTTTCAGTAATGATAATCTGTGTCCACCAGTACAGCCATTATACAGAAATGTTGTATTGTTCAACCCATAGGAACATTACATTTCTGACATAATCAGTACTTATGAGCTATGCTACCAGTGCCTTTCACTGGGGGTGGGCAAATCTCTTTTTTGTAAAACTATGGTACGTGTAGCAGCCACTCCAAATCTGGAACACTCTAATGACTACGCCACACATGAAGCTCTGTAATACATGTCTTTATTCTTTGGCATGCAACAGTTAACTGAACGCATTGCATCATAGACTTTATTGACGACATCCAGACACACCAAAATGCCTCCCAACTGATTACGTTACTTTGTAAGGAATCCGCCTAGGACCACAAGGGTCCTATTGCAAATGATCACATGACTCTACATCTTCCCTTTGTTAAATAATAAATATGGAAAACATATATAAATTAGAGTTCCTCAATGAGTCATCGAGATTCTGTTACCAATCTTCCAGATCGAGTCGTAGTAGGTGATGGAGTTGCATTGTCATCTGGAATCATAGATGTAGACTTAGATGGTTGACTTGGGCACTCAGATGGAGTTGTCTCACTTGTAAGGTCTGAAGCGGACTCACATTGAGGAAGTTGCCTGAAATGTGATGAGTCTCTCATAATGGAATTTCCAGGAACTTGAGCCATCACTTATGTCCATTACTTGTCACAACTCTCAATAGGTCAGCATCAAAAGGAGCATTAGTCTTGCGTTTTGTGTTTTTGTTTGACTAGGACCCAGTCTCTACAGTGGCGAACTAGGTGGGGAAGCGGGGGATGGTCCACCCCAGGTGGCACTCTTTTTGGGAGCCATGGAGGTTAGCAATCTGTGTCTGTCGACTACCACTAACCCCTTCCCCCGAACAAGCACTCCGTCACCCACCACCCTTTACTTTTACCTGCACTGGGTGCTAAATGTAGGGGTTGCCCCGCGTGGCAGTAGGTGTAGCAACGCCACTGAGTCTCTCTCTTCAAAAACTGTGTCCTGAGTGCATTGCCGATTATCTGCATAGACCTACATCCTACTTTTGCAAGAAGCGCCTTTGACACAAATCTCATCAGTGTCTATTATTCAGCTTTTGGTTTATTATTGTAGCTTTGTCTTAATGGCTCTTCCGAACAGCAAAGTGGCAGGGTTTTCACTTGTTGTAAAATGGGGAGTTGACTGATGGGCACAAATAGCTGGACATAAGGAGGACTTGAGATTGATTCCTTCTTGTGCAGATTGCTGAACCACTTTCTTCAGGGTGTCAATAAATCATTCAACAGTGCCATCTGCCTGTGGACAGAGAGGTGAAGTCCTTAAATTCTCTGCTATTGAAGGGCAAACTAATGTGAGATTTGAAGCTGGAGAGAACACCCCATGCAGCAAAAATATCATCCAGCCTCCCAGTGACTTTGTCATGAGTAGTCGATGATAGATCTTCCTCTAAGTGAAAACGTAAATACTCATCAATAACTACCATAAGATGATCAACATTATGTAAGGGTCCAAAGAAATCAACTGCTATTTTCTCCCATGCTTGTCTACGAAGGTCAGACATATTTAGTGGATGCTTTGTTGTCTTTGGAGACAAGCAGTTACACAGGTATCATGCTTTCAATTCCTTCTTGACTCATTCTTAAAAGCGAAGAAACCACTCTCTGGACCCGATTCACAGAATGAACTTAAGACTCAATCCTAAACTTACTACTATTTTGGTATTCACAGAATGCACTTACTCATTTCGGTATTCACAGAAGGCACTTACTCATTTCGGTATTCACAGAAGTTACTAGTCCTAACTTTAGGCCTCCTAAATGCCTTCTGTGAATACCGAAAGTCTTAAAATTAGGATTTTTCTCAATTTATTTATTTATTTATTTATTTATTGGCATTTATAAAGCGCAGCATGTACCCTAGGGTGTCTTGGCGCTGATTAATTTGCCAGCTTGATGTTAAATAAGCTGCCTTGCTCAGACCTCTATTCTATACCGAGAACTTATTTATTGAACAGCCAGGTTTTCAATTTTTTGCGGAATTGGAGTAGTGTGAGACATGCTCTAATGTCCTGGGGTAGAGTATTCCAAAGTTTGGAAGCTGCTACCACAAACCGTCGGTCTCCCCACATCACTGTTCTGGTGCGAGGTACTGTTAGTTGGGTGCTGTTGGTGGAGCGCAACTGGCGTATAGGTTGGTAAGGACGTAGATGGTCTTTAAGGAACTGCGGGCCCTGTTTGTTTAGTGCTTTGTAAACAATGCACTGTGATTTAAATCTAGCTCTGTTCTGAATCGTCAGCCAATGTAGTTTTGGAATGGCGTCAGAGAGAGGAGCAAACTTAGGAATTCCCAGAATAAGACGTGCTGCCGCATTCTGTATGGTCTGCAGTTTTTTTATAACTCTAACTTGGGAGTTGATGAAAAGCCCATTGCAGTAGTCTAGGGATGTCAGGACTAGTGAGCTCACCAGAGTTTTAATGGCAGTAGTAGGAAGATAAGGACTTATTTTTCGAATCATGCGTAGTTTGTGATGGGCTATAGAGGCCACTTTGCTAGCATGGTCCATGAAGTTTAAATGGTTATCAAAAAGTATTCCTAGGTTTCTTACTTTAGTCACCGGATTGGGGGGGGCACCAAAAGTTTGGGGCCACCACGAGGCGGGCCATTCTGGTGAGAGTTGTCCAAAAATCATTACCTCGGTTTTTTCCGAATTAAGTTTTAGGCAGTTCGCTGCCATCCACTCACCTAATTCCATCAAACCTCTCTGGAATCTTTTAGCTACCTCTTCTCCATCACCTCTTATTGCTATCACCAATTGAGTGTCGTCCGCGTAGGAGGTTAGGCTCATCCCATGTGCCTTGATGACATTGGCCAGGTCCGACACATAGATATTAAAAAGTGTCGGACTCAGGGATGAGCCTTGAGGTACCCCACACGGTTGTGACAGTTTAGCAGATTGGTAAGGGCCAAGAGTGACGGCCTGCGTTCTCTCAGAGAGAAAGGAAGCGAGGAGAGCTCTTGCTGTGGAGGAGATGCCCATTTTTCCGACACGGTCGACCAAAATACTATGGTCGACCGTGTCGAAAGCTGCTAAAGTGGTAAAGTTAGGACTCCTAACTTTAGGACTCCTAAATGAATTTTGTGAATACCGAAAGTCTTAAAATTAGGATTTTTCTCAGTTTAGGAGTCCTAAAGTTAGGAGTCCTAACTTTACCACTATTAAACTGAGAAAAATCCTAATTTTAAGACTTTCAGTATTCACAGAAGGCATTTAGGAGTCCTAAAGGTAGGACTACTAACTTCTATGAATACCGAAATGAGTAAGTGCCTTCTGTGAATACCAAAACGAGTAAGTGCATTCTGTGAATACCGAAATGAGTAAGTGCATTCTGTGAATACCAAAATAGTAGTAAGTTTAGGATTGAGTCTTAAGTTCATTCTGTGAATCGGGCCCACAGTCTCTGAGAGCTCTATTGGTGGCTATAATGCTACTATGTCCTTTGTGTGCCAGTTCAATGACTTGTGGTTTCAAGCTCTCAGGTATGACAATCCTTGAACCTCTTAGTATAATACCTTCTTGCACGTTTTAGAATTTTGATATTCAATATCTGTGAGATGTTGAGTATGCTTTCTACATGACTACGTTGTAATGCTATCCAGGAGTATGAGCATGTCTCTGTCTGTGTTGGAATAAGCAATGATTTGCTCAATGGATAGAGCTACAGGGGTGCTGGACTTTACTATGAAATGTATGTATGCTTCAGGCACTTTAGACATTGCACTGTGATGCTGTAGCAGCATTTGTGAGAAGGAATCTGTGGGGTTTTGATCCTTTCCCTGCTTATGCACAATATCTTAATCATACTCTTGCAATCTCAACCCACACCTCTCGATGAAAGGGGGCATTTTGGCTTCTGGATTTCCAAAAATGGTGAGCAAAGCATAGTGGTCAGTGACAAGGGTGAAATGTTTTCCGTACAGAAAAACATGACCGTGTTCACAAAACCACACTACAGCCAGGCTCTTTTTTTCTGGCTGAGAATAGTCATGTTCAGTCTGAGATAGACTTATGCAAATATAGTACACAATGTATCTCTGAGCATTTGTATTTCCATTGTATACAGCAAGGATCATACCCAATCCCACTGGGATTGCACCTACATCAATCTCACTATATAACTTTGGATCAAAGTAAGCCATTTCAGTTGCATTTTCAATTGCATGTTTGATATTCTTGAAACTTCTTTTGGATTCAGAGGACAATTGGAAGGGAACATTCGTCTTAGCCAACTCTTTTAATGGGGCGCTCACTGTGGCAAAATCATGAATGTATCTGGAGCAATAGCTTGCCATGTCTAAGAAGGATTGCAGCATGGTGACATGTTGTTGAAGACAGGTGGACGACAATACTTGAACTTTTACGGGGTCAGGAGTCCTTCTTCCTTCAGAGAAAATATGCCCAAAGAATTTTCGTTTGGTTTTGTGAAACTCACACTTTTCTGAATTTAAAATGAAACCTGCATCAGCAAGCAACTGGCATACTTGTGAAAGAGCTTTGTCATGTTCCTTTTGTGTGGCCCCAAACACTAATATATCATTACTGCCGTTAAAAGCATGTGTGAGAGGTTGAATTACTCAGTATTAGATATCCTGAAAGATTTATGCAGCTGAAGACACACCAAAATGGATTCTTTTATTTCTAAACAAACCAACATGAGTTGAAAATTAGTAATGTACCTACAGTTCTCTTCCGACTTGAGCTGATAGTATCCTTTGTTCAGATCAAGACAGGAGAAGACTTTAAAGTCATTCAGCTGTATAATCATGTCTGCTGTGTGTGGACCTTGATGTCTTTCTCCCTCAATTCCTTTGTCGTTCTGTCATAAATCAACACAAATGAACATCCACTGTCCCTTTTTGGCACTATCACCATGGGCAAACCCCGGGTGCCGTACCAGTAGAGTGCTTGATGATGTCTTACCTTAACAATGTTTCTATTTCTTTCTCAATGGACTCCTGTAAATGAACAGCAATCCAGCTGTGTCACTGAGCAACAGGACGAATGTCCTTATTAATGTGAAGTGGCACCTTCATTGTCTTGAGTTAGCCTTAGTCATCTCAACGTTAGATTACGCCAATTCTCTCTATGTTGGCATCCCGGCGTATCTAATGAAGAGGTTGCAGCTTGTTCAGAACCAGGCTGCGCGTCTCATTTATCATCAACCCAGGCACCAATACGTCCGTCCTTTGTTAAAGTCCCTCCATTGGCTTCCCGTGTCCGAGCGTAGTAAATTTAAACTAGGCTGCACTATTTTTAAGTCCCTTGCCGGAACGGGTCCGTCCTTTATCTCCTCACTAATACACCCTTATGTTCCCTCCCGTAACCACCGTTCCTCCCATCTTGCCTTGCTTAAAGTTCCAACCTTTAAACGTAAGAAACACGGTGGCTTGAGATTTTCCTTTCTTGCCCCTTCCCTTTGGAACTCGCTCCCTCTAGGTATAAGATCTGCTTCCTCCTATACTCGTTTCAGGTCCCTTCTCAAAACCCATTTGTTCTGTAATGTTAATCACTAACACCCTTTGTTCTGTGGACTGTTTTCCCCCATGTGCTCTAGCGCCAAGAAACCGTTTGGTGTTAGCTGCGCTTTAGAAATATTTTTTACATTACATTCAGTTTCCCTAGACCATGAAATAACCATGGGAAGTGACTCACTATTTTAGAAGGTGCATTGTGATTGTAGTTGATGGATATCAGTCCTATGTCAGCAGCAATGCCGAAACTGAGTAGACATGCACTTAATGACCTACCTTGGAGAACATGAATTGGTGCTTGTACTGTTGTTTTCTTATGCATTATGGTCGCTAGAAATGATCCTTGACTTTGCAATGGCTATGAAGCAACCCATGTGAACACCTATGTTTTTGATGGCGTTGGACGTTTTATTTTTCTGCCGGCATGATATTAATCGATGTACCACTGTTTATAATGAAAGTTGTAGGGCAGTAATTCAACTTTAGCATGATCTTGGGGCATTGGCCATATGAGTTTGGTTGCTTCATGTGGCGATCTCTCTGTGACTTCTGTTCTTCTTTGCAAGCAGCCAATCCTATATATGCATTTTGTTTTGGAGTCAACATCACCATTGCACATCCATCTTCTTCATGTTGCTCGATGATGATGCTGACGAGCTTTTGGAAGATTACATTGATGATGATCTACTTTGTTTAGCCTCTACTTGCCTCAATTGTGGGCCTACCTGGAACTTTCTGGTACCCATTTTCTCTTCTCGCCGTGACACATTTTGTCTCTCTTTTCTCTTTTGCTTTCCAGACCTTTGTGAAATGTTTTTCTCTCACACAACCTTTGCCATTCCAATAGCAGGATATTTACCTTTGTGCGTAAATGAGAATCTACATCGAAAGCACAATTTCTTTATTTTGGTCCATTCCAGCTTCTATAGCTGCCTGTCTAGCTACATATTCTTCAGTTCTTGCAGACCTTCTGTTGACTGAGTGTCTCTCTGAGCACGTGTTGTCTGAACAAATTGAAGAGGCAGCCATTGATGACTGAGATGCCTGGCTTCTTTATCATTGAACTTGCATGCTTGTTAAGGGTATCAAGTCTTTCAACAAACTCATCCATCATTTCACCAGCTTTTTGTCTTGCCTAGTTGAAAATGTACCTTTCATAGTGGACACTCTGCATTGGAGTAAACTTGCCTACAGTTTCTTTGATTAGACGGTACAATACTTCATCAGCTTGTGATATTTTCTTTATCACTTTTTCACTCCATTACCTGCAAGGGTTTTTAAGTATTTGGTAATATTTTGACATCTAATTTTTATAGAGCATCTGTGAAGTCATGTTTCAATCCATGAAGTCCATCTGGTGCCAATATTCTGCTTTTTGGCAATGACGAATGATGCTGGTGGTTTCAGGAACAGGACTGCGTCGAATTTGGCGCTCCTTTCTTCAGCCATTGAAAAATGTCACAATTCTGAATGCCTTTCAGTAAATTGGATTCTACCTGCCACTTTGCAGGCATCGGCGGCTCAGCCAGGTTTTGTCATCACACCCGATTTGAGGTTGTGTGGCATTTTCCTTGCTCATGCAGGTAAGTACATTTGTATTTCTGTACCTGTTTTTTACCATCTTTAGCTTCCATTGCACCTGGCCATCTCTGCCTTTAGTGCTTTCTTGCACCTGGCTGTTACTACCTTTAGCATTTTTTCATATCTGGCTGTAACCTGCCTGTCGCATTTTTGCTGTATACGGATGATGGCTGCATTTCACTGTTAGACCTGGCATCCTTGGCGTGGTTTCCCCCTATCTTTTTGCCTCTACCTCCTGTATTTTTGATGCTGTTTTTGCTGATTTAGCTGCTTTGGGCACTTTGCCACTGCTGTTTAGTGTCAAAGTGCAAGTGCTCCCTGTGTAAATTGTTATTGTGATTGGTTATCCATGATTGGCGTATTTGTGTCACCAAGAAGTCCCTAGTAAAGTGCACTGAGTGTGTCAGGGCTGGTGATAACAAATGCTACTAGTGGGCCTGCAGCACTGATTGTGCCACCCACATGAGTAGCCCTAAAATGGTGTCTCAGGCCTGCCATGGCAGTGCATGTGTGCAGTCTGTGAGCTGCCATGTCCTCCTGGTCAGTGCCCCCACTGGCAAGGCCTAACCCTTCCCTTTCTGTACACATTGGTCACCCCTATGGAAGGCCTAAGGTACCCCCTTGGGCAGGGTGCAGTGTATGTGAAAGGTAGAGCATGTACTAGTGCAGGTGATATGCTCTGGTAGTGAATTACAGCCATTTCCGATTTTCACTATTGTAAGGCTATCTTGCCCCATAGGCTATCATGGGGAATGCTGGCTACCGTGGCTACCAGCATATCTTCCCATAGGAGCAAGATAGGACATAAAAGTCTGGTATCCCTGAACTCAGAATTTAAAAACACATCGTTTAGGAGAGGTTGTTTTTAAATCCTGTGTTTGAGAACAGCACTTTCAGAAAGTTGCTGTTCTCTTGTCTGACCTTTCTGTGTGTCTTGGCCTGTTTGTGAATTGACTGTCTGGTTTGGGAGTGGCAGAGGCTGGGAGCTCCCAGGAGGCTGGCTGAGTCAGCCCTAGGCTGATTGACTGCATCTGCATCATGAGTGGTGGGAGGGGATAGCACCTGGGCCTGAATAGGGCTGTGCCTGCCTCCCACAATGCTGGCTCCCCCTCCTGCTGGGCGGCTGAGGACCCTGCCCCTCTACCTGAAAGGAAAAGAGAGGCCAGGAAAACAAAGTGCTCATGGAACACCCAGAACTGGTTCAGACTGGGCTCAGAGCCCTCCTGCACAAAGGGATCAAAGATTTTTAGGGGTGTAAGTACAGGACCCCTGACTAAAGAAAATTAGATCATCCTGGAATCAAGAAGGAACCTCTGCCTAGGAGAAAACTGAAACTGAAGAAGGAAGACTGTCCTGCTGTTGCTCTGTTAGACTGACCTGCTGTTGCTTTGCTGCCATTGAGAGTGGAAGGACTTTGCTTTTTGCTGTTTCCCCTTGCTTGAAGGAATCTCCAAGGGCCTGAAAAGAGCTGGTTCCCTGTTAAGAAGTCCCAGGAACAAAAGGACTTCACCCCAGCTTCCCTGAACTCGGCTGAGAGAGTTCAGTCCGTCCTAGAGTTCTTGGGACAGTTGTGGTGTCTCTGGAGATTGTAACTGTGTTGGGAAGCTGGAACCCAAGATTTTAAAGACTTTCTGCAAGTTTTGTCGCATCGCTCTCTTGCGGAGTGTATCCCCGTCAGTGCGAGGAAATTCCCGCTGCTACGAAGGCCGAGATCGTCGCAGCGCCTGTTGCCGCTGCTAGAGTCGTTGCATCCATCGTTTGCCGGTCGTACCAGTCCGGTGCAGGAAGATTACCATTGCTTGGATTATCGTTGCAGGGCCTGTTGTCACTGGGTGAGATTGTCGCACCGCTTGCTTGCAGACCGCATCACGTCGCTGCGAACATCGTCGCAGAGCCATCGCATCGAGGAGCTGTGAGAGGAAGATCGCCGCTGGACGGCGCATCATCACCCCGGAGATCGACGCAGTCCCAAAGATCATCGCATCGTGCCTTTGCGAGCTTTTTCACTACGGAACCTCCGCACCGGAATCCATACAAGGTATCCCATCCCTCCCCGTACAGACCGGAGTCACTGCAACATGCCCGCTACATCAAGCGGGGTTGTCGGATTGCCTCCCCAAGGTCTCAGGAGTGACGCACCGCTTGTTTTCCACCGCACCAGCTTCTGTTTTGGAACTCTGTCGCATTTAATGGTACTGTTGGGGCTAAACGTGACCCAACTGTGAACTTTTCACGCAACTGTGGATTATTTTGTCGCAACTTTAAGAACTCTTTTGCAACCATATTCTTGAACTGTGTATGTTGGATTTTTGTAGTTTTGGTCTTGTGTAGTTTAGATTAAAATACCTTTATTTTTCTAAACTGTTGTGAAGTCAGTTTGTGGTGTTTTCACTGTGTTACTGTGAGTGTTGGTACAAATACTTCACACATTGCCTTTGGTAAGCCTTGACTGCTCGTGCCAAGCTACCAAGGGGGTGAGCAGGGGTTATCTCAGAGGGTTTCCTCCTTACCCTGACTAGAAGCAAGGGTCCCCATTTAGACAGTGGTACCTACCTCTGCCAACTAGAGACCCCCATTTCTAACATTGTTGGTCAGCGGTGGGATTTGAACTTGTATTTGTACTAGACCCACAGTGATTGGTGTACATCACTAGTGAGTGCAGACCACTACGCCACTGCATACTACGTTTTTTGGTTGGTTCTATTTTTTAATAACTCTTCAAAGCATCATGTCGGTTAATGGGAAGGCACCAAGTGAGGAGGCAGAATTGGAGTTTTGCATTGAGGATTTGTATTCTTGCAAGGTTACACAGCTTAAACAATTCTGCAACAAGTTTGAGTGCCCCATAAAGAGCAGCCTCAGGAAGGAGGATCTGCAGAGCATCTTGAAGGCCTATTGGGAGGCCCAAGAGAGAAATGATGCAAGTGGAGGGAATGGTTTTCACCCCCAAGATCTGCCTATGGGCAGACCAGGCTCAAGGCCTGGCAGTCACCATTCCAGTAGGGGTTTCACGCCAGAAGTTTTAGAAGAAAGACCATGAAATTGAAATCATGAGAATGAAAATGAAGCAATTGGAGGTAGAAAAAGAATGGGTGGCGGAGGAGTGCAAAAATGCCCGTGCCCTGGAGAAGAAGAAATTGATTTTGGCTCATGAAGTGAGCATGAGAGAACTGGATATCAAGTCCAAGCAGGTGGATTCCAGTTCAAATGGTGGCAGCGCACAGCCAGTGCAGGGGGGTAAAGTATATATTCCCAAGGATCTGGTACAGAATTACCATAGGAGTGAGGATATCTATGCCTGGTTTACTTCTTATGAGATTGCATATAGAATGAATGGTGTGCCTGAACAGCATTGGGGGCGGGCCTGTGGAAACATTTTGAGGCTTCTGGAAGGAGTGCTCTAGAGCCCTTAGAGTTAGCAGGTGCCATGACCTACCCCAATATGAAGGAAGCCTTATGTCTCAGGTATGGACTTACTCCAGAGCAGTACAGACTGCTGTTTAGGAACGCTAAGAAAAGACAGTCTGATACTTGGATGGAGTGTGTAAATTTGTACTCACATGCACTGGAAGGTTGGATGAAGGGCAGCAAAGTAACTGATTATAAGGGGTTGTTGCATTTAATTAGTTGGGAGCACTTAAGTTTTATTTGTGTTCCAGAGCTGCACCAGCATCTTTTAGACAGCAAGCTGACAGACCCCATTGAGCTTGCTAAGGAGGCGGACCGCTGGACCAGTACCAGGGTCCACAGCGGAATTGTGGGTACCACAGCCAAAGGTGGGCAGGGTCCCCAGCAGAAGAGTGGGGGGACAAGGGTAACCAAAAGGAGTTCTCTCAAGGGCACCAAAATAGTTCCCAGGGAAAGGAATCCCAACCCCCCAGACCTATACATCCATGGCCCCCGAGGGGCAGGCAGGACAATAGAGACAACAGGGACAACAGGGGTCCCCCTACCTGCTATCACTGCAATGAGGTGGGCCACTGCTCCTAGATGTCCCAAGAACCTCCAGCACACACTGGTGCTCCGGCCCCAGGGTTAGCAAGTGTAGCTTTGGGAGGGGATTTGATATCTAGTGGGAAGGAGGGACTAGCAGTTATGACCCTTGTCTCTTTAGGAGACCAAGAGATGGTCCAGGAAACCTTACTGCCCCCTAACACTAAGAAATACAGGCAGAAGGTGATCATCAATGGGAGAGAGATAGAGGCTCTAAGAGACAAAGGAGCCAGCATGACATCCGTGAGGTGTCAGTGGGTGTCTGAAGAGCAGGTCATTCCCAATGTACTCCTCCCTGTAGTGGCAGCTGACAGCTCAGTGCGCCTCTGCAAAGTGGCCTGTGTTCCCTTTAAATTTGGAAGGGTCTCTGGTCTCTTGGAAGTTGTTGTCAGTGATGCCTTGCCTGTAGACTGTATGCTAGGTAATGACCTGGAGAGTTCTCCATGGAAGGATGTGGAGCACCAAACTCATCTGGAGATGTTGGGTTTGCCTGCGTGGATCTGTGTGACCACGCGTGCTATGGCAGCCAGTAAGGGCGATTCAGCAGAACTGGGGACTGAAACAGTGGCACAGAGACCTGCCAGGAGAGGAAGAGGTAGGGGGCGCAGGAAACCAGCCCCAGTCATTCCCATGGTAAAGGAATGAGCAGACTCTGAGGGGGAACAGGTGGCCGAACTGGGCGACCTGCCTGAGCTGACCCATTGGCAGCAAGAAGGTGGGTCCTCCAGGGAGGAATTCTGCAAGGTGCAGAAAGAGTGCCCTTCCCTCATTGGTGTGCGGCAACAGGCTGCAGACCAGGCAGCAGGTGGAGCGTCGAAACATCATCTCATTTACTGGGAAGATGAGTTATTGTATAGTGAGCCTAAGTTTGCTGAGCCCGGTGCAGCCCGTGTGCTGGTGGTACCCAAGTGCTTCAGGAACTTCCTAATGGGTCTGGTTCATAACCAGAGGCCAGGAAAACAAAGTGCTCAAGGAACACCCAGAACTGTTTCAGACCAGGCTCAGAGCCCTCCTGCACAAAGGGATCATAGACTTTTAGGGGTATAAGTACAGGACCCCTGACTAAACTAAATTAGATCATCCTGGAATCAAGAAGGAACCTCTACCAAGGAGAAAGCTGAAACTGAAGAAGGAAGACTATCCTGCTGTTGCTCTGGTGGACTGACCTGCTGTTGCTTTGCTGCAATGGAGAGGGGAAGGACTTTGCTTTGTGCAGTGTACCCTTGCTTGAAGGAATCTCCAAGGGCCTGAGAAGAGCTGGGTCCCTGTTAAGAAGTCCCAGGAACAAAAGGACTTCACCCCAGCTTCCCTGAATTCTGCTGAGAGAGTTCTGTCCTTCCTAGAGTGCTTGGACCAGTTTTGGTGCCTCTGGAAGTTGTACCTGTGTTGGGAAGCTGGAAACCAAGATTTTAAAGACTTTCTGCAAGTTTTGTCGCATCACTCGCTTGCGGAGCGCATCCCCTTCAGTGCGAGGAAATTCCCGCCGCTACGAAGGCCGAGATCGTCGCAGCGCCTGTTGCCGCTGCCAGAGTCGTCGCATCCTTCGTTTGCGGGAAGCACCAGTCCGGTGCAGGAAGATTACCATCGCTGCGAGTATCGTCACAGGTCCTGTCGTCACTGGGTGAGATTGTCGCACCGCTTGCTTGCGGACTACATCACTTCGCTGCGAATATCGTCGCAGAGCCATCGCATTGAGGAGCTGCAAAAGGAAGATCGCCGCTGTACCGCGCATCGTCGCCCCGGAGATCGTCGCAGCCCCAAAGATCATCGCATTGTGCCTTTGCGAGCTTTTTCACTACAGAACCTCCGCACTGCAATCCATACAAGGTATCACATCCCTCCCGTACAGACCGGACTCTCCACAACACGCCCGCTACATCGAGCGGTGTTGTCGCATCGCCTCCCCAAGGTCTCAGGAGTGACGCATCACTTGTTTTCCACCGCACCAGCTTCTGTTTTGGAACTCTGTCGCATTTAAAGGTACTTTTGCCTAAACGTGATGCAATTGTGAACTTTTCACGCAACAGTGGATTATTTTATGGCAACTTTAAGAACTCTTTTGCAACCATATTCTTGAACTGTTTATGTTGGATTTTTGTCGTTTTGGTCTTGTGTAGTTTAGATTAAATACCTTTATTTTTCTAAACTGTTGTGGAGTCAGTTTGTGGTATTTTCACTGTGTTACTGTGAGTGTTGGTACAAATACTTCACACATTGCCTTTGATAAGCCTTGACTGCTCGTGCCAAGTTAACAAGGGGGTGAGCAGGGGTTATCTCTGAGGGTTTCCTCCTTACCCTAACTAGAAGCAAGGGTCCCTATTTGGACAGTGGTACCTACCACTGCAACTAGAGACCCAGAGTTCTAACAGTAATGCTGTGGCGGGCTTTCTAACTGTACTCCTCTGTAGGGCCTTCACGTTCTTTGAGGGTCTTGTACCAGCTAGAGTGGGGATTTGACTCCACAGACGCCAACTGTAGCCTGCTTCTTAGGGCATACATGGCATGCACGTGCAGTTTGCTGGACCATGGCAAACTCCCAGGGTGAGTTGTCTTGTTTCTTCAAGGCCCATATCCCCTACTTGTCACCACTTGTCGCATCCTAGCACTGGAACATGCTAATGACTACGCAACACACGTAGCTCTGTAATACATGTCTTTATTCTTCAACATGTATCCGTTAACTGCATGCACTCTAAGATAGTCTTAATTGACCACACCCAAATACCTCCCAATGGATTACATAACTTTGCAAGTAATCTGCTTAGCACCACAAGGGTCCTACTGCACGTGATCACACAACACTCCAGTAAGCAGATAGGAAATTTTTGATAATTCTGCACATTTCCACTGGTTTCCCATCTGCCTGTCCTGAATTTTAAACTTCCAGGGACTGGAAAATGTAATTTTCTTAATGGCAATTTGTTTATGTTAATTACACTGTTTAGTCCCTGGCAGTGCATCAAAGCAAGCGCCCCAACAGTGGAGTCTGTGTGTGGTCCTGACTCGTAGAGTGTAAGGAGGACCCTGCGGGCAGGCAATGCGCACAGGCTTCCCTGCCAGGCAAGCTGCTATCAAGAGCACTGTTGGGGGCATGCAAATGTTAACCCTAATGCAAATATCAATAAGATAAATGCATAGCTCCTAAATGCAAGTGTGTTGGGCTTGCTTCTTTTTCTGCATGTCTAGCACTGGGCAAATCTTGATTCTGCTCTGCAGGTGGAAAAAAGAGGATTCTGAATGGTTTGCAATTTGCCCAAATATCTTACCCACAGACATGTGGAAATGGGGCACCACTGCTATAATTTAGACCACCCATGTGGTGGGTGTTTTACTGTAAACGCTACATTGCCTCCCCACCTGATGAGTTGCTATAGCCTCCTTGGACTCTTACGGTGGTGAGATCCATTACTGTGTTAATGCCAACTAGTATTATACATATTGTTAACCAACCATACTCCTTAACACTTCCCATGCTCATGACGAGCTGAGCTCGTCATGAGCCACGGTGGCCGTGTGCTCATGACGAGCTGAGCTTGTCATGACCGTTGCGCCGCGCCCACGCGGGGATAATTCCTCTGCTGTGCTGGGCGTTCCATTGGAACGGGCGTGGTCATGACGAGCTCAGTTCGTCAAGAGCGCACGGCCACCGTGGCTCATGACGAGCTGGGCTCTTCATGAACACCAGGGCCCTGCGCGCACCCCGCTCCCCCCAGCACAGCGGGGGAATTAGCCCCGCAGTTAAGGGGTTAAGGTAGCAGTAACAGAGAACATACATGGATTTGATAAATTGAATTCCACCATTTTCTAAAATGGAGATAATGATCGTCTCTGTGAGCTGTAGAATATTTTCTACGGCAGCGCCCCTGAAAACAAGGCTCTCATTGTAGGAGCTACTACTCATTTGTCCATGTGTGTTTTATGCTGTTGTAGAATCCTGGTAATCAGCCAGGTGAAAAGAAACAGAGAGTCGCTTATATTCTACTGACTAATTTGAAGCAGTTCCTGTTGGCATCCATAGTCCCAGAGCACGTCACTACTGTACCGATAGTTGTCAATGAGGATATGCTGCGTTTAAAAAACATGAACACTGAGACTAATCCCCGAGCTCCCGCCAAAACCTGATGGCTGTCACAAGCTGGAAACAAGTAAGTCCTGACTGAGTAACCCCCTGCACTGCCACAGACTGGAAGAATAAAACACTGTTCTTGTTTGTCTGTGTATCAGGACTACAGCTGGCCATATGTGAAATTAAATATTTGCTTTTGGCAGACGAGATGATCCGCTAGAGGATTTCCAAACAAACACTTTTTTTTAATGGATTGAAAGAAGTGGTGCCAGGATCCAGTACACGGAACTCCAATAAAAGAAGGGCTTTGTCTTTAAACTTGGGTTAATGACAACGTCGGTAGGGGATTTGCGGGGATTTTAAGTGCACCTAAAGTTCTAATGTCATGCTCTCGGAATTAAAATCTTTGTTAAATAGCAAATCGGTTGGGAAGCATTACAGCTCCACACGACGACCAGGAAGGCTGGAGGGGCTTTTCCTGTGTGTGTTTTACTAGTTTGTTTTGACTGAGCACATAGTGGGAGGCATCTCTTTGCCAGGGAGCCTGCATTTGTGTGGGGGAAGTGCAGACACTGTACCAGCCTGACAGTACCAGTTATATGGAAAATCCCATTTAATGCAACTTGTCATTTGCGTGAAGGGTATGTACGGTTGCCGCAACCTCATGCCTGTAAGGTAAGTAAACAATTAACCTGACAGGCTGCAGTGCAGAACAAGGTGCTGCACTGAGAGGACAGCTTTTCATGTCGATTAAACCCCTCTGATTCCCATTAAAAGCTCACTGTGCAAAACATTCATATGCTTCACAATCTTAGCATTGTGCTCTATACACAGGGTCAGTCAGTGAGTGAATGAATTTTGTGGCAACAACAAAATACATTATGTAGCAATACGCGCCACATTTGGTGAAAATTGTGAAATGCTATTTTGTCATCTTAACACAAATTAGTACAGAAAAGGTTTCCAACACCTAGGCAAAATATAACGTTTTCTTCAGAAAGAAACCTATACACATTTCCAGATCCTATTGAACATGTATTTCCCAACAAGTTTTGGTTTTATTTTAATAGAAGCTCATAAACACTAGATTATTAACTATTCCCCTTGCAACTACAAGAGTAAAATTGTGTGTGTTACAAGACATATCTATGCAGATGTGGGACTATATTCTGATGAGTGCAGAACTCCGCAGATGGCAGCACTATGTGAGCAGGCTTCTTGTAATAATGTGTGCCTCTTTTATTCTGCCCATCCCTCTTATGTTTTGGAAGCGATCTTTACGAAATTAAGACTAATACCTCTTGCTTTCAGTTTGCCGTTTAAAAAAAATCTAAATGGGATTACCAGTTTTTCCTTGATGTCTGTTTAATTCGAAATCATTAGGCAATGCCATCAACTGCTATTAAAAAGGCAAGGGCATTTCGTAATAGGTTGTTTCAAAATTGATAGTGGGTCGAATTGTATATTTTACACTTTGATAATACAGCGCAATGCCAAATTTCTGTATGTTTATCTGGAAACGTTTGCTATGCTGAATCTTGGGGCAGTGTCTGTGCAGACGCCGTCTGCATTAGCCATTGCTGTTAGCTATCTGTGTCCTAAGGTTGTCCTTTCAAAACAAAACATAGCTTTGCGAGATGGAAATGGAAGCCCAGGAATGGAGTAATGCTGGAAAATCAGCAGGTGGCAGATGGACCCTTACAGAAAGTCCTCAGGTATTTGGGAAGAGATCCTTATCATTGCCCCTCAAATAAAACTTCAGTGAACGTTGTATATTCTGAGGAGAGATGTGATGGACAACTTCTGGATTCATTTAGAATAACAAGGCATTTTTGTTCACGACCTCCTGCATTTGTTCTTTGGTAGACAATCTTTATAACTCGGGATATTCTTGCAAAGCATACATGATACCTTACATTACAGGAGGTAAATAAAACTGATTTGATCGATCATTGACCCTTTGATATAACACAACTATGGGGCATATTACCAAGCAATAGCGATAATTATCGCTATTGCTTGGTTAGAGACAAAAATTTGAGCTGCGGCGATTTTTATCGCAGATAAACATTGATATTACCAAGGTTTGTCGCAAATGGGATAAAAATCGGCCGCAATGCATGAATATAGCTGAAAAGTCAGCAATATTCATGCATTACCGAGCTAATGCTCTTAGCCATGTTATCCACCTCCCATTGGATAACATGGCTAAGAACTGCTCAGGGCAGGTGTTAGCTTTTGGAGATATTCGCGCTTAGGGCGAATATCTCCAAAAGTTGGTAATAGGAGATAGCAATGTTAGCGACTGTTACCGGCCCCTAACATCTTGGCACGCCCACTTTGCATGTCATTAGTGATAAATATCACTGACATGCAAAGTGGGGCGCAAGATGGTCGCTATCTCCTACTAGCTGTCGCTAACTGGTGTTAGAGACAGCTAGGTAATAGGGAGATAATTTTATCTCCGCTTTCTTGGCTTTTAAAGCCAAAATAGCGGAGATAAACCCCCTTGATAATATGCCCCTAAGTTCTCACTCTTTATGGCCCGAGCTGCCGCCGCGATAGTACCTGGGCTACAATGCACCATTACGCCTCCTTCGAATCTGGCACATTCCCCGACGACTGGAAACACACAGAAGTCAAGTCCCTCCTCAAGAAGCCCTCCGAAAATCACACTGACCTAAATAAAAGTACTACAGACCCATCTCTCTCCTCTCTTTTGCGGCTAAAGTCACCGAGAAGATTGTCAACATCCAGCTCACGAATTTAATCGAAGCCTACTCCATCCTCGACCCTTCCCAATCTGGATTCCGCAGCAACTACAGCACTGAAACCGCCCTCCTCGCCGCCACACACGACATCCGCACTCTCACCGGCCCTCATTTTACTAGACCTCTCTGCAGCCTTTGACACCATCTCCCACCACACCTTCACCGCCAGACTCCATTACGCTGGTCCACAGGGAACCGCCCTCAACTGGATCTGCTCATTCCTCACCGGCCAAACCCAAGGAATCAGACTCCCACCTTTCCTCTCCGAACCCTCAGAGATCAAGTGCGGAGTACCCCAAGGATCATCACTTAGCCCCACGCTCTTTAACATCTACACGGCCCCCCTCACCGCCATTGTCAGACAGCATGGACTCAGCATTTTATCCTATGCCAAAGACACCCAGCTCATCCTCTCCATCAAGAAGCAACGCAACACCACCAAACTCAACTTGCAGGAAGGAATGAAAGACATTGCATCCTGGATGAGCAACAGCTGCAAGAAGCTCAACTCAGAGAAGACAGAAGTCCTTGTCCTCGGTCTCACCCCCTCAGCATGGGACAACACATGGGCCCATGTTGTTAAAAACAAGCATTTGCAATGCAATCAGTCTTGCCTTTGGGACCTTATATGTATTTAGCTATGCAGCACATTAGCCTGGGTGATGAAACATCAACTGTTCTTTAAAATGAAGGGAAAGTAAGCACCAAACTGCATGACATGCCAGGTATGGGAACACCTGGAGAGAAATATTGCCTTTCAGCTGTAAATGGTATAGTCCAAAACTCTGTTTTTAATATAAAATCAGGGCCTTCGGTGGTCATATCACTGAAAATACAAGAATAAAAAAATATATTATTGTCTACGGGTGCTTGTGGAAGACAACTTCTATGGACTTGAATCTCGAGAATGCTAAAGTGATTCTGGTATTCTACTGACCTCTGCTGGTCGTTTTCTATCAAGAAAGTTAAATAGATGCAGTTGCCAGAAAAATAGAAAAAAAAGTCCCTCTGCAGAAAGCAATTCTGGCATTTTACTTACCTCTGCTGGTCATTTTCTATCAAGACAGTTATATAGAGGCAGTTGAACTGAAAAAAAAGTCCCTAAGCGGAAGCAGGCAAGTCCTAGGGCTGATCTCCAGAGCCCACAAAGTTCATACACATATAAGTATATACTAAAGTATATAAGTATATACTAAAGTATATACAAGAAGTCTTGAATGTTCGACCTAAATATATGAAAGTGTGAGGTAGTTCCCTGGGTTGGTGTATGTATGCTCATCTTTAAATCACTGAAGTAATTATAAGTTGATTGCAGTTGGCATATACAACTACTACAGAGGGAGACAATATTATTTACTAAGTTGCATAAAAATAAATCTTTTAACTTCATTTTTGTAGTGTCTACAATCGGACCGCAGACCACTTTTAAAGTTACTGCAGAGAAAAAGGGACCTAAAACAGGAGTAAATTGCTCCAGCTCCGAGCTAGAGTAAGCCCTCAATCACAAACGCCAACCAGGAACGTTGTAGGGACTTAAAATACACCCCATATAAATAATGTTAAATTAAATTAATTTAAAATAGTTAACAATATAAAGAAATTGTTGGAGCCGGCAGTGTCTGGTTGGCTGAAGGGATGTCCCTAGCCAGGGTGAACTAATGCCCCAATCGGGACAGAGGTGGTCTGAGGGAGCTGTGTGTCGTCTACAGCAGGGATATTGTGTATCTAGGGAGGTGCATCGTTGGAGCTGTGTGGTGGGTCATCGGTGGAGCTGTGTGGTGAGTGCATCGGTGGAGCTGTGTGGCGGGTGCCTCTCCTGAAACAGCAGCTGTGCCTGAGGGCAGAGGTGGTCTGAGGGAGTTGTGTGTGGTGTCAGTACAGCAGGGGATACTGTGTATCTGGAGAGGTGCATCAGAGGAGCTGTGTGGAGGGCGCCACTGATGGAACAGCAGCTGTGCTTCAGGGCGGAGATAGTCTAAGGGACCTGTGTGTGGTCTACACCAGGAATATTGTGTATCTAGGAAGGTGCATCAGTGGAGCTGTGTGGTGGGCGCCAATCCTAAAACAGCAGCTGTGCCTCGGGCAGAGGTGGTCTGAAGGAGCTGTGTGTAGTCTATAGCAGGTGTATTGTATATCTAGGGGGGTGCATCGGTGGAGCAGTGTGGTGGCTGCATAAGCTAAGCTGTATGTTGGGCGCCACTCCTGAAACAGCAGCTGTGCCTCAGGACAGAGGTGATCTGGAGGAGCTGTGTGTGGTCTGTAGCAGGGGATATTGTGTATCGAGAGAGGTGCATCGGTGGAGCTGTAGGGTGGGCGCCACTCCTGAAACATCAGCTGTGCCTCAGGGAAGAGGTGATCTGGAGGAGATGTGTGAGTTCTATAGCAGGGAGATTGTATATCTAGGGGGGTGCATTGGTGAAGATCTATGGTGTGTGAATCTGTGGAGTTCTGTGGTGGACGCCACTCCTGAAACAATTACTGTGCCTCACGGCAGAGGTGATCTGAAGGAGCTGTGTGTGGTGTGTTGGCTTTATGAAAGCAGGTGGGGGCCTTGCAGAACTAGAAGGGGTGGAGCTGGTAGGACTGTGTGGTGGGCGGGTCCCAAAGCCCACCCTCTGTCAGTCTAAACAAGACGTTGTTGATTCCACAGGCCGCTAGAGGCTCAAGATGGATAAAGAAGAAAATGCCTACTTTCTAAAAGTGACATTTTCAAATACAAAATTTAAAAACTACCCTTACTAAAAGATGTGTTTTCAAATTAAAGTCCGAGATCAGGGAACTAAAAATCTCTAGCTATTTCCAATTGAAAGATGCAGTTGTAATAGGTTACAAGGCAGCTCCAATGATGGCCTATGGGAGAGTTTGTCCGTGCAATAGTGAAATACAAAATTGACAGTATTTCACTATCAAGACTTGTAAAACACACCAGGATATGTCCTAGCTTTCATACAGACTGCACTCTGCCCATTGGAGTACCTTGGGCCTACCTTAGGGGGGCCCTACATGTAGTAAAAGGGAAGGTGGGGGCCTGGCAAGTGGGTGCACTTGAAAAATGAAAAGATATTGCTTAAGCCTCATCAGGCTCCTTGAGCTCCAGAATGCACAACAAAGGAATTGTAAGTCAAACAAGTTCAAATTGCTCTTTAACCATTTTAATCAGATTTGGTCCATCAGTAATCAAATGTATCCATGTATTAATTTGTATGGTTCAACAACAATTTCAACGGGTCAGGCTTTCCTCATAAGCACCCATTGGTTCACTGTTCTTGATAGCGCAGAATGGGAAATGTAGACCCACTGCATTTTGGCAAAAACTGCTATTCCTCAGGGGTAACTATGACAAAAACAAATAAATATCAACAGTCACCAACTTCAAAATAAACATGATCTCTTATACTTTAATTTGCATGACATGAAATAAATATACAACCATGTGCCTATGCGAATAATAAGTACAATGAAAAACAACCAAACAGAGTTATTCAAAATAGTGTTGTCAAGTACTTTCAACCAATTAATAACCGTGATCTGCGCCAAAAACTCGCAATTAAACACATGCAATAAATGTACATAAAACACTTGTGCATGCAACCACACGATGTGTCTTCATAAAACTCCTACATGATTGAGGAGAAGTGTGGCAACATTAAAACTATAAAGTACCTGCACCAAAGAAACACGCTGCGACTTTCCGTACCACGATAAGTGCTCAAATTAAACAAGGTCAAATGAACAAGTGTGCTTAAATTATACCTGATGACGCATGAAAACCACTTGACCCGGAACACTGTGAAAATAAACAAATAAACGAAATACTGTGCTAACTCAATGCATGCTGAATATGAACACAAAAATCTCTATTAAAGTCTTAACAAAGCAACATGTGCACAACCATGGTAAGAAATTAATTTAGTGACAACAAAAATGTAAACAAGTAACATGCAATACTACATTCATCCTTTCGCTGTTCTTCTAAATATACGCAATGTTAAAAACAATGGTCAGTAAACATGCAACTGTCAACATTCACAGTCTACTTTTTACCTGTGAATCCAGTAAAGATCAAATTCCCTTTCTGGACCTGTTGCTGTATCAGAAAGAAGGCAAGATATATACTGAACTTTATCAGAAACCAATGGCACGTAATTCTCTACTCCACTACTCAAGTTTCCACCCACGGGCACTGTGGGCCAGTTCCTCAGATTGCGGAGGAATTGTACAGAAATGGATAAATACAGACAACACGCTGGGAACCTAAGCAAAGAGCTACAAATACCTCAATACCCAAGGGATTTGATCCGCAGGCATTCCAAAAGGGCACGTAATATTAAATGGGATGCCCTTTTGGAGACATACCCACACATCAAAACAGAGAGGATAGTCTGTGTGAGTGCATTTAGTCACCAAGCAAACCCAGTTAAGAAGGTTATAAATAAAAACTGGTATATCCTCCATAAGGGAGGCAAGATCTTAGATAATAAATCTTTGTTCGCCCTGAAGTGGAGTAGGAACCTGAAAGTCATTTTGGTCCACACATGGCCACGAGTTGCGAATTGACAAGTGGCCCACCAGTCAATATGGGGTGGCTCCCCTATTTCACAACGTTTTACTTGCAGATCTTGTTCTGTTTGTGCGTTCACACAACAGACCAAACAGGTAAATCTAGGGCTGAGGACACCGTGGCTCTTGACTAAGAACTCCAATTGCAATTCACAGGGTGTTATCTATTTGATTAAGTGCCCCTGTGCAATCATGTATGTTGGCATGACCACTCGCAGAGTGAGGAGTAGGATTGTTGAACAGCACAGTTCCATTAGGTGTAAAAAATCCAACAGCAAACTGACACTTTATCAGAGTTGGGGCATGCAGAAAAGGAGCTGATTTGGCTGGTTTTAGCACCCCCAACTATGACACACAAACGGGTCCTCTGGATAAGACTCTTTTTAAGAGAGAACAGCGCTGGGTAATTAGAATAGGCAGCCACAAGAAGGAACTTAATGATGCTATCCCTTGGTGTTCCCTTTAGGTGAGTGCATCACTAAATAATGTCCTGACGCGAGAGCTGGCTGACTCTTTTTAGGATTTTATACTGTGCCTGCATACCAAATAAATAATCTTTTTAAAATTATAATTTTAAAATTAAACTGGTTACACCCACGTGTTACAATCTATGAAACAAATAACCATCTGCCTCATGTCCCAAACCATCTCCTGTATACCACACCATGCTGAGTGTGGTTTTGTTTTGTTTTTTAGTATGTGTTCCACAGAAGTCATACTATAGTACACTCAGTCTAGAGACTTTAGATAGATACCCTCTTTTGTCAAGTTATATCTTCTAAAAGATTATTAGTGTTCCCTTGTAGAACGTTATGCATGTTATTTACGTAGTTTGGTTGGGAGGTTCCACCTTTCTGATTCTGCTGCATTTCTTTTGAGTTGTCTTCTTTAAATCCAGCCTGGAGTTTACTAGGTTATGCCTGGAGCCTCGTTTCCTCCGTTTTTTTCACGGGAGTTTTCGGAGTTGTAACTACAAACCACATAATTCCTGCTACACGGCATTACATTACATGTGCAGATTACTTCTCTATGCTCTATGACGTTCAAAGAGCAGCGTCTTCCCGAATCCCGTCTCTGCTGGCCCTTCTGAGAAGCGGCCGTCGAGGTGAATCAGGTAAGACGCCTTCCTACCCCGTGCGTCCACATCTGCCAGGCCCATTTACCGTGCCAATAGAATAATAATAAATAATAGACACATCGAGTCGTGCTGGTTTGAAACAACGGCGCCGCATGTGACCCACACACTTTTTTAGCCCACCTCTCTTTTGTTGCCCACCCCTCTTTTTCTTCTTGCCTTTTTAATTTAAACGAGCCTTTAGAGACATACTCCTACCTTCGAACATCAGTTTGAGGGCATGACAGACTATGAAGTTCGATGTTATCCTTTGAGGGTAATGGTAATATAATTGTGCATGAATCCTGTGAGCCGATGTATGTTTGGCTACCCCTTTTGTTATGGGGTGGAGATTAAATATAATTCTCCTCCCTGTACTGTAATTGTTTTTAGGGAGACGAGATGTCACACTCATTTTCTTGTGACCACCTCAGATATTTACCAAATCTGATGTTCCCTGGTATTGCTTGGAGAGGTTCTTAGATATAGACAACACACATACAGAATGTATGACAAAGATAAGGCCCCCTAGATTATGTTTGTACACCCAAAGAACTTTTGTGAGTAGACTATGATCATAGTGTGTTTGAAGAAATTGAGGCACCAGTGATTTAATTTAATTTGATATGATCCTAATACCATGTTTACATACCCTTGTAGCTCTGACCCGCCATGAAGGGACTGATGAAAGTGGGGCTAGTTGTATAGGTTACAAATGGTAAGGAATGTTGTAGGAGATTTAACAATTGCATTACACTTGGTTTGCTGTTTTGGTGATGGACACTAGTGGGGTGGAAAATGGACACATGTCTTTATATTGTTCTCAATTTGAGTTTTTATATTTGTCAGCACCTTGTGAACCTTACTAGATGTCTGTACCACGGTATAGCTGCCATACCAGTGAAAGTATGGTTTTCACTCTTTTATTTTAATTGAAAGCAGAGTGACTCATAGTCTTGGTCCTGATGAACGCCATGAACCTGTCGGTCAATCTAGGCAGAAACATGTCGAACAGAATATAAAATAGAAGAATATCCATAATCCCTGTTTCACAGTGCTTGGTTTTAATCCTATCTATTGGGGGTACCAGAATAAAAGTTGTCCTCACCCACCAAGAGATAGTTTTAACTCGCACATTATTTTTTTCTGTTTTGCATTCTGCCCCTCCCTCCCCTACAGAACTTATAGTGGGGAAGACAAAAAAATTCAGATCTTCTCCTATGGGGGAGTTGTAGCCCACACTGGGTACCTTGCAGTCCCATGTGTGAAGAGGGGACCCAATGATGAAGCATGTCAACCTAGGGTGAGTGAGGGTTCTCGTCTTAACACAGCAGCACTGCCTGGTCCATTTTTTGTCCTCACTTCTTTCTGTGTTTCGTTTCTTTTCTTTGTTACCAACTGTGTACTTTATGTGAGATAGAACATTCACAATATATCGGGCTATGATTAAACGTGGCCTGATGGAGTTTATTTCCAATAATTAAACAATATGATGATGACTGCAATTCAACTGAGCGTCAACATGGCAGTTTAAAACTGCACTCCCAGACACTGCAATGGCAGGCCTCAGACAACTTTACAGGGCTACTCATGTGGGTGGCACAACCAGTGCTTCAGGCCCACTAGTAGCATTTGATTTACAGGCCCTGGGCACACCCAGTGCACTTTACTAGGGACTTATCAGTAAATCAAATATGGCAATCATGGAGAACACATCAGGATTACAATTTACACAGAGAGCATATGCACATTAGCACTGATTAGTACTGGTAAAGTGCCCAGAGACCTAAGGCCAACAAAAACAGGGTCTGAAAAAAGAGGAGGCAGAAGGCAAAATGTCAGACGATAAACCTGTAAACATGGCCAGGTTCAACACTCACTAATCACCCAAAGCTTCAAAGAATAAGAATTCCAAACTGAGAACATAATGACAGAAAATAGTATGTGTGAAGCAAATTCCACAGCTCACTTCCAGTTGCCTATACGGGTAACTGGCAGAACAATGTGACATTTGTCAAAACAATTGGGAAAAAATATAGGTGGTTTACATTCTATCTTTGAAAAGAGCAAATATTGCAATAGTGCAATCCCACACAGGAGAAACCCACTGATTTAGTTGGTGTATGCACACATCTCTTGACGCTGCATAACAAATGACAAACGATTGCTTGCAATTTATATAAAAATCCGAAACATCCCAAGCTTAGCCATGCAGAGCACCCAACCATGACACAATAAGTCTCCCATGGAGTTGGTTTGCCCTCACTGATCTTTTATTCACTGACCCCTTCTTTTAGAAAACCTATCCCTCTGTCATTTATGTCCTCCTAAAGTATCCTCTGCTGAGCTGAGCGATCCATGATGCGAGCGGTAGGTTTCATTCACAAGGCCCACACCCAGAATTCTCTTCTTTCTTCTCTTGTGGACACCATGACTTTCTTACCAGCCAAATGAAGCTGGAGCCTGTTGGAAATGGCAATATGTAGCACAGGTTGTTTGAATTCAGTTCTACAACCAGTTGAACATGTCTTGTCTTGAGCAGCATCACTGCTGAGAGGTGCCGGTATGGAAAAACGGTGCTGTCTAGATCATGTACTTGGTGATTATTTGCTCATTTAATAGGTATGATGACATCTTCAACAAGAAACAAGAATTCCTGCAGTGTTTCTGAGTTTTGGCATTTCATCTTTCGTCTCTATGTAGATACCCAATTTCAATATGTAAATCTGAGCACTCCTTGAACACCAAACAAAAGAGGTCAGACACACAGTAATGCAGATCGTTCTACTGGCTGTCATCCTTTAAGCTGTGAATTCGAACACTGTCCTCCGAGGACCAGTTTTTATAAGATTGTTCAGACAGTTGTTACATCTGGTTTTCTACTGCCAAGATCTGTCTATAAACTGCTGTGTTTGTTCATGGACTCCAAAACTAGACTGCATGCTGTTTCGGTCAGCAATAACCTTAAAAGTATCTGTCCATTGCTCCACCAGGTATCATCTAGGGTCTACTAAAGTACTTTTTGATGTGGCCTGTTGGAAATGGCCTTTTTTGCAGGGTTATCCCCAAACTTTTAGCTTTTTCCTCCTTTATTTTTCCTGACCTGTGGTTGTTGGCAATAGGACTCTGGGCACTTTACCACTGCTGATCAGTGCTAAAGTGCATATGATCTCTGTATAAATTGTTATTGTGATTGGTTATCCATGATTTGCATATTTGTTTTTCCAGTAGGTCCCTAGTAAAGTGCACTGAGTGTGCCAGGCAGGGTGATTCAAATGCTACTAGTGGGCCTGAAACACTGATTGTGCCACCCACCTGAATAGCCCTAAAATGGTGTCTCAGGCCTGCAACCGCAGTGCCTGTGTGCAGTTGCTAACTGCCATGCTGACCTGACCAGTGTCCACACTGGTCAGGCCTAACCCTTCCCTTTCTGTGCACATTGGACACCCCTATGGAAGGCCCAAAGTACCCCCTGGGCAGGGTGCAGTGTATGTGAAAGGTAGAGCATGTACTAATGTGGGTGACATGCTCTGATAGTGAAATACTGGCAATTTCGTTTTTCACTATTGAAAGGCTATCTTGCCCATAAGCTATAATGGGGAATGCTGTGTATAAGGTTTACCTGCATATCTTTCCATAGGAGCAAGATAGAAATTAAAATCTGGTATTCCTTTACTCAAAATGTAATAACACATCTTTTAAGATGGATGGTTTTTAACCCCTTGGGCGCGGCCGCGATTCTGCGCCTGTTCGGCCGTTTTAAAGAGTGGGCGGATTTATGACGGCCCCCAGCCGTCATCAGCACACGAGCACCGTTATGCATGACGGCTGGGGGACGTCATCAGCATGGAAGGGGTTAAATCCTGTGTTTGAAAACAGCACTTTTAGAAAGTGGCTGTTTTCTTGTCTCACCTTTCTGTGTGCCTTGGCCTGTTTGTGAATTGACTATCTGGTTCGTGAGTGACAGGGGCTGGGGTGGTTCCCAGGGGCTGAGTGAGTCAGCCCTAGGCTGAATAGCTTCATCTGCATCTTGAGTGGTGGGAGGTGATAGCACCTGGGCCTGAATAGGGCTTTGCCTGCCTTCCACCATGCTGGCTCCACCCCCTGCTGGGCGGCTGACGACCCTGCCCCCCTCTCTCTCAAAGGAAAGAAGGAGTCAGGTAAACAAAGTGCTCCAGGACTGACCAGAACTGGTTTGGACTAGGCCAAAGCTTTTCTGCCCTCAGAGAGCAAAGAGAATATTGGTATAAAAAGGGCTTCAGAAAATTAGATCATCCTGGAATCAAGAAGGAACCTCTGCCAAGGAGAAAATGGGAAGACTGAAGAGGAAGGACTGTCCTGCTGTGTGTTTGTGGGCTGACCTGCAGTTGATATTCTGCCAAGAAGAGGGGAAGGACTTTGCTGTTGCTGTGTCCCCTTGCTTGAAGAGATCTCCAAGGGTCTGAGAAGAGCCCCAGGATCAAAAGGACTTCACCCGCAGCTTCCCCCCTGAACTCTGCTGAGTGAGTTCTGCCCTTCCTAGAGTGCGTGATTCATTTGTGGGGCCTCTGGAATTGGTTGCCTGCTGTTTGGGGAGCTGGACAAGAAGAAAAGAAGAAGATCTACAATTTGCACGCATCGCTTGCGGAGCGCATCGTTGACAGTGCGAGAAAATTCCCGTCGCCACGAAGATCGTTGCAGCGCCTATTGTCGCTGCAAGAACTGGCGCATCGTTCGCTTGCGAAGCGCATCGCCCTGGTGCGGGAAGATTCCTGCTGCTGCAAGCATCATCGCAGAGCCTGTCGTCGCTGTGAGAAACCGTTGCACCGCTTGCTTGCGGATCGCATTCCGTCGCTGCGAACATCGTCGCAGAGTCAACGCATCGAAGGGCCGCGAGAGAAGATCAATGCTGCGCCGCGCATCAACGCCGCACCGAATATCGTCGCCGTCCCGAACATCGTCGCAACATGCCTCTGCGAGACGCTTCCTACCGAACCTGCGCACCGGAATCCATACAAGGTATCACATCCCTCCCCATACAGACAGGATTTGTCAAAACACATCCGCTGCGTGCAGCAGAGTTGTCGCATCGCCTCTCCAGTGTCTCAGGGGTGACGCATCACCTATTTTTCAACGCTACAGCTTCCACTTGGAAGTTTTGTCGCATCTACAGGTACTTTGGGCTAAAAGTGACGCAACTGTGGATTATTTTGACGCAAATCCTAGAACTCTTTGAAAATCATATTTTTGAACTGTGTATGTTGGATTTTTGTTGTTTTGGTCCTGTGTAGTTTAGATAAAGATACTTTTTTTTTCCAAACTGGTGTGGAGTCCATTTGTGGTGTTTTCAATGTGTTACTGTGAGTGTTGGTACAAATACTTTACACATTGCCTTTGATAAGCCTGTCTGCTCATGCCAAGCTACCAAGGGGGTGAGCAGGGGTTATCTAAAGAGTGTACCCCCTTAACCTGACTAGAAGCAAGGGTCCCTATTTGGACATTGGTACCTACCTCTGCCAACTAGAGACCCCCAGATCTAACATGGCCTAGCCAGACCAAACCATCTATGCAGAATAGCTGCTATGCGAGAAATTACTTCATACTTTTTGTTGTTGTAGGAAGACCTATAGCTTGACCTGTTTCATTTTCTTTACCCTCTGCAACATGGGTAGCCAGAGTACTCCACAGCAAGGACTGATCAGGTCCTTTAGAACTGAAAATATGTTCCACTGAAATACTCTATTGCAAGAAACAGGAATATTGTCAGCACATGGGAGGTGTTGTGGAGCAGCCAGGGATGAAGCTGGAATCTGTGGTGCCTCCTGCTCTCATTACCCCAGTTGGTCGCTGTATACCAGAGGACAAAGGCCTGTGTCAACTACAGGTCCCTAAACCAAGCCCCTCCCTCCCCCAAAAAGTTTCTTCATCAGGCAGGCAGAAAGGTCTGCAGAAGATTGAAATGCCCATATTGAACACAAATCTACTCAGGCATATCCGTTGCTCTAAAACCTTGAATGAACGTCCAAGCTATATTAGACTGGCATAGTCTCTCTTGACGTTCAAGAAGACCTTGAATATTTTTTGGTAGAGATACTTATCATCAGCCTGAACATTTCTCATTGCATGTATGACCACTCTATGTATGCTTTTAAAGACAGTCTATATGATTATATCTAATATTCCTCTTTTGTTTATTCTGTAGGCTGATATTTATTACCAGTTAACTCAAATACTTTGTTTATTGCTGTACAATCCACTGACACCTGTGGGGCCTGGTTCTCCTGAAATAAAATCGAAAACCAGGGATGAGTGTAACTCGTGTGATTTGCTATAGCATACTTAAGTGAGATTACATGGAATTAAGAAAGGATTCATCCCGCCATTTAGCTCTATTTTCGTAGTGCAAGATTCACCCTGCATTAAAAAATGGCCCAGAGATGCCTTTCATGCTAAGAAAATGGCTCTAAGTACAAGAGGTAGAAAAGGGGGGGGGGGGTGATGAACGGAGCATCTGAACCAATCAAACACTCACACCCAGTCAAAAGATCTGGGTTTAATCCATCACCGTTCTTTAGCCCACTCTGCCACCCCAGTTCAGACATGGTCATATGCAAATCAAAGTACAAGAGAACACGCTTGTGGTCAATAAGTTCATTATTTCTGTGCTCCTGCATTGCAGTATGATTTTTGTGCCAAATTACTTATAATTATGCAAACAGGCATAACGCGTAACTTTAGAAATTTCATGTCAAAAGAGTAAAGCAACATTACTGAAATGACTCCCAGTATCCTGACTTAATTAAAATTTCGCCCAAGCCTACATCAAACCTTGCAGACATTCACAGTGAGCAGAGTGGCAGAGCACTATCGAGAACTAATCAGTACTGTTGCCCTTTCTTTTGTAAGCAACTTGAAACTAAAGGAATCCTCCTGAAGTGAAATTAGTGTGTAACTAAAGCAGCTGTTTTTGTAGATTTGGTACTTCTCCTCTAGATAATATAGCTATAATATCATTACCCACTTATCAATCCTGGCTGGAGTGTTATGTGATGTGCCTTCATAAGACGTTTACTAACGGATTATGGTCTGTGATAGCCTTGACATTCCTCCCATACTAGAAGAGGTTGGAGTGCAAGTATCCCCACATAAATGTCCAGCGCTTCCCTTTCAATTGGGTCATACCAGGTTTCAAAGTCAGTTAATGCCTTTATTGTAAATACTACAGGTGCTCATTGGCCTCTTCTTTGCCCCTGTACCCTTATGATTCATATTGAGCTGCTGTTACTAGTAGTTTATTACTTTTTGTTGGGTTGAAGTAGACTATATTCATATCGTGGAAAGAAGCATCTTTGATTTTCTGGAAGGCTAGTTCCTGGGCATTTCTCCATTCTTGGCTTGAATGTGCCTTCAAGAGGGTTCACAATGGCTATGTCATGGTGGCAAAGGGGAAGATGGCTAATTATTTGGCCATGCCATGAAAACTTCTGACTTCAGCAGCTGGCCATGCAGCCAGAGCTTTCTTGATGTCTTGTAATTTCCTTGGGTCTACCTTTACCCCATCCATAGCGGAGATGTATCTGAAAAATTCCACATGATTCGAGAAGAACTTGCACTCCTCCCAGTGCGGAATGAGTCCATAGTATTAGAGGTGCTTTAAGGTAGAACTCATGTGGGGGCAGTGATCTTCAATTGTCTTGGAGTAGATTAAGATCTAATCTCCTATGTTGATCACCACTTCCAGTTCTTATAGGGGTTTCCCTCACTGTGTTTTGCAAGACGTCCACTGCAGAGGAGATGTTGAAGCTTACACTCTTATATGTTAGGAGACTCAGGTGAATAGAAAATGTGGTAATGTAGCACTGGCTGGATTGAGGGGTAGGTGATAGAAGCTTGCATTCAGGTCAACTTTAAAGAACCAGGGGCTTGCATTCAGGTCAACTTTAAAGAACCAGGGGGCTACAGTGAGATCTACAATCATGCCATCTATATTAAGGCAGGATGTGACACTCATGCTTGGTTGCTCAGTTGGGTAGCACCATATCTATGCAAAGGCATGCTGATCCCAACTTTTAGGGTTTGGTAACCACCACTATTGGTAATACCAACAGTATCATCCCAGAGATTTTCTCGATCACAGCCATTTCCTTTAGCCCCTCTTGTTCTGTTCTATTTGGGGATGCAGTTGGAATGAAAACAGTTCCATGGCGCTGTGGACTTTACTGTTTTGTCTATATGCAGCCTGATAGAGTGGTATTTCAGCCATCTGAGCCCAAGGAACATATGATCAAAGTCTCTCAGAATCTTTTCGGTCTGCCCTTCATCGACCTGCCATGCAAATGAGACCAATCCCAGGTCATATGCTGTGTGACAGCTCAGGAGGTTTCTGCCGCTTTCACTGGTAATATAAAATTTCCCAGCCTAGCTTGCAGTCTTTGTGCCATGCTATGGTTTTAAAAATTCCTACTATCATCAGCGGTGAGGTGCCTCCAGATAAAATGATGCTCGCGCTTCTTACTTCTATTTTCCATTTGGGCTGCAGTCACCTCAAACCTGCTCACTTGCCTGTAATAATAATAATCCATATTTGTAAAGCGTCAACATATCACCCCTTAAGGTTTCAAGGTGCTGGGACCCGTGGGGGAGATTAAGTGAGCTGTTGCCCAGAGGAACATGATGCTGTGCTGAGCTGCATCGGCGCAAGGGTTTGAACCATGAGCCCCAACTCTAGAGAGGCAGCTGCTCTGGTCGCTGCACAACACCTCTTCCACATATGCATAAGATATCAGAAATATGTATTCTTCGTCTCTTCCTAATTTGTTCTCACTCATGCTTTCGGGTGTGTTCAGTGATCATCATAATCTTGGATAGTACGTATCTGGCGAGACGTGGTGTTTTTACTGGGCGTTTGTAATCTTGTCCCGAGTACACTTGCACAAAGTTTTATGGTTTCAATCTTTTTATTATTATTAGATTGAGAAGGTCAAGCAATACAATAGCCACCACCTACATCCATCGGCCGGTGGGGATCGTTTATTTTAACTGAAGATAAAGGTCTAGAAAGAAAAAAGTGGGAAAGAAGAGGATGGGCATAAAGGCCTATTGCCTGTATGTGTGTGAGGCGGGCCAGGCATGCGTCCTGTATGTAAACAGGTTGGGAGTTGTGTGTTGTCTTATTCTTGTGGGCGAGGGGGACTAGTGAGGCCGAGCACCCTGAGATACTTTGGGCAGGTAAGTTCCTTGAATTTGTTTGACAAAAATTCTATGGTAGACCCCAGGTTTTGTCAAACTTAGGGAGGGAGTGTGTAGGGCCTGCTGTAATCTTTCCATTCCAAGCAGTTCCCATAGCTTATAGAGCCAGTCCAAGGGGGACGGTATCTCCCTTGTCCCTGTTAGGCCGCACCTAGCGATAGTGCTATCGCTCTGCCCCACCCGGATTTGAGGGGATACATCAAGGCATTAGGCAACCCTAGTAGCGTAAATGTGGGGAGTTTTAGCAAATCCGTGTGATAAATTGTGTCCATGTCTCGGAGGACTATCTCCCTGTATTTTCGGACATGACCAAAGAATAAGGGTGAGTGTGCCCTGCTGCCCACAGTTACGCCAATATTGTCCCGTCTCACCCGTTTTCCTTTTAAGAAGCTGTGCCGGGGTATAGTACGAAGAAAGTGCAATCTTTAAAAACATCTCTTTACCGGCTGTAGTGCATGCAGATGCTCTGGCTCTGTGTACAATGTCACTCCATTCCTTGGGTGAGAACTCATATTCCAATTGCGATTCCAATCAACGCTACGTGGTGGATTTACCAAGCTGTCTGGGTGCGCTTAGAAAGGTGTAAATGTGCGACAGGAGTTATTTGTCTGTCGTTCTAGTGATATACCATTTCTCAAATTTTGTTAATGTACGGTTAGCATTGGGGCACACCTGTGGCTGGTTAACCCAATGGCGAAGAGCCAGATACTGCCAGTTTGCCTTTCGAGGGACCCCGTATCCTTCAGTGAGCCTAGTGAATTCCATAACTCCATGCTCATCAAACAAATCCCCAATTCATTTACAGTTGGCCTCTTGCCATTGGAGAAAGCTATCTCCCTGGTGAGCCAGCGGGAAGTCAGGATTGCCTATGAATGTGGTCAGGGGATAAACCGTATGGCACCTGCACTCTGTCCCACACCGCCATGGTAGCTCTCAGAACCGGTGTCACATATACACTGCAGGTTCGATGCTTTCAGGGGAGCCACAGGACCTTCCAGATGTGCATGCCTGCTATCAAGTGGTCTATTAAACACCAATGCTTCTCTGATTCCAGTTTATTCCATTCGAGCATGTATCTGAGTTGTGCCGCTTGGAAGTACGATTCTAAACATGGGACCTCCAATCCCCCATCCTCCTGTCTAAGGTAAGTCAAGTGCCTAGCCACTCCCGGTTTCTTACCCGCCCAGATAAATGTACAGATGAGGTGTTGCATTTATGAAAGCATATTGAGAGGGGGACTAAGCGGAAGCGTCTGCATTATATACAATATCAATCGGAGCGTGGCAATTTTGACGGCGGCTAATCTACCACAACAGGAGATGGTGTGTTTCTTCCAACTTGTGAGCTTGCGCCTAATCCCGGCCAGAAGGCTGGAGTAATTTGCTTGCGCTGTTTTGGCCATGGTGAGAAACATCTGCAAGCCCAAGTACAGGACGCCCTCTGTTGCCCACCGGAATGGGAACTGTGACGATAGAGCCTGTTGTTCTGCCTGAGGGAGGGTCAGGCTCAGAGCCTGTGATTTGTAGAGATTAACTTTAAAACCAGATGCTAAACTGAATAACTCCAGTTCCTCCATCAGGGAGGCCAGCAATAATTCTAGCTGTGTTAAAAAAAGGACTACATTGTCTGCATATAAAGAGATCTTATGCTCTCTATCTCCTATTATAATCCCTGATATCCCCGGGTGTTGCCGGACCCTCTCTTCAAATGGCTCCATGTATAACACAGGGGCAAAAACAGGCACCCCTGTCGTGTGCCTCGCCAAATTTGGAATGGCCGGGATGTGACCCCATTCACCCTGATCGGTGCCTGTGGATCCACATAGATGCAATCCTCCCACTTCAAAAAGCGTTCTTTCACCCCAAATTTGCATAGAGTCTGTTGCAAGTAGGGTCAATGCACCCGGTCGAAAGCCTTTTCAGCATCTTTCGAGAGAAGGACTGTGGGTGTCTGGGTATGTTGGGTCTTGTCCAGTAGATGGCACATACGGTGGGTCCCATCACTGCAATTGCGTTCCGGGATAAACCGCGGCTAGTCGGGGTCAATCAACCCCCTGCATATGGGGCACCAGTCTGGCCCCTAGGATACTCGTAAAAATCTTAAAGTCCACATATAGCAATGAAATGGGGCCATACGAGCCACAGTCTGTGGGGTCTTTACCCGGTTTCAGGATCACAACGACTTTGGCCATTGTCATAGCCGGCGTCACTCTGCCTGTGTCACTAAAGAAGTTGAGTACCAAGCTCCTGAGCAAAGGATTTATAGAATTCGGTCGGGAACCCATCTTCATCCAGTGCCTTCCCAGATGGGAGGCCTGTTATGGCCTTCAGAACTTCGGCTACGCTAATGTCCGCGTCTGGCCTGGTTCCCTCTGAGAGTGGGAGGGACGTCACTGGAACGTCTGACACGCCTGAAACTGAACTCAGACAAAACAGAAGTCCTCATCTTAGGTACATCCCCCTCTGCATGGGACGACTCCTGGTGGCCGGAAGCCCTCGGAAAAGCACCCATCCCGACAGACCACGCACGGAACCTTGGCATCATCCTGGATTCTTCACTCTCAATGAACAGACAAGTCAGCGCCGTATCCTCTTCCTGCTTCAACATTCTTCGCATGCTCAGAAAAACATTTCGCTGGATCCCCTCCGAAACAAGGAAAACAGTCACCCACGCTTTAGTCACGAGCCGACAGGACTACGGAAACACCCTCTACGCAGGTACCACCGCTAAACTCCAGAAGAAACTACAACGAATCCAAAACGCCTCAGCCAGGCTCATATTAGACATCCCACGCAATGAACACATCTCTGGTCACCTTAAAGACCTCCACTGGCTACCCGTCAATAAGAGGATCACTTTCCGACTGCTTACCCACGCACACAAATCACTCTACGACATCGGACCAGATTGCCTCAACTCTCGAATGTCCTTCTACTCCCCCTCCCGCCAACTACGCTCTTCCAGCCAAGCCTTCGCCACTGTACCTCGCATCAACAAGACCACCATGGGAGGCAGATCCTTTTCTTACCTGGCTGCCAAAACATGGAACTCACTCCCCGCTTACCTTCGCCTCACCCAGAATCACCTAGCGTTCAGAAAGCAGCTTAAAACGTGGATATTTGACAAATAATCCTCCTCCCCATCCTAAGCGCCTTGAAACCCTCTGGGTATGTAGTGCGCTATACAAATTTTATGACTTGACTTGACTTGACATATTGTCTGGCTACCTCTGGATCTAAGTCGTCTGCACTATAGAGCTCTGTATAAAAGGACTCAAATCTGCCAGCGATCTCCTCATCGGAGCCTAGAGCTTCCCCCTGGGTGCCTTTAATTTGCCCAATCCTATGAGCGGTCATCTGTGCCCGCACCAAAGTCGCCAGGAATTTCCCAGCTTTATTATCACCGGCGTAGCACCGCTGTTTGGTCCTTAGGAGTGAATATTCTGCCCGGTCATAGTCTAGAGCTTTTAGCTATTTTCTAGCAGCATTGAGCTGTCTCCTGACCTGGACTGTCCCTGTCCTACGAGGAACCCCTTCTAGTTCCTTAACTTGGGATTCCAGGTGTTCCCTTTTCTGTCTCTGTTGACCCCCACTGCTATCGCTATGCATCGCCCTCTGCCGACAGCTTTTAGCGTGTCCCATAGAATGGCAATTGAGGATACCCCTTCCTTGTTTATCTCAAGATACGTCTTGGTTGTTACCCGTATGTACTTGACGTTGGCCTCATAACCAAGCAAGCTATGATTAAGTCTCCATTGAGTTCGGCTCCGTAGATACCCCCGGGTGCACAGCTCCAGTTTGATTGGGGAATGGTCCGACAGGGCTGCAGTCCCTATCAAAGCATCCGTGGTGGCCCTAGTTACCCTTGGAGATGTAAAATACCTGTCGATTTGGGCATATGTTTGGTGTGCTGCTGAAAAGCATGTGTATTCCCTCGCTGTCAGGTTTAACTTCCTCCACACGTCTGTCAACCTTAGGACGTTCAATCTCTGTCGCATGAAATCTGAGAGCGCCCCAGTGTGCCCCTGTCTTAGTATGGATGGGTCCCACTGCACGTCATACGTTATATTAAAGTCCCACCTGGGATCAGATATTCATCTGGAGAGTCCAGGATAGCATTCAAGGTGTCACTGAGGAACCTCTCCTGTCGCTCATTTGGGCTATATATAGATGCAAGTGTGGGGGCCTATAATTATTCTAACAGCTAGCGCGCTGCCCCTTGACCCGTGTGCCCACCACCCTGCCCCTAAAATGTGTAGCCAGTAGGATCACCACCCCGGCCTTCTTGTCCCCAGAGGTGGAGAAGTATTGCCTGTTGAAGCACCTGGAGCAGGGACTCTTCCAATCTGCCCGCAGTAGGTGGGCCTCCTAAAGAAGGCAGATTTCACTACCCGTTTACCACAGAAGTGTCATCAGCGCCCGTCTTTTCATCAGGGAGTTGAGGCCTCAGACATTGAGGCTTAGGATGCTAACTTTAATTGTTGACATAAGGTTGGACGGGGAGTCGCAAGTCGCTGCAGGGCCGGGCGGCGCCTGTGTCTGCTCCCTTACCCGTGGTTTACCCTTCACTCACCCCAACACACCTCAGACCAGACCCACACCCCCTACACACCCTGCAGTGATATCGAGTGCATACCTTGTATCCACTAAGGTAATAAAGGATAGATAGGAAAGGGAGAAAAGCAGAAAGAGTAAACAGGAACCAAAAGAATGCCAAACAATCGGCTGTATTCGCACGCTCATGCTTGGGTCCATGTGTCCAATGATCTAACATCTCACCATCTGGACTGAGCCCGGCTCGCTGGGTCCAGTTTTTGTCGTCTGCGGACCAGTCTCATGCGAACTGTGGTAGGAGAGGAGTGTTGCAATATAGTCTACTCTTCGGCATCTGGGGCCTCGCCAGACCCTTCCTGGTTTGGTAGCTGTCGTAGCAAGGCCTAACGTTCTTTGTGGCTTTCTGTGGCAGTGGGCTTTGAGGGTTTCCCCCATCTGGTCCTTCTCTGCCCTCCTGATTTCAATGTGCCAAGCATAAGAGAGAACCCCTCTGTGGCACCCGGACTGTCATCTTCCGTCATCTCCAGGCCCAACACTTCCTGTGCCTCATTGAGGGAGCACACAGAGTGTGTCTCTTTGTCACAAACGAAGGGCAGTCGGAAGGGATGTCCCACCTATATCGAATTCCTTTGTCAGATAGGTAGGTAGTGGCCGGCTTCAGCACTTTGTGTCGTTGGAGAGTGAGTGGGGACAGGTTTTGATAGATTCTGATCTGGAGGGGCTCAAAGGCTATGGTTGCTTTATCCTTGGTGGCTGCCATAAAGATTTGTTTTTGCTGGAATGAGTGGAGGCATGTGAGGATATCCTGTTGTTGTCCCGGATCTCTGTCTGGGCGCCCAGCTCAGTGCGTGCAGTCCAACACCATTTCTTTGTCCCCCAGTTGTGACACCACATGCTTGGAGAACCAGGTCACCCAGTCCTTGAGCTTACCCCCAATCTGTGTTTAGTGGGACTCCCCTTAATATGAATGTTGGATCTCCTGGAGCAGGTTTCAAGGTCCTCAAGCGGAAGAAACAGCTCTTCATTGCAATCTTTAAGATTGTCCAGGGTCTTTTAGATTGTCTCGGGTCTGCCAGGTCTTCTTGTTTCCCCTCCAGTCCTCCACTATATATGTGCTCCCTGCCTCAGCAATGGCAGCTCCACAGCCAGTACCAAGGCCAGGCCTAGACGAAGTTGGTGCTTGTTCGCCGCTCCCTCCCACTGCACAAACCGGGCTGCAGCTTTTGTAACTGGTGTGCTTCTAATCGCTTGTCGCAAGTTGAACGCCTGCTTCCCAACCTCTGTCTTTTGGCCCTCACTCACGGTGTGTATCTGCTCATTGTGGGCCTTGGCCTTGTTTCACTAGTGCATGTCGCGCCTGTGCCACCGCTGGGCTGTGCACCGTCTCGTGCCGTCCGCCACTGGGGAATGAAGTGACTGCGTGCCTCACCTCAGTTCGCAAGGGATGTAGACTATCCCTGAAGCCTTCTCCTTCACTCCTCACAGGGAGTATCGCCTCCGGAGTTGCACCCGCTCTCTAGTTGGCGCCTGCGGCTCGGTGGGCCAGCGCTCCCCCGAAGCGTCCTGGTCTTCACCCGAGGGAGACGTCAAGCCCTCCAGCCGACGAGGCTCTCTTCCACCCTGGGCACCCAATTCTGCTTCCAAATGCCTGCCGCCGAGTCCGCTATCCCTCGTTCTCCTCCTTTTGGTGGGTGAGTCTAGTGGGTGGCTCCGGTGGGTGCGCCCTTCCCGTCTGCCTCACCTCAGCATGATTGGGGTGCAGGTCACCGCCGCAGGCCGACCGCTCCCAGAGCCTTCCCCACCGCCTCTATGTGGTCCGGGTCTCTTCCAAAAGGGTCTCTACTGTGGTCTGAAAGCTGCCAGTGCTCCCGGCAAGGCCGCACCATGCGCTCCGACCGGACCTGCTGCCCAGTAGTCCAGAGATCTCCAGGACACTTTAGCCATCTCACGTGGGTTGCGGCGAGTCTCCCGGTGCACAGGTGCTTTTCCGGCCCAGATGAGCCGTTTGTAGCGGTATTGGCAGAACTCAATAGCTTATGGATGCTGTATTGCCAGCCATGGCGAGCGGAGCTCCAAAGGTGACGCAGCTACTCTGCTGCAATCTTGACCATGCCCCCTTGTGCAAAGTTTTATAGGTAATACACTTAGAGCAAGTCTTCTGCACAGGGCATTTGGAAGCTGGGTGTGGTTTCAACCTATGATTTGTGCAGATGTGTGATGTGATGCTCTGTACTGGCAGCAGCTTTGCCAGGTTCTTATTCTGAATTACCACTGCTACCTACTTTTTTAATCCTCAGTGGAGTAGTAAGGTTTTCTTTCACCATTGCTCTCACTAGTGCTGCTACCATCTGTTCAGCTCTATTGCCAGACAACATGTGTGAGCGAGTAAGCAACTGAATATCTTCTAGCCTCGTCCTGGCTTACCACAGAATGATCCAACTTTGTATGGATATCTATACCTCTGTATGATCTGGGCCTGTACCTCCTATCTCTAGATCACCGTGGGTGCAAGTGCTGGGCATCTCACACTGCCATGCATGAAAACTGTCATTGGTTTCTTCTTGTTTTGCTTGCTGCATTTTGAATCTTTCGTAATTTGAAATTATTTGCCAGCTGAAATGAGCTGTAAGGCTGCATCATAATTGTAGCTTACTAGCAGGGGCGGACTGGCCATAGCGGGCAACGGGCAATCCCCCGGTGCGCCGCACAGGTGGGGGCTGTTTCTGGGCCTTCGGGGCCGTTTTTGTTAAAGGGTCGTTTTTGCAGCATAGCTGCAAAATCACCCCTGTAACAAAATCGGCCCCGGCATAGAGCTCAGCGGCACCTCCAACCCCCCCCCCTTCCGCCCCCCCCTAGTGGGGATGGGGAGCCGGCAGAGCACTTTGCTGTGGACATTTTTGCTTCACAGTCCGGCTCTACTTACTAGCTGTTCACACAGGTATGGCGTCATGTGCTTAACCCTCGCACCATGCCCATTCCGTGGAAACCATAACTATGCACCCCCGCCCGTCTACCATCCTTAATAGAAAGTTAGCCAACAATGCGCTCTATTGTTGTGGTCGTTGTTGGCTGCAGTTTATTATGATTGTACATATGCTGGTTATACATTTGTCATTTGCCATTTGCGAACTGCATGCTTGTCATAAATCATACATATCTTAAACAATCCTGGGCTGATACTCTTGTGGTACCTCTCAGTTCGTAAATGGCACGCCCAAACCAGTTCTTTTGTTAGTCCTTGGTGGTCCTCTTCGTTTGTCCCTTCTGGGATCACCATTTGGCTGATCACCCACGCCCTCTGCGTGTAGTGGAGGGTAGCTTCTCTTTCTGGAGTTAGGCCCCCAGCTCGCTACCTTTTGAGCCCTGCCGTCTGGCCGGGTCTGGGCTGCGAGCGCCATCTCCTTTGCTACTCCGCTCTTTGGCGCGGCCACCTCACCCTGCCATGCGGCATCCAAAAGTGAGTGGCCCTCATCCTGCACACCACCCATCGGTGTGTCTCCTTCGCCAATCATTGTACCAATTTCCGCAAACACCCGTGCCACTATCCAGCCCTGCGACACTGCTGTTCCTTAGGTGTGGGTGGGTGGGTCTGCAGAACTCCGTCCGGTGCGCCGCTCTCCCTGCTCCACAAAGTCAGGAGCTACTCGGGAGAACGGCGACTTATATTCCCCTTTCCTTTCTCTTGGCGCCCAGGTGTCGCCCCCTGATTACGTGGTTCGAACCTAGCAGCACCTGCCCATTGGTCGCTTTTTGGCGCCTCTGGCCCTCTCCTTTTTTCGCGGGGTGGCATCTCCTTCCGGCTTGCTTCTGGGCGCTTTAAAGCGCCCAGAACCGGTTTTTCCCTGGGGGCACGGCGCAGGTTATGGCGCCGGCCCCTGAGCCTCCCCCACCTTTGGGGGGGTGAGGCGGCCTCTGCAATAACCCTCGCACCGTGCCCATTCGGTGGAAACCAAAACTATGCCCCCCGCCCGTCTACCATCCTTAACAGAAAGTTAGCCAACAATGCGCTCTATTGCTGTGGTCGTTGTTGGTCGCAGTTTATTATGATTGTACATATGCTGGTTATACATTTGTCATTTGTCATTTGCGAACTGCATGCTTGTCATAAATCATACATATCATAAACAATCCTGGGCTGATACTCTTGTGGTACCTCTCAGTTCGTAAATGGCACGCCCAAACCAGTTCTTTTGTTAGTCCTTGGTAGTCCTCTTTGTTTGTCCCTTCTGGGATCACCATTTGGCTGATCACCCATGCCCTCTGCGTGTAGTGGAGGGTATCTTCTCTCTCTGGAGTTAGGCCCCCAGCTCGCTACCTTTTGCGCCCTGCCGTCCGGCCGGGTCTGGGCGGCGAGCGCCGTCTCCTTGGCTACTCCGCCCTTTGGCGCAGCCACCTCACCCTGCCGTGTGGCATCCAAAAGTGAGTGGCCCTCATCCTACACACCGCCCGTCGGTTTATCTCCTTCGTCAATCATTGTACCAATTTCCGCCACGCCGCGGGGAGGTTAACGTCTTTCCGCGGCTCCCCCCACGACAAAATGTTTGGTTCTTTTATTTATTTATTTATTTTTAATTAAAAAAACATTTTTTTTATCTGCAACCTGCAAGGACCATTGCGCCCCACAAGTTGTCCCAAAAGACTCTCATCCCTCCGGGCGTCCTGGGTGAATCAGACCGTGTCTGACGGATTCCAGCCCTTTGGTTTTGCAGAATTTGTGCATTGCGATGTTCAGTTTTCTCCTGGCATTATCCACTGCCTTGTTGGACTCCGCGCCCCTCCAATGCCTCCTGCTAACCATCACAAACCATATGATCGTCGTGTCACTGAACCATGTGGCTGCCCTGGTGAGGTCCGTCTGGATGGCCTGCCCCAATGCTTTGCGTCCCATCTGGGTCAGGTTGTTGCCGCCGAGATGAATGACCAGGACGTCCAGATGCCATGCTGAATCTGCCAGTAGATTGTCCAGTGTTGCCGGTAGTTGATTCCATTTCATCCCTGGCTGCCCCAGGTCTCCATCTTGGACACAAAGGAATGTCCCACCACCCATACCATCCGTGGACGTTTCCCAGCTGAAGCAAGCATAGCAACATTAAGGTGGCATGCTGCGCACCGATACCTTTTGACTGCAGACTGGGGTGCGGAGGTGGAAGTTCTGACACCCAGCCGTGCGGCATCCCAAGGTTGCCCTACCTGCTGCTCACCCTGCCGTGCGGCATACCAAAGTGACTGCCCCTCCCCCTTCAATGCCTGTTTTACAAAAGTTGAAGCCGGATGTACGTCTTGTAGGCCCGGGACCGCCATCTGCCAACGGCCTTGTTGGACTCCGCGCCCCTCCAATGCCTCCTGCTAACCATCACAAACCATATGATCGTCGTGTCACCGAACCATGTGGCTGCCCTGGTGAGGTCCGTCTGGATGGCCTGCCCCAATGCTTTGCGTCCCATCTGGGTCAGGTTGTTGCCGCCGAGATGAATGACCAGGACGTCCAGATGCCATGCTGAATCTGCCAGTAGATTGTCCAGTGTTGCCGGTAGTTGATTCCATTTCATCCCTGGCTGCCCCAGGTCTCCATCCTGGACACGAAGGAATGTCCCACCACCCATACCATCCGTGGACGTTTCCCAGCTGAAGCAAGCATAGCAACATTAAGGTGGCATGCTGCGCACCGATACCTTTTGACTGCAGACTGGGGTGCGGAGGTGGAAGTTCTGACACCCAGCCGTGCGGCATCCCAAGGTTGCCCTACCTGCTGCTCACCCTGCCGTGCGGCATACCAAAGTGACTGCCCCTCCCCCTTCAATGCCTGTTTTACAAAAGTTGAAGCCGGATGTACGTCTTGTAGGCCCGGGACCGCCATCTGCCAACGGCCTGAATTCTTTCCTCTGGCATGCCATGCTGCGATGCCGAGGTGGCTGCGCCGATTCTGAAAGAGTGAGGGGCAAAGCATTCTGGGTGGGGCCCGGCTTTTTGGAGGCCCTGGCGCATAACTGCAGTAAATTGGAACTTGCTCAAGTTACTCTCATCCTGATGTTTGAAAAGCGGTCCCTTGCCTGCCGGACGGGCCACCTTGTATTTGACCAGGCAGCATACTGCGCAGGACCTGGAGTCTGGAATGCACTGGAGCCATATAATCGCGCCCTTCCCTGCCTTGCCAGTTTTTGACCTTCTTAGCCTTATCTCTACTGCCTTTATTAAGGGTCTGATGTCTGAGGCCTGGAGACACCATTGGGCCGGGCCCCGCTTATTAGGTGCCACCAATTCACTGATGCCGAAGGCGCCAAAAAATGCAGTGGTAAATGCTGCCCTGAAGAGTTGAAGTTCAAAACTGTCTTTTGTAACCCCTACCAATGCTTCTATTAGCTGGCCCAGCTTCTTAAAATCAATGGGGCGCCTGGTGTCCGCCCTTACCCCCTCAGCTCTTTTCCACCCTTTTATTGCGGCCCTGAAGTATAGGGATGCTGTGGGATCCTCCCCCGTGTGGATTTTGGCAAAGTGGGCAATGGCTGCCAGATGGGCCTGCGCCCATGACCTTATCTTTTTGTTATTAAACGCCCACTGTATACATTTCTCCAACGCTGTTTGTGTTCCAGCCTTGTTGCCCAGTGACTGTATGCCCCCAATTATCATTACTGTGGCTGCGTACTTCTTGTACCTTCTGGTTGCCTCCGGGGTAAGTGAGTGATTTACCAGTGTGGATAAGTCTATCCCCCCAGGTCCCACAGGTATGCCGGGAAAGGGGTCATCTCCTTGTCTGCCCCTGGCACCAGCTCTCTGAACCGTTTCATCTGAAATTGTGAAAGGGCGTCCGCCGCCGTGTTCTCCACCCCCGGCACATGGCGAGCCTTCAGCTCCAGATTTCCCTCCAGCTGCAATTTAATCAACTGTCGCATTAACCTTAACCTGTCAGGGCACCTCGCTGCGCCTTTGTTAAGGGCCTGCACTACCCCCTTATTGTCAGACCAGAGGGTTAGCTTCATGTCTCTTGGCTCCTGTTTCCATTTTGTTAGTGCAACTAATATTGGAAAAGGTTCCAAGAATGTGATATTACTGGTGGTGCCCTGTCTGCGCCATTTTTCTGGCCACTGGCTCGTGCACCACTTTTGCCCTAGGAGCCCAAGCTCCCTGCCTCGTCCGTAACAAGGGCTATCTGTTTGGCTGTCACCCAACCCTCTCTCCATATCAAGATGCCATTAACATTTTTGAGGAACTCATCCCACATGAGTAGGTCCTGTTTAACCCCTGCTCCTAGCCGGATGTGGTAGTGTTTGTGGGTGATGCCTGCTGTCAGCTGCGTCAAGCGCCTGGCAAAAACTCTCCCCGCGGGAATGACCCTGGCCGCGAAATTGAGTTTCCAAATCAATCCCTGCAATTTGCGGAGTGTGGCCTTACTCCCGCCACACTAGTTCCTAACCTCCTCCCTGAAATCCTTCACCTTGTCGTCCGGCAGCCTGGCTGTCCCAGCTATGGAGTCCAGCTCTATACCCAAGAACGTAAGTCTCGTGGTTGGGCCCATGGTCTTTTCGGATGCTAAGGGGACCCCCAATGTCCCGGCTAGTTCTTCGAAAGCAGCCAGGGCATCCCCGCATGTGGAGGATCCAGCGGGGCCTGTAAACATGAAGTCATCCAAGCAATGAACTTTCCCACCCCCCGGGTGTCTGTCATGCAGGGCCCACTCAAGGAAGGTTGCAAACTGTTCAAAATATGCGCATGATATGGCGCAACCCATGGGCATTGCTTTTTCGATAAACAGGTCCCCCTCCCCTTGGAAGCCCAACAGGTGAAAACTGGAGGGGTGAACTGGTATGAGACGGAATGCGGATTCAATGTCTGCCTTGGCCATTGGTGCCACCTTACCTGCCGCCTTTACCAGGTCAATTGCATCATCCACAGATGCGTAGCCCAGTTAGCAAGCCTCTGGGGGGATCCCATCATTCACGGAGGACCCATCAGGGAATGAGAGGCGGTGTATGAGTCTAAATTGCCCTGGCTCCTTTTTTGGGACCCCCCCAGGGGGGAGACAACTATACCCTTGTGCAACTGTGGTGGGAGAGGTCCCTCAATTCTGCCCAATGACTTCTCCTGAGCATGTGTGCTGGAATTTGCATGCAGCGCCCCATGAGCAATCCCCAGAAACGTATTTTCAGCAAATGGCCGTGGCACCATTGGGTGACAGGGGTTTCCCTGCGTTGTGCTTCGCCCTGTGGAATGACCTGCCCCTTCCCTTGAGGTGGGAACTCCGAAAGGACTGGTCGCTTTTTCCTACCCAAGCTTTTACCTCCTTGGCCACTAGCATCTTATGTATAAAACCAGAAACATCCTCCTCATTCCATTCCATCTCAGGATGTCTCTGCATCTTCAGCCTGAAAGCCTTGTCATACTCCAGCCAGGCGTCCCCTGGAAACTGCCTCTGCACCCAGTGAATATTGGTCTCGTAGAGCCATAAATCTGCCGCGCAGCGCGGGAATCTTTCAACTATAATGCAAACCATAATTCTAAATGCATCAAGCCAATTGTCAAAGTTCCTTTCCTTCCTAGCGCTGCGCCTTTCCCTCCTGTCCTCATCCTTCTTATCGCAAGTTGTGAGGTCCAGTCCCTCTAGCTGGATCTCAAGCAGGGAGAAAATATCTATAAGGGGCATATTATCAAGGGGGTTTATCTCCGCTTTTTTGGCTTTAAAAGCCAAGAAGGCGGAGATAAAATTATCTCCCTATTACCTAGCTGCCGCTAACACCAGTTAGCGACAGCTAGTAGGAGATAGCGACCATCTTGGGCCCCACTTTGCATGTCAGTGATATTTATCACTAATGAGATGCAAAGTGGGCGTGCCAAGATGTTAGCAACTGAAAACAGTCTCTAACATCGCTATCTCCTATTATCAACTTTTGGAGATATTCGCGCTAAGCGGGAATATCTCCAAAAGCTAACACCTGCCCTGAGCAGTTCTTAGCCATGTTATCCAATGGGAGGTGGATAACATGGCTAAGAGCATTAGCTCGGTAATGCATGAATATCGCTGACTTTTCAGCGATATTCATGCATTTCGGCCGTTTTTTATCGCATTTGCGATACACCTTGCTAATAGCAAGGTTTATCTGCGATAAAAATCGCCGATGTGCGGCGATAATTTTTGTCTCTAAACAAGTTAGAGACAAAAATTATCGCTAGTTGTTGGTAATATGCCCCTAAATTCTTTACACCATATCCTCTCCTTGACTGCCAGGGGGATAAGATAAGCTAAGCCGATGGCTCTTGTGACTAACGACACCAGGCCGGGGGATGGCCTGGTGTAGGGATCAATAACCAGCCCCTCGTGCGCTGTTGTACCTGCAATACTACTGTACCCCCATGCTGCAACTGGGGATCCCTGTCCAACCTGGGCAGCTTGCCATTCCTGCCCCTGTACTCTTGCCTGTCGTGCCCAGCCTGGGTCCAGCCAGTGCCATGGCAGACCAGATGTCTCTTCTGCGCGCTGCTCCTCTGGCCCCACTGCCCCCTGCCCTGCACCATTAGACCATGTAGGCGCGATGGATTTAAGACATTCTTTAAGACATGCTCACCATTCGCCATGCTTCTAGTCGCCTCGCTGCGGTCATCCGCTATCTCCTTTGGGGCTTCTTTCTGGGTGCTTTTTTCTGGGGTGTGATCCTGCGCTTTTTGGACGAAGAAGGGCCAGCTTTGACCTCCCTCCGCGCTTCTGGGCCATCGCTTCTTGCCTGCTCCAGATGTGGCTGTATATTTTTCAAAAACAAGGGGGACCCAATCAGTACCTAGGGACCTTGGGCAATCAATTATTATAAAGAACAGTGGTCCATAGGATTACATTTTCACAAAAACAGATGCAAATATAGACTCCAATCAGTACTATATTGACTAGTTTTTTCAGTGCCCAGCCGGGCCTGAAATTTTATTTAAAATATAAACAAGTTTAAAAGACCATCAAGGAGGTCTAATGCGACAGTTGATAGGGTACAAGCCTGTACCTATCCAAAGTACACTCAAAAAGAATTCAAAGGTGGGAGAGAGAGCAAAGAGAAGGGTAAAGAATATCAGGCAAAAAGAACATGGGAGCCAATTGTCCCTTGCATCAATAGCATATTCGCAAAGCAAGTTCAGACAACCAATTCCTGTAACAGTGTCAACACAATGGGAAAGTTACAGAATTGGAAAAAGTGTTGACGGCGTTTCGATCCCCGGCTCCTAGTGAACTGGGATCATCATCAGGACTTAAACAATGTATTGCCTGTATGTGCTTTTTTAAAAAAACCTTTGAGCAATCTTCAGGAGCCTCCTGTGAGTCTAGGAGAGATGGTTGGGTGGAGGGCTGGTGCCTCGATTTCCTGTTCCGATAGGTTTAGGGTTGTTGCCATGAGTGCACTGCATAAGCCTTTCCACAGCCTATAGAATCAATTACATAAGTACTTTTTGGAGCCCCGAGAGGAGCATACACAACCTTAGAAGGCTGATCCTAGGGATCTGCCTCGAACTTGTCAGGCCTCCCATTAATTTTATATGTGCTCCCAAGTCCCTTACATACATTGAGTGACCCTGGGAGAGAGTCCCAATTTTGCTAGCACTCTTAGAGCTAAGACCTTTATCCAAAAGCTACAGGGAGCATAGGCCTTTTTCGTTGAGTTCCCCGAGGTTGCTATGCAACAGAGTTAACTCCTTAAGTTCCGAGGCTCCCACAGCCCCCAGTGCTGAACCATTTTTTTGTGTGAAATAATCCTGCTGAACCTATGTATACACGCCTTTGAGAATTGCTCGCTTTATCAGTAGTTTGCGTTTAGATGTCTGAAGTCCATGCGCTGGCCTTCTGCGGTATCTTCTGCTAATCTTCACAGTAAACACATTTGTCCCGTTGCACAGTAACACTTGTTTGCATAGCAAAAAGAACAACGTTGAATAGCTCAGAACAGACTCCCCAGCAAGCTGAGACTTTTTAATGCATGCTTTCCAATTATTATATTGGGCACTAAAATCCTAAAACATTGTTAAGTTTTTACATTAATCAGGGCATCTGAATTGATTCCAAACATTTTAGGGGAATTTCTAATGCCACATAACAGTTCATAATAGGAAACGTTGTCACATTCTGGATCTGTATTTACCTACAAACATGTTTGTGCAACATGATGCTCAATAGCCGAGTCTGATTAAGATCTTATCAAACAATCCAGTCCTTTTATCGAGAAAGTACACAGTTTCTCTCTGTTGACTTTGACACATCCACTGCTCACAAAGCACAGCCAACTGACGGCACACATTCAGCCTGGCTGCAGCCTTTTTACCGTCTCTGCTTTGGCGTGGGAATTAGATTATGATACCAGCTCTTTCTTATTTCTCCTCAAATGACAGCGACGTCTTCAGTGTAAGCATTACTGTGACCGGTGCTAAAGTTTATAGAGCTAGGACTGACCTTGTCAATTTCAATTTTTTTATTTAAAAAATATTTCGGAATCCATGCGGTATGAATATGAAGCAAACGTCACAGCCGCAAGTTGAACAATTGACGATTCTATTTTAATTTAACATAACTAAAAATGCTAAACCTGGTGCAGCATTTTGCACCAAAACACTCATTTAAAGTCAGCACGTGAAATAATGTGACAACCACTGAGGACCATCCTTGAATCCCTATAAAAATGTATCTTAAAAGATTTTCATGGTACAAGTTCAGGTTTATTGGGTACAATTCTAATCTTTAAACATTTCACTTGTGGCAAATCCCTGGGATCTAAAATTAGGTTACACTTGTAGGTTAAAGTAAATCGGGCACGCTGGAACATAAAAGTCAATGGAAAGTGACACCAGCCTATGAGAAAGAGTGGAAGACTCTGAAATCCTTCAAAGTGTTCCCATAGATCTTTTCATTGGGAAACACGTACGCTCTTAGGGGCCAATTCACAGAACTAATCGGAGATAAAATCCTAAACTTACTACTTTTGGTATTCACAGAAAGCATTTAGTTGTAGTAAAGTTAGGACTCCTAACTTTACTACTTCTAAATGCCTTTTGTGAATACCAAAAGTCGTAAAGTTAGGATTTTGTCTCAGTTTAGTATTAGTAAAGTTAGGAGTCCTAACTTTACTACTATTAAATGCCTTCCGTAAATACCAAAAGTATTACGTTTAGGATTTTATCTCAGATTACTTCTGTGAATCGTCATCTTTGTTGCTGTTAAACTTGTTAAACTACCTTCGTAATTAAACAATTTTCTGGAACTAAAGGATTTTCAGCTGTGCTCGTCTCAAGCATTTTTTTGGCAAAGACAACAGAAATTCAACATGTAAAGTTGAAAGAAAAGGTCAGTGCTGGACTGGCCATCAGAGGCACGAATCAATTGCCCCCGGAGGCAGGAGACAGGGAGGCTATTTTGTCACGCCAGACTCTGAGGGTAGTGGTCACAGCAGGTCTATGCAGTGGCATTTGCCACTAGTTTCGGTGATTGGCACACTGGCAAGAGGCTTCATCAGCTCCCACCACCGACCCTGCTGCAGTATCATCTCATGGCCTTATTGTAACCTTCTGCCCCTTTTTATACTGCTGCACAAATAAGATACACAAGGAGGGACCTCGAGTCAACATGGGTGACTGAAGGAAGACCCATTAGCAAGAGGGGCTTGAAATGAAGACATTCTATACCAGTCTGTTGAATAACTTAAAAAGTGAGAGCTTAGTGTTAAAGGGTCTGTAGTGATGAAACCGGAAACATGAGGATCTTGAGATGGTTTATTTCTTGGCTACATGGTTTGCGGAGCCCACAAATACAATGGTCCACCAGACACAGCTCCCAACATCAGATCAAGCGAATACATTCTTTTGTCCCTAGGTAATTAGCAACATTGTAGAATGGATACCACTATAAGTTAAAGAAACAAACACACTAAACTACAGCATACAACACATCGTCCCAAAAAAAACTGGAAAAAAGGACACAAAAGGATAAAGCAGACTCAATACAAATGCGAATTTACAATCTATATTTTGCAGGCTTAACAATGACCCTATCACCTCTCCTAAGACTGCAACGTGGATCACTGTTTACATACTCGGGAACCTACTCCTTAGAGTGATCTTTCACCATGTTGTTCAGATTCCACCAATGACCCCCCATCAGCTTTCACAGCATTACCAACAATTTTCAAAACTTTGACTGGATCACCAAACTTACTCTCTGCTTTCTTGGCGTGGACAGGAGTTTTTATCTTGATCATTTCCCCAACCTCTAGTGGAGCTATTTTGACTCCTTTCTTAGTATCATACCACTTCTTCTGTTTAACTTGAGTAAGAGACATAGAGGCATATTTAGAAGCCCCTATCGCTGGCGAGAGATATAGGGGCTTAACCAGAGCTTAACCAAACTGGCGATTTCATGCAGTGCCTGTGAAAAGCGCGTGCACGCATCAAAGCCACCAGCCTCTCTCCCACAAGCTTCCCCCAGCATGCGCTCTGCCTCAGGCATTTCTCCTGCCCTAATTATTCACGGCCGCGTTTCTCCTCCCCCCTCCCAGTGTACTTTTATTTTTTTCAACTTGTTTTACTATATTTAATTTACCTGGTTTAATTCACATTTATTTCCGCTAAATTGGTTGTTTTTGTACTACTGCCACAGTTTTTTTAGATTAACACATTACCGTCATACATTTAGGAAAACACCCTATCGCATTGCGCAGTGCATTTATCCTTGTCTTGTAGTTAGTTTCTTTACCATTTAGGGCTATTGAACACTGAACACACTACTAATTTCTATTAGTTTACTTTTTGAACTCCGCCATTTTTATTAGCACACCATTTCACTTACTCACTCCCGGGCACTTTCTCTAGTAGTCCTATTGCCATTTCTATATATGCCGTTGCTCCGATTACAGTGGCGTTTTCCTGATACACGATCGACACCACCGGGACCTCGTGTCTACCATTCATGCTGAATTCGTAGTGCCAGTAAGCGGGTCGCTTTACCGACACGTTTTTCCTGTATTTGAACCCTTTCATGCACCCTTTTCTCAATTTATGTTTTTCTTGGTGAAGGTTACATCACTCAATTTTTACGCTTCTTATTACCAGATATTATCGGTTTGTCACATAACCTACTGACCACCTCTACACAGCGTGTTATATATTTCTAACAGCTGTCAATTTCTTTAGGATGAAATAGTGCATGGGCACATCGGCCACATTGCAGGACGTCACACTGAATCTTCACTACTTTCACACTAACTCTCATGATTAGAGCTATCACCACTCAGCACCACCACAGCACCACTCAGCAGCACCACTCAGCACCACCACAGCATCACTCAGCACCACCACATTAATACTTAGCACCACCACATTAACACTCAGCACCACCACATTATCACTCAGCAGCACCACTCATCACCACCATAGCATCACTCAGCATCACCACAGCATCACTCAGCACCACCACAGCATCACTCTGGAAAACTACAGCATCACTCTGGAACACCACAGCATCACTCCGCGCCACCCCAGCATCACTCGGCAACACCACAGCATCACTCAGCACCACCACATTATCACTCAGCACAACCCCAGCATCAGTCAGCACACAACAGCATCACTCAGCACCACCACAGCATCACTCAGCAGCACCACAGCATCACTCTGAAACACCGCAGCATCACTCTGGAACACCACAGCATCACTATGCGATATCACAGCATCATTATGCGCCTCCACAGCATCACTCAGGGCCTCCACAGCATCACTCTTCTGAGGGAGCACAGTCAGAGTCAGTTACCACCAGTACCAGTCAGCAAAATATGGGGGTGAATAGAGTGAAAGGATGACTTTCTAACAGTTTACATTGGTCCCAACATTTGGCTGTTTGGTTCCCGCCCTAGAGACTGCCCCTGTTACATGGATCCTTTCACTATCGGCCATATGTATAGTTTTGGCACACTGCTTTTTTTATGTATTTAGCCTTTGTTGCAACTTGGGATGTCGTCCATCTGAAATCGGCTCTCTGAATCTTCAACGTATGTTTTTTCCTGTATTTTGACGTTGCCTTTAATATGGCCTCCACTACACCATTTTACAACCTTAAGAGTGGCTGGTGTTTTTCTGATTTGATAGATTTATACTAAAAGTGCTCTCCAATCAAGTAAATCACACCAACAGAGTATAAATGTTACTCTTGAAGCCACTACGACGGCTGTTTCTGAATGACTGTTGTTCCTTATTCAAGTGTATGCCTTAAAAAGCTCCATGTGCTGCACCCACGGCGTTCACTTTCTGTTTATATTGAACGTGTTCTTTAATTAATTAAATCATGCTGCTTGTTTCTTTTGTCTCTGCTCTTCTTTTTCGAAAGTTGAAGTCATTCTAAATGCGTTCAGATGATGGCATTTTCATTTACACCTCGCACACAGCATTCACATTTTTGCAGCGTTCAGCATGTCAGTGTATGTGCTCAGCTTACAGCATGTTTCGCCCCCACACAAACACACAGTATTCCATTTTTTCTAATCATTCACTAAACAAAGCTCCGCAGTTGGATCTCCAAGACGTTAGTTTAGGGCGATATTAGATGCAGGGAGTGGGTGAGATTCATTGATGTCCTACGCTGGAGCTCATGCTTTGCCCACCTCCCTTGTTTTCCCTATAATCTGTTTTGTTTCTAATTCTACCTCCGACAGATCAACAGCTATGACAATTGTGCACACAGGTCGTAGTGCTGAGCCTCCCTGTTTGCAAGGGTTAGAGGTCACCTTCAGCAGTTGAGTTTTGTGTGGAGGCTTTTAAAGACATTATTTTCACAGATGGTATACATTGATGTGTTTAGAAAAGGGATTTTGTCAGCCATAAGAAATTCATGAGGGTGTACTCAGTTATTTGTTGTCTTCCCCTTCTCTGAAAAGTCAGTTTTGTTTTTCTGCAGTCACTCCTTGTTTTAAAAGGAGGCCTGTGCTTGCTTCTATAGGTGTTTAGCGATCCCTGGAGTAATTGGAATATGCTTTGTGACAGACATAGGCTATTCATTCGCCATTCTATGAAGCCTGACTTGCGCCAGACTGACCGCATGTCTGCCTGGACATAGTAAACAACAAAAATTTCCTGGGCTGATGTAATCTGTAAATACAGGTGAGGCTAGAACACATTAGACCAGGGCGTGAAATTTATTTTTTTCCACATTCGCGATTGACAACGTTATGTTGGTGAGTGCGAGCGAGGAAAATCTTACTCCACCTCAATCTTAGGCCACCTCCTGGTGAGATTTCTCAACACATGCGGTTGCAGATGGCAGTGATCGCTCGTATTGAGAAACCTTTGGTTTCACGTGGAGAAAGCTGCCACTAGAGTAGAACATATGCTTGAGCAGCAGAAAGAAGCTACACCCTCTTGAGCTGAGCCTGGTGCAGTTTGCACTGATTTTCCAGAGCGGGACAAACACCTGGTGCTAAAAATCAGCATGAACAGTATGACCTAACACCTGCCCTTTCAGAACTCCGCTTAGCAAAGCAGAGTTTTTTGGTCACTTTGCGGAGTTCTGCGTAGTGTAACTCTGTGAACTCCGTCCAGGCCTAGAAAACATGCTTAGAAACACTAAGACCATGCATCCATTAAGAACATTAAAAAATGCTACAGCTGCCATCTTTGGAGCTGGGGAAGTAGGTTTGAGTGTCCGCACTGCTCAACGTTGTGTGATTACGTGCAAATCATTTTATCTCCCTGTGCCTGCAAAGAAAACAAGCATTTGCAATGCAATAGCTCTTGCATTTACGTGGGTTATGCTATTGGCATTGTAAATGACAATGCCTTTTATTTTTGTTTTAAAAACCAAAACATAAATAAAAGGTGTTAAAATCTAGTTTGCGACATCAACAGCGCCATCTTGTCCCTTTTCAGGCTCATATGTGCGCGTAAGTAGCAGCCATTTTGAATGCCATGGCCTCTCTGCCCACTGCCGATAGCCAGCGCATCTCTCTTTCTCTCCCTCTAACCTCGCAAGCATCCCCCGCACGCTGACAGCCCCCGCTCTCACATGCTTGGGCCATAAACCTCCCTTTTAGCGCAACCCTGCCTCGGAACCACATCCCGTACCCAGCCAACACCTCCCTCCATCCATTTCATGATCATACATCCTTTGATGAACCCCCTTTCCTCTGTGCCCGATTGTCCTGCTCGTTCCCAGGCCTCACCTGGACCTGTGGCTGCAGTTTTATTGCTCCCCATACAGTAGGAAGCTTCTCTCTTCAAAGGATCTACAACTGATCAAAGCCCCCACCCCATGAGATCCGATCAGCCGCACACATTCCGGGAACCGGCGGAATGCCCAGCTGCACGACAGTCATCACCTACTGAGATCGGGGTGGGGACTTCTACTGTAAATGTGTGTGGGAACGGGCTTGAAGCGGGGATTCCGAGGATGTCTTTCTGTACTTCAAAGTATTTTCAGGAATGTGCCACATGTAATAAACTGTAATAAAGACCATAAACCTGTGTATAAGAGGCCAGGCCTCAGAGATGCGGTTAGAGCACCTCGAGAAGATACCCTGTTGTCATTATTTGACGTTTTCTGCTCCGTCGGAATAAACTCCTGTTTCCTGCCTTCCAGTCTCCAGCGCCTGCCTCTTTGTTTGATAATTTCGAGTGGTATGAGAGGCGGCTAACGCCGGGCAATACTTAAAGGTTCTCGGTCGAAATCGGCCCTACCTTTTACAAAGGCATTGTCATTTATATTGCCAATAGCTCAAACTCTCGTTAATGCGAGACCTATTGCATTGCAAAGGCTTGTGTACGACTGATGACGGGGAAGAGCTGACTCAGGGGCTGGGATGTCAAGCAGTCTCTTTTGTGACTGAGCTAGTGCAAATATTAGCCAAGGATTTCAGCCTTATTCTCTCCCAGCTCCTAGGACACGATGTATGAAAACATACAGGTATATAGATGCTTTCTCCTAAAATGTGTGGCTCTTGCCTCTTGAAATACAGCCTGTTATGTCAATAAACTGCTCCAATGTGTATATGCTAAAATCTATCTTGCTTACTTTTGTTTCATGCTCGCTTTCAATGCATTTTTTTGTTTGTTCTATGTTTGTGCAGCGAACACCGCATTGCTTCTAGGCGCTTGTGAAAGGCATAATTTGTAATAGAGGAACAACCATCTCAGAGCACATCTTAAATGTTTTTTGCTTCCATTGCTTCCATAGTTGGGGACAGCACAAACAATCCTTTTTGTTAAGAGATCTTCTTGTATTGCATGCTGAATTAAGGTAAATGTCAAAGGACACATCACAAGCTTGCCTTCAGCCTACACATAGCACAAGTAACATGCGTCTAAGCTGCCGAAGGCGCCAATGTTGAATACCACAAACTATAGTCGCATACATCTTCGAAGTAGAAATAGAGTAGAAATATACATCTATGAGTGTGACTTTCATCAATTTGTTTTTGACATCAGCACTAAGCATGCTGGGATTTGTAGGACCGTAATTATAATAGAGTAACTGAAAATGCACGTGCCAGCATTTAATTCTTTCACTGAAAAGTCAGCACTGATTTTTTACTGACATCCAATTGACACCGTTCCATTGCATGGCTACCAAGTGGCACACATTATGTGAGGCACCTGCATTCTGGGATACCTGTTTTTATTTTAAAATAAGTTTGTTTGAAAAATCCCATCATGCACATTATTGTTGATTTAAAAAAAATGGGACTGGCTGAAGGTGCAACGCATGATACGTGGACACTTAAGAACAGTGGGGCAAAGGATAGCTGCGCATACACACCCAAAGCCAAGAGACACACCTATCAAAAGTGCAGCAAGCACCATACGTTTTATGTACACAAAGCTGCGCTTGTTGTTAATCTACTGATCCCATATCCGCACTCGTGCTTCAGCTGTAAACATCGTAAGCTAAAGCGAAGGTGCCGCAATGGCTTAAAAAGTAAAGAAATAGAAAACCATATTTTTCGATTTCTTTACTTTTTAAGCAATTGCGGTGTAGTGTAATTCCTATATTCCCAATAGGCTCTGCGCATTGGAATAACATAAACAGCAGTGTAGACGTAGGACTGAGGTCATCTAGGTCTCTACTGATTATGTTAGACTTAATTAGTTTTGCCAGCTAGCTCAGAGGTCACTAGAAACTTTCTCGAATGTTCAGGAAAGGGTTAACCGTCCTGATTTAGACAAGAAGGGATTAGTTTCTGACAACCGCATAAACATGACAAATTTGCTCCCTCAGAATAAAGAGTGTACCTCTAGAGTTGTGTGAAAACAATACACAGCTATTTCACTCAGTCAATCGTGAATGCTTTGTTCCACCAGAGTGCAGAGAAATAGAGAGACGGGTGTTTTCAATAAAAGGTGTTATTTTATTGATATTGAGCAGTCTTCTTTCTCATGCAAGAGAAATGAATTGCCACAATTGCAATACTTATTATAAAGTAAAGTGCGTACAGTAAAAGTAGTATTATGAAATAATACTGTAAAAGCATTGATATGGTTTCTTAGCCATATGATACTTTAAAATGGATGAAATATATACATACATAAAAACATTGACTAACGAACTCAACTGGTGCTTCTAAGATACGCCTACCCCAGTGTACCTGACCTAAGCCTAATACGTGGGAAGGAGTAAGTAAGTTGCAGTTTTAAGTTAAGTTAAGTTTTGCCAAGTATCAGAATCAAGAATTCTCTCTAAGGTTTTAATCAGCTCTGTACCTTGGTTATAGAATGAAGGAGGTCTTGTATCTCGCTTCTCAGGACTCGATCTCCCAGCAACCCGCGAGAGTAATTTGGGAACACCAGAGCTGGATTTTCTCGGCTGGAGAAAAAGACAGCGTCTCTTACAGTCAAGGGGAGAGGCGGTTTCGTTCGGCTCTCATAACAGCTGGGCTCCCGGGCAAGTAGAAGGTCGCTCTACTCCCAACCACCGTGTGTTTGCTTAAGGCAACGTTGGTATATTTATACCTGAAAGGTGCAGGGTTTGACGTAAGGTTGGACATAAGACGTCACCAAGAACTAACAGTTCTTTCTGGACTCTAGGAGTTCTTGTGCAAATCAAAACAAAAGCAGGGGGTTTTCCCGGGCTGCTGGAGGCTTGGTTTGTTTAAAGAACGCGTTGTGCTTTCTAGGAGTCTATGGGAGTAGCCTTGCTGTGTTTTGGACTGCATGGGCTATTACTAAATATGGATATGATTCTTATGCCTTTATAAGGATATTATTTGTTATAACCACATAAGGGCATGAATCAGGAATATCGAATTAGGGTCCTAGATAGAAATACAACAGCGGCACTGCCAATTCAACATTGGGGGTCATCTAAATGCATAAAGCGCAGCATGGGTGAGCCTTCACTGCAGCACCGAGGGCGGCTTGAAGGCGCGAGAGGTCAGAGAGTGCACGTGAAAGCTCTGCTCAGTGTTTGTGTTAGGAGCCCTATCGGGCCTCGGGCCCAGCCAGACATCGGGAAAAAGCCTCTAGCGGCTGCCCGACTCTGCCTAGGGGCCCGAGGGGTCCTAGAGTCTGCAGGCCTAGTATCCCTGGAGGTATTTCTGACCCATGTAAGGTCCAGGCTGAGGGAACAGGGCACAGCCCTAAACAGTGTTTGTTTTGTTTGCACAGTGCACACTCCAGGACTTAATGTCCCTCTTCGAAGGTGCTTTGCTCTGCAGTGAAAGGTGCTTTCATGGAAAAGTACAGCCTTTCCGCCTGCAGCGCCTGGGCTGACATGCCTTTGATACTTGGCGCTGTTTGCGCATTCCTTCCAGTGACCTCACCGTATTTGCACGGTGCACCGTTCATCATACATCGTCCTGACGGGTTGTCATGCTGCACACTGCACACTCGGACGTGCAGCCTGAGATTTACTGTCACTGGGAGCATGGAGAGCCCTTCTCCAGAGGGTACGGTGAGCCCATCACATGGGGGCACGGATGTCAAGTCTAGTGAACAGTAGTATTAGCAGGAAATGCGCGATAACTATTTTACTTGATTGAACTTATGACGCCATATGTTAAAACCAGTCTTTATAAAATATTGTATCTTGCAGTGGCAAAAAAAAAAATTCAAGCGACAAGAGCTTTTAGATGTTGTATGTGCTCCGAGTCGTTTTTTAAAATTAGTAGAGAACTTAGAATTATAATACCATGGTATGTTATTAGATTTTTCCCAGTTAATAATGTTTTATTGCGTGTTTTTGTTGATTTTTTGTATAGTCGCGTTAATATGGACAAATTCGAAGTCTTACATTTTATTGATGTTTCACAAACAAAGGCCTAAATAAACAATATTTTAATTTCACTGCACCTTTAACAAGCATATTCTCTGCAGCAGCCTCCGGTTTGAGTGTGTTTGTTTGGCCAAAGCACTACAATACCTTCCGGTTGCGTTTTCGACATTTGACAAATAAAAAAAAAAGCGAGCGGGACATGTGATCACGCCGTGTGCCAGACGCATGCATGTCTCTTAAACATGCGCATGGTGGGAGCGTGTGAGGCAGAGAGGAGACGCCATGCGCGTGCACATCTCCTGTGCGTGCGTGCGTGCACATGGTTTGTCTCCCTTCGTGCACCAAACCCACAACAATAGTCTCACCAAGGCGAAGCAGCGCATGCGCTGCGTTAGATAGGCAAGACCTAAAAATGATTATGTACTTGTGTAATGAAACTAGTGCTCATGTGTTACAATACCTTCAGTCGAGTTCCCGCTATATAAAAAAGAAAAGTTACATCAAAAACATTCTTTTCTCTATAGTGTGCAGCAGCTTCCTAATGCAGCCCCGAAGATCGCTGTACTTGATTTTGCATGCACACAGTGCTGTCTTTGGTTGAAATAAGGGTCTCTTAGATTCAGGACAACTTTTTATTATGGGTATTAAATCTTTTTTTGGGAAGTTTTTGCCCCCCTGAGACAGGCTCTAGGAGAAAATGTCTCAACAAGATCATAAAACTGTTTAAGAGGGCTGAGAGACATTTTCGGCTCCAATTTGTTATATCCTTTGGCATCACAAAAAGTGATATTTAGGAGGTGGGTACAGATAAAACTAGTGGGGGCCATTAATCACGAACTATTGTAAACAGTATGTGCACATATATGTGTAAACATTTGCTTACTTTTACTGAAAATGTTTAGATCCAACTTTGAATGCACTCTATGTGTACACATCTATATCGAGAAATACTTGGGCACACACAGATTCCAAATTAAACCTTTTAACCAAATATGTATACATGACATGCACAGCATCAAACTATCAGTTGCTGTTTAGCAGAGAAAGGTAGTAGTACTAATTGTTTGTGGCAATCTCACAGCTTTGGTGGTAAGGCCCTTGGGGAAGGGAAGGACTTGTCAAATGATGCTGGGACATGCCACTCCCACCACCCTCTCACCTTTCCCTCACACTTCCACTCCCACTGGCACTTCTCATTTTTCCCTCACACTTCCATCAACCCTGTCATCTCTCCCCCACAACTCCACTGCCCTCTCTCATCTCTCACTCCTACTGCCCCCTCTCATCCCTCCCACACACTCTCTGTCACCGCTCTGTACTGCCTGCTCACACATGCTTCCTTCTTGTACCTCCCCTCGCTGTACCCTTGTCCACCGTTCGGCCAATGGCATAAAGAAACTTGGGAGGCCCCCCTGCAAATTACATGGAGGGGCCCCCTCCAGAGTCAGCCAACAGCTCTCAGGCCAAGGTAATGTGATGAGGGTGCCCCCCCACACCAAGGGGATGCGTGGGCCTATGTTACGCTACTGCGCTCACCCCCCTTTGTGGGTGCACCTCCCACTTGTCTTAATGCTGCTCTCAATTATACGCGGAAACTGGAAGATGTGCACAGCTCATCTCTTTCCCTGCTCTCTCTGCTGGCTTTCACGCCTCTCGCGGTCTGGTGCTCATCTTCAGTGCCCTGCCTTCAGTTGGTGGGTGGTCATTGCCTCCCTGAGCACCTGCTTTACTTTGAGGTTAATCAGGTTTCTTGGGGAAGAGCAACTGGCCCCCCTCTCTCTCTCTTGTACTTTGTCTCACCCCTCTCTCACGGACTCTTCCCACCTTTCTCATGTGATTGACTTCAAGTCTTCCAGCAGAGTTTATTTACTCTGCCATTTCAAGGTTTCTGTCCGTCAATTCCACACTCTCAACCTCTTCTTGGCGTGTCTTCCTTGTACACAAGTGCTCCCTCTATATATGTCTGTTGCCTGCTCTCCCCTCTTTATTTCTTTATATCATACTCTTTCTGCTCCTTTGTCTGAAGTTTATTCAGCACTTCATTCACAAACTGCCTATCCCTCTCTGTCTTCCTGTCTATCTATTCTGTGTAGCTCTCACTCCTATCAATCCACCATGCCACATCGTTCCATTACACAAATCCACTCCACACCACACAATTCCACCCCACACAATTCCACAACTAACAATTCCAATCCAACATACATAATTCCACTCCACATCACATACATCCACTCCAAACTAAAACACATGGGTGAAAGACATTATCATTTACAATGCTAATAGCTCTAATTCTCGCAAATGCAAGACCGATTGGCATTGACAATGCTTGTTCACTGTGGCAAGACTGAATCTCCCGTACTGTAACACTCATTTACAGTATTACATTTAATATGTGGTAAATTCAGTTAGAACATTATATCCATAATTATTTCCTCCTGCTCTAATGCATTTCGGGCTGCTGCCCTTCGTCTGGGAGCATCTAAAAAGAACGACAAATCAGAAAACCTGTGTATATTCCTTCAATAAAACAGATCTACAAACATACAATAGATATACAAAAATACAAAAATAGTGCACTGAAAATCAAAATCTACACAAGGTGAACATTAGTGAGCAATCAACAAGTTTGTGCGCGTAAAAGTTGGGAAACGTGCTGTTAGGTCTTTAACGTGCGTAGGACAGAAACGGTTCTGGGGCGGGTGGTGATATTACGCTGTACAGAAAGGCCTGATTAAAATGAAGGTGTTTTAGGAGCAAAAGGCGCTAAACATGACTGTTGTTGAAGCATAGCTAGATGGATGCGAGCATGTTAAAAGAAAATTCGTAATTTACCGAAGCGCTAAATGCGCTAGTAAAACAAGTTAATTACTGGCAGCCTTAATGGTGGTTAGTGAGAAGTGCTCCGCGACTTACGTTAGGGAAAAGGAATGGCGGGTCTGTTAGCGCTGGTTCAAACGCTCAGCAGCAGGTTGGAAAACTAATGCAGAAGTGTGGTTTAAACCCGGTGAACCGGTCATGTGCTCGGGAAGCATGGAACTAAAGATAGGACTGAAAATGTGTATCCAAGAAATGACTGTTATACAATGATTTTATCAAATGATAACAACAAATGAAAGAAAAAAATGAATGAAAAAAAATATACAAAAAGATGTGTTCTCATATCTAGGAATAATAGAAAGGTACTTAATACAACAACAAGGAGAACTGTCCAGAACTGGTGACCCCGTGGCGGGGGTTCTTCAACGATTATTTAAAGATAGCATGAAAATTCAATACGTTCATTTAACCCATATGGTTTTATGGACTGAAGTTTGTAAATCCAATAATTTTCGCTTTGGGGTAAGTACTTGTTATTATCTCGTCCCTCCACTTTGTCGATGACTTCCAAAATTGTGTATTTCAGTTGTGAAACAGAATGTTTCATTTCGTTGAAGTGACTTGCTACTGTCGATTTTTGGCTCATGGTGCGTATGTTGGACTTGTGTTCATTTAAGAGTAGTTTGATTTTTTGCTCAGTTTTGCCAACATAAGTCTTTCCACATGGACATTTTAAAAGATAAACACAGTTATTGGTGTCACAGGTGGCTGTGACGTGTAGAGAAATTTCATGTCCTTTTATTGGATGTGTTATTTTATTACCCATGATTATGTTATGGCAATTGTTACAATTGTTGCACGGTCTAGTACAGCAAGATTGTGGGACCGTCATTTTGGTTTGTTTGAGAATTTCTCCCAGAGTTTTTCCCCTGGTGTAAGCAAACAGTGGTTGTAATTTGAACATATCTTTAAAATCCGTTTCGAGCTGAAGTAACGGCCAGTGTTTTAAGACGATGTTCCTGAATGTTGTACTGACATTGGAAAATTTCGAAACTACAACCATGCGGTCGCTCTTAGGTTTTTGTCTCGGTTTTTTCAAAATTTCTTGACGATCCAATGGTTTAATTAGATTTTTAGCAGATTCCAAAATCTGGTCAGGGTATCCTCTTGAGTGGCATCTCTCCGTCATTTCATTGATGCGTGTCTCAGCTACTGTGGGATCTGATGTTATACGCTTAACTCTGAGTAGTTGAGACCTGGGTAGATATTTTTTTAATGATGCTTGATGAAAACTTGTGTAGTGTAAGGTATTGTTCCGATCCGTAGGTTTTCGGAAGATGTCAGTGGTGATTTAGTTGTTTTTGAGTGTGATCTTCACATCCAAAAAGGTGATGAATTTTGATTCAATGTTCCATGTGAATTTGATTCGATCATTGATATTATTCAAAGTGTTCAGGGCTTTTTCTAAGCTTTCTTTTCTGTCCTTCCAAAGGATGAACAAGTCATCGATGTAGCGTACATAAATTTTGAGATTATTGCTCCAATCCGGGTTAGACCATATGTTGGTGTGCTCGAATTCACCCATGTAAATGTTCGCGTAGACTGGAGCTGCGCAATTGCCCATGCTGGTGCCCACTAGTTGCAAATACCAGTTATCTTGGTGTTTGAAATAACTGTGGTATGAGGTAAAAGTCACTAGTTCCATTAAGAAAATTTTGGTTGGTTCATCCAAGTCTAAACTCAAGACTGCTTGTTCCATGGCCTCAATGCCGCCTGAATGTGGAATGGATGTGTACAAAGCACTGACGTCAGCAGTGCATAACCATAGTGTTTCATTGGAATGAATTTCCAGGTCCTGTAGTTTACATAGAAAATCTGTGGTGTCTCTGATGTAGCTTGCCAATGATTGAACTGTGGGTTGTAATATGCGATCCAGATATTGTCCTACAGGTTAGTGAATACTGCCACGAGTGGATACAATTGGACGAATCGGTGGATTATTCGAGTCTTTATATATTTTTGGCATAGCATATATTGATGGACTTTGAAGTTAACAGGAAGTCCTAAACAACAGTTCGTCACATCGTTGAAAAACATCATTGATAAAGCGCATTCACAAGGAATCATCGATCAAAGAACAAAAAACTTTCTGTTGTTATCCCATCCAAGAAGTCCATCAATATATGCCATGCCAAAAATACATAAAGACTTGAATAATCCACCGATTCGTCCAATTGTATCCACTCGTGGCAGTATTCACAAACCTGTAGGACAATATCTGGATCGCATATTACAACCCACAGTTCAATCATTGGCAAGCTACATCAGAGACACCACATATTTTCTATGTAAACTACAGGATCTGGAAATTCATTCCAATGAAACACTACGGTTATGCACTGCTGACGTAAGTGCTTTGTACACATCCATTCCACATTCAGGCGGCATTGAGGCCATGGAACAAGCAGTCTTGAGTTTAGACTTGGATGAACCAACCAAAATTTTCTTAATGGAACTAGTGACTTTTACCTTATACCACAGTTATTTCAAACACCAAGATAACTGGTATTTGCAACTAGTGGGCACCAGCAGGGGCAATTGCGCAGCTCCAGTCTACGCGAACATTTACATGGGTGAATTCGAGCACACCAACATATGGTCTAACCCGGATTGGAGCAATAATCTCAAAATGTATGTACGCTACATCGATGACTTGTTCATCCTTTGGAAGGACACAAAAGAAAGCTTAGAAAAAGCCCTGAACACTTTGAATAATATCAATGATCGAATCAAATTCACATGGAACATTGAATCAAAATCCATCACCTTTTTGGATGTCAAGATCATATTCAAGAACAACTAAATCACCACTGACATCTTCCGAAAACCTACGGATCAGAACAAAACCTTACACTACACAAGTTTTCATCAAGCATCATTAAAAAAACATCTACCCAGGTCTCAACTACTCAGAGTTAAGCGTATAACATCAGATCCCACAGTAGCTGAGACACGCATCAATGAAATGACGGAGAGATTCGGCTCAAGAGGATACCCTGACCAGATTTTGGAATCTGCTAAAAATCTAATTAAACCATTGGATCGTCAAGAAATGTTGAAAAAACCGAGACAAAAACCTAAGAGCGACTGCATGGTTGTAGTTTCGAAATTTTCCAATGTCAGTACAACATTCAGGAACATCGTCCTAAAACACTGGCCGTTACTTCAGCTCGAAACGGATTTTAAAGATATGTTCAAATCACAACCACTCTTTGCTCACACCAGGGGAAAAACCCTGGGAGAAATTCTCAAACAAACCAAAATGACTGTCCCACAATCTTGCGGTACTAGACCGTGCAACAATTGTAACAATTGCCATACCATAATCATGGGTAATAAAATAACACATCCAATAAAAGGACATGAAATTTCTCTACACGTCACAGCCACTTGTGACACCAATAACTGTGTTTATCTTTTAAAATGTCCATGTGGAAAGACTTATGTTGGCAAAACTGAGCGAAAAATCAAACTACGCTTAAATGACCACAAGTCCAACATACGCACCATGAGCCAAAAATCGACAGTAGCAAGTCACTTCAACGAAATGAAACATTCTGTTTCACAACTGAAATGCACAATTTTGGAAGTCATCGACAACGTGGAGGGACGAGACAATAATAAGTACTTACTCCGAAGAGAAAATTATTGGATTTACAAACTTCAGTCCATGAAACCATATGGGTTAAATGAACGCATTGAATTTTCATGCTATCCATAAATAATCATTGAAGAAACCCCGCCACGGGGTCACCAGTTCTGGACAGTTCTCCTTGTTGTTGTATTAAGTACCTTTCTATTATTCCTAGACATGAGAACACATCTTTTTGTAATTTTTGTCATTCATTTTTTTCATTCATTTGTTGTTATCATTTGATAAAATCATTGTATCACAGTCATTTCTTTGATACACATTTTCAGTCCTATCTTTAGTTTCATGCTTCCTGAGCACGTGACCGGTTCACCGGGTTTAAACCACACTTCCGCATTAGTTTCCCAACCTACTGCTGAGCGTTTGAACCAGCGCGAACAGACCCGCCATTCCTTTTCCCTAACGTAAGTCGTGGAGCACTTCTCACTAACCACCTTTAAGGCTGCCAGTAATTAACTTGTTTTACTAGCCGCATTTAGCACTTGGGTAAATTGCGAATTTTATTTTAACATGCTCGCATCCATCTAGCTATGCTTCAACAACAGTCACGTTTAGCGCCTTTTGCTCCTAAAACACCTTCATTTTAATTAGGCCTTTTCTGTACAGCGTAATATCACCACCCGCCTCAGAACCGTTTTCGTCCCACGCACGTTAAAGATGTAACAGCACGTTTCCCAACTTTTACGCGCACAAACTTCCTGATTGCTCATTAATGTTCACCTTGTGTAGATTTTGATTTTCAGTGCACTATTTTTGTATTTTTGTATATCTATTGTATGTTTGTAGATCTGTTTTATTGAAGGAATATACACAGGTCTTCTGATTTGTCGTTCTTTTTAGATGCTCCCAGACGAAGGGCAGCAGTCGAAATGCATTGGAACAGGAGGAAATAATTATGGATATAATGTTCTACATTCAGTATGTGGAGAAACATATTACAATGACCACATTGGATTAAAAACTTTATTCTTTGAGATACAAACAAACTTGTCAATACTGTTTCTTTCAAAAACCTTTTGGAGGCAAAGACCCCCCAACACAAGTGTGCCCTAAGGGATGCAATCAGTTTTCAATTGATAGCGCTTCATTTTTTGAATTACCACTCGTCCAATGGGGAGAGGACGATACCTGGGAGCACCTATTTTATAGATTGAACTTTTGCTTACTAATTGTTGATCCATAGCTGTTCACTCGTCTACCAACCGACATAGTAAATTCAGTTAGGCAATAGCTAGAATAATATTTCAAGGGCTAATGTTGATAATAAGTTAAAAACAACTTAATGCCCAAGTCGGATTTTAAATTACTATTTTTGAAAATGATACTTTTGGAATGTTTGCATTTTCCTTCCTAAAATGAAAAGACTGTACTTCTAGTGCCCAACTGTCTCTTGACCCTGATGGCTTCCCTGTGGTGAGATGTTAATTGCTCTCAGACAGTGGACAAAGGCTTCTGGGTGTGTGGAGGGGGTCTCCCCAGTTGAAGGATGGCCTGGGGGCTGTGTCCAGCCCCACTTGAGAGTCAAAGGATGCCTGCCCTGCCACATGTTTATTAGTAACAAGAGAACCAGAGTTCTGCCTAGGACTTGGGTAAGCTTATGCGTAAAGAAAAGTTGTTCCAAGACCTCAGATATCACAATTAATCTAATGATCAATTTATTCAATCACATGTAAAAAACATTGAAAAAATGTGACGGAGCTGTGGAGTATGGTGAGAAATGTGCTGTCATACAAGTGATATACATGTTTGACAATACATTATCAAGAGTGTGTACCAAGTAAGAACAACATGGCCCATTTTATTCTTATGTACAATCAAATGGGATCCATAGAACTAGTCTACGATGTTTCGATCTTTTAGAAAGATAAACAACCATCATCAGCACTCTAAGAATACATGAGCTCCAGAAAAATAGAGGACTGAATGAGAGCACAGAAATTATAGTGTTAGAGTAGGGAAAGCCACAGTATGTTGTATTCACTGAGTCGATACTCACTGAGACTAAATATTGCTGAAGGCCCCAATGGGCTCAATTCAACTACACCTGTAGATTCAAAATACATAAGACCTCTGCCAAAATGGGGGGAAAATGGAAAGGGGTATGGGTTCAGGTGAATGGGATTAGAGTAAATGTCAATTAGCCTCAAAACTACCTGTGCAGGAATTTATAGACTTCCAAAGTCATCAACACTTGCCAGTGTAGTTCGAATGGGGTCCAGGGGATGAGGTGTGAGAAAGTGATGTCAGTCAGAGAATTGGTTGGTAAAGGAAATATGTAGGAATGAATGCCATATCATAAAGGCACATACCTGGTAATGGGAGGAGAGGGGAGAGGGCTCCTTCTAGAATTTAAAAGGGCCACCAGAGGAGTACCACAAGATCTTCTTGGACAGCAGACAATACTTCTTAAAAGAATAGCTGAGTGAGGTTGGCTGGTTGTGCTTTAAAAGATGATTGTTTTCTCCGGGTAATAGAAATGAAGGAAGGATTGCTCTAAACATGGACCCCCGGTTGATGAACATAGAGGAAGGACATCCCAGAGATTATAAAAGGAAAAGGAGATCAAGTGTCTAGTGGCAACCATCTTGGAAAAGGGCAAGCAAGTAAGAAGAAGAATTGGAAAACATATAAATGAATGGTGAAAGAGAAGGAAAACGGTAATATTATGAAAACTAGCAAATGCAAGAATCACACATGAAAGAAAAAAAGGTGTTACAATGAATTGCTGCAATGTACACAATTGATGCAAAACTGATGAGACCCCTGAGGACGACCCAGGAATGCACATAAAGACAATTCCAGGCATTACCAATCCATTAGGTTAAGGAAAAATATCTCTGTGCCAGTTCAAATTAAATTTGTCCATTCCTCCTGCCAGTCTAGCCTGGTTTTCATGGTTTTCATCTTCAGGATCGAATTATTATTTATTTAGCAATTGCTCCATATTATCTCCCCTTTCTGGTAATGTGACGATACTGTTCACTTGCCATTGGGTATTATTTTCTGTGTGGCCCTGGCTTAAGTAGCGCTCTAATAAAGGATCAGTGGAACCATACAGCAGATATGGCTTCGATGTTGACAAATTCATACACATATTTGTTGTGTGGTTAATCCAATGTAAAGCTTACCACATGGACATGTTTTTGCATACACTTCATTAGAAGTATTGAGATTAGAAACACTTTAAGTTGTACCACAATGTTGTTATTTTCAAATGTTTTTGATTCTATCAAAAAAAGGCATACACTACAACTATTGCAATTGAAATACCCAATGCCTTGGGGTTGGCCTCACTGTTGTGCCAGTGTTCTGGATGATTTCTCAGATGCCAATGTAGCCCAGACAAGATGATTATTTAGATTGTTTCCACTGTAATACGAAAACAGGGATTATTCCAGAGCTAGGTCCCCAGCTGCTAGTACCCTCTAATGTGTTCTGATGCTTTGGGAAACCAAAGAAAAATAGGGGAGAAGGTAATTACACCTGTGTGTTCCCTATCCTCCTGTGTAAGGAGTGTAACACCAGGCAATTGCCATGCACGTTTAAGTGAGTTCCTAGCTAGGCTGTTGGGTACTTTCTATCTATGAGTTTCTTGAGCAATATTTCTGCTTCTCTAAAAAAGAATTATGTCAGATCCTTAGAAATTGGATCTACGGTAAAAAGAACGAGGGTGGAGACTGGAATATTGTAATAAAGTATTCCTCTCTGTTCATTTACGGTAGAGTGTTGTGGTTAATGTATCGTTTTCTGCTCAGACTATTACATCCAAGAAAGGGATTTCCTTTTTAGGTCTCGCTTCTAGCGTTCCAGTGTGCAGCATTGTCACGCAGCACGAGACCTCTTGTACGGGGTTCTGAAAGCTGACCATACGCTTGTGCATGTGGTTTTGCTTTCCCTGGCTGCCATTGGCTTTAGCATGTTTAAAAAAAAAAAAAAATAAGGCATGCAATTGGGCAAAGGCAGGCGCATATCCCGCTTTTGCTCCGCCCAGTCCCATCGGTGTCTATTAAGGGCATCAGTGTGGCACAGATGACAGGCTCGCTTGCCCCCGCTCCTTTGTGGTGCACGCGCACCACTGGTTTCGATTCCCGCATCTGCTGGCTCCTCGCCTGTGTGGTGGTATGTATACGTGCTGCCGTTGAGGCTTTTTACATCTCAATCAAGACAGTGAAGCACCTAAGCAAGTTCTAGGCAGTGGGTAGGTTCTTGATACTTGGAGGTAGTACGCTTTCACTCCACGTGTTATTTGGAGAGAAGCTTTTCCTTTCCGGAATTCCACTGCTCTGAATAAAGTCTGTAAATTGAATTGTCTTCCCAGAGTCCCACTGTTGTTAATAAAGGCGGTAAACTGAATTTTCTTTCTAAGAAATCACTGTTCTGAACGAAGACAGTAATTTGGGATTTTCCAGCATATTGACTGCAAAAAATCTTACTAAACTCCAGGAGTGCTGAATTGTAGCTGCGTTATAATAGCGTGGCCATCTCCGCTGTGCAACATACTCTGCCTGGGAGAGAGTTTCTGCCACGGTCCCTGGGAAGCTGTATTGTACTAGTAAACAGGAAGTGGTGCACGAGTTCCGAGTGTTGAGGCTGCCGAAGAGGAATTGAGTGGATACAACGCCGCTGCCGGTGTACAGGGACTAGGTGCTGCTGATGAAGAGCTGATCTGTAATAGTTAGCGGGGCAGATGCCAGGTCAACGTCCATCAGAGAGGAGATGGTGGTAGCTTATCTAGTTAATACGCTTTATTCAAGCTATCAGAATATATGTTTTTGTTGTAATTTTACATAGCACAAACTTTACCCGGAGGTGTTGGAGTGGTTTAGATGAGAACCAACCAGTTACATCACACAAGGAAACGTACTGTGGACTCCCATTAAATCATAACTGGATTCCGAGCCCCAGCACGCGTTATAATTGTAAGCTCAGGACCCCCGTCTTAGGCAATTTCTATGACTTGAACCTCAAAACAATATACAACAGGCATTTTATTTAAATCATAACCCCCAGCCAGTTGACGTTAAGCGTCCAGAGTCTGTCCGTCTCATTTTATCTGTACCCCATTCCTATGTGTCACTTCCCCACACTCTCATTGCCTCGCTCTGTACCCTGCACCCCCACGCGGACACAACTTTTCATTCAGATGCACGGTTTGATCCTGGCCTCTTCGGCTCCACCGCCCTTATGCTCCAATGTTGCAGAATGAGGAATACGTTCCCTCCGCGGAATCACGAAAGACTCAATCCTAAACTTACTACTATTTTGGTATTCACAGAATGCACTTACTCATTTCAGTATTCACAGAATGCACTTACTCATTTTGGTATTCACAGAAGGCACTTACTCATTTCGGTATTCACAGAAGTTAGTAGTCCTAACTTTGGGACTCCTAAATGCCTTCTGTGAATACCAAAAGTCTTAAAATTAGGATTTTTCTCAATTTAGTAGTAGTAAAGTTAGGACTCCTAACTTTAGGACTCCTAAACTGAGAAAAATCCTAATTTTAAGACTTTCGGTATTCACAGAAGGCATTTAGGAGTCCTAAAGTTAGGACTAGTAACTTCTGTGAATACCGAAATGAGTAAGTGCCTTCTGTGAATACCGAAATAGTAGTAAGTTTAGGATTGAGTCTTAAGTTCATTCTGTGAATCGGGCCCTAAATTATTAAACCGTATCTACCTCCCGTATCTTAATTTATTTTAGTGTTACTTTCTATTTTCCTACTTGTTAATAATGACGACAAAAAAATTAAGATCGGGAAGAGTATTAGTTGGTAGAGCTTGTTCCAAGACTAAATCCAATCCCTTGCGGAATAGAGATGTGTCTGCTTTACAATTAAAAAGTAAATGTCAACTATACTCTCTTTGGGACAAGGGAAAGGATAAAGTAGTGCGGGAGGGGCCCTATGCTGAAGATATTAAGAACAAAGAGCAGGTGAGGGACCCTGTTGTTACAAAAGGTGATAGTACCTTATCGAGTATAGTTGCCCTGCCCCTTACAGAAGATTTATCTTACGAGAACCAAGTGGGAGACTCTGTTTATTTGTTTGAAACCCAAGCCAAAGCAGCAAGTGTTGCAGATTTAGTTAACATCTCTGCTTCTTCTGCCGCGGCTGTACTAGATAACTTCCCTCCTCTTCTTAAGGCAGACCAAAAAATTCATCTCGATACATCTCCTTCTCTAAATTTTCTGCCAGAGGATTTCACTTTACCAGATATAAACTTAGAGTCTCAGAAGCGATTAATCAAAGTGCAGAACACTATTATTACACAAGACATTGTAGCAACCCCCAGGTTACATCTTTTTAGTAGCACTCCCTCTAAAAATTCTGAGTTCTCCATCTCTCAAGTGAATTCTTTTCCTAGCCCCGTTCACATACGAAATAAAGATCCCCTTATTCATGTGAGGATAACGTAATATCTAAATCCTTGTCCTCCCTAGAGCATCTTATCTCGTCTATCCTACAGCTTCTGGAAAAATTAGTTAGTGGGTTGGATAGTGTATTTGATACAGTAACCCTGATTCTAAAGGCGCTACTGAATCATAAAAAAGGATCAGAAGTTGTTACACCTCCAAAAATAGCTATTCCAACAAAAAATCCCAGTAAGGAAGTAAATGAGGAAACGGGCACTAAAACAAATCTTGAGGTACCCCTATCTGCCACAGTTTTAGATCCTCTGGTTAAAATTAACACTCACACAGCGGTTATTTCAGAATTTCCCGTAAATAGGAATGTGAATCCAATCAATGGTAATTGTGTGGCACTTATTGACCAAGAGATAGAGGCTTTGATGATTCCAGACGATAATTCGACTAGGATTCTACCTTCCATCTTTCCTATTTTTATTTCTCAAACAAACAAAGAAACACCAACCCCTACTGTTCTCCTGAACAAGGTCTATCCGATAAAGGAGAAAAAATCTGTAACAGCAGTACCAAAAAAACAAAGAGGCAAAAAAAGAAAACCACACCGTAGATTTTATAAAAAAAGGCAAAGGAAAATCATCTTTGAATGTGATGAAGAGCCCTCTTTAGAAAATTCTAACCTGGAGGTCTCTGAATCTAATCCGTTACATGACCCAGTGGGAATCACGAAGTTGGTACCCATAGAGTCACAACATGAATCTTTAATTCATTCAAGCCAGCCACGTTCTGATGAGCAGATCAAAATGGTGAATGATCCAAAATCAAAACCAATTCTTGATCCAAAATTAAAATCAATTCTTAATCCTTTGGCTATCCCCTTTTCAGATGTGGTCGCAACTGAATATGAATCCAAGATGGTGCCTAAGAATAGAGAAAATGTGGACACTATTTTCTTGGACTTCATACCTCTTTTTTGACCCAGATCTTATTTTAAATAGATCCGTATTGGTTAATTGTTTTCGTGAAATAGAGAGCCTAAAACTAATCCAATCTGTAGAGCTAGATGTAATAACACTAATAAATGCAGAGAGTGGAAAGATTGCACGGGTAAAATTTTACTCCAAACTGATAACAAATTATGTCTTACAATGGGCCGAGGAATTTCAAATAAGGGGGATTGATGTTGATCCCTTCTTTCCGGTCAAAATAGGAAGCCGAAGACCCCAAAAAATGTCATCATTTCAGGGAATAAATTCCGGTCCCTCAGATGGATCCTCTATAGTGCCTGAGGAATTAAAAATAGGTATATTAAAAAATGAGCGACAGGTGATTATAAATAACCCTCAGCCTATAAAACAAACTATGGTAAAGGACGCCAATTTTGAGTGGAGTTGGTTACCCGCTATTCTATCAAACAAATCTGGTTTTACATCTAGAATGAATTCCCATTTTTAACGCTGATTTAAAAATAATATTGTGGAATATTGCTGGACTATCACAGAGTCCAGAAAAGTTGTTATTTTTGCAATCTCTAGAGGCAGATGTGATCTGTTTGCAGGAAACCTGGTTGGTGGGGAAATTCCCAGTGGGAAAAGATTTTTATGTATTAGAGGGTAGTGCCACCCCTTCTACGAGAGGGCGTGCCAAAGGAGGACTAGCCTGTTTACTGTCCAATAAAATTAATTGGAATTATTCCCATTATCTGGATCCGAATAAATTATTTCAGGCAATAACTTTAACAAATCTAGCAGTTGATGCCCCTCAGAACTCATTTGTGCTAATAAATGCCTACATACCTCCAGATGTATGTCATAACGCCGGTATAAAGTCGATTTGTTCTTTCATACAGAATCTTCAGGAATTTATGTCTCCTCCTCATATTCTATTATTAGGAGATTTAAATGGCAAAATTTCCAATAGTGCCCTGGATCTATTTAGGAATAAGTTAAAGGAGGAAACACTCCTGATACCAAAAGCCATATTCCCAGAGAACATTAAAACTAATTAAAGAGGGAAACTAATCTTGGAGAGTTTATCCGAAGTAGATTGTATTATAATTAATGGAAGGCTTCCTTCGGATAGTCCTGCACATTGTACTCTTAAATCAAGGAATGGTGGCTCGATCCTTGATTATATGATAGTAGATAGCTCTTTCTTTAGTTCTCTGATGGACCTGTCTGTACTTATCACTGATCTCAATGATCATAATGTTTTGTCCGTCAAATTAAATGTAACACCATTTCAAAGGGATGCATGGAATATCGGGGATGACTTATTGAATTTCAATATTAAAAAAGGGAAATGTTATTGGAACCCAGGGGTTATTAAAAGTTTGGTCAGTATACTGGAACACACAGTAGAGAACTTACTCCTATGGGGAGGGAGTGAGCTACTGTGTTTTGCTTCCTTCTTACATACCTTACAATCTAAAGTAAAAAAGTCTCCCCTTGGGAAGATAACTCCAAAAATCCCCTCTGGCCTCCGTTACTTAAACATAGAAATAAATAAATGGGTTAGGGATCAGTACCTCTTCTTTATTCCTGAACGCAATCAAAGGATAGCTCTTTTAAGAAGAAGGAGAAATAGGATAAAGGCCAGATTAAAACGGGAGAAAGAAGATGCCCTATGGGTTAAACTCCGCGAGGCATCCAGAAGTGGGCAGGCTAAGACCTTCTGGTCATTAATCAGAGAAGGATACGGGCTAAGATCTAGACCCTTACCGATATCTATTAACGAGCAGTCTTGGGTTGATTTCATTCAGCATTTATATAGTGGCAATGATGTGATGTTTGACTCCGGTAAGCTACAGGAGGATTTGTTACCCTATGGTCCTCCGTCCGAATTGGAAATTGTTTCCGCCATTAAGGGTCTGCGCACATCTGGTGCAATGGGCCCTGATGAAGTTCCTATTTCTGTGCTAAAATCTCATAGTACTTTATGGGGAAAATTTTTATATCCAGTCTTTAAACTTTGCTTTACAAAAGGCATTGTCCCGCATTCCTGGAAAGGGAGTATATTGGTTCCACTCTTTAAAAAGGGGGAAAGAGATTTACCACAAAATTATCGACAAATTGCCCTCCTAGATGCCATTGGTAAGGTTTTTGCTAAATGCTTACTTAATTCTCTAAATGACTGGGTATCTTCCACAGAAATATTACCGCTTGAGCAGACCGGCTTTAGGAAACAACATTGTACCCTAGACAATCTTACCGCTCTCCAGGTTTTGACAGAAAAATATGTCATAGTCCGTGGAGGAGTTGTATATGGTGCTTTTATTGACTTCTCTACGGCTTTTGATAAGGTGGACAGATCTTTGTTGTGGAGTAATTTATTTGATCTAGGGATGCCCTCTAGTTTATTAAGGTTAGTTATTGCCCTGCATACAGACAATTGGTGCAGAGTATTAATGGGAGGTGAGAGAGGACTATCTAGGGTTATACCCACGATTAACAGACTTAAACAGGGTTGCTTATTGGCTCCTCTGCTGTTTTCTTTATACATAGCTGACCTCCCCCTGGCTTTATTATTATCCAGTAATGGCATTGCTCCAGTTTTAGGGGGAACTCCAATAGTGTGCCTAATGTATGCGGATGACATTTTAATTTTGGACCTTACCCCAAAAGGTTTGAATGGTCGTCTACACGCCCTGAACACCTACGCTAAGGCCCATTTTCTAAAAATAAATATTTCAAAAAGCAAAATAATGTGTTTCCTGGGAAGGAAAAAATCCAAATATGACAATTTCTATTGGTCTGTTGGGGGCGAAAGACTAGAAGTAGTCAAATCTTATCCTTTCCTTGGAAAGATTGTCACAAGTAGTCTAAGAGACACAGCCCATATTGAGAACAATAGCAGGAACGCTCTTGCTCAAGGGAAAAGCCTTGTTTCTCTTTATAAGGCGACAGGTAGAAGGCACTTCTCTATATTGCTCGAGGTATTCCGAGCAAAAATCCCCGCATCCCTTATGTATGGGTTAGAAACAGTAGATATGACAAGTTGGAATTTTTTTGGATTCCACTGAAGGAAAAATATTACGTAACCTCATCTCTGTAAATACTGCGAATTCCACGTCCTCTCTGAGACAGGAATTCAGTTTGCGTAGCTCCTGGGCTCAGGCAGTTGCGAGTGTGGTGCGTTGGGTTTTTAGCATAGCTGAGGGAATGCTGGTTACGCTGAGGCACCTTATAAAAAATGAGCTGTTAGGTACTTTTAATGCTTATTCTTTAACTGTAAGGAATTTTCGACAGGCAGTTACATTATTACAGTTGGATGAATTAGGTCTTTTTTCACTATCAGCGGCCCAACTAAAGTCGGTTTTAAAGTCGGCTTCTTGGAAGCTTGTTTACAGAGTAGATAGAGGGGCAAGTAAATTGAAGAGAGGGATGTTCCCTACCAGTAGTTTTTGTCAAATGAAAAAACCTCAGCCATACATATCCTGGAATCTCCCCCATGGAGTTCGGCGATTTACCCTTTTGCTAAGGCATAATTTACTCCCTTTGAATTGTCTTTTGTCTAAATGGTACGGCCGTTCCGACGTTTGCGATTTTTGTAATTCCAACTCCCAGGATGTGTATCATGTCATTTTTGTCTGTCCGGCACTTATGGTATTTAGACGTAAATGGTTAAGACCTATGTGTTTCCAAATGGGTATCCTTACAGCCTCCGATTTTATTGAAGCAATGCTTAACCCTCCAAATGAAATGTTTTGTTTTAAATTGTTTCATTATTTTAAATGTTTTCTGCCGTTATATTGATAGATTGATATCATGTATTTTTCTATGGTATTTTGAGCAAAATGTTTCTATTGTTTTTTACTGTTTGCTTGAATTACTATGTGGACCTCAATTGAGTTCCGTTATCATAAATAAATAAACTTGAAACTACCTCCCGTGACCTACTGTCCATCTCTGCCCCCACCTCCTCCCGCCCCCGGTTTCCTGCCTAGGCCCTCCACTCTCTCAGCCTTATCTTCTTCCCTCCCACGCTTGCCTCTCTCCTCCCGGACCTCTTTCCAGTGGTCGCCCCTCTTACCCCCGCTGACCTCTTGTGCTTTTCGCCATCTACTGCTGCTTTCCACTCAGACTCCTGCACTACCGACTTCTCCCTGCCTTTTTCCTACTCTTCTCAGTAACCCTCCGCTTCTAGACTCCCTCCCTCCCACCCCACTTGCTTTTGGCCATCTGTCTTCTGAGCTTCTCGTGCGCCCCTCCCCCTTGTACTAGCCCACCTGTCTCTCCTTCTTAATTATCCTCAACTCATCCAACGTTGCCTTTAATTGTTTTCTAGATTCATTCTCTGCCCTCTCCACCCCGCGCCGTCTCTATTAGTACCTTCCTGTTGTGTGACGTCATCTTCTCTGCCTCTCCCAGACCCCTTCCTTGGCACTTCCTTCCCTCAGTCCATCCCTGTCCTGTGTCTCCAACTTTACTTCTTCCATGCCATTCTTACCCCTCCCTTACTATCATTCTGCCCATGGCTCTTTCTTCTCATCTCCATCTCTTCTAGCCACACTTTGAATTCGACTTAACTCTCCCTTCTCCCTGAACAAGCATTTGCAATGCAATACGTCTCGCCTCTACACGAGTTTAAGCTATTGGCAATGCCTTTCTATTTATTTTTTTTAAACCAAATCATAAATAAAAGGCATTCTCATTTACAATGCCAATAGCTGAAACTCAAGTAAATGTGAGACCTATTGCATTGCAAATGCTTGTTGGAAATGGCCACCTCAATAACAGACCCAAACCACACCAGGTTCCAATGACTTTCAATATAGAATTTCCCACCCGGCACTTAGAAATTGTTTTCTTCAAATTTGACAATAATCATTTCATGAAAATGAAAGTTACTTCTATGGGGGCTGTTTTTGGTCCAGACTTTGATATTCTTTACATGGACAGCTTGTAGTCTACTATTATTATACTGACTGTTTTTAATTCTTTCAGGAACCATCTCCTAATATTGAAACACTATGTTGGCGATATTTTTCCGATCTGGAAGGGTTCCCATGAGACCTTGGACTATTTCAAAGATAGTTAACTCAAAACTGCAATGGGCCAAGTTTTACCCTTATATGTGATAAAAAGGAAATCGATGGAGGACTTTTCTTAGTTCCCCAACTGCAGACTTTACATTAAGCTTTTTTTTTTTAAAGATATTTTTATTTACATTTTGTAACTTGAAATCAAACATTCTGTGTACTTAAGCAGGCACTGAACTATGTGTGACCCATTTACTTCTTGGTTGTATGCACAAACTTATCATTCTTGGGCATATATTATGCAATATACAATAAGATGGGTATATTAAGTACCTTGATAGCATTTGTACGGCTTCCAAATGATCTTGCAGTTTGTTGTTCGTTCTTAGGAGTTTCATGCTAATCATTTGCACTAACGAGCACTTGGTTGCATCTCTGATTCAGTTTTCGAGTGCGGCCCCCCTTAGGCACAAACATGATCGCAATGCGTTGTTTAGCTAACAGCAGTGTAAAGTGTTCAAAGCGTCTTTTCATTTTGTGTTTTGAGTGAATGGCACTCACCCCCGTTGTTTGGCTTTCAGCGTTCGAAAATTTCTCTCCAGTACTGATATATCTTAGGGCACCTCCAAACTAGGGTGTAAATAGGTGGTCACTAGCTCACCACATTTAGAACAGGATGTTAAGTGCATAGTATCAGGTTTATGTAGCACGTCTGGGGTCACAGAAGTTCTATGAACAAAGCTGAAATGAAGCAGATGGATCATTGCATTAAGGGTTGCCTCTTGTATACGTGCAAGTGTGTTTCCCCATTGAGTATCCATGAAGGCTTTGCCGCGATCTGCCAAGAATTGTGATTGTCATACCGCTTGGCGGATCGCGACAAAGCCTTCATGGACACTCAATGGGGATACACAGTTGCACGTATACAAGAGGCAACCCTTAATGCAATGATCGCTCTTCAGACAAGCCCGCCTCAATTTACATTTGGGTGGCCAAGTACTATGCCTCTATTTCTGGGACTATGCCAATGCCATTTTTGTAGGTACACATGAGCACGGGCATCCTCACTTGCTCTTTTTCCTATCCCAAATTAAAGTGGGTAGTATCCACGTCACCTGTTGTATGTGGTGTCTTAGAATATTATGTAGACTACATTGAAATAGGTATAAACAGTGAGGCAGGACCACTGGAGCCTTTCAATCAATCTATCGGTGTTCCTGGTGTCCCAGCCAGACTCGTCTCTTGTAAACATTACTTCTAAGTCTTTAAGCCCAGCAAGCTCCCAAGGTATACCACACATTGCCAAGTCTCCTGGAGAGTCTCCAGACAGTCCTACAAGGGGATACATTAGTGATTTTTGGTTTCTTTATTCTGCAGCCCAAAGTCTAAGAGCAGTGTCAGTAGTGCCTCATCCCTTCCACCATCGTGTGCAGGTCCAGCAAAAGGGCCGTCTGCACATGAAGAACGCAAATGTGGTAGATTCTTATTTTTACTGCCCAGGTGTTGATTGTGGATTTAAGTTGACTAAATGGACCAAGGGGCTCCATCGCCAGAGTAAACAGGAGAGGTGCATCTCACAAGCTCCCTTTCTTCCGAGATAATCCAGTTTCTCATCACTATGGCTAATGGTTTTGCTTACATGAACAAGGTGCCAAAGACAGTGCCTAAGACAGTGAACAGGCAGTGCCAAGAGACTTGCATTGATCATTGAGTAGAAAGCCTATCATGTTTGTGAGCCTTCAGGCAAGCACCTTCATTGAGTAGAGAGAGTGGATGGGATCCCTTATAGTCTAATGAATCAATGTCAGATTTTAACAACACAAATATCAATGCTTCTCGATTTGACCTAGCAATTTACATGTGTCTGTTGCTTCTAGGTATTTCCGCAATAATATGTCACCTAATTGGCCTCTGTAGGTTTGATACCACTCTGCTGGAACTTAGGCAGCCCGATCCAGGCACCTTGTAAGTGCTCCATGATGGTGTCTGATTTCCTTTGTTGTCAAGGACATTTCTTGCACCTCCCTCTGCTCCTGCAATCTTGGTGCTATGAGCACCAGTTAAGACTTAATAATATCCTGAGTATATTTTGTAGCAATACCTGTGGGTGATTTTCTTGTCTCAGTAGCCAGGACAACAGTCTGCACACTTTATCTCCCTCTCAATACAGAATCAGGCAGAATGATTTGTTTTGGAGTACCTTTTTATCGTTGATCGTTTTTTCCAGAATAACAGTGTGCAGGACCACTCTTTGTCCTCCGGCGGGTGGCAGCGATGATGTTCTATTCTGCAGTCATGTGAGTTATCTCCCCTGATCTAGTATTTACAAATCTAGGGGCATATTACCAAGCCCGCGAGAAATGCGTTAGCGAATATTTAAAGTTGCTAACGCATTTTTTTCACATCGCACTATTACCAATACGTCTCTAACCTGAGTTAGAGACGTATTCTTGACGTTATCTAACTCCCCGCGCTGTGGGTGATAGATAACGCTAATGGGATGCAGGGTGGGCGTTCCCACATCCAACCACATGTAAAATATGGTTGGAGGTGTTAACACCCTATTATCAAGGCAGGCGTTGGGAGAAGGAGACCTGCGATAAACGAGTTTCATGTCTGTTCCACTTACTTCATCAAGAGTCCTACCCCTCTTGATCACCTATTTGGTCTCGTGTCTCCTGGCTCTCTGTGTATCCCGAGCCTGGGAGTGCATTTATTTGTGTGTGCCATTTTACCCAGGTGCGACTCGTTAGCGGGTGGGGCCTCGTCCTAGACGGACCAATTGACCTCATTGCAGCGTCACATTGGTGTGGCTGTGGGAGCCGAACTACAATGTCCCATGGATTTATGGGGCATGTAGTTTCTGACTGTGTGCAATGCTGATTGCCATAAGTTCCTGTTGCCAGCGTATGTTAGGATCGTAATGTAGCCGTGTTTGTAGGATGTTTATTTCATAGTTAATGTCATATTTTTATTGCCTCGTAGCATTTGGTGGCATTTCAAGGCCATACTACCTCTCAGTACCATTACAGTCTGCTCGCTATAAGTTGCTAATAAACCATTTTATGGTTTGTACTGCATACAAAGGATAGAGCATATTCTTTGTCAATATATGGGCACTTGAAGTAGTGTTGATATACGTTGCTGTTTCACAACTCTCTATTTGTACTGTACATAATAATATAGCATAGTGCAGTATATTATTTGCCAATACAAGACAATTAAAGTGGTGCAGATACAATAACTGACAGTGTCATTTGATGATAACAATCCTATTTAATACCAACTCTTGAAAGATTGCTAAAGGATAACACGTCACATATGCTATGTGGTGTACAGTTACTATTTGGCACTTTTAAGACACTTAAATCCATATGAAGTGTGTGAGGGTATAATGCATGGTATTTTGTGTTACACATACACTTTAGTGAATACAAGGTGGTCATTATTGTGAACTACACTTCCGCTGTGGCAGCGCTCCAGTGTGGGTCACTTGGCCCCATGGGATCTCATCATTGAGCCCTCGTGTGTGCGTGTTAAGTTTATACACCCAGCGTTGTTATTTTTTTAGTAGTCTTTGGGTCAGTCCTACGCCCCTCTTAATTTTCTCAATCACAGTCCATTCGAGAGCTGAATGCCCCTTTTCAACATAATGGGCGGTGAGTTTGGTTGATGCTCTGGCTCGTCGGATAGTGCTCCTATGCTCACTTATCTGTCTTCACTTTCCTGGTCGTCATTCCGATGTATCAGCTGTTACAGGGGCATGTGATCATGTAGATGACGTCATCAGTATTACAGTTGATGTGGTATCGCTGTTCCCATAGAGAGGGGAGGCATAAATCAATACCAGCAGTTTGGGCTTTGAGGGCAAACTATGCAAAAACGACATGGGTAATGATTTTTCACTTGCGGTTGGTTCCACAGAGTCAGTGTGGACCAATTTATGTTGGATACTTCTGCTGCGTTTGAACAAGAATGGTGGTTTTTCACCTGCAACCAACTGCAGTTGGTTGGAGGTCAGGATATGCCACTTCTTATTTATTATCTTCTTTACGATGTTTGATGACGAGTTAGAAGTGGTAACACATTTCAATGAAGTGGTTGCTTTTTTTGCATTGGTTTCCAGTAAGGCCGAGCGTTGAGTGCCACAGGCTCTTTTCTGGGCCTGTTCTATAATCCTTTTGGGATACGCCTTTGCCTGTACTTTTGACGTGAGTTTATCTGCTTCCTTTTTGTAGCTCTGCAGGCCCGAGCAGTTCCTACAGATCCTCAGGAATTTTCCCTCAGGAAGGTTTTCTCTAAGGGAATGGGGGTGCACGCATTTAAAGTGGAACAGGCTATTCTGTGGGTTTGGTGTAGAGGATGCTCTCCAATCTTCCATCTCTAGCTATGATGTTACCATCAAGGATCGATATGGTCATAGTAAAGCAGAGGAATGGGTTCAGTTGGTTTAGCTATCTCTGAATATTTCGGCGCTCCTCTCATCACTGTGCCATAATACTAAGATATCATCTATATATCTTCACCAGAAACGAAACTCATTGGTGAAGGAGTTGTTGGCCCAAATGTGGCCTCCTTCCAGCTGGCTCATGTACAATCATGAGATACTTGGGGCAAATGTGCTGCCCATTGAAGTTCCATACTGAACTAACCACAATTAACTTTACAATATACTATATAGTGACGTAACAACATGTGTGTGTCCACAGCATCTAAGGCTGTGAGAATAACCGAAAGACAACAATATTGGCAACTGTGATGAAGTCGAACTGTGCTTACGTTGACTGTGTTCATTAAAGGGCACAGTGACCGCAGACTGCAAGTCTGGATCCTTGAACTATTTAGTGGGGTGTCTACTAGTACGATTGAGATGTGTCCATTGTCGTGTAGACAAACTGAGGTAATTGGCATGCGCACAACCTTATTTGGCAATGTTTATAGTGGTATTTTATAATAGTTGCACTTTTTTATTGGGTGCTCCTGGGGCGACGTTTCTGTCCTGTAAACAACGTCTTGAAATTAGAATCCAAAATTGTGCTCCAAAGAAACTTTGTTGCATCCCCCTGAGGGCACACCTTGTGTAATTCCAATTAAGATCCTTTCGTGTTATTCTCAATCAACACAATTCTTTGTAGTAGTTTATCAAATTTTTGTCTTAACTTTATTTCATTTCAATGAATTCAACTATTTTTACTCCTCAATTTTCATCATTGAGTTGCTTTTCCCAAACTGCGTTTACAAATTCTTGTTGTACTCCAATGCATTTCGAGCAAAAAGCTCTTCATCAGGGAGGAACATCTATAAATTAAATTATAATACACTGAGAATCCAATAGTCTGTTTTGTTTAAACATACCAAGCAATCTACTTCAATGAAACGTGAGAGCCATGCATTAGTCTTTCTAAAAAAAACATGTGTGTGTATTGTGTGAGGTGCATTATAAAGTGAACATGCTCGAAAGGTGAAGTCATCCGTGAATTAATCTAAGTATATTACTCACGTTCTATATCATTACGGTAGTGTCTCCAAATGTTCTGAAATGTTAAAAAAACGAGTGTTAACTGAAATCAAACAAAGCGGTTCGTAAGTTGGTCCAGCGGTGTCTGGCATGAAGATGTTCAGGTCTTCCTTTGAAGAATAAACCTACTTGAAAATATCACCAGATCTACCTTGTACATTTATCATAACACCTTTGCAACGATTTGGGGTAGGTGAGTTACATGTAGTAGTATATACATGTAGCGTGCTAACTACTAAGTGCTTCAAGTCTAGTAAGTCCACTTACAAAAGCTCTGTCCCGGTCGGGCGATCTCCAAAGGATTCCGTTCGGACCACCAATGTAGCGTTTCGTACAACCAGTTGTTGCTTTGACGGCGCTTCTGAAGCAACAATTCAATATGGTATCCCGAGTGCGTGCGTACGTAGAAAGAAGATAAACAATGAAAACGGACTGGAATTGGTAGTGGAGTTTGTGGCGGCCATGATGTAGTGTCTGATCTCTACAGTATGGTAGCTATCCTATAAACTATGTCTGCTTACTATGAGCAGGAAAAACTAAAATGAATGTAAAGAGTGTGAAAAGAAAATTAAATAAACGCGTTACATGTGTATAAAGAAACAATTCATAATAATCAATTCACAGTACGCAAACCTAACAGTATGCAAACAATAACAGTTTTCAAGAGGCAGAACCACGTTACTAAAGGTAACATGTGAATTTGATTTGTTCATTTAAGCCATATTGTTTAAAAGATTGCATCTTCATGATCCAATGATGTTCTTGTCTCAACAAATGTTTATTATTGTCTCTTCCCTCCATTTTTTCAATCACTTCCTGTATCATGAATCTCAATTGTGATATATTATGTTTTTCTTCCAAGAAATGGGTCGCAACAGATGACTTCAAATTCTGGGTTCTAATAATCGACTAATGTTCGTTAATCCGTATTCTCAACTTTCTCTCAGTTTTACCCACGTAGACCATGCCACATGGGCATTTAAGTAGATATATGACATTACTGGTATCACAGGTTGCGGTTACTTGGAGTTTGACTTTGTGCCCCTTCATTGGGTGATTAACAACAGTTCCACGAATAATGTTATTGCAGTTATTACATAGTCAAGATTTGCCAATGTTTATTATTAATTTTTTTGAAAACTTTACTTGAGGTACAAAATCTTGACACTAGCACTGTCCTGGTATTAACTGTTTTTTCTGACGGTTTTAGAACAATTTCCCTGGTGGTAGTTTGATTTTTTTTTTTGCCATTTTCTATGGCCCGAGGAGGGTATTGAACGTGATTAATATACTTAGATTAACTCACAGATGACTTCGCCTTTCGAGCATGTTCACTTTTTAATGCACCTCACACAATACACACACGTTTTTTTTTGGAAAGACTAATGCATGGCACTCACTTTTCATTGAAGTAGATTTCTTGGTATGTTTAAACAAAACAGACTATAGGATTCTCAGTGTATTATAATTTAATTTATAGATGTTCCTCCAGGATGAAGAGCTTTTTGCGCGAAATGCATTGGAGTACAACAAGCAATTGTAAACTCAATTTGGGAAAAGCAACTCAATGATGAAAATTGAGGTGTAAAAAAAGTTTAATTGAAATGAAATAAAGTTAAGAAAAAAAAATTGATAAACTACTACAAATAATTGTGTTGATTGAGAATAACACAAAAGGATCTTAATTTTAACTACACAAGGTGTGCCCTAAGGGGAAGGGGGATGCAACAAAGTTTCTTTGGAGCACAATTTTGGATCCATTGGCGTGTGCCCATTTGGGCTTTTTGTGACCCTGGAGATTTCCATTTAGTTTTGAAGATCAGATCGGAAACTACATAGGCCACCTCTGAAAAAAATAAATGAGGTCCCTAGCTTTGGCCATCTCTGTAAAAATACAGAGTGATCTGCACTGGTGTGATTTTGAGTCCCTCAGGAAAGAATACCCCCTTGTATACAAGGTTCATGTCCCATAATTTTATTTTGATGTTTAAAACGAGCGGTGTTGCCTCTGCACTTATTGTGTGTTGTCCAGGAAGAACTTCACTTGCATATTCTCTATTTGTAAGGAGCCTCTTCATCTTTCTGCTTGCAGCAACGAATCCCTGTCCCTATAGTTAAGCAGGAAGAGAATGATAGCTCTTGGTGGTGTTCCTCGAAATACAGTGTAAGGTCTGCCTCAGGAAGAGAATGCAAGTTAGCAGTGGTAAAGTGCAAAGAGTCCTAAAGTCAACAAAAACAAGCATTGGCAAAGCTAATATGTCTCCCCTTTGTGAGAGATTCTTGTTTTGTTTTCTCTATTCTACAGTAGTTGTGTGGAAAGCAAGTGTAGATTGTGTGTTTTATTAAATATTTTTTTATGTTTTGGTGCTTAGGTAATGTATGTTGGATGGTTTGTCTGCCTCGGTAGACCTATTGGCTTTGTTTTTTGAAGATGTTTGCCAGTTGAAGCATTAATGTCCTGCATGACTTCAATGGCATTGGAAACCATTGCTACAAATTACAGAAGCTCCCTTTTGCAAGTGTTCAGTGAGCTATAGTACATGCTTTTCTTAAGTCACTTTAGCACAGCACACAGAGGCTTGGTTCGTTCACTAGGAGAGGCCTCCATTCAGTACAGAAGTTGTATGCATAAGGTATTTATATATTAACCTACTTGAAAGGCAGTGGAGCTCTGTATATTGTTAAGGCAGAGCCATCACAACATATGATAGAAGTGGTAGCTGTTTGTTGTAGTATTACTAATATGGTTTCATGAAAAAGTGTGAATCAATGTCTATAAATCACTCACCTCTTACATCATTGTTTTTGCACAACCCGTCAGTGAACTTGAGTCATGTAGTGCAAAAAAGATGAAGTAGACAGCTCACACAACTTCTTTCCTTGCTCCTGAGCATTAACTGTTGGAACACGTGGGCCGCAAGACTGTGCACTAATGGTTCCTTTTATAAATAAATAGCTGTAAAGTTTTGGGTTTGCATATACGGTTGCGATAATTATTGTTAATGTATTGTGCCTCTGTGTGATTAACTGCGCACGTTCACGAACTGAAATAGACATAAGTGAACGGGTTTGTTTTATAAAATGCATAGCTGTTACATTTTGGGTTTGCATATGTGGTTGCCATAAATATTTGTAATGCATTGTGACTCTGTGTGATGATTAGCGGTCTCAGATTTGCTTGTAGCTCTCCATTGGAAGCAGTTGCAAAAAGGGGCTGGGAAGTTAAAGCTGGACTCAGAGGGGAGGAGACTGAAAGAGCAGCCAGCTATGGAGGGGGCAAGCAGCTATGAGGGGTGGGGTGGGTGGACGGATCAGCCGCCCTCGGAAAACAGCAAATGTGACAAGATAAGGACAAGATTTACAGGGCTGTTTACAGAAACAGCAATAGGAGCATCAACGCTACAAATGAAAAACTTAAGGGAACCTACCCAAAATACAGGCTGAAAAAAATAAAACAAATAGTGCTCATACACAAACTGAAATAGACAAAAGTGAAAGGATATAAGCAATAGGAAACTGCTCTGTGGGATGGAGCAAGACACAAGAGAGAGGTTAAAAAACACAGATTACCCACATAGAAGCAAGTCTTCGGGAAAGAAATGTGAAGAAACAATTCAAAAGCAATGGGTGGGCCCTAAGCCCACAGAGTGGACACGGCATGCCTCAAAGAGACAGCACATGTGCTGCCTAGGTGAGTCCAAACACATCCAGCTAAAAAGGAGGGTTGAAGGTGAAATATATTTAAGGGAATACCACACCAAGGATGTCATGTCTAGCAGTGTTACATATGAATATCTCTGTCGGGGTCCTTTAGTCAGTAAGAATACAGAACATCTCTTTTCGCACAATGGGGTTTGGCCCCTGCTTCTGTGGTTAAGTGAGGTCTGCACACTGCCCTTTCAGTGGGCTGTAGATGAACAGGGTATTGTAGCAATACATTTGATTGGGGAGGGGCACAGGACAGGGCTGCCTCTGTCTCTGATATTCTGCTTTAGCCATCAAACCACTATTGTGCAGGATGTGGGGAGACACAATGCCAAGACACCTTAGACGACTTGAAACGGGGGAATATCGCATATCTCTATATGCAGACAGTCCACTCTACCTGACGGATCCAGAGATCTTGTGAGGAATAATGGACATCCTCAAGATATATGGGATACTCTGGGTTGAAGGTGAATTGCCTGAGTTCTGAGAAGTTGAGGTGACAACGTAAGGAAGCTAAAGAAAAAATGGATAGTCAAAAGCTAACACCTCTCCTAGCTGTTTCAATGCAGATTTGTGTGGAAAAAACATTTGTTAAATAAAAGTGGAACATGTGCTATTTTAGCTATGATTAAAGGGGAGTGGGTATCCATTTTGATGAGGACATTAGTGTGGGTATGTGCGGACAGAAAGGGGGGTTATCTTCCTTTTCTATACTTTTACCACACTCCTTCTCTGAGCCCAATATTTCAATAAGCAACCACTATTTTAATTCAGATGAGCAAAGTAAAAAAATGGCCAAAACAAACTCTGAATTTCACTCAGATGCTTTGGGAGGTAGAGCTGCGCAGAACTCTGATCAATTAAAATGGTTAGAAAATGAATTTAACAACTACAATCGCTAAATTGAACTGTATTATGCTAATGTCTTGAAATTTACAGGACATTCTAGAGATGCTTCTTTTGTTTAAGTTGAAGTTGAAGTTGAAATTATTTGTAAAGCGCACTGTGGCCAAGCGGCTTCCTGGCGCTAGAAGATTGACAGTGACGGATGGAAGGGGGTGCTAGTGAATTACTGGGTTGAGAAGGCTTGGGCAAACAGGTTGGTTTTAAGCGCCTTACGGAAGTGCAGGTAAACGGTGATGGACCTGATGGTAGGTGGGAGACTGTTCCAGAAGCGGGGGGCGAGAGTGGAGAAGCTGGTTACACCAACTCTGGACTTGCGGAAGCGGGGGACATTGAGAAGTGCCTGGCTGGAGGAGCGGAGATTGCGACAGGGGAGGTAGTGGGTAATCATAGAATTAATGAAGTTAGGGGCGGTACGGGCGAGGGCCAAAAAACTAAACAACCCATCTTGAAGAGGGTGCGCTGGAGAATGGGAAGCCAGTGAAGGGACTTGAGAAGGGGGGTGATATGGTGGGACTTAGGAAGCCGATGGATAAGGCGGGCAGCCTGGTTCTGGATGGTCTGAAGGCGCTGCAGCTCGTAGACAGGGATGCCCACGTACAAGCAATTCCCATAGTCCGGCCGTGAGAGAATCATAGCCAAAACAATAATTTTGAGGGCATCAGAGGAGAAGAAACAAGAAGTCTTACGGATAATCCTAAGGGACAGAAAGCAGGATGATACAACAGAGCTAACCTGGGGACGCATGGAGAGGTCCTGGCTGATTTTGATGCCCAGGGTTTTAGCTGATACGCAGGGAACCAGAGGGGGGGCAAAAGTGGAAGGCCAAAAGGCAGAGGTCCAAGGACTATTGGCCCCGCCAGTCAGGACTAACTCCGTTTTGTCCGGATTGAGCTCAAGGGGGTTTTTGTTCATCCATTCAGAAATGAAAATAAGTGTGGATTGAAATTTAATAAGAGAATCAGGAGCGGGGGAAAGATCAAAAACTAGCTGAAGGTCATCCGCGCAATTGTACACTGAGACCTTCATGCTAAGCAGAGAGATAATGAGGGGATAGATGTAAAGATTAAAGAGAAGAGGGGAAAGGGGAAAGGGAGGAACCTTGGGGGACCCCGCAGGGTACCAAACGGGGAGGGGCAGAGAAACCAGAAAGACGGACAGCCTGCGTCTTGTCTTGGAGGAATGAGGAGAGCCAGGAAAGGGTGGTGCCCTGAATGCCCGCTGCCCTGACACGGTCGAGAATGATGGAATGGTTGACCGTGTCAAACGCAGCGGACAAGTCAAGGAGCACCAAGGCTTGAGGAGAGTTAGAGTCTGCCTTGCTCTTCAGCTCGTCAAGAACAAAGAGGACCACAGATTCGGTCGAGTGAACCGGGCGAAAGCCCACTTGATGAGAGGCCAAGAGATGGTTGTCCTCAATATAGGCCGATAGGCACGTAGTAATATGGCTCTCCAAGATCTTGCTTAGGTAGGGGAGCAGGGAGATGGGCCTAAAGTTAGCAAGGAGAGTAGGGTCAGAGCCAGGATTTTTTAGAATAGTAATGACTATGGCTGATTTGAACAGGGACGGAACTATGCCCTGAGAGATGGATGCATTAAGAAGGGATAGAGGAGGGTCGGAACAACCAGAAAGTAGCTCCCTTAATATGCAAGCCAGTCCACAGTCAGCAGGGTAACCAGGCTTGACCTTCCCGAGCAAAGCAAGGAAAGATTCCTTCGAGATGGGAGGAAAATAATTGAGGGAGGAGAGCAGAGGGGGGAGGGGAGCAGAGGGATGGAGAGAAGATGGTGGGGGAATGTTCTGTTTGATATTAGCTATCTTCTCAAGAAAGAAGTCGTTCAAAGAAAGGCAGAGAGCTTGGGAAGGGACAGGGTTAGGATTAACTCTGTCAGGTGCTGCCAATTTATGGACAATGGAGAAGATCTCCTTAGATTTGTTAGCCGCTGATAGAATTTTGCCCGAGAAATATTCCAATTTGGCTGAGAGAATAGCTCTTTTATAGCTGTTAAGGAGAGACCTATGTCGGTCCATCAAAAGGGGGCAGTAGTTGCGCCTCCACTGGCGCTCTGACTGTCGGAGGGCAAGTTTGAGGGCTTTAAGATCACTAGAAAACCATTTGTTGGCTTCGTGGAGGCGACAAGCCTTAACCCTCTTGAGGGGGGTGACCAGGTCACAGGAAGAAGACAGCCAGGAGTTAATGGCTTCAGTTTGATGATCTAGAGGGAGGTCAGATAAATCAGGGAGGGAGGCAGCCAAGGAGGAGTGAAGAGTGTCGAGGTCCACCCGATTCCAATTCTGTGCTAAGACGTTTTTAGGCAGAGGGGGCTTGTCAATAGCTGATAGATCAATAGAAAAGGAAATAATCGAGTGATCCGACCAGGTGCAAGGAAGGATGGTAATGGGAGATATGGTACGACTAGCAGACATATCTGGTCAAGAATATGACCGTGGACATGGGTAGGAACATGAATGTGAGAGGTGAAATTAAAACAGCGGAGGGTATCGGAAAAGTCTTTGGAGGTCTGGTCTTCCCTAGGGTCACCAGGCAAATAGTTAAAATCACCCAGCAGAAGGACAGACAAATTGTTAATTGCAAGAGTGGCCAACAAGTCTTGCAAAGTGGGCACAAAGTGAGGCATGGTTTGGGGGGGCAGTATAGAAAGACAATGGTGAGGGGAGCCAAAAGGTTCGTCGAGCGGGCGACTAAGAAGTCCACGCTAGGTATGGAAGGGTAGGACAGAGATTGAAACTGAAGGTGAGACCGTATAATCATGGCCACACCTCCACCGGTTTTCCCATCAGGGCGATCTGCCCGAAGGGCATAGTAGGAAGCGGTTAACAGAAAGCAGACAAATCGGGTCTCGGTTATTGGACATCAGGAATGAACGTTGTTCTGTAAACTTATTATTTTATTACAAAAAAGATTCAACTGACAGTGTAAGGTGAGACCAGCCTTCACTACTCCCGCTCCAACTGGGTTGGGGAAAATCAGAAACTTCTTCAGCTTATTTTTCTTATTAACCCTATAGAGTTATCAAACATTCCCTTCGGGAAATAGATAGTTGCCTATTTAAGTAACGTTTTTTTTTTGGAAAAAGAAGCTAAGAGTAGGAATATTCTCAAGTCACAAACCAAATGAATCACTAACCCAACTAAAATGAATAAAACTATTACTGCAGCCTGTAGTGGCTTCGGGAGTTAGCAATGACGGAACCCTTTTGGCTTCTGATGTACTTTGTAGCACTGTGAGCAGAATGCAAGGAAGGCTGATTTAGAATGTTGAGTTTGTAATTACACACAGAAGAATAAAGACATGTAGCACTACGCTCTGTGTGTAGTGTAGTCATTGTGGGCTACCCAGGCTGCGGAGGATGCTACAACTGGCAACGAGATTGGGGATAAGTAACTCGATGATCGTTAGCCAAGACCCTGTTTGTCAGGCCATACACAAAGGTACCACGCTGCAATGCAAGATAGAGTTAACACTGAAGGAGGACACAGAGCAGCCATTGATAACCGAAAACTGCAAAATAACAGTGTGAACAGAATCCCTTCAAGACGGAGATCAACTAGGTGTCAGATAGTTGAAATTGACTTTTAGAAAAGAAGAAATTATTGACTTACCGAACCTGTTAAAGAGAGTCATCGTACCATTCCACTCGGTGAAGTGGCTTGAGTAGATGTGTCCAGGGTTGTACTTACAGAGCAGTATATACCTGAAGCGGAGTGCCACCAAAGCTGGAGAGCCGGGATCAGTATGACGCTGTGAGTCATAGAAGAGTAAGAGCTGACGAAGGTGTTTGAAATAGTGAAAAGTGGCTTTCCGATGGAGACCAAGAAGAAAATCAAATTTCCAGTTATCATTAAAGATGATCCAGAGGTCAGCACATTGCAAGGCCTCACGGATGGTGCGAATAAACCAATTCACAGTGATCCACAAGCAGTGTCATTAAATTCCATACTGGTCTCGCTAATGTGTTCCTAAAACCACCACCACCTTTCGATACCACCAAAAAGCTAAATATTGGCACTAGATGGATTGTTTGGCTGGAGACATCTGATGATTGCATTGTTGCACTTTAAGAGACTGATCACAAAAAGATGATCAAATATCTTAAAACTTTTTGCTGATGATGGTGTAAAAGAAGTGACAGCTGCAAACTGACAAAGTCAAGAACGACAGAAAGTTGATTAGACCATCAATGAATTTGTGGAGAGACTCAAGACACTCGTCAAACAATGTAAGTTCAATTAATTTAATGATGAAGAAGCTATGTATCTTAGAACTATTGCGCAGACTCAAATCTTCCCAGGAAATGGCAGAACGTAAGTTGAATGAATATGAAGGGAGAGCCCGGCGCAATAATATCCGCATCTTAGGGGTGCCCGAAAAGTCTGAAGGCCCAGCCCGGACCTGTTTGTTGAAGACCTTATTTTAAGGTATCTCAAGCCCAAGGGGATTGGTAAATTCTTCACCATTGAGCGTGTGCACCCACGTGCTATGATTGTTAGGGTTCTAAACTTTAGAGACAGAGACGCTATCCTGCAGGCTGCCCGGTCGGGCCCCCCTGCGATACAAAAATGCCACCATCCCCTTCTTTCCTGATTTTACACAAGTGGTGCAGAATCAATGCCGGAACTTCCTCGCAGTCAAGTAAAAACTTAGGGACAAAGGGATAAAATACGCTATGATGTTCCCGACGCGTCTTAGAGTGGAAATCGAGGGAAGAGCATGGTTTTTCGATAACACTGAAATAGCGTCTGACTGGATCTACAGCCGTCCCCTTGTAGGCTCTGGGTCTCGGGACCGAGGTGGTGAGCAAGCAGCGCAGGAAGAAGAATGAGATCTGGCTCCCATGTTCATGGACTAAACGTACATTGTCAAGCGCTGGGAGATGGGTCTAGTGCAAGAACATCTCTGAGACCAGGCCCCTCTGTGCATGGACTAAAGGTATATTGTCAGGTACCGGGGAATGGGTACAGTGTTAAAATATCCGACCATCCCCGGGGTGACTGGGACCGTAAAACGAAATGTGAGCTTCAAGGGACAATCTTATGTGGTTTGATACGGGCTTGGGGGGGTTGGTGACGGAAAGCCGTCCTCCCTCCTCTTTACTACCTTTAGTTATATTGTAGTTCTGGTGTGTAGGGTGACAGGCACTCTGCTAGTTGGGGATGGGCAAACACCACGTGGAGGGGTGCAGGGAGGGGGGGAGTGGGCTAGAGGCTGTATTGATTTTTATTTTTGAGTTTGTATTGTTTGATTGTTTGTTTACTTCGGCACTTTTGAAAAGCAGAGCAGAGCTTGAGGGTCTTCTAAGGAGGCGAGATGTTGTCCGATAGGGGTCAGAGTTCTCAGTTGGAATGTGAATGGGCGGGGGGATAAACTAAAGTGGGGCATGGTTAACCAATTCGTTAGACGGTATACCCCAGATGTGATCCTTTTGCAGGAAACGCATCTGATTGGGAACAAATGTATGGCTTTGCATAAGGGAGGATACAGACTGGTGGCACACGCGGGATTCACCGCAGGGTCCAGGGGAGTCGGTATACTGATTAAAAACACGTTTCCCTTTAAGATTCCAAACACGTGGACGGATAACCGGGGGAGGTATATAGGGGTCTCAGGCCTTTGGGAAGGGAAGGTTGCCACATTTGTTTCCCTATACGTCCCCCCAGGCCTACAGACGGACACATTTAAGGATTTTGGGGCAATTTTCCTTACTCTCCCGATAGGCATTCTGATGATCGGGGTAGATTTCAATTTCTGTCATGTCCGAGAATCTAGATTGACATCCCCCATTGGTGATTAGGCCCGCTCTGAGGTGGCTTCCTGATTTTGTTGACACTGTGGGTCTGGTGGATAGCTGGAGGATCCATAATCCCGATAGAACACAGTTTACGCATGTGTAAGGGTCACACCACAGTTTGTCTAGAATAGACTATATCCTAGTCCTGGCGGCACAGGCCCATACTATTCGAGAGGTTCGCCACCTGGGTTGGGGAATCTCGGATCACTCTCCCATGTGGCTCCAATTGGAATGGGACTATGTGAAAGTTGGGAGGGTAGCCCCTATCAATACATGGTATTTGAAGGATTCACCCACTCGCAGAAGCCTAGTCAAAGTCACAGATCTTTATTTCCAAGAAAACAAGGACTTAGTGAGTTCCGCTCAGACACTGTGGAAGGCTTATAAAACAGTGATCCGGGGAGAGACTCTATCTCTAATAGCCGGAAAGAAGAGGGAGAGGCAGGCCGATCTCAAAAGAGCAGAAGAGGACTTTGTTAAAGCAAAAGCAGAGATGGCTCAGGAGGTTGTCCCGGAGGGCCTTCGACTCCTGAAACTGAAGCAAGATGAGTTTCACAGTATTGGTAGGGACAGAGCCAGGGCACAGAGCAGAGACATGCACTGCAGAATCTATGAACTTGGGGACAAAGCAGGAAGGCTGATAGCGTGGCTAGATAAACGGGAGTTGGCGTCTCGGGTGGTGCCTGAAATAGAGGGGCCAGATTCTATTCCTATACCAGACCCACAGGCCATAGCGGATGCATTTGCCGCCCACTATTGCGCGGTCTATACTGCGGCTGGCAGGTTCACGGAAGAAGAGAATAAGGAATTGTTAAGAGATATAAGGCTCACTACCCTCTCTGATGAAAGCAGAGAGTACCTGGATTCTCCTATTACTGATGGAGAAGTGGCGCAGGCTGTCTGAGGAGTGAACTCAGGGAAAGCTAAACGGTATCCCAGTTGAACTGTATAAACTGAATTCCAACAAGATGGCCCTCTATTTCCGGTCCATGTTACTTGAGAGTAGGGAGACAGGACCCCAGCCTTATGACCAACGATTGCAAACATAGTGGTTAAACACAAGGACGGTAAGCCAAGAACCAGCTGTGCCTCCTATCGGCCGATATCACTATTAAAAGTAGAGCCTATGGTCCTTGCTAAATTATTGGTGACGCGTTTGATCAAGGTAATCACCACCCTGATACACCCGGACCAATCGGGCTTTATGCCATATCGTAATACAGCACTTAACCTACATAGGCTGCAGGGAATATTGAGCAGGGCGTCCACTATATTGGAACCAGCAGTCATAATTTCAATAGACGCCCGTATGGCGTTTGATATGGTCGAGTGGCCCTATTGATTTGCGGTCTTAGATAAGTTAGGATTTGGACAGAAGTATAGTGGTTGGATTCGACTCCTGTATTCCGGCCCGCTGGCCCGGGTAGTGGTAAATAATTGTAAGTCCCCAGATTTTAAACTCAGCAGAGGTACACATCTAGGGTGCCCCTTGTCACCGCTCCTGTTCGCATTGGCAGTAGAGCCACTGGCGGCTTGGATCCGGCAGGACCGATCCATCGGCGGATTGTGGTGGTCGCTGGAATGGGAGGACAAGGTATCCCTGTACGCAGACAATGTCCTGCTGTACCTCACAAACCCTAGAGGTTCATTAATCTGCCTCCTTGATGTGCTGTTAATATTTGGAAGGTATTCAGGATTTACTGTAAACTGGCTCAAATCTGTGTTATTTGTTCTTCAGGGTGACCCGCCTATAATACTGAATGGTTGCCCGATTCAAATTGAGTCGGAAGGGTTCCGCTATCTCGGAATCTATGGGACCCTCGACTCGAAACTCCGTCAAGCCCGGAATCTGGATCCACCACTGCAAAGACTTAAGAACGACGTTACTCGCTGGAAATCTCTTCCTTTGTCGATGTTAGGCAGGGCTGTCCTATTCAAAATGATGGCGCTCCCACATTTTCTAAATGCTCTTCAGAATACAATGGATCCGGTTCCAGAGTCCTATTTCAAAGACCACGCATTGCACTCTCCAAATTGACCTTAAACTGGCATGATGGGGGGATTAGTCTGCCGGATCTAAAAAAGTACTACTGGGCGTCGCAGTTAGCTGTGATCAACCACGAGGTCTATGGGCGACCAAATGACCCCGGGTATGCTATGGACAGATGGCTGCTCCCTGGGGGGGACTACAATAGAGCGGTGTACGCGAAGCCCCGTAGATACCCGCTGCCAGGACCAACTGTGCATGACGTACACGTATGGCACGTTGCCACCAAACACCTGAAATGGGAGAATAAACTCACTCTTGCCACGCCACTATGGAGCTCAGAGAAACTGGGTAACCTCTGGAAAACTAACGGGTTCGACAAATGGGACCTCATTGGAATCTCCTGAATCAAAGACATTTGGGGGGAGGGTACGATACAGCCGTTTCCGACCTTACAAGCACAGTATAAATTGTCGGATACTGAGAGCTACCGGTACCTTCAGATCTGACATGCATTACTTACTGATGTGCCCAGTGGCATGTCACTTCCGGAAGCCTACCCCTGGAGGACAGAATTCTGGACAGACATCTTCCAGAAAAAACCATATCCCTAATATATAGGAAGTTGATCAACAACATGGAGAGTCTGTTATCGACCCTAAGAGGGAAATGGACCGGAGACGGTCAAGAACTAGACGATGAAGACTGGCAAGAGGCAGTTTCCTTCCCGCGAGTCGTCGTGATCCAGGCCAGGCTGAGGTTAGTGCAGCTTAAAGTATTGCACAGGATCTTTGTCACAGGCCTGGGCCTGGTTCGCATGGGACGGGCGGAGGGTGGAGAGTGCAGACAGGGGTGCGGGGAGCAAGGAACGTTCATGCATATATTGTGGAACTGTCAACAGATAGAGCGGTACTGGTTGGATGTTCATCGCATACTGCAATCGGTATTGGGGGTAGACATTCAGCCGGAAGCTAGAAGATGCATATTGAATGTCTCGGAACCTTCAGATCTTAATGCATACACCACGCAGTGGGTCACACTTACATACATGATCGTAAAACGTAACAGTTTAGGGGAGCCAATCAGCCGCCGCAAGTGGGAAGGTGGAAGGAAGATCTGGACTGGTGTATGTACAGAGAAAAGTCAGTCTTCATAGCGAAGGGATGCCCTGGGAAGTGGCTCTAGGTATGGGGAGCATGGAACCGATATAGAGACGACATCTGTCTTCCTCCAAGCCGTCATGTGCACTCGGACACTCTTGATACCCCTTAAAGTGTCTCACGTATTATTTGTGATTTATCTTGCATAATGCTAATTGTCCCTGTGATAGACGAAGCAGCCTGCTTGTATTTGTTATGCTGTTATTTGGTTGTGTTTGATAAAAAGAAATTAAAAAAAAAACATTTCTTAAAACAAATCTTTCTATGTATTTGTTAGATCTTTTCAACATTATAATATGTTTTTATCTTTTGTACATTTTATATATTTTTATACATGTATTATTTTTTAGAATCTTTTGTGTTGTAGTTGATATTTTGTTTGTTTTTAATTTTGAACTGACTCCAATATTATTTTATATTCCTCTGCTACCCAACACTTTTCCTACTGTTGCCCATACTGGAGTAGGAGTAGTAATTTTTACCCCTCCGCTTTCCAATATTTTCCCTACTGTTGCACTCACTGGAGTGTAAATAGTAATTTTTACCCCTCCGCTATCCAACACGTTCCCTACTGTTGCACTCACTAGAGGGAGAATAGACATTTTTACCCATCCGCTATCCAACACTTTCTCTACTGTTGCACTCACTGGAGTGGGAAGATTCATTTTTACCCCTCCGCTATCCAACATTTTCCCTACTGTTGCACTCACTGGAGTGGGAATAGTAATTTTTACCCCTCCGCTATCCAACACTTTCTCTACTGTTGCACTCACTGGTGTGGACTAATAATGTTTACCCCTGTGCTATCCAACACTTTCACTACTGTTGCACTCACTGGAGCGGGAATAGTAATTTGTACCCCTCCGCTTTCCAACATTTTCCCTACTGTTGCACTCAAAGGAGTACAAAATTTAAGTTTAAAGACTATTAAATATTTGAATGTTTTAATTTACAATCTGGCAGATGCATCAAAGTAATGTTTTGCGAGTCCTTAATAGCGAATTTTAAGGCATCGCTATTAAAGACTCTCAAAACGGGATGCATGTAGGAATCGCAATGTTATTAGCGATTCCTTAAGATTCCTTATTAGCGATTCGGTAATAGCTAATCGCTAATAAGGAATGGCTTCCCCATTCATTCCTATGGGCCTAAGGCCCATAGGAATGAATGGGGAAGCCATTCCTTATTAGCGATTAGCTATTACCGAATCGCTAATGTTCCGCTATTTCAAGGGTGCCAGGGTGTCCAAAGGACACCCTGTTGCACCCCTGAAATGGACCTGTGCACAAATGTTACACACACAAATGCCCTAAGGGCATGTGTGCGCGCAACATGCAACTTTGAAAAATGCACAAAAGTGCATTTTTCAAAGTTTTAGCAAATTACCACGAAGTTCAACTTCATGGTAATTTGCTCCCCCTATTAGCGAAATCGCTATTTTTTTGGGTTTCATGCATTGCATTTAAGGAATCTCATCTTGGGATTCCTTAAATGCAAGAGCAATTTAAGGAATCTCTATTTAGAGATTCCTTAAATTGCGATTTCTGCATTTGGGATGATGCATCCCAAATGCAAAAATACCGGGAGCAAACGGGCAGATTCTGAGAATCTGCCCGTTTGCTCCCGGTATTTTCTTTGATGCATCTGCCTGAATATGTTTTTTTATTAGAGTTTATGTTATAGGTGTATGTATATATATATATACATATATTTGTAAATATTTATATACATAAAATGTAAAAATAAATTAAAATTAATCATTTTTTTCAAAGTAAATATATATATTACAATTTATATATGTCTGTTTACATTTTTTCGATTACATTTATTTTTTATATTTGTTAAAATGTATATTAAATCCGAATAATTATTTGAAAATTAAAGTTATTATTTAATCAATTTAACAATATTTTTTACATATAAATAAATCAATATTTTGTACATCAATGTTTTTTACAGTGATAATATTTTTATGGATAGTTTTATACTTACCTTTATAAATATAAGATGTCGATATTTTAGACATCGATATTTTTGACTTGATATATGTGAATGAGGATATTTTGGGCATCGATATTCTATCAGTGAACAGAGAAATATAATGAATTGTCTACATTACCACAACTCACGTCATCAAAAACCAAAGTGTGTACATGGGCAGCATCAACGCCCTTAAAACGTCAAAGTTTATTTGTAGTGATGATGAAACAGAAGTGCAAGCACCCATCCGTGTGCTTCAGGGCACAGCATCAAGAGCTTGTCCACTCAGTTTCAGCACAGCTGCAGATATGGGACTGATTTCCATAAACTACAACATGAAGGCTCACCACGAAATAGTAAGTCAATTTGCTTAGTTGTTTGATGGATCAGAAAATCTTAAGGCTATGAAAGTAAAGTTGCATATTCATAAGGACATCCGTCCTGTTGCTCAAAGACATAGACAATTTGCTTTTCTTTCTCAAGAAGCTGTTGAAAAATAACTTGAATCGTTACTTAAGCATGATATCATTGAGAATTCTGCTGATCCAACGCCATGGGTTTCTCCCTTAATGGTAGACCCCAAAAAGACCAGTGAAGATTTTGTACCCATACCAATATGCATTGACATGCATTAGGCAAACAAGACAATTGAGCGAGAACGACATCCAGGTCCACACATTGCTGACATGATAACACATATAAATGGTGTAAAGGTGTTCTCTCGCCTTGATATGAATAACAGTTATCCTCAGCTGGAACTCTGCAGGTACACTACAACCTTTTCTACATATTCTGGTCTCTTTTGATACACAAGACTACGTTTTGGTGTGTCATCGGCTTCAGAATCTTTTCATGACATTGTTCGATGCATCATACAGCCTGTCATAAATGTGTTCAGTTATTGCGATGACATATTAGTTTTCAGAGCTACTCAAAAAGAGCACAATAAAGCTCTCATACAAGTATGTCATTTACTTGCTGAAGCAGGCTTGACTTTGAATGCTGGCAAGTGTGAGTTCCATAAGACAAACCTAAAATTCGTTGGCCTTCTTTGGCCTTATCTTTTCTCATGGGGCTGCAAATGCTCATCCGCACAAGATGTTTCTATGGTGCATTCATTTCTTAACTTGGCTAGTTACTATTCCAGATAAATACAAGAATTTGCCACTACAAGTGCCCCTTGAGGTACTTGATGATAAATAATGTTTCATTTCATGGGTTATATGAATGTGAGAAAAGTTTTAAGAAAATCAAACAAGCCATTGAGAATGCTCATAGAGAAGTGGTTGTTGGCTCTAGTCCAGTCGGGCTAGGCGCTATCCACCATCTAGTGGGCAAGGAGGATCTGCTTGATGCTGTGGACCCCATTTCCCCTCTTGCACTGTAATCTTGGATCATCTTCAAATGGGAAGGTTGTCTGTGGCTAAAAGCAGCATGAGGTGTAAAGAATGGTGTTGTTTGAGGATAATGGATCATCTTCATATGTAGAATGTTTCAACATTGGCAGCTCTCAAATAACAGGAGGACTTGGCTGGGAAAGATATTAAATCTTTAAATATTTGTCAGTGAGGTTAGATAGGCTAAGAAGATGGATGGTCATTTTCTTGAGCTTCACTTTCTTTTTTTAAACGCTATTTGTTTCAAACACTGAACCATCTGCAAAGTCTTTTCTGTGATGAAAATAGGACAAATTCTATTTACTATGTATTATCTTGAATTTTTTTCCTCTTGCAAAGCTTTTTTTGCTGTGCCAGTGCGATGGAAGCCATCATTTATATCTTTATCTATGAAAGAGAGAGTGTCCAGTTATAGATTTGATAGTCGAAATCTTGAAATAGATTACCGTCAAGGCCTACAACTTTGGAGAAAAAAAGCCTTTTCAGGTAAGATTAGGCGAACTCTGTTCCAACTATCACCTTTATACTCTATGTTGGTTTTGACTATATTATAAACCAGATAGCTGAATTTTGTCACTTTCATCCATCTGGCTGTAATAAGTGTACGAACATTTGTAGGGTGGGTGTCCAGTTTAGTTAACCCATGCTATAATGCTGAGTATGCTATACTAAAGAAAGGAAGGCTTGGGCAGCAGCACACATTTAGAAAGGGAAAGATATGGTCAAATGTAATCTCCTTTAAACGGTTTGATTTTAAATATCATATATTAGTTAAGCATAACAATAGACTTTTAATGTAAAAATTGACAATATATTTTGGGGGTCATTGAAAGAGGTGATACACATTCCTTTGGAAATGGTGAATTTAGGCCCTAGAACTAGGCTGGACGCCCCAGCAAGTGGTATTCTAGAGGTCAAAAGTATAAAACACCTAAATGGGGTCCTTTCATAGGGGAGCAATCCTTGGAGTTTGCTGGTTATGAAGGTCTATTAGAGTCGATTATAAAAGAATCCATGACCAATACTTTTAAGTTCATGAACCTTTCGAGGTCTGCCGGTATAGATAAATTGCTGGCATTCTCTGCCAAAGTATAACCACTATGGGTAAACCAACTTTAGATTTTCTTTAGAAGGATGGTACTGAATTGTAAAATCCTGTCCTCTTGAAAAGGTGCAATAACAAAGCCCTTCGATAATAAATTATGTAGGGATAGTCCAACATATTATTTGTTTATCTCTTTAATGGACATAGCTCAAAAAATCTTTGCCAAATGTGTGTCACTAAGATTAGCTAAGTGGTCAGTAGAATCCTCTAGAATTCCTGTTGACAAAATTGGGTTCCAGCACAGCCAATCAACCATTTGTCAGTGCTTTGGTCTGTTGAAGGTGACCTAAAGTCACTTGAGGCAAGCTGAGTGCTTTGCTGCTGCCTTGTTGACTTCTGGCTAACTTTAGACTTTGTGACTAAAGTTAATCATTTGACTGAACTGGACAAATAGACAATTCCCTAGCCTATATTTATTATTCATCTTTTGCATACAAAGGTTTGGCTAGGATAGCGTTAAAAAATTGCTGATCTGTAGTAAGATCCAGTCATTTTCCTCTACATTGAGTCATATCCACCGTGGTAATCTTGTGTTTGCAAACAACTTAGAATTGGCTTAGTATTGTTAGACCACACACTTGGTGGGCTATAAAGAAAAATGCCATAAGTCTTGATGCTGGATGACTAAAATATTGATTATTATTTATAAAACCATAATGATGTGTTGTATTAGAGATCGTTTTCTAGATAGTTAGATGATAAATGCTTTGAGGTGGAGGACTGCTACACATATCTTTACACAACTTTCTCTCGTAATTTAGAATGGTGCAAGGTGAGAACCAAGACATTAGTGTTATATCAGACTTGTTTCAGTTTAGTTTATGGTGCCATAAAGCCAATCCATATGTTGTTGTATGGGTGTGATGATGATGATCATCATTATCTGCTGGAATTGGAAAGCAAAGCTTTAAAAATGCATTGGGCCTCGCTAAATTGGCAATGATTCAGTCTGACTGACTAGAACCTAGTGGCTAATTAGGATGGCGAAAGGTCCGCCACAGCCAGCCATGCGGTGGGGGACCGTCCGCCACCGCATGGTGGCGGAGGGTCCACCACCGCATGGCTGGCTTTCTGCCGTTCTTTTCGCAGTGGGCAACCCGCCACCTAAAGAAAGGTTGAAACGGATTTAGGGGCCCATAGAGGGCCCTCCTTCATCCTCAGACAAGGGCACCGGTGGGCACCTCTGGTGCCCCCCTACAAATGTTCCTGCACCATGTGACAGGCACCAAACGGTGCCTGCCATGCAGTGCGGGGATATGCAAGTGCCTCGTATTCGCATTGTGGCGAAGGTTGTTGTATGCATCCCCTCCACAATGCAAAGTATGGGCGATGCAACCGTGGTGGTCGCATCGTGATTGGGGTTGCGTGACCGCCGCCTTACAAGTGGACTGTCCCAGTCTCCGCTACGATGGCGGGCGGACATCGTAATCGGCCCCTTTAAGTTCTCTTACATTCTGCCAGCTGTTCTATCTGGCAAATCAATATTCTCTTAATATCTTTCTTAATCTGAGGGTTTCTTCAATTGCTAAAATGTCAGTGTTATATTTAAATGACGTAATGAATAATTTCCCCCCAGCCTCTGGACAATGAGTATTGCAATTAGGTTTGGTGTCTCGAAAGGAAGCAGGAGATTGCTGGTAAGGAAAGTAGCTGAATGGGAAAGTCTATAGGTAGGCTTCCTATATTTGTTGCCCAAAAAGTAGGTTGAATCAACAAGAAACTTTATTTGGCCTACCAATTCGATCACCTATTTGGCCGAACTTTCCAGTTTGTGTTTTGATATGTTTTGCTTTTGATGAGGGTGAGGGATTAACCTTTGCTGGCGTATAGCAGGGTATAAGCCAGCCAGTAACGAGAATAAAGGTAAAGGTAGATGCATTTGCCCTTTGAATTGTTTTATACTGTGGTTCCTTTGACCTTTGCTTGTTGTTTATCTTTATGTCTGAGCTCCTTATACTTGTGTTCTATTATTTTGAAATATGATTATAAAATGTGCTTTATGGCTACAGAAATGCTGAATAGAACGTAACATCTACTAAGCAGGTGATTGTCCTAACCCCCTAAACTTACCTGGACTTTGAATTCCATACAAGCTACGCCCTTTTAGACCCGGCTCCTAAGCCTCAAGGCTCTACCTCCTCTTCTTCCTGTCGCTCTGTCTTTTACCCAGGTTTGTTTGTTTCTAGCACTATTTGATTTTATTTATTATGCCATTGTCTGTATTGTCCTTCTTTTGCCACCGTCTATTTTTACCACTGTTCGTTCTGCCATTTGTTGGATTGACACTTTATTGTCTGTGTTTTGCCAGCACCTGTTTTGCCACTGCTCATTCTACCATTGTCTGTTTTGCCATTCTATTTCCGTCTTTTACCACAGTCCTTTTTTGTCATTGTTCATTCTGCCATTGTCTGTTTCGCAATTCATAGTCTGTTTTTGTGACTGTCTCTCTGCTTTATTTGTCTCACCTCCTTTCTGCCATTTCCTTTAACCTGCTACTTCTCGCTTCTTTGTGCTCCCTCCTACCAGTGCCACTCTTTTCCCCCTCCTGTACCTCGCCCGTTTCTTGCTTTCCCTCTTCCTGTTCCCCTTCCAGCCTTACTCCTCACTCCGACCTACTTAATGACAGGTGCATTATATTGATTTTTGGCTCTACTCTTAAAATATTGTGGCCTGAATGCATGATTTTTTACTCCTTGCATGGGCTGTCCCCCCATTCCACCCTTATGGCCAGAGGTCGCTCTAACCACTAGTGAAATTGTTGACTTTTGATTCCCATGTGTGCCACTCCCTATGATACTGGAGAATCTTGATATCCCACGTGCAGGTAAAAACAGGCCGCATTGATTCTGTTGCTTTCCTGACAGCGACTGGTCAGGGCATGGATGAGAGTTCCTCTCCCAAGACATCGGGACTGGCTGAAGATTGCTGTCTTTTGTAATGAGCAAGCTGGTACTTATGCATCACTGCAGACCCCTAGGGTGTGTCTCTGGGATACATAGGACCCTTTTCATCACTATTTGCTACAGAAAACTAGACTCTCAACTTGACCCCTGCATCTAAGAGCACCTCTACACCTCTTACAGGGTAGCATTTGATAGCAATTGTGTATCTATGGGTTGTCAATTCCATGTTTTTTCCAAGTGTGCCTTATTACTCGAGCTATTTTGCTGTTATATTTTTTTTCTGAAGAACAGTGCTACACTAGCTTATTATTGACTTTTGTTAGACCTGGCATCTAACACAGTACTCTTTTGCTGATTTTATTTTTGCTGGCGTTCACACTCTGCACTCTTTCCCACTGCTAACCAGTACTAACGTGCTTGTGTGCTCCTTAAAACATGTCAGATTTGTTTATTCCCAATTGGCATATTTAATTTACTTGTAAGTCCCTAGTAAAGTTGCACTACATGTGCCTCGAACCTGTAAATTAAATGCTACTAGTGGGCCTGCAACACTGATGGTGCCACCCACTTATGTAGTACTTTAAGCATGTCTCAGGCCTGACATTGCAGCCTGTGTGTGTGCAGTTTTAAACTGCCATTTCGACCCGGCAAAGTAAACGTTTTTCCAGGCCCAAACCTTCCCTTTTAATATGTACAAACCAACCCTAGAATAGGCCCTAGACATCCCAGATGGCAGGGTGCAATGTATTTAAAAAGTAGGACTTATACTTTTAATATATCCTGGTATTTTTTACTACTGCAATACCTAACTCTCCCATAAGAGAATACATGAGTTAACGTATTAAATGTTTTTAGTGTCATTTCCAAATGGAAACAGGTAACCAGTTTATGTTTGGTGCCTCTGAAATTGTAATGAAAAAACTTAACTTATGGTTAAGTCGGATTTCAAATTACAGTTGTGAAAATACCAATTTTAGAAAGTTGCCATTTTCCTGCCTTAGCCATTTGATGGTTTACATGACATGGTGTAGCCGTCAATTGGGTTTTGTGTATTCCTCCTAAACAGCCACACACAATGGGGAGATTAGGTCTGATTGGATGGGCATTTTCACTGGGAGGATGGGAGGAAGGAGCTGGGCCCAGCCCCACTTGCACTTGACTAGGCTGAGTCCTACCTCCACACAACGGGCTGCATACCCCCTGTAGATAGTCTGGAGCCAGGGAGAAGGCAGGTAACCTGTGCACTTCAAAGTCATGCCTCTAAAAGCTTCTCCCCACAACTAGGTATATATACTGGTCCTCAGACACTAGCTCTTAGTACAGTTCTGGACCTGTAGATACTCTGCCAGGAAGAAGGGCTGCTGTGCTGCTGAAAGGACTGCCACTCTGCTTGACGTCTGCTCTGAAGGACTGCTGCCCTGCTGTGTTGACCTGCTGCCGCTTGCCTGGGTGAGAAGGACTGGACCTGCATCTCTTGAACCCAGAATCCAGAGTGACTCCAAGGGCTAGTTGGATGACCTCCTGATCTCATGCCCCAGGGACATATCAGGCTTTCAACCACCTTGCACCTGCAAGTGGACTCTGCCATCTATGAGTCTACCCTGCCAAGTGGGGCCACCCTAGTCCTGGATGCTTGCAAATGGGCTTAAGGTGCTATGTCAAAATCTGTGGGTCCAGTGGAACCGACACATCCCCTCTGCTGCATGGCGCAAACCTGAGTAGAACAGACACTTCACTGCTGCTGCATGGATTGGATGCGTCACAAAGATCTACATCCCACCACAACCCACCAGAACCACTGCTGCTTGTTGTATACCTAGCGATGGCACATGCGTCCTTCGTTGACAGCAGCCCCGACGACAATGCCGGACCCTGCATCGCAGCCACATAGCTCTTCCGAACCAATGCATCACCCCAACTACGCGCCACACCCTCAATGCCTGTTTCACATTGCGAGCCCCATCAATGTGATGCTCGATAACAATGGAGGGATTTGCATTTCAGCCTCACCACAAATTGGAACTGGTACATTGCTGTGGTTGCACAACACATCTTCAACGCGGATCCTTGCAATACTCTGCAAACCAGAGAAGGTATTTTGTTCAATGGGCCTAACAGGGTCTCCATGGCTGACCCACATTCCAATGCGGTCTGCCTAAACTTATGACTTTGAACCGGTCCGCCGTGACCAGCATCCACACTTGGTGCTTTGAGCTTTTAGGTGGTATTTACACTAACATCTTTAAAATACTGTATCATGAATCACTACACACAATTGTCAGACAATATATTCTGTTCATCCAGCCTAAAATGCCATTTTACTTTCTTTAAATTTGAAAAATCAAGTGCTCGCTGCACTGATGCCACACCACACAACACGTAGGGAGCCTTCACATGCAACTCCCCCTGGTTCTGTTGCATGCTCCTTCCCAACACTTCTGCACCAATTACAACTAGCACCCCACCTTCTCATGTGCACACTAGCCTGCCACTGCCTACACTTCACTCACATGCATGCTCCTCAACACTCACTCACTCAGTAAAGACATATCAGAATTATGGGACTGGTTACTGAAACAGGCCCTGGACCTACAGTTTCTCTCAGAATCCTGTCTGAAACCAGCTTCTCTACCAGAAACACTCGCAGCCATCCCCGTCGGCTACAAGATCTCCAGAGAAGACCATCAGCACAAGCTGAGAGGCGGAGTCACATTTATATTGAATGAGACCTTCAGCTGCACTACCAACATGGACACAGCAACCAACTACATGGAGCACCTCACCTTCAAGCTTCAAATCACAACCAACTTTATTCTCAATCAATCAATCAATCACGGCATTTATAAAGCGCGCTACTCAGCCTGGAGGGTCTCAAGGCACTGGGGGAGAGGGGTATGTTACTGCTCGAACAGCCAGGTCTTGACCTGCTTCCTGAAGGAGAGATGGTCTTGGGTTCGCCGAAGGTGGGTGGGGAGGGAGTTCCAAGTCTTGGCTGCCAGGTAGGAGAAGGATCTTCCTCTGGCGGTGGCTCTGCGGATGCGTGGTACGGTGGCAAGTGCGTGGCTGGTCGATCGTAGCTGGCGGGTGGGCGTGTAGAAGGTCATGCGGTCGTTGAGGTACTTAGGGCCCAGGTCGTGCAGAGCCTTGTGTGCGTGGGTGAGGATGCTGTGGGGAAACCTTGTATACAGACCACCAGGACTCCAATGTAACTTTGTTAGCAAGATCACAGCCTTCATCTAGCCCCTCATCATTGATTCCAACACTTTAATCCTCCTATGAAAACTGAACTATGACCTGGAACACCACACTGACTCCAACTCGATCAACCTTTTAAAAAACCTCAGCAATCTTGGTCTCACCCTGCATGTCAGAGTAACTAACCAAAGCACCAGACACCTTCTACACCTGTTTTCCTCCTACTTCAACACTATCACAGTTGGTAAACCATCCCCTATCACCTGTGGAGAAGTGTGGCTCAATGTGGAGAAGTGTAGCTCAATGGTTAGAGCGGCAGACCCTGATGCAGAGGTCTGGCCCGGGACCAGGGTCCAGGGTTCAATTCCCGCCTCGGCGGCACTTGGGCTCAATTTCCTCGGACCTGATCATTCTCGCCTCGGTGCCTATTCTAATCATGGGTCCCACTCTGCAACTCTGGGCAATAGCTTGCCTAATCTCCACAACGGCCCCAACAACGCTAGGATGCCTGGCTTCACCTTGGGGGTGCCCAGGAGTGGGCACTTCACAGGGAAACGCCAGGAAGGGTTCCTCAGCGGTATTCGTACAAGCGCCGAGATGCCTCATGGTAATTCGTGCGCTATACAAGTACCATACATTACATTTACATTTTTTTTTTACCTGGATTTCCACTGCCTCTCTAGATTCAGTATTCCCAACCAGAGCTATGGGAGACTCAACATTCAAGGACCTCCTCACCACTGCTGGAAAAAATATCTGATAGATTGACTAGATTTTGCCCTCTATGAACACAAACCTGAACTAAATAGAAATCTGACTGAAGACATCAAGAACTCCAATGATGGATCACCATGTGCGCTGACACCCTGACCTCCCAAGCATGGGAAAACATCAAGAAAATGAACTTGTGCCATCTTTAAACAGAATAGGCTGATGAAACAGCACTGCATGCAACTAGTGTGCAAGTGGAAACACTAACACCAGCAAATATAGAAAAACACACAGCCCTCACAGACTGCATCAATGCCGCCACCAGCAATTACAAGGATATATTTGCCATTGTCAAAGAGTTCACCACTCCGGCAGCCACCTGAAACAATATCAGCAAGGCCTCTGCAACAATCTATCTGGCTTCTTCTGTGACAAGATCACATCCATATACAGCAACTTCAACCTGCAATTGGACACCTTTGACATAGCGGTAAGTCTCTCCATCTCAAATGAAGGACAGATCCTGACCTTCTGGACTACATCACCATAATAGCAACAGCCACACCATGAAGTTGATCCACTCTAGTCCACTATCAAACTACTGCCCCCACCAAGCCTTTTACAAGGGGACTGACCTCGATTCTCATTGCCTTCACCAACTCAGCTACATTCCCAGAAGCCTAGAAACATGACACAGTCACTGCCTTCCACGAGAAACCTTCGGCAGACCCAACCAAGATCACCAAATACAGACCCATCTCCCTCCTACCATACCCGGCCAAGGGTTTACAGCCCTCTATCCGGATTCATACTCAACCTCAGCATGGAAACAGCACTTAATGCCACAACAGATGACCTCTGTGTGATCCCGAACAGAAGCGAGATTGTGGCACTCATCCTGCTGGACCTCTCGGCAACCTCCAATATGATGTCACATGCCAACCTCATCAGTCACTTACCAGGGATCGGCAATCCAGGACCTGCTCTCCACTGAAGCTGCTCCATTCTGATTGACACAACTCAAACGGTAATCCTAACACTGTATACTTTAGAAGCCTGGAAACTCACCTGCAGAGTACCTCAATATCCATCCCTCAGCCCCACAATCTTCAACACATATATGTCTTTTTTAGACAGCATCGTACGTGTTGACAACATGATCAGCCTCTGATTCACAGATGACAAAAAAACTCAGATTTTTCCTCTTGGATATAGCCCCCGACAAAAGAAACAAGTGCACTGCCAACATGACCAAAGTCTCCACCTGGATGAAGTTCAACTGTTTCCTGCTCAATACATACAAGGCAGAAGGAGTGCTCTTCAAAAGAAACAACTTCATCTTGGAACTCCAATTAGTGGCTGGCCGACTGGGGCCAAAACCCACCTGTAGCGCCCATGGCAGAAACCTAGGGATCATCACTGAGAAAAAGCTAGACATGTTTGCAAAAGTCGATGACGTCACAGCTTTCTGCTACTACACTCTGAGGATGCTTAGGAAAATCTTCAAATGGCTCCCGATTTACACCAGAAAAGTAATCACCCACATCCTTGTCACCAGCAGGCCGGACTACAAGAACTCCCTCAATGCCAGTACAACCCAAAAACTCACCAGACTACAAACCATCACGTACATGGCAGTCAGACTCACGCTCAGCCTTCGACGTAGCACTCACATCACACCATACCTCATGGAACTCCACTAATTCCCAACACACAAACATGTGTAGTTCAAGCTTCTCACCCACACATTCAAAGGACCACACCACGCAGTTATGGGCTGACTGAACAATTGCACTTCATTCCATTAACCAAGCAGACACCTCCAGTCAGGTAGACTTCTATTCGCAAACATCCCAAGCATACCCATAAATAGTGCCTGGAGCTTGAACCTTCTCATTCATCGCTACAAAAGTGTGGAGCGACCCCCAACTACACATCAGAGCCTGCTCCTCTCTACTGGAGTTCAGCTAGAACCTGGAGCCTTGGCTCTTTGACTAACCACCCCCTCCAAAGACCTCTGGATTAAACGAGTACACCTGCTCAATGCCAAGCCATCCTCGCGAGTGATAGCACACTCTACAAATACACAAATCATAACATATCAGGATGTGAGGAATTAGTTTAGCTCATTTTTGTGTGTACTGAACAACTGTTAACTCATCAGGTGTAGGATATACTAGTAGTTTATTTTGCATCAGAAACAATTGTTAATACCAGCCTAGCCCTTGGGTAGGAGACACATACAAACATACAAGAGGAGTGCGGACTTTGGGGTTCAGTGGAGGCTACCATAGATTAATTCTTTTGGGGAGGTAAGCTGCACCTTTTCTTATCTTCTCCCCTTGATCGGAGAGAAAATATTTAATTCAGTTTAAAATTGTCCTGCTCCCCCATCCAACCCTTTTATCGGTGCAGCAAAATAACTTTGCTTGACTGTGCCATAAGTTGTGGCAATGTTGGTCTCATGGCCCCATTAACAGCTATGCATGGATATTAGAAATTGTTGGCTAGTGCTGGTCTGTTATGACCCAGTTCCCAGCATCCATCTGCAGGTTGATTAGTGACAAATGAGTGAGCTCTTTTCTACATATGTCACATTCCTTGTAATATTGCGATGACATTATAGTTGATCAGAGGGCACTTGGGTGGAGTATTATGGTGATTATTTGGTTTCTTTAAAAGAGCTGTGATTATGGCATGATAAATAGGCTGGGAACCAAGCCCTTTTGCGGGTGTCATTGATTAGATCTGAGTTGGAGGATGCACAACAAATTTTGGAAGTTTCTAGGACTTGATTTTGTTCACTTATTTCAAGATTTGTATTAAACTTAGTAGTTGGAAGAATGACAGAACCACATGTAGTCTGGAGGGAAATGTGGACAGGAAGGCTGAAACATCAAGGCTGTTTGTGACTTACCTACATTTGTCTTACAGCTTGTTAGTCTCTGTCGATGGATGAAACCTTCATGCTGGAAGCATTCAGCTTGCGTTGTTCAAATTTCATCACTGGATAGAAAAGACAACCAACTCTTTAACCCTCCCCCCCCCTCCTTATCCAGATCATCTATGGATTTTCACCATGTTATGGGCCAAACAATGAAAGATTGACAGTTAGTAGTATCTACTGATACACTGCTTGAAGATTAAGGGACTGATTTATGAATTTTAACCAGGAAGGAAACATGCTATTTGAGTCAGACATAAATGTCATTAGTCTTAATGAATACGTGTGACATAGTAGCATAGTTCATGCTTAGGTACTCAAAAGGCATACTAGGGTGAACCTTGATAACAACCCCACCTCATCCTCATCTTTTTCACTCCCTGTTTTTATATAGTTTTGGAAATCCACCAATTGAATCGTTGCAGGGTTTACATGAGAAAAGCCGGAGGCAAGTGGTCAATAAGCAGAATGCATAAATGAACACTCATACAAATGCACAGGTTCAACTTCATGCATTTGGGTCAAAGGAAAAAAAAGTCTAACAGGCTATCCTAAAGATAAGCATTGTGCCACACAGAACATAAGGAAGTAGTCATTATATCTTAAATTCCAGTTGGTAGATTAGTGGATAAAAACTGTTACCCATAAAGTGTTCTCAAATTCCTGGTGGCATGATGAAGCAGTTAGCAAGAGCAGGGCTTGCATGATACACAGTTGTTAGACCTGGCATTCCAAACTTTTAGTCACCCCATTTACTGAATTCATTTTTATAGGCTTTAGGACTCTGTGCATATTCCCCCGCTAACAAACAGTAAAGGGATTGTGCTTTTTCCCTTAAACACTGTAAAATTGGTAGTCACCTAATTGGCACCTTTAATTTACATATACGTCCCTAGTAAATGGTACTACAATTGCTCAAGGCTTGTAAATTAAATGCTACTAGTTGGCTGCAGCATTTATTGTGAGAGCCTTTGAAGTAGCCCTGTAAAATATGTCTTAGGCCTGTCACTGCAGCCTTTAGTGCAACTTTCACTGGCCATTTCGACCTGGCAAAATAAACCTTTTCTAAGGCCAAAACCTTTCTTTTTAATACAGATAAGTGACCCCTAAGATAGGCTGTAACCAATCCAAGATGATTCAGAAAAGGGGGTGGTGATGGACAGAGTATCTTAATTAAACAGAACACTCGTACCCAGTCAACAGATCAGGGCTTGATCCATCACTGTTTTTTAGCTCACTGCACCATCCCAGCTCAGAACCTGGCTACATGCAAATTAGTCTGTCCCTGGCCCAGTGCATCATGGGAACAGGGCAGACCAAATACCAAGCCAATTCTTATACTGGAAAGGAAACAAGCTTCCGGGGACCGGTTTCTGGCATTACAGCCGTCTTCGGCCCGGCTTGCTTGAATCCTGATGGTGCAGTGAGCAAGGGACTCACATCTGAGTATACCCTTCCACGCTATTGGTGGACAAAACGATTCAGAAAAGGGGGTGGTGATGGACAGAGAATCTGAATTAAACAGAACACTCGTACCCAGTCAACAGATCAGGGCTTGATCCATCACTCTGTTCATCACCCCCTTTTCTGAATCGTTTTTGGCCACTATAGGTGTGGCAGGGTAAACTCAGACATGAGTCCCTTGCTCACTGCACCATCAGGATTCAAGCAAGCCGGGCCGACGACGGCTGAAATGCTAGAAACCGGTCCCCGGAAGCTTGTCTCCTTTCCGGTGAAGAATTGGCTTGGTAGTTTGGTCTGCCCTGTTCCCATGATGCACTGGGCCAGGGACAGACTAATTTGCATATAGCCAGGTCCTGAGCTGGGATGGTGCAGTGAGCTAAATAACGGTGATGGATCAAGCCCTGATCTTTGGACTGGGTAAGAGTGGCCTGCTTAATTCAGACACTCTGTTCATCACCACCCCCTTTTCTGAATCGTTTTTGGCCACTATAGGTGTGGCAGGGTATACTCAGACATGAGTCCCTTGCTCACTGCACCATCAGGATTCAAGCAAGCCGGGCCGACGACGGCTGAAATGCCAGAAACCGGTCCCCGGAAGCTTGTCTCCTTTCCGGTGAAGAATTGGCTTGGTAGTTTGGTCTGCCCTGTTCCCATGATGCACTGGGCCAGGGACAGACTAATTTGCATATAGCCAGGTTCTGAGCTGGGATGGTGCAGTGAGCTAAATAACGGTGATGGATCAAGCCCTGATCTTTGGACTGGGTAAGAGTGGTCTGCTTAATTCAGACACTCTGTTCATCACCACCCCCTTTTCTGAATCGTTTTTGGCCACTATAGGTGTGGCAGGGTATACTCAGACATGAGTCCCTTGCTCACTGCACCATCAGGATTCAAGCAAGCCGGGCCGACGACGGCTGAAATGCCAGAAACCGGTCCCCGGAAGCTTGTCTCCTTTCCGGTGAAGAATTGGCTTGGTAGTTTGGTCTGCCCTGTTCCCATGATGCACTGGGCCAGGGACAGACTAATTTGCATATAGCCAGGTTCTGAGCTGGGATGGTGCAGTGAGCTAAATAACGGTGATGGATCAAGCCCTGATCTTTGGACTGGGTAAGAGTGGTCTGCTTAATTCAGACACTCTGTTCATCACCACCCCCTTTTCTGAATCGTAACCAATCCAAGGGTAGATTGCATGGTATTTAAAAAGAAGAACATGTGTATTTAGGTTTTACATGTCTTGACAGTGAAAACTCCCAAAGTCGTTTTTCACTGCTGTAAGACTATCTCTCCCTTAGACTAATACTGGGGTATCTTTTCACACTTTCTGTCAATGTTCAAGGTCATATCACAGTGAATGGCTCTCCCACGGTGTGCTGTGTATTCCTTCCAGACATGGGAACAAAGGGGCCTTGGGTATTAGGCAGTGTGTTTCTCTCCTGAACAGGATGGCCTTTGAGTTGTACTTACCCTTCTTGAGCTTCAACGGGTAGCCTGAGTGCTATGCCCACCGTGTACCTAACTTCAATGGGCTACTTTCCCTGCCACTGACAAATGCAGCTCACACCTAGATCTGCGTTCCCATTGATTCCCTAGATAGTTTTCAGCTAAAGCCATAAAAAGTGGCATCCCCATCTCCCATGCTGCCACTGGATATAAAAATAATGCCTTGACACCTTCTCCTGGACCTTTCAAAGATTCAGAAAGAACCCTTCCTTTCTTTTTGAAGAAAGAAGCCTGGGCCTGCTTGTCCTAAACACAGGCTCCCTAGAAATGACTCCAAGCATCAGTTTGAGCTATAGGGACACAAGAAGCTTCCAGAGGCCTTTCTTCAACTGCCCAGCTGGCAAGTGCTCCAGCGTAAGTGGTATAAATATTATCAGGTTTCACTTTCAATTCACTACTTACTCACTTGTAAAATGTAAAAATGTAAATTGATATTTGTATAGCGCACTACTCACCCACAAGGGCCTCAAGGCGCTAGTACGAATACCGCTGTGGAACCCATCCTGGCTTTCCCTGTGAGCAGTCCACTCCTGGGCACCCCCAAGGTGGAGGTCAGGCATCCTTAGCGTTGTGGGGGCTGTTGTGGAGATTAAGCAAGCTATTGCCCAGAGTTGCATAGTGGGACTCCATGATTGGAATAGGCACCGAGGCGAGAATTATCAGGTCCGTGGAATATTTTGAGCCCAAGACCCGCCGAGGCAGGGAATTGAACCCTGGTCCCGGGCTAGACCTCTGCATCAGGGTCTGCGGCTCTAATCATTGAGCCACACTTCTCCACTTGTACTAACTGTACTGAGCCCCTCAGCTAGACGGATCACAGCATTACCCTTACCATAGAAGCAAATGGTCCTCTGATGGATCTTTCTCTGCGATAGGAGGGGTGGGAATTAGAATGTTCAAAACATGTTAGCCACCCAATGAGGACAATTAATTGGTGTATAACTCAAAATTTTGAAATAAGGTTCAAATACACTACTCTCAAAACAAAACTGCAAAAATAAAGTATTGCAATGGGGAGACCCAATCTCCTAAAGAAATTAAGTCTAACTAGAATGATACAGACTAAAAGCTCTGCTATTGCAACACAAAATGAAAGAAGCTGAACTTGATATTCCGAAAATATTTGCTGACTTTTCCTGCAACAGATTTAGATCAAAAAGAGGACACAATAATAGACTCAGGCATATTTAGATTGTATTCATGTTTCAAAATCGATACAGATAAGTAATTGCTTAAAAATCTAAGTCAAGAATATTTAAGCATGTAGTAACAGGCTACTCATTTAGGCAGAGTTCAATAACAAAGAGGATGGTTTACAAAATAGACATTATTCACATGTTACAAATTCCAACTTCCATTAAAGGCAGAAGGATGGTTGATCCTCTTTAACAGAATCCAAAGATTTAGAGCAAATGTGTAAAAAAGGTCAATTTAAAGTCCTCTAAGGGTAAGTCCATGAGCATGGGCAAAAAGGGGAAATAAAGCAAAATTAGTAGTTCGGCAAATAATCATTCCAGGTTAACTGCAGAAAGGCAGCTGCATCAGCAAAAAGGCAATCCAAGATGGAAATTTGATGGATGATTATAAAATAATAGGAAAAGAGTTCCATTCTCTCCCAAAAGAAAAGAAAAAATAAAAGCGAGGATATGTTTCGAAAGGAAATGGATATGGCGCTGAGTTGAAGTGTGTCCTATAGAAAGAATAATAATGGCATAGCGTTGCCCTTCCTTCGGGTTTTTTTTCATTTATAGTCCTTATGACACCTTACGACATAGCGTCACTCCACTAGTCACTCCATTGTATGATTTGTTTACATATGCAATCACCGAATACATTTTAGTTACTCCTGCATTCTTTTCCAAGCACTTCATATGAACGACTTTTTGTGGACCTCACAGGTTTGTCAACCTTAAGAACTATACAATGTAACAGACTGTGGCATCAGGTGAGAGATGACTTTTCCGCAGAGACATTTCACAGTTAACTTCAAAAGAATGTATTTTGTATGTAAGATGAAACATGCACAGAACAAGTAAACTAACATTTGCAGAAATGTCAATGAATTATTATGCTTGCTAAGAGAAAATTTCCGTTCAATAAAGAACATTTTTAAAGCCAAACATTCAACATCATCTTTAAATGAATTAAACTTAATTGGAAGCAAATATAATGCATCCAATCATCATTTCATGATAAGAGGATAATAATAGTTATTTCATCAATGTATTATTACACATAAATCGATTAACGTTAGCTGTGGCCTACTGCCACAATTTTCAATATCCATACATGAAAATTATTCTTAAAAACCATTTTACTGTCCGGCATTGAACCTCCAGTACTACGCCAGGGCCTTTCAGGTATCGCACTAAAGAATGCTTCTGAAATCTCCAGATCAGTAGGAAAGAGGGGGGGGGGGGTGATGTTCTCCGCTATGTTAGATGGAGTGGGGCTGTTACTTGAGGGGTTTCTTTTTAAATATGGTGATCAAAGGTTTTTAAGAAGATCAGGCTGAAAGTCCTCCTGGGGATGGCTCGTACATGGCCACAATTAAGCAATGTACTAGCCTGATTTATTTTTCAACTTTGGCTCCTCTGTGGGATTCTCTGGGGACTCCAGACGGTTTGAAAGATAAACTGGCTACACCACTTAAAACAGCAGGGCTTATGGTGTGAAGAGATTTGGCTTCTGATGGTTCACTTTTATCTTGGGAGTCACTTCATAATAAGTTATAGGAGGTCATGTCCAGGTTTAAATATCTGCAATTGCAGAGCAAGCCCCAGAATCTTAAAAAACCTATAGGCATAGGGAACACTCTAGCGGAGCAACTGGTATCAAGGACGGCAGTGAGTAAAGAGGTCTATTTCTAATATTGGTCCATAGAGGAAGTAATTGACAGTGATTTTAAACTAGCTGAAGATTTGTGGGGAGCTTCTATACCAGACGAACACTGGGCAGACTTGTGGCAAACGTCCTTTAACACCTTGTTTACATTTGTAAAGCCATTTCTAAAGCCAGCCTTGCTTAGGAGAAACCACTACTTCACTACACATAGGGCTTACCTATCTCCTTCACGACTCTCTAAAATAGCAAAGGGCCCCCCTGTCAGCTGCAAGAAGTGTGACATAGTAAATGCCTCAGATATACATATGTTTAAAGATTGTCCAGCCATTGCTGAATTCTGGGAGCAAGTAGGGGCAACTTTAGCTGACCTCTTGGGAATCCCAGAACAAATTTCTCTAGCCTTGATCATCTTCGGCATAGGTTGTGGAGTTACAGGCCCTGCTAGGGGGTTGTTGTTCTATGAAATCCTGCTAGCTAGAATAAAAAATATGTAGGAGATGGGTAGAGGCTACACCCCCCCCCCACTCATTCAGAATGGTTGTCCTCTCTATACCTCCAAGACTGACTTAGGTAGCTTGCAGAATAGTAAAAAGAAAGCACTATGGGATTGTTTACTTATTTGGTCCCACAGTTAGCCTCTGGACAAGTTTAATTTAGGGGTCTAAGTTGTTGTGTTAGCATTTTGGAAAATAATTTTTGGATCCAATAATTATGCCTCTCTGGAAGCTCTATGACTGTGTTGGGCCCTTTTCTTCCCCAGTTTCTACATCTCGCGGGCTAACATTTACAGTCATCTGTATCGATCCATCAGAAGATAGTGTGACCCCTCCTTTTTTTTTAAAAGGGGGCCAGCGACATTTCGTAGGATTGTTGTCTGCCGGTAGGAGGGCGGTATCTTCAGGTCTCATTCCGATTACCTACATCTCCTTGAAACAGAGTAACGGTAATGACATCCTACTGTTAAGTCGACTGGGGTCCGAGGCGAATGAGAATAAAAAAAAAAAACATTTTACTAACATTGTTTCCTAATTTCTATAATCATCACAATTTCTATTATCATATCTGTAAGTTTCAATTTAGCTAATTTTATTGCATAATTACACTACAATCTATTTATAACGCATTTGGAATGAAAGGCAATAGAACTGTTATGCCTCATCATTAGATTTAATACTTTTCATCAATACGTGAATAGTAAAACATAATTTCATGAATAATCTTGTTATGAAAATGTAATGATAAACGTTGTAACTATTTAGCAATGTATTTTCTCCTTAACTAGCTCTTTCAAGCACACTTTTACAGTGCTGTTACGCTTGTGATGTGTAATTATGCAGTTACTCCCACTTAAGAAAGAATGATTTGGGTCAAAAGCCTATCGCAGGAGTACAGGAACAATAAATCAGAGCAGGCGGCTGCTGGCTGCTGCTGTTCATGTCCTGTAGCATGTAGTGGAATTTTCCCAGTGCACAATGCATCCTCTGGCTCATTTTGGACACAACGGTTCATTTTGCACTAAGAAAATAGTGCTAAATGCTGGATTCAGCTTCACACACAATTACGCATAATTATGAGTAATTTATTTTGTAGTAATTATGAATAATTACGCTAGTGAGGATTACTCCAGGTGCACCCACCTCTATATGGCCGGGATGCCCGTCACCCCCTCCCAACACAATCCCCAAGGATGGGAAGTCGGACGCAGGCTTGAACTTTTGGAAGGCGGGAGGGAGTCACCCTCCCGGCCGTATTTATTAAAATATGAAACAAAATTTAAAACATTAAATAAAAGTTTCATAATCATGTACAATTTTACATTTATTACATTTCGATGAAGACATGTTCTTTGGCTAACCTTAACAGATCTCTAATACAAAGGTTTCCTAGCCGAGTCTAACATCCTGCAAAAGCATACATTCTAAATTAAAATTGTACATCCTAGCATTAAGGGCCAACGGCAAGGTCTTAACCGGTGTCAGATCCCTACTACCAAAACTCTCGCCCTCACGGTGTGAGTGGCGCATGCGCAGAGGACTGTACCCTCATTGCCAACTGTAATTTCCCTTGTCGTGGTGGGGGCCCCCTTTCCACTCGACGCCATCTTAAAGGTCGTCCGAGTTCCCGTGTGAGGTATCTGTAGGAAGGACAGCGTGGACCCCCCCCCCATCCCCACACTCTCTATCCGCCGTCGCGGATATCCGGCCCCCGGGAAATTAGTAGGAGGGGCATATAGCCGCCTCCTCCCCTGGGAGGGGCCTATGGCCGTCTCCCCTTAGGCGACCCATCCTTAGTGGGTGCCGCCTCCCCGTGGGAGGGGCCAATGGCCGCCTCCCCCTGGGCACTCCCATCCATTCTGGGTGGCGCCCCCCTCTAGGGACCTTGAAATTACTGCTCACCGATCATGACCTTACCGCCCGACCAAAAGAATAAATACGACAGTTGTTTACCTACTAAGGAAGGAAGAAATTCATCATACCCAAGTGTATCAAGACTGTTTATTCCTAAAAAGAAAAAACAGTATCCTACAGACAGAAGTCACACCCTCAACTAAAACATTCCTTTACTTTTCTACAAAGGAAAAAAGGGGCCTAACTCAGCAAAACTTTATTACAAAACAAGCATTGCCATAAGGGGCTGGTGGGTGGGTCAAAATTGCTGCTTGTTCCGTCGAGGGCTCAAGAGCAACGAGTGGGTGCAGCCTTCAGAGCACAGGAACAAGAGGACGCTTCTTCGGATTTCCGCTCTATTTATTCTTCTGCGGGAGGGCGTGTACCCTCCTCCGGAACGCCTACTGGGCGTGGTCATCGGTGTAGGTGTCTAGGACAACCCCTCTTGGGCGGGAAAAAGGTGCGCCCCGGCTACACCGCTTCGGGCATACCAGCCGAGACACGCCCCCGCCCAAAATGGTTTCCCGGGAGGATCGAGGAACCCAACCATACGTTCGGGGGGACCGAGTGGTCGCCCCTTTCCATATGGCCGGGATGCCCGTCACCCCCTCCCAACACAATCCCCAAGGATGGGATGTCGGACGCAGGCTTGAACTTTTGGAAGGCGGGAGGGAGCCACCCTCCCGGCCGTATTTATTAAAATATGAAACAAAATTTAAAACATTAAATAAAAGTTTCATAATCATGTACAATTTTACATTTATTACATTTCGATGAAGACATGTTCTTTGGCTAACCTTAACAGATCTCTAACACAAAGGTTTCCTAGCCGAGTCTAACATCCTGCAAAAGCATACATTCTAAATTAAAATTGTACATCCTAGTATTAAGGGCCAACGGCAAGGTCTTAACCGGTGTCAGATCCCTACTACCCAAACTCTCGCCCTCACGGTGTGAGTGGCGCATGCGCAGAGGACTGTACCCTCATTGCCAACTGTAATTTCCCTTGTCGTGGTGGGGGCCCCCTTTCCACTCGACGCCATCTTAAAGGTCGTCCGAGTTCCCGTGTGAGGTATCTGTAGGAAGGACAGCGTGGACTCCCCCCCATCCCCACACTCTCTATCCGCCGTCGCGGATATCCGGCCCCCGGGAAATTAGTAGGAGGGGCATATAGCCGCCTCCTCCCCTGGGAGGGGCCTATGGCCGTCTCCCCTTAGGCGACCCATCCTTAGTGGGTGCCGCCTCCCCGTGGGAGGGGCCAATGGCCGCCTCCCCCTGGGCGCTCCCATCCATTCTGGGTGGCGCCCCCCTCTAGGGACCTTGAAATTACTGCTCACCGATCATGACCTTACCGCCACAGGCCGGATAGTTGACCGACTATCCGGCCCCCCCAACTCCTCCTAAAGGTCATGCTTCCTCAAACCCCTTAGCCATGCTATGAAGTCTCCTATGAGTAAAACATTCCCCTCCCGGGACAGGTGAACACCATCATTCAGATACATGTGATCACCCCGAATACACCCATGAGGAATGCTATGCAACTGCGCAGAGCGAAACAATCTACCAATTTTAATGTTTACCTTCTTCACCGAATGGTTCAGTGCAGACACCGAAAGGCCCCCCCGCCATACTTTCCTGGGAATCATGTGGGACCAGGCAATCGTGCACCCCGGGATTCTTTTTGCCAACCAGCTAACAGGAGACAAAACTTGTTCAAACAACACTCGTCTACCCAGTGTCACCAAGTCATTGCCCCCCAGGTGTACTATGACTACAGATGGCGGTGACCTTCGCCGCCCTAAGAGACCCTCAACAAATGACTCGAATTGGTCAAAACAGAGCCCGCCCTTCCCATGGAAGGCCACCGTGTACCCGTATTCCCCAGCTGCGCGAGTCGCGTCACCTGCTTTGAATACGTCCCCGGCGCGCCTAACGTATGAGTGGCCCACGACCCATACCACTCTCTCTCTAGACGGTGATCCATGACCGCTGGTCTCCTGGTACTGGGTCGACTGCAAATTCCGCCCCGCGTGACAGGCTCGCGAAACTGTAATTCAAACAAAAGACAAGAAGCGTGAGTGCATGTCAATTGACTTTACAACATGTGCAATCGCACATACCTTCTGAAGCAATTCGAGGACCATCGTCCCAACTGTTTCACTTCATCCGCACTCTGACCCCTGGCTGTAGCCTCAGTAGCAGCCCCTATCCTAAAGGAGTGGGTCCCGAAATCGCCCGGGTCCATGCCCGCAGCAGCGACCGTCAGTGCTAGCACCCTCCGGAACTGAAACCTCGTCAGTGGGGTGCCATCATTGTGCCTCAGCAAACCCCCCCCCCATGTATCCGCCCTTAGTGCCGAGTACTCCTCTGTACACATTATCGGGCACGTGGGGGACCCTCGCACGCGCTGCACAACAACACTATTTCCCGTAGCCCCCTGGTCGGTCTTGGACCTGGCTATCGTGACTACCATCGAATCACCCCTAATTAGGATGTGATCCCTGCACAAGCTTCCCTCAACGTCTTTCTTATTCCTTGCGACCAGTTCGCTTACCCGCATAGCCCCATGGAACGCTAATGCGAAAGCTGCCCGGAACAGAACTGCCTCGTACTGGGAAGAGCCTGTCTCGACTAGTTTCGCCATGAGTATGGACAACCTTTCTAAGCCAATCGGGCGCCTCTCATCTTGCTTGCGACCCTTGAGGCGCTGCCAGCCGCGAAGGGCTTTTTTCACCAAAAAGGAACCTGTTGGGTCTTTTATGCCATGCACCTGCGCCATGAATGAAATGGCTGCCCTATGCCTATTGACCGTTGCCGCTGATCGGCCTTCCCTGTGTAGTGCTACCAAGAACCTCAGGAAGGATTCCTCCTGACCCCAGTTCTGATTCCCTGTCGGACCCAAAAATGTGCAATAGGAACGAAACGCTCCTTCGTATGCTTTCCTCGTCCTGGGGGCTAAGCTTGCTGCCACGAGGTCTTGTAATCCGGGGCACCGATTAGCCAAAGTGCTTCGGGGAATGGTGCCGCCACGAGGTCCGCTGTAGGTAGATAACCCCTGAACGCCTGCATATGTGAACGAGAGAGTGCATCAGCCGCATGATTCAGTACACCCAGCACATGTTTCGCCCTGAACTGTACATTCAGTCTCATGCAAAGCAGCACAACTTCTTTCAACAATCTCAAGATCCATTTGCAGCGTGCTGCCTGTTGGTTAATGCATTCGACAACAGTCATATTATCTGACCAAAACACCACAGAGCGGTCTCTGAACTCGTCTGGCCATGCCATAAGCGCTACAAAAATAGGGAATAGCTCCAGGAACCCAATGTTACTTGTGAGACCGCTGGAGTGCCACCAAGCCGGCCATGTTTGCGCCGACCATCGGTTACCAAAAATGGCGCCAAATCCCACGCTCCCCGCCGAGTCAGTCCACAAACCTAGCTCGTCTGAAGACGCTGGCGGCTTGCATCATACTACTCGACCGTTGAAGTCCGCCAGAAATGCCAACCAAATGCGCATATCCTGGCGAACCTCTGCAGACAGTCTCGTACGGTGGTGTCCTTCTTTGAGACCAACCATAGCCTGTGCAATAGAGCGTGAGAAGGGGCGCGCCATTGGTATAACTCTCAAGGCAAAGTTAAGCTGACCTACTGTTTGCTGTAACTGGTGCAGGGTCACTTTCTCCTTACTAAGGCATAGCTTCAGGGAGGCCCTAAATTTGGTTACCTTTCCTACTGGCAAACGGAAACATCCCTCCACAGAATCGAGCTCAATCCCCAGAATTCCAGTGAAGTAGATGGTCCAACCGTCTTACCTGGTGCCAATGGGACTCCAAACTCCCTCATGAGGATGCAAAAGTCATGTAGCGCCTGCGCACATTTTGTGTCGCCGGTCGCTCCTAAGAACAGGAAGTCATCTAGATAATGCATAACATGCCTATGCCCTGTGGCCTCGGTGAAGGCCCACTCTAGAAAACAGCTGAACTTTTCAAAATAGGCACAAGAAATGGAGCAACCCATCGGCATGCATTTATCCATGTAATAACTCCCTTGGAATGCAAAACCTAGCAAGCGCTGATCCTGTGGGTGTACCGGGAGCAACCGGAACGCCGATTCGATATCCGATTTTGCCATCAGCGCCCCGGGGCCCAGGCGATTTAACATGGCAACGGCATCATCGAATGATGCGTACCGCACCGAACAGACTTCTGGGTCAATGGCCTCGTTCACCGAGGAACCCCTTGGAGCGGACAGGTTATGGATAAGCCTAAACTCCCCCGGGTCTTTCTTCGGGACCACCCCTAACGGGGAACAGATGAAATCCGCCACCGGTAGGCGATGAAAAGGCCCTGCCACTCGCCCCAATCTGACTTCTTTCGCAATTTTCCTCTCTACCACACTTGGATTATGTTGCGCCGATAACTGGTTTTTACAAAAGGAGTCCCCTCGAAAATCCTCCGCCGGGATGTGGAAGCCGTGCAATAATCCCTTCCTCAACAATCCAGCGGAGACATAATCAGGGTATTTGTTTAACCAAGGAGTCATAGCCATGAGATCAACGGGTGTAGGCAATTGGTCACAACGATCTACCTCACTCCTGCTTGGACCCTCCCTTTCCTCCCGCCCCGTTATTTTTCGATCTACATGAACTCTCCGGGTGTGAGGAATTCCCAGAGCCCGCACACACATGCTTGAACCTACATGTTCCTTGCGGTCTGTTACAGTTGCCTCGATTGAAGCCCCAACAGACCCCCCGCTTTCCACCATTCCCGCCGGTTTTTGGCTGGTGATCACCACCGGCGCCTGCTCGAAAGGGCACCGCGGGCTTTTGGCGGGAAACCCCTGACCCACTCCCGCCAGGCGAGGATGTACCTGCCGCCCCCGGCAGGAGCTGCTTATGCCATGAGACCGAGTCGAGGCAGTCCCATGTCAGAGAGGCATCATATTCTTTTGCTTTTCGGAATTTCATGTTGTAACCTTTCCATTCCTCTCCCTCATACATTGCATAGAAATCCATAATACGAGTTTGATAGCAAGACAGTTCAGTTAATACTTCGGGTTTACGTTCCCCCATAACTACAGTAAATATTGCAAAGGCCTTCGCCCAATTCGTTATCGTTTCATCCACCCTGAACTCCGCCATCTTGGCGCGCCACACGCTCGGGTGCCACAAATCTTTCTGGGTTTTGGCGTATTCCATCTCGCAATGGTCAGTTAATAACGAAAACATATTGACATACTTGTCTCCCCATATCAACTCTTTTGTGGCCATAGGGATGTGCTGTGCCACCCTCTCCCGCCTTGAGGGTAATGAGCCCTCCCCCGCCATTGGCAAAGCGAGCTTACCCGGTTCGGTCGTTGTTCCCGCCGTTTTTTCGAGACCAACTGCCGGTCCTACCGGTGTCACCTGTGGGGAAACAAGAGGAAGATTCGCCTTTGCGGCATCTCGCGACTGCCGCAACTGCTGTATTAGTAACTTGGCCTCTTCGGCCGTGTCTCCGGGCGCCTTGGCACCCCCTGCTTTCTTATTGAGCCATGCGGCCAACTGGGTGGCCAATTCAGGAGGCATATCCTCATCGTTAGCGGGGGTCATCACAACCGGGATCGGTTGACCCGCGTCTGGGATTGGTACCGGGCCGTCAGCTGGTGTGACCGGGGTGGCCGGGGGCACCGCAGGGACCGGGACCTCCCCTGAAACCGCCCTCTTTTTGACCTGCTTCCTTCCACCCTCGGGGACGATTCCAGGCAAGGCCGGGCCTATTACCTTCTTAGGGTTACCAGGATTGCTCAGTGCAGCCAGTTGCTTTTTGACGTCCGCCAGGCCTCGACCGATCGACGGGACTTGTCCGAGTTTCCGCTCCATGCCAGCCATTCAGTTCATCAACAGGCGTAGCACCTTATCCGTCTCGGAACCCTTTCCTGCTTTCTTGCCAGCCATGGTTTCGATTTATCGGCTCCTTAGACGAGCAACGAGGTCCTGGACTCTTCGCCTTCGAGTAACTGAAAGAAAAACAACAAGATTACAAGTTCTCAAAATTGCTGCTTGTTCCGTCGAGGGCTCACGAGCAACGAGTGGGTGCAGCCTTCAGAGCACAGGAACAAGAGGACGCTTCTTCGGATTTCCGCTCTATTTATTCTTATGCGGGAGGGCGTGTACCCTCCTCCGGAACGCCTACTGAGCGTGGTCATCGGTGTAGGTGTCTAGGACAACCCCTCTTGGGCAGGAAAAAGGCGCGCCCCGGCTACGCCGCTTCGGGCATACCAGCCGAGACACGTCCCCCGCCCAAAATGGTTTCCTGGGAGGATCGAGGCACCCAACCATACGTTCGGGGGGACCGAGTGGTCGCCCCTTTCCATTCTGGACCTTTGGTTGGCATCAGAGTGTACCCCTCCTGAACTCCAGGTCAAAATCCTGAAGCAAACAATGACCATTCCCGACGCCAGCTGATGCTATTCTACTGCAACACCTACTCTTCAGCCTCCACAGTTCGTGTCAGCAACAACTTGTGTCGACTGTCAACATGAACCTCCATGACGTCCTGCTCTTTTTACCACAAAAGCACCCTTGCACGATACCCAACATGCAGCTTGCGTTGGCAACGTGTCATGTTCACAGGGACCAACTGCATGACCCATGTCAACACAAAACTTCACCTGCAGCTCCAAGTGTCGGCTTGGACTAACCTGATCCCTGTATCCTACCAGTGCTCCATCACAGTTGTCCTGAACTTGTGACTTTGGCCTGATCCTGTGCGACCAGTTATCCATGCGTGCCGCTTTGTGCTTTTTGCCACTATTTTCACCTAAAACATTAAAACTCTCAGTTCTGTTGAATTTATTTTTGCTGCTTTGCTGTCATCTTATTTTTTTAAATTACCTTTATTTTTCTAAATTGGTTTGAGATTTTTGTTGTGTTCTTTCCTTTTATTACAGTTTGAGTGGTGTATATATACTTCACAGATGGCATCTAATTCAACTCTGACTGATTTTGTGTCAAGCTAATAGATAGTTACGCACAGGTCTATTCAGTAACGTTGGGGGTTCAACTTGGCAAGGATTGTGTTTAATATTTGAGTGGGGTTTCCACCACCTCTTTCAACTACTAACCCAATGTTTTACAACAATGCACTCTGGTAAATGACTTTGTGTGGAATATGCACTTGAATTTCATAGGAGCTGCTAGTCAAAGAAAAATGTTTATTTATTAGTATATATTCTTGATAAAGACTAAAACAATTACAAAGAGCAAATGTCGCAAAAATACAAAGAAACAAGAATATTGAATGCCACAGTGCAACTTCACTCTAACAGACTTCCTATTACCAGTAACTATGGATAAAGCTAACTCACCTATCAATCTGTTTTACATTGGTGTATATCTGAACAGGTGCGTACTGTATTACAAAAGAGTGAACATTAACTCTTTTCTTTTTTAACAGCGTAGGTAGAGTGACTCCTCTCTAAAGCTGCTGTCTAAAACTGAAAGATAACTGCACCATTTGTGATTTCCATCTCCACAGAAAACAAAAGTGAACCAAAACATCTTCATACAGGTAAGGCCTTTTATTATAACTACATGTAGTATTAGGATTGCAAAGTAGGCTTCTATTGGGGAAGTGACTTTACTTAACTTAACATTTATAGACCTCGTATTAACTGGGTTCTACCCCCTCAATCAGGACTGTTCCTCCAAAGCCATTAATGTAGTCTGACCTTGGTCCCATTATATGTAGGGATTGTTAGATTGGTGTTGCTTTCTTAATGGCAAAGACAAACTTCTCACTGAGATATTGAGTGTTGGGGCGGTGTCAGTTTTATGCTTAGTTTGGGTGGCAATAGCAGAATGAGAATCTATGCTTTAGGAGTAACTGTGCAAGCATATGTGAATCAACTTGCTCCATTCCTGTGGTCTGGCGGCTAGTCACATACAGATGTTAGTTAGACAATTGTATGGAAAATTGGTTGGTGGGATTATAGGAGCTCTACGATTTTTCAGTGGGTGTAAGGTTGAAGTTGTAATTTCTACCTCTACAGAGCTGTGAGTAGAGGGGCTGAGATCAGTGATCTGCTGGGAATTAGCATCCTTTTGGGTTCAATCTTTTACTACTGTTATTCTTGCTGAGGTTTTCAATTTGGACAGGAGTATGGGGCTCTTTATTGTGTGCCCGTCTGAACATGACCATCTTTCAGCTTCCTTAGTGAGGTTATCCTGTGGAGTTTTTCTGAGTGTACCAGGTTGGCTATTGTGGTATTCTTATTTAGAATATTCTTGGTATAGAATGTTATCTTTCTTCCATGCCTAGTATTCTATGAGCGGGGAGTGGGAGTTAAGAGAACGTGTTTACCGGTTGTGGATGTTAAAGCTGTCTTGTGAGAATAAACTACATTCTTTTCTTGAACCTGCATTTGTGGATTCTTCACAACTTGGCGACGATCAGGATTTATAGATAGACAACGCTCACTTATAACGAAACAGGTACTGTGTTTCATGTTTATCTCTTGTTTTGATTGCACCAGCGGCCGTTCTGTTTATTGTACACTGATAGCACAAGCAGCAGTTACTCACAGAAACGCTCCTGTACTATATGGAGTTTTGTTTGAATACTGTGGTATTTCGTCTCACAAGTGTATATTGATTGCACTTGTGGCTGTTGTTACTATCTAACTGCAGCTGTCGTATGTTCTTCATTGGATTGATTATTATTTTTTGCGTATGGTCCATGTTTTTGACCCTGTGTGACAGCGTTGTACAGTATATTGCAAAGTTTTACATCGCAACACTGGGTTCAAACTGGAATGGCATGGCCCAGATCTCTGTACTGGAGTGAATGTATGACATTGTTCTGCATTCTGTCCATCAGCTGTTGTTTTTGCAGATGTTTTACGGATGGCAAAAGTTTTGTTTCAAAATTACCTACTTGTTTCTGCATGAGCTGTCTATAGCTTATTTTCAAAACACACAAGATGATGGACGGAATGTAGCACAATGGTAAAACATTCACCACCAGTCACAGATCTGGGTTTAATCCATCGTTATTTTGCTCACCAAGCCACCCCAGTTCAGACATGGCCATATGCAAATCAGTCTAGACCCTGTGCCTCATGGGAACAGTCCAGCCCGAACTGCCAAGCCATGTCTTTCCTGGACCGGAATCAAGCATCCTCGGACCGGTTTCTGGCTATCAGCCATCTTCAGCCAGGATAGCTTGACTCCAGTGGCATAGTGAGCAAGGGACCCACGTCTGGGCATACCCTTCCCACTTAGGGTGAACCGCAAAACAGACAAGATGATGGACGGAATGTTGCACAATGGCAAAACATTCACCACCAGTCACAGATCTGGGTTTAATCCATCATTATTTTGCTCACCAAGCCACCCCAGTTCAGACATGACCATATGCAAATCAGTCTTGACCCTGTGCCTCATGGGAACAGTCCAGCCCGAACTACAAAGCCATGTCTTTCCTGGACTGGAACTTTGTGGAGATTGATGAATTTTAACTTCACCAGGAAACACATAGACTTCGGTGACTACATTTATTATTTTTGTTTTGTTATTTTGTAACCTATTTTTTTCAGGTTATACATTTGTAGATCAATTATCACTATTCTACATAAGTTTATATTTCCCCTTTATTTTATTGCTTATAAATACATTTAGTATTCATTGTATTCCCATTTTCTACTCATTTAGGTCATGTCTAATATAGTTGCACCTCCACATTTTTTGCCGGTAGCCGGAGAACCCAAAATGGATTGGGATTTATGGTATCCAATGTTCCTAGCTTTTGTAGATGTTTTTGAAGTAGAAGGCTGTTCTCCTAAGAGGAAACTTGCTCTCTTAAGGAACTGTTTAGGGGGGCAGGTTTAAAAGAATTGGCGAATTTACCTCCTGTTGAAGGTTCTGGGGACACCAAAGTCTTTGATATTACTATCCAACAAATGAGCACTAGATTTGGCAGGAAAATTAATACTGTTATGGAAAGGTTTAAATTCTAATCTCGTTCACAAAAAGAGGATGAATCCACCGAGGACTACGTAGCTGTGTTACACAAGTTAGCAGGATCTTGTCTTTTGAAACTATTAATTTTGAATAAGTTTTAAGGTATCAAATTATGATGAAAACTAAAAGCAAGAAAATTCAAGAACGACTATGGATGGGCACTGAATCTTCCCTAAATGCTTTAGTAAATATTGCTAGAGGTATTGAACAATCTGAAAAGTTTGTTAGCGAAATTAGGGGACAAGTTGTCAAAATTAATGAAGTTTTTCCCGAAGTGTCTGTAGTAAAGGATCATTCCTCTTCCAAAAATGTTTCCCCTTTTCTCTCTAAGAAAGACACTTTGGGAAAAGATAATACATTATTTGGGAAAAATCTCAAGTTGTTTGTTATAGGTGCGGTGGCTTTGACTATGTTGGAAGCTACAGAAGGTGTCCTGCATGGAAGAAGATCTGTATCATATCTAAGCAAACTGGACATTTTAGCAAAAAATAATTTCATGACACATGAAGAGAGTGAACATCCTCCAGAGATCAATAGTCTTTTGTGTGTTGGTAATACTAATTGCAAAGGTTTTCCTACCGGCAAAGTGTCAATTAATGATATAGAAATTTCTATGTTGGTAGACTCATGTGCTTGGTACAGTATTATTGGCAGAAATATTTATTAATGAATGTTGGAAAACTAAAAAGTTATTTCCTCCTGATATTCACCCTGGTGGTTATTCTGGACACAAGATTGATCTTGATGGATTTATGAGGGCAGACTTAGAGTTTATAGGCAGAAGAACCAGAGGGAAAGTGTATGTAGCCACCAAAGGTGTATCTACTTTTGGTTGGTCTCATCAACAAGAGATGGGCATAAAGTTAGATCCTAATGCCTATGTTGTAGCACCCAAAAATGAGGAACTTGCTACAGAATTAAGAGACAGGTTTCCTTCACTCTTCACTATAGTCTGGGGGAAATTGTAAATTTTAAACATAAAATCATTCTCAAGGATGGCTCAATTCCTGTCAGACAAAGAGTAAGAAATGTACCATTGGCGTATCGTTATAAACTTAAGGAAATATTATCTGATTTGGTTTCTAAGAACATCATTGAACCTACAGAATACTCTCCATGGGTTTCCCTAGTCGTTTTATCCCTTAAGAGCAATAGCGATCTTTGTTTGGGTGTAGATCTTCGCAATCTCAATAAGGAAATATGGATTGATAGACATCCTTTACCCCACATACATGAGTTAATTTCCACACTGTTAGGTGCTTGTGTTTTTTCTACTATAGATCTAGCCAGTGCCTATCACCAGGTAGTCCTACATGAGAATTCTAAATTTCTAACAACTTTTGTTACGCCTGAAGGTATGTTCCAGTTTTCCCTCATGCCGCTTGGCCTAGCCAGCGCTACTTCCGTTTTTCAAAGACTTATGAAGGAGGTCCTGGAAGGATGTTCTGGTGCAATTGCTTTCCAGGATGATATTCGAACTACGAGAAACATGACAAGAATTTGCAAACTGTGTTAAAATGTGCACAAAATAAAGGGTAGACTTTAAAATTTTCTAAATGCAAATTCATGCAAAGCAAGGTGGAATATTTTGGACATGAGATCTCTAGTAGTGGCATAAAACCTAAGCTTAATCATGTTTAAAGTATTTCTAATGCTCCTGCTCCTACACGAAAGAACAATGGGTTTCTTTCTTAGGTTTGACAGAATGTTACAGCAAATTCGTACAACATTATTCTTCTTAAGTGCATTCTTTAAGAACAATGTTAAAGAAAGATGTGAAGTTTACTTGGGATAAAGAACAACAATTAGCTTTTGAGCTTTTAAAAAAAGAAATTGTTGATGCTTCATTTTTTAGGCCTTTTGAGATTGGAAGGGAATGTATTGTAGCTATAGACGCCAGCAATGTAGGTTTAGGCTCTGTCTTAATGCAAAAAAACAAAGGTGATGAGTATGTTGTTTCTTATGCATCTAGAACGTTACTTGGTGCTGAATACAAATATTCCACCATCGAAAAGGAATTGTTAGCATGTACATGGGCTGTGCAACACTTTCGTCAATTTTTGTGGGGTACCAAATTTTGCTTATGGACAGACCACAAGCCTTTAATCAATATGTTGGCTGCCGGTGGTGGTAGAACACATACAGCTCATTTGGCACGATTGGCTGCAAAATTACAGGAATTACAGGAATATCAGTGCATTGTTGAATTTGTTCCAGGGCGTTTAAATGTACATGCTGATTGCATGTCACGATTACCCTTGTCTGAAGCACCTGATACTGATAACAATGGTGTTGACTTTGATGTAGCGTACACAGTTGATGATGTTTATTTATTTATTTATTTTGAAAGTTTTATATAGCGCGAACAAGATCTTTGCAGATATCAGAGCGCTTTACAAAGAAGGGGTACGAACAGGAGAGTGAATAACAGGCAATTGGGCATAGCGTAGTTGTAGGTAATAAGTGGGGTGGGGTAGGTACATGAGGGAGCATAGTCAAACAGGTATGTCAAAAATGTTAATAGTACAAATAAGTGGGAGCATGTTAATAATGGAAATTCTAATGTATCATCATCGGAAGTTATTTCTGAAACTGGTTGGAAGAATGCAATGTGCGAGAACAGTACGTTATCTAATGTGGTGAATTTCCTACAGGTGGGTTGGCCTGAAGAAAGGAAATTAACTGGTGATCTTATGTCTTTTTGCAAGATCAAGGATGAGTTAATGTTTTCTCAAGGTTTTGTAACAAGAGGAGATACAATTGTTCCTCCTTTTAAAATAAGAGAAAAAATCCTGTCCATGGCTCATGATGGCCATATGGGTATGTCCCGCACCAAAAGAGGTACCAGAGAATTTAATTGGTGGCCTGGTGTTGATAGTATGGTTGACAAATGGGTCAAACAGTGTCTTCCTTGTTCTAAAAGTGATAAATCAGTCAAATCACTGTATGTGGAGGTCACTCCTATTGAGTATGTTCAAGGTACCTGGAGGAAACTAGGTATTGATATTGTTGGTCCCCTTGGTTTATCTTTCAATTAGGATGTTTATGCTTTAGTCTTAATAAAATATTTTTCAAAATGGCCTGAGTTGACGATTGTAGACAAGATTGGTTCAACTCAAATAATTTAATTTTTAGATGAAGTTTTCTGCCGTGAATGGTTGGCTGCAGAAATTATTTCTGTCAATGGTCCTCAAATTGTTAGCCTGGAGTTTGATTTGTTTCTTGAAAGATGTGGTGTTTTGCATAAAAGAGTGTACAATTATAACCCACGAGCCAATGGCCAGGTAGAACGCTTTATTAGGGTGGTCAAAGAATCTCATCAGCTAGTTATCAAAAGCGGGTTTGAATGGAAAAAGACTCTATGTGCCACTCTATTGCTGTATCCCATTTCTCCAAATTCTGTCACGTTTCTATCGCCGTTTGAGAAATTATGAGGAAGGAAACCTTGTTCTAAGCTTTTGCCTTGGTGGTTGAAGGTTAAAACTTCCAATGTTGCAGGGCTTGCAACTTAGGTGGTTCATCCGGGTATGTGCTGAATAGTTCTATTATCGCTGCTTGCAATCGCATATGGGCAAACCGTTTCATTGGTACTTGGTGTATACTTAACGATGTGTCCTTCCTGACGATAAAGCTGCTATGTGGGAATATATCTGCCATGTTGATTAATATCATGGCCCACAAAAGTTGGAGCATGCCCATCTCCTGTGTGACGGACAGTGTCGGATGGTGCGTGAGTGGTAGTGCTGGCTCATAGACAGGGAGTTTCTCGGTTCTGCGCGTCAGCATGTGCCATGCCCTCGAGGTGCATTTGACTGGAGTAATCTTGTCAGAGTGGGTGAAGGAGTTCGGATCTGATATGTATGCTGTCAGGGATGTTGGGTCTACTCTATCCCTCTCCACCGCCACATGAGGGATAAAGGTGTGTGGCTGTAGCCAATAATGAACGTGTTGTGCCTGAGCCCAATAATAGTATAATTGCAAATCGGGTGCCGCAAAGCTGCCTTTGTGATACGGTTTTGTCAGTATATCCCAGCGTATTCTCGCCTGTTTTCCAGCCCACGTTAGTTTCTGCATTGCTGTCCTAAGTTTCAAAAACAGCATCTGTGTTAACCAAATTGGGATATTGCTAAACAAATACAGCAATTTTGGTAGAACAATCATTTTTTGTAAAGCTATACGGTCTGCAAGTGATAGAGGCAGCAGTATCCAACTATCTATTTGCCATTCCAATTTAGACATCGTTCTTCTGTAATTTTCTCTTACCACCAATTCCGGGTCTCTATGTATCCATATGCCTAGGTCTGTACTCTAAGTCAGAGGGTAATCCAGATTCGGGCGTGCAGTGTTCGGAGTAAACGGTATAACCACCGACTTATCCTAGTTGATCTGCAAACCTGAATATTGCTCAAATCTAACATATTCTCTTATCAATGTATTCAAGTGTGTGTCTGGGTGACAGGTGAATAGCACCATGTCATCTGCATAAAGGGAGATGTTGAGGGGGCTGAGAGGGAGTTGTAGCGCCGCCTCTGGATGCAATTGTCTAATCTTGCAGGCCAAAGGTTCTAATATCAACGTGAATAAAATAGGGGAGAGTGGACAACCTTGGTGCGTTCCTCTGCTTATGCGTATAGGATCAGATGTTTGTCCGTTAATTCTGACTCTAGCGCTGGGGCTGTAATATAATATTTCTATCCACTTCAGAAAGATCTCCCGGAAATCCCATACGGCGCAGGACTGTGAGCATATAAACCCACTCAACGGAATCAAAGGCTTTTTCCGCGTCTAATAGGGCCACCGCAGCTGGTACATCAGGGTCTAAGTGGTGATACAGAGCAAAGATTGTGCGAAGGTTGTGAGTAGTGGATCTATTGGGTACAAACCCCGCCTGGTCCGGCAACACCAGCTTTTCCTGCAGGAGTTGTATTCTGGTTGCAACTATTTTTGCTTAAATCTTTGCATCTATGTTTATCAAAGATAGGGGCCTACATGAGTCGCATTTGATATGATCTTCATATGGTTTGGGGAGCGCTATCAAAGAGAGCCTCTCTTAGTGAAGCGGGTAGTCGGCCCTCCTCATATGCCTCTTCATACATTCAGCTAGGTACAATATGAGTATCTCGCTTAGGTCTTATAGAACTCTCCGGGAAGTCTGTCCAATCCAGGAGCTTTATTATCTGGGAGGGAGTTTATGGCGTCCACTATTTCGTCCTTAGTAATTTGATGGCCCAGGAATTTGCGGTGTGTGTCAGATAGCCAATCTACGGCAATATCCTGTAAATACTGATTTATGTCTGGTTGTGTGCTCGCTGTTTTCGTGCCCTAAAGTTCACTATAGTATTTTGTGAAAAGATCTAATATAGATGCAGTGTCTTATAAAGTGTGGTTATCATCATCGGTCATCTGCGTAATGTAAGACACAGTTAGAGCCGATTTTATTTTACCGGACAAGGCGCGGCCAGGTCTGCCCCCTTCACCATACCTATGTGCTGCAAATCTGCGCAATTTATATTTTACTTCGTCTGCAGCATATTTCTGATAATCCTTTTTTTCCTAATGTTTGCTAGCAGTGTCGGGCTTTGCTTCCTAATATGTTCTTCTTCTAGTCTCGCAATGTCCCTTTCAATCATGACCAGTTGTTGTTGTATGTCCTTCCATATACCAGCATGTTTATTGATGCAGTACCCCCATATTGTGACCTTAAACGCCTCCCACAGTAAACCCGCACTATCTATAGTTGGTTATTGCTTGTTGTAGCTCGCGTGGAATACTGGGTCTAGAAGAGCACTGCCTTGCAATCGCTGTGTGAATTGTCCAGGTATATGTGTAGGGACATATAGCGTGAGGCGGACTGGTGAGTGGTCTGATAGTGTCTTGGGTAAGTGTACAATGTCCTTTGTCCACGTGCATGCGTCCTGTGTGAGAAGCCAATAGTCAATCCTAGACCATGTGTTATGTGTTGTGGACTTGCAGGTGCCCTCCTTACGGTCAACGTGTCTCATTTGCCATATATCTTTCATACCCCAAGCATCCATGCCATCTCTCAAGGCTTTAGCAGCTTGTTTGCCATATCTCTCATTATCTGTTGATCTGTCTAGAGCTGGGTCCAGACACGTGTTGAAATCGCCTCTCCAGATAACTTTCGTGTCGGGCAACTCTCTAAGTTTGGACTATATGTTGGCATAAAAACTGGGGTCATCAGTGTTAGGGCCATATGACGTCACCACAGTCAGTTTCTTCACTCCAAAATGACCATGCTTAATGACAAATCCACCTTGGTCATCTGTAATGGTAGCCAGATGCTGGAAGGGGGTTCCCCGTCTCACCAGTAACAGCACACCTCTAGCATACGTAGAGAATGAGGAAGCTACCCTATTTGTCATCCACTTCGTACCCACTCTGGTGTCCATGTGTGTGGTGAGGTGCGTCTCTTGTAAGCAGACAACATCCACCTTATGTCTGTCTAAATATGCCAGTACTCTGCGTATCTTCTGTGGGTTCTGAAGGCCACGGACATTCCACGTCATGAACGTCAGTGTACGAGTATTCGTGTTTCTGTCAGCCATTTCTGTACCCTTCCCAGTATGTATTCCCCATCCTGTGAGGTGTTGTGCATCGGTGTAGATCAGTTGTAAAGCGCTCATGTAATGCGGACTGGACCTTTTTCTTTTTTCATCCCCCCCCACCGCCCACTCGGCCCATCCCTTCGCAGTGGAGGCAACCCCAGAACATCGCCCCTTCATATCCCCTATACCCTCCCACCCCTCTAGAACAAAAGCATACCAAACAAACATCAAAACACAGTGTGGTTCACACTGAGGGGTCAGAGTTGCTGCCCCGTTTCTTGTGGAGCTGGTCCCTCATGGGTAGACGCCCATTCCATTTATACATCAGTCGCTAGGCCTACTGTTATCACATTCCCCACCTGTCTATTTGGGTGGGACCCCCCTTGCTGAGGACGAGCCTAGGAGTAAGGAATCAACAACCCAAAACTTTTCACCACAGATTTGCTCATAATAAACTTAATATCTCAAATGTAGAACAAACAGAATGTCACACATAAACTTATCTGGTCCTTAGTGCCAGTGCAGACCCAGATCTCAATCGGTCCGCCACCAACACAACTCCAGGTCCTCCATCTGCCAGAGCACATCCTGGTGTTTCAGACGATTACCTAGGTGTTCACAGCAATAACTATTGCAACTCGAGAGGCCGCCATGGCTGTGTGGTCATCGTGACACGCTGCCATCGAGTCCGATAATCACACAGGTCAGACCACCCAGCATGGAGACAGTCTTATATACTCGTTTAGTTTGATCATTCCACATCCGATGTGGTGGATTGCTCTCCTTGTCCCCCTCTCGGCGATCTCCTCCTTGTACTTGTTTGACCTTTCTGTTGTAGGAACTTCAACACCTCTTGAGGGTCATTGTAGATTTGTGCCTTACCATCTACTGTGATGCGGAGCCTGGCCGGATACAGCATGGCATATGGTATGTTTGAGTCTCTCAGCTTTTGTTTCACCCCCCAAACCTTTTCCTTTCTTCCTGCACAGGCGCCGTAAAGTCTGGGTAGAGAGAGATATCCATTCCGTCATTATTCAGCTTGCCCAATTCTCTGGCCTTACTAAGCGCTGCGTCTCTACCCCTGTAATTTAATATTCTTGCTTTAATTGGGCACGGTCGTGAGCCAGTCGGTCGTTTCGGCACTAGGGTTTTAGTGCTCTCTCGACTATAATTATGTCAGAGAACGTGTCTCGTCCCAGCAGAGCCACTAGCAATTTTTCCACATAGAGTTCCATTGTTCCCGTATTCGTCGTTACCGATATTCCAGTTATGCAAATGTTGTTTCTTCAGGACCTCACTTCTAAATACTCTGCTTTTGCCGCCCTAATGGGGATAGGTTTACAAAATAAACATGTAACATGGATTTAAACACACACACAGAAAAATAAATCTCCTGCCAGCTGTCTTATGCAAGTTACACATATTAGGGCACTGAATGACAAGATAAATACATTGATCCCATTGTTGAACCAAGAAGATATGCATAGCTACATCTCATGTCAGAAGCTGTGCGAAACTACGGTCAATGAGCATGCAGCACAGGACTGAATACAGCAAGGGTACAGGGCACACTTGGTCCAAGTTCCACTATATGCCGTACATGTTGCGCATCTTTGGGGATTGGAAGAGACCCAGAAGGGGTGATTGGGAGAGTTTAAGTACTGATCCTGGTGTGAGTGCTTTGTATGGTCAGTTGGTGGTCCCTGAGAACTTAGTGAGGGGTAGCTCATGGTGTCTCAGGACTGGTGGACTGTCACTGACTAACTAGAAACTGATTTCGAGTTAACTCAGACCTCTTTTCAGGCATCTTAAAGTTTGTTGAGGGGCTTGAAAGGGTGACAGATAGTCTACATGATCCTTTGAGTAATGGTTTACAGAATGAGTGTGCCAACTAAGACTCCTTGAGAGCCATGAAATAAGTCTGTGATGGCAGGCTGAAGGTTCTCTTAACCAACAACCAACAGTAAATGAGAGCATGCTTGGGTGTCTCAAGGGCTAGCAGGAGACGTCTAAGGGGTGGATGGCTGGCGACTGCCGTTGATATTATTTAGAGGACTCCACTAACAAATAAACTGACCAACTCATTGATAGTCTGAGGTGTTTTAATCTTAATCAATTGGTAAATTCCACCAAACACACAGCAGGCCATAGCTTAGATGGCATTTTTGAGAGTAATCCACATTTGCAGTTAGAAGCAGTGCAGTCATTAATTTGCTCAGACCACAAGGCCATCAATTTTAGCCTAATTCTTTGGGTTGTAAAACCATTAGCTAATAAAACCATGCAGGCCATATAAGGCAGGGCCCGGAGCAAGATCAATAAAACTGGACCTACAGACATTTTATCTGCTACTTTGCCCCTTTTTAACAGTCATCCCAAAGTAGCTACAGTCAACTATTCCGATTGGATTAACTATGCAGGTACCAAACAGGCTCCTTTTAAATTTGCCAAAAATAACACAAACATGCCCACAGCATCATGGTTTCCCTGAAACTCAGGGCCCTGGAACAAAAATGTTGTAGACAAGAAAAAAGTGAAGAGAACACTATAGCTCATCTGAAAGAGATAGGTATAAGCAACTTATCAAAGAGTACAAAGATCTGAACATACTCAAGAAAATTAATTATTTCACAGAGAAAATTAATTTTGCTAAAAACTCCTTGAAAGAACTTTTTAAAACTGTTAAAATCCTTTCTGGTCCTGATTCTATTAATGCCTTGACGCCAAGCCAATCTTTTAATGACAGCCCATTTTTCCTAAAATAAAGTAGAGGCAGTCTTTAGTGAGTTTGACCCCAGTCACAGTGTTATTCCCTCTGGCACTAAACTTTTAGATACTGGGAATACTAAGTTTCAGAAATGTCATCTGCTTACAGAAGAAGGAGTGACTAAACATATACTTAACACTAAGTCAGTGTCTCCTTCTGACGTTTGTCTCCTAAACTTCTTCATGAAATATCAGGGACGGTGGCAGGCCCTCCTCCATCCTTCTGAATAATAATATATTGTCCAGGCAATTTCCATCTGACCGGAAATTGCCTTCCATACTCACACTGTTAAAAAAAGCAAATGTCAATCCTAATGATGAAAAAATATCATCATTCGATTTTGTGCTTGCCTATGCCGGCAAAAAATCTTGAAAAGCATCTCAATGCTGCGTTCTCTGACTACTTATATAAAAATGAAGTCCTAGATGGTTTGCAATTAGGCCTATCTGCAGCCTTCGGTACGGTGAGCCACTCCCGTCTCCTAGATTGCTTGGATGAGATAGTGAACGGTGTTAGATCTGTTTGGCTCTTTTCTTACTAACAGAGAGTAGTCTGTCTCCCTGGGAGGATTCACATTCAAACCTTTTTCACTGGCCCATTGGGTCCCTCAGGGGTCATCATTGAGCCCTACGCTCTTCAATGTGTATTTAGTCTCCTTAGCTAGATTGATCACTTCTTTTGGCTTTTTGACTATTTCTTAAGCCAATAACACACATTTTAGTATTGATTTCTAATCATGTTGAGGATGTATTGCAATGCTTCAACAGCTGCATCAGTGAAGTTGTCTGGAGGATGAGACATAACTGTCTCAAATTAAATTTGGATAAAATCCAGGTCCTCCTTTTTGGAAAGCATGTTTCCTTTTGGGACCCTTCATAGTGCCAGGCATCTGGGCCCCCTTCCTCCTCCCATCCAAAAATGAGGATCTTGGGAGTTATTTTTGTGACTCAAATCTCATATTTTCTGATCTGATCATTCTCTCAGTCTCTTGGCTCTTAAGAATGTTAAGAAAGATTCTACCTATTTTCTCTTTTGTCCTTCAAAAAACAGTGATTACGGTGCTGGTACTTTCCAGGTTGGATTATTGCAATGCCCTCTATTTGGGCATTCAGCAACACTTCATAAACAAATTTCAAATATTACAGAATGCAGCTGCTCGTTTTTTTAAGAGAGTACCCAAATTTAAATAGTTTTCTCACATGTTAGTGGAGCTCCGCTGGTTTCCAATCAGAAAGCAAGTTGGTTTTAAACCCCTTTGTATGGCCCACAAATCTTTGCACAATACAGGCGCAAAGTACCTGAGGAAAAGATTCTCATGGTACACGCCTAGGAGTACTCTTCGATCTGCAGCATCCAAAACTGTGACTATCCCCAAATGTAACAAACATTCCCAGGGGATGGGGGGCAGAAGTTTTGTTTTCTGAATGTGCAAACTCTGGAATAAACTGACTAACCAGTTAAAGAATCAGTCCAATCTGACTTGTTATAGGAAGCAACTGAAGTCCTGGCTTCTTGCACTACCATAGTAGTTTTAGGAAATTTCTGTGTTTTATGGTCCATTTGTCTGTTTTCTTTTGTCACTAATCTTCCCTACAGGTGAGGCTGTCTTCTTACAAGGGTGGTGGGAGGTGGAGGCACTTACCTTCGCAACGCAACGTCCTTGCCCCTCGGGTGTTTTCCAGGAAGTTCCCGACACAGGAAACTTCACTACCCAAACCTGGTACTGCTCTCACAGCATGAAAGCAGCACCAGGACTAGATAGAGCAGGCTCTCCCAGCACTCCTAAGAGCACTGGAGACCTGTGCTTTCTCTGACCCAGCTGTCTAAGACGCATGTCTGGCCGGCTGGCCCAAGATGGCCGGCAAAAGAAAACATGCATATTTTAAAGCTCACATCCCCCTGCAGCTGCCACTAGGCAGCGCAGGCCTTGCCCCGTCCTGACACTTATTGCAGGACCAGTTGCTGAGAAATAAAATGGTAATAAATAAACTTTATTACCATTTTATTTTACAGCTCTGGGGCTTATGGGGTGACGCTCCTCTGCTCAAATGGAGGAGCCGCCCTGCTTGCATATGCTAGAGCCAAGACACCTTCGGGCATTCACGCGCTCTATAAATAATATCAATATCTGATGGATGACAGAGAGTTATGCACCATGAAAGACACCGCAGCATGAGACCCAAGCCTCAAAGCTGCTAGCAGGGACCTGACAAAGTCTACTTTATTAAGGGCAGATGTTCCGTGCATCCACCCTCTCTCCAGCATAAACTGCCAGGAGCATAAGTGTCCAATAACAGACCCCTGCATCTCCTCTGCTTGCAAACACTGTGGGGGGCAGGAGGCATCCTCCGTAGGTACCTACCTTCTGCTGCTCATAGTCTAGTTTGTGGCCACTGGCGTAATGAAACTTGAGGGGCCCCCCTGAAAGGCACGTGGAGGGGCCCCCTCCGGACTCAATCATGAGCTCTCTGGCCAGAGTACTGTGTTGATGGGACCCCCTGAAGCTTGCCCCCGACCCACGTGGCTGGGTTGGTGGGCGCCTGTGTTACGCCACTGTTTGTGGCGCATGCATGCATTGTTGCCGGCCAGGCTTATACTGCTGCTCCCTGTGCTGTTCTAGCTGTGAGTGCGGTTGCAATGGTGCTGCTGCTGCCTGAGCAGAGAACGTTATGATAACACTTGTACATGTAATTATTTGGAGAGTCTGGGTAGGGGGATGCACCATTTAACATGATGCGTATTCTGCTATTTATTGAGTTTAACCCTTCGCTGGAAGTATTCAACTTGTATTGTTAAGTATTTTGTCACTTTGGAGGACTCAGTGTTGTTGTTATTATTTGTATTCAAAGGACGCTCTGCATAATATAGTGTGAAGACCATGGCACCGGAGAGTCAGAGAATCAGATTATTAAAAACATTACATTTGTCGAACAAGAGAAACTGGAAAATACCTTTATATTTCAATGTATGTAATGTAAGTAACAATATATTTAGATCACCTAAACACTGGCATGAAAACGTATTGCTACAGTAAAAAACAAATCTAATTAAAATACCTGTTGCAATATGGAATGTAGCCATCAATCTGAGCGGCCCAAAAGAAAAACAATCTGATAATTTATTATCTTCAAATGTAACTAAGCAGGTTTTTCTTTTAGAAGAAAAGGTGCAAGCAGAAAAATTGGTAATAAAGAAGATAATTTATTGCCTCAGTTAAGATCAAGAGCATACCATAGTGAACATTAGTCATTTGAATTCTCTAACTCCTCAACCAGTCCCTTTCATGTTGATATTCGACCTGATTGCTATAGCCAATGTCCAGAGCTAGTCTTGAGGACAGTGGTGATGAGGGCAGCCCTGTGTGGCTCATTTGCTTAATATATTTCTTGAAAATTGTAGCCATTATAATGGAGCAGTAGTCAGTCCCCAGGATCATTCTATAAAACACTTAATAGAAGTGCTTCCTGTTCTCGTTTTGATGCACCAATGATTTAATAACCAAACTAAGCCGATGCCACATTGATTTCAAGACTAAGTGGAAGTTTGGAGCTTACCAGAATTCCTGTTGTTTTGCAAGGGAAAGAATTCTCTTATGAATTTCTACTCCGCCCGTTCCAGAATGCCGCACTGAGTTCGAAATATGACATTCTGATTGTCTGAGTCCTTTAGTGCCTGAAGCAGATTTATACAGGCACGGATTTGCAAGCATCGGTGCAGGATTCTAGCAGATGGAGTTTTGCCATATAAAGTAACTGATCCAAGATGGCGGTCTCTGCATAAAAAGCTGTGGGGATTTTAATAAATGAATTTACACCGAAACAACCAAAATCTAATCAGTAGAAGCAGAGTTGTGAATTTCTAAAGTTTAAGATTAAAAAAATAGTGCCAAAAAGCTTTTAGCCCCAACCTCAGTGCTCTGGTTGCACTTGACCAGAACGGAATGAAAAGGTAAGGTCGACCGCAATGGAGCACATAGATTGAACGCAGGGACCAAATTCATTCCGGTGAAATGTTTTAACTCGGCTTAGTCTCTGGAATGGAAGTCAGAAATCCTCAGTGGGATAAGGCAGCAAACTGTGGCTGAAAAGGCTCCATTTAGACAAATAGCCACTGGATGAGTCCTCCGTTAAGCTATTGACTTTTGGCGGGAAAATTCAGAGGCAGAGCTATTTAAAGTTTACGCCCAGAGAAGGCCACTTGTCAGATAGATACTTTTTGCACCGTAGCCTGTTTGAGATTTCGTCATTTGGACTTAGTCCCTTTTTTGGAACTCGGTTTCTTCTGCCAGGGCAAGACTGCAGGCTGTAACCGAAAAGGGATCTATGACTTGGACACCTTCTGGACGAGGTCCCTCTGGATTAAATTGTCTGCTGTGGAGAGCGTAGGAGTAGAAACCTCAGTGTTTGCCCCAGCGTTGTTGATGCACCTTCCGTGGATCGACTTGTCAGGTCGATCCCCATCCCCTAACTGTTCTTAGAGCAACAAGTTGGCAAAATGTTTCTAAGTCCCAGCATCAGGAAACTTCAGGAAGAGTACACTTTGACACAAGCCAAGGGTCCAGGACATTTGGGACAACACTTAATTCAGCATAAGCCAGCAGCAAGGTCCTGGGCAGATCCAGTTGGAACTGGTCAGCTGGGAATGCAGGCAAAATGCCTCTTGGAATTTGTTATGGCCCTGTAGCCCAAAGAAGAGGTAAGCTTTATGACCCTTTTAGTCCGCTTCTTTGTCCTGGGTACAAAAGAGAGAGCAGGTTGAGTCTTCAAAGCTCTTTTCAGGTTTCAGACAGCTGGTCCCATACTCTTCTGTTCTACCACAGGCCCGGAGGTAATCTGAGTAGGGTACTGGGTTCATCTCATTAAGCCATATGTTAGCCTGTGGGTAGGGGAAACTCCTGGCAACTCCCTAACCAATGGAGTAACTGGAGTGATCCAGCCCACTTTTGCAGCACTTCCTGTGTGCTTTACTGTAAACTATTCCACAGAGCCACTCTTTACCTGAAACCAACATGGCAGAACCTGAATTTCTTGTGTCCCCCAGAGGCGTAGCTGTGATAATGGGCAAACCCCCTCCAGTTCTAGAGGTAGCTCCAATCCACTGTGGATTAATGCCTGGCTGGCTAGAGGACAATGGAGGGACAGGCCCAGGTGGGAGCTACATTTGCCTGTGAAAGTGTAGTCACCCTTTGAAGTTACTTAATTCCTGGCCCCAGATGTCCATCCTGTCAGGGGAAGATCACCTCTCCCTTTTTCTCGACTATGGGAGCCACTTCGCACCTAATCAAGTAGCCATTCAGCTCCTTGGTGACAGTCAACACTGGTAGAAATGCATATTTGGCTCAGAAGGAAAATAACTTTCTATAAGTGTCATTATCAAAATAGTACTTTAAAAAGCGACTTGACCATTAACTTGGATTTTAAATTACTACTAAAAATCCTTGAACCATAATTCTAGCTGCTCCCAAACTGAAATGAAGCACCATAAATTGTGTGTAACCCAGTGTTCCCCAATGGTTATGCTAGCCTTACTACAGTGACAAAGGACTTTGGAGATTTTCACTGCCAGGACAAATAAAAAATTAAATATGCATGCCCTACTTTTTAAATGTCATGCACCATTCCCTAAGGGCATTTAAGTCCTACCATAGCGGTGACTTATAGTTGAAAAAAAGAAAGGTTTAGGCGTGGCAGAAGGTTTATTTTGCCAGGTGGAAATGGCAGTTTAAAACTGCATACCCTGGCTCCAAGTGCAGGCTGGGAGACATGTTTTGCAGTGCTACTTTAGTGGGTGGCAAAAATTAGTGCTACGACCCACTAGGAGCATGTAATATACAGGCCCTAAGTACATGTACTACCATATACTTGGGACTTTAAGTAAATTAAATGCTTTTTTAGGTTTGTGCCAATTTATCTATGTTTAGAAGGGAAAACACTCACACGTAATCCCGGATGGCAAGGGTAAAGTGCACTGAGCATGATTTGGCCAGAACAAATGTGTTCAGCATAAGAAGGCAAAAATCAGGACCATACCACTAAAACATGGTCCCCTCCAACACTTCTAACATGAGAATACCACTTAGCTATCCTCTAAGGTTCATTTTGGGAAGTGCACTTGCTATTTCATCAATTGGAACAGATCTAGCATGATTCCCCTTTTATAACATAGTTTACAAATAAGAATATGAACACTTAACTTTAACACAGAAAGCTATGATGAACAAATGTTTGGCTAATACTTTTCTAAAAATACAGAACATTTTAGTTCAACAAATCTTCCCCCCCCCCCCCCCCCACAAAATACCAATTCAAGTGGATATTGAAAGATGTAAGAAACATACATTAGTTTTAGGACTATGGGCCAACTATAAGACCAATTCCTTTTGCGAGTCACAAAGTAAATGCACTAATGTGTCTCAGCCACATTTTGCTATTCCCAAAGATGCTGCAAATGATCTACCCCATCAGTATTCATGAGGCAGGTTGCAATTTGCAACCCATTGGGAACAGTCAATAACACAGGGAGAGTAGCCTAAGGGTGATAAGCTGAATAGCTGATGTTATAAAGTGATATATCTCCATTCTATTATTCAGTTGGGATGTAAAATTGCTGCCTTTTTCCTGGAGTACTGTGTCTGGTAACCCTACCACTGTGTAATACATTTTCATGAAGTCAACTATACAAGCTGCAGAGGTTCTCCATAAGAGAAAAGTTTCAGGATGCAAGTTGTGTTGCCATTAAATACTAAGATATACTTCAGTCAGTCCCAGAGGCAGTGCTTAATTTGAGCTGGTGATTTCCAGTGCTCTGCACGTCTGACAGTCTGCCACATGGTTGCACTATTAATTTCATTTAGAGATCAGCACAACAACAATTGTTTATTAATTCAATATACATTACAGAATGGCTAACACCTGTCACCCTAGCAATTCTTACAGTTTTGGGGCCTGAAATAGTGTAAAACGTCATACTTGTATGTAACTGATAACTAGTAGATATGTGTGTACTGTCATTGCAGTGCTGGCAGGGTCAATAGGAGATGCAATCTGCAGTGGTCTCCTGATGAGGGCGCTGACAGTGTGCAGATTTAGTCATCCCACCTTATCCTTGGATAAACCCCTAATGAGCAATCCGATGGGGAAAGCACCTGCCTTGCTAGGCAATTCGAGTCACCTTAACTACCTCACGGAGCAAGCTTTAAAAAAATGTTGTATCTCATCCTGAAAAGGCACGGATATTTCTGTCTTAAGAGAGACCCAAATGGAACCGACACGAGTCGTGGTCAGGAACCTTCGATTCAGGAGTGGGGACCCATTGTACAGTGAGTTGGGACCAGCGGCATCAATATCCTCCAGAATACTAAACACATATGAAATGCAACTGTCATATCGGTTACCCAAAGAAGTATCGTGAAACCATTGTTGCTTTCTCAGCACCAAAACGTTTTAAATGTATATGAATATCCTATACAACATGACTTGGAAAAGGACGTGAAATTATTCAGAAAGATTTGTGGCTAATGCAAATGGGTCTGTTACCTTTATAATAATTCATTTCCGTAGACTTACATTTACATCACATGTACAATGCTTGTCATATATTTTTCAGTTCCTGCTGTCACTGTCAGTACTTCTTAAAACTCTTTGCGTTCAAGTTTGGGGAGGAACGTATTCTGTTTAATATTTAACAAATATAATAACAAAAAAAATTGTCTTCCCACACTTGAACAATTCCATAAAAATTAGAACAGTCTTTAATAAACAGATGATAACATTAAATAAACTTTAATAGAATAGAGCACATCCTTCCCCTGAATAGAACACAAACACTTTTAAAACGTACGGACAGTGGAAGCATGAAACAAAAAATAAACATGAAACTACAATGCATTGTAAAAAATGTAATGCAAATATGTCTGTGTAAATGTTTGCGATGCAAATGTAATTTCCATAGAGGTACACTACATTGCGATGAATAAGTTATCATAGCAATCTATGTATTGTGATATACATCTATGTAAATGTTTTCATTGAAGCGTCTAATAACCCATTGCGGTCCTTCTCTTAAACTGTCATCACACAGCAACAAGTAGCTTTCAGGATGCATTGCTCTCCGTGGAAAACTGCCACGCTGTAACTTTTTAAGGTCTCAGGTTGCTGGAATTGCAACTAGGAAAATGATGTGCTCTCCTACAGGTTGATAACATGTTCAAGAGCCAAAGAGTTTTGTAAATCGATTTTCAAGAGGATTTACATTTTTCTGGAATTCATTTTTTTATCGATCTACTTATGATGTTGTATAATTATCCATTAAAACTTTAGCTACCTTTGAAAGACATCGGATGACAGGCTTGAAATCCATACTACTAAAGAACGGGTGAATAATATTGACCTGTGCATTGATGAATCTCTAATGGCCTTCATAGAAAAAAGCTTTTTTGCATTAGCAACAACCAGGACTTTTTGTTAACTACTGGAGTACGTTTTGCCTAATTTAGAATATTGTAGTAATTGAAATTTTGTATTTGTCATGTTTCATGTGCATGTCAATTTCCCTCCCTCTGCTGCATGCAAAGTACACAACGCTTGCTCTGGTCTTTGTTGATAATTTTTAAGTATGAAAGATTTGTTTTTGAAGGAAGAAAATATTTTAAAAAGCAAATCCAGTGAATAAAAGGTTACTTCTATGAATCTGCACACTACAGTATCATTTACATATTTACTGTTGATGAACTGATTCTTTTAAGCATATATGTGTGTGCTGTTACACACCCTTTATTCCAAAAGTGCCTAAAAATACATGCTGCAGTTATTAGTGAAAATGTTTTACGTGGCCAAGCTGAACCTGTTGTGTGTCGATTTAGATACCGTATATAGGTTTCCCGATTTACGCCCTTATATAGGCACAATTCACATTTCCCTTATTTAGGCATAGAAATCCAACCCTTATTTAGGCATTATCCATGAGAACCAAATACAGGCATGGCCACCTACATCCGTCCATCCTCGTCACAACGAGTTCTTGGAAAACCAGACATTTAAGCCTTTATGACTTCCCCTTGCTTGGATTATTGATTTCTCCAAGAACTCTTTTATTATGCATGAACATCTATTCCTTAAGGGTTAATTCATGACGTTCCTCTGCCTGACTTTTGCGTCAATACTGGCATTCCTAAACACCTTCAAGGTATAAATATACCCTCACTTGTCATGGCAAGTCATGGCTGCATACTTGCACGGCTTGCCATGGCAAGTTCAGAAGGAAGTCAAGTCCCCGCCTGATGCACTGACCAGACGCTTTCATCCTCCTCGCAGAGAATCCAGCTCCAGTGTTTCTGACTCCCCTTGCGGAGTGTTAGAGATAGAGACCCAGAAAGAGATTCCAACCTCTCTCATTCTAAAGTATGGAGCAGACTAGAACCTAGAGGGACTTTTTGCAAATCTTTGCAACACCAATCCAAACTATAGCTGAACTAGACTAAAGAAAAACAGGACCTACTTCTTACCTCGTACTACACTTAGCTTAGGTACACAGGGGTAGAAGTAGCTAGAAGCATCAGATGAGTATTCACATTTTAGCCTGTATTATTTATGTATGTATTTTTATGAATATATGTCATAGCTACAAACCATGCTATTGCAGTATTATTTTATCTTACTGCTAACGCTGTACGTATTATACTTCGCATTCTCTCTTACGATTGTAGCAGTTCATATCTCTTACACGTTTCCACGATTCAGAGACTGTTCCGATTCTAAGGGAAACATAGTTGTCATGTTTATGCGGTTGTCAGAAACTAATCCCTTCTTGTTTATTCAAGAAGTTTCTAGTGACCTCCGAGTTAGCATGCACACACAATTAATTAAGTTCAATGTACTCGATAGAGGCATACTGACCTCAATACTATGCCACATCTATAGTGTATATTATTCCAATGCGCAGAGCCTATAAGGGATATAGGAACTACACTACATGGCGCCCAACGGTTTGGTAAGGTACTCATTTAACGCTAGATACAGAAGTAACTCAGTTGTGCTTTTCTCAGATACCCCTACTCATAAAACTCCATAAGACGTCTGGAGTGGGTAGGAATAATATCCGCCATAGCTGAGTAGGACGAAAATCCTATGTATTAGCTTTTTGGTTTGTTCAACGTTGAAAGATACAGTGTTCCAAAATATTGTGCACCTTATCTTTGTTCCCTTGAAACTTGCTCTGCAACTTTATTTAAACAAATGTCTAATAACAAGACTAACACCGGAACCAATGGAGCTGTACCCGACTATGTTGCAGCAGCTTTTGATTATACAGGTTTTAATGAAACCGATGAAAATGCAATAATCATCGCTCCAAATTTAAGGAGAGCCATCACTCTAAAACTTATAAAGCATGGCCTAACACCAAGAGGTGGTAGAGCAGTTTTTGTGATAGAGGCACATGAATCTCACCAGAAAGAGGTATTCTAATCATGGATAGTATTCCCTGAATCACATCCAGTAACTAAAATGTTTCACTTCTACAAAGAAGATGATCTACCAGAGGAATATATTCCTTTCGAGGATAATGGAATTCCACTCACATACCAGGAGCATGCTCTCTGGTTTAAAGGCGCCCTAAAACATTACAATCACATTACTAGGCTCAGTCCACTTGGTAGACAAGGAGCAACATGGCAGATTTAAGCCGGGTATACACCTCATCCTCACATTGAAGCAATGTCAGACGCAGAATTACTTAATCAGATACAAAAATTAATAGAATTACACAGTTAAATCTCAACTGTCTGAAGGTCCTGAGAAGGACTCTATTAAACACAATCCTACCTCTTCTAAAAAGAAGTGGGAAAATTACAAACAACATACAAAAGATAAACGTTCTCAATCCCGAGGTAGGTCTCCTCAAAAGAAGCACTCTGAGAAGAGGTATAACCTCAGCAATAGGGATAATTTGAGAAAACCTGACTTGTATCAAGATACTGATACTCGTTCCTCTCGTACCTTTCAGATATCGTCACAGACATCTGAAAGAAGAGGACGGTCCGAGCTAAAAAACGTGTGAAGTCCAAAGACGATCAACACGTTCAGAAAAACAAACCAAAACCTCAACTCAATTCTCCAAGAAGAAGGTAGCAGGTCTGAAGATCAGACATGCCGAGAATTTTGAGAACACAACTCAAGAACGGAGAATAGGCTCAGACAATGCTGGACTGTGCAGCAGAAGTAACAATAGCTCGCCAGAACCAGAAGGGACTTCTGGAGACAGTGGACTTGAATGAGGACATTCAAGTTGAGACTGTAGACACCAGGGTTCGCTCTCCACATAGGTTATATGAGAACACTCCAGATGGAGGGAGACATACCAAGAAAAGTGAAAGCACTTTTTGGGTGCATCTTTCAAAGGGTTATGATATACTTCTAGGAGAACAGGACTGGCTACCAGAATTTGTCAGGGAGTGCCCGCATGGTGAAGACATCATTATGCCAGCCTTCTCCAACCATGGTCCAGTACATTTAACATATACTTATGCTAGGAAATGGGCAGTGGCCAAAGCCCCAGCATTATACAAAAATCATGTAGGATGGGATGAGGATTCACCTAGTCATAAGATCCAGTTAAAAAATCAACCAACTGCACAAAGGCAGTACCCAGTTAAGCAAGAAGCTAAAAAACAATTCTAGGAGATCTTAGATCAACTTGAATACCAAGGGGTGATTGAAACATGCACCTCATCAATGAACAATCCTTTGTTTCCTGTTTGCAAACCAGACAATACATCTCGTCTAGTTTTGGATTACAGACACCAAAACTCTTGTTGTAAAAACTTTGCAGTGCAAAATGCACATAGTACAGCATTAATGGATAACATTGTGCGTAAAAAAGTATAAAACCACGTTAGATATTTCTAACGGTTTCTTTTGTCAAAACATTGCAACTGAAAGCAGGTATTTGACAGCTTTCTCAATAATGGGGACTCAGCGTCAATTTTCTCGACTCCCACATGGGTTCAAGAACAGCCCGAGGTTATTCTCAGCAAGGTTAACAGAGTTACTACAAATTTATGATGAAGAGGGAAAGTCATATGCCGATGATATCTATCTGACAGACGATGACCTGGACTGGCACTTGAACAAGGTGAACACCATTATACTAAGCTTCGCCTCTGAGGGTTATAAATTCAATTAAAAAAAAATTTAAAATCCCCATCTCACCATCCTTTTCTTAGGATATGAACTATCAAGTGAAGGCAAAAGCCCGGCAGCCAACTTTATAGAAAAGTGTGCGCTGACCCAACCTCCAAAACGCTGAAAAACTTAGTTGATTCTATGTTTCCTGAATTTTGGAAGAACATACGTTCTAAACTACGCAGAAAGGGTTGAACCTCTCTACGAATTAATCAAACCTGATTTTAAGATCGTACATTGGACACAGGAACACACACTTATCCTGCATTCACTTCAAGCTGACATGTTAGCAACAAAACACTTACAAACACTGTTAGAACTGGAGATAGGTACCACTGTCCAAATAGGGACCCTTGCTTCTAGTCAGGGTAAGGAGGATACGCTCTTTAGATAACCCATTCTCACCCCCTTGGTAGCGTGGCACGAGCAGTCAAGGTTTATCAAAGGCAATGTGTAAAGTATTTGTACCAACACTCACAGTAACACAGTGAAAATACCACAAACTGACTCCACAACAGTTTAGAAAAATAAAGGTATTTAATCTAAACTGCACAAGACCAAAACGACAGAAATCCAACATACACGGTTAAAAAATTTGGTTTCAAAAGAGTTCTTAAAGTTGCGATAAAATAATTCACAGTTGCGTGAAAAGTTCACAGTTGCGTCACGTTTAGCCAACAGTATCTTTAAATGCGACAACAGAAGCTGGTGCAGTCGAAAACAAGTGATGTGTCACTCCTGAGACCTTGGGGACGCGATGCGACAACCCCGCTGGACTTAGCGGGCGTGTTGCGACGAATCCGGTCTGTATGGGGAGGGAGGCGATACCTTGTATGGATTCCGGTGCGGAGGTTCCGTAGGAAAATGCTCGCAAAGGCACGATGCGATGATCTTGAGGGACTGAGACGATCTCCGGGGTGACGATTTGCGGCTCAGATGCGATCTTTAACTCGCAGTTCCTGGATACGATGGCTCTGCGGTGATTCTCGGCCAGGGGTGACAGGCTCTGTGACGATGTTCGCAGCAACAGAAATCTTCCCGCAGGGGAAGGATGCGACGTCTTCGGGCAGTGACTACAGGCGCTGCGACGATCTCGGTCTTCTTAGCGGCAGGAATTTTCTCAATATGCCGGAGATGCGACAAAACTTGCAGTAAAGTTCCTTAAAAGCTTGGTTTCCAACTTCCCAACACAGGTACAACTTCCAGAGGCACAACAACTGGCCCAAGCACTCTCGGAAGGACAGAACTCTCTCAGCAGAGTTCAGGGAAGCTGGGGGTGAAGTCCTTTTGTTCCTGGGACTTCTGAACAGGGAGCCAGCTCTTCCCAGGCCCTTGGAGATTCCATCAAGCAAGGGGGCACAGCACAAAGCAAAGTCCTTCCCCTCTCCTTGGCAGCAAAGCAACAGCAGGTCAGTCCAGCAGAGCAAAAGCAGGACAGTCTTCCTTCTTCAGTTTCAGCTTTCTCCTTGGCAGAGGTTCCTTTTTGATTCCAGGATGATCTGATTTTCTGTAGTCAGGGGTCCTGTACTTATACCCCTAAAAGTCTTTGATCCCTTTGTGCAGGAGGGCTCTGAGCCCGGTCTGAACTAGTACTGGGTGTTCCTTGAGCACTTTGTTTTCCTGGCCTCTCCTTTCCTTTCAGGGAGAGGGGCAAGGTTGTCACCCGCCCAGCAGGAGGTGGAGCAAACATTGTGGGAGACAGGCACAGCCCTATTCAGGCCCAGGTGCTGTCCCCTCCCACCACTCAAGATGCAGATGCAGTCATTCAGCCTAGCGCTGACTTAGACAGCCTCCTGGGGGCTACCAGCCTCTGTCACTCTCAAACCAGACAGTCAATTCACAAACATGCCAAGCACACAGAAAGGTCAGACAAGAGAACAGCAACTTTTAAAAGTGCTGTTCTCAAACACAGGATTTGAAAATAACCTTTCCTAAAAGATGTGTTATAAAATTGTGAGTTCAGGGATACCAGACTTTTATGTCCTATCTTGCTCCTATGGGAAGATATGCTGGTAGCCACTGTAGCCAGCATTCCCAATGATAGCCTATGGGGCAAGATAGCCTTACAATAGTGAAAAACGAAAATGGCTGTAATTCACTACCAGAGCATGTCACCTGCACTAGTACATGCTCTACCTTTCACTTACACTGCACCCTGCCCAACGGGGTACCTTGAATCTTCCATAGGAGTGACCAATGTGTACTGAAAGGAAAGGGTTAGGCCTGGCCAGAGGGGACACTGACCAGGAGGACATGGCAGTTCACAGACTGCACACAGGTACTGTGGTGGCAAGCCTGAGACACCATTTTAGGGCTACTCATGTGGGTGGCACAATCAGTGCTGCAGGCCCACTAGTAGCATTTGTTATCACCACCCCTAGCACATTCAGTGCACTTTATTAGGGACTTCTTGGTGACACAAGTATGCCAATCATGGATAACCAATCACAATAACAATTTAGACAGGGAGCACTTGCACTTTGACACTGAACAGCAGTGGCAAAGTGCCCAAAGCATCTAAACCAGCAAAAACTAAATCCAGCACAGCATCAAAAATACAGGAGGTAGAGGGAAAAAGATAGGGGGAAACCACGTCAAGGATGCCAGGTCTAACAAACACGCATAAACGTACGCAACTTAGTGATCCGAATCATTGCGGGTCAATGTGGATTCACCTACTTAACTTTTAACGAAGGTGAAAAAGTACCAATTGCATACAAATCACATTTGTATACACAAGCAGAAATAAAATTTACATCAACAGAAAAAATTCTGACAGCAGTTCAATCCGCTGTAGCAAAATAAAGAGCCCTAGCACAGTGGAAACGCATTATGGTCATATCTCCTGTACCAGCCTTAGAGGCAGCTACAAAAGCTAGCATTCCGAATGCAAAATCTTTACATTCATGATGGATACAATGGGTTAACCCACTTGCTGTAACTCATATTGAATATGTTTTTGATCCTTATTTGAAAACACCATCATTCCTGCAAACAAACACAAATGTCCTTTGCCTACTGAGATTCTCCCTCTTGACCAGTACAAATTTATAATTTATACTGACGGACCGGCACAACCCGCTACGGGGGGTAAGCAAGTTTATAGTGCAGCATGCGCGATCGTTAAAGGTCGTATGCTTGATGGAAAATTCAGACCAATGGTCACAAAAACACAATCTCTAGGAGATTGTACAGCTCAGCGAGCTGAACTACAAGCATTTAAAATGCCTCTTGAAAATACGGATCGCGAATTCCCCACACTCATAGGGTGCAATTCATTTAATTGTGTTCAATCATATAATGAATATTTACAGAATTGGCTTCAAAATGGTTTCAAAGATGCAAAAAGTGGCACAATCAAGCATAAAATGCTTTGGGAACAAGTAGTTCAGTTGCTAGATGGACTACAAAACACTCACGTGATACACACGCTGAGTCATCAACGTGATGACGTTCACGTTGAAGGGAATTCATTTGCTGATGAAGCTGCAAAGGGGTCTGGGCAAACGGCTTCCGTAGCTGCAATCACGCGTTCAAAAACAAAAATAGACAGTGAAATAATACTGGCTGTCACTGCTTCAAGCAAAGGAAGTGGTGTAGCGTTACCTAAAAAGTTTCCACTCGAATACTCATATATAATTGATGCGAACAATGTTCCGTTTGCACGAATCCCTGGAGTGGGGATAGGGTAATACCAAACATGGAGCAAAGATTAGGAGTAATCCTGGCAGCACATGAAGGGATCGCCTCTGCTCATGCAGGTGTTTCTGCCACAGTATCATTATTAAAACAGAGATACTGGTGGCCCAGCATTAAGAAACATACCAGAAACTTTGGACTGTGAAATATGCAAAAGATGAAAGTCTCTACTGTGAAACGTCCTGCGCAGACGCCCCTGTTAATCTCTGATAAACCATAAGTGTGTGTTTACCTGGACCACTTTGGTCCCTTACAAAGGGATGGTAACTATAAATATATCATGGCCGCAATGGACTTATGTTCAAGGTTCCTATGGATGTGGCCTCAAAGCTTGGCTGACGCTCGAACTGTTAAAAAAGATTTGCGAGTTTTTCATCAGCTTATACGCAATAGGCACACTACACTCTGACCAGGGCCTAGCGTTTAGATCTCGAGCTTATAAAGAAGCCATGGCCAGTTTGGGTGTAGCATTGCGGTATTCTTCTCCATTCCATCCTCAGGGAAATTCTGTTATGTAAAGGAAAAACCAGGACATAAAGCAGTCTATAACAGCTAGAGTAGTAGGTTCGGGTGATGGGTGGGTCAAACATCTTTATGGAGTCCAACGCTCATTACACAATTTGCCAAGAAGTTCTCTAGGGGGTGTCACTCCATATGAGGTCTTATGTGGGACTAGAATGTTGGTACCGGACCTTGACATGAAAGGCACAGTAGTGGAAAATAAAGAATTTGCTATCAAAGATCGTTTGGCTGTTTTACAGGACTTAAATAAACTAAGATCGAAACAAAGCAACGTGTTCCTAAAGCCAACCACCACTGGGGAAAAACCAGCTGTCGCAGCAAGGCCTGTCTGGATCCCAATCCTTGGTGATCCAGTCAGAGAAAATATTGTGGATAAGAAGGAATTTGGGCCTTCTTACAGACAACCAGTACCTGTCCTAGCAATCCACGGATCAAGAACAGTACTTTTGCTGCCCCTTGCTGGTAAAAAGCAGAAAAGATTTCTGTCCATCGACCTGATCAAACCCTACTATGTGGCGGATACTAAGCAGTAGGCCAAGTGGACTACGACAATGTAGCAGACGCACACATCTAGCTACAATCCAAGAGGATCAAACTGAGAGACTCATTACCTTTGAAGATTCTACAGTAAGAAATGAAGGACTAAGCAACAATGCTATGGAACTTGTTCCTCTTGAGACCCAAATAGCAGTACGCCTTGATACACCTGTCTACAACGTAGTAACAAGTGATCAACTGGTGTCAGCGATTTCAACAAATCCTGATGCAATTCGAACGATTGACAAACTGACTCTGGCTATTTCATTAAATTTGATACATTTTCTGAGGATCCCAGCAAACCTGAAACAACGCCAGCACAAAGAACTTTCAAAGAAGAAACAACAGATTTTTTTCATCTCCTGAAAAAGACTTATCTGGTTTCACCATGGATTGAACTATGGATTGTTTTGGGAATATTTTTCTTTCTACTTCAGTTAGCTCTGGTAGTTCCTCTGGGTGTGCTGATTAATGGAAGATATATTAGAATGGACACAGCAAGTAAAAGAGTGAACTTACTTCTCCAACCACACAAATGATTCCATCATGAAGCAAGAGACTTGTCAGCAGTGAATATCACAGCCGTTCCTATACCAGATGGTATAGTTTGGGACAAAACCGAATATGACATTTTTGGCCAGTCAGAACTTTTGAAAATTCCACACTCATTTAAAATGTCCTTAAGTGACTTTATTACCTCTAGTACCTTTTATGATGATTGGGACTTCAAGACTATTAATAACATGATGTTTGATCTACAAATGTCTGCAGTATTCACAAATCATGAATATTTGGAGGGTTCATCATATTATGAACAAATGTATTGTTATAACCATTATGGTCATCATTTCTTGCATAAGACTGCAACACCTAGAAATGTATTTATGTATAGCCAATGGGAACATTGTCCTACACCTCCAAAGGGTAGCTCAAAAACTTTTGCAATGAAATTTCCATATTTTTCAGGGTTCAACAAGACAGGAATGGAAAATATGTTACCCAATACAAAACAGATAGATTCTGCAGGCCTTTATTGCCCAACTGTCTAGACAGGGTTTCGCTTTTTGAAAGACAACATTTAGACAAAATCTGCCTGGGGTACAAATGATTGTCAAGTGCAGGGGGTAGAAACTTTGTTTAGAGCCTGTATCAGCACCCTGAGCAATTTATGTTGTCGAATGACACTGTCCAACAAACTTCTTGCCTTGGAATAGCCAAGATCAAAGACATGAACACTCCGTCCATAGCTGCACCTGCAAGTAATAGCACTACACAGGGGGAGGTCGACGTACATACTATTTTGCATCACAACAGACCAGATCCAGATTGGAACAAATGGTTGCTCTGGCCCACAGACACAAACAACTGTCAAGATTGATTCCCGAACAAAACACAGGGTTTCGCACCGACAATATGTTCAAAGACAGCATCCAGTGATAGTAACAACATACAGTGTAGGGAAACTTTGCCTTGATTGGCTACAGAAAGCTATACTAGAGGATGTGAAACAAGACTTAACTTTACTTCAAGAAGGCTGACCTTAGGGAATACTTGCTAGGACCAAGTAAACTGTGTCAAAAATGTTTCATATATGCCGGTATCTATGCTGCTTATAATGTAATATGGAAGGTTACCCAAGCAGAAACTGCAGAAAGAATACGAGAAATTTATCGTATTAATTAAGAGAAATCTCTTGCTGTAGTAGACAAGGGGCTAATGACTCGGGATGCCTGGTTTCACCATAGGATGCCCAGGAGTGGACAACCCACAAGGAAAAGCCAGGAGGGGTTCCCTTGTGGTAGGAGTACAAGCGCCGGGATGCCTTCGGGTCACTGTTCGCGCTATACAAATACGCTACATCCAGGATATATTCATTGGACAGCATTGTATCCTCTGCCATAGACATTATGGAATAAGACTTGGTCTTGTTGCAACATGGTCAGTTTCAACTACGTTCTATCATGCTATTAGGCTGGACGCTACAAAACTTGCATGCAGGCTATATGCCTTGGCATTTAATCAACACTACGTCACTCTAAGAATTCAGTCTCACTGATAAACAGATCAAACTGACACAAAGGGGAGCGGAATATACAGTGCTGAGCATTAAAAAACTGGAAAAATTACCATTCACGGTGGCAGAAAAACCGTCTACTGAGTGATTCATACATGGTAAAATTACTCTGCCTGTTACAACTTTCCATTTTCAGTATTGACTGAAACATATACCAGCAGACAAATATGAAAGGTTGGGTAAAGGATACATCAAGACATCCTGGGATTTACCTTACACACACAGATGTTGTAGTGGGGGGCGTGAAGTGTTTCTTAGTGGTACAAACTGTGAAAACGCACTATGCGGCTCTCTCTTATGCTAGGGTATTAATTTACACGGGGCCTGTGATGGTTCCACTATAAACGTATCCTGCCACCTGCAAGGTTCACCGGCTGCAGTGATTAATCCAATTTTTGGACAACTTTCGAATGGAAGTTACATTATGTGGAATGATCACAGCTGCTGTGACATGTTTCTAGGTATCTCATATCTAGTAACGGTTACATCCAGGGTCACTTGCTGTATGCAAGTCTTGTTCCCTCAGATCAAGACAGCCAAGGAGTCATATTTATGGCCTTCACTGAAAATCTTTTCTATACAATTTGATACTCTAAGCAGAATGAAAGCCATTCTTTCACAACACACAGTGCCTCTGAACTCTGCCAAAGAAATCTATGATCTACAAGTCGCAAGGATTTCAGCCGAAATTCAAGCCCTTTTGAATACAAACTGCCCTATACATTTCTCAGAAATGTTGGAGCGTATCCTAAACTTGTCTGATACGAGCAGTATTGTACATGTATTTAAGAATGTGTGCTCAGGACTGTTAGCACCTTTTCAAGCAGTCCTCTGAATAGTTGCCAACTTTGTGCACTCTGTGTTTGGCAAACTGCCACTGCTTTTAGCACTCGTTGCAGGGATCCTGTTTTTGCTCCTCTTGCTACGATATGCAAGCCAAATCACCAGCGTCACTCTAAGTACCATACAGTGAGCTCTACTGGAGATAAAGTGTTGTGAGCGTATCGTCCAAATTTTAGTTTTACCTTGTCTACAAGAATTAAATATCACATGGTTTCTGTCATTCAGACAAATCTGGCAAGATTGTATCTTACCTGTTCTACGCTGCCTGCTTTGCGATGAAGAATGTGTGCTAGACATCTGTCTAACCCTACCATAAGTCATGCCTATGGATATCGATACTCTGTTGTAACCGGTAATGGCCCATGCTAGGTGTTGTCCCCAGCGGCTACCAATCCTGATGACAGCATTCATTGAGATCTCAGAGATGCAAATTGCTCCTGCTGATGTACGAGAGGAAATAAGAGGCACGCAGGTAACATGCGATACGAACATTGCTGATGCGACAAATGCTGAAGGCGAAGATTCTCATCTATGTGCAGTTAGTCTTCTAAACGAAGTAATCCAACTTTCACCTACAACGGTTGATGACTTTTTGTCTATAGGATTAGAAGATTTCATGTTTTCTCCATCCCCATACACTGACTTTTGATTCAGTACACAGTGTACCGGGAAGACTCTGAATGTGGCCTTCATTTTTTAAAAACAAAGACTATACTTGGAACTTTTTCCTATGATTAATTTTTTTTCTCCAAATTTGTATTTTTTTGGGGCAAAGTAATCTGCTTACAGTAAAACTATTAATAGAGAACTGAATTATTTGAAACACTTTCAGAGACAACATGTCTCCTTGTCAATAACAATTGTTTTATGTAACTTAACATGAAATGGTTTCAGCCTTTTTTCTTCTGTATTTATGAGCCATTTCATCATGTGTATATATGTGTATGTTCATTCATTTAGCATTCACTGTAAATATATGCTTGGAATGATACAGTACTTTATTATGTACAGCATCATTGCATTTTGTTATACACATCTCAGCCGACAAATGGCGAGTAGTGAGAAGATGGAACTCCATTAATCCGGATACTTTGCTATCTACTTTACAGCAACCTTCCCATCTAAACAGACTACCTGAAGATGACCTAGAGAAGGCCAGTCAAAAGCTATTGCAAAAATTAGAATCTGCATTTGAGGTGGTAGCCCCAGCACGTAAGATAAAAATCAGGGAAAAAGGCAAGGGCGCCCCTTGGTTCAATGACGATTTGAGACTCCTAAAACGGGCCCTGCGACAGTGCGAGAGAGCCTGGCGAAAGGGGTATGATCTTAACTGCCAGACTCTATATAAGGAAAAGCTCGCCTTGTATAAACAAGCCATCAGAACTAGAAAAAGTGAGTTCTACGAGAGCAGAATTGCCACAGTACCTAACCCCCAGAAGGAAATTTTCCAAGTACTTACTGAACTGAGGAAAAAGAAGGAACAACCGCCTTCTTTTACGCAAGAGGACTGCCATAAATTTCAATCCTTCTTTACCTCAAAGATATCCGACCTTCTGATAGAAATCGAAAGCACCCCTAGATTCGACTGCCCGGTAACTCCGCTAACTCTCCCGCCCACAATCACAGAGCCTTTAACCTCCCTACCCCTACTTACCAAGGACTCCCTGACAAAAGTGATGAACCAAGTCAAATCAGGTTCTCCGGCGGACCCTTGCCCCCCGCAGATATTTAAACAAGCATGGCCAGGTCTGGAGGAGAATATTTTATCGCTCCTAAATAGCTCCCTAACCTCGGGACTAGTCCCCTCTATTCTTAAAGAAGCAAGACTGATCCCCCTGCTAAAAAAGGCCGGTGCCGACACCAAGATTCTAAAGAATTACAGGCCCATATCTCAACTGCCTTTTTTAGCAAAAATACTGGAACATCATGTGCTGTCCGCCCTCTCGCACCACCTCGAGAGTAACGCACTACTCGAACCCAACCAAGCTGGGTTTAGAGCCCACAACAGCACGGAACTAGTCATGTTATCAGTGCTAGATGACCTACGTCTTAAAACAGATAATAAAGATCCCTGTGCCCTGGTGCTACTCGACCTCTCCGCTGCATTTGATATGGTCAATCATGACCTTCTTCTGTCGCGGTTGGGGGAGTTTGGCATCAAGGGCACGGCCCACGCCTGGCTGACCTCGTTCCTCGGTGGACGGGTTCAGAAAGTACAACTGGATGACTGTAATGGCCGGATTTTCTGCTTAGATGGGATCAGCCCCTAGGGGCCCCTCCAACCCAGCCAGAACGCACTCACCTCCCTCCTCAGGACCATCTATCCAGGCACCTGGGTACCTACCTGAGGATGGGGAACTCGCAATATACAAGCTCATATTATCAGACACACCACTAAATCTAGAGGGATACTAAGAATACTCACTGATTACTAAGGATATCCATGCCCTACATACACCACACTCATACCTTATAGTCTCGCGGCCACTCAGACCCAGACTAATCTACCCTGGGGCAGATATGACACACAATCCGGCGTGTCTACACATGGGCCTGCAGAACCCAATGCTCTCTTTTCCAAACGGTTTACAATCCGGCAAACCTACACGTTGGTAATCCCCCCCAACGCTCTCACTTACACAAGCCACAATCCTGTGGGTATACACGTTGGTAATCCACCCCAACGCTCTCACTAACGCCGTATATCAACGACGACCACATTCCTATGAACACCTTCAGTTATATGTTGGGAAGTCTCTCTCTCCCTATTCACTAAGGGCTTGCTACTACAATATTAGGAGTTAGCCAATTAATATAATGTACCTCTTATTCTTGGCATCAAAGGTTCACTCGCTCCCTAATTATTTGATCACCACTTACCTGATCGGGATTGAACATCCGTTCACATAAACAATCATCAACTAGGAACTACATTTACCCGGATTGAACAAGAATACAAGGCACATTTCAGTTCACTAATAAACTGGGGTTGGGTTATTTTAACAATATAAACACCTACACAGATTTGTACACATCCACATGTAACTGACAAAGACTATAGATAGAACACACCGCTGCAAGGAAAAGGATTAGCAATACAATAGCCTAGGGATTAAAGACAAGATTAAGATGTAAGTGTAAAGTAAACTAATATGACAGGACCGATATCACCTGATTAGTGTGAAGTCTTGTTCTAGCTGTCATCTGGGTTCCTCTCTCGTCTGTGCCTTGGCTCATCTCAGACTCTCTCTCTCTCTCCTGCACTCTTGGATACACCTCTGCGCTGATCACTTTGCACTGGACTCCTCTCCCCCACGAACTGTCTCCACCTTCCAGCTTCAATCTAATGGTTTCTGCCGCTCTGATGCTCTTCATTCCACTAGCTTGTTCACTCTATTTTAAATGTCTCTGTGCCAATGTCCAATTAACTCCAGCTGCTCCCACAGGTTAGTCCACGATCTCTCCTCCGTCTCTTCTAAAAGGCATTACTTTAGACTCCAGCTATTCACACCTCCTCCTGATAAGTAACTGCTTCTGACTGCTTCCTTCAGTTCCAGCTCACTGACTGTCTGTTTGTCTTCTCTCTGTTCCAAGCATGTCCTGTCTCTTCTCCTCTTGCAATTCCACTCCTCCAACTCTACCAACACTCTCTGCTCCTTCAATTCAACTCAGCTCTCTCTAGCTTGAACCCTCTCTCTCTCTCCTACTCCAACAGCTCCTCACTCTTCTACCACTCCAGCTTGACTCCTCTCCGCTCCTCCAATTCCACTCGACTCTCTGGCTCTGCCAACTCCACTCGACTGCCTGACTCCGCCTCTGCACTTCACTGATATAGAATGCTGTTTCCTCATGGAAAGTTCCAGCCAGCAGCTTCCTCCCACCGATCCCATGCACCAGGCTCCTTGCGCTAGACGCTCCCACGCATGTTTCGTCTAGAGACCTGAGCCCAGGAACAATTCCTGATTAGATTCAGCTCTGGCCGGTTCTCTCCGGTTCGCTTAGGGCGAACAACAGCTTTAACTATAAACTTTACCTTTACTCTAAAAAGCCTCTCAGCTCCATCAAGATGGAGTCCCTCTAGTTCTAGGCCTGTAGGCCTGAAAGGGATGAAATACTCCTTAGCTCTGTCAGAATACCTACATAAACCATCAAGTATGTCAAAGCCAATAGGCAATAGACAGATTAGAGTCAAGAATAAGGGATCTATCATCATATTAAGCAGCTATCCTCTTCTAGGTCTGGAAAAAAGGGCTTAAAAGGGCCAACACAAGCTAAGAATACCTATCCTAGATGTGAGCAAGATTAAAGTCTATATCACTGCTAAATAGAGCCAAAAACCCTGCCATTACAATGACCTGGTGTCAGAGGCTGCCAAAATCACATGCGGCGTCCCGCAGGGCTCTGCCTTGTCCCCCTTGATGTTAAACACGTATCTGCAGCCCCTCATTTCATCTCTGAATCAGATGGACTGTAATATATATAAATATGCTGACGACACCCAGATCATCATTCAGATAGGCGATTCCCCTATGGCTGATCAAAAATTGAAGAATATTCTAAAATTTAAGGTCAACTGGATGACGGCAAATTTTTTAAAGATCAACCCGGATAAGACGGAGGTTCTTCCTATCACAACTTCATCTAGCCCTTGGTGCGACCTACTTTGGCCATCAGAATTAGGTAACCCCCCAATACCGGCAACAGCAGTAAAAAGCCTGGGCATAATCATCGACACAAATCTCACTATGTCAGCCCAGGTCTCGGCGGTGGTGGGCACCTGTGTAGGCCTCCTGAGACAACTGCGCAAGCTAGCTCCCATCCTAAAGGCAGACACTCTCAGACGAGCAGTGTCAGCCTTAATTCTGGCCCGACTGGACTATGGCAATGCCATGTATTTCGGCATTCCGAAAAAACTCACCAAGAGACTCCAGATCGTCATGAATGAACCGGCCAGACTTATTTATAATAAACCAAGAAGGACACCGGCCACCCCCCTCCTCCGGGAGCTACACTGGCTGCCAGTGAATCAACGAGCCAAGTTCAAGGGACTATGCATTACGCAGAAAGCCTTATATGGGCAAGCCCCGAAATACATCAAAAAACGCCTTGCCCCATATGCCCCTAACAGGAACCTACGCTCAGCCAACGCCGCCCTATTGATCTGCCCTAGGATCAAACGATCCACCATCGGTGGTTGGACATTTTCCCACACAATGCCCAAAGCCTGGAACCAACTGCCTGGAAATCTGCGCAAAGAAACCAGACTCCTGCCTTTCAGGAAAAAGCTAAAAACCGTGCTCTTTCAAGAGGCATGGGGTAACATCTAGTCGGTTTTCCTCCTGCCAGTACTCACTCGCCTGTCAAGCGCTTAGAGACCCCGGGGTGATAAGGCGCTCTACAAGTCTAAAATACAAATACAAATACAAATAGCAACAGTTTTGATACATTTTTACAAATGTGTGTTAGACATGTTTTTAGCAATTCATGTGTAGCTATATTTTAGATATGTGTAGCATGTTTAGAATTTAGTAATATCATTCATACAAAACTGGAGTGGGTGTTACGTGACGCTTTAGATACCGTGTACAGGTTTCCCGATTTAGGCCCTTATATAGGCACAATTCACATTGCCCTTATTTATGCATAGGAATCCAACCCACAGCGAGTTCTTGGAAAACCCGACTCTTAAGCCTTTAGGACTTCCCCTGCTTGGATTATTGATTTCTCCAAAAACTCATTTATTATGCATGAATATCTATTTCTTAGAGGTTTATTCATGACGTTCCTCTGCCTGACTTTTACATCAATACTGGCATTACTAGACACATTCAAGGTATAAATATACCCTCACTTGCCATAGCAAGTCACGGCAAGTCACGGCTGCATACTTGCACGGCTCGCCATGGCAAGTTCGGAAGGAAGTCAAGTCCCCGCCTGACGCTCTGACCAGACGCTGTCCTCCTCCTCGGAGAGAGTCCAGCTCCAGTATTTCTGACTCCCCTTGTGGGGTGTTAGAGATCGAGACCTCGAGATTCCAACCTCTCTCATTCTAAGGTATGGAGCAGACTAGAACCTAGAGGGACTTTTGGCAAATCTTTGCAACACCAATCCAAACTATAGCTGAACTAGACTTACCCCGTACTACACTTAGGTTAGGTACACTGGGGTAGAACTAGCTAGAAGCATCAGATGAGTATGCACATTTTAGTCTGTGTTATTTATGTATGTATTTTTATGAATATATGTCATAGCTACAAACCATGCTATTGTAGTATTATATTTTCCTACTGCTAACGCTGTACGTATTATACTTTGCATTCTGTCTTACGATTGTAGCAGATCATATCTCTTGCACGGGAAATGAGACTGTTCAATGCACGAGAAATTAGACTGTTTCATAAATCCTTTTTATATAAACGCCCGTCTACCTATTTCTGTGTAAACTGTAGAAACGAAGCATGCACGATTGACTGAGTGAAACTGTTATCTATTGTTTCCACAATTCTGACACTGTTCCGATTGTAAGGGAAACAAAGTTGTCATGTTTATGCGGTAGTCAGAAACTAATCCCTTCTTGTTTATTCGAGAAGTTTCTAGTGACCTCTGAGTTAGCTGGCACACACAAGTAATTAAGTTTAATGTACTTGATAGAGGCATACTGACCTCAGTCCTATGCCACATTTATAGTGTATATTATTCCAATGCGCAGAGCCTATCAGGGATATAGGAACTATACTACAAACCCTGATTCAAACAAACGTCTTTTGTTGATGTGCAAGTTTAAGACATTTATTCGCTTGAAGAGCATACAGAAACTATTTTCACGTTTAAACCATGACAACCTTGATAGTAAGAACTGACAACACATTCACACAATAATATATGATGATATATAGCGAGTGCCTATGTTATACCTGCTGCTCAGCCAGGGTGATTGTGTGAGAGAATGTTGGTGAGTGGAATGTTGAGGAGTGTGTGAGGCAGTTGGTGGATGGGCTGAGCAGCATCCCTGTGGGGATCTATGTTGTAACATCATACTTGGAATAAACCTACATGAAAACGACTTGGACTGGACTTTTTTCTGTTCACTACATTTTGGCGATGATATATAAAAGAACCTGCATGAGGGAACTACATAGAACCTAAGTCTTTTTGAAAGCTGATCTTCTTGAAGCATGAAGAAACTTCAAGGTAAAGGAACCTTTTTGAAATTAGAGCTGTATATTTAAGCAAACTGGCACCCCTGAGCCCCACAAGTGACCTTTTCATCAGTCGCCTCAACCCAAGTGTGCCAGTTCCTGTCCCTCTCCCTGTCATTCTGCCTTGGAAAATGTGTTCCTGCTGCATTGATAGAGTGTCTCCAGTAAGAGGAGTTTCCCAGAAGAGCCACTAGTTGAAGTGCCGACTGACAAGTGCCACTTGGACATACCACATCCCCGATTGTCTGCCTTTAGGATGCATCAGACATCATAGAAATGTTGCACAGAAACGGAATGAGGATTTATTTTTCAATAATATGAAGCAGTTTGCACATGGTGTCAGTGCGAGGACTTGAGAAGCGCCACACAGCTTCGGTGTAGTCGTGCTTATTTTGGAACTTTGGAGACGCATGAAAATCTCAAGCACTGGGTCTCACCAGTGTTCCAGCTGTGGATATTTTGTACGTTGTTGCTGCAAATGAAGCCGGTCTGTTGTGGAGGCCATTTGGAGAAGGATCGTTCTGACGGCCACATTCAGTATGCAGGCGCGAACCTTTGGGGGTAAGTCATTTGGCAGTTTAACCACTCATTAGCCCCTTTGAAAATATGGCACGAGCTGTGCACAGCGCATACACAGTGAGCGCATGCAGTATTACCTTTTTCCGAGTGTGCAGCAATGCCTTCATGGATCCTCTTTGAAGTTGTCCATTTGTGCATCCTTGGTGGTGTTCGTTGGATTATCTGTGAGATGCTTTGGTGTATAAACGTGCCACGAGCCATCCAGCGCAGCTTACACAACATGCAGCCATCTTTAAGTTGGCTGTCAATGCTGTTTCAAATATTTGCTCACTTTTATTTTGCCAACCCCATTGACTCTCTCTTTCAAGATGCGGCGAGTGCTGATCTATGTGATGTCCTGCAATCAATCAATCAGTCAACACATTTGTAAAGCGCACCACTCACCCGTGAGGGTCTCAAACCACTGGGGGGGAGGAGGTGCTGCTACTGATCAAACAGCCAGGTCTTGAGGAGCCTCCTGAAGGTCAGTAGGTCCTGGGTCTGCCGTAGGAGGATGGGGAGGGTGTTCCAGGTCTTGGTGGTGAGGTAGGAGAACGACCTTCCGCTGGTGGTCGCTCTTCGGATCCGGGGGACAATGGCGAGGGCAAGGTCGGAGGAGCTGACCTGGCAGTTCGGGGAGTCGTCCGGTGTTGTGGAGTTCTTTGTGTGCGTGGATGAGGAGTTTGAAGGTGATCCTCTTGTTGACGGGGAGCCAGTGAAGGTCTCTCAGGTGGGATGAGATGTGCCTGTGGTGAGGCGTGCAGAGGTGTTATGTATGCGTTGCAGTCGTTGCAGGAGTTTGTCCGAGGCTCCTGCGTAGAGGGCGTTTCCATAGTCCAGCCTCCTGCTAACGAGGGGATGGGTGAACGTTCTTCTTGTTTCGGTGGGGATCCACCTGTAGATCTTGTGGGGCATGCGTGGGGATTTATACCAAGAGGACGAGAAGGCATTGACCTGCTTGTTCATGGAGTGTCGAGTCAAGGAGGACCCCCCAGTTGTGTGTGTGGTCGGTGGGTGTCGCTGCTGCTCCCAGTGTGGTTGGCCACCAGAAGTCATCCCAGGCTGACGGGGTGGAGCTGAGGACGAGGACCTCCGTCTTGTCGGAGTTCAGCTTCAGTCGGCTCTTCTTCATCCACTCAGTGATTGCCTTCATTCCTTCATGGAAGTTGGCTTTGGCGGTGAGGGGGTCCTTGGTGAGGGAGAGAATCAGCTGGGTGTCGTTGGCGTAGGACATGATGTTGTGGTAGTGCAGTCGGCCGACGTTGTCGAGCGTTATCATGTAGATGTTAAACATTGTTGGGCTGAGAGATGATCCTTGGGGTACGCCGCAGATGATCTTGCAGACTTCGGAATGTTATGGGGGGAGGTGGACGCGCTGGGTTCTTCCGGAGAGGAAGGAGGTGGTCCATTCCAGAGCTTTGTTTTGGATCCCTGCGTTGTGGAGGCGTGTGCATAGGGTGCAGTGGCAGACTGTGTCAAAGGCGGCTAAGTGGTCCAGGAGGGTGAGGGTCGCGGTTTCAGATTTGTCCAGCAGGGTCCTAATGTCATCATTGGCAGCGATGACGGCAATTTCGTTACTGTGGTTGATGCGGAACCCCGAGTGGGATGGGTCCAGGATGTAGTACTCCTCGAGGTACAGGGTCAGTTGTCTGTTGATGATCTTCTCAATGACCTTCGCCGGGAGCGGGAGAAGGGCGGAAGTTCTTGAGGTCTCTCGGGTCCGCCTTGGGTTTCTTGAGTAAGGCGTTGATCTCTGCATGCTTCCAGCTCTCTGGAAAGGTCGCGGTCTTGAACGAGATGTTGATGACTTTGCAGAGATGGGGTGTGATGGTGGCGCTAGCTGTGTTTAAGATGTGGTGCGGGCATGGGTCTGACAGAGAGCTGGAGTGGATAGTGTTCATGATTTTGATGATGTCGTCCTCGTTCACGTTGGTCCAGGTGAGCATGGGGTTGATGTGGATGGTGGCCGGGAGGTCCAAGGGGTTGTTGGCTGTCAAGGCGGTAAGGTTGTTGAAGCTGTTGTGGATGTCTGGGATCTTGCGGTGGAAGAAGGTGGCAAGGGAGTCGCACAGGTCTTGCGATGATGGGATGTCGTTGATGAGCTCTTTGCTGTTGTGTGCATTGTTGTCGAGGCGGTCCTTAAAGGAGGCCTTTTTGGTGGTTCTGATGAGGTGATCGTGTCTGCAGATGGTGTTCTTGTGGGCCTCATGGCTGTCCGGTATCTGTTTGCAGGGCCATTTCTTCTCTAGTTTCCGGCAGGTTTGCTTGGAGGCCTGGAGGTCCGCGGTGAACCACCTGGCTTTCTTGTTCATGTGTCTGTTGGAGGGTTTCTTGATCGGGCGATGAGTGTTGGTGCAGTCGTTGATCCATCGCCTGAGGTCGCGGGTGGCGCTGTCTGTATTGGTAGGGTCGCCGGGTGGGCTCCGGGTCAGGGTGGTGTTAATCTGGACATCAGTGACTTTGCTCCAGCTGCAGTGGGGCATCTGTTGAGTGCGGTGGTACGTGGTGGGCTTCCGGAAGGTGAAGTGGATGCAGCAATGGTCGGTCCAGTGGAGTTTGGTGGTGTGGCTGAAAGAGACGTGGGAGTTTGTGGAGAAGATGGGGTCGAGCGTGTGGCCGGCGGAGTGGGTGAGCCCTGTGATGAGCTTTCTGAGTCCAAGATTGGCGAGGTTGTCGATCAGGGGGGTGGAGTTGGTGTTGTTGGTGTTCTCTAGGTGGAAGTTCAGGCCTCTGAGAAGGATGTAGTCTGTGGAGGCCATGGCGTGAATGCTGACGAAGTCGGTGATGGAGTCACTGAACTCAGGCCGAGATCCCGTGGCTCTGTAGATGAGCGTTACTCTGAGGGTGGTGTTGGGGTCCATGTGGATCTGGAAGTGCAGGTGTTCTGCGGTGCTGAGGGTGTTGTCGGTGCTGGTTGAGACCCTGAGTGTGTTCTTGTGGACGATGGCGATTCCACCTCCTACTCTGTTGGTGCAGTCCCTGCGGGTGATCTTGTATGTGTCCCGGATGGCTATGGCGTTGTCGGGTGCAGGGAAGGCGTTCATCCAAGTCTCCGTCAGGAAGGCGACATCCGGGGTGGACGTGTCGATCAGGTCCCAGAGTTCGACGCATGTTTGCGTGTGGAGCGGGTGGGCGGTTTGGCGGCTCGGAAGCTGGTGAAGCTGCAGTTAAGCAGGAGAAAGTTCCTTGGGTGTGCTTTTATGGCTGCCAGGAAGCAGGTGTGTGATTCTCCGGTGCTGAGTGCGTGAAGGGTGCTTGCATCGTAGTGGCGTCTGTCGTAGTGGTGGTCACGGGGACCAGGAGGTCTGGCGCTTGGCATGGTCCAGGCATGGACGGTCGCAGACGGGCTTGCCGTAGGAACGCCTTCTGCAAAAATAACAGTTGATGGACAGAATGCAGAACAATGTCATACATTCACCCTAGTACAGAGATCTGGGCCTAAATCCATCGTTTTTTTGCACTCCACACCACCCCAATTCAGACATGGCCATATGCAAATCAGCCTTGACCCTGGGCCTCATGGGAACAGTCCAGCCCGAACTGCCAAGCCATATCTTCCCTGGACCGAAATCAAGTATCCTAGGACCGGTTTCTGGCTATCAGCCATCATCAGCCAGGATAGCTTGACTCCAGTGGTGTGGAGAGCCCAGGACTCACATCTGAGCATACCCTTCCCACTCTGGGTGACAAATGCAAAAATAACAGTTGACGGACAGAATGCAGAACAATGTCATACATTCACCCCAGTACAGAGATCTGGGCCTAAATCCATCGTTTTTTTGCACTCCACACCACCCCAGTTCAGACATGGCCATATGCAAATCAGCCTTGACCCTGGGCCTCATGGGAACAGTCCAGCCGGAACTGCCAAGCCATATCTTCCCTGGACCGGAATCAAGCATCCTAGGACCGGTTTATGGCTATCAGCCGTCATCAGCCAGGATAGCTTGACTCCAGTGGTGTGGAGAGCACGGGACTCACATCTGAGCATACCCTTCCCACTCTGGGTGACAAATGCAAAAATAACAGTTGACTGACAGAATGCAGAACAATGTCATACATTCACCCCAGTACAGAGATCTGGGCCTAAATCCATCGTTTTTTTGCACTCCACACCACCCCAGTTCAGACATGGCCATATGCAAATCAGCCTTGACCCTGTACTTCATGGGAACAGTCCAGCCCGAACTGCCAAGCCATATCTTCCCTGGACCAGAATCAAGCATCCTAGGACCGGTTTCTGGCTATCAGCCGTCTTCAGCCAGGATAGCTTGACTCTTTGCGATGTGGACACTGTCAAACCAAACATTCACCCCTGTACGATATTCATGAGCTATATCCAATAAAGAACAACTTTCAACTCAAGTCTAGGTTAAACCATGAGGGAAGGGGCCAAAGGTCCGCCGCGGTGATAGGGTGTAATGCTTACACTGTTCGAGTGCCTCTACTTTCTCAAATTTGGAGCTAATCAGTGCTCTTCCAGCTTAGTGACAAATACTTGTGAACAGCCTGCCAATGGTGCAGGCAGAGTTCACGGAGTTATGAAGTTACGAAGTGGGGCGGGGCTTCGTGATGAGATACAGTGATATTAGATAGAGTGACTGATGACAGGTCAGTGACAAATGCTTCTGTAGCGCAGTATCACTTGTTATCATCTTAATAATTCGAAGTATTATTCATATATCAAGTGGTATGTTGCTCAATCTTTTATTTGTTTATTTACAGGTTTATGCAGGGCGTACTGCTGGTTCTGCCTGTTAAGTTGAGTCCGGCGGCTTTATTCACGTGTTAAATTAGTGGCTCCGGCTCTGTCTCGCTTTTATTTGCGAAGTCTGTTATGTTTTCGGCATATGGAATTAATTGGAAGGGATCCTGTATACAGGGTTTGCTACTGGTGGGTTTCAGAGGCTTCCTTACTGCCAATACAGTCCTTCAGAATGGTGATGCGGGTTTCAGCGTAAGCAGGTCTCGTGTCGTTCAGATTCGGGGTGCAGACAGGTGCCATCTTTATCAACATGTGTTTGTGACAACTTCATATGCTTATCTTTAACGCAATACTTGTTCATACAGTTACCTTCTTTGTAGTGTAATCTTTCCACTTTTTCTGCATTGATCAACAAACCGGTCAAGTCGTCCATCTTATTTTAAACAAAACAAGGTATCCCACATGTAGAACCATAGACTTTTATTTGAATTTCAATTCTGAACAATATATTTTGTGTTATTATTAATTCCAAATTAAGTAAGCCTTATTTTATCCCTTTATAGTCTCATCAGGAGTTGTAGTTTTGTTGTTTAATTTACTACAAATAAATTAAATCCCTTAGTTCACATATTTCTCACTAGTGCAAAAGAGCCCATACTCCATTATGCAATAGGATTACTTTCATTATTACATTCTCTTTCAGTGACCCCATTTTAGATAATTTAGACACTGTATCTAAGATTTGAAAATTAATCTGTGATAAAGCGTGTTTTTCCCCTTTAAAGTGTATTCAGCCCTTAAAGTTATATTTTTCAATGTTATATCTTCAATGCTAAATCTTATTTCTGATCAAATATTTAGACCTACATAATAATAGCCATTTGGACCTTTCTGCATTTAAATTAGATATATGCAATCACACATTAAATACATTCTATAACAATGACTTTCCAAATGAAAATAGTAAATTATATTTCATTTTGCAATCATTTTACAGTTAATGAAATTTAAGCAGAATGTTTCCCCATATGATTCTTTAGCAATATTTGTTAAGAATATCTGTTGTGATTTATGTCCTGTTTCTCAAAATTCTGCCTTGTTTATATGCACAAATATGCCTTTCCACTGATACTTATTTTTTTTATTTTAAACCATTTGTTGAATTTACCAATGCTTTAAAACTATTATCTCCATGATTCTAGTGTATGTGTGCTTGATTACATCAACTTGTCAATCTTATATGACATAGTTTAGATTTCAGCTCTAATGTACCTCTTTGCTTTTACCTTTGTTTTCCCGAATTGTTTTATCATATCTTCTGGTCATTTATTGATTCTCATACACTAAGCAGTGGTGGCTAGGAATATTTAAAAGTAGTAGGGCCTAAAAGTTAGGGATGACTTTTGAGTAACGAGGGAGCACTGCATTTTCATTTACTTTCGCCTTATTAGTTTGAAGACTGTGTACCCCGCTAATGGGGGTTCTTCACACCCATATGGCAGGTTGACACAAGTCTTGGTATTCAGCAATCTCACACGAAGGCACTATCCTGCAGAGTGTACATTCACCCATCTGTTCACCCCGCAATGATCACAAGACTCTATAGAAGGCTATAAGTCAGGCTTCTTACTTGTTTCAATTGTTTTAACCCCTTGGGTGCTTCGGACGCCCCCCGGCCGTCTGACGTCTCAGTGGGCGTGTGCTGACGATGGTCCAGGGGCCATCTGAATCCCGCCCACTCAATAAAACTCCCGCACAATGCGAAAATTCGCGCAGCGAGGAAGAGGTTAAAACAAAAAAAGATTGAATTAAATATAAATTTGAATCCCTCCTATTATTTACTTTTGTCAACTGTTTTTGTTTAGCTAAGTCGAAACTTGAACACTGGCCCGGTCACAATGGATGAAAACTGAAGATCGTTATCATTGAGTTTTAAGACAGAAATATAACAATGCTGTATTTCTACCAAGAGAAAAGTGTGATACTTGACAAGCTGGGCTGATATTAATCATAAAGTCAATTGAGGGACCTCTCCACTTCGGACAGCATCGGGACTGCAGAGCAGGCCTCAGCAACTCCTTTGACCAAGCCTGACGCTGCATGAGAACAGCGAGCTGATTGGAGGAAGCGGCCAGTCTTGGCGCTCCACAGCACTCTGCAGGCCAGTACTTGCTCTAACCAAGACAGCTGGGTTATAGGTTTCAAAGTGCGCATGTCTGCTTGGCCGTCACAAAACGGCCGGCCAAAGGGACATGCGCACTTTGTAAAGTGCAAACACAGCCCATCCTCCTCTCTGCTGCTCCTCTCACTAAGCCCTGCCCCTTCCTGACTCTTGGTTCAGGACGAAGGCTGAAAAATAAAATGGTAATAAATTACCATTCTATTTTTCGTCTCGTGGCTCGATGGGGCAACGCCGCTCTACTCCAACGAAGGAGCCGCCCGAAAAATAAAACATCAGATCTTAGTGGATGTTAGAATAGTTGAAGTTTGTGAAAATCCAGCTAGTTAGGGCTGTCACAATTCGACCTACTTAGTGACCTTGCTTAAGTGTAGTAGACTTGTTTCGTAACTGCATAGAAATTATTTTGTGTGTGGCTTCCAATGGAAGCAATTATTAGGAACATCAGATTAAAAACTCATTTATTCACTGCACCTACATCAGTGAGCAGTGAATTTAGACTTGACTGCTCTACAATGGTCCTTTATGGAGCTGAGGATGGGAGTGTAATGATGGTTGATTGGCAACATCTCACTTGCCATCTCCACCTCTCCCGGGCTTCAGCCATGATGGAGTTAGGATAATTTGTGTGGCACACATGCAACAACAAACTTTGGGGCATATTATCAAGGGGGTTTATCTCCGCATTTTTGGCGTTAAAAGCCAAGAAAGCAGAGATAAAATTATCTCCCTATTACCTAGCTGTCACTAACACCAGTTAGCGACAGCTAGTAGGAGATAGCGACCATCTTGGGCCCCACTTTGCATGCCAGTGATATTTATCACTAATGACATGCAAAGTGGGCGTGCCAAGATGTTAGCGACTGAAAACAGTCGCTAACATCGCTATCTCCTATTACCAACTTTTGGAGATATTGGCGCTAAGCGCGAATATCTCCAAAAGCTAACACCTGCCCGAGCAGTTCTTAGCCATGTTATCCAATGGGAGGTGGTTAACATGGCTAAGAGCATTAGCTCGGTAATGCATGAATATCGCTGCCTTTTCAGCGATATTCATGCATTGCGGCGATTTTTATCGCATTTGCGATAAACCTTGGTAATACCAAGGTTTATTTGCGGTAAAAATCGCCGCAGCTTAGTGGAAAATTTTTCACGCTAACCAAGCAATAGTGATAATTATCGCTATTGCTTGGTAATATGCCCCTTTGTCTTTTCTGTAAGCTGCTGTCCTTCTTTGCAGAGAGACACATGGATGACCACGGACTGTATGCTGGCAGTGGCCGTCAGAGAAGTTGCCAACATGTCTATGGTTCTCATGCTCGCATTGCATGGTGTTTGGTGGGGTGAGGAGTGAAATGGGTTTAGAAATGAGTGGGCAAAAAGTAGTTTTTCAGGTTTCAGGAGAGTCTTGAAGACCTTTTTATCTTGTTGGTGCTTGCTGTTTTCTCCTCATGCAGCTGTGATCAGTTCTGCCCCAGATCAAATCCAATCTACTTGGGCAGGCTGTAAAGTACTGCAATGTTAGAAAAAGTGGGTGACCGGTTACCAGCTATTAACATTTTCATTTGGGTTTAGGAGGAGACTGTAGTGATGAGGGTGACACATGGGTAGGATAGAAGGATTCTCAGCATTTTTTATACTTAAAAAGCGAGCATTTTTAATATTATCAAGATTACTAGGAGAAAAGGCCGTGGTTTTTTTTGGAAGGAGGAAGCACCGTGACTTCTCTCCTGATGCACAACTGATCTGAGAAGGGAAGATGAGTGTGGTAGGTAATACACACCTTACAATTCTAGATGGGTATCAAGTGTAACTCATCAGAGAAAACCATCTCCATAATGACAGCTGCCGTCTATAGGTGCTCTTTGTGCCTCACTTTGTGCAAAATGCTTTCCTGTGCTTTCTCCTGATTTTATTTATTCACTCTTGTTAGGGGCTTTTGAATAGCACTCGATTCAATCTGGGGCATCTCGGCGCTTCACCTAGCAAATACAGTGAGGACAGGAGGTGGAACCACGAATAGATAGTGGGGTAAGAACAGGAATGTTTTCAAGTGTTTCCTGAAGACCAGGTAGGAAGTACATTTACGTAGGGTTAAAGGGAGCTGATTTAACTTCCTGTCTGCAATAGACGACGGGCGAATAGCCGCGAGCAGGGACCGGACTGCACGTTTCTCCAGCCTTCTGCAATCGTACAGAAGAATATTGTTCTGCGAGCATTGAAACTCTTGTCTTTGGAATCTTGACAATATGGAAACGTTTGAACTATAAGCTGCATTTGTGTATATAGCCTTGAGAAAGCCCAGCGCAATTCGCCAATAGGGGGCGAAACACGTGTCGGCTGTCCATTTTTCACAATATAACAATAAAGATGTCACACTGCAACCTGAAGTAGTCATGTCCTCTATATGAAATTTTGAAAGAACGGGCATTCATCCCAACAAGTACAATATTGACTCCTTATGGAACACACACTCTCCTTTACCTAAACAGTGAGGACAGGAGGTGGAACCACGAATAGATAGTGGGGTAAGAACAGGAATGTTTTCAAGTGTTTCCTGAAGACCAGGTAGGAAGTACATTTACGTAGGGTTAAAGGGAGCTGATTCCAGTATTTTGGGGCAACATAGTAAAATGCTCAACCCCCCTACGTACGAGACGAATACGAGGGACCTTCAGAAGAGCTAAAGAATTGGACCTAATGTTGCAACCCGAGATCTGTTTAACAAGCATCTTTTGAAGGTACTGGGGGGCCTTGCCTTCCAAGGCTTTGAATGTTAAACAGAAGATCTTAAAGAAGGAACTTATTGGCAGCCAGTGTAGTTCCTTCAATGGGGGAAGCGATGGGGAGCCGAGAGGACGATGTCCTCTTGGCCGTGTCCTTCTTCTTAACAAACAAGGTCACAAAACGTAAAGGTGTGCTATTGTTTTATCACTGCATAAGCCTACTATATTGTTTTGGTATAGGTAATAATCGTCAACAACGCCTGGCATTGGTGGTTTGAATTCAGAAGGATGAACACCTGTGTGTCTTTACCTGATCCAGTAACTGTTAAGATGATTTCTTTGTGTATTATCCTCGGTTGTATATTTACCAAAATTAAACAAACATGGTAAAGAGTGTTGCTGAATGGCTCTTTACTTGTAGTAATACTTCGTTGAGACACAGAGGCAGAGAAAACACATAACTCCCTATCTAATCAAGTAAACATCATTAGCAAGGTCATTTTCGGCATTGAAGCATAACAAAAAAAATGAATGGAACTGTCTGCAACAACTGTACAACTGCACCACCTGCCGGGCCGAGCCGCAGCTTATCTACGCATTTCTCTACACAGATAGTAAACCCTCTACCTGTTGTCAGGCTCGGATAATGAGAACATGTCAGTAATTGCATATTGGAATGAACAGTTCACGACCAAGAATTATTCTTGCGAAAAACAAGTGAAACACAACAAACGCCACTTATTATAAACACAGCGATGAAATTACCGGGTCGTTTTCGTTTGAGTTTAATTATTAGATCAGCAGGAACCTGTATTTAAATGTTGTGCAGCAGGATTAACTCGTTATTGTAAACCATTGAGGACGCTGAATTCCTCTGCTAAATGTGGCTTGCGCGGCTTCAGAGACAAATATCGTAACAAGCTCGACATCCTGGGGGTCCTCTCAATCGGAGGGAGAAGCCCCTAAGGGCAGCTGCGATGGCCTGCCCCCTCCCAGTCCTAGCATAATGCGCCTGCTGGTACCCATATATGTAAAGCAAACCTACACACCTCCCCTCCCATCATGGCCACTGCAGGAAGGTCCCATAATGTGCCAACACGTGCTCCCAGTTAATTGCACCTGGATCACTGGTGTTGTCGTTTAGGAATAGGAGTGGGAGTGGTATCACACGTTCATGGATCACTTAGTCTTTGACCTAGATAGGATCACAGAAAAGCTAAACCTAACAAAATACCATCAACGTCTACAAGATGTAGGTGCAGATCTCTAACATGAATTTAACTACATGAGATCCTACCTTTATAGCTCATCATTCAGTGCCGCAAGGCGTGCCCTAAAATGCAGCGGAGAAATTAATACATTTAAGAATTATGTTGGTAACTAAGAAGGAACTTGTCTTCTACCATGATGAATATGGTAGACTAATTGGCTGGGGTGCTGGAACAATGTTCAGAGTGCTGTTGCTGTCCATGAACATCCCTGACTTAAGCCCATCCATTGTACTTTCCGAGCTAGGGGAGTAGTTTGCACCCGCAGTGGCACTGGTTCCCATGGGCATGAGAGACACTCTGCATCCCCCAGCAGGATAGACGGGAGCTGTTAGCACCATGCCACCAATCCGGCATCAGCTTGCAGCCTGGGCAAATGCACTACTCAGGCTAAAGAGAAATCCTCAGTACTGCACACTTCACGTGAACGCTGTTGGACCTGACATCTTTGGCGAGGTATTACACCAGTCGTTTTGCATTCACTATCCTGTTTTGCTGTTGCTGTTTTGGTAGCATTAGGACTCCGCACATTTTACCTCTGTCAATGAGTGGTAGAGTACTTGTGCTCTCTCCCTTATACATGGTTAAATTGGTATGCACCTAATTGGCACATTTCGTTTTACTTATAAGTCCCAAATATATGGTACTACATGGTCCCATGTCCTGAAAATTAATGCGACTAATGGGCTGCTGCACTCATTGTGCCACCCACTGAGGTTGCGCTGTAAAACATATATAACGGCTGCCACTCCAGTCTCAAGTGCATTTTTAAATGCAATTTCCACCTGGCAAAATAAAACTTTTTCTAGGTCAAAAGTTCATTTTTAGTACTCATATGTCACCCCTAAGGTAAGCTCTAACCAATCCAAGGGAACGCTGCATGGTATTTAAAATGTAGTAATGTGGGTTTACGTTTTACAGGTCCTGACAGTGAAAAACTCCTAAGGTTGTTTTTCACTGTTTTATGGCTATGTCTCTCATTGACCAACACTGGGTTACCTCACTAACTGCTAACTTCAGTTTGGTACCATATAGAGCAATACTGTTTCCACCCAAATCAATTGTAATTTAAAATTCTCTATAATGGTAAAGTTGCATTTAAGCTCCCTCTGTGGCATACGCACAAAATGTGCTAAGCCAATACTATGAATCCAAGGACATCCCACCGTTCCAAATTGCAAGTAACTTCAGGCCTTACTGCTTGCACTTATTCCAATGCATGGGCTTCTCCAATACTCCATGATCGTGCATATGCCACAAACCGGACAGCCAAGGAAAAATAAATATGAGACAGCAAAATGTCTCACCAGTGTTCGTTGCTGGATAAACTTTGTGCACTTTACCACTGCTTACTAGAACTAAATTGCTTGTGCTCTCTTCCTAAAACATGGTAGAATTAGCTTATACCCAATTTGCATAATTAATTTACTTGTAAGTCCCTAGTAAAGAGGCACTACCTGGGCCCAGGGCATGTAAATTAATTGCTACTAGTGGGCCTGCAGCACTGATTGTGCTACCCACTTAAGTAACTCTTTAAAATGTCCTAGGCCTGCCATTGCAGCCTGTGTGTGTAGTTTTAAACTGCTATTTTGACCTGGCAAAATAATCCTTTTGCCTGGCCCAAATCTTCCTTTCAATGTATAGGTCACCCCTAGTGTAGGCCCTAAACAGCCCACAGGGTAGGGTGCAAAGTATTTAAAAAGTTTGATATGTACTTTTACATTATGTGTTAGTGAAAAATGCGTATATTTATTTTTCACTACTGCACAGCCACCTCTCCCATAGGTTGACATTGGAGTTACCTTATTACATTTAATGTGTTGTAATTTCCAAACGGGAGCAGGTAACAAGTTCATATTTGATGTCTTTGGAATTGTAATTAAAAAATCCTAACTTATAGTGAAGTTGGATTTTAAATTACAATTTTGAAAATGGCACTTGTAGAAAGTTGGCATTTTACTGCCCTACCCATTTGGTGCCTGTAAACTGTTTGTGGGTAATATGGCTGTATTGGGCATTTAGGCTTTGTGCATTCCTCCTAGACAGCCACACACAGGAGGGAGCGTAGGTGTGCCTTGATGGGCCAACACTGGCAGGATCGGAGAGAGGAGCTGGGCCCAGCCCCACTTACAGTTGGATAGGCTGTGTCCTGTCTCCACACAAAGGGCTGCATACCCCTTGTAGTTAGTTAGTCTATAGCCAGAGCCAGGATGTCAGGGCACCTGTGCACTTCAAAGGCCCTCCTCTAGATTCTTCTCCCTACTTCAAAGGCACAGCTGGTAAAAATACTGGACCTAAAACACCAACTCTTCAGTACACATCTGGACCGGTGGATAGTCTGCCAAGAGGAAGTACTGTCACTCTGCTGGACTGCTGCTCTGAAGGACTGCTACCCTACTGTGGTGAATTGATGCCTGCTGCCCTCTTGCCTCGGTGAGAGGGACTGGACCTGCATCTGTTGACTGCAGAGTAGCTCCAAGGCTAGTTGGCTGGCCTCCTGACTTGAAACTTAGGGACAGAAGGCCCTTACAACCTCGACCCCAGGACCCAGACTCTGCCATCTTTGTGCCAAGTGGTGCCACCCCAGTCTTGGACCCTTGGAAGTGGGCTTATGGTGCTCTGCCAGTCTCTGTGGAACTAGCAGAACCGACTCATCTCCTCTGCTGCACTGTGCCCCTCAATCAGATTTGACGCATCACCTTTGCTACGTGTCTTTGCCCGACACAAAGACCTGCATTGCCTCTGCAGCCTCTTCAGAACTGCTGCTGTGGGAAACATCCTTGATGCAGGCCCCTTTGCTGGGGCATCTGTGCGCTCAATAAATCCGGATAACATAACATAACATAACATTCGCACCCCTCATTGATGGTAGCGTTGACAACGATACTGGACTCCGCATTTCAGCCTCGCAGGTCTTCAGAAGTAACACAAGACTTCGACTCTAAGATGTATCCTCAATGCCGGACTTTGCATAGCGACTCTCTATCAACAAGATCCTCAACAATGATGTAGGCCCTCACATTGCAGCCCCAACGCATCTAGGAACCGACTCATCGCTTCGGCTGTGCAACCTATTTTGATGCGGACCACCACAAAGTTCTGCAAGCCAGGATTGTAGGTACTCTGTGCAGCTGGCTTGACTTTGTCCCTGTAGTAAGCCTGCACTCCATCACGGTTGCCCTGATAAAGTGACTTTGTCCCAGTTTAGCGCAACCAGATATATACAGTTGACGCTTTGTGAATTTTGGCGCTGTTTTTACTGAAACCTTTAAAATTGCATATCTCTGGTTCTACTGATTAGATTATTGTTGTTTTAGTCATGTTTTATTTTATTTATTCTAATTTGGTTTCGGATCCTTTTAGTGTGATGTTTTCACTTTATTACTGTTTGAAGTGTTGCAAAAATACTTTACATATTGCCTCTAAGTTAAGCCTCTAAGTTAAATTTGAGACTCTGTGCCAATGTACAAGAGAGTTGAGCAAAGGTTAATTTAGAGATGGTTTATAACTCACACTGGCAATAATTGCGGTTGCTGCTTGCCATGGGCTCACGCTGCAGTCAACCAACAATCCAATTTCTTACAAGAGGGTTTAAAATTGTAATTCATCAGACACCAAACATGACATTTCTATCTACTCCCAGACAAAAAAATATCACTTATTAAATGTAATAAGGTAATACAATGATATCCTATGAGAGAGGTAGGTCCATAGTGAAAAACATTTACGGGAGGTTACACAAACAAGTATGTTTTAAGCTGTTACCTGAAAGTGAGTAAATTGTCTTTCTGCCTGGGCACTGGAGGAAGGGAATTCCATAATTTGGCAACCAAGTGTGCCAACAAACCCCCCATTCCTACCCTTATTAGCCCTTGAGACGTCGAGCAAGTTTATATTCCAGGATCTTAAACCTCTTGTGGGACAGTTGGGGTGAATTAAATGATGTAGAATTTGTGGCCCCTTCCTATACATGACACAGTAAGCCAGGCACACAACTTTAAACAGAATCTTTTTTTGTATCAGCAGCCAATGTAGCAGGGCTAATGCAGGCAAAGCTGTCTGTTGCTTTGGGATTCCCAAGAGAATCCGGGCAGCAGCATATTGGATCACTTGGCATTTCTTACTCCCAGATTTCAAACAACCTAAATACTTTTAAGTTTCCATAGTTCAACTGTGATAATATCAAGCTGAACAATCACTCCTTGTAGAGGGCCTGGAAACAACCTCAGCAGCTTCCTGAGGGTTCTCAGAAGACCAGCTTTGTAACCTGGGGTTCCATGGTAAGTTTGCTGTTAATGATGATGCCCAGACTTTTTACTTACAATCTGGAAGATGAGACATCTCCTACGGACTTGGGTCAGTTGAGATCACCTTATAAGGAGAGATTATTCCCAACTATTAGTACCTCTGTTTTATCACCATTAAGTTTTAGGCAGGTGGCCACCATCCATTTGCAATTTCAGTTAGGCAGGAATTGAGTTGGTGAGATACTGCCTCATAATTGGGAGAGATGGAAACAATGATCTGTGTGTCATCTGCATATGACACCATTGAGCAACCATTGGAGCACATAATGTTTGCAAGTGGAAAGACATAAAGATAAAAATAGCGTGGGGCTCAGTGAAGATCCCTGTGGAAACCCACATTTTAGGTGATGGGAGGCTGCAAAAAAAGCTCCTTCACTGACTTCAAAGCTTCTGTCTGACTGGCTAAGGAAGGAAGTGACCAATTTGTCTGCTAGACAAAGAATTCCCACTTCGTTAAATCTTTTAAGCAACATTCAGTGGGAAACAATATAAAATGCTTCACTCAAGTCCAGCAAACTGATTGCAGCAGTATCCCTTGTTGAGGATCCTGTTTAACTCTTGTGACCATTAGGAGAGCTGTTTCCATGCTGAATCGAGGTCAAAAGCCTGTTTGAGTAGGGTGCAGTAGGTTATGGGCTTCCATGATGCCAGAGAGAAGTTTATTAACACATTTCTTCAAAAATGTACTAATGCCAGGAAGTAGTGATATTGGCCTGTAGTTCTCTGAAAATTCCATTCCATGAAGGATAACTTTAGTCTAATAATTTAGTCTAATCAATAGGACTTCTCATGAAGTCCTATTGAAAGGAGGATTCCAGTGACCAGTTGTAAATATCTAACAGCACTGGAAAGATTGTGACTCCTACATTCAATAAGTTTTCATGAGGTTCTGGATCAAGCCTGATATCACAGGTTTAGCAGGGACAAATATGTCTTCCCGTCCTCTTGGAGAAAAGAAGGCTAATTTCTCTTTTGTCAATCTCACCTGTCCGGAACCGCTGAGTGTGCCCCTGTGTACTGGCTCCCCCCACCAAGGCATTCATAGATGCTGCTTACCTTACCCAGAGGGTTGTCGGCAAGCATATTGCAGCGGGACTCGTATAGAGGAGAACTAGAGCCTATGTTGGCTGCTTTTGTAAAGGAGTTGAATATATCGTAAACCCCCTGTGATGAATTGAAGGAATTATCAATCCTCCAAATATCGTAGGGGGTGGGGTAGAATGAGTTTCTTCACGGAAAATGTTGTTTCCAAGGTGATAAAATACTGCAATATTGTGAAAAGAACCTTTCTGCTGTATATTGTCATACTGTCACCTAATGGGCAATCTGACTTATTACATGTGGGGGAGGAATATTATTCCTGGAAATCTACAACTGAGTGAGTCTGATGAATGTTGGAAATCTGCCCCACAAATTGTAGAAAACCTGCAGGATCAGATTCTGTTTTTTTATTCTTTTCATGGTTCAAAGTCAATACTACATGATCTTTGCAATATTCACTGTTCAATTATCTGAGGCACAAATATCTGCCTGGAGTTGGCACTTCTGTAAAGCTGCATGAAGTTCTCTGACATTAGCTGCCATTCCTGTTATTTACTCTTTGACCACACGAGGGAGCTATTGCAACACAGGTCCCATTTACATAATGATTGTTCACCCTTCACTGTAGATGCCTGTCTATGTCTTGATGTAGATTTCATACATCTGTTTCATCAGTTTGCTGTTGTTCCATATACATTGTCATAACTCTCTCTGGTACTTATTGTAGTTCATTAGTTTTTAGCGGAGGGAAGGACATTTTGATGTAATTTTCTGACAATGGAGTAACCAAATTTGTGCTCTTAATTTTCAAGAAACATAGGGCTAGATGTACGACCTTACCAATTTGCGAGTTGCATATTGCATCATTTTGCGACTCACAAATAGGAATGTACTAGATTGTCTCAGACACTGTTTTCGATTCCAAATGGGGTTGCAAATTACCTGCCTCATAATATTCATGACAAATGCAAAAACAACAGTTGATGGATAGAATGCAGAACAATGTCATACATTCACCCCAGTACAGAGATCTGGGCCTAAATCCATCTTTTTTTGCACTCCACACCACACCACCCCAGTTCAGACATGACCATATGCAAATCAGCCTTGACCCTGTGCCTCATGGGAACAGTCCAGCCCGAACTGCCAAGCCAAGTCTTTCCTGGACCAGAATAGAGCATCCTAGGACCAGTTTCTGGCTATCAGCCATCATCAGCCAGGATAGCTTGACTCCAGTGGTGAGGAGAGCATGGGACTCACGTCTGAGCATACCCATCCCACTCGGGGTGACAAATGCAAAAACAACAGTTGATGTACAGAATGTAGAACAATGTAATACATTCACCCCAGTACAGAGATCAGGGCCTAAATCCATCGTTTTTTTGCACTCCACACCACCCCAGTTCAGACATGGTCATATGCAAATCAGCCTTGACCCTGTGCCTCATGGGAACAGTCCAGCCCGAACTGCCAAGCCATGTCTTTCCTGGACCGGAATCAAGCATCCTAGGACCGGTTTCTGGCTATCAGCCGTCATCAGCCAGGATAGCTTGACTCCAGTGGTGCGGAAAGCATGGAACTCATGTCTGAGCATATCCATCCCACTCAGGGTGACAAATGCAAAAACAACAGTTGATGGACAGAATGCAGAACAATATCATACATTCACCCCAATACAGAGATCTGGGCCTAAATCCATAGTTTTTTTGCACTCCACACCACCCCAGTTCAGACATGGCAATATGCAAATCAGCCTTGACCCTGTGCCTCATGGGAACAGTCCAGCCCGAACTGCCAAGCCAAGTCTTTCCTGGACCGAAATCAAGCATCCTAGGACAGGTTTCTGGCTGTCAGCCCTCATCAGCCAGGATAGCTTGACTCCAGTGGTGCGGAGAGCATGGGACTCACGTCTGAGCATACTCATCCCACTTGGGGTGACAAATGTAAAAACAACAGTTGATGGACAGAATGCAGAACAATGTCATACATTCACCCCAGTACAGAGACCTGGGCCTAAATCCATACTTTTTTTTCATTCCACACCACCCCTGTTCAGACATGTCCCTATGCAAATCAGAATTGACACTGTGCCTCATGGGAACAGTCCATCTCGAACTGCCAAGCCAAGTCTTTCCTGGACCGGAATCAAGCATCCTAGGACCACTTTCTGGCTATCAGTCATCATCAGCCAGGATAGCTTGACTCCAGTAGAGTGGGGAGCATGGGACTCAGGTCTGAGCATACCCATCCCATTCGGGGTGACAACTGCAAAAACAACAGTTGATGGACAGAATGCAGAACAATGTCATACATTCACCCCAGTACCGAGATCTGGGCCTAAATCCATTGTGTTTTTTGCACTCCACACCACCCCAGTTCAGACATGGCTATATGCAAATCAGCCTTGACACTGTGCCTCATGGGAACAGTCCAGCCCGAACTGCCAAGCCAAGTCCTTTCTTGGACTGGAATCAAGCATCCTAGGACCGGTTTCTGGCTATCAGCCGTCATCAGCCAGGATAGCTTGACTCCAGTGGTGTGGAGAGCATGGGACTCACCTCTGAGCATACTCATCCCACTCGGGGTGACAAATGCAAAAACAACAGTTGATGGACAGAATGCAGAACAATGTTATAAATTCACCCCAGTACAGAGTTCTGGGCCTAAATGCATCGTTTTTTTGCACTCCACACCACCCCAGTTCAGACATGGCAATATGCAAATCAGCCTTGACCCTGTGCCTCATGGGAACAGTCCAGCCCGAACTGCCAAGCCAAGTTTTTCCTGGACCGGAATCAAGCATCCTAGGACCGGTTTCTGGCTATCAGCCATCATCAGCCAGGATAGCTTGACTCCAGTGGTGTAGAGAGCATGGGACTCACGTCTGAGCATACCCATCCCATTCGAGGTGACAAATGCAAAAACAACAGTTGATGAGCAGAATGCAGAACAATGTCATACATTCACCCCAGTACAGATCTCTGGGGCTAAATCCATCGTTATTTTGCACTCCACACCACCCCAGTTCAGAAAAGGCCATATGCAAATCGGCCTTGACCCTTTGCCTCATGGAAACAGTCCAGACCGAACTGCCAAGCCAAGCCTTTCCTGGACCGGAATCAAGCATCCTAGGACCGGTTTCTGGCTATCAGCCATCATCAGCCAGGATAGCTTGACTCCAGTGGTGTGGAGAGCATGGGAGTCACGTCTGAGCATACCCATCCCACTCGGGGTGACAAATGCAAAAACAACAGTTGATGAAAAGAATGCAAAACAATGTCATACATTCACCCCAGTACTAAGATATAATATTCATGAGGCAGGTGCAATTTGCGACCCCTTTAGGAATGGCTAGCACTGCCAGGAATGATGGCCTGCTGGGGTCAGCAGACCACCATCTCTGTGACTGCTTTTTAAATAAAGCAGTTTAAAAAAAAGTTTTTTTATGCAGCCAGTTTTCCTTATAGGAAAATGGGATGCGTTAAAATGAATGAAATGTTTCTGTTTAATTTTTTAATAGAAGGCAGTGGAGTGGTCCATGGGGCCACTGCCTGCTCTAAAAAAATATTTTCAGCGCCGGTCACAAAGAGGACCCCTTCCTGTTTGCGAGTGGCTTACTACCATTTTAAAATGTGTGGTAAACTGTAAGTGTTTTGCGTCTGCAATTGCGTCCGCTAAGCAATCTTACATTGCAGTGGGACTCGCTATCAGGAAGGACGCCCTTGGCACATCCCTTCTAAATAGCGAGTCGCAAACCCTATTTTGCGAGTCAGTAATAAGTCACTGACTCGCAAAATAGGGTTTGTACATGGGCCAGACCTATTTTGCGGTCGCAAACGGGCCGTTTTCCTGTTTGTGACCGGAAAAAACGGTTGTACATCTTGCCCGTAGACTTTACTGAGAGGTTGAATGGGCGGACCCAATGAACTATATAACTCCAGCAAACCACACTGTTCTTTACTTTCAACAATGAGAGGAGTTAGGTAAATCTATATGTATTATTAATTTGGATAGGAGTTAGGTGATGAAAAACAGACTAAATGCAGTAATAAATGAATAATACATATAGAAATAGATGTAAATTGCAGATCATTATGATTCTAATAGAATTTATTTATATTTCTCTTTATGTGAAGTGCTGGCCTGGGAACAGTTTGCACTTTGCAGCGCTTATCCGATATACTAACTGACATATATGAGATGCAGTAGTTACTCTCAAGGCATAGGCTCGATCTTTGGAAAGGAAAGCCAAAAAACTGGTGACGCGGTATCGCTATTCTTCATTTGCATCTAATGACATGCTAATGTAGAGCATGTATAATCATTGCTTACACATCTTCACGTGTGATTTGATATTTCCTTTGTCATAATGTGTGCCTTTATATTAACAAGTTAACCATAATTAGAGTGTGTTCACATTAAGTTAGCCAGAGTCGTTTGGAGGTCTCAATTGAAAGGTAAATGAAATGTTGTACTTCTGCTGGCTGTGCATAATCTTTTTCTTGCTTCAGGAGCAAAGCATCCACCTCATGCTCGTTAGGATTGTATTGTTATTGTTAAGTTCTGTGTGAAGGCCATTTGATGTAATTTTTTAATGATTTGCACAGCAAATCTCAGCACCTGCGTCTGAGAGGAGCTGATGGAAAAGAAATCCTCCTTTGACAGCAAGCGCACTGTGAATGTTCCATTTTAATTGGTTACCTCTTTGTGGGAACCATGCAGTGTATCTCATTTTGTTGAATTTCACGTTTTTAATTATGTGCCACTGTTGGATCCGACACTTCCTTGTTGGCTGAAGGGATGCCCCCAGCCAGGCAGAAGTTACCGCTCCCATCAAGGGTGGATGATTTCACTCGCTTTATAATCTGTGGTCACCATTGGGTAGCTTGGCACTGAGCAGTCAGACTTGCCTCAGAGGCAACGTGTAAATCAAAGGCACATCAGTCACTCACCATAAATACACTGAGCGTGACAAAAGAGACTTTACACAGGATGTATGTAAATAAAGTTAAAATTCAACATACATAGTCAATCATCATAAGATGAACATCATACACTTTTGGGCATAAAACACATTTGGAAATATTACTAGCATTACTAGGTCCACTCATATTGCTATGATATCAATAGTGTGCACACTGTGGGGAATTCCTAATCTAACCCCTCCCCAATTATGAGAGTACCCTTATGTGGTGCATCACGCTGTCCACCCCAGGCCCACCCTAGCAATCCTGATAACAGGCGCAGCCCATGCAGGTAAGAGCAGTGGGGTGGGGGTAATCGACAGACAATGATGAGGGAAACTTAAATAGGTAAGTGTTTTTCTTTTTTTCTTTAAGTTTCCCTCTTTGTCGACTTTTGACTCCCTGCCCCCAACGCTATTACCTGCACGGGCCGCGTCTGGCTGATAATACAATCCCACGCAGGTATAGGGTACACCCTGGTTCACAGCGATATCAAAGATATGTACATACACAAAAATAGAACACTTTTTAGCAGCACCGCAGACTGGGGTCACATGGGTAAACTCAATGTCAAATGTATTATGCTTTTGGCATAAAATCAACTTGTATAGCGGCACCGCTGGCCAGTGCTGTGAATAGGAGGTGGTCCACAGACCATCACTCCGACTCATACTCTCTCCTTACCATTACATGTTGCAACAGGTATCAGCTCAATCCATACGGAACACTCTTGCACACTTATGCACTCACCACCCTAATGTAGCCAGCAGGTTAATGGATAACATCCTGCAGACTCTGTGGCCCCAGCCTCCCCTACCCTCTTGTTCACCCTGATTGTCTTATAGCCCTGGATGGAAGATAAACAACCCTGCCTCCCGGATACTATGCCACATATAGCCAAAGTCACACTTAGTGTAGGTCCTGAGCAAACCGGTGGCGACATAGCAAGTTTTAATTAGGAGGTAAACGTGAACAAGGGGAGTTTAGCAGCCACTTCGGAAGTTAACGCGCAGGTCTCAAAACACAATAGAGTCATGTAGTCTCTTGACCCATTTCTGAAATGTCTTGGAAGCTTTTCTTCAAACCACTCAGAATCTCTTTTGCTAATACATGGGGCTAGGATGTCTTTGGGAGGGGCCAGATATGGAGAGGGCAGTTGGTCCGCCACCAGGGAACAGCCGATGAATGGGGAGTAACTTAAGGGGGCATCTGGATTGGAGGAGGCACCCCATCTGGTACACATTAATGAAGGTCATGCCTAGGCAATCGGGGCACAGCATCTGGTGTGCAATGGTATGAGTCACACCAGACACTTTAGGTTTCAAACACAAAGAGTTGCAAATTCTGTACCTCCCTGGTAATGAGGCACAATGACCGGCACACATTGAGATGGGTTGCATCTGGCAATTCCGGTCACAAACAATAAAGAGTTGCAAATGTTATACCTTCCTGAGATTAAGGGGCAACGCCCGGTGCACGATGATACAGGTTGCACCAGACCAGTCCGTCACACATCCAGGCACAAGTTCAGTAGGGTCCCGTGAGGTACAATGAGGCACTACTATGGGTAGACCCCCACCTCCGAGGGTCGCACCCTGTGAATCGAACAAATGCAATGAGCATGCAGTAGGCATGTTGCACAAGAGAGATTTGACACAATCGATAAAACAGCCATAGAGGTTCCCTCAACCAGTGAATCCGCTCTCTACCAACTAGACACTTATGACTGTCAGGGACCATGCAGTACAGGAACCACACATCTTAGATGCAGACAAGATTTCTGGGGCTCAGCACTGATCTCCAGACACAAGTCTTGGTTTCACGCTCACACCGCACTATCAGTTGGGATTCAGTAGCCGATGTGGGCACCTGAGAGGGGACAGCTTTCCAGATGTCATAGGTAGATGGTGTGGTTCTCTTGCAGGAGATCTATGATGTCCCTGAGATCTCCAGGAGAACAGGAGACCCATAGACGGGCTCTTGGGGAGCACAGTTCAGGGGCCAACAATTCAGCAGGCCTTTGGTCCATGCCAGCTACTATTTAGAAAGGGCACAAGGTCCCCTTCATGGGCAGTAATCATCCATGTGCACAACAGAGTCCTCTGGCAATGTGCACCACACAGTCCGGGTTCTCCGGTCCCATATCCCAACAAGCTTATCTCAACCTTTGCTGAAGGATGTCTTTGAAGTTAGGGGTGGTTCAATGGGTTTCCCTTCGAATCACAGATGTCTCTACTAAATTGTAGGCCTGTCTGGCATGGGGTCGTGCAATACAGATCTTAATCTTTAGTGGGGCCATGATCCGGCCCCTTTAGGCTAAATGTCAGAACCTCTCTGTCCAATCTATCCCATTCGGCCCTCAAATGGCGTGGTTTGCTGGTCTCGTGGGATGCCCATGGTTTATGGCTGTCACTTAGGAAATGCACAGATGTGCTCCCCTGACCTATGGTCTTCACTGGAGGCAGGCACCACAGCACACCTGACTCTTTGCATAGAAATGTCCATATTCTATAAGTGCCATTGCAAAGCAAGTTACACAAGAAACCCCTTTACCATTGGAAAGAGTTTGGCATGGTGAATCCATTCATTAGAAACATCATGAGGCTTCTCCACTGCAATCCACTATTGCAGCGCAAAATGAAGTCGACCACTTCCCTATTTTAAAACCTATGGGAAGAGCAAGCCTCATAAGTAGTAAAAACACATACAGGTATTCCTTACCTTACAGTGTGCTCCAGGGTGCACACTGACCTGCTATGGCAGGTTGGACATATAGCCCACAGCACTAGGGAAGCAAGTGCGCCTGTACGAGTCTGCAACAGCAGACTGCACATCGGTTTAACTAATAGTGTATCAGTGCTCCTGCACAAGCCTGTGATGGAAGGTGGCACGCTCAATTGTAAGCATCATAGGTTCAGGTGTGCACATACAGTGGTCTGCCCTGGCAGGTATCTCATGAGTTTAATCATAATAGCTGCCAATGCACACACACTGGTTGGCAATGGCAGACTGAGACATGGGCCTACCCAGGCCCTAGCATCATAGGTGCTGGACTCGGGTCGACCCCCATATGGGTGTCATTGCGCACACCCAGCCTATGACGTGGGCCGGGCACCTTGCCACTAACACCATGGGTGCAAGTGCCTGGACACATGCCTGCAGTGGCAAGCCTAACACAGGGGGTAAGAACACTGAGAGATGCAGGCATACACTCACCGGTCCAGTTGGCAGACCGGGCACCTATCCACAGTGTTATTGGTGCCGGGGTGCATGCTCCAGCTTGGGACAACAGGCTGGGCACTTATTTAAAATATCATAAGGGCTGATGTGCACACCCTGGCCTGGAATGGCAGGCTGGGTGCATGGTAAACACCCTCCCATGTACAAGTGCATTAACAGACCCACCCATGTTTATGATCACCGTGTCAGCGCCTCTTCCTAATATGTGTAGGAGGGCACGCACACTTCCCCCTTGTCTTGCCAGTAATGGTGTGCTCAGGGCCGTTAGTCCACATATGAGAAGTATCCCACGGGAAGAGCCAAACTCTAAGGCAGAGGAAGCCCCTTGTGGGAGATTTTCTCACTACCTGGCCATGTACCCACCACAGCCTTTAGCCTACCCCCACCCCTCATGGTATGGGACAATCCACTCAGGGTTGACTGAGAAGTAAGTGGGGCCAACCTAGGCAGGGACGCATTGGCGCCTCAACGGCTTGCAATTATAAGCCCGATACAGGATTGACAGGCTATCTGGTGGGTTGCTCAGGCAGTGCTATGTCCCACTACTAGCCAGTGGCGCACCCCCCTCGGATATGTAGTGTACCTATCATATGAGGCACACAGAGGTACAGCACCTAAACCCATCACGTTTGCCTCCTCTGTCCAATGTGGATGTGGCAGACAAGTGCAACTTCTCTCTGCAGTACAGTGGGAAGGTGCCCAGATTCCTACGGCCAGGCAGAGAGCATCGGCAAAGACTAGGAGGAAAAACAAAACATTTTGGGGTCATTCTCGTAGGAATGACCATGTCAAACAGTAGCTGACCGTAGTTAGACATTTTTCTGTGCACCCTTGCAGCGGGATGTCAGTTGTCCACTCTTGAGATCTCAAGCTCCTTTTATTTCTGCTCACAGAGTTAATCTCTTGAGCAGGCATATTTCTTCTTCCTCTGACCAGAACCTTAATATTGGATTACTGTTTGTAGGGGGTGAAAACCTACTCAAGCAGCAATTACTATCATTGCCAGTGTGAGGCACAAACAAACCCCAAATAAAGCTGTGCTCAACTCTGATAGCTTGCCACACAGCAGTCAGGCCTATCTCAGAGGCAATGTTTAAAGTATTTATGCAGCACTACAAACAGTAATAAAGTGAAAATGACACAAGAATAATCGCACAACAATTTAGAAATGTAGATTAAATTTGAATGAATATTCAAGACCAGAGAGAACAAAAATCCAATCAGGGGAACCGGATATGTGACATTTTTAAGATTTTAGTGAAAATAATGACAAAAAGCACAAAGTGCCACCTTTAGATACCTGGTCGCACCAGACCCGGACAAAGTCACGACCACAATAGAGCATAGACTGGCAACAGGGACACAGTTAGGCCTGCTGAACAAGAGTACTTTACATCCTGATTGTTTAGAGTTGCGAGTTTCCACTTTGAGGCTGTTTCGCACAGTAGAGGGGATGCGTTGGTTCCAATGAGGTGCGAAACTGCGATGTGAGGCCCTGCATCATTGTCTAGGATCTTGGATGCGAAGTTCACTGTCGAGGATGTGTCGCGCAAACAAGGCGATGCACCGGTTCCAAGGAGCTGCAAGGCTGCGATACAAGAACCTGCATCATCATTGCGGCAGTTGACGAAGGATTTGTGATGTGAGGGCCTGCGTTCAGGAAGTTTCGCAAATTGGAGGGTCAGAATGTGGGCTGTGAGGTCAATGCAAAGTACTTTTGCTGAGAGAATTCTCACAGCATAGGCAATGCTTCAGTTCTTCTTGGGAGTGCGCCACTTAGCAGAGAAGATACATCGGTCCTACTGGATCCACAGATAGGCTGACAGAGCACCTTCAACCCCACTACCAAGGATCCAGGAATGTGGTGGCAATTGGTGGCAGGGTAAGTCTCACAGACGGCAGAGTGCTGGGTTCAAGGTTGTTGGAGCCTTCTGTCCCTGAGGCTTTTGTCAGGAGGCCAGCAACTTTCTCTTGGAGTCACTTCCGGGTCGTGGATTCAACAGATGCAGGTCCTTCTCACCCTGGAAAGAGGGCAGAAAGCAGCAGGGCATCAGAGCAGGGCAGCAGTCCTTCTGAGCAGGAGTCCAGCCTAGTGACAGTCGTTTCAGAAGCACATCGGTTCTTCTTCCTGGCAGAGTATCCAAAGGTCCAGAAGTGTATCGAAGAGTAAGTAAGTAAGTTGACATTTTGTAGAGCACGCCTTGCCGAAGAGTCCTGGTGCTAATAGTTACTGAAAACATAACCAAGTATAAGTTGCAATTGATTAACAGGCCATACTGCTCTTAAACATCCATGTCTTTAAAGACTGTTTGAAGGAAGAATGGTTCAATTCTGATCTCAGTTTCAATGGCATCAAATTACAAAGTTTGCGATTTACAAAAGAGAAACTTCTCCCTTCTCATCTTACTTTTTTTATTTTCTGAACAGAGGGAAGTCTTGCTGAATTAGATCTAAGAGTTCAAGTAGGCACATGCCAGACAAAGGTCTGTTGGAAGTATGCAGGCCTCCTTCTGCGCACTGCTTTGTGCACAAAGCTTTGAATGTAATTCTTTCACTGAGAGGTAGCCAGTGAAAATTCCTATTGCTCTTTGAAACAGAAGCAAATTTAGGAATTCTCAATAGCAGACGAGCAATAGCATTTTGGAGGGGTTGAAGCTTTCGAAGCAAACAGTTTTGGGTACCTAGTTACAATGCAATACAATAATCTAATTTAGATAGTATCATAACCACCACCACTGTTTTTAGGTCTCCGGCGTTAACCGCGCAAAGCACGGTCTCGCCAGAGACCTATTGTGAGCGTCTGTGCTTCCCAGGAGAGGGGACAGGAACTGGCCACGCGCAGGGAATTGAGCGGGCCACGCACATGCGAATGCGCTCGCTGTGGCCAGCTCCTGTCTCCTCTCCTGGAAAGCTCCAAGACCCACGCATGCGCACACACAGAGACACACACACGAGCGCCCATGCACACACGCACATACATACAGAGACACCCCCCCACGCATACACACACGCGGCACACATACACAAGTGCACCGAGCCCCCGCCCCGCCGTCGCACACATACATGCACACACGAGCACACACACACACGAGTGCACCTAGACACCCCCCAGGCTTTTTCAACTTACCGGGCGAATCTCGGGGGACTCCTCTCTCCGCAGGCGGCAGGCACCGGGCATGTGCAACACTTGCGCAACCTCCTTCTGGCGGCCCCGGGGCTCTCCACTGCTCACAGGAGCCCCGAGCCCCGGGCCCCGCCCCCGTCACAGGCGACCTTGCCTGACTTCCGGTGAGGCTGCGCATCGTTGCGGCGCTTCAACGCTCCTCCTCCCCCCCCCCCCCCCCCACCACCACAGAGCGTGTCTCGTTCTCGTCGCTTTAGCGGACGCGCAGCCAATGCTTGTTACTCTCTTTTGTAGGACTGGACCTATCCAATGAGAAGAGAAATGCAGGTGCGCTTCATTTTAACATTGTATTGAAGTTGAAACTTACAGTACATCTGCCCAATGTTCACTATAGTGTGTTAGTGGTTCCAACTCCTCACTCCATTACTAGACTTCAAATTAAACAAGTGGTGTGTAGCAGTAATGTACATAGGTGAGGACACCAGTCCTTCTGTCCCACACCTGCAAGTGTGCCTGTCTTCCAGGGCAAACAGTAGACAACCATATCCGACAGATACTAGAACGAAAAGTGAGGAGGAAGAGAGAGTCCACAAACATATATATTCTAAAACTTGATTAAAATACGACACGTGGGGCACATGCGAGCAGCTGTGCTTTCAGAAACGTTTTATCAGTAAGTGGAAAAAAAGAAGACGGGACAAAATGCAACCGAGAAAGAAGCAAGGCAAAATGTGGCATACTGATTACATTTAGTCTTCCCCAAAAATGGTTGGAGTGGCATGGTAGCGGATTTAAAAGTGGAATTAATGCCTGCAAAGAAGGGATGGTGTGCTGTTCACTGCAGAACAAATCTACACGTTGAGACATCGTCACATTTTGACATGTTCTACTTCAATTTGGAAAAGACGTGCATTGTCACAAAATGTGTCTGTTGTACTATCATCTTTCTCTTCTTTAACTCTGCCCAATGTACACAGGGCTTTCATTTCTTGGGCAAGAGCCACTAGACAATACGAGCTGAAGAGTGGGCAGGAGATTGGCTCTGCTTGTAGCAGGGAGTGCATTTGGAATCATTGCGCTTTAGCCATATATTCCAAACCTTTTTGATATCCTGTAGTCATCATGTACTTAGGGAAGAAGGTAGGACGCTTTCTAGGAGAAGAAAGTATTCTACATCTATTTTGGGATTACAGACAACCTAAAAAAGTGATCATAAATCACTCTCCAGATTAAAATAAATAAATACAAATATCTAAGTGCCTGTGGGCGCCCCATCTCTCCACAGTTAATTTACTCCCTTATCTCCGATCCTTAGTTTATTTTCTCATTGAACCTACTTGGATTTCTTTTAGCTTTTTCCTCAAAATGTTGTGTGCTTGTATTTAGGCATAACAATCAGTAAAACTGAAAACTGTGAGCCACCGCTGTAAATTGCATAGCGGTGCAACGCCAACATGTAACATTTATATTTGGTTATTGTTGGTTGTTTACTACCAGGTAGATTGCTATCCAGAAGCTGAAATAAGACTCCTAACAGTCACAACCCATCTATCACCATGCCCTGTTTCCATAACAACTGCCTGTAAAACTCAGATGTCTAATGAAGATCACGAGTGCGAACCTAGCTCATAGTTAGTGCCAGCACTGGAAGACATGCTGCTGGGGATTACACCTGTAGAATATTTCACTTTCCTGGGCTGCAGGCTGAGTATGTAGACATAATGATTCTTGTCTACGATGCTGCAAGTTCTGGATCTAAATGAGGCGCAGCGGGCTTCATTCATGTCGGGTGCATTTTATAGATCCCTCTTTGGGAAGAGGTCCATGTCTGACATGACACACACACACACACACACTACACACACACACACACACACTACACACACACACACACACACACACTACACGCACAACACACAACCACACGCACAACCACACACACACAACCACACAACAACAAACACAACCACACACACAACCATACATACAACCACAGACACACAACCACAGACACACAACCACACACACAACCACACACAACCACACACAACCACACACAACCACACACATTCACACACAACCACACACAACCACACACAACCACACACACACACACAACCACACACAACCACACACACACACAACCACACAACAACACACACACAACCACACCACCACACACCATCACACCATCAGCGCACACTTTCACCAGACACAAACACCATCAGTCATCAGTATACGCTTTCATCGGGCACAAACACCACCAGTGCATGCTTCCACCAGGCACACACCACCAGACGCAAGTGCACACTTTCACCAGTCATCCACACACCACCAGCCGTCAGTGCACGCTTTCACCAAGCACACATACACCACCAGCCGTCAGTGCATGCTTTCACCAGGCACACACACACCACCAGCTGTCAGTGCACACTTTCACCAGTCACACACACCACCAGCTGTCAGTGCACGCTTGCACCAGGCACACACACCACCAGCCAGCAGTGCACACTTCCACCAGGCACACACCACCAGCCATCAGTGCACAATTTCTACAGGCACACACACCACTAGCCATCACTGCACACATCAATTGTTAACACATCCACAATTAACTATTGCAGCAATCGCAGTATGGTACACTTTACTTTTAAACATATTCATCTAAAGTGCAGCATGCCACCATTGCTACAAAAATAAATACACTTTTTTTTGGCCTACAATTTATTGACTTCTGTTGCAATTAGTGTTGCAATATTTAGCAATGCCAAAAGCTCAAACTTAATTACTGGGAGACCTATTGCATTGCATATGCTTGTTTGGTAATTCTAATGGACTGAACAGAAATATTTTCCTTAAATCTCTGAGGAGATGAAAACTAGCAGAGGTGATCTGGTAGATTTGGGCTGAAAAATGCATCTGATTATCAAATAGCACTTCCAGATGTTTTGCTTTCAACAAAGGGCAGGGAAGCTGCCCAAACTTTATCAGCCACCACGACACATTCCAAAAAAGATGTGTTTGCACCAAAAAACAACTACTTTTGTCTTTTATGAATTCCGTTTTAAACAGTTATCCTGGTTCCAGGTCACTATCTTGGCCAGGCAGTTTTGAAAGTAACTAGCAGCTTCATCAACATCAGATGATATTGTTACCACAATGTTTGTATCGTCTGCATAGGATACTGCCATCAACCCAAATGATCAGAGTCGTTTCACTAGAGGGATAACAGATGTTGAACAATGTGGGTGACAGAGACGATCCTTGTGGTACTTCATAAGGTAAAGAAAAAGGATTGGATGTAAATTCTCCTGAGGACACCCTTTGTTCTGTTAGACAAAAATGGTTATTGGGATTAGAGGTGCAGCCCTTACTATCTTACACTCTACAACCATCTGACAAGCATGGGATGGAATGAATGAATGAATTTTTTATTGTTGGTTACTAAAAACCATTACATAAAACCAAATATACAAAAATCACAACATTACAAAAGTTAAAATCAAGAGAGTTTCAAACAGATCAAGTTGTCTAGTTGCCCCGAGAGTACTGAGATGCCAAGGAAAAGGTTCATGGGCCGGCAAAGGGCTCTATGATCTGGCCAGTGGAAGTCTTCAGCATTGACGTGCTTGAAAGATAAACTTCCCAAAGGCGGCCATATGCTTTACTGTGGTCAGGGTATAGAGATGAAAGATCCCATCCTTTGCAGAGCGTAACCCTGAATGTCTTAGTAATGGCCTAAGGTAAAGACTGCGGGGCAAACTCAGGGCCGGGCAACAGAAGAGAAGATGGGCCAATGACTCCCGTTTATAGCTGCACAGCCTGCATTCCTGCGCTCCTGGGCTGTCCTTGCCGCACTGGTATAATTCTTTGAGAGGCAATGGGTGTAATCTGTAAGCCAAGATCTTATGAAGGGCTGCACTGCCCACTGCCTGCGTGAGGTGCTGTTTAGGAGTGTGCTGGGCGTGCGGGAAACACAGGGTCTCATGCAAGTCTTTTCTTCTCCTGAGGGACTCCAGATCCAGTTCCCGTGATCGCACACTCACTTGTTTTTTAATCACGTTTTTGATGGCAGAGTATGTAACATATTCTGGATTCCAGGAGTCCATGCAAGGTTGAGATGAAACTTGGCTGCTTCTAGGGTGACCGACCAGGGGTTCCCTGGCTCTCTGAAGATACATTTCAAGACTGCCTTCAGTGTGTTCTCTTGTGCTGCCATTGTTAAAAAATAATATTTACTTAAGGCGGCCAGCTCTTCCAGGTTTTGCTGGTTGAGTGAGAACTCCAGGCGAACAAGGGTGTTTCTGGTGCAGCTTGGGAGGTGGAAAAGTCTCTTGTATGCCCTGCAATGAATTTTTTCTAATTCATTGCTCAGTTTGCCCGGGAATGCCTGAAGGGCATAGTTGAGTGCCGGCATAAGCTTGGCTTTAAGTACTCTATTGATGGCCGTGGTAGACGGACTGTATAAGGAGGCAGGCTTGCAGCTTGCGAATGGCATAGGTGATGGATTTATTTTTGACCTGGATTGACTTAAGGTGGGCACTTGAAAGCCCCGATTCCTGAAAACAGATGCCCAAGTAGATGTACCGCTGTGTACTTCCCAGCAAAAGGTTGCCTAGCCTCCATTTCAAAGATTTTTTCCTTGGGTAGTGCCCAAATATAATTACCTTTGATTTAGTTCGATTAGCTACGAGCCTGTTTTTGTCGTTGTATACGGCAAGTGCCGTCAGCACCTTTTGCAGCCCCATTCTCGTGTGGTCCAAGAGGACCAAGTCATCAGCATATTGCATAAAATGTATTTTGCGCCCGCCAATCTTTGGGGTGGCCAGGGCAGCCCCGGTCAAGGCCCTCTCCATGTCTGCAGTGTATAAGTTGAATAATAAGGGGGCTAGCACACAACCTTGTTTTAGGCCTCTATCTGTGTTGATCTTAGCAGAAGCATGGTCCCTTGAGAGTTTGATGCGCACCCAAGTTTTTTGATACAGGGACTGTATCGCTCTTAGCAGCCCCGGATTGATGTTCCATTGGACCAGCTTGTGCCACAGAATTGCGCGGTCGACCCCATCAAACGCCGCAGAGTAGTCAATAAAGCAGGCGAAGAGGGGAAGACTTTTGCCTGTCTGTGCTCGGTGTGCCAGGAAAGAAAGAGCGATGATGTTATCGACTGTGGCTGACCCAGGTCTGAATCCGGTTTGACAGAATGGAAGGATGCCTGCTGCACTTGACCAGTCTGCGAGGTCCCTCAAGATGGCGCTAGCACAGGCTTTTCCCCCAATTTCCAACAAGGCAATCATGCGGCAATCATGCGGTAATTGGTGGGTTCCGATTTTGGGCCTTTTTTATGAATAGGCTGTAAAAGCGAGCCTCTCCACGAGTCTGGAACATCCCCCTGGAGCCAGCATTCGGAGTACAGGTGGGTCAAATTTTTGGTCCAAAAGTCAATGTTTGCCTTGAATAGATGCCTGGGAAGCCCATTGGGGCCCGGTGCGGCATTTTGTCTGATGTTTTTTAAGATTTTGGAGACCAACAATTTTCCCGGTGGGGCCGTCGTCTCGATGGAAGGATCAGTGTAGTCTCCAGCCATAGGTGTTACATTTTGCGTATTTGCGGGACCATCATTAGTATATAGTGCTTTTACATGGGCGACCCAAGTAGAGGCTTCCAGGGCATTTTCCCTATGATTTGGGCCTTGTCCCATGTTGCATATATAATTCTAAAATTCCTGTGATTTTCCCGGGCTCAGCAAGTCAAAAATAATTAACCATTGTGCTTCACAATGGGCACGTTTTGCAGCCCATACCTTTTTTGCATGGCTTTTTTTAGCTTCTTGTAGTTGGTTCTTGTTATGTTTTGTCCCGCATTTGTGGATCAGTTTATGTATCTTGTTTAGTTTTTTGGCGCTAAATTTGATTTCTATATTATGACCATATATAGGGAGGGGACGCCTGTGCGACACACTATTCTGATTCCCGCGAAGAATCACCGCCAGGGTCTCTGATGTGACATTCCAGCTTTCTATTGCGCCCTTTTTCTGTTCACTCGATGGCCAACCTGCCCAATGATTTACCCAGCTGTTAAATCTGGGTATTGCGGTTTGTTCCCATTTGATCCTTCTGGGCAACTTTTATTAGCTCTTCTCCATCGGCCGCTCCGATGTATTCAAGCTTGTGGCGTTGGTCCACTATGAGGTTCAAAGTGACAGTTAAGGCAGCCTGGTCGCTGTCACTGCGCGGGTGGACTGAAAAGTTTGACATTATAAGTTGGAGTTTGCCGCTTAAAATTATGTAATCGACCGTGGTTTGATTATTGAATGTGGGGCCGACCATCTGTCCCGGACTGTTCTTTAGGAGGACTGAGTGGGCCGTCGCCAAGTTATAGGATTCTAGTAGATCGTTTAATGCTTCAGTGGCCCCTGCCTGGTGGCTGCGTGTGGTCGTAACCCCTATGTTATGAGTGTTGAAATCGCCAAGAATAATGCATTCAAGGGCCGCAATTTGAAACAGTAAGCACTCAATATGTTGTGTCAACATGGCCGAGTTAGATGAAGGCCCATGGGGGTTATGGTAAAGATTAATCAACAGTATTGAGAAATTACTAAAAGCCAGGTGACAGCCTTTCAGGATGCCTGCCTGGAGGAAATCCGGTAGGTTGGAGATTTCTTCAAATTCCAAATTTAGTGCATGTTTAATGTAGACACATATCCCTCCCGAGGGTCTGCAGAAGATGTTAAGCTTTATCGCTGGTTTTCCGTACTCAGCGTATCCTCTCAGGGAGAGATGGTGGATTTGCCAGGTCTCTTGTGTACAAATTATTAGCATGGGATGGTTCACTGTCTCAAATGCGGCTTAGAGGTCTAGAAGAATCAATGCAGCCCTATCTCTCTGATCCACCAATTTACAAATCTCCTCTGTGGCAATTACTAACGTGGACTTGCAATTTTGAAATCTTAAACCGTGTTAAAAAGTATCTAGAACATTATATGCATCCATGTAGTCCTGTTGTTCTTCATTAATGGCTTTTTCTAGTAGTTTTTTCAGGGAGAGAAAGCCTTCAAATAGGTCTATAAAGTTTAGTATCACCTGGGTCCAATGAAGTTTTCTTTAGAAGGGGCATTACTAATGCTTTTTCCATTCCATTGGGTAGTGACCTGAGACTGACACTTTATTAAGACGAGGGGTCAAATGCAATAGTGCTAAAGACCATACGTAAAACATATGAGGGACACTGGTCCATCTTTTCTTCTAATAACCTACTGATTCTCTCTTCTGTTAAAGGGTAAGCATTTTCCCAAAGAATTGCATCCCTGTCGTCCTCATTCCAAGAGGAATAGTGCTCCTTTTTTTGATTCACAGACAAGTCGTAGTATACATCATTGACTTTTGCGTGAAAAATTCATCCACTTTTGTACAAAATTGTTTAGTGGGAGTACAAGTCTGAGAGTTATTACATTTAGATATAGTCCTCTCTGTATCAAGGAGCTTACTGAAAGAGTTTTTAGCTGCTGTAATTTTTTCAGTATAGTATCTTGGTTTTGCTATCTTAATGAATGCTTTATTTGTATCAATCATGGCTCTATCTTGTTCTTTTCATCATCCATATGGTTAGTGATTGAGTTCAATATTTATACCTGGGCTTTCCTTTGAACTAGAAGAAGCTTCTAGATGTTTCCCTTTGAAGTACATAGGTTTCCTGTCTTCCCTGCCCTGGCTCTAGACTAACTACAGGGGGTATGCAGCGCTTTGAGTGGAGACAAGTGTAAGTAGGGTTGTGCGAAGCTCCACCCTCCCAATCTCCCATTAATGGCCCTTTCGGGCACACCTAATCTCTCTATTGTGTGTGGCTGTCTAGTAGCAATACACAAAGCCCAACTGTCATATACACTCAATAATGTGACCCCGAAACATGCTACAGGCGCTAAATGGCTAGACAGGAAATTGACAAGGTTCTAAAAGTCTAAACACGAAACAATAGGTGGCTGCGTGATTTAAACAGTTTTACTTGTTTGTGAGGCTCATTTACACTCAATAAACTTGACCCCTGATTATTTTTTTTACAAATGCTCATATCACTTCATTTTTTAAAAAGGCATTTTTTTTTTAAACAAGAGAGAGATATCAACTTTCTAATATGAAATGTGCAAATTTTAAGAAACACTTTGTTTTCATTGTGACAAACAAATCTTGAATCATAAATGAAAAAAAAAAGAAAAAACATATGATATTCAATGTTCAGCCAGTCCTACATTTGGGAAACCAGAGCGATAAATTAACAGACACTCTTGGTGTACAGTTTCTAAAAGTGACCTTTTTGAAAATTGCAATTTAAAATCCGAATTCACCATGAGAAAGGATTTTTCCTTGCAATCTCCAAGATACCAAACATATTATGGCCATGTACTTTCATTTGGAAATGTTCACTTATTAAATGTAGTAGGTAACTCCAATGTTATCCTATTTGAGAGGTAGGTCTTGAAGTAGAGAAAAACAAAGTTGAGTGTTTTTAACTACCAGGACATGCTACATTTAGAAGTACATGTTCTACTTTTAAATACACTGCAGCCTGCCTACTGGACTGCCCAGGGTCTACTCTAGGGGAGACATATATGTATTAAAAAAGGAAGGTTTGGGCCTGTCAATAGATTTATTTTGCCAGGTTGACATAGCAGTTTAAAGTTGCACACCTAGGATGCAATGGCAGACCTGAGACATGTTTTAAAGAGCGACTTAAGTAGGTGGCACAATCAGTGTTGCAGGCCCACTAGTAGCATTTAAGCTGAAAGGCCTTGGGCACCAGTGAGGCCACTTTACAAGGGACTTTCAAGTAGAATAAATACACCAATTAGGTATATGCCAATCCTATCATGTTTTAAGGTGAGAGCACAAGCACCTTAGCACTGGCTAGCGGAGTCTTAAAACCAGTATAAATGAAGTCAACAACACTGGAGGTTTGAAGGCATAAAGGAAATGGAAAGCCAAGGATGTCAGGTCTGACAGGTTAAATTGTAGTTATTATATTTGCTGACATCTGCTGGTTAGGAATTTCCCGGACTTTTCTCGCAAGTTTAGTTTAGCACTGGAGAGGGTCACTACAGGGGACCTGAGTTCTTTGATTTGCCTACTCTAGCCTCAAATAACAGGATTTCACATTTTCTGTTTGATCTGTTTGATCTGCCTGGACTATATTAACATATGCTATAAAATGTATGACTAAAACTATTGATTTGAGTTGCTACTTTATTCATTTGTTAATAATATGTTTACGGTTTGCAAATCTAGTACTGTCTGTAATTATTGAGGGGCAAATTTTGCTTCACTGTCATTGAGATGATACTAAATTGGCGATGTCTGACCTCATTTCGGAACAAAAAGGTTTGCTTCACTGTCATTGAGATGTTACTATTGTTGATGTCAAAGCTCGTTTTGAGACAAAGATCCACCAATGGACTGCAGCTAAAGTCTGTAGGTTTGCACTACGATTTGCGCATTGCAAACACCGTCCTTTGCCCTCCTTCATAATCGAGACTCTTGCTACAAGCTTGCTCTGCTTAGAACCATACTTAACCAGGTGGATGTTTTTAATCAGCTGTTAAAAGTACATCATAGAGCACTCTAAAATATGGTGTTGCAAAGGCTATGTCACCATTTCTTGCTTTGTTCAGGTAGATGCCACTTCACACGAAAGCACGGCAACCATGCCCACCCCACAAATGTTATCTCATCCTTATCAATCAACATAGGTCCCAATTCCATGTTGCAGGGGTTCTGGAACTATCAGGGACAGAATCACCGATTCAGGTCTGATAATTCCACTCCTGCATAATGCAGTCCTGAGGGGGCCGGGAAACAATGAATAACATTCAGGTCTTGGGATTACCTGGCCTTTCCCTGTGTGTTGTTCCCTGATTCCAGCTTGCGGAGTACCCGTTTTCACCAAGTGCAATCTCTGCACAGAAAACACAGGGTGGCAGCAGAAGTAACAGTGGGTGCCAGTCGGCTTCTGGTGATCTCTGAATTGGGAGGGGGCGTATTTCCCACAGAGCACCACCCTTCCCAGCTCCTAATGGAGAACATCCAAGGACATGATCACCAGGATCTCCAATATCTTAAAACCTCACAGTGTTCAATAATATCTTTCTTATAGTGGAGATGTGTGACATTGGAAGATAAACTTACATTTATAGCCCTGTTGCTGAAGAAACAGAGTTTAGAGCAAGAGATCTTCCCAATATTGAGGATTGTGAAACGTTGTAGCATGAAGTTTTGAATCAAGCAGCAGTTATGTTTTCAGAGAAATGCATGTGGCAAATATGAAATAGGCGACAACAGCACAGCAACAAACCAGTTACAGAATACAGAAATGAAGATTTCATAACTAGGAAAAAGGGGGAAGATTTAATGATTAAAGAAAATCAGAAAAAGAGATCAAAGTTGAAGCAAAAACATGATTCCATCCCATCAAAATAACAAGAAATTAAGCACCCAATGTTTGTAGTAGACTAGGAGGTAGAAGCCCTTCATACACAACTCCTGATAAGACAGTGGTTCATCCAAATCAAATCTTACACCTTTGGACTTTTCTAGAGTTCCAAAATCTTCTGCTGCAAATAGGCAGACATTGTATTGGAAAAGGGCTGCACATGATCGGATGCCTCCATTTCTTCGGTCAAAGGCCAGCAGCATCAAAATTCCTTCACGTGCTATCTTGGCTCCATTATCTATATTCTTCTGCTTCTTTACCTTTGCTTACCTAGTTTCCTCGCTTCCTCCCTCTGCTCTGTGGTCTTTTCCCTGATCTGGTTTTGTTGCACTCCTTGACTTCCGCAGCGCTTTCATAGCTGTGACTGGTTTTGGGAAAGCAGCCAACTCAATCTCCATGATCTAAACAAGCATTTGGAATTATGTGTCTGTATTGGAATTGTTAGTTGTGGAATCGCGTGAAGTCGACTTATGTGGTGTGTAGTGTATTTGTATATGGGATTATGTGGAATGGTGAATAGATAAGGGTGCGAGCTGCACAGAATAGATAGAAAGAAGAATCAAGAGGGATAGATATTTTATTCCAGACGTGGTGAATGAACTCCATACAGTGGAGAAGAAAGTGTGTGAGAAAGAGAGAAAGAAGGGGATAGGAGGCTACAGACACAAAAAGAGGGAGCACCTGTGTATGCAAAAGACATCCTAAGTAGAGGAGGAGAGTATGGGTTTGAGGGACGGAAACCCTGAAAAGGCACGAGAAAGAAACTGTGCTTGAAGACCTGAACTCTATCATATGAGAAAGGCAGGAACAGTGCGTTATAGAGTGGGGTGAGAGAGAGTACAAGAGAGCGATAGAGGGAAGAGTGGAAGTGGCACCGAGGCCGGGAGGAGAGCTGTACCAGTGCACAGCATGAGGAGGCACAGGAAGGTAGAATGTGTCAGAAGGCAGTATAGAGAGGCAATACGGAGTGTAAGGAAGGGAGGAAAGGGGGCAGTGGGGTCGCAAGACGAGAGGGGGTAGTGGGAGTGTGAGGGAGAGATGAGAGGGGGAGTGGGTGTGCAAGAAAGAGATGTATGGATTGCAAACAAGCGATGGCATTACAGAAGAGTGCTAATATCTTCATCAAATGCACCAAGATGTAACATATTTTTCCCCCAAAAAATAAACAAAACAGACCTTTAAAATTTTAACTCGTTGACTTAATATCAAAATTGGAATGCTGAAATCTTTAAAAAAATCTCACGTTAACTATATAGCTTAAGCAACACTTAAAAATGAATCAAAATTTGAAAGCCTGACTGAAAATACAAAGGTTATTATAATTATAATTAATAAATAATTAATAATAAATAAAAGTATCGAAACAAGAAATACAAGTAAAGAACAAAAGAAAGTAAAATGTTAAAGCCTTTGCTCACTGACTCAAATTATGAAAATTATAATACAATAATGCATCAATGAAAACTTTAAAAATAAAAACAATAATGCACCAGATGCTGCCTAGCAGGCGTACGTATCAAATGACAATGACTGTAAATATTTCTATAACTTTTCGAAATAAAGGTAATTACAATACCAAATGTAAAAGAAAATTCTGTTGTCTGAGCCTATTTTAAAAGGAAAAGGCTGGGGCTCAGTCAGTTACTCATGAAATAGTTTAATGGTTATGGATAACCAGTTGTACTGAAGCAGCCAGTATTAGAGGCCATGTCTTACTGTCTTTGTAAAGATAGTTAAACGTGTTATATATCAATGGAAGACAGGTGGCTGATAGGTTTGGTTGAGGGAGATAGTCAAACCTGTGACAGCAGCATAAGTGCATTATTTGTGTAAATATACCTAGTAATACCCTCTGCCGAGATTAACATGGATTGCATGAAATCGCCTGAGCTTGCTGCTGTTACAGGAGAGCGCTTTGAACATTTTGAACTCCAAACATGATGTATTGTATTTCCAAAATCTAAATCTAAAACACACCGAAAACAACGGAAAGCTGTTAAGATTTTACATGCTGACTCAGTGAATGAAGGTAAATATAATCTATTTTTTTTTTTTTTTAAATGAACATCTTGTCCGCTGAGTGCGTGTTGATCAGAAAGGGCTGGTAAGGCTGTGATTGATTCGGTCACTTATAAAATAGCCTGACAGTTATAAATAACCAGTTAGGGTGAAGTAGTCCGTGTTACAAGTCGTACGTTGCCGCCTTTGCAAGGATGGCAAAACCTGGGTTAGATGTTAATAACAAACTGGTGGCTGATAGATAGGGACAGCCATGCCTGCAGCCTGCAACAGCAGCATAACTGTTATTTGTCTGAATATAGCTGCCAGAAAACATTATGCTCAGACCAACAGAGATTGCACGAAGTCACCCATGCACGTCTTACGAGAGAACTTTAATCTTCAGAAGATCTAGACAAGATGTACTGTATTTTTTAGAAAAAACTAGTACATAATATTGCATCAGCAAGGAATGTAATGAAAAGCAATATTATGACTTGCTTCTTAGTGACAATATAGGAGTCCCTTGTGGAAAAGAGAGAAGCAGTGTGCGAAATCCATCACTACCTCTTCCGCGGCTGCAAACAAACCACAACCAGATGTAGTTGTGTTATTGATTTTTGTTTGTTAAGGGCTAGGGGCAATGTGGCCAACTGTAATCGAAAGCTCCCCATAGACCAATATAACCCCTTTACAATGCAAAACCGCTACTGAGATTAACAGAGACTGCCACAAATCAGCACAACTGCTGACATTACTGAAGAGCTAACACCAAAAGCACCAACATTTACCATTTTGTTCCGCAAAAATAAACGAAGGAAACCTTCAAAGCTTCAACACATTAACTTAATATCAAAATCAAATTAACATTCCAAAATTTAAAAAAAAGCTCCCATCAACTGTACAGCTTAAAGAAAACATGACAAAACTAATCAAAACTTCAAAGCATTTACAAGGCGACTTGAAAAACAAAGGCAATTATAACAACATGATTTTAAATAATCGAATAAAGTGATTTGGCTTGACTTGATAAGAACAAGCAACGGGTAATTTGGCAGTTCTTCAAGACTAGGGACGATGTGTTTTTATTTACTAAAGACACAATCTGGAACTCCAAGCTATAGCCTAAAGTGGTCACTGTGCACTAATGAAAAGCAAATAGCCTCACTCAACTCTCTTCACAGCATTAACGATCCCCCATCGAACCCTGAAATGTGCAGAGCCCAAATGAGAGTTGTCATTACCTCTAAGTCCGTCGTCCTCGACCCAGTCATCACACATGAGGTATTCCACACAACAGGAAACAAAACAGGAAACGCTTTTAGACTCCACCCACCGTCCTGTCAGGTGCTATAACACACCTCACCACCAGAAGCAAATCCTGTTTTGTTTCCTGTCGGTGGTTTACTTGATGGGAGACGCTGGGGTGAGTGCCGGGCGCTTACCTGCTTCGTTTGTCCTATGGATCCTCCTCTGCTGGGCTCTGGGGGGCTCCCATGGACTGTCGTGGGATTCCTTGGAGTGGGGCTGCTGGGCTTCCCTTTCTCCTCCTGGGCTCAGGTGACCCATACTGCTGGGCTTTGTGGGTCTTCCTGTTTCGTTTCCTGCCCTGGTCTCTGTTCGTGCTGCTGGATGTGCTGTGGATCTTCCTCCTGCTGCTTGATGTTCTTTCCTGCTGGATCCTCGACCGTGGAAAGGTAGGGGTTTGGGGCCTTTGTTCGGCGTGCAAGCATTCTCCGCCCTCCACACAAATTGCGCTGCAATTATGAAACCAAACTGAAGTGAAGCCTGTTTAAACCCCTGACGAAGGGAAATCCCGAAATGTATTGGGTATTTTGAAATAAATGGTGACTTGTGGAAACACGTTTCTCCTGTGTTGTTTAAGAAGGAATTGAGAAGGAAGCGAAATGAGTAAAATAAATTGAAGAAATTAAAGGATAAAAAGATTCACAAAAGTATGGAGAAAATAAGGAGTAAAATGAAGTAAAACATAAGTTTGATTTATTGGACTTATTTGACGACATGATGATGGCAAACAATCACGAACACGAGTCACGGTAAGCAGGGACGGGTTTAACCTTTGGCTTAAACTGGAATAGAGAGTAGACAGTGGAAGCTGGGGGTTCGAATGTACTTTAAAGTTACCTCAAATGGAGGGGATTAATAAGAAACATATAGGAAAGTTGCAGTTTCCATATCTAAAAGAGAGCTATGTGATGCATTAAAATCAGGAGGGTATTTCCGTTGAACTCTGAATAGAAATGAGCAAATGTCGAACACTGTTAAAATAATTTTAAGTAAATAAAACAATGTTTAATAGTTAGTAATTTTTAACAGATAGCGTTGATGAATGATATTCAGTTTAACGCTTGTGCACTGATGTTAAGAAGTCGGATTGTATTGATAGTATACATTTTTTCTCTTAGATAAACCCCTGACGAAGGGAAATCCCGAAATTCATTGGGTATTTTGAAATAAATGGTGACTTGTGGAAACACGTTTCTCCTGTGTTGTTTAAGAAGGAATTGAGAAGGAAGCGAAATAAGTAAAATAAATTGAAGAAATTAAAGGATAAAAAGATTCACAAAAGTATGGAGAAAATAAGGAGTAAAATGAAGTAAAACATAAGTTTGATTTATTGGACTTATTTGACGACATGGCTGTGCAGCTTAACGGGGTCTAAACAGGCTTCACTTCAGTTTGGTTTCATAATTGCAGCGCAATTTGGGCGGAGCGCGGAGAAGGCTTGCACGCCGAACAAAGGCTAAATACGAATGGAAATGAATAAACATGAAAAAGTTGGAGATGAACAAATAGATCATTGAAAGTAAGGTGTGCATCTCACCACAACTGTCCTTGCCATGTATGGATTTACCGTCCAACGGAGAGATTGCACCCATAAAGAACATGAACCACGGATAAATGAAGTATTGCATTCAACAACATGGAGAACTGCATGGAACACTCAGGAGAGCTGTTTTCGTGTCACATAAAAAAAAGATCACATACAACATGACTTGGTGGACTAATTGGTACTCGAGCAAGTGGTTATATAGACAGTGATTTAACATGATATATCATTTTGATATCTGTATTTTGTTGCTCATGATACTCATGTAATTCAGTGTTACGTCACATAGTGTTTAAAACAAGAGAGCCCGTGGTGGTGAGGAGTGTAAGCCCAGGGTGGGTAATTGTTTGAGGAAAGCATTCTGGGTGATGTAGTTTCACGTCGAGAGTACGATATAGATGGAATCCAACTGAAGTCCTAATGAATAAGTCGTAGAGCGGGAGGGTACAATTCCGGTCCGTAGCTTAGGTGGAGCACTGAATGGGAACACCTGGGGAAGTGAGGTCAGGATAAAAATTGCAGAAAAAGAGCAAAGCCGTGCTAGTAACAAGAGTGCGGGGGTAACCGCAGACAAAATGAGTAAAGCAGATTAGAATGATGATGGCAAACAGCTCACGAACACGAGTCACGGTAAGCAGGGACGGGTTTAACCTTTGGCTTAAACTGGAATAGAGAGTAGACAGTGGAAGCTGGGGGTTCGAATGTACTTTAAAGTTACCTCAAACGGAGGGGATTAATAAGAAACGTATAGGAAAATTGCAGTTTCCATATCTAAAAGGGAGCTATGTGATGCATTAAAATCAGGAAGGTATTTCCGTTGAACTCTGAATAGAAATGAGCAAATGTCGAACACTGTTAAAATAATTTTAAGTAAATAAAACAATGTTTAATAGTTAGTCATTTTTAACAGATAGCGTTGATGAATGATATTCAGTTTAACGCTTGTGCACTGATGTTAAGAAGTCGGATTGTATTGATAGTATACATTTTTTCTCTTAGATAAACCCCTGACGAAGGGAAATCCCGAAATTCATTGGGTATTTTGAAATAAATGGTGACTTGTGGAAACACGTTTCTCCTGTGCTGTTTACGAAGGAATTGAGAAGGAAGCGAAATGAGTAAAATAAATTGAAGAAATTAAAGGATAAAAAGATTCACAAAAGTATGGAGAAAATAAGGAGTAAAATGAAGTAAAACATAAGTTTGATTTATTGGACTTATTTGACGACATGGCTGTGCAGCTTAACGGGGTCTAAACAGGCTTCACTTCAGTTTGGTTTCATAATTGCAGCGCAATTTGGGCGGAGCACAGAGAAGGCTTGCACGCCGAACAAAGGCTAAATACAAATGGAAATGAATAAACATGAAAAAGTTGGAGATGAACAAATAGATCATTGGAAGTAAGGTGTGCATCTCACCACAACTTGCCTTGCCATGTATGGCTCCCTTGGTGGCCCATCTCCAGCTCCTGGGGATGTCTGTTTCCCCATATTTGGACGACTGGATGGTTCAGGCTCCGTCCCTGGAAGTCATGTCTCACCACCTTCACTTGACCATGTCTAGGCTCAGGGACCACAGGTTTTTGATCAACTTGCCCGAATCTCACCTGGAGCCTGCGACCCGGAGGACCTTCATCGGAGCCGTGTTCGATTCTGTGTTGGGCAGGGTGTTCCTGCCGGACGCCTGGATTCATCGCCTGCAGTCTTTGCTGAGGAAGTTGTTGTTGCAGGACTCGGCTCCCCTTCCTTCAGTGGCTGGAGGTTCGGGCCACATGGCTGCTTCAGTTTTCACCGTGCCCTGGGCCAGGGTTCTTCTGCGGCCTCTGCTATGGCATGTGCAGCGGTGGGTCCCCTTTCCTGTCTGGGATTTTGCAGTTCCTGTTCCTGTGTCTCTGGATGTTGTGTCTGCTCTCCAGTGGTGGCTGGACCCCTCCCACCTTTCTGTGGGGATGTTGTTTCGTCTCCCTCCTCCTCTGGTTGTGACCACGGATACCAGCACCTCGGACTGGGGCACGACTCTGGCCCGTTGGGTGAGGCAGGCGCGTTGGCTCCCGTCGGAGTCTCGCAGATCGTCCACCTGGAGGGAGTTGTCTGCAGTGGAGAGGGCGCTTCGCTATTTCCATCTTCATCTGAAGGGTTGCCATGTCCTGGTGGGATGGGACATCACGGTGACTATGGCGTATCTGAATCACCAGGGGGGGACCCGCAGTTCCTCCCTGAATCTGGTGGCCTGTTCCATCTCGGCTTGGGCGGACCTTCATCTTCTGGCCCTGTCTGCTCATCACGTTCGGGGTGTGGACAATGTGGTGGCGGACTCTCTGAGCCGGAGGTTTCTCTCGTCTCTGTCCCTGTGTCTGGCTCCCAGGACCTTTCGAATGCTTTGCCTGAGGTTCGGGACTCCGGCTCTGGACTTGTTTGCCTCAGGGTCCAATGCTCTGGTGCCCCTGTTCTGCTCCTGGTCTCCGGAGGTGGGCGCAGGGGGGTGGATGCCATGTATCTCCTTTGGCCTCCCTGGCTTCTCTGTGCCTTTCCTCCCTTTCCTTTGATTCCTGCATTTCTGCTGAAGGTTCGGCGGTAGGGGGCTCAGGTGGTGGCAGTGCTACCTCACTGGCCGAGGAGGTCATGGTTTCCTCTGCTGCTGGGCCTGGCGGTGGGGCCTCCTTGGCTTCTGCCCCATCACCCCTCTCCTCTGAGATCTCCGTCCCTCTTTCTGGTTCCCCTCTCCTTGGCGGTTTGGGGGTTGAACGGGTGTCTCTTGGGACTTGTGGTCTGCCCGACCACTTGCGTTGGTGCTGCGGGCTTCTCGTAGGTTGTCTGCCTTGTCTTCCTATTCGGAGCGATGGTCTTCTTTTTCGAGGTGGTATTCCTCCTCTGTTTTCCTTGCTGGGCCTTTAGGCTGCTATCCGTGCCTTCCGGGTCCCGGATTCCTTTCTTCCTTCTGATGGCTTGTTGGGTTTCTCGCCTTTTTCGGAGTTTCACTCTTCTCCTTCTGTTCGCTGCCCCCTTGGGGTCTCTCCTTGGTGTTGGGGGTTTTGCAGTCTTCCCCTTTTGTCCCTTTGGAGTCGGTGGACCTTGAAATTCTGTCGTGCCTGGTGGCTTTCTGTTCTTTCTTTTGGCCTCGAACGTGCCTTGTACATTTCTGTGGCTCGTTCTGGGGTGTTTCGCTCTTCTGACTCTCTCTCCGTGTCCTTTGGCTTGACTAGTTTGGCTACGGCTGCTTCCTGGCTCTCTTTGGGTCGCTGGTTTATGGCGGTCTTTGCTCTTGCCTATCTTGGTGCTGGTTTGCCCTGTCCGGCGGGTGTCCTGGCGCGTTCCGCTCGGGCGTGTCTGCCTCCTGGGCTGCTTCCCTGGGTGTGTCTCTTGGTGGATTTGTCGGGCTGGTTCCTGGGCCTCAGAGTCTGCGTTTGTGCGGCACTGATGGTGGGGTTGTGCCTTGTCTGACCGGACCGGTTTTTGGTCGTGGGGTGTTGCTAGCTGTGGGGGTTTTTCCCCTCTGCTGTGATTCTGTTGTTTCTTGCAACTTTGTCTTGCTGCACTCCTTTGTGTCTGGTCTGTGTTTTGTTGTGTGTGGGTTGCCAAAGGCCTGTTTGGGCGTTGCTTTGGTATGCCTCATGTGTGATGACTGGGTCGAGGACGAGGGACGTAGAGGTAATGCTATGATTACGTATGGTAATCCCCATTTCTTTTAGTCCTACTCGTCCTCGACCCAGTAATACAACCCGCCCGCCCTTCTTTTCCAGGCCTTTGGTGCTTGGTACATCAGGATTTGCTTCTGGTGTTGAGGTGTGTTATAGCACCTGACAGGAGGGTGGGTGGAGTCTAAAAGCGTTTCCTGTTTTGTTTCCTGTCGTGTGGAATACCTCATGTGTAATGACTGGGTCGAGGACGAGTAGGACTAAGAGTAATGGGGATTACCATACGTAATCATAGCATTAGAGTAGGGAAGGTTTTAGGGGCCCCTGGCAACGGATTGAAAGGCGGCTAAAATAAACTTAATTTGCTCCTACCATTTTCACCACCAGAAAGGAGGGCTCCGGGCACACACACAACATACTTGACAGCGCTGATGATGCAGTTCATGAGTGACAAGTCTGTTCCATGAAATGCATTGGTCTGCCCGAACTGTTGCAAGAGAAATAATCTAGAACGCTCATGGAAAATTGTGGTCATTGTAAGTGAAGATACGGTTGCCCTTACACAGAAAAGTTGCGTTGTGTATCCGCGACTATGAAAATTTAAGAGTGAGTCACGGAGTTTGCAATAGAACATGCATTGAAATGTTCAGATGTGTTCGGGAGGTAAAAAGAATCACTTAAAAAATTACATCTGCAATGGTTCCCATACGTCCTTGCTCTGCTGCATGCATGCTGGAATCAGCCACCATGTTGCATTTCTGTGCCGCAGTTCCAATGCCTCCAAAGCAGAGCATGATAGGCGGATGTCCACCTCTCCAGTGAAAAAAACAAGCCCAATCCGCCTTAAAAAGAAGCCCAAAACAAAACATATTCTTCCTAAAAGAAGCCGAACTGGTGGTCAACATCAAAATTTGCAAAAAGACTAAAATAATAAGAAAACAAGCAACGAAGTGGGAGGCACGGCACAGGAGGCAGCACTAACACAACTGTGGCATTGAGAGGAGGTGGGAGGGAGCAATGCTATATTAAACTGTAAGCAGCTGTGGTCCTGAAACTGAACACAGGCAAACAGTAGGAGAACAGGAAACTAAGAAAAAAAGAGTCCCTCAAATAATAGGTAAAGAATGATAGCGTAATGAGACACTTACAGCCCGATTCATCATCGGCATGTTTTGCGAGTCTGTAATAGCGAATAATAAGGAATCGCTATTACAGACTCGCAAAACGGGATTCATGTAGGAATCGCAAAATAAATTGCGATTCTTACACATTCCTTATTTGCGATTAGCAAATTGCTAATCGCAAATCAGGAATAAGGCCCATAGGAATAAATGGGGAGTAATCCTGATTTGCGATTAGCAATTAGCTAATCACAAATAAGATAGCGATTTCAAGGGTGCCAGGGGTGTCCAAAGGACACCCTGTAGCACCCCTGAAATGCTAATTTACACAGGTGTTGCGCACACACATGTCCAAAGGACATGTGTGTGTGTAACATGCAACATAGAAAAATACATTAAAGTGCTTTTTTCTATTTTTTCGCTATTTACCACGAAGTCAGACTTCGTGGTAAATAGCGACCAAATATTGCAAATTCGCAATTTCGAATTGGTTAATGAATTGCATTTAAGGAATCTCTAATAGAGATTCCTTAAATCCAATTACTCGCAAATATGCGATTTCGCAAATAGCGATTTTTGCATTTGGGATGATGAATCCCAAATGCAAAAATTGCAATAGCAACGGGCCAGGGGGCATATTACCAAGCAATAGCGATAATTATCGCTATTGCTTGGTTAGAGACAAACATTTACCGCTAAGCTGCGGTGATTTTTACCGCAAATAAACCTTGGTATTACCAAGGTTTATCGCAAATGCGATAAAAATCGCCGCAATGCAGGAATATCGTTGAAAAGTCTGCGATATTCATGCATTACCGAGCAAATGCTCTTAGCCATGTTATCCACCTCCCATTGGATAACATGGCTAAGAACTGCTCAGGGCAGGTGTTAGCTTTTGGAGATATTTGCGCTTAGCGCGAATATCTCCAAAAGTTGGTATTAGGAGATAGTGATGTTAGCGACTGTTTTCAGTCACTAACATCTTTGCACGCCCACTTTGCATCTCATTAGTGATAAATATCACTGACATGCAAAGTGGGGCTCAAGATGGTCGCTATCTCCTACTAGCTGTCGCTAACTGGTGTTAGCGACAGCTAGGTAATAGGGAGATAATTTTATCTCCGCTTTCTTGGCCTTTAAAGCCAAAAAAGCGGAGATAAACCCCCTTGATAATATGCCCCCAGATTCTCAGAATCTGGCCCTTTGCGAGCGCAATTTAGCTTGATGAATCTAGCTGTTAGTCCCTGCTCCATAGGAGAACAGAAGATGAAATGGAGGTACAAAGAGGCAGGACTGACCAGTAGGAAGCAAGAATTTTTTAAAGGACACTGACATACAGAAATGAAAAGCAAAGTCGTGAAATGGGCAAAGTTGGAACTCCACAAAGCTTAAACAACAGGTTGCTAAGTGATAGTGAAAGCGCTGTCTAGGTCTGACCTAAAAAAACAAACAAATATTAAACCGATCCCATTAAAGCAAAAATTGTCTGACCCCAAAACTTATGTACACAGAAATGTCTGTTAAGTAGTTGGTGAACACCCACAAGTGCAATTTACACTAATAAATAACAATGTGGAATATCTTCTTCTTTCTTCTTTCTTTTTTTTTTTTATACCGCGCAACTATCGCTCCAAGGAGCATCTTGGCGCCCACTTGTATAGCTGATCAGATAGAATTCTTACACTAGGGATCTGGCAGTAGTGTCAGGAAGGGTAAAGATCCAGGTTTTTAATTGTTTCCTGAATTCAGTTTCTCTGTCCAGAGCTCTTATGTGAGGTGGGAGGGTGTTCCATGCTTTTGCACCTAATACCGCGATGGACTTGCCTCCGCGGGTCTTAAGCCTGAATGATTGAACTGCCAGAAGATTGGCGTTGGTTGAGCGGAGAATTCGGGTTGGATGATATCTGGTGAATTTTTTCCGCAGATACAGTGGTCCACGTTTATGAAATGCTCTGAAGGTGATGAGCAATATTTTAAATAGAATTCTTTTAATGATAGGTAGCCAATGTAGAGTTTTAAGGGCTTCTGTCGCTGATGATCTTCTGGGCCACTTTAATATGAGTTTGGCCGCCGAATTCTGCACCATTTGGAGCCTATGGGTGACCTCCTTATTGGTGCCTGCATATAATCCATTACAGTAATCAAGATGAGATGTAACCAGTGCGACCACTACTGTTTTCCTGGCCTCCAAAGGAAGGAGATCGAAGAACTTTCTCAGACTCTTTATAACACCAAAGCACGTACCTGCCACTTTCAGTGCCTGCTGTTTAAAGGACAGATTCCTATCAAAGGTCACTCCCAGATTGCGGGCCGTGATAGCAGTATTGGGTGGAATTTCTGCTTTCTCAGGCCACCACAGTCTGGGTATGAATTCATTGTTTGGGCCCATCGGTATTATCTCTGTCTTCCCGGTGTTACATTTCAAATGATTAGTTCGCATCCAGTCAAAGGTCGCCGTAAGGCAGCCCTTGAGTTTCTCTTCCCAGTCCTGGTTGTCTTTGTCCATGGTCAGGATCAGTTGCGTGTCGTCGGCATAGGCTATAGCTTCTATGCCAAACGAAGCAATCAAGCTGATTAGGGGTGCGGTGTAGACATTAAACAATGTCGGGCTAAGACTAGAGCCCTGAGGTACTCCTGTCGTGAGTCTTCTCTCCCCAGATTGAAATTCTCCTAGCGTCACTACCTGTCTCCTTCCACTCAGGAAGTTCTTGAGCCATTCAAGTACCACGCCAGTGATGCCAAAGGATTTCAGACGGTCTATCAGAATGATATGTGAGACCGTATCGAAGGCCGCCGATAGGTCTAATAGAATCAGGACGGCCTTCTTCCCTTGGTCTAGGGCTGTACGGATGGTATCTGCAGTATGCAAGAGAGCAGACTCCGTTGAGTGCTGTGCTCTAAAACCTGCCTGGTTAGGATGCCATACTTCACTCTCTTCTAAGAACCTGGTCAGTTGTTGATTGACCATAGATTCTGTGATTTTGCATAGAGCAGGAAGTAAAGAAATGGGACGCAAATTAGATAATGTGGTGGGATCAGGGAGCTGTTTTTTTTTAAGGGGTCTCACTGCTGCAATTTTCCACTCTGAGGGGACATTGGCTGTGGCCAGGGAACTATTTACAATGTCGTTAATGACAGGGTTGGCAACCTCCACAATAAGGTGCAGAAGTTTAATAGGGCAGGGGTCAAATGAAGAACCAGATTTGGTGCGGAGAATAGTCCGCCGGGATTCCTCTAAGCTGACAGGTTGGAAGCTCGTCAATTGTTTCTCTACCAATCTCTCCTTTTCATTAGCTTCATCACTGGTCAGGCTAGGGATTACGAAATCCTTAGTCAGGCCCTGTACTTTAGCTTCAAAGCAGTGGCGGTTCGTCCATTGGGGGCGTTGGGGCGTTGCCCCACTAGCCATGGACGACCGTCACTGACACTGACACTGTGAGCGCATACCAAAAAATATAAATTACAAGCGCAGCACCGACAGTCATAATCAATTATTTATTTTGAGGTCGGAAGTTCGGAACCGGTCGGAGTAAGTCACTAACTAGTGACCTCATCACGATCGCGGAAGGGTGTGGGGGGCGGGCCTGCGGCAGTTACTTGTGAGTGGCAGGCAGGCAGCAGATATCAGCTTGGTAGGGAGGGCAGCTGCAGTGTGTGCGCATTTAGGACACGTCATTTTTTAGACTTGCCCACGCATGCGCACACATGCAGAAGCCCCTTCCCTCCTCCTCCTTCAGCACGGACACAGGTAGAGACCCAGGGAGCTGGGTCTCACTACGGGCAGTTTTAGCCCTGCTCGTTAACCAATCCTGGCGCAGTGGCGATGTTATGCTGCGCCAGGATTGGCTGAGATACCGCCGCGCTTGCTAAAAGAATTTAAACTAGGCCCGGCCACCACTGGTACGAGGAGCGCTGCACAGAAACCAGCATCAGACTCCAGCGCTGGGTGTCCCGGGCCCGGCCACAGCGTCAGCGAGGCCCGGAAGATTGCTGCGCCTGCGAGAGTGTCAGTGAGCAGTTAATGAAAGCTGCCCTGCTGCAAGACCATCAAACAGAAGGTCAGTGGCCCCGGCGAGGACATTTCCTGGAAAGGACCATGTGTATTAAAGCTGCAAGGGGCTTCGCCGGCCAGAAAAATACATATAATTAGGATGGCCTGATTGAACTTTTACATCCACAAGGGGTCGGTTCTACAATGAGTATGTTTTGGAAGGAAACGTCAGTGAGTGCAGACACCCGAGCACGCAGTTGTAAACTTCCAGGCTGTTATTAAGGAAAGCCCTTACATTTGTAGTCTCTGACCTCCCCTAATAATGACTCTAACTTCCTAAAACAGGCCGTTGTTCTGTCTCCCACCTTGACATCATCTAAACACAGCGCAGAATCCAGAGATTGGTCACGTTTTTTTTTTTGATTGTGCGTGCCTCTAGGAGCTGCCCGTGCACTGGTTATGTCGCTGCGGCCTCTAGGAGCTGCCCGTGCACTGGTTATGTCGCTGCGGCCTCTAGGAGCTGCCCGTGCACTGGTTTTGTCGCTGCGGCCTGACTGATGACTCATTTGATTATGGCCGGCTGTCGGAAGTGTAGATGCGGGAGTTCAACACTTCAGGTCGCACCAAGGGCCCTGCCAGATCAGCGCTGTAAGTGTATGCCCGATGCCACCCTGGGGTCCGCCACCGAGATGTTCTACTCCTGCAGACAGGCATGCTGTCGGACTCGGGGAGGAAGGAGGCCGAGATCAGGGAGCAGCAAGTAGCAACAGAGGAGGATAAAGAAGTTGGTGCAGCAGTTAGTTCATGCACAATGACAATGACTCAGCCGATCTGCTGCCTTTGGACGGGCTGAAGAAACTGGGGACATCAAAGCCGGACACTGTGAGTGAGCATTTACTAATTACATCCCTCCCTCACCCTTACTTTCACTTAGGAACATCTGTCTATATAGATAAATGACTGTTGTGACTGGAGTGGGGAAAGGACGTGTTCAAGGTGCGTGAGCACGCAATGATTATTTAGAGAGAAGAGGTAGTAGAATCCTATATGAAATGGGGGGAAATTACTCTTTCATTCGTTTTGTCCCCTCCCCCCGATTCTCTTTAGTGGGAGATTTACAACAGCAGCCCTTCACCCTAGACCGAAGTACAACATGATTATTGTATGTTTTAATAATTATAGAACTGCTGTGCCTGTGTCGAAGTTTTATAGATTAAGCTTTGGTTTTTTATAATTTTGTGAAGTGTCACCATCCATCCATGTCGCAGCATAACTGTTCAATTACGAATCTTTTACTTGCTTTGTGGGACACCGCATTATCGCATCAGTTTATTGAAATGCAGCCTAATCTCAACTTAAGCATACTAATGTATTCTTACTTACACATGAGTTTAATGAAACACCACTCGACGAGCAGGTGGTTTGACAGTGCAAGCAGCAAATTCGACATTCCAGTGTTTTGAGTCTCCGCCACAGGGCATATTTTTCCACAGAAATTGTACAAAGTCCATAGGGGAAAACGGAAATGCTAATTTGTGACTATTTATAAACATCTCTAAAATGAGTTCCCACATTTTAAAATTAGTGATGTCTGTGTGAGTCCTGGGTGAGTGATGTCTGTGACAGTGCAGGGGTGAGTGATGGTCTGTGAGAGTGCAGGTTGAGCAGTGTGCCTGTGTGAGTCCAGGGTATGTGATGTCTGTGTGAGTCCAGGGTGAGTGATGTCTGTGTGAGTGCAGGGTGAGCAGTGTGCCTGTGTGAGTCCTGGGGGAGTGATGTCTGTGACAGTGCAGGGTTAGTGATGTCTGTGTAAGCGCAGTGTGCCTGTGTGAGTCCAAGGTGAGTGATGTCTGTGTGAGTGCAGGTTGAGCAGTGTGCCTGTGTGAGTCCAGAGTGAGTGATGTGGATGGGTGAATGCTGGCTTAGTGATGTGTCAGGGAAGGGTGAGTAACTGTGCCTATAATGCAGGAAGAGAGATGCATCTGTGCAAGTGCAAAGAGACTTGTCTGGCTACTCCCAGAGATGTATTCGCCAAGCCACCTCTTTCTCAAATGTTCTTGAGAATGCATCATTTGCCCACTTTTTTCAAAATGTTCTCGTGGGAGAACCCCCGACCCCACAGTGCAGTATTTACGCCCCACCACTTTCAAATGTCACCAGCCGCCACTGCTTCAAAGTACTCGGCGATGGCCTCGCACAGAGTCACTGAAGGGGGGATTTCTTGTGTTAGGAAGTCAGGTTTATTAAATCCCCTAACGATGTTGAAGATGGCTTTCTGTTTGTTATTTGCAGCCTCAACTGCCTTACAGTAATAGGTTTTTTTTGCCAACTTAATATGTTCATGGTATTTTTTCTTGGTAGCGTTATATTTGGTGCGTTCTAACATGCAGTAGTTCTTACGCCATCTGCGCTCTGCTCTGCGTAGTTCTCCTTGTCTTGTTTTAAGATCTTGGTTAAACCATGGGGCTGACTGCTTCTTTTTTTTGCCTTTGGTCTTCCTCATGTTTCCCTGCCCACCCATTCTTTTTAGTACATTCATCCATTCCTTGAACGTATTAGGGTCCGTATTCAGGGATCCTATCTTATTAGGTCTACATTCCATTGCCAATCTGGCAAGGTCTGGGTGGGTTATTAGTTCCTTCCATTCTTCATGGGTGGACTGAAATTGCTGATCGCGATTTTACATTTCATGTTATGTTCAAGCATGAGAGTAAACGGTATGAGCGCATGATCTGTCCATACCTGAGGTTTTGGATGTTCACATCTTAGAGTGCTTATGTTAGTCGCGATACAGTCGAGCATGTGTCCTGCATCGTGAGTGGACTGGCTACCATTGATAACTAAGCCAAGAACTTCCATGGTCTCCCTAAATGATACAGCCGCATTGTCTGATCTATTTTCTAAGTGAATATTTACATCCCCCATGACCGTGAAGTTAGAGTACTTTAGTACCAAAGGGCTGAGTGCTCCTCCTATTGTTTCCAAGAAACCTTTACAAGGTCCTGGTGGTCTATAAATTACTGCACCAGCAAAAGTGAAGGTGTCATTAATTTTTATGCAAAAACCCATTCCTTCAGCTTCTTTAAGATCCTGTAGCTCTAACACTGAGCATGAAAGAGTGTCCCTGTAGATGACAGCCACTCCCCCTCCCCGTTTATCTTCTCCTCTGTCTTTCCTAAGAATGGTATAACCCGGAGGCAGAGCTTGTACCACATCTGGGGTGCAGCCTGGTTTCAGCCATGTCTCAGTAAAACATAGTAGGTCCAAATTTTCATCAAGTATTAGATCATATATATCCTGAGCATGTCTAGGCATTGATCTAACATTTATTAGGCCTCCAGATAGGAGTTTCACTCTAGGTGTCATATCAGTAGTTTGTATCCAGGTGAAAGTGTTACCACAGCGCTGACAAATGGCAGGGCCGGACCACACAGATGGATCCAGTTTATGTCTATCACATACAGGCGCGTATTGTAGGGAAATTAGCTCCTGTCTTGTGTAAACCTTACGTATGGCTTTTGGATCAGCATACCTCGCCGTTGGCCCGGCCGAGGCGCGGACGGGCGCAGACGGGCCGGACTCTGGCTCGACTCCGGCTCACCTACGGCGCTCCCGCTGCGCGTTACCGCTGAGCATGATCATGGCAGCTTTTTATGCACCCCTTGTGCGCCGGCCTGAGCACTAGAGCGCTCGGCAAATGGCGGCGCCACAAGTGTCTACCTCCCACCCAAGATGTCTGCCGGGTATGTGGTGGTAGAGCTAGTGTCCCGCTAAGCAGCGGTGAAGTTGTGGTAAATTTTTAAGTGCAAGTCAATCTAGGCAATATCTATTAAAACCAGGAAGTAACAATGAATTTCGAATGAGTTTTAAAAATTATCGGTGACAAAGCGGGAATTTTAAAAATCGTACTAAACAATTTGTGGAGTCGAGCACTAATATCAGTGTGCTAAGCTATGAAAAATAGAGACCACAATCTCGATGTGAACTTTGATTGAATTCCCACAATGTCACAACAATCTGAGAAATTGTAGGTAGTTAATTACTTTAAGAAATGCTTGGCTCACTCTTGTTTGCTTGATTTAAGCAGCAGGCACGTTTGCAAGAACACTTCTCTGGCGAGAAATGAACAACTTCAAGTCTGTTAGATGAAGAGGTTAAATTGTAAGGAGCAAAATTTCAGAAAAAAATGCAGGGTTCAAAATTCAACAGTGGGAAAAGGTCAATGTTTGCAGGGTGCAGTAGAGAGGACCTAGAGTTGAGTGGCAATGCTCTGCAGCTAAGAAAAAGTTAGTGTTTTTCTCTTGGTCAGTGGCGGCTGGTGACATTTGAAAGTGGTGGGGCGTAAATACTGCACTGTGGGGTCGGGGGTTCTCCCACGAGAACATTTTGAAAAAAGTGGGCAAATGATGCATTCTCAAGAACATTTGAGAAAGAGGTGGCTTGGCGAATACATCTCTGGGAGTAGCCAGACAAGTCTCTTTGCACTTGCACAGATGCATCTCTCTTCCTGCATTATAGGCACAGTTACTCACCCTTCCCTGACACATCACTAAGCCAGCATTCACCCATCCACATCACTCACTCTGGACTCACACAGGCACACTGCTCAACCTGCACTCACACAGACATCACTCACCTTGGACTCACACAGGCACACTGCGCTTACACAGACATCACTAACCCTGCACTGTCACAGACATCACTCCCCCAGGACTCACACAGGCACACTGCTCACCCTGCACTCACACAGACATCACTCACCCTGGACTCACACAGACATCACATACCCTGGACTCACACAGGCACACTGCTCAACCTGCACTCTCACAGACCATCACTCACCCCTGCACTGTCACAGACATCACTCACCCAGGACTCACACAGACATCACTAATTTTAAAATGTGGGAACTCATTTTAGAGATGTTTATAAATAGTCACAAATTAGCATTTCCGTTTTCCCCTATGGACTTTGTACAATTTCTGTGGAAAAATATGCCCTGTGGCGGAGACTCAAAACACTGGAATGTCGAATTTGCTGCTTGCACTGTCAAACCACCTGCTCGTCGAGTGGTGTTTCATTAAACTCATGTGTAAGTAAGAATACATTAGTATGCTTAAGTTGAGATTAGGCTGCATTTCAATAAACTGATGCGATAATGCGGTGTCCCACAAAGCAAGTAAAAGATTCGTAATTGAACAGTTATGCTGCGACATGGATGGATGGTGACACTTCACAAAATTATAAAAAACCAAAGCTTAATCTATAAAACTTCGACACAGGCACAGCAGTTCTATAATTATTAAAACATACAATAATCATGTTGTACTTCGGTCTAGGGTGAAGGGCTGCTGTTGTAAATCTCCCACTAAAGAGAATCGGGGGGAGGGGACAAAACGAATGAAAGAGTAATTTCCCCCCATTTCATATAGGATTCTACTACCTCTTCTCTCTAAATAATCATTGCGTGCTCACGCACCTTGAACACGTCCTTTCCCCACTCCAGTCACAACAGTCATTTATCTATATAGACAGATGTTCCTAAGTGAAAGTAAGGGTGAGGGAGGGATGTAATTAGTAAATGCTCACTCACAGTGTCCGGCTTTGATGTCCCCAGTTTCTTCAGCCCGTCCAAAGGCAGCAGATCGGCTGAGTCATTGTCATTGTGCATGAACTAACTGCTGCACCAACTTCTTTATCCTCCTCTGTTGCTACTTGCTGCTCCCTGATCTCGGCCTCCTTCCTCCCCGAGTCCGACAGCATGCCTGTCTGCAGGAGTAGAACATCTCGGTGGCGGACCCCAGGGTGGCATCGGGCATACACTTACAGCGCTGATCTGGCAGGGCCCTTGGTGCGACCTGAAGTGTTGAACTCCCGCATCTACACTTCCGACAGCCGGCCATAATCAAATGAGTCATCAGTCAGGCCGCAGCGACAAAACCAGTGCACGGGCAGCTCCTAGAGGCCGCAGCGACATAACCAGTGCACGGGCAGCTCCTAGAGGCCGCAGCGACATAACCAGTGCACGGGCAGCTCCTAGAGGCACGCACAATCAAAAAAAAAAACGTGACCAATCTCTGGATTCTGCGCTGTGTTTAGATGATGTCAAGGTGGGAGACAGAACAACGGCCTGTTTTAGGAAGTTAGAGTCATTATTAGGGGAGGTCAGAGACTACAAATGTAAGGGCTTTCCTTAATAACAGCCTGGAAGTTTACAACTGCGTGCTCGGGTGTCTGCACTCACTGACGTTTCCTTCCAAAACATACTCATTGTAGAACCGACCCCTTGTGGATGTAAAAGTTCAATCAGGCCATCCTAATTATATGTATTTTTCTGGCCGGCGAAGCCCCTTGCAGCTTTAATACACATGGTCCTTTCCAGGAAATGTCCTCGCCGGGGCCACTGACCTTCTGTTTGATGGTCTTGCAGCAGGGCAGCTTTCATTAACTGCTCACTGACACTCTCGCAGGCGCAGCAATCTTCCGGGCCTCGCTGACGCTGTGGCCGGGCCCGGGACACCCAGCGCTGGAGTCTGATGCTGGTTTCTGTGCAGCGCTCCTCGTACCAGTGGTGGCCGGGCCTAGTTTAAATTCTTTTAGCAAGCGCGGCGGTATCTCAGCCAATCCTGGCGCAGCATAACATCGCCACTGCGCCAGGATTGGTTAACGAGCAGGGCTAAAACTGCCCGTAGTGAGACCCAGCTCCCTGGGTCTCTACCTGTGTCCGTGCTGAAGGAGGAGGAGGGAAGGGGCTTCTGCATGTGTGCGCATGCGTGGGCAAGTCTAAAAAATGACGTGTCCTAAATGCGCACACACTGCAGCTGCCCTCCCTACCAAGCTGATATCTGCTGCCTGCCTGCCACTCACAAGTAACTGCCGCAGGCCCGCCCCCCACACCCTTCCGCGATCGTGATGAGGTCACTAGTTAGTGACTTACTCCGACCGGTTCCGAACTTCCGACCTCAAAATAAATAATTGATTATGACTGTCGGTGCTGCGCTTGTAATTTATATTTTTTGGTATGCGCTCACAGTGTCAGTGTCAGTGACGGTCGTCCATGGCTAGTGGGGCAACGCCCCAACGCCCCCAATGGACGAACCGCCACTGCTCTTGGTCTATGTTTTACTTTCAAAATTAAAAAACTTTACTAGAGGTTTGAAATCTTCAGTAGGGCTATTTGGAATGTATGCCAAAGACTGACACCAGAAGGCCAGTTAAGTCTGTTGATTGGTCCTACTACAGCCTTAAACTACGCACGAAAAAGCTCATAATGAGGACATAGCGGTACTGCTAGGCTTTTGAAACTGTATTGGTTTTCCTGGAATGACTTTTTGAGTCCAAGCTTCTAGAAACGATCTATGTTGTCATATTTATTAGCCTTAAAAGTTCCAAATATTCAAATTTCGTCAGGGGTCAAAATACCATAGTTTCAAATGTTAAAAGGATTCCTGATAATTCTTGTTTGGCTCCAAAAAAGATACATAGCTCTGCTGAATCGTGGCATTTCTCTGTAGCAAAACCAACTTACTTTTACCGTAGAAGTTATGCACACTCGAGGCACTGGGGAGAATAGTCACATAACTAGGCACAGACGTTGTTCCGTTTGCAACTAGTCCACTGCTTTTCCACTAGGCAGGGCACAGCTTATTCTGTTCTGTCACTTTACATTTACTTCCAGCCACATCAGGGACATTCGCAAAGGACATGCAGACTACACAGGCTCTATCTGGACCCCGTGTCCTTGAGGTCAACATGAAGATAGGGCAACTAGTGTTTTATTCATTTTCTCGTACCAAAGATCGAAGATTAAGCCAAAAGCATTCTGTCAGATCAATCACATGTCGCAAGAAATTCTACAGTGAAGCAGCAAGTATTATTTACGTTTTCATTCAGCTGTCTGTTGGGATTGGGTCAAGCAGGACACTTTAAAGGCTAAAATGTGTCGGTGATTGGCGTGGACCACTAAGCGAATTAGACTACAATTCTCAGACTTTCCTCTCATCTTGCACAGCAGCTGGAACCCTTTCCTACTGGATTTTCTACTTTAAACTATTAATTAGGCCGGATATAATGCACCTTCTGAGTTAGTGGGACAAAAGCACACACAGCCACGAAGGTCTAGACCCTGGGAATTCTTTTTAGCTCCTTAACATTCAAGGAATAGATTAATAATGTAACCAAACAGCTGAGACATTACAAACCCTGAGTATGTGAATTAATGGAAAAACAAAAACTGAGAAACTACATTGTGGAAAATCAATTTTGGAAAAGCAATTGTACGGAAAGAAATTTTAAGGAAATATAAATACATTTTAAAGTAAATTAAATTAAAAAAACAATGAACACCACTGCTTTACTGTACTTAGAAATTGCAAAATACACAAATTCTGCATATATCATGCAAGTTACCAGTAGCATACCTTACATCAAAACCCAACTCCGAAAGAATCTTTTAAATTGTTTTAAATCTTACCAAATTATACTACCGGTACTAAAAAGGTATATTTTCTCAATTATTAGTTTCTTATGAAAATATTTTTGTATGATATCGGGTACAAATCTACAAAGCTTTCTCTCTCTCCCTCTCTCTGCATGTGTGTGTATATATACACATGTATATATATATATATATATTCACTGAAAAAACCATAGGTTTCACACCAGTTATAGTTAGCTGGAAATTTTATTGACATAAAACCATTGAAATTCCACGTTTTAGTTAGTTGGACTAACTATAACTTGTACGCCTGCAATGCACTGCTGATGATGTCACATATTGCATCACTCATGACATGGTCAGTGACACCACTCATGACATCACTGATGACACCATCCAGTGAATGTATGTCTTTCTGAAAAATAAATATGTTTTATATATGTATATGAAAAAGGTCGATGGAAGAATAAATGTTTAAGTAAGTGTCTAAGTGGATGCTTTTTTTTTTTAATTGATTGGTTAACTGGCTTATTAAGTGTATCTTAGTGAATACATATATTAGCGAGTAATGTTTAAATATTTAAATATATGTATCAGTGTTTCACTTTGTGTATAAGTGGCTGCATGGGTTGGTAAGTACCTACATGTGTGTGTATATGGGTTATTAGATGTTTTTTTTAGTATCAGTATGAGTGCCTGTATGGTTTGGTGGGGGTATTACTTAGCACATAGATGCATTAATGACTGACTCACTGTTTATATGTGTTTTGAAGACAGCATATGTGTAGGATTGTAAGGGTGGATGAGTGTGTATATGTGTGTGTTAGTGAGTGAATGACTGTCTCACTAGTGTCTTTATCAGTAACAACATATGTTTTAATCTAGTATATGTGAGTATTGATGTTTATAAGTGAGTATATGTGAGAGTGAGAGATTGTAAGAGGTCCTGTTTAAATAAGTATGTGTTTCTATAAGTGGTTCAAAGGTTCAAAAGTACTTTATTCGGTTAAAAACAGAGAATAACCATGAAAGTAGCATGTAAAATACAGTTTACAATGGGTCAGATGACCATTATTTAAAATCACAGCAAAAAAGACATATTAAAAAGCATAAATACAGCATAAGAATTAGTTCATACGAAGGGTTTTATGACAATTAAAAACCAATTTAAGAAATTCGGAGAGTGACGCTACCATAAAAACATTTTTTGAAACTCTAAAAACGCTAAGCGGCATCTATGTACATTTAGATCTTTAAGAATTGGGATGATAAGTTTCCTACGATAGAAAGTATAACATTTACAAAAAAATAAAATATGAATATCGCATTGCGTGGACACATCGCCACATGGGCAAGGACACAAGTCTTTCAGCCAACAATTCATCTCCGGGAAAGATAGTAACCTAAAGACAATGTTAAGTCTGAACCGGGTTAAAAGGAAACGTTCATGGTTGGACATGTATAAAGATAAGTATGGCTGCAGTTTCTCTCCAGTTATGATCGACTGGTGGGCAAGGACAGTCTTTTTTTTTCACCTCCTCTAGTCTTCTTTGTTCCTTGAGATGTTCGATACACAAGTTTTTTAATCCACTTCTCGAAATGTGTACCATAGATAATGGATCCTCAAAGTATTGAATACAGCTCAGTTCTTCAAGAAAATTTCTAACATAACATATCCATTTAAAATTATTAATATTATCAAGTGCTAATACGTCCTTTAAAATAGCCCGGTTGACCACACAGTCATCGCTTGTCCAAACCCTATGCCAAAGAAGAATCGGCTGGATCTTAATTGTGTCAGTAATATACACCAAACCTAATTCAGCGTGACATATAAAAGTTGCAGTACTTTCTGGGATGGACAAAATGTGCCGAAAAAACTTATTTTCCACGGTTTGGATCAAACTGATATTTGAATAACCCCATAATCCAGAACCGTATGTAGCTACCGCTATACAGGTGGCATTGTAGATGGTTAAGATTTCCCTTATGGGTTTTTTCCCCAGCATTTTTAGAAAACACTGTAAAGCCATAACAGTTTTAGAAAACAACAGGGTTCTAGCATTAATAGCACTAGTCCATGAGCCACTTTCATGAAACAAGATGCCCAAATACGGGAAAGTAGAGGTCTGCTCTAGGGGTTTGGAATCTATAAAAATAGGTTTCAAATGCCTGCGTGTTCTTGTCCCACAATACATAGAAAATGTCTTGGAGCAGTTGATTTTCAAGTCCAAGCTAAGCATGAAACTATTAAAAGAATCAACCAAAGTTTGAAGTGCCATTGGGGTGCGTGCCATCAGTACTGCGTCGTCCGCATACAGTAGTGCAGGGACAGGTCTCCTTCCCACCATAGGCATATCCCTGCCCTCCTGCACGAGGCGATGCTCCAGGCCATTTATGTAAACTAAAAATAAAAAGGGCGCTAAAACGCACCCTTGGCGTACACCACGGCCTATCCCAAAGTGTCTGCTACATTCACCTTCTTTACCGTACCGTACCGTTGCAGTGGCCCCAGAATATAAATCTCTCAGAAAGCATATAATAGCTTTATCTACCCCCAGTTCAACCATTATTTCCCACAACTTATTATGGGACACACAATCAAAGGCCAACGATAAGTCGACAAAAGTGAGGTATAGGCGTTGTTTTTTAACCCGTATATACTTCTGTTGCAAAATAAATAGGTTTAACCCTTGCTCAACGGTCCCCAAACCCCTTTGAAATCCGTATTGAAAATCACTTATCACCCCATTTTCTTCTGCCCTGCATTGCAACTTAGCTAAAACTACTCTCCCAAGAATTTTTATGGAGGAATCTAATAAAGAAATTGGCCTATAACATGTGCAATTCTGCCTGTCTCCTTTCTTAAAAATCGGAACAATACTTGATGTAAACCAGCTAGGGATTAGGCCTTTAGTCAGAGCAACATTAAAAATCTGGACCAACAATGGCCCCCATAAATCAGTATTAGCCTTATAAAGGTCAGCTGGTATGCCATCGGGCCAGCTGCCTTGCCCCCCTTAGTTGCCTTCAGACTTGCCAGGACTTCAGGGAGGGTCACGACCAAATCTTTTGATAGATTCATATTTTCCAGCATTGGATCAGGGCCTGTATCGAGCGCCAGTTCAGCAGTCATGTAAAGGGTGGAAAAATGGGCCACCCATTCATCTTCTGTAATGGCAATTTCCATGCGTGCTTTGTTATCATAAAGGAGCGGAGTATTTATAACCCTCCAGAAAGCAGCCTGATCCTTCGATTGTGACGCCGAACAAAGTTCGTCCCAAGCCTCCCTTTTTATCACATCCTTCCTATCTTTCAGTACAGTATTGTAGTTCTTCCGTAGTTCTCTAATCAGAGTTACATCCCGTGGTCTCTGATGATTCGCATGTTAAGGCTTTAGTACACTTCTTATCAAACCATTTCTTATTAGTTTTTAAACAATGTTTACGTGTAATCCACAAAACCCCCTTAATTGTAGCAGCAATAATTTTAAAATGCGCTAAAATGTCATTACTCTCTGCATGTTCATCCAGGCAGATCAAAAAGCTATTCATACACTTATTCACCACTTTGGACAGAAAGTCATCCGGGACCACTTTACTCCATTTAAGAGTATAGCCATTTTGGGCACCTAACTGCACATCCTGTGCCGTATACTTGGAGCTTGGTACATTTTGGGATGAGACAAATAAGTTCTCCATTTCTGCTACCTCTGGGAAGTGATCACTCAGTGCCACGTCCATTAAGCTAGAGGTGGTCAATCTACCAGCAGAGCTATTTGTACAAAGGCTAAAATCAATAACAGACGAGGCCCCCCGTCCCACAAAAGTTGGAGCAAATGGCGTGGGGAGGTGGGCTATCTCATTCGTAAACCCAAAATCATAATTAAAAATCATCTCATTGACTAGATCTCCAAATAGGGTATGTTCAAAATGCGTTAAATTAACATCCTGTTCCAACATCAGGCCACATATACCCTTTTTGTCCCTTTCTACACAATGAGCAATTAAAATCACCCCCCCATAATATCATTACTTCACCCCTTTTTTTATCAATTTCAGATTGTATATCTTCACTGGTCATAACAAGTACTTCCTTTATCATGCTACTAGGTAGGTTATTATAGAAATTTAAAAAGACAATCCTTAAACCCTTCCTTGTATCTATCACTATTTTCTGATAGTAACTGGATCCAGGGGAAAAAGAAGTCCTATCACATACTAGAGGTTAGATATATACGTTGTCATTCCTCCCTTGGGCCTTCCATGTGAACCACCCACCGCAGGGGTAAAATAGGTTTTGTAGCCATTTAAGTGTATCGGTGCAATTGCCCAAGTTTCTTGCAGAGCTAAAATGGCTACGTCAGTAATTACGTCATCCCAGGAAGGATTGCAGATTTTTTGTTTAATGCCTGCCACATTCCAATAGACCACCTTACAGAATTCCCTTTTAGGCAACATCTCTACAACAACCCCTACTTGGCCACCCAGCATCCCTTGTGTTATCATTGGCTCCACTCGAGTTTCGTGTGACACATCATGCCCTGATGAGCTAATCTCCCCCAGGCTTACAGAAATAGGTGACTTAGAGACATATACAGCCTCTGGGAGTCAATCCACCATTTCGAGACAGTCAAAACGATTGTAGCATGGAATAGGTAGTGGAGGAAATTGCTGATGTCCAAACCATCCTGGATCGTGCCTTTGCGGAAAGAATTGAGGATTCCTTTCCCTACGTTTCACCACAGTCTACCCATCTTCATTCACCCCTCCCCATTGAGTATTATGCTGATTCCTGTCATATCCTGCACCATTTCCGCCCCTTTGATAACGGCTGTCCCTAGTCCAGCTCCATCTGTTATCCGGATGTTCCCCGTGGGAGTAGAAGTAGGGTAATGCCCTGGCCACAATGGACAGGCCATTGTTTCTCGGGGCCCTCGTTATGATGTACTCCGCAGTGCGTGGATTTTCAAAAGTTATCACCGCACAATCATCCTGTGCCCTTTTTCTGTTATACCCAACCCATGGTACCCTTTCTACCATTAAAATATTGCTTTTAATAGCTGGCGGGAGAGGGTAGTTGTCGTTAAGCCAATGGATAGCCTTATTTACAAGTGCCCCATTGGTTTCAGTGGATTGTGCACCCAGTTCCGGGACTCCAGTTAAAACCACGGCATATGGTGATGCTCTTGGAGGTAAATGTATACTTCTACGCACGTCGGGTTTAGCTGGTTGGCCTTTATCAGGTAGTTGGACAGGAGTTTGTGCAGCTGATACTTCCTTGACAGGTGGGGTTGAGCTTTTAGGTGCTGATTGAGTTTTTAATAGCTGTTTACTAGGGAGTTTTCCTTTTTCGGGATTAATTGTACTCAATGGGGTGCTATTTGGGACACCCTCTGCCAATATGGGGCCAGAATTATTAGATGTTGTTGCTATAGCTTTGGCCTTGGGCGCGCTTAAGTCGGCTATTCGTTCGTCCAGATTCTCAAACTGTGTATGAGTGTCTCTCTTCAGATCTTGAATTTGTTTTTCAATCTCCTTGAGAAATTCTGTCAGTGGGGTTAATAGAGTTTTTATTAAGGTCTCCAACATATATAACATTGTACTCTCTTTTCCCCTGCTAGTATTAACGCTTCCCTCTGGGGAGCTATCTCTAGTGCTATTGGAGATTAAATCAGCCATTGAATCATCCAAAATAGTGTCATCTAGAATGGCTAGGGGCAATATGTTAGGGGGCAGGATGTCTTCTCCCTGTAAATCAGTATCAATGGCATTAAGTACGTTGCTTGTATCTTTAGATAGTTCTTTACTATGAGCTTTAATAGGCTTATTTTGGTTTGCTCTTTTTTTAGGAATTGCCCCTTCCTTTATCCCCTGTAACACAACATTTTTATCTTTGGGTGAGGCTACTATATGTATCAAGACACTAGTTGATGCCTGGGGGGATGGTAAGGTATGCACTAGGGGAGTCTGAGTAGGGTTAAGGGGTTGAGAAACAGCTGTGCTAGACACATCCGTAGATAATATATTACTCTCTCGTGTATTAGGGCTCCGTACATTAGCAAAATGGCCCATAGAGGACCGTTTTGCGGCAGCCAAGTCCTGCGATACCCTTCTTTCCATTAAAGAAATCCCCTCACTATCAGTGTATTTGTTCTTACAATAAAGTCATCTAGCGGGCCTGTTAATTTCTTCCCCCCCGCTGCTGCCCTACTTCTTGTCTCACGCATCTCCATACTATTTATAATGAGTCTTTCGAAGTGGCCGTCTCTGAAGATGTGGGCGCCTTTGTAAGACAGAAAAACCCTGCTCAGTGAATACAGTGAAATCAGCAAGATCTATACACACTACCCACCCAATGTTGACTTATGGATAGCAAAGTGGCAAATATGTGTACCTCAACACTTTTAGTCCAGGGTTACTGGCCCAGTCCAGTCTCTTCTGGCCGATGAGGGCCGTAGAGGGCCCGCCCTTTGCCCGGGCTTTGCCCCGGGCGCTCCCGCGATGCGGGGAGCGTTGTCAGTTATGAAGAGCACGCGGTGAGCAGGGGGCGGGGCTGAGCGGCGAACGCGGACCAGGTGTTGGAGGTCACGCCGGGACTCCTGGTAGTTTGAGTCCCTGCGGCGTTCAAAGCAACCCGCTCGCAGCCCTTCTCACCCTACAACACAGCAGCTATCCCACGACGATCTGCACCACTCCCAAACGACGAAGCGGCACCCGCGCAGCGTGAGCGGCAAGGCGTAGCCTCTGTCTTCTCAGTCCACCACCACGGGGTCACGGGCAGCAAGGCTCCTCCTCAGTAGTCACAAGGTTGGTTTCCCAAGAGTAGGGGAGCGCAGGGCAGTTTTCACTGTGCGGTGAGTAGGGGGCGGGGCTGAGCGGCGAACGCGGACCAGGTGTTGGCGGTCACGCAGGGACTCCTGGTAGTTTGAGTCCCTGCGGCGTTCAAAGCAACCCGCTCGCAGCCCTTCTCACCCTACAATACAGCAGCTATCCCACAACGATCTGCACCACTCCCAAACGACAAAGCGGCACCCGCGCAGCGGGTGCGGCAAGGCGTAGCCTCTGTCTTCTCAGTCCACCACCACGGGGTCACGGGCAGCAAGGCTCCTCCTCAGTAGTCACAAGGTTGGTTTCCCAAGAGTAGGGGAGCGCAGGGCAGTTTTCACTGTGCGGTGAGTAGGGGGCGGGGCTGAGCGGCGAACGCGGACCAGGTGTTGGAGGTCACGCAGGGACTCCTGGTAGTTTGAGTCCCTGCGGCGTTCAAAGCAACCCGCTCGCAGCCCTTCTCACCCTACAACACAGCAGCTATCCCACGACGATCTGCACCACTCCCAAACAACGAAGCGGCACCCACGCAGCGGGTGCGGCAAGGCGTAGCCTCTGTCTTCTCAGTCCACCACCACGGGGTCACGGGCAGCAAGGCTCCTCCTCAGTAGTCACAAGGTTGGTTTCCCCTATAAGTGTTTGTTTAAGAGAGTAACAGTGGCGGTTCGTCCATTGGGGGCGTTGGGGCGTTGCCCCACTAGCCATGGACGACCGTCACTGACACTGACACTGTGAGCGCATACCAAAAAATATAAATTACAAGCGCAGCACCGACAGTCATAATCAATTATTTATTTTGAGGTCGGAAGTTCGGAACCGGTCGGAGTAAGTCACTAACTAGTGACCTCATCACGATCGCGGAAGGGTGTGGGGGGCGGGCCTGCGGCAGTTACTTGTGAGTGGCAGGCAGGCAGCAGATATCAGCTTGGTAGGGAGGGCAGCTGCAGTGTGTGCGCATTTAGGACACGTCATTTTTTAGACTTGCCCACGCATGCGCACACATGCAGAAGCCCCTTCCCTCCTCCTCCTTCAGCACGGACACAGGTAGAGACCCAGGGAGCTGGGTCTCACTACGGGCAGTTTTAGCCCTGCTCGTTAACCAATCCTGGCGCAGTGGCGATGTTATGCTGCGCCAGGATTGGCTGAGATACCGCCGCGCTTGCTAAAAGAATTTAAACTAGGCCCGGCCACCACTGGTACGAGGAGCGCTGCACAGAAACCAGCATCAGACTCCAGCGCTGGGTGTCCCGGGCCCGGCCACAGCGTCAGCGAGGCCCGGAAGATTGCTGCGCCTGCGAGAGTGTCAGTGAGCAGTTAATGAAAGCTGCCCTGCTGCAAGACCATCAAACAGAAGGTCAGTGGCCCCGGCGAGGACATTTCCTGGAAAGGACCATGTGTATTAAAGCTGCAAGGGGCTTCGCCGGCCAGAAAAATACATATAATTAGGATGGCCTGATTGAACTTTTACATCCACAAGGGGTCGGTTCTACAATGAGTATGTTTTGGAAGGAAACGTCAGTGAGTGCAGACACCCGAGCACGCAGTTGTAAACTTCCAGGCTGTTATTAAGGAAAGCCCTTACATTTGTAGTCTCTGACCTCCCCTAATAATGACTCTAACTTCCTAAAACAGGCCGTTGTTCTGTCTCCCACCTTGACATCATCTAAACACAGCGCAGAATCCAGAGATTGGTCACGTTTTTTTTTTTGATTGTGCGTGCCTCTAGGAGCTGCCCGTGCACTGGTTATGTCGCTGCGGCCTCTAGGAGCTGCCCGTGCACTGGTTATGTCGCTGCGGCCTCTAGGAGCTGCCCGTGCACTGGTTTTGTCGCTGCGGCCTGACTGATGACTCATTTGATTATGGCCGGCTGTCGGAAGTGTAGATGCGGGAGTTCAACACTTCAGGTCGCACCAAGGGCCCTGCCAGATCAGCGCTGTAAGTGTATGCCCGATGCCACCCTGGGGTCCGCCACCGAGATGTTCTACTCCTGCAGACAGGCATGCTGTCGGACTCGGGGAGGAAGGAGGCCGAGATCAGGGAGCAGCAAGTAGCAACAGAGGAGGATAAAGAAGTTGGTGCAGCAGTTAGTTCATGCACAATGACAATGACTCAGCCGATCTGCTGCCTTTGGACGGGCTGAAGAAACTGGGGACATCAAAGCCGGACACTGTGAGTGAGCATTTACTAATTACATCCCTCCCTCACCCTTACTTTCACTTAGGAACATCTGTCTATATAGATAAATGACTGTTGTGACTGGAGTGGGGAAAGGACGTGTTCAAGGTGCGTGAGCACGCAATGATTATTTAGAGAGAAGAGGTAGTAGAATCCTATATGAAATGGGGGGAAATTACTCTTTCATTCGTTTTGTCCCCTCCCCCCGATTCTCTTTAGTGGGAGATTTACAACAGCAGCCCTTCACCCTAGACCGAAGTACAACATGATTATTGTATGTTTTAATAATTATAGAACTGCTGTGCCTGTGTCGAAGTTTTATAGATTAAGCTTTGGTTTTTTATAATTTTGTGAAGTGTCACCATCCATCCATGTCGCAGCATAACTGTTCAATTACGAATCTTTTACTTGCTTTGTGGGACACCGCATTATCGCATCAGTTTATTGAAATGCAGCCTAATCTCAACTTAAGCATACTAATGTATTCTTACTTACACATGAGTTTAATGAAACACCACTCGACGAGCAGGTGGTTTGACAGTGCAAGCAGCAAATTCGACATTCCAGTGTTTTGAGTCTCCGCCACAGGGCATATTTTTCCACAGAAATTGTACAAAGTCCATAGGGGAAAACGGAAATGCTAATTTGTGACTATTTATAAACATCTCTAAAATGAGTTCCCACATTTTAAAATTAGTGATGTCTGTGTGAGTCCTGGGTGAGTGATGTCTGTGACAGTGCAGGGGTGAGTGATGGTCTGTGAGAGTGCAGGTTGAGCAGTGTGCCTGTGTGAGTCCAGGGTATGTGATGTCTGTGTGAGTCCAGGGTGAGTGATGTCTGTGTGAGTGCAGGGTGAGCAGTGTGCCTGTGTGAGTCCTGGGGGAGTGATGTCTGTGACAGTGCAGGGTTAGTGATGTCTGTGTAAGCGCAGTGTGCCTGTGTGAGTCCAAGGTGAGTGATGTCTGTGTGAGTGCAGGTTGAGCAGTGTGCCTGTGTGAGTCCAGAGTGAGTGATGTGGATGGGTGAATGCTGGCTTAGTGATGTGTCAGGGAAGGGTGAGTAACTGTGCCTATAATGCAGGAAGAGAGATGCATCTGTGCAAGTGCAAAGAGACTTGTCTGGCTACTCCCAGAGATGTATTCGCCAAGCCACCTCTTTCTCAAATGTTCTTGAGAATGCATCATTTGCCCACTTTTTTCAAAATGTTCTCGTGGGAGAACCCCCGACCCCACAGTGCAGTATTTACGCCCCACCACTTTCAAATGTCACCAGCCGCCACTGGAGAGTAAGTATGTGTAAGTTTCCTTAGAAGTAAGGTGGTAGTGTGTGTATAGTTGTATATGCAAATAAATGGATGTTCAATAGTTTATTTGCATGTGTGAGTATGTGTGTCAGTAACTTTCGGATGACTGTCGGTGTGTAACAGGATGTATAGGTGTATCACTACATATGATGAGTGAGTATATGTATGAGTGACTATATAGAACTGTTGGTGAATGAGTGGATGTGTATATAGATGGTGGTATTACTGAATTGGTTGTTGTAACTGGTATGGGTATCTCTATTTATATGAAAATTTTAGTTTCTATTTTTGAATATGTGTTTCAAGGGTTACATTACACTGAAAGGAGGTCTGTTACTCTATCACAAGGATGGTGTCATCAGTGATGTCATGAGCGATGTCACTGACCATGTCATGAGTGATGTAATATGTGACGTCATCAGCAGTGCATTGCAGGCGCGCAAGTTATAGTGAGTCCCGTTAGCGCTATTCCCGCGAACGAAAACAACATCGTGACGTATCGCGTAGCCGCGTGATGCGTCATATGACGCACTGCGTAAGCGCACCCGGAAGCACCCGAGCGCATACGATCGCGCAACGTAAGCGCCGCCGGGCGCGCCCCGGGGCGCGACTACGGGCGCGCCTGGGCACGCCCCGGGGCGCGTAGCGTAAGCGCGTCGGGTCATGTGACCTGAAAATAACACTTTTGATTGTTTCAGAACACTTTTAGTTTCCAAATGAGGAGAAAGCCCAGGTCTTGATACCTGAAAATAACACTTTTGATTGGTTCACAACAGTTTTGTTTTCCGAATGATGAAAGACCCCACCTTTTTTCCTCATTCTCACTTTGTTGTTTGAGTGAAGAAGACCTGCATTCATTCTGTGAGAAATGGCTTCACTAGTAGCAGCTGAAGGTGCATTTGCACCACCACCACCTCCACCACAAGGACCACCACAAGACCACATTGGTGGTCAAGAAGAAGAGGAGGACGAAGAGGAGCAGGAGGAGATGCAATATCTGCCTGAGGACAATCCCCCATACAGACCCAAGGAACATTTTATTTGGCAGTATTTCAAGATGCCAAGGGGTGCAAAAAAAGTGAATGCAGCTAAGGTGACTTGCCTCATCTGTCACCAACAACTGTCAAGAGGGAACCCAAACAAAAAATATTCTTTTGGGAACCACACTATGATTAGACATATGCAGAGGAAGCACCCGAACAATTATTCGGCAGCAGAGGTCAGGGAACTGACCAAGAACCCTCCCCATCCTTCTTCTTCAGGCCCCTCCAATCAACCCAATCCATCGGGTGCAGAGGCTAGGGAGATGGTCCCTAATGTACCAACCAGGTTTGCAAAATTTAAATTTGTTTGCATATATTGCAAAAAAACAATTTCATATGGTGAGCAGAGCATCACTTTATTCAATTGAGCTGCAGACAACCATTACTGCAGCAAGCAACTTTAATTTTCTTCTATTTTTTTTTTGCTCCAGTTGAGCTGTTTCTGATTCCCTGTGTTTTGTTTGACCCCATAAAAACTACAAAAAAAATATAAAATTGTTCAGAAAATCCAAAAAAAAAAAAAAGTCAAAACAACAATAAAAAAAATATAAAACAACAAAAAGAATTAAAAAAATAGTTCTTTTCAGAACTACCTCCAATTTATATAAAAATGCTCCATTTTAAAAAACTGCCTTTCTTTTTTTCTCCGAGGTACGCTCCCCGGTACACTCCCCGGTGCGCGTACCGGGCGTTCCCCCGCGCAAATCGAAAAAAATATACATTTTTTTTGCCCCACGGGGCCATTTTATGGCCCCCACATCAAACCTAGGGGGTCAGGGGGGGTCTACTCTGCCCCCTTATTTCCCCCCTTTGTTTTTAGCACCTCTTGTGTATCGATCCTACCGAGACACAAGATGGCGGCCGCTCCGGACTGTTTGGAATGTTTACAGACACCCGAGAGCCAATCAGCTTTCCGCGCGCAAACTCGCGTAGCGCGCTGGTTCGTGCCCCGGTGCGCGTACCGGTGCGCGCCTATAGATATATATATTTTTTTTAACCTAAATTACTCAAAATCCACATATATATATTACCTACTGGCAGTATGTTTTGGGACCCCCCTTTTATCTCAGGCCCGCTTCACGAATCTCCCCCAAACTTTCAAGGAAGGACCGGAGCGCCGCAAGGCAAATTTGAGGAATTTTTCAGGCAGATTCCGTGACCGGCGCCAAAGTTATTCACAATAGAATGTTGAGATTTTGCATTGAAACTAATTCTAACTATAACTACCTACTGGCGACCGCCAGTAGGATATATATATATATATATATATATATATATATATATATATATATTACCTACTGGCGGTCGCCAGTAGGTAGTTATAGTAGTTATAGGGGGGTCCCAAAACGTGTTTTCCCCATGTTAATTTCCATAGGGCGGTCGACCTCACTTTTAGCCCGAACGGCTGAATGGATTTCCACAAAACTTGGCAAAATTGTAGGGACTGGTAGCCCGATGTGCCTTTGCTATGTCTCAAGATATGTGCTCCAGTGGATTTTGAGTAATTTAGGTTCAAAAAAATATATATATCTGGGCGGAGCCTAACCACACATCTGATCTGATTGGCTGTCAGCACTTCATCCAAGAAGTGTTGGCAGCCATCTTGGGACCAATATACAAGATAGCAACTCATTAAAAAGCATTGTAGTTAATAGAGGGTTTTAGGACTTTAGTTACATTATAAATCATTTGTTAATGGTACCATACTCATTTTAGGAATTGTGGTGTGTTCTAAGGTGATTTAACCATGTGAAAACGCCTTCTGCTGTGATATCATGAATCATGTTTGAAAGAAAACTAATATCTCATAATTTTCCCACAGTGGTTTGGAAGGGGATCTATAAGCTAAACTGAAAGCATATTTTCTGTAAATTCACATTATCTTTCTCAGTCATGTGAGAATGAAGTCTGACATTCTCAGTAAAACATGTACATCCAACAAGGACAGAGACTGTCAGTTGATTCCTTTGTGTTCTAGCGCAGCCTCCAAGAGTGTTCTAAAGAACAACTAGAGCGCTAATAGTCCTACTTATTACAAAGGTATGGCACACCGGAAGCCATCGTGATGGGAATAAAGTGGTAACTCTTAAAACATTTAATTTAAAAAGGAACAAAGTGAGGGGGTATATTATGCCATAGAAAGTATTATTAGTGCTGCAGAAAGAAAAGAAAGAAAAATTAGGGCACATTTTGAGTGACTTCTCAAATCCTCTTCTATTTCATTAAAAAATTCTGACATGCAGTCTCCCAAGATGGCCACCAGAGACAAAAGAGCCCAAATGTAGCCCAAATATCACCCAGATGTAGCCCAAGTATAGCCCAATGACAGAATGTCCCAGAGTGTTCTAAAGAACATTTAGAGCGCTAACAGTCCTACTTATTACAAAGGTATGGCACACCTGAAGCCATCTTGATTGGAATAAAGTGGTAACTCTTAAAACATTTAATTTAAAAAGGAACAAAATGAGGGGGTATATTTGCCATAGAAAGTATGATTAGTGCTGCAGAAAGAAAAATTAGGTCACATTTTGAGTGACTTCTCAAATCCTCTTCAATTTCATAAAAAAAATCTAACATGCAGACTGAAACATGCACTTTGAATACCAGCAGCAGACTTCCCTGGTGAGCAGTAGCTTTACTACAGTGATCTAATGAGCAACTAGAGTGCTAACATTCAGAATGTATGGCAAATGTGTGACACATCTGAATGCCTTCTTGATGGAACCAAAGTTAACAAGCATTGAAAATGCAATAGATCTCGCCCTCGTTTAAGTTAAAGCCATTCTGTTTGTAATGAGGTGGCTTTTTAGCTTCGCTTTTATTAGTGTTTTTTAAACTTTCATGTAAATAACATGCATCTGCATGCATATATGTATATGTATGCATGCATTTATATTTGTATTTATATAGATATACAGATTATATATGTTTATATATGTATGTATATATATATACACATACATATATATATAAATGCATATGCATATATATGCATATATATATGCGTATATGTGTGCGTGTAGAGAGAGGTAGAGAGGTAGAGGTGTAGAGGTAGAGAGGTAGAGGTAGAGAGGTAGCGGTAAAGAGGTAGAGACTAGTAGAGAGAGAAGTAGAGAGAGGTAGAGAGGTAGAGAGTAGAGAGTGAGTAATAGAGAGTAGAGAGTGAGTAGTAGAGTAGTAGAGAGCAGTAGAGAGAGTAGCAGAGAGTGAGTAGTAGAGAGTAGTAGAGTGAATGGTAGAATGAGTAGTAGAGAGTAGTAGAGAGTGAGTAGTAGAGAGTAGTAGAGAGTAAGTAGTAGAGTGAGTAGTAGAGAGCAGTAGAGAGTGAGTAGTAGAGAGTAGTAAAGAGTGAGTAGTAGAGAGTTTTAGAGAGTGAGTAGTAGAGAGTGAGTAGTAGAGAGTGAGTAGCCCTGTGGCGTGTTTTAGGTTGGGGAATTAATTGCCTTTCAATCCTGAGGGCCCCTGGGGGCCTGCTAGCCCACCAGGTGTTTCCAGTAAGCGACACTGCACTGTGTTGCAGAGAGGTGGTGTCATGGAGATAGGCTTTGACTTCACACTACCTCAAGTTGGAGAACTGGTTCGAGAGAAGATCGAAAACAAGAAAGAATTTGGTCCCTCTTATCGAGCTCTGGTTCCAGTGCTTGGTGTGAAGGGCACTAGAACAGTCATTTTACCTCCCCTTCCAGGTTGTAAGGAAAACAGGTATATCTCCATTGACAATGTCAAAATACGAAATACACAGAGTGGCTGATTCTTCTTAGTATGACACCGGCAGTCTCATGTCCTTCGATTTTGAGAAATTCTGTTTTGGCACCGGCTTCTAATCCAGTGCCTGATGTTGCCCTCGAGATGCCTGCAATTTCGCGTCCTTTATTGAGTACACTGCCGGGTACTCAACTTGATGAAACTGACTACACTTACCCAACTGACTTATCGATGCCTGTTTTGCAAACTCGCTTGGCTACAGAATCCAAATTTTCATCTAACACTGATTCACATACCTCAAAGAAACCTTTAAGATTTACTGTTTTAGCAAAACTGATTTAAAAAAAATTTGGATTCCACCTTTTACCTACTTTTGACTGGTGCTTTTTTCAATTTTCCTTTTTATGTCATTTGGCTTTGTGGTGTATTTTTTCCGACTTGTGAATGGACACTATGTCGAGGAGAGAACATGCATCCGACATATCAATGGAACATTGGCTCCCCATTCCTCATCCCATGTCAAATGTCAACTGTCAAATGCTTTTATATAGCGCGCTTATCACCAAAAGAGGTCCCAAGGCGCTTTGCAGAAGAAAGGCATTGACCTACTAGAGTGGAGACACATCGCAGGGGAAAACATTATTTGGGAAAGAGCCACGCCTTCAAACCCCTTCGAAACTTCAGATGGTTGGAGAGGGACAAGAGATGAATGGGTAAGCCACATATGAAAAGGACCGACATCCGTTCCTGGACGTACGGACTCTAGGCTGGGACAGTAAGAATTTTGAGCTAGAGCGAAGGGCTCTGGACTGAGTGTACCAAACTAATTTTTTTGCTAAATAGGAAGGGCCAATACCGTGAAGGAGTTTATGGGTTAGTCTCTGGATTTTAAAATGGCATGTCTGGTGCACAGGTCCAGTGCAGTTTTTTAAGAATGGGTTTAGAGGCAGACCTAGGGGGCAGACCCAGCACTAGTCTTGCCGCTGTGTTCTGGATAGTTTGTAACTTAGTCAGCAGATTCTCATTTATGGAGGCAAACATCGCATTGCCATAATCAAGCCTGCTGACTATCAATCCCTGGACCAGGGGCTTTCTGGCATCAAGTGGAAGCCATTTGAAGATTTTACCCAATTGCCGCAGCATTCCAAAACAAGTTCCGGCAACCTGGTTGACCTGAACCTTAATCGAAAGAGCCCCGTCAAGCATTATGCCAAGCATATGTGTGCCATTATGTCACACAGATTGAAGAGGGACCTGGCTTTTGTTAATATCCCTGCTTGGCCTGTCTTCGATGGGATTGTATGGGATCCTGTTCGATTTCAAATCCATGGGCCCACTGAGGTTATAAATGTCCCTAATGTGCTTAGAGTTTCTATGGGGGATGTAATGAAACAAAATATATGTTCTGATGATTGGGATGTTCAGGCCGTAGAAGCTTTGTTTTCTGATTTGAAATATCATGCTGCCTTTGATGCTGAAGATTTGTATTTAGAATCTGCTAATTACGGTGATTTATATTGTTACCAACACTTTGGCAATCATTACCTCCATAAAGCTAATACCAGGAGGAACACTGGGAATTATACACAATGGGAACATTGTCTAGCTCCTATACAAAGCAGTTCTGCTTCCTTTTTGAAAAGGTTCACTTACTTTACCGATTTTAATCAGTTGAATCCCATTGCATTTTATTTTAAAATGACTGAAAAGTCCACATCCAAAGTTAGACTTACTGATACTAAATTGTCGTATTCAAAGTCCTTTCTAGACAAGTTAGCTGTTGGGGGCTACGAGTTGTGGAAGGATACCATTGACCCTAAATCAGTTAGGGGTTCTAAAAGCTGGCAAGTGCAAGGCACTGAGGCTTTGCACCGTGCATGCCTCATCCCGAACCAAATGTTGTTTTTTGAATTCTACAATTGGATTGGCTACTACTAAAAGATTAAGGGCCAGATGTAGGTAGGTGTTTACCGGGTGGTAACGGCCGAATTCGGCCGTTACCGACCGGTAAGAGCAATTTGACATGTAGGACCCTGTATTTTACAGACTCGGTAAATTTACCGATAGGTAAATTTACCGAGTATGTAAAATACCGAGTCGGTATCATTATGGATTCCGGTAAATTGGTATGTAGGTGGGACTCTTCTGAGTCCCACAAGCAGTACAAAATCGGTATTTTACCATCAAATACTACTTGATGGTAAAATACCGTTTCTGGTGTGCATGCACATGTGTGCATGCACACCTATGCCATATGACAGGCAGACCTGTCCTTAGGGCAGGTATGCCTGCCACATGGCACCCGAGCCTCTTTTGGGGGTGCCAGAGGGTGTCAAAGTGACACCCCCTGCACCCTTGTGACAGTCGGTATTTTCCGATGTGGTAAATACCGACCGGTAAATGCCCAATCAATCCTATGGGCTTCAAAGCCCATAGGAATGAATGGGCATTAACTGGTCGGTATTTCCCGCATCGGAAAATACCGACTGTTTCCGATTCGGGAATTGCACATCTGCATTTACCTACATCTCGGTACTTTTATTTTCCGACCTCTGAAATACCGAGTCGGTATGACTCAGTATTTAAGAGGTCGGAAAATAAAATTTACCTACATCTGGCCCTAAATGCTCCTTATTTTCCTGAATTAGAAGAATATTCTGGTTGGAGTAATACTACTACATTTTCAATCAGAGAATTACAAACTCTTTTGCTAAATTCTTCCTTTAGCATATCCAGTTTGGATCCAAAAGGCTGGTTGCTCTGGCACAGAAGTGCTGACTGTTGCCAGCATCGTTTTCTGGGTTTGGCTCATGGCTTTACATAGGTAAGAGTAGATCCCCGATTTGAAAGTGGCCATTCTGTGACTACCTATTCTGTAGGCAAATGGTGTCAGAATTGGCTCAAACATTCTACCTTGGCGTCAGTTAAACTACATTTGTCTGAACTGACTGAAAATGTTGATCTGAATGATTTTATTAAGGGCCCGGCTAACGGCAGATCTAAAAGATGGATATATGCTATTTACAACAAAATCTGGAAAACATCCCAGATTGAGGCGGCTACCAGCATTAGGGCTATAGATCAAGCCAATTTAGAAAAGGTTGTAGATAATAGCATAAACATGCTCTCTTCCTGCATTTACACATTAGACAATATTGTAGTATCTGTTGTTGATATTGTGCAAGATGAAGTGTCTGTTCTGCACCATGGTCAAAATCAATTGTGTTCTATTATGGCCTTTGCATGGACACTGCAGACCCTGAAGGCAGGAAAAGTGCCCTGGCATTGCATGAATACGTCATCCTTGTTTGCCCCGTTTAATTTAACTGACAAGCAACGTTTACTGTTGATGAAAGATGCATCTTTTTCTATGTTACAAATTGGAAGGTTGGAACCTTTACCCTTTTCTGTGGCAGAAGCCAATACTGCAACGTGGCTTATCCATGGATTAATAACTCTCCCGTTTCCTTTATTCAAGTTCGAGGGGTGTATGAAGCACTTTGCCATTGGTAGATATGAGCTTCTTGGCAGTGCTTATCTCCATGAAGCTTGGTCGCTTCCATTTACCTATAGATGCCTTAGGGAGGGAAAGGAAGTTTATTTGAATGGTGAAGATTGCACTGAAACACCGGGTCACTCGATGATGTGTAGACATATCCAATTACAGGTATACAACCCTTACAACAAATCTTTTACCACGCACTACCATTACAACGCAGTCATTACAACGCAAACCATTACAACGCATTGCGCTGGGGGGCGCTCTAGGATAGGAATACGTTGAATTTACTATCCAACACCTTCCCTAGTGTCCACGGGGACTGGAGTTGGAATAATAAATTAAACTATTCACTATCCAGCACCCCAAAGCGCTATGCGCTGTAATGGTATGCGTTGTAAAAACCGCGTTGTTATGGTATGCGTGGTAAAAGTTTGCGTTGTAACGTCATACATACCCAATTACATGGCTCCTGTAATCAAAATGAGCCAACTTTAGCCTGTATTTTGAAAGGTACACCTGTGCCTGCTATCGTACCCACATTCATATTACTGGCAAACGGGAGTTATTTACTTTTAAATAATGAAGATTGTTGTGGGTTAGTGGCGGGAATTGCTTATGTCGTTACCGTCAGTGAAAGGGTTGTTTGCTGTAAAAATGTAATGTATCCTCCTCAGCATGGGAGACTTGATGTTTCCATCTGGCCCAAGATTCCGACCTTGAAAGCAGAGTTCATCAAGATGAGTGGCATAAGAGCTCTATTGTCCCAGAAAGAAGTTGCCCTCACATCTGCTTGTGAAACATTCGTCCTTCACGTGGCTAATACCCGCACAGAAGTGCATGCTTTATTGAATACTGATTTGCCCTTACATTTCGGTGAGTTAATTCACACTATCTTCAATGCATCCTCCACAACAGGGCTGGCTCACTTTTTTAAAGTTGTAAGCAGTGACCTTGTGATTTCTTTTCAAACTATATTTGGTGTGTTTCCAGCATTCTTCCATTCTATTTTTTCCAGCCTGTTTGGTGGATTTACCTTAATACTGGCTCTGGCTGCTGGCGTACTTTTGCTGTTTGGCTTGTTTCAAAATGGATGCACATCCTGTGTTATAAGACGAGCTGTCCCGGCTGGGGCTGCTTCGCGCCCGAATGCTTGAGTACTATGGAGCGCTGCCTCTTGCTACATTGAGTGCAGCTTATGGATTATTGTTCCGATTTTCCTACTTTACATGCATCCAGCCTGTCTTTCATTGCCTGAGTTGCGACTTCGAATGGGCCCTGGATTTGTGTCTCTGCAATACAGTGTCTCCCGATGCAGATTATAATTAATTTATGAGCCCCATAGTTGCTCATGAATTGCTTTGTTCTGATGGAGGGATTATGGCCTTTGCAGCGATGCATGGAGTACCGGGTCGTTAGAATGTGTTCGGAGCGGCGCAAGATTTCTTGGCTTGTAGCTTCATTGAAAACCTACCGAGTTGTCCTCTGATCGTGCGAGAGGCTCCGGTAATTGAGGAACATGTATGTTCTTTCCCTTTGTTAAATTGGATGGCCGAATTATTTTCGGATGATAACAGTGAATTCCTGTTGGAGGCTGTTGCTGCATATCTTCCATGTTCATTATTAGGATGAGATATATCTTCTGTATCTCTTCCATGACCAACGCCACTTATTGGACAATGGATATATAACTTTTTCATCAAATTTTTTTTGACCCAGACCAATTGACTTCACTATGTCCGAAGGCTACATTTTTTTTTAACAATTGAACTGTTGGCAAACTATGAGATTTTTTTTCTTCACATTTTTTTTATCTCTATCCTTCTAGGAACAAATTGGAGGCTCCTGTTCGGACTATTGTTATTGAACTCTGCATTCCTAAATTTGCCCCTTATATTATCTTATCTTATCCGTGCTCGGATCAAGGGAGGGTGTCATGAAGATAGTCTTTGCCTTCACACTGTGTTAAGTTAGCATGAGCTTATTAGAAGTTTAAACGCCATTTTTCCTTTCGGCTGCTTCCGCACACGGCACATATTGTTATTAATACTTTGAGCCTATTAGAATATTTTGCTTCACACAAGAATAATATGTTTTCCTATAGTATCAGCTTTGCTTGGTAAGCTATGTCTGAACAGTGAATGCAGAGGCCTTCAAGGTTATTTCAACACAGTGGTTGTTGTCCGGTCTGATCAGCGCACGTCCTAGACATAACACATATGCAGCTGTGGCCAACTCTGGCTTTTGGCGCGTATAATAATGCACTGCGCAGAGCATGCAAACACACTTGATGAATATTCGCATGCAGAGAGTTGGTGTAGAAGATGATGTGATCCCTTTCTACTACGACCAGAGGTATGGAGCCACCCTTTTAAAACCCAAAGAGACCTTCTGTAGATATAATATAATATACTAGCAATGGAGGGTAAGACTGAGGTGCTATTTAGACTTCTTCCCTTTAGCATTTTAACATGCTTTCACCCTTTGTATTTTATGGAATAGTAACTATGCTGATAACCTTGTTGCTTATATTATGTTTGCTTGTATTAGCTAAGATACTGCGCCTGAGAACACAGCATTAGAAATAAATATTTCAAACTTGCCCGATTCTTCATTTACTCCTCGTTCTGGACTGGTATGTTAGTATAACAAAAGAATGTTGATGTGTTCCACATTACCTGAGGTGTACTAAGTTCTTGTTCTGGGTTGTCTAATCATTGGGAGTATGGAAGAACCAATGAGACACTGATTGCTAGACTGGTAGGGGATTTTGGCTACTAAGGTGAGTTTTGCAACACCCTAATTCACTGAGGTTCCAAGTCTCTTTGCACAGTTCTGTGAAGGAGCAGCATCCCTGCAACAGTGGTGCAGACCGTGCCCCTTTTTACACCTCTCTTCAATGGCACTTACTGGAGGTGCCTAGTGGGCTAGTTTGACCCTAGGGACACTCAGGATTCAAGGGGACTTAATCTCCCGATTTAGAACGGCCACAGGGCGTGTTCACACAGTGGGAAAGGGAGGGGACGGGGCCTGAGGTGACGTGTGCAATCACAACCTGTGGCGCATTTTAAGTTGGGGAAAGAATTCCCCTTCAATCCTGAGGGCCCCTGGGGGCTAACTAGCCCACAAGGTGCTTCCAGTAAGCGCCACTGCGCTGCATTGCAGAGAGGTAGTCCAGGCCGTGCTCCTTTTTACACCTCTCTGCAACGCAGGTCTATGGCACTTACTGGAGGTACCTAGTGGGCTAGTTGGACTTTAGGGACCCTCAGGATTCAAGGGGACTTAATCACCCAACGTAAAATGACCACAGGGCACGTTTTCACAGTGGTGAACGGAGGGGATGGGGTCTGAGGTGACGTGTGCAATAATTCCCCTTTCATCTTGAGGGACCCTGGGGGCACTCTAGCCCACCAGGTGCCTCCAGTAAGCGCCACTGCGCTGCGTTGCAGAGAGGTGGTCCATGGCGTGCCCCTTTTTACACCTCTCTGCATTGCAGCTCTGTGGCGCTAACTGGAGATACCCGGTGGGCTAGTTGGACCAAGGGACACTCAGGATTCAAGGGGACTTTACCCCCAAAATTAAAATGGCCACAGGGTGAGTTTACACACGTGTCACCTCAGGCCCCCCCTCCCTTCACCAGTGTGCAAACATACCCAGTAGTGCGTTTTAAGAGGTAGTTTTAATCCCCCTGCCCTATTATGTACTAGGGTCTTACAGAGGAGGCCATGGTAATCACAGGGGTACCCCAACGCATAGTGTTCCTTAGTGTATGTAGTTGTTTTCACTGTATTCTAAGTGTATTTTAGCATAGCACTGGTGCTAGGACTGGTTAGTCAGAGTCAGTTACGACCAGTACCCATCTGAAAAAGTTGAGGGTACAGGATGCTTTTGCAACAAGGCCTCCTTCTGCTCCTCTGTTTGTTCTTTCTGCACATCTTCCTTCTTCCTGCACTTTTCTTTGTCTTTGAGGACTTCTGTTGCTTCTTTCTGCATTTCTTTTTTTTCTGTGCATTTTTTCTTATTTATTCACATGTCCTACCTCTGTAGGCATAGTTAGAAACTAGCATTTAAAAAACCTTTGGAATTCGCTGAAAAAACCATAGGTTTGAGTCATGTTATAGTTAGAAATTAGCATTTAAAAAACCTTTTAATTTCACTGAAAAAAACAAAGGTTTCAGGCACGTTATAGTTAGAAATTAGCATTTAAAAAACCTTAGAAATTCACTGAAAAAACCATAGGTTTCAGGGACGTTATAGTTAGTTGGACATTTCACTCGTACCAAACCAGTGAAATTCCCCCGTCATAGTTAGTTCAGCTAACTATAAATCGCACGCCCTCAATGCACTGCTGATGATGTCACATAATACATCACTCATGACATGGTCAGTGACATCACTGGTTTTGTACGAGTGAAATGTCCAACTAACTATAACGTCCCTGAAACCTATGGTTTTTGAAGTGAATATATATATATATATATATATATTCACCTGAGCTGACTATACCTTACGTCCCTCAATTCACTGCTTATGATCTCACATATTACATCACTGATACATGATCAGTGACGTCAGTGACAATGACATCACTGATAACATATCAAATGACATCACTGATGCCATCATCCACAAAACCACTCCCACGCCCACTCATGCACTCACTCACATACCCATACAACCGCTGACACATTGTTAGACCTGTCAGCCCTAGGGTGGTCTTTTCCTATTTTTTTCGCCCTTGCCTAATTTTTCCCACCATCTTGTTTGTTGGCCTTAGGTCTCCGAGCACCTTCCCATTGCTAACCAATGCTAAGGTGCAGGTGCTCTCTACTTCCAACATGGCTGCCACAGGCCCCTGCTCTGCGGAATGGTCTTTTTAGTAGCACCTTATTTGCCAGGAGCTGGCTGGAACCCTTAAACATTGTTGCAATACCACACTGCCTTGCCTGCCAATAGCTAGACTAGGGAAGCTCCTGGAACCTTCTAGAATAAGGGCGGGCCTGCTTTTGCCACCTTAGAGTGTGGCCACCTGACCTGGGCATATATAAAGAAAGGAGGGAAACTTTTTATTCAATTGGGGCATCACTGGCCTGGGGGACCCTACGCAGGAGACTTAGGCGGTAGGGCCTAGTCAGAAACCTATACCACTGGGGGTGACAGGGTTTAGGCGCTGCCCACCAAGCTGTGTGAGGAACACTGAACTAGCCCACTGATCTGGCCCAGCGGGAGGGGAACCCAGGGACCACCTGCAGTGACCTGCTGAGGAATCCTGTCAGAAGCCTTCAACTCAACTCACCCCTCTCAGGAAACTATCTACGAAGGGCGCAGGAACCACCAAGCGCCAAGAAGAACCCCCCCATGTGCTAACAAGGACTACTGACGATCAACCAGGTATTGGCGCTGTGTCACCCCTGCGCTCTCTGACTCCACCTGGGTCCCCTTTGATGATCTGCCACGGTTGTGTGGCCTAACCTGCTTAACTGCCCCTCAAACACTCTCTTGTTGAGGCACCAGAGAAGTGCTCGCTCCAGAACTGCCTTATTTGTGTGCATCGCCCCTCAAGCGCTGGACTGTTAGGGGTGCTGTGGCCTTCCTGACGCTATAACTGCCAAGCGCCAACTGGTCTTCAAGTGCACTGTGTGCCCCCGTGAAGCGTGCCTGTGAAGTGCACTGTCCCATTCACCGCCGCCGCCCCGGTGGACTAGGGGTGGTCGCTGCGTAACGCTGTGCCTGGGAGCGGCTCAGCTATCCCCCAAGCCGCTTTCCCTCACCGCTGTGGCTCGGAAGCCTTCTGAGGGCCTGCTCTCACAGCCGCAGCCTGGCCCAAGAGCGAAGAATCCCCACGGCGGCCCCCGGAGCCTGAGGTAGGCCGCCGCGACTGTGTGTAGGCCGCGCTAGGCCCTGAGGCCGCAAACTCAACCCACGTGATGGCGGCGCCGCGTCATTAGCCGCACCCCCACCCCTACTGCTGCCCGATTGGCTTGCTGGGCCGCACCCTCTCAGACGAGGCCTCGGATTGGCCTGCCGTCAAGAGAAGCACTCTGTTCATCACCACCCCCTTTTCTGAATCGTTTTTGGCCACTATAGGTGTGGCAGGGTATACTCAGACATGAGTCCCTTTCTCACTGCACCATCAGGATTCAAGCAAGCCGGGCCGAAGACGGCTGAAATGCCAGAAACCGGTCCCCGGTAGCTTGTCTCCTTTCTGGTGAAGAATTGGCTTGGTAGTTTAGTCTGCCCTGTTCCCATGATGCACTGGGCCAGGGACAGACTGATTTGCATATAGCCAGGTTCTGAGCTGGGATGGTGCAGTGAGATAAATAACGGTGATGGATTAAGCCCTGATCTTTGGACTGGGTAAGAGTGGTCTGCTTAATTCAGACACTCTGTTCATCACCACCCCCTTTTCTGAATCGTTTTTGGCCACTATAGGTGTGGCAGAGGATACTCAGACATGAGTCCCTTTCTCACTGCACCATCAGGATTCAAGCAAGCCGGGCCGAAGACGGCTGAAATGCCAGAAACCGGTCCCCGGTAGCTTGTCTCCTTTCTGGTGAAGAATTGGCTTGGTAGTTTAGTCTGCCCTGTTCCCATGATGCACTGGGCCAGGGACAGACTGATTTGCATATAGCCAGGTTCTGAGCTGGGATGGTGCAGTGAGATAAATAACGGTGATGGATTAAGCCCTGATCTTTGGACTGGGTAAGAGTGGTATGCTTAATTCAGACACTCTGTTCATCACCACCCCCTTTTCTGAATCGTTTTTGGCCACTATAGGTGTGGCAGGGTATACTCAGACATGAGTCCCTTTCTCACTGCACCATCAGGATTCAAGCAAGCCGGGCCGAAGACGGCTGAAATGCCAGAAACCGGTCCCCGGTAGCTTGTCTCCTTTCTGGTGAAGAATTGGCTTGGTAGTTTAGTCTGCCCTGTTCCCATGATGCACTGGGCCAGGGACAGACTGATTTGCATATAGCCAGGTTCTGAGCTGGGATGGTGCAGTGAGATAAATAACGGTGATGGATTAAGCCCTGATCTTTGGACTGGGTAAGAGTGGTCTGCTTAATTCAGACACTCTGTTCATCACCACCCCCTTTTCTGAATCGTCAAGAGAAGCCCAGCTGGCCTGAGAATCTCAATGGAGGGGGCCCGGAGGAGTGAGAGCCCCCTCCGATGTGCTGAAATCCCTGTAGCTGGCTGAATCATCGGTGCTGGGGCCCTTGTAGCCCGGCTGCACCCCACGACCTGCCCCCCGCAGCGCGAGACAAACCGGAGGGCTCTAGAAAGAACACGAGCCCTACCCCAGTACGTCAACCCGCCGCAAGGGCCCCGAGGAGACCGAAGGAGAAAGGTAAACCCCCGAGGAGGCCCCGAGATCGCCCCTGTCCGCAGGAGACTGTTGTTGGGCTCGGTTGGCTCTAATTAGCCTCCAGAGAGCCCTCTGAACTGGGCCAGGACAGGCCTGCCAGGCCCCTAAGCTGGGCGAGTACCATTATAGGTTCCTGTGCTTCCAGGCCAGGTCCTGCACTGGGTTTGAAGCAAGATGTTCATTCCTGCTCACTGAGTTGGGTGTTCCCATTAAATGAAATGTGTAGTCCTGATCTATGAAATGCTTATTCTTACTGGAAGTGATTCTGAACATGTTTATTCTGGCCTAAAGAAATGTTGGTTTACCTGTAAAGGTGGAAGTTCTCCCGCCTAATGAAATGTGGCCCCATCTTTCATGAAATGTTCTTGCCTAGTGACATGCTCATCCTTGCTTGATGAATTGGTTATTCTTACCTTATGAAATTATTCATTTTACCTGATGAAATGTTGATGCACATCTAATGAAATGTTTTTCTGATGCTCACTGGAGTCTTTTACCAATGCTAAATGAAATGGTCGCCCTCTGCCCAATAAAATGTGCTCGTGATCGGAGATTGAATTGATTATTGATTACACTGAACCTTGATCTAGATAAAACCTATTGATTTGAATCAAACCTACTGGTGTGGCTCAGTCATTGTGTGCGTTTCATTGTCTCAGTGGATGTGTGTGCTGTATGGTCACTTTACACCTAAGCCTTCGGGTGCCTACCTGCTCGTGCCAGGCTACCCCTGGGGAACTGGTGACCCCAGTTCCTACACACATCCATTCACTGATCCAGAGTCACTCAAACAGTCCCACTCACTTACCAATACAGCTACTCACACAGCCACTCACTTCTCATAAACCTACTCACACAGCCACTCTTTCACCCGTACAGTCACTCATCTGCCACCCACTCACTGATACAGTACTCACACACCTACTTATTCACACATACTACCACTTACATATCCAGTCACTCACCAATACAACCTCTCAACAGTCACTCATTCACTGATACAACCACTCAAACACACCTATACAATCATTCGAATGTGTACTCACTCAACCATACAGCCACTCACATAGCTAATCACTCTTCAATACAGCTACTCATACAACCAATCAACTAACCAAACACCTACTCAAAATGACACTTGGTCACCCATACAGCCACTTAAACACACAGTGTCACAAACAAACAGCAAGAGGATGAATAAAGGTCAGCAACGAGCAGAAAGAGGCAAAATAAAGCTGAGAAACTGCAGAAAAAGGAAGAATAAAGGTGAGAAATAAACAGAAAGAGGCAAAAAGGTGCAAACGAGCAGGAAGGCTTAATAAAGATGAGAAATCAACAGAAAGGGGCAGAATAGAGGTCAGAAACAAGCAGAAAGAGGGAAAATATAAATCAGAAATGAGCAGCAAAAGGCAGAAAAAAGGACAGAAACAAGCAGAAAGAGGCAAAATAAAGGTGAAAAAAGAAGCAGAAAGAGGCCAACCAAAGGTGAGAAATTAGCAGAAAGAGGCAGAATAGAGGTAAAAAATGAACGTCAAGAGGCAATAAAGAGGTCAGGAACAAGCAGCAAAAGGAAGAATACAGGTCTGATACGAGCAGAAAGAGGCAAAATAAAGGTCATGAGAGAGCGGAAAGAAGCAGAATTAAGGTCAGAAAAGAGCAGAAAGAGGCAAAATGAAGGTCAGAAAAGAGCAGAACGAGGTAGAATGAAGATCAGAAACAAGCAAAAAGAGGCAGAATAAAGGTCAGAAACAGCCAAAATACAGGTTAGAAATGAGCAAAAAGTGGCAGGATAAAGGTGAGAAACTAGCAGAAAAAAGCAGAATAACGGTCAGCAATGAGCAGAAACAGGCAAAATAAAGGTCAGGAATGAGCAGAAAGAGGCAAAATAAAACTGAGAAACTAGCAGAAAGATTGAGAATAAAGGTCCGAAATGAGCATAAGAGGGCTAAAAAAGATGAGGCTCAGTAAAGGTCAGAAAGTAGCAGAAAGAGGCTGAATAATGGTCAGAAACTAGCAGAAAGAGGCATGATAAAGGTGAGAAGCAAGCAGAAAGATGCAGACTAAAAGTCAGAAGGGAGCAGAAAGAGGCAAAATAAAGGTTAGCAATGAGCAGAAACAGGCAAAATAAACATGAGAAATGAGCAGTAAGAGGCAGAATAGAGGTCAGGATCGAGCAAAAGAGGCAAAATAAAAGTCAGCAATGAGCAGAACGAGGCAAAATAAAGATGAGAAACTAGCAGAATAAAGGTCAGAAATTAATTAAAAGAGAGATAAAATTGTGAAGTGCAAGCAGAAAGAAGCTGAATAAAGGTCAGAAACAAACAGAAAGAGGCAGAATAATGGTTAGAAGCAAGCAGAATGAGGCGAAATAAAGGAGAGGAGTGAGCAGGAAGGTGGAGGCTAAAGGTCAAGAGGGAGCAGAAAGAGGCAGAAAAGAGGTCATAAACTAGGAAAAATTGGCAAAATTAAAGTGAGAAATGAACATAAAGATGCAGAAAAAAATCTGAAACTTGCAGACAGAAGTAGAATAATTTAACAAAAAAGGTGGACGACGTAGGGTACACTTTGGTACACTCTGAGGGATAATTTTAACAGTTAATGTCCTTTTTGGTTGCACTACTACCAGCTACTAGGGCACCGTCCAACCCCAAATTATCCAACTAGGTTCTCAAAGAATGAGCTGGGAGTGCTAAATTTTCTCAAGAAAGTACAATTATTTAATCACAATTGACACAACAGAATCCATGATTTTCGAAGAACAGTTCCTCAAGAAAACAATATAATTCTTGTATTCCAAGTATATTTCTTTATACTGCCAACAGCCGACGCGTTTCATCCTAGAAGTAGAACGTCATCAGGGCTGTAAATGTAAACACAAAATACATATACATAAGTCAAAAAGCTCATATTATTTTTTCTGTCGAAAGACCAAAACAGTTATTTTACATTAATTATTACAATACCTCACAACTTGGTGCCAATAAGGTCACATTGTTACAAAACGTTCTAATGGCATTAGCTCACAAACTGAGAAATTCTGCGGGAACTATATATACAAAAACATCTGTACATTTGTTTTATTACATGTGTTTGACATACCAGGGGCCTCATTTATGAGGCCCCTTGCGCCATCGGAACTTCACTTTTCATGAAGTTCCGTGGCGCAGAAGCCTGCGTGGTATTTATCAGGCAGCAGTACGCCAGTTTTTGTGGCGTACTGCTGCCTGATAAATATCAGTCCCTTTAACGCAGTGTACTGCGTTAAAGGGGCGTGCAATGGGTGTTGCTGGGGGCGTTCCCAGCAACATCCATGGCCTTTTGACACTGCCCCAGATTTACGAGAAATCGTAACTCTGAAGCAGTGCCAAAAGCTTACGCCTCCCCAGGGGAGGCGTAAGGGAGGCGCAACAGGGAGAAATTTCTTTATTTCTCCTCGTATTTCCTTTTTCTATGTGTGCTGCATTCTACAGCACACATAGAAAGAGGAAAAGCCTCTTGTGATTATTTTTGTACAGAAAGGTTTCCCTTCCTGTACAAATATAATCTTCCCCGCAACGCAGGCACCCTTGCACCATGGTGCAAGGGTGCCTGCGCTGGCGCAGGCAGCCTATTGTGCGCCGGCGCAAGGAAAAAGGACAGGAATGCGCCGTATCTTATAGATACGGCGCATTGCTGCCCTTTTCTTTTGCCGTAGGGAAGCGCAGCAGGAAGGCCTGCTGCGCTTCCCTACGGCAAAAAGTCATAAATGAGGCCCAAGGATAGTATGGGCAACCTGTTCAAAATTTAACTCTAATGGCAAATATGATGCCAAGTGGGTTACATTCACTGATAATCATCTTTATTAGGTACCCCTTAAAGATAGGCAAATGTGATGCCGTGTGGGTTACATTCACTAGTAATCGACTTTATTGCGCTCACCTATCAATTGTGATTAAATAATTGTACTTTCTTGAGAAAATTTAGCACTCCCAGCTCATTCTTTGAGTAAGAAGTAGAATAGTGGTGAGAAACGAGTGGAAAGTGGCAGAATAGTGGTCACAAATTAACAGAAAGAGGCAAAATAGAGGTCAGAAGTCAGCAGCAAGAGGCAGAATAAAGGTAAAAAATTAGCATGAAGAGGCAAAATAAAGAAGAGAAACAAGCATAAAGAGGCACATCAGAGGTCAAAATGAGCACAAAGCGGCAAAATAAAGCTGAGACACTGCAGAAAGAGGAAGATTAAAGGTGAGAAATAAGCAAACAGAGGCAAAAAAGGATGGAAACAAGCAGGAAGGCTGAATAAAGATGAGAAATGAACAGAAAGAGGCAGAATAGAGGTCATAAACAAGCAGAAAGAGGCAAAATAGAGGTCAGAAATGAGCAGCAAAAGGCCTAAAAAAGAACAGAAACGAGCAGGAAGCTGCAAAATAAAGGTGAAAAACAAGTAGAAAGAGGCAAAATAAAGGTCAAAAACAAGTAGAAAGAGGCAAAATAAAGGTGAGAAATTAGCAGAAAGAGGCAGAATGGAGGTCTCAAATTAAACTCAAGAGGCAATAAAGAGGTCAGGAACAAGCAGCAAAAGTCAAAATACAGGTCAGTTACAAGCAGAAAGAAGCAGAATAAAGGTCAGCAAAGAGCAAAACGAAGCAGAATGAAGGTCAGAAACAAGCAAAAAGAGGCAGAATAAAGGTCAGGAACAGGCAAAATGCAGGTGAGAAATGAGCAGAAAGAGGCATAATAAAGGTCAGAAACTAGCAAAAAGAAGCAGATTAAAGGTCAGCAATGAGCAGAACCAGGCAAAATACAGGTGAGACATGTTCAGTAAGTGGCAGAATTCAGTTCAGAAATTATCAAAAAGAGGCAGAGTGAAAGTCAGGAATGTGCAGAAAGAGGCAAAATAAAGGTCAGGAATCAGCAGAAAGAGGCAAAATAGGCTTAGAAACTAGCAGAAAGTTTGAGAATAAAGGTCCAAAATGAGCAGAAGAGGGGGAAAAAGGGGAGAAGTGAGCAGAAAGAGGCTGAGTAAAGGTCAGCAATCAGCAGAAAGTGGCTGAATAATGGTCAGAAGCTAGCATAAAGAGACAAGATAAAGGTGAGAAGCAAGCAGAAAGATGCAGGCTAAAGGTCAGAAGAGAGCAGAAAGAGGCAGAATAAAGGTTAACAAAGAGCAGAAGCATGCAAAATAAACATGAGAAATGAGCAGTAAGAGGCAGCATAGAGGTCAGGAACAAGCAAAAGATGCAAAATAGAAGTCAGCAATGAGCAGAAAGAGGCAAAATAAAGCTGGGAAACTAGCAGAAAGAGGCAGAATAAAGGTCAGAAATAAGTAGAGAGATAACATTGTGAATGGCGAGCAGAAAGAAGCTGAATAAAGGTCAGAAACAAGTAGAAAGAGGCAGAATAATGGTTAGAAATAAGCAGAAAGAGGCAACATAAAGGAGAGAAGAGAGCAGAAAGAGGCAGAATAGTGTTCAGAAACTAGGAGAAAGTGGCAAAATGAAGGTGAGAAATGAACAGAAAGAGGCAGAATAAATTTCAGAAACTATCAGACAGAGGTAGAATAGAGGTGAGAAACGTGCAAAAAGTGGCAGAATAGTGGTCTGAAACTAACAGAAAGAGGCAACATAGAAGTCAGAAGAGAGCAGCAAGAGGCAGAATAAAGGTAAAAAATTATCATAAAGAGGCAATATAAAGAAGAATAACGACCATAAAGAGGCAGAGTAAAGGTCAAATGAGCAAAAAGATGCAAAACAGAGGTGAGAAACTAGCAGTATGAGGCAAAATAAAGGCCTGAAGCGAGCAGAAAGAAGCAGAATAAAGGTCTGACAAGTGCAGAAAGAGGCAGAATAAATGTAAGAAACAAGTAGAAAGGGGCAAAATAAAGGTGGAAACTAGCAGAAACAGGTAGAATAAAGGTCAGAAAGAAGCAGAACGAGGCAGAATAAAGGTCAGCAATGAGCAGAAACAGGCAGATTAAAGCTAAGAAACTAGCAGAAACTGGCAGAGTAAAGGTCAGAAACGAGCAGAAAGGTAAAAGAAAGCTGAGAAATGAGCAGAAAGAGGCAAAATAAAGGTCTGCAATGAGCAGGAAAAGGCAGAAAATAGTGAGAGACGAGCAGCAAGAGGCAAAATAAAGGTCTGAAGCGAGCAGAAAGAAGCAGAATAAAGGTTTGACGAGTGCAGAAAGAGGCAGAATAAATGCAAGAAACAAGCAGAGAGGGGCAAAATAAAGGTGAGAAACTAGAATAAACAGGCAGAATAAAGGTCATAAAAAAGAAGCAGAAAGAGGCAAATTAAAGCTAAGAAACTAGCAGAACGAGACTGAGTAAAGGCCAGAAACGAGCAAAGAGGCAAAATAAAGGCCTGAAGCGAGCAGAAAGAAGCAGAATAAATGTCAGAAATTAGCATAAAGAGGCAGAATAAAGGATAGAAACGAGCAGACAAAAGCAAAATAAAGGTGAGAAACAAGCAGCAAGATGCAGAATAAAGCTCAGAAATTAGCTGAAAGAGGCAGAATAAAGATTAGAAATTAGCATAAAGAGCGGAATAAAGGTCAGAAATGCACAGACAGAGGCAAAATAAAGGATGGAAGCAGGAAGAAAGAGGAAGAATAAAGGTCAGAAACAATCAGAAAGAGGCAGAAAAAAGGCCAGAAGGGGACAGAAAGAGACAGAATAAAGTTCAGGAATGAGTAGAAAGAGGCAGATTAGAAGTCAGAAACAAGCTGAAAGAGGCAACATAAAGATGCCAAATGAGCAGAAAGAGGCAAAATAAAGGTGGGAAACAAGTAGAAAGTGGCAGAATAAAGTTAAGAAACGAGCAGAAAGAGGCAGAATGAAAGTCCGCAACAAGCAGAAAGAGGCACAAAAAAAGGTCAGAAGGGGACAGAAAGAGGCAAAATTAGGATCAGAACCTAGCAGAAAGAGTAAAAATAAAGATCAGGAGTGAGCAGATAGTAGCAGAAAAAAGGTCAGAAAGAGGCAAAATGAAGGTCAGAAATGAGCAGCAAGTGGCAGAATAAAGGTCAGAAAGGAGGAGAAAGAGGCAAAATTAAGATTAGAAATGAGCAGAATGAGCCAAAATAAAGATCAGAAGCAAGCAGAAAGTGGCAGAAAAAAGGCAGAAGAGGGAAGAAAGACGCAGAATAAAGGTCAGAAGTGAGCAGAAAGATGCAGAATAGGGGTCATAAACAAACAGAAAGAGGCAAACTAGAGGTCAGAAACAACTAGCAAGAGGCAGAATGAAGGTCAGGAATGATGAAAAAAGGTTCAATAAAGGTCAGAAATAAGCAGAGAAAGGCAAATTAAGAAGCAAATTGAGCAGAATGAGGCAAAATAGAGGTCAGAAACTAGCAGAAAGACACAACATAAAGGTGAGAAATGAGCAAAAAGAGGCAGAATATAAGTTGGAACCAAGCAGAAATTTTCAAAATAAAGATGAGAAATAAGCATAAAGATACAAAATAAAGGTGTGAAAGAGGAAGAATTAAGGTGAGAAATGAGCAGTAAGAGGCAAACAAAGGGCAGAAATGAGTAGAAAGAAGCAGAATGAAGGTCATCAACGAGCAAGAACTGGCAAAATAAAGGTGAGAAACTAGCAGAAAGCGGTAAAATAATGGTGAGAAAAGGCAGAATAAAGGTCAGAATGGAGCAGAAAGAGGCACAATAAATTTCAGAAATGAGCGGGAAAGGCAGAATAAAGGTCAGTAACAAGCAGAAACAAGCAAAATAAAGATCAGGAGAAAGCACATAGAGGCAAAATAATGGGCAGATTTAGCATAAAGAAGCAAAATAGACATGGGAAACAAGCAACGAGGCAACATAGTGGGCAGGAGCACGCAGAGAAGAGGCAGAAAATGAGCAGATGAGGCACAAAACCAAAGCGAGCAGGGGGTACTGGACTACAGGCAAGCTGGACAAGAGGAGCATCACGGGGGAGCTCCCATGAAGAGCTTCCCGCTACTTTTTTTTACCAAGCACCCACTGATACACCCACTGATATACTCACTCATGCACACCCACTCACAGACTCACACACATACTCATAGACCCACTCAGACACTCAAGCACCCACTCACAGATTTACTAAAGACACTCAAGGACCCACTCGCAGACCTTCTGAGAAACAATCGCACACTCTTACAGACCCACTCAGACACTCATGTTCCCATTCACATATCCACTCAGAGACTCACACACCCACTCCCAGGCCCACTCAGAGACTCATGCGCTCACTCACAGTCCCACTCATGCACTCACTCACAGACTCATGCAGAGACTGATGCACCTAGTCAGTGATTGACTTAGAGACTCATTCACCCACTCATAGACCCACTCAGGCACTCATGCACCCATTCATAGTGGTACTCATGCACCTGCTCACACATCCAGTAGCACACCCACTCACAGACCTACTCGGAAATTAATGCACCCAGTCACAGACCCACTCATGCACCCACTCACAGATCCAATCAGAGTCATGCACCCTCTGATTGACCCATTTAGAGACTCACTCACCAACTCGCTGACCTACTCAGATACTTACACAACCACTCACAGACCAACTCAGACACTCATGCACCCACTCACTCACCCAATCAGAGACTCTTGCATGATCTCACAGACCCACTCAGACACTAATGTTCCACAGATACACTCAGAGACTCATGCATCCACTCACAGACCCACTCAGTGACTAAAAGGTCACTCACAGACACACCAAGAGAACCACACACCAGAGAATCACACACCCACCGTCAGACCCATTCAGACACTCATATACCCAGTCACAGCCCCAATCAGAAAGTCATACACCCACTCACAAGTCATACACCCACTCACAGTCCCACTCAAAGACTCATGCGACTCATGCATTCACTCAAAGACCCACTCAGAAAGGAATTCACCCAGTCACAGATCTACTGAGAGACTCATGCACCCACTGACTGACTCACTTAGAATCTCACTCACCAACTCACAGACCCACTCAGAGACTCACACAACACAACTCACAGACCCACTCAGATACTCATGCACCCACTCACTCACCCCCTCAGAGACTCATGCACCCACTCACAGATATTCATAGGCACTCCTACACCCACTTACCCGGCCATGTGCACACCCATACAGTCACACAGACTTGCATGCAGAGACCCATTTAGCCACTCACTTGCCCACAAACTCACTCATACACCCACTCAGAGACCCATACAGCCACTCACAAACACACTCACCTGCCTGTACAGCCACTCACAAACCCACTCTCAAAAGTTAGATTTACAAAATAATATTAAATAAACATTGAAATTCACTTTAAAAAGCAGAGTTTATAGCTAGGAAATAGAATTTAAAAAAAATGTACTGAAAAAAACAAAGATTACAGGGATGTTACAGTTAGGCTAGGTTCAGATTTCACTCATACAAAACCAGTGAAATTCAGCAGTTACAGTTACCTGAGTTAACTATAACTTATGCCCCTGCAATGTACTGCTTATGACCACAAATATAACATCACTCCTGACATGGTCAGTGACTTTACTGATGACATTACATCATCCACAGAACCACTCACAATCAATACAACCTCATATACACACACTCACATACCCACACAACCACTCACATACCCATTCATCACAGACCCATGCAGCTACTGACACACACAGTCACTCATACAACCGCTAATGAAAACACTCTCATCCATACAGCTACTCATAGACCCATGCAGCCACTCACTCACTCACTCACTCACTCACTCACTCACTCACTCACTCACTCACTCACTCACTCACTCACTCACTCACTCACACACCCATGCAACCACTTACATACCCATTCACACACCCACACAGCCACTCACAACCACTCAACTACCCATACAGCCACTAACTCACCCATTCAACTACTAACAGAGTTACACATTCACCCATCCAGCCACTCACACAGCCACTCACTCACCCATACAGCTCCTAAAAAAGCTATTCACTCACCCATACAGCCACTCACACATCCATTCATTCATCCACAAAACCACTGACATACCCAGTCATTCAACAGTACACTCACTCCCATGCCCACTCATTCATCTATACAGCCATTCACTCAAATACTTAGTGGGCAAAACAGCCACTCATACAGCCACTCACCCATACACCCAGTCAAACAGCCACTCACCCATACAACCACTTACACACTCAGAAACACATCCATAGGGCCATTTACACAGCCACTCAGTGACCCATATAGCCACTCACACACACTGGCTCACCCATATAGCCACTCACACAGTCATTCACTCAACCATACAGCTACTCACACACCCACTTATTCACCCATATAGTCACTCAGACACCCACTCCCACACTGATACTGTCATAGTGCCACTCAGATGACGTATATATATGAAGTATCACTCATTGGTAGCACACATAGAATAGTAATTTAACTTATGCAGTTTCTTAATATATATCTTTAACGCTCAGAAACCTTTGCGAAACACTATCACTCACTGGATGATGTCATCAGTGATGTCACTGACCATTTCATGAGGGATATAATCTGTTAGCTGGAAATTTTACTGACATAAAACCATTGAAATTCCCACGTTATAGTTAGTTGGATTCACTATGACTTGCGCGCCTGCAATGCACTGCTGATGACATCACATATTACATCACTCATGACATGGTCAGTGACATCACTCATGACATCACTGATGACGCCATCCTTGTGACAGAGTGACAGACCTCCTTTCAGTGTAATGTAACCCTTAAAACACGTATTCAAAAATAGAATTTTATATATATATATATATTCACTGAAAAAACCATAGGTTATAGACCATATATAGTTAGGGATTAGCATTTACAAAACCTTATTTTACTCGCACAAAACCATTGAAATTCGCATATATAGTTAGCTCCTCTAACTATATATCGCGCACCCGCAATCCACTGCTAATGATGTCACATATTACATCATTCATGACATGGTCAGTGAATTTTCAAGGTTTTGTAAATGCTAATTCCTAACTATATATGGTCTATAACCTATGGTTTTTTCAGTGAATTTTCAAGGTTTTGTAAATGCTAATTCCTAACTATATATGGTCTACAACCTATGGTTTTTTCAGTGAATTTCACTGGTTTTTTAATAGCAAATATGAAAAGCTTTAAAATGTCAAGTACGTGATACATAAAAACATTCTTGTGTTTATGCACGCTAATGTGCTTTGAACGCTGCCCCCCCCCCTCCTCTTTTCTTTAAGGAGTATTCTCTCTTTGCAGATAGTGAAGGGTAGGTAACGCAGGCCTTTGCCCCCGTTGTAATCCGTCGTGCCTGCTTCTCTCTCCATTTCATTGATTATTATCCAAGCATTTACTATTTTAGAATTGGTTCTCTTTGTTCATTCTCTATTTACAAACAAGCACAGAGTCGCAATACTCTGTTTAGTCTTTGCAGATAGTGAAAAATCGCTAAAAAAAACAAAAGGAATCAAGCAAAATCAGTAGGCCACTAATGGGATCTCTTTTTGACCTCGCTAAAATAGAAACATTAGGAACAACCCCTCATGAGAAATACGAAACTAGTGACATGAACTGAGCTCGACACCATGATGGCTGCAAGACAGCTCGGCTCCGCCACCCATCCCGCCCAAAATAACGACAAACCCTATGCAAATATTATAAATATATACAACACACCAGCAAAGTAACAGGGTAAAACGTTTTATTACATAACTATTTACATGGCAGCCTGCTGCAACATCCATCACTATTCCTGTTGAGGTAGCATAGCTGGCGGCCTAGGGGTGGAGAACCGTTGTGCAAATTGCCCGGGGACGACACCATGCGCCAAGACTCGTCCCCAGTACATCCAGAGCTGATGTCCGACAAGTTGTGTGTGAGGATGCCTTGCTGATGCCGCCACCCCCACCACCACCTTTTTGTTGCCTCAAATGATCGAGCATGAGACTCATGCACTCTGATCTCCTTGGCCTCAGTCAAGCATCAATAGTAACATTTTCATACGTGAGTGTAGGTTCATGGTTTTCCATCCACAGACTAAAAGCCTGGAGTGGGAGTGAAAGAACCATAACTAGGTAACAAGGAAGGCAGACGCTGTGGGAAGGACTCTGGATATGGTATGTTCCTTGGTCCCTGAGTTACTTCGATGTCACTGCCTTGCACAAATGGCATAAATCGTGGATGTTGGGTGCCATAGTTGAGGGTTCCGAGCAGCGCTTGTAATACTGTCTGAAGTTTATTTGCACCTGCTGCAGCTTCACTATTCTCAAAGTAAGTGGGGGCTGTTTGTGGACCTGACTGCATTGAAAGTCAATGTGATGCGGTGCCTCCCTGAACCGCTTGACGGAGGCCCCCGAGGTGCGGTGTGATGGCGCCGACCCCCTCCCCAAGTCTTGTTGCCCTGGTGTGGCCTGAGATCGCACCGGACATAGGCGGCTGGCTCCAGGGGTCAAGCGGAACTTTTTGCCTTTTGGTGACTCTTCCATTCTGAACATTGTCCCACAATCCGTTTGACCTGAAGACACGTCCTGCGGTGCCCTAGTCCGACCATCACATATTCCTGCGCCAGGAGACGGCGTGGGATGCACTAGAAGGGAGAGGCGGTGCGAATGAGCCTCCCCCACCTCCCCAGGTGGAGGTTTCTCAGGTACACCCCAGCGCTTCACACAACCAGCTGAGTTGCGCCCGCTCTTGCGGCTACAGCGTCTCGCCCACCATCCACTTGAATTGCGCCCACTCTTGCGGTGCAGCGATAGGCGGCTGCAACAGGACTCTCAAAATGGCGCCGGCTCTTCGGATTTAGGCCTAGTCCACTAAAATGGCCCTGGGACACCTTGGAACTCGGACGCTTGACTGCTAGGGCATGGACCCCATTCCCAAAAGCGTCCCCTCAGCCTTGAAGATTTTACAAAAGTCACCGGGGCCCCCGACTCCCGCAGACTTCCGGTGGCGAGCGACTGCCATGATTGCTCGCGGAATGGCCACGACGTAGCCACGGGGTGCTCTCATGCTGACGCCAGCTTCAATCTGAAACATCCAGAAACACTGTAGACTACCAATTCGATCAGTTCCGGTGGAGCCCCAACGTGACCCGGTAGAGAAGAACTTGCCCTCCCCTCTTTGACTGATTGTTCTTGTTGCCTGTCCCTTCTCTTGTCATTTAACAGAACTTTTTGGACTGCTGAAAGGGGTTGTATTCCGACCGCTGGTTGGTGGAGACATTTTGACTATATTCTGGACCTGCGTTGTCGCGTAATGCGTCATATGACGCGCCGCGTTAGCGCACCCAGAAGTGCTCCGGTGCGCAAGGCGCAGCTTCCCGGAAACGATCCAGAGCGCGGCGCGCAGCGCGTAACGTAAGCATAACAGGTCATGTGACTTGTTAATAAAACTTTTCATTGGTTCATTTTACTTTTGTTATTCTAATGATGAAAGGCTTGGTCATACGACCTAAAAATAACGCTTTTCATTGCTTTCGAACATTTTCTTTTCCCAAATGATGAAAGCCCCACCTTTTTTTTTTTCTCGCTCTGACTTGTAAAGCAAAGGACCCAGATGCATTTACAGTTTATCACTAACAATGTTCCAGGCTAATGTATTTTCCCGGGAAATTTACAACTGTCCTGCAAGTAAAATATTCCTATTTCGAGAAAAAGGGCGTTTCTTCATCCCATGAGGGAGCCGTTGAGCAAAAGTGGCTTGGCCTGCTGTCTTAGTCGCTGATAGGCATGAATATCGGATTCTTATCGATCACTTTATGTTGCAGGAGTGGAAAACACAACAGCCCTTGACCATTTATCTTTACTGCGTTCCTGCGTATTATACCTTTTAACCGTAATGTAATCGGGCTGCTTTATTTCACTTGCCTTTTACTGATTCGAAAACAGTGGCTATTATTCAAAACTTTACCAAAAAAGATACTACTACCATGTTTTGTTTTAAAAACCTTTATTGTGAAAATGTCAGTATACAAATACGGGCCTATAACCACGTGGGCCGGCCATGGAGCAAACTGGAATCGTATATGATGAGGGGACATTTACACTGTAGAAGAACGTAACGGGCGGGCCATTAGGTTGCAAGAAGTAAGGTGTCTAACAGTTGCGGAATCGATGGACGTACATTTTATAATTAAAGTACGACAGGGCCAGTTACAATAAAATGATCTAGATATACATTTGTGGGCAAGTACCATGGGTGACGTTAATTCGAACTTTCAATAGTACAGTAATCAATAACACATCAGAACTTAATATCAAAAGGGATGTCCAAATGTTCAATCAGTACTCGTCCCCGCCCGCCATGTGCTTCAAAACTGCATATGTATCTCGTGATATCAAGGTTGGGCAACCAGTACACAACAAGGAGTTACGAGTCCGATTTATACCAGCGCCATTTTGGGCAAGGCCGGGCAGGTCCAGGATATAGTCAAAATGTCTCCACCAACCAGCGGTCGGACCAGAACCCCTTTCGGCAGTCCAAAAAGGTTCCGTTAGATGACAACAGAAGAGATAGGCAACAAGAACAATCAGTCAAAAGAGGGGACGCTTTCATGAATGGGGCCCATGCCCTAGCAGGCAAGCGTCCGAGTTCCAAGGTGTCCCAGGGCCATTTTAGTGGACCAGGCCCAAATCCGAAGAGCCGGCCGCCATTTTGAAAGTCTTGTTGCAGCCGCCTTTCGCTGCACCGCAAAAGTAAACGCAACTCAGCTGGATGGGCGGTGAGGCACTGTGCCGCAAGAGCGGGCGCAATGCAGCTGGAAGGCGAGTGAAATGCTAAGGGGCGCCCCACTGCAGATGAGGTGTTTACTGTTTTTAGTGCGTTGTATATATTTATAAGTTATTAAAGTGTTATAATCCTACTACTTTGTTGGAGTACTATATATTTTTAATGTGACACATAATTGTGAAGACTTTGATGTACAAAAAGGCATCCCTGGAATCTTCCGCTTCAGGCTCGGTCCCACACACCCTCACAGTGAGAATCCCCTCCCCAATCACAATACAGGATCGTTATCAGATAGTAGGAACGCGTGTGGTGTGACGGATCTCATGGGGTGGGGGCCTTGATCTACTATAACTCCTTTGAAGAGGGGTGATTCTTTACAGTTGAGGCCATAAACTACATCCGCAGGGCTAGGTGATAGCCTGGGACCGGCCTGGACAATCAGACACAAAGGAAGAGGAGTGTCAGAGGGTGCGGTAGTGAATAGGGTGGAAGGGAGGTGTCGGGCGGGCACAGGGTGTGATTCTCAGGGAAGAGCAGAGCAGATGGGGGGAGGTTTATAGCCCATGCATGAGAGAGAGAGCGGGGGTGACCAATGCGTGGAGGAGATGCTTGCGAGGGTGGGGAGCCATGCTGAGGATCGGCGGCGTGCAGAGAGTGGGTCTGGTCAAGGTATCTAAAATGGCTGCCGTGCACGTCAAAAGTGTGGCATTGGAAAAAAAGCAAGATGGCGCAGACAATGTTTATCAATACGGATTAATTTATAACAATTATTTTTAACAATATATTTACTCGCAGTGTCAAAATGGCGGTCAACACTTCCTGATTTCCTTCGAATCGAACGTTAACAGATGTCACGATCGGCGTCGTGCAGAGAGTGGGTCTGGTCAAGGCATCTAAAATGGCTGCTGTGCACGACAAAAGTGTGGCATTGGAAAAAAAGCAAGATGGCGCAGACAAAGTTTATCAATACGGATTAATTTATAACAACTATTTTTAACAATATATTTACTCGCAGTGTCAAAATGGCAGTCAACACTTCCTGATTTCCTTCGAATCGAACGTTAACAGACGTCACGATCGGCGTCGTGCAGAGAGTGGGTCTGGTCAAGGCATCTAAAATCGGCCCCCCCTTGACTAAACCCCCCCAAATTTTCAGGGGCTGGTCAGAAACAAAATGTGCCATTTTCCTGAAAATTTCAGCCGATTCCGTCCACAAACGCCAAAGTTATTAGACATAGAATTTTCAAAAGTTCCATAAAGAAAAAATCCTAACTATATATATATATATATATATCTATATATATATATATATATATATATATATATATATATATATACATATATATATATATATATATATATATATATATATATATATATATATATATATATTCTGAAATAACCAAAGACTACAGAAATGTTATAGTTAGGCTCAGATTTCACTCATACAGAACCGGTGCAATTCACAAGGTATGGTTACCTGAGCTAACTATAATGTATGCCCCCACATTTCTCAAGGCTATAAATGGGGAGGCAACACATTGCTGGTTACTCCACAAGGAGACATATTTTCTCCTTGGAAATAAAATGTTGAAGTGCAATACCATATAGTGTACAAAAGAGAAAATAGTTTAATGGAAACTGCAACTGCCAGAGCTACTCATGCATACCCATGGACTTTTTTTTTAAATTTTTTTATTTTTTTTATTTTAAGAGTTTTATATAGCGCTGGCTAGACCCGGAGGTATCAGAGTGCTTTACATGAGGTTCCACAAAATTACAAGATTACATCAGTTGCTAGACAAACAATTACAAGAGCATAGAAAACGAGATAAGTGAAGTGTAGAGGGGAAGGTGGTAAGGGTAAAGGGGTGGGAGGGAGATACGGCAGAAAGACGAAGAAAAGTCTTCCCAAAGTCCGGCTGGGTAGGTGACGGTCGAGGACACATATATATAGGCATTTTTATAGGGACAGACTGGACTATTAATTCACAGGTTCGGTGAGTCCTGTGAAAGACTTTGCTCCTGTTGAAGACATTTTCTTTCATTGATCTTGCATGTGAATGTTAAAATATTGTAAGCCACAAATTAGCACTTAGTAAAGTTAAAAGAAAAAATCAATATGAATTCAACTTGGGGGCTTCAGAATACATCTTATTCATTAAAGCATTCATAACTGAAACTAAACAACGATGAAGGGACTTTTCATTTCACACGGTGCTCAATATGTAATGTAGCCTGTGTGACAATTCAAATCACACATGACTAACAGGTTTAAAGCAAATGGTAACTCTAGAATTTAGTTATTGCAATTGTTTCACAATTATTTGATATCACGGGTTTATATGAGCAAAACTTGAAATTGGAATTAAACATTTTGCAGGAACACTGCTGCACCAGGATATGTTATCTTCTGCAAGCAGGCAAAGTCTGTAATAGCTTTGCAGCACAAAGATATTGACACAGTAATTCCAAGTCACACGTCTTTCCCCAACACCTGTAATGCCAGCTATTTCTCCCCTTCCAAAATTGCTAGGACTCCCATAATGGCAATTCCAGGGGAGGGAAATAATGGGGATTATTATAGGCCACTTGTAGAAAGGGTCTTAGTGAAATAAAAATGGGTGGTTAAAGGTATGAGAGAAATCTCGGATGGGAGAAATTTCATTTCATTTGACTGATTAGTGGTTGCACAGTGCTCAAAGCTGATAGCCCAGGTTATTCTACTGGCCAATTCTTTGAAAAAGGAAACCGTAGCACTCAGCTAGTGTTAAGAAATAGTATGAGGTGCAAACAGGAAAGGCTTGTATTGAACAACAGTTTTCTTTATTGCACATATGGAAGGCTATGTATTGTTCTTTGGAAATGGACAGCAGCTGACGTGTTTCATCACACAATGACTTTTTCGAGGCTGTGAGATATTAACAATAAAGTACAAATTGAAGCAGGTCCAAGACAAATTCTATTTCTTGTCACATGTGCAGGTCCATTCCTTCACTGTGTAGACCTAGCTATTGGTCAATTCACCCTGCATAAAGAAATTCTTCACTTTTTATGCTTGTCACTGTCTTATCTCTGTTTTTCATCTTTTTTTATTATTATTATTTTTTTGCTTTAGACTTTCTTTATTTGTTCATATGCATATACATACTGGACATGTTGATCCAATGTGAAGTCACACCTTTGATAGCAGAGTGTGGGATAGCCAAACAGCACCATCCCAAATAAAATTTCTATTGTCATTGTACTGTACCCACAGTTATTTAAAGTTTCTAATGAACTAAACCACTATTACCTCTTGTCTTTATTATTCCACTAGCCAATGTCTTAATTGATTTTTTTCTGCAAGTGACAAAATGTCATTTTTTGTGTAATCGCCCCCATTTTTTGCTGGGTTTTAGACTCTGTACCCTGGAGCACTGCTTGCCAGCTCAATTCAAGTAAAAAGCTTCCTAGGCAATTAATCAAAGAAAACAAGTCAAAAGGGAAAGATCAGGAAACAGAATATATATAAAAAAACATCCATTTTAATGATATCAATTAAAACATATATCTAAAAAGTAGTATTGTAGCACATTACACACAATTATACATTAGAAAAATAAATCACATATAAAAAAAAGGGGGGGGAATCAATATAATCGTTGGTACAAATCATTCATTTGTGCCACCCACTTGCCAGGCCACTTGTTAGTCACCCCTAAGGTAGGCCCAATGTACCACTGTGGGGAGGGTGCAGTGTATAAGAAAGGTAGGACATGCCCTGGTGTGTGTGTCCTGTCTTGATAGTGAAAAACAAAATTAGCAGTATTTCACTATTGCAAGTATATCTGTTCCCAGAGGAAATAATGGGGAGTTTGCATATAACATCTTATCAGCCTAACTACCCCTGGGAACAAGATAGGAAAACAAAGTTTAGTGTGCCTGAACTCCTCACGTTAAAATGCATCTTTTAGTGAGGGTGATTTTTACATTCTGTGTTTGAAAATACCACTTTTAGAAAGAAGGTGTTTTCATGTTTAGCCATCCAGTGTGCCTCTGCTAGGATGTACATTGACTGTCTGGCTTTGTTGTGACAGGAGCTGGTGATGTGCAGTGTCCCGGAGAGTCTGGATGAGTCAGCGCTAGGCCTGGTCTGCATTTGGAGTGGTGGGTGGATTAGCACCTGAAGAGGGATGTGCCTGCCTTCCACAATGATGGCTCCACTCCCCTGTGGTGTATGTGGAGCCAGGGCTCACACTGACAATTGAGGTTGTTGTGCACTTGCAAAATGCCCCCCAGAACTGGTTTGGACTATGCTTAGAAACCTGGGCCAGGAGAGAAAAAAGAGATTTACTGTATAAAAAGAGGGGCCCAGACCCCAGAATTTTAGATCACTGCTGAACTAAGGAACCTGCCAGGAAGAAGAACTGGGAAAGCTGGAGGAAGAGTACTGCCCCTGTGGAGTGCTGTTGGGGTAGGCCTGCAGTGGTTGCTTCTGTGTTTGGTAGGGAAAGGACTGGACTGTGCTTTCATCATCCTGCTGTTAGAGGTTTCTCCAAGGTCTTAAAGTAGAGCTTGTGTCTTGTTGGAAGACTAAGGGGTAGAAAAGACTTCAAAGATCACATCTGGGAAATCAAATGGTTAATGCTGCCCCTGTGCGGTCTGGTTTGGCCTGCAGTGGCTACTTTCTGCCAAGGAAAGGAAAAAAGGACTTTGCTGTTTGCTGTGTCCCCTGCTTGAGGAAGATCTTCAAGGGCTTGAAGAAGAGCTTGCCTCCTGTCCTGAAGCCTCAGGGATACAAAGACTTCACCCCCAGCTCCCCTGCACTTCCTTTCTGGGAGTTTTGACCTAAAAACACAAATAACTTAGGTAGGGTCAGAGGCAATATTTAGAGACCTGCCTGGATACCTTGCCCCAACCAACAATACTCACAAATTTAGAGTAACCAAGGGTCGATAACAGTGTACTGAGCACTATAAAATTCTAGAGAGAAAACACAACAATGAGACAGCCGCCGCAAAAAAAAAGAAAAATAATCAATACATTTCTGGATTCCCATCACTCACCAACCTGGTGACATGCTTCATCATTTGGGTCTCCTTATAAAAATGTGCATGACCAATTGGTTCATACCAGACCGAGGAGTGCTCAGGCACAAATGATGGACACGTTGTGGGGGCTCCCTGCTGTTCAAGGCCACTTTCCATGTGGATCCTGCGCTGTTTGTCCCCAGACTCGGAAATCCAAATCAGTTGACATTGGAACAGATAGACCGTGGGTGCAGAAGAATTTTACAAATTGTAACAGCGAAAAAGTCATATACTTGATTACGTGCCCATGTCAGCTTAACTATGTGGGCATGATGACCCGAAAGGTCAAACTGCGTATAATGGAGCATAGGAGCACAGTGAGGTGCAAGAGACAAGTCACTAGATTGACCAGTCATTTCCTCGAGGCTAATCATGACCAGATAATTTCACATGGACAGTTCTGGAACAGCCATATATTCCAGAGCATGTCACAGACATATACATTTCTAAGTACCTGCTTCTTAAAGAGCAGAAATGGGTGTTCAAGCTAAACAGTGACAAAGCAGGCTTGAATGACGCCATACCGTGGGTTATGTTACAATAAGTCTCTGCACGATAAGGACCGTATTAAATATAAAATGTCTGTCTTGTGACTACTATCTTATGGTCTGACTGGATTTGAGCAGAGCTACAAAGGTCCAAGGTTCCCTGGTCTATCTGGTCGTAACCTACGGAAGGGACAGCTACATATATGACCAAATCATGGTGGTTTGTCTTTTTGACTTGATGAGGATCTCCACATGCGTTTTCTTCATAAAAGACACTAACAGTTCTGAAGGCAGGATTATGGAGTAGGAAGAATAGAGCCTCCACTTGTTTTCTCTCCAGTAATAGATTCTATCATCTCTGAAGGCATGATAACAGTGTATGAAGGAGAATCCAAAGGGTATAACCATCTTGCCAGTCTCCCTATCTTTGAACTACACATTGCTGTTTGAATTATTCCATATAATAGCGAATCTCTCAGTAATGCCATCCCTTAAAGAAATGATAGCTGAAAACTATATTTCCCATATTTAGTGGTGACGTTTTTGTTTCTCAACTGCATTACCCGTGATTCTTGGGGCGTCTAATCTAGTAATGGTCTTGGTCGACTCACAGAAATTGGGCAGGACATGATTGACAGAAGCCCACATTTGTTTTGATCATCCGATGAATATATTGGATGTAATAAACTTTTTCAAAGTACGTAAACATTGAGGGAAACAGCATTGTCATTCCATCGAGTGTGTTTCCCTAGACTCACACTACATTACCCATGACTCCCAGGTCGCCTTTCAATGATGTCATCACGCCTACGGGCGTCACATCGAAAAGAAATGGGTTGACAATATATGGAACTTGGCGCCATCCTGCCGGTACCTCCCCTGACCGTCTTGAGCTACTGACGGAGAGGTAAGCCCCCAGGGTTGTAGTGCTATGTCTATGGAGAGAATGTAGCATTTTCTCTTGATGCAAAGTTGGGACTATTTTGTCTTTCTGGGGCGCAAACTTACATAACAAGCGGGTTGTCCATAAGCGAGTATAAGTTGGTGAAGAGCCAGGCTGTATTGGATACTGGGTCTTGATGCATATATGCACAGAAACTACTAGATAAGTGTTAAACAACTTCACCTCACAGACGGTGTTCGTTATGTGTAAGTGTAAATGCAGCATTACACTTGATGCGCAGTAAACGGTTATCTTTTCCTTTGGGGTGCGTGCTCACGTTATAAGCATGACGTCCGTGAGCACATTTAGGCTAGCGGTGGGCCAGGCTGTAATGGATTACTGGGTTTTTACACAAACACTCTCAGATAAAACCATACAAGGGTGTAAACAACTTTATTTATGAGAAGGTGCTCGCGGGTATTTAAAGAGATCGCTATAACGACATGCGCTCCATGATACAAATGAGAACAGGAGTTAAGACCATTCTTCAAGGCCGCTTTGCACAGCATGTTTATTTTGAAATATACGACTTAAAATCAATCTTTTAGTGCCATGAGCTGCTCACTTATAAGCCCCATGCAAAACATTAGTGTAGGACTGGCTTAACGTGGGATCAGCAAATATGTGTTCCCCCCAGCTAATTCTGCTTGACACCGAATGAGAACTCTTTGGCCACTTCTGGTAAACTTGTTGACACTATCAGTCTGGGAAATGTTGGAGGCGCAATGCTAGAGTTGTGATTTATAAACTAGAGGCAGGAATAAATATTGAAAGCCTCAACAAGCTGGTTTTTAACTCTGTGGGACCTGGTATGGACGTATGTTGATTGGAGCATAATGATAAAGATTTGGGTTGTTAGGAAAGGTAGAGGATCAAACCAATTGAGGTTTTATTCTCTCCTTTCTAGAGCGGTGCCTCCTTTTTTCCTGAGCGGTTGCCAGGTAAGGTGAAGTAGCCTCCTTGCAATTTCTAGGTAAGAATAATAGGCTTGGATCCATTGTTGGAGTATGATAGCTGGTAATATTTATGCCACGATCTAATGAGTTCTGGTAACACTTTATTTTCTGTTGATTAACACGCAATGAGATGCATATCTTTTATTATTTTTGCAGATACCTTCAGATATTTGGTTCTTGCAAAGGAGGGAATGTACACCCCATATAAGAGGTGATTTGTTTGTATCGTCTCCAACCATTTCTGTTGTACTAGTTTTAATAATATATTTTTTTCACTTGTACTCTGTTGCAGAAGCAAATATTGTGTGGGTCCTGACGAAGGCAGAAGACAGAACAATGTCAGAGTGTTGAACACTTTGTAATTTTAGACAGCTATATTTTTAAACTGTCTTTTTGCACTGTTTTTAATTTGAAGTGTGGGAGACAATAATAAATACAGGGGGCCTTATTTATGAAGGCCTTGCGCCGCCGGTGCGTCACTTTTAACATGGGAAAAAGTGACGCACCGGTGGCGCAAGGCCTTCATAAATAAGGCCCCTGGTCTGTCGCAACTCAATTTTAACTTCACTTATCACTTATGCACTGCACTTAGTTCCCATATATTCAATTACTCTCATCTGGTAGGTGAGCAAGTTAGAACTGTTATATGAAAACCTCCTCGGGTTCCCCGATCACTATGATAGGGTTGTAGCCCTCAGTGTCACTAGAGTGAATATTCTGAGGAGACCCAGATGATGAAGCATGTCACCAGGTTGGTGAGTGATGGGAATCCAGAAATGTATTGATTATTTTTCTTTTCTTTTGCGGCGGCTGTCTCATTGTTGTGTTTTATCTCTAGAATTTTATAGTGCTCAGTACACTGTTATAGACCCTTGGTTACTCTAGATATGGGAGTCTGACCTGCCAAGAGGTGTAGCAGTTCTGGGCCTCTGTAGGTTGTTCTGGCTTTTATGAGCTGCCTGGAAAAGCATTGCAACAACAAGAAGTGTGATGTATCCCCACCTGTTTCTGGTGCATCACCGAAGAAATCATCGCAGCGTCTGCCCTCGGCTCGAGTAATCGTCGCACGACACATCGAGTGAACTGGTCTCCGAAGTCTGAGATCACCACACCGATTCCGAAACAAGCCCTGCAGTGCGACTCCAAGAACCCACGCATCATCACGGATTGTCGCATCTCATCAAGGCACCAAGTCTGTCACGTTGTTGGGGGACAAAGTAAGAAACTGACGCATCACCACCCCACGCAGTAAGAAACTAACGCATCACCTCCTCTCTAGTAAGGAACGAATGCATCACCTCCCCTACACAGCAGTAAGAAACTGACGCATCACCTCCCCCAGAGCAAGTAACTGACAGATCACCTTCCCTGAGTGCAAGGAACAGACGCTTCATCCTCCCTGCGACTCTTTGTTTGTGTGAACGACACATCAAAGGTACTTTGTGTGAAAAGTGTTGCATCTACAATTTGCTTTGAACTGAACTATTTCTACCATTTGAAAGCCATATTTGTATTACTGTATTGTGGATTTATGTTGTTTTCGTCTTTTTTTTGGTTTAGAAAAAGATTACTTATTTTTCTGAACTGGTGTGGTATCCATTTGTAGTGTTTTCACTGTATTACTGTATGTGTTCACAAATGATTTACACACTGGTAGAAGTCATAGCCCAAATCAGGATAAACCATTCCCAATTCCATTGGCAGTTGAACTACATGAGGTAATTGCCGCAGCTAACGCTAGCAAGAGTGGAAAAGCTCCAGGCTCGGATGGGGTACCAGTTGATTTTTTCAAATTTAAATTAGACCTGTGGGCCCCTATTATAACCAGGGTGTTCAACGCAACAATGAAGTGTGGCCTACTTACCTCCTGGACACAATCAATACTCGTACCCATTTTTAAAAAGGGTAATAGAGAGGAGGTGACTTGTTATCGACCTATTTCCCTCCTCGATTCATTGGGGAACGTACTGGGTAGAGTGGTACTCCAGCGCTTGCAGGACTGGGCAGACGACACCGGGACCCTCTCGGATATCCAGTATGGCTTCCGAGAGGGCCTTGGAACAACGGAACAAGCCTTAAACTTGGCCCTTTTGATGGGAAAATACGTGTCGGCAAAGCGCGGGAAGGTCTACATGGTTTTTGTCGACCTTTCCGCAGCTTTCGACTGTGTTTCCCATGCAAAATTATGGTCGGTGCTGTCCAATATGGGAATAGACGAGGCTCTCGTGACTTTCCTCAGAGAACTTTACTCTAACGCCACTTCCAGGGTGCGTTTTGGAGTACGGGGTGAATTGTCGGAATCCTTTTCCGTAGAGCGCGGGGTCAGGCAGGGATGCGTCCTTGCCCCCTTCCTCTTCTCCCTCTACACCAACGGTCTTGAGGTGGAAATGTTGAGGGGGGGTTTGGACCTGCCCCGTGTGAATAATAGACTGGTGCCCGCACTCTTGTACGCGGACGACGCGGTGCTCTTAGCACGCACCCCACGTGAGCTTCAAAAGTCCCTGAACAGCTATGCTAAATTCATGAGCGACCTAGATCTCCATATAAACATAAAAAAAACCTATGTTATGGTTGCTGGCCAAGTCAGGAAACATGGAAAAGCTATTTTCCTTAACAACGAAAAGCTAGAAAACCACCCCCCAGTACCCTTATTTAGGGATTATGATAGACGAGAAGCTAGACTGGAGAGCAGCCATAGAAGCGCGTAAGCACCAACTTCTCCGCTCTATTGCTGCTCTTATGAAATTTGCCCAAAAGCTGGGGAAAAAGCCTCCGGTTGAACTACTTCAGATCTATAGAGCTAAGTGCCACTCCATCGCACTCTATGGGGCGGGCCTGTGGGGACATAAAAACACAAAAGCCCTCCAGGTTGCAGAGAACACCTTTATGAGATTCTTACTTGCGGTACCAAAAAGAGTCTCCACTTTCGCCTGTCACGCAGAATTGGGACTACCACACATTGAAGATTTGGCTAAAATCGAACCCGTACTTCTTTGGCGCCGAATATGGGTCTCAACAAAAAACACCCTCACCAAAGCCATTATTACGGACTGCATGACCTTAGACAGTGCTGAAAAAATAGACTGGCTGACATACGTAAAAAAACTTTTCACAGACCTAGGAATGGCGGAGTATTATCACAATCCCGAAACCATTGCCGAAATATCAAAAAAAGAACTAAAGGCAAAGGCGCTGAGCCATTTCGAAGAGTTACGTATTACTGTGGAGACTAAGAAACCATCTGTACAGCACTCCATAGCAGTCATGACCACCCTGGAAATGGACCCATACCTAACCTATGTAAACTCACAGTTTGAACGTTTTTTACTTACGAGATTTAGGTTGAACATTTTCCATAGGGTTGTAGCATTCCCTAAAAGAAACAGTTGGGAAGAATGTCTAACTGTCTGCCCATGTGATAAACTATCAGAGCAGTCAACAATGCACACTGTACTGTTCTGCAAATTTTACTCTGCACACCGTAAACTTTGGCTAATCCCTTTGCTCCGATCTTTACACCTTAGAAGGTGCCATCCTGCTATGCTACGGTTACAATTTCTGAACTCTGCATATGTTTGTAAAGTTGTTAGCACCTTTCTAAAATGCATTTTTAAGCACAGGATAAACCTTCAAAATAATAATCTTTAACCTTCTTGATAAAGTAATGAGGACTTTTACTCTTAATGAATTGAATATCTATTAGCAATGTTAATTTTTATGAAATGTTTGTATACTTTTATGGTTCTCTTTGTAACAATGAAACCGAATAAAGATTTTACTTACTTACTTACTTTACACACTGCCTCCGAGATAAGCCTCTCTGCTTGTGCCAAGCTACATGGGTGGTTAGCAGGGGTTATTTTAGAAATGTATCCCCCTTACCCTGACTAGAAGCATGGGTCCCTATTTGGACAAAGGTACCTACCTCTGCCAACTAGAGACCCCCATTTCTAACAGTTGGCACACAGGCTCTTCACAAGGGAGCATGGGCTAGCCCATCTTGGGTTTTAGGAGTAAGGTACAATCTGGGATTGTTACAGTAGGGTAAAAAGGAACTGCTGTAAAATTGAGTAGGCTTTCCCCTCTGAACCTTTACCCCATTGGTTACATAGGAGCCAAGAGTCACCCCCAGCTAGTGCCAACCATAAATGTGACGATCAAGACATACTCGTCAGAACACTTTCTGTGCCTGTGGAAGACCAGAAGGTTCTTACCATCATGTTTTTTCTGGCAGTGACGGGCATTGAAAAATGGATACATGTCCGCCAATCTAAATTTACGATGGCCCTTTTGTCGATCTGTCAGAAAAGTTTGACCACAGCGGAGATGACCTAGTCTCTACTGTCGCCAAACTGTTGTGCACCTGAATTGAAATCGAGCGGGTGGAACATAATGTTATCAGGAAGGGAACTCAGTCACTGTTCTGATGGAGTTTCCTCTCTGGCAACATTTAAATGGGGCCCTAAACCTGAAAGTAGAAATCCTGTCTGGGTGATGGTACAAACCTTTTCTAGCTGACAGGAGGACATGAGCAGCCGTGAAGTCTCTTAGTGCCCAATCTAAACCTCACCAGAGAAGATTCAGCTGGTAAAGAATTCCACAATCTGGGATCACACATCGGTAAGCACTGCCCTCCCCCTCTGGGTTTGCAGGGTGTGCACTCTTTGATGAAGGTAGGGCACTGTCATCTTTGGATGTATGGACTAAATGGAAGGTCTTAAACTATTCTTTGTTTGATTGAAAGATAGTGTAGGTGAAACAGGGTGGAACTGATGTGATCAAGTCTAGAAACACCTGCCACAAAACTGGCAGCCAAGTTCTACAGTGTCTACAATATTTTGATCAATGTCGAGGACATTTCCAAATCTGGCACATTGGCGTAGTCAAGTCTAGATCCAATCAAAGCTTGAGTCAACAAGTGTCCACACCCCTTATCCAAAAGAGCTGATATTACGCAACATGCACAGTTGATAGAAACATGCTGACACTGTTACTGAGACTTGTTTTGATGCAGTCAGATGTGCATCTTTCTTAACTCAAATGCTTTTCACCACACGCACAGGAGTAGGAGAGGAGCCTAGTTCTCACGGCTAGCATTTATCAACTCAGAGTTCATTTCAATTATACACAACAGGGATCTCTATTTTATCTTTGTAAGCTTTAATGTATTGCTCCCTATCTATGAGCAGATAAACTGCAAATTCTGCTAAAATGCCAAATATTAGCCCTCTTCATTCAGCCTTAACTGAATCTTCATATCATCTACGTACATATGTGCTTTGACAATTCAGGTGTGCCAGGGACACATATATATATTAAAGTGGTGGATAGAGTGATGAACCTTAGGGTACCCCATAGGAGACACTGACTCGTTGAGATGTAAAAGGGGGGAGCTGCCCTGCTTGAGAGCAACTCGTTAAAAAACCTTAGAACCACCTGCTGAGCCAATCAGCCTATTCCAACAACCCTTATATGGTCGAACATGAGGCATCATTTCAAAGGCAGCTGAAAGATCTACAGAGATCAGTGAACTAGGTTGGCCCAACTCCAAGTCCAACCTGAGCTTATCTAGGATGGAAACTATAACTAACTCAGTGCTGTGGCCTGTACAGACCCGCACCTGTGTTTCGGTTAAACAGCTAGGGGCTAGTAAATGCTCTCAGAGAATACTTGCTACATACTTTCCTAGCACTTGTGTCCTAAAAGGTAAAAGAGAAATAGAGCATTAGTGTTTTAGAACTAAGGGATCCAGCCTGTTTTTTTTAGCAGTTGTATTACCATTCCCTCCTTTAAGAGCAGTAGGACTAGGCCCTTCTGCAATGAGGAGTTTAATAGTTGGCACGAAGGTCGTCAAATTACCGGAGCTATATGGTTAAAGACCCTTACTGGTCAGGGGTCATCTGTGGAGTCTGATTTCACTGATTTCATCATTCCTAGTAAATTCGCTGTCATGAGAGGATTCAGAAGAGTCGCCATTTCCTACTCAGGCATTGGCTTACATCGACTGTCCTCCATATCTTTTCTGGTAACTCCAGCATTTTCTAGGAAGAAACCATTAAACTGCTCAGATACATTTTGTGAAGGTAGAGTTTTGAGCAAGACATTATATATGTCCGTCAATTCTCTATGGATCGAGAACACACTTTTCGGTACTTCGTGAAACAACTTAATCATAGCAAAATAGAATAGTTTTTTAGCGCTCCATATATATATTTAAGAATTTTTCAGGAATTCCTCAAAACGTCAACTCATCTAACATAGAGAGTGATTCCCACCATTGGAACTCTAACCATCTCAGTTTGGATTTGCACAGCCTAAGATAAGATCAGGGGTGAGCCATTGGTCTACATTCTTTTCCCCCTGACATATACTGCAATGCTGCTTAATTGCATACTGATCATACTGACTGGCAATCCATTTGTGGAAAGTCAAGGCCTGTTCATTCAGTGGGGTTGGGCGTTTCCTTAGGTCTTACATCATAAATATCTCCGCCACTCCAATATCTTGGAGGGTGTTCCACCTTCTCTTCAGTAACCTCACTTGAGTAGTTTCACCCAAGGATAAATAGATGTTCCACCTTAAATGGAAATGATTAGACAAGATAGGTAATAAACGTCAGGCACACTAGGAAGAAACATTACTTAATCTTCATTTGATGAAAAGAATAAACCGAGGTTAATATATATTTAAAAAAATGATCAGGCAAATTGATAATCTAACCAATGGAATAACCACGTTGTGCATTCCAAGCAATTATGACTAAACTGGGAACCAAAAGCAGTCTTGGAAAACGTTGTCATACCATCTCCTAGGCTATGTCGAGTGCGTACAGTGAGCAAGCTTGACCACAACAAGGGGTATTTGGTAGACTCTGGGAGGAGGGTGGAAGTCCTCTCCCAAGGCATTATAGAATGTATTTTAGAATAAAGGTGTGCTCAAAACACATTTCTCATCCTCATATACTTCTTTTTTCCCCATCTCATTCTCCCCTCAGTACTTTCTTTTTTCTGCTTTTTCATCCGTTCTTTTGACCCCTTTCGTTTTTTGTAACTACACCAGATTTGTTTAATCTTTCTTACTATCACTGTCTCTTTGTTCCCCTTCATTCTTGCATTAGTCTTCTCTTTCCCCACCCTACTCTCCTGCATTCTACTTTACCTTGTGTCCCTAATTTTCTACACTGCATAATTCTTTATTTTTTCTAGCTCATCCTTTGTCCTCCTCTGATCTTTCTCCCTCTTTTTTGCTACCTTCCCTTCCCTTATCTCTCTTCTTCCTTGTTCCTACTCTTTTTCTTACCCTTTCTACACCAGTGTCCTTCCTTCCATTTTTTTTCTCTCCCTCCTTTTAATGTCGCACTTGCAAAATGCTTTAGCTGTCTGCTGTTTAAGACCTACAGCCACATGCATCAAAGGAAATTACATTCGCAAACGGTGCGAATCGCAAAATTTGGCCGTTTGCGGATGCAATTCCCATTTTTGGGGTGCATTAACATTTTAGTAATTTTCTCAATTTAAAAGATCCCAAAATTGCGATTTCTTAAATTGCGATTGCATTTAAGGAATCTCAAATTGAGATTCCTTAAATGCAATGCATCAAACTTTAAAAATTTGCGAATTCGCAAATAAGGGGAGCAAATTACCATGAAGTTGACCTTCATGGTAATTTGCAAAAACTTTGAAAAATGCACTAAAGTGCATTTTTCAAAGTTCCATTTTACACAAACACATGCCCTTGTGGCATGTAAGTGTGCAAAATGTACTCCTAAGCAGATTTCAGGGGTGCAACAGGGTGTCCTTTGGACACCCCTGCACCCTTGAAATTGCATTCTTATTTTGCGAATTTTCAATGGTGAATTGCAAATTAAGAATGTCTTTCTATTCATTCCTATGGGCCTCCAGGCCCATGGGAATGGATGGGGAAGTATTCCTTAATTGCGATTCTCAATTAGAGAATCGCAATTAAGGAATTTTAAGAAATCGCTATTTTTATAGTGATTTCTTGATGCATTGCAGTTTGCAATTCCTTAATTGCGATTCCTTATTTTTCGCAATTAAGGAATCGCAAAATGCAATATTGATGCATGTACCTGCAATTGTCTTGAATACAATAATACACAGAGTGAGCTTTGGGTTGGCCCATGCTCACGATTGCAACATGTTGTCTGTCTCAGTTCGTTGTTCCTCATTCATTGATGTTCCTCTTCGTATTTTTGTACCAGTCATGTAGCATAATTTCTTTGCCATCATTTTGACTGCATGAGTTGTATCCTTCCACTGCTCACGTCAATTATCTATCTTTTCATTTGTCTTCGCTCCCATGGAGTGGATGGCTAACCACTCTCTCTCTTCTGTAAATGTTTGCCATCATCATCCAAAGTATATGACTGGTAAACTCTAGTGCTTTGTACCCACATCCCCGGTAGAGGGAACTATAGCCCACTCATGTCTGCGCAGAGAAGAATTTCAAAGAGGAATTCCACGCACTCAACTCATAATCGGTGCTTACATATTTTATATTTGCATATTATGATCCTAATAAACAACTCATGCCTTATGTAGATAAAAATACGATAATTTATTTGCATTCAGGCACATAATTCTTGTGCCGCTAGGAAATTATTTATTTCATTTATTTGATTTGTAAAGCGCTACAGCTACCCAAAAAAGGTTTCCCGGCGCTGGTAGAAAGATTGAATGCGGGAAAGGAAGGGAGGGAGATGTTAGCCAGACCAGGTCTCGATATGATGTCCTTATTTATTAATTTATTTAGGAGTTTCATAGAACACTGCAAGCAAATTAGGGTCCTTTAGAGCATTACAACATAAGAGAAAAAGAAATTGTGTGGCAAAAAGCACTGCTAACTACATTCAGAAAAACAGGGATGCTCTGCTCAAGGTTATGCTTCACGTTACGGTTCGCAGAGCTTTTCACCTGTGCTTTTCCGTTGGAGGTGATTGGTCACCAGTGCCGGCTCCTCTGCTTAGGTGGAGGAGTGTTGCCCCACTGAGCAGGTCAAAGAAGAAAAATTAAAATGATATAAGAACTCATTGTGATTATCCTTTTATTTTTCTCCTTGCTCATCTGGGTAGGGGCGGGGCTGCACAGCTCGCAGGGTCAGGGACCAGGGAGGGGTGGTTTGCCCACTCCAAGTGTGCAGGAGGCTTTGGCCTGCTGTCTCAGGGCTTTCCAACCGCCATGCGCACTTTGCATGTTCTCCATGCATTACAGCCTGTATGGAGAACATGCCTAGCCTCACATTCTCTGGCTGAGCACTAATCCACAGCGCTCTGACCAATTGCAGTGTTGGGATTGTCTGGAAGCAGGGTGCTTCCTGTCTTGGAAGTGGGCGAAGAGGGAGAGTAAGCGGCGGTGGCAGATAGGTAAGTGTTTATTTTTTTTCTTTCTTCATTCCTCGGGCCCGCCACCCTACCGCCGTTAAATACTAACAGCCACTGTTGGTCCCAAGATGACACGTGTTGCACCTACATGGAAGCGCTGAAGCTTGCCTTCGGTGTAGAGGGCAGAGGATGGAACCTTGCTATCTGGCCGGAATTATTGCAAGAGATGGAAGGGTCAGGGTCGGTGCCGAAAGTCATGGAAGGTAGCCAGTTCTTTTCTCTAATGATTAATGTAAGAGTTCTGCTCAATTTGTTTATTGTTATGTTTCAAAACAATACTTCATTTGTATTCTGCTCTATACTTTTTCATTATGCTCAACTCTTTATTCAGTGTGCTCTAATCGGCTTTCCTTTCCTTTATTTTCTTTCCCTGTGCATAACATCCTTGCAATGCAATCACATTGTTGGAAACAGAAGGCGTGCGCCTGCCTCTGTTCATTTAAATAATCCATGAAACAAAACAATAGCATTTAGCAGGGTCTGCACCGGAGGAACTGTACTCAGTGTGAAATCTTCACTAGCAGGAGCATGGCTGGATAGGGTGAAAAGTGTACAACACACCTGTAGTTTATTCATTAAAGTAAAGCAAGATGAATCTCACGGAACACATGAGGGCTACAAATTCAGACATCAGAATTCTGCCGTTTTTGAGCGTAAGAGGAGACTTATTTTCTGCACTTCGGCAGACAGGCCCAGATTGTGGTCGGCATCTTAAATCAGTAGTGGGGTCTGGAGAATTGTTTTATCTCCCTCTAGTAAGCAAATATTTACATTTTAGCAAACATTACTTAACCCCTCCCATGCTGGTGACGAACCCCAGCCGTCACGCCCCGCGATGGGCGTGTGCTGATGACGGCTGGGGTTCGTCACGGCCCCGCCCTGTTCTTTTGTTTACCGCACAGCGGTAAAATCACGGCCGCAGCGAAAGGGTTAAAGGACTGTCACAAATGGCTTTGTCACCAGTGGACTGAACTAAGGAAACACACTCTACCGGGGAATCACCACACGTCTCCTAAAGAGACCCCAGACAATACAAAACTCTGCAGCAAGACTCATCCTAGAACCCCCAGAAGGACCCACATCACACACCACCTCAAGAAACTTTACTGACTCCTAGTCCAGAATAGATGGCCGTTCAAGATGCTGACCCATGCTTTCAAGGTACCAGCAAACATCAACAAATGACTGGCTTTCTTCCAACCCACCAAATACCTTTGAAATGCTTTCCTCACCGACACCCCTCGATCCATCGAAAAAACAGTGGAGGATGCTCCTTCTTGCACCTGGCGGTCAAGACAGGGAACAACCTTCCCTTGCACCTTAGGACCTCACCATCACTTCAGCAGTTCAGGAAATAACTCAAGACCTGGCTGTTCAAATGAGGAACCAACTTCTCCAGGGCCTTGAGACCCTCATGGGTGATTTGCCTTGCGTTATAAATAATTGACTGATTGATTGAGTGAAAAAGTGCAAAAATTTCAGTGCAGTTATCAAACATGCCCACAAATGGTTTCAGAAAACAATCACTTCAATATAATACTGGTTAATCGCATCCATGTAATATAATAAATTGTTGCTCCACTTGCAGCAGTAGTTTGTGTCAGTTAGGACATTGACACAGTGGGTCTAGGCAATTTGATTGTATACAGAATGCATAACCTTTGAAAAACGTCTTGGGAAACGGAAAACTCACCAAGTCTAGACTGCACAATGAAGTTTTGCTTTCACCGACAAACTACTTGTTTAGGGGTGCACCTAGAGTGAGATAAAGTATGTATGGCCAAAGCAATGTGAAGAAGATATCCGATAACATAGTTTTTGGCTGTTGTGGCTCTCAGATTTGACTAGTTTGCACCTTGTCCATTGTTTCCCTCCACATTTGTTGTTTTTGTCCTTTCTTGTTCCATCATGGTTATTGTTGTGAAATAGTAGACTTACATGCATAAGTTTGTCCTTTGTAAATTGCTATAGGCACTTTAAACTAGAATGGTATGTGGTAATTGGAATGTAAAGTTGATGAGAACTGGGGGAACTGTCAGGAGAAGAAGGACTTGTTTATTACTTCCTGCTGTGTCTGGGTTTTTCTTCTTATAAAATAAAGTACCCATGTTTATCTCTTGAGCATTTTCTGTACTACAAATATTGCGGCAAGCAAATTGGATCTTTGTGTCAGCTGTTTTGAGAATATTTTTGTCAATTTCCTTTACCCTGAGTGTTAGAATTGGGGGTCTCTGGTTGGCAAAGGTAGGTACTTGTGACAAGCAGGGACCCTCTCCTCTAGTAAGGGCAAGGGAATTACTCTCTCAAAATAACCCCTGCTCACCCTCTAGGCGGCGTGGCGTGAGCAGTCAAGGCTTATTTCAGAGGCGTTGTAAGTTAAGCAGTTGTGACAACATACAGTAACCCAGTGACAACACTACAAATGGCCACCACACAGGTTTTATATAAAAAATAATTATACTTTATATAGAGTTATCACAATAACAATAAACGACAAAAAGAATCCACATTACTATTAAGTTTCAAGAGTTCAGGTTAAAAAAAGCTTAATTCAAGGTTCTGTGCGAGACAGTAGCCTTGTCCGGCTACAGCCTTGCTGAAAAGAACACAGAGTCTAACAAATCCAGTGGACCGCGGTGGTCCGGGTCCACTTAAATGTCGACAGACTCAGTCACAGTACCTTTTCCTTGAGGCGACCTGCACGGATGTGCGAGCCGGTTCCGGAGTACATCACGGTGTAGAAAAAGAAAGCGTTGCAAGTCACGGTGTCCTTCCAGTCGCGGTGCAGGCTACGGCTCGTTGACTATGTCGAGACGGAATCGGTGAGCTCAGAGCTTGCGTTGTTCGAGGCGGACGTTGCTCATTGCGATGCTTCCAGCTTTACGGTGCGGTGACAAAGCCAGAGTTTGGGAGCTGGCGTCGGTCAGTCCGGATAGTCGGCCTGTGCGTCGCGAAGCGTGAGAGGCGGTGCCCAACTCCGGTGAGATCACAGGACTCAAGTCAGCAGCAGTGACCGCATCGGTCAGACCAGTTCGATTCGGTGTAGCGAGGCATTGCACATCGCGGTGTCCTTCCAGTCGTGGTGCAGGCTATGGCCCATTGACGTAGTCGGTGAGCGCAGAGCTTGCGTTGTTCGAGGCGGACGTTGCTTTGTGCGGTGCCTACTGGACACCGGGCCAGTCGTGAGAGTCGGTCACAGCTCCCTGCCTCTGTAGCCACTTGTTTCCAGCAGCAATTCACAAAGGCTGGTGAAGTCCACTGGTCCTGGGACTTCGGTCAGGGGGCAAGCTATTTTCCAAGCCCTTGGAGATCTTTGCACAAGTTGAAAATAAAAGTCCACAAAGTCTTTCTCCTCCCTTTGACTCAAGGTAACCACTGCAGGCCAATCCCCCAAGCAGCACTTCAGCTTGGGAATAGTCTCTCCTCAGTTTCTTCAGGTTCCTTCTCCTCCGCAGAGGTTTTGTCTTGTCAGTTCCAGGAGTGATCTAATTTCATGGGCTCAGGGTCCCAATACTAATACCCCAAAATCCTTTGTTCTCTGAGGGGAGAGGGGCCTGTGCCCCTTTCAAGCCAGTCCTGAAGTACTCTGTTTACCAGACATCTCCTTTCCTTTCACCACGCAGGGCAGGCACATCAGACGCCCCACAGGAGGTGGAGCCAGCATTGTGGAAGGCAAGTGCAGTCCATGAGCACTTTGTTGATAGTCTTCCTTCTCTTCTTTCAGTGTGCAGGGCAGAGACATCAGACACACCACAGGGGGTGGAGCCAGCATTGTAGAGGGAAGGCCCAGCCCTATTCAGGTCCCAGGTGCAACTCCTCCCTCCCATCTGGATGCAGATCTCCCTATTCACCACTGGGCTGCCCCAGCCTGTCTCCTGGAATTCCCCAGTCCTGTCATACACAAACCCAGACAAGGAATACACAACCTAGCAGAGGCGGGCTCAAATGGTTAGGCAACCAAATACCTACTTTCTAAAAGTAGTATTTGAAAGCACAGAATATTAAAATAAACTTTACTAAAAGATGTATTTTATTATTCTGAGTCCAGGCATACTAAACTCGAATTTCTATGGAGAACAGGTAGCCTTGCAATAGTGAAAAACGAAAATGGCTGTAATTCACTATTAGGACATGCCACACACATCAGCGCTTGTCTTACCTTATACTTACAATGCACCCTGCCCTTGGGCCTACCATAGGGGTGACTAATATGAAGAAAAGGGAAGGTTTAGGGACTGGCAAGTGGGTGCACTTGCCCAGTCAGCATGACAGTACCAGACTGCACGCAGGCTCTGCAATGGCAGACCTTAGACGCATTTTACAAGGCTGCTTCTCTGGGTGGCACAACCAGTGCTGCAAGCCCACTAGCAGCATTTGGATCACACGCCCTGGGCACACTCAGTACACTGTACTAGGGTCTGACAGAAAACCAAACATCCAATCAGGGAACCACTACTGAATACATCAATTTACAGTAGGGAGCACTTGCACTGTGGCACTGGACAGCAGTGGCACAGTGCCCAATTCATCTATTACCAGAAAAACACATGAGGCAACAGCGAAAAATGGAAGGGAGACTCAAGCCAATGGTGCCAGATCTAACACAGAGGCTTTATGATGGTTGGAACCTAGTTGCAATTGCTACTACAGGTGAGAGCATAACTAATTGCATATATATGGAAATGGCATCACATTTTCCCCTTCCTATGATCAATGAGATGTAATCATTAACAAAGGGGGTTTAATAGTTCACTGTGATTGATTTGACATCAGTTTACCATCAGGTATCTCTTCATCGTGATAGGCGCATACTCACTGCTTTCGTTACACCGTTTGAGTGATACCAATTTGTGAGGGTCCCCTTTGGCCTAGTGTTGGTGGTAGCCATGTTCCAGAGACTCATGTTTAATTTAATTAAGGGGACTCATGATGTGATTTCTTTTCAGGATGATGTCTTGGTCATAGGAAGACAATAAATGGAACATGATTCCAAGCTGAAGAAGGTACTGGGGATTTTGAAGAGTAATGGTTTTACTGCGGAGTATAGCAAATGAAAAATTGTGAAAAGAAAGGTTACATATCACCGACATGAGATACGCGGCAGAGAAATAGAACCTAAGTGGGTTGGTGGAAATGACAAAATGGGCTCCAGCTCCCACTAATGCAGATTAAGGGGCCCATTAGGATGTCGGGCGGATCGCCACCGCCATGCGGGCGGTGGCGATCCGCCTGACATCCAGGTCCAACCGTTACCCATTTCCCCCGCCATGCCATAGCATGGCGGGGGGTCTTTCCGTCCGCCGCTTTTCCACCACAGTCGCCTTGCGAATGGGGCGGAAAAGGTTTAATATGTGGCGGTGTCTATTAGACACCACCAGCCATATTAGGATGCCTTTCTGTGGTGGCAATGCCGCCACGGAAAGGCATGCTGTCTTCACTTCGGGGGCCCCCTGTGGGCCCCCATGGTGAAGGGAAGGGTGGGGGGTGCACATTGGGGTACCTGTGGTACCCCCCTGCATTTGCATACACAATGCGGCAGGCACCACGCGGTGCCTGCCGCTTTGTGTATGCAAATGCATACATGCATTTTTAGCATTGTGGCGGACGGTGCTGAGACCACCGCCCACCACAATGTCAAAAATGCATGATGCGCCCGCCACTGTGGTGGGAACATCCTAATATGCAGTGCGGGACTGCCGCTAAGCTCGCGGACGCTCCAGTTTTCTGTGAGGGTGGCGGGCGGGCAAAGTCCGCCCGCCATCCTAATCGGCCCCTAAGTTAGGGCATTTTTGGGGCTAGCAGAATTTTATTCAAATGATGTCAATACTTTTTCTACCATGACGTATCATATTAGACAACTTTGAAAAATTCGGTGTATGTTTGAGTGGTCCAAGCAGTGACAGGAAGCATTCCAGTTGATAAAGGACATCATTTCTTGTTCATTACTGGGATTTGATCCTAGTATGAAAAGTGTAGTCATGATGGATGTAAGTTGCAAAGGAATTGGTGCAATTCTTACAAAGGTCAACTCACAAGGGAAGGAGTGCAGAGTCGCATTTGCCTCTAGTTCATTGACCCCTGCAGAAGAAAAAATATTCCGTAGCTGAACGGTAAGCTTTGGTATGGGTATGGGGATAGAGCACTATATTCCATTCATGTGGTTTTCACAGGTAATGTTGCTCAGTGATCATAAATCGCTCACAAAAGTCCTAACAACAAAAGAGTTATTTATTGCATCTGCCTGTCTTGCTCGCACATCAATTACATTGTTGGAACATAATTATGTAGTACAATATGTACCAGTTGTGAAGAATAAGATTGCTGATTTTTTGAGTCAGTTCCCACTTTCCATTCAGTCTACACAAGATGATGAGTTACAAAATTGATGTGTGATGGATATTACTGATACAATCCATGGTGTTCAAGAAAATGAATGGAGAGAAGCATCTGAGAAGGACGGCGTGATGAAGGAAGCATGCATGTGGATACGTGAAGGTGGGCACATTAACAATTAACTTGAAAGTAATGTGTGTCTTTTGGGATTGAAACATGAATTATCCATAGTAAATGGCACAGCGTTATGCAATGGCAGAGTAATTAATTCTGAGAAACTTAAAAACACATTACTTGATGTATCATGAGGGACATTTGGGAATTTACAAGACCAGGGCAGAGAGCACAGATCTGTATTGGTGGCTGGAAATGGATGTGTTAATGGAATGGAAGGTAAGAGAGTGCAGGTTGTTCAATGAATCAGACAAAAGTTGATAGCACCACAGTTGTGGCCAGCATTCCCAGGGGTTCCTGCATCCACATAGATGTTATTGACTATGCTTTCAATGTCAGGGGGTAGTAAACTCATAACACACTTATACCGTGCTCTACAAGCAGACAGGCAGTGCCTCCCCCTTCCAACTTAAGACTCCCAGCAGCAGGTGTGTGAGGAACCCCTTTCCCGTAATGATTGGCCAAAAATACATGCTGGGGTGTATACGATTGCTTTGTGCGCGAGATTCAATCTTACACATTACTACATGATACATGTGGCGTACCTCTGTCCTAAGCAGCTCCGCCCAATATATCCTGACAGGTCACAGAGCTGTGAGTGATGTCGGGCACCAGTAGCTGACTTTGCACATGTGGTCTGCGGTTGTGCGGTGGTGGGGATATACTGGAGCTCAGTTTTGGAGCTTATTGAGCACTCTTCCATATTGGGTCTTCTTCCTAATAACTCTTAAAAGAACTTGAGCAGATGCTTCGTGATGCTGGGTCTTGTAGTAGCCAAATGCAGACTTTTTATTGGTTGGCTGAGTACTGGAGCCCTCACACTGGCAGATTGGAGGAGTGACATGGTAGAATGGGCTGGCACCCGAAGCGGTCTCGAAGGGATGTGAGAATCAGGAACAATATGTTGACTTGGAGTGCTATGATTCAAACCCTAATAGACTCCACATAGGAAAATCATTCCAATCTAGAAACACAAGTCTCACGAACAATGGATAATCAAGAGGGAGGGACTGGGTGGGTGATTTAATATGGGCAAGACTACTACTGTATCCTTCAAAACATTATGATCCTACAATGCCTACTGCTTACTGTCTATGTTGATGGTTATGTTGAAATGCTAATACAAATATATATTTTTAAGCCCCTGTAAGCCTCCCCATGTCCCGTTAAGACTCCAGAAATGCTGTTGGAGAGAATTGGCATGGACAGTATGGGGCCAATTCATGGAGGTGATGGACTCAGGTATATTATTGAGAGCATGGAGCATTTTGCTAAGTAGCCAGATATTAAGATTGCTCCTAGAGCCAGTTCTCAAGCTAAAGTGAATTTAAAGACCAAATTCTATTCATGGAGGGACTAATCAAAATTATCTGAACAGATGATGGTCCCCAATTCACTTCAGAAAAATGTAAGGCATATCTAAAAAGGAATGGCACAAAACAACTTAAGTATATCACCCTGCAGGTAATGGTGCAGTAGAGCGCTTCACCATCGTGCTAAAAATACTATACAGTGTGTGCGCAAAGTTGTCATGGAGAAGAGAAATGTGAAGAACTATATGCATTCAGATTCCAAGGTCAGCCTCCCTATCCAAGTAAGTTTAGAGTTTGCCCAGGTAAAATGATCAGAGCCTGGCAAGAGGCATTCGTGAAGTGCTGCCATTGACTTTGGAGTGCCCCTGAGGGATTGCTAGTCATACGCGTCTGGGCAATCTGACAAGGTGGAAAGGTCAATTCGCCAGATACCTGCAGGAACGTATAAAGTATCTTGGCATCCAAGACTTATGGCAACTGAACACGAGTGGCTATTAGCCAGGGTGGTAAATTCTGCTCCGCTGACGGATTTTGCTGAATTTTGGCAATTCTGCGTTCTGCGGAGAACGCGTAATTGCCGAAAATTCCATGATCCGCGGCGTAGCAGAGTTTTTTCCTTATTCGCACTTTCAAAATGCATGTCCATGTGCGCTGTAGTGACTTAACGGGATCCCTACGTTCGCCAACAATTTTTTCTATCCGTTCGGCATGAGATTTTGGTAGCCGGCAGCGCGATCCCGCAAGAGTGTGCAATCCCGAACACGTCATTCGGACGCGCCATCGGACATTCACGGTCGCGAACAGGAAACACACATCGCGAGAGGGCGGGACAAGTGAAACAAGATGGCCACACCAATTGGGGACCGCATGGGCAAGTTCGCAAGATATTTCCCCCGAGCACGCAAACAGCGTCCCCGAACAGTTAAAACGCATCGCAAACGGGCAGAACAAGCATTTCCACATGCTCGCTGAATTCTGCGCAGCTCGCAGAGATTTTTTACCGTTTCGCTGAACATTTCGCAACGCGACTACGCAAATTCCGCCCACCCCACTGGCTATACCACCGAAAAATATGTGAGCAAATGCATACAGCCGAAAAGCAGGTTGGAAGATAAAGCTGCACTGACAAAATGATCACATGGGTGGCTAGTAATAAACTTATATAACTCAAGCAAGGAACAACCCTATTTTAAGCCAGCTTTATATTTGACCATCATGTGGGAATTGATTAGGATGCAAATTGGGCACTCCCCACCTTCAACTACGTCTCCAAGTGGCAGTAGAAGGCCCAACCGAAAGATGCATTATGCTGTGTGTATCATCAGGCAAAAGAAACGTTTATACATGTACTCTGGGTGTGCCTAAACATGCTATATATATATAGAAGGCCATTGCTGTGCAAGGAGTCTTCAGCCTTTTACGTTAGAACTTGCAGGTCGGCAGCCATAGAGGCTTAAATCCAAAGAATGTAATGCTGAACGTTCGCCTGGTTCCGTTTTTAGCGACTTTTAACAATCAGATTGAAATTTTGTCTTGAATGCTGTCCATGGGCTAGAAAGGAACTTACACAACACTTCCAACTTGCTAATTGCACACTAAATGTCACCTGTGCAGAGCTGATTTAATGGTTGCATTAGGCACTTAAGCCTCCTTAGCATTAACAAGTTACATTTTTCGCATTCCCGTCAATGCTTCATGAAGCAGGTTGAAATTGTCCTTTCATACAGCTGCACAAAGTACTGCCTGCGATTGAACAAAGCTCATTGCACTGGACACTTTGGTACAGCAATGAGCAGATAAACTCTCATTAGGCAGGTAGGAGTATTATTAATAGGTTTACAATGCCTATGGCCTTTTCATACAAATTGCGTTTATGTACTGTTAAGCCGGAATAATGCCTCATTTGTACAGTAGCGTCAAGCTTGCATTATGCATCATGAACAAATGTTGTCAGACATTGAACACTACAGGTGACGTGAGCTGCCGTTCTGCTCCAAAATGTGTCCCAAAGAACCATGTGTATCCACTGTCCTTCCATTAACCCCTTCCATGCTCATGACTGGGGTAAATAAAATAATTACCCTGTCGGAGTTTCTATACATTAACAAGGATCATGCATATAATGAGAGGCAGAGTCCGTGGTGTCCGATTCAGAAGGGCTTTATTCAATAACTCGAGTTACTGGAGAATCGGGTTCCATCTCCACTAGGGATCAGGAAGGATCGTCATCTAAATCTTTATTCAGAGAACACAATATATATAGTTAAAACATACATTGACATGGATAGAGAAGGTGGAGCAAGTGAAAGAGAGAGATAAGAGCAAACGGGCGTGAAAAGGGCGTGTAAGAAGGCGTACACGTGGGTGTTCACTTGATGAGTCATAGGTGTGTCATGGGTGGGTGGATACATGGGGGGGGTCTACATGGTCAGCAGGAACCTTTACCCTACTTGTTCGCGCAAACTGGTCATGACGTGGAATTGACGTGCAACTGGGGGAAAACTGGGGGAAGCTGACTTTCGTGCTAGTAGAGGAGTCTTGGATGTCAGGACGACCTGCACCTCTGGTATTATCTGATATCTTGAGCTTGGAGGATGTATTGTCTGAAAAGAAAGGTCGCTGCAGCAAAGACTGCTCATCACTAAATGCTAGTGTGTGCCTATATTTCTTCGTGCATTGCGTGGGGCCATGGGCCTTCTATGGATTTGGGTTCTGTAAATCACTTGAATGAAGACAGGAAGGCTAGGCCCTAATCTTCTGCTGGCGGAATATGTTTACCCTTTTCATTAGACAGGAATGTGTTTCTGTGGAGCAGAGCAGATAACTGTAGGCAAAATACTGTCTTGGCAGGCCAGGCTGGGCACCTCTCGGCTGAGCAGGAAGTACGTGAGAGGTCAGGGATACATAGCTAAACTGCAGCTTTCAGAGTATCAGGAGCTTGGAGCCTGAATTCGGGTCCTGGCTCGGCTGAGCCACAAAAACGGCTTTTAAACGTGCACCATGTAAAGCATGGGCAACATAGGCCTCAATACAGTATTAACGTTTCTTTTATGTGGGACTGGATAACTGACATGCTAACGTTGGACGCAAATGCAGAGGCGTCATTATGGCGGCCATAGAGGGAAAATGCATGGATGTCATGCACATACACTACACGTTGGGGTACACGCAGGGGACATATTGGCCATATAAAATTTCATTTTCCTCATTCCCTCCTTGTCACCTACATTCCCTTCAAGAAACATCCATTTGCATAAGACCTTGTATATGGTCATACAGCATCATTTGCTCATTTTTATTCTTTTGTACACATGGACGTGGACGTGGAATACAGGCAGTGGCACACAAGCCGCAAATCGCTGGGCCACATTGTAGACAGAGACAGCAACTGAAAATAGCTAGTAGTATTACTCCTAGGAACGACAGTACCTTCCATCCCCATGCTGATATTACACTCCAGAGCCAACCAGACCAAGTCCATGTGCCTGGATTTTGGTGTATCTCGTGAGCTATCTTATGGAGTCTTGTTATTGCTGCATACACGGATGGCGCGTTATTTGGAATAAACACGCAACAACTGGAGCCGATCACTCTACAAGCCCCGCCCCTATCTGCCAGGATGACGTCAAGAACAAGGCGATTCTGAAGAACAACAAGTCTCATCGCAGACTGCTCCTCTGTCAAGTTCGCTAGAGCAGAAGTAGTCTCATTCACTACTGCTTCAAGAGTTGTTAACCTACGTATTAATTTACTGTTTTGGACGGGACCTATGAAGAAAAAGAATCCTCTATTGAAATCTATATATTGCTCCAATGCTGTCTCAGTCTGATCGACAACTGGGGAATCGGTCTCCCTCTTGTGTCTAACATGTACTAGTCGGGAATCTCGATGATAATGGGACAGAGGCTAGAAAAACAGGTGGTAGTAGGAACGCTATATAACACGTCCCACCCCAGTCTAAGGGCAGGCGCACATAGGCTGTCTGACCGCAAATAAAATAGGAATGGCGGGAAGCTTTGAAAATAGACTTTCCTTTATCATTGAACTCAACTACAGTATTACAATCACTGTGTCCTAAATGCACTGAGCCTTTCTTTCCAACGCATAATTCACCTTTCACTGGTAAGACTGTTATGAACGGTGAACCTGTATTTTTCTCGGACTGGACATTCAGAATCATAAAGTTAAGGGAAACATTTCCTTGGTCGTACACTTCATTTTCTAGATCTGTTCCTTTCCTTTGGGGGAAAACCATCTTTGTCTGGAAAACATGTCTTGTTCATTACTATATTTAAGTCTCCCCAGGTCCATTCACTCTGGGAATCTGTGAACTTTCTGTCTTGTGATGACATTAAAGCAGACCATGCTCTGCACGAACCATTGTGCGAGAACGGGAAAGGAAAGAGGGGCAAAACTCCCTTCGTTTTCTGATAAGGTGGGAGTCGGCCACATACCCAGCAATTTGTTACATTGCTGGTCTGATGAGAATAGTGTAACATGCGAATAAAAGTATTGTTGCGCAGTGCTAGTCGATATGATAGTTCATGAGGTGGCAGATCACTGAATGTGTGCTCTACAGTATCATTGAAGGAAGAATGTATATGTGAACCAAGAGGAGGAAAGAAAACATATAGCGTCAAGCTGATACATATAATCGATATACTTAGAAGAAACATAATGATCAGAGTTACTATACATCTGCTGCGTAAGGTCTTGCAGTATTTCTCTTTCTTATCTCTCTGTCTACTACTCGGGTCTACGATCTTATACATGTCAAGAACCTGTCTAACCGATTCACCAAAGGGTGGACTTAAACAATTAAACGCTGTCTGACTTACTAGACCGTAATTTGGACCTGTACTCCTGTTTCGGAGTCTTTTCTAGCAAAGGGGGCTTTGAGTCACTAGTTTCGGGGCAGTCCTTAGTTTCGATTACAGTTCCGTGTCCATGGAATCTTTTGACGTGCTGGGCATGGATCCAGCCCTTCCTTCCCTCGACCTTGACGGCGGTCCTCGTTGTAAGCAGTACTAACTTCGGTGCTCGCCAGCGGGGCTCGAGAGGACTTGAACGATCAAAGTTCCGCACCAACACTGTATCTCCAGGAACGATGGAGTGTTCCTTAACTTCGGTGTTGTCGGGGAAGGCGGCTGCAACCTGTGAATGACAAGAAAGGAGTGCAGACATCAAGGAAGCCAGGCACTCTGTCAGCATATTACTGTCAACATCGGTAATTCTTTTTGGCATAGGCGTACCCCACATATTCGGCGGTCTACCAAAAACCATCTCGTAAGGGGACAGTCCTGTTCTGGAATGAGCTACCATACGCATGTAAAAGAGGGCAACCGGCAAGGCTACCATCCAATCCACGCCTTTTTCTGCACAGACTTTCGCTAATTTTGTCTTAAGTGTCTGATTGTGTCTTTCTACGAGACCTGCTGCCTCTGGGTGTCGTACACAATGGAACTTCCACTGGTACCCTAACAGAAGAGATACTTGTTTCATTAATTCAGAGGAGAATGGCTGACCGTTATCTGAGTACACGACACGGGGCAATCCATAACGTGGAAAAAACTCTCGAACCAACTGCCTGGCAGTGGTTACAGCAGTGTAATCTGGGACTGGGTACGCTTCTGTCCATCTAGATAATGCACATACAACTACTAGGACATATTTGTATCCTCGACATCTGTCCATCTGGATATAATCCATCTGGAGGACTTCAAAAGGGTGGTCAGGAGGATGAAATCCACCTTGTTCCACTGGAATGCCTTTGCCTGGATTGAACTGGCAACAGGTCATGCAGGTACGTACTTTCTGTTTTGCTGCTGCACGCAGGTGCTTGTTGAACCAAATATTCTGTAAACTGTCTAGCATAGCCTTCTCTCCTAAGTGTGCGGGACTATGTGCTGTGTTTATGATGACTTGAACCATCGAGTCAGGAATAAACCATGTAGCTTTGCCTTTTGTCATCCAGCCCTGGTCAGTCTGGACCCCTCCTTGTTCAGTCCACCTCTTTATCTCGTCTGGAGTGGCATGTGTCTGTATGTCGAAGACATCTTGTGAGGGATCCCTGACTGTCATGCAATTTGTCAGTGATGGTACTTCTGTCTTTGTTGTGTCTGTTGGAGTCTGGGCTGTAAGTTTAGCTGTTCGATCTGCCAGGTCGTTACCCTGGGAAATGGTGTCTGTGACTTTCATATGTGCTTTGCATTTCATGATGGCTATGGCTGTAGGCAAGTGTATTGCTTCTAACAGAGCCTGAATGAGGGGACCATGCTGAATTTTGGCCCCATGAGAGGTCAGGAAACCTCTCTCCTGCCATAACACTCCGAAGTCGTGAACGACTCCGAAAGCGTACTGTGAATCTGTGTATATGTTTACTTTCAAGTTCTTGGCTCGGATACAGGCTTGTGTCAGAGCGATGAGCTCTGCTGCTTGTGCTGATAATGTGCCAATTCGTTGTGTCTCTATGACTTCAGTATCAGTGGTCACTGCATATGCGGCCACTAACTCTCCTGTGCTTGTTCTCATGCATGAACCATCTACATAAAGTGTCAGGTCAGGGTCTGGTAATGCAATGTCTGTCAAGTCTTGTCTTGGCTTCGTCACTGTATTAATTACTTCCACACAGTCATGTGGTGCAGTGTCTGCTGTGCTTGAGGGCAAGAGTGTCGCAGGGTTCAGTATATTGCATCGTCTGACCTCTATGTGTGGCTGGAATAACGTCAGTTCATATCCTGTCAGTCTCCCTATAGTCAGATGTTGTGTCTGAGTCCTGTTCAAGAGAACTTCCACTGAATGTGGAACCTGTACTGTCAGGGGGTGTCCTAACACTATGGAATCACTCTGTCTTATTGCTAGGGCTGTTGCTGCAACTGATTTCAGGCACGCAGGCACTGGATCCAATGTACTAGAAAAATAAGCAAACGGCTTGTGTTTTCCTGCTTGATCTTGTGTAAGGACAGATAATGCGGTACCTTCCCGTTCAGTGACAAAAAGTGTAAAAGGCTTGCTGTACCAAGGAGTCGCTAAAACTGGTGCTTGACATAAAGCTTTTTTCAATTCTTCAAATGCAAGTGTATGTTCCTGTGTCCAAGGGAGGACAGTCGAAGACGCTGCCTCCTGTGTTGTTAACTGTATGAGTGGTTTGGCTAGATATGCATACTGGGGAATCCATTGTCTGCAGTAAGAAGTGAGACCAATGAAGGCCGTACTTCCTTTTGTGTCTTGGGCTGCGAAAGGTTTGCAATTAACTGAATGCGGTCTTGTGTCAGCTGTCTACCCCTCTTGGACAGCAAGTGTCCAAGGTACACCAGTTGCTGTGCACAGAATTGCAACTTTGAAGGGGACACTTTGTGCCCCTTGTCTGCCAGAAAATATAAGACTGTCAGTGATGCATGTTCACAGTCTCGTTCTGTTCGTGCTGTGATCAGGATATCGCCCACGTATTGGAGCAGTGCGGTGTTGGCAGGCATGTGAATACTGTCTAGTTGTCTCTTTAATGCTTGGCTGTAAATACTAGGACTTTCTGTGAATCCTTGAGGAGCTCTCGTAAATTTGAAGCTGCGTCCATTTAAACAGAATCCGAAGAGGTATTGGCTCTCTGGATGGATTGGGACACTGAAGAAGGCGTTCTTTAGATCAATTACAGTAAAGAACGTTGCCTCAGAATCAATTGCAGTCAATAACGAAGAAATGTCTGGGACCACTGGGTACTGGGGTATTATACATTTGTTCAGTTCTCAAAGGTCAATAACTAGTCTGTAGACTGGTGGTGCATTAGTGTCAGTTCGTTTAAGAATAGGGATGACAGGTGAATTACATATATTTGAGTCAGTTTCTACTACCACTCCTTGTGCAATGATTTCGTCAACAATTTTCAATAATGCTACTACGGCATCAGGTGGTAACTTGTATTGTCGGATTCGTGGCAGTACTACTCCTGGTTTGAGAGTGACACGGTGTGGTGTAATGTGCATGTAACCTACATCAGTCGGACCTCGTGCCCATAAATACTGTGGTACATTCTGGAGTCTGGGATTAAAATCTTTCAACACATAATGTCCTTTAAAATCACGTAAAAACAATCGCACTCCTTCCGGAGAACAACAAATTACTGCTCCTAGTTCTTTCAAGGTCTTTATACCAAGCAAATTCTCTGGACATGATTTAGTAAGTAACAAGTCTGTGGTACGGGACAATGGACCGACTCCTAGGGAAACTGGCTTTGACACTTCGTTAACAATAGGCTTTCCTTAAAATCCCAGGGAAATATTCTGTGAGCCTGAGAGGGGTGCCCCTGGAACCTCGTCATGACTGATGGTAGTTCTGCTCGCCCCTCTGTCAATCAAAAATGTTCTGTCTTTTCCCAATACACGACTATGTACATATGGACCTTCTTGATCTACAGGAACTTCAATAAGGGGCAAGCCAACCTCCCTCTCTAGGCTATTTCATGAGTACTGTTGATATTCTGGATAGTCTGACTGTGCATACTGGTACATTTGTTGCGTGACATGTTGTGCGGCAGCTATTGGTTGCGGTACAGCTACTGTCTGTTGCGTGTTCTGTGGCGTTTGCGTGTTCAGTGGGGTGCTATTCTGTCTGGGAAGACGCGGTCTTTCTTTTGTCTTGCCTGTAGCTATATTGTGTTTCAGGACAGCACATTCATTTACATAGTGACCTGGTTGCTTACAATATTTACAGTTCCCTTTAACAGGTGCCGTGCCCTTTTTATGGCCATCAGCTGGTACTGATTGTGCGACTAGCACTTTCATTTTTGTATCTTTCATGCGTTTCTTTTCATGTTCCTGTTCCTCTCTAATTCTGTTCTGATGGTATTGTAACATTTGCAACATTTGGGAAGGGCTGTTTGCTTGCCAGGTACTCTCAACCTTCACTACTCTATTCTTGATCGGGGGTAAGGAATTCTCTACTAATTTGCTCACAAAAAGATGTGGATACGATTCACTATTTGGCTTAAGGCCACTATTAATAGTAAAACATTTTTCGAATCTGGAATAAAAATCACTGGTGTCTTCGTCTTGTTTCTGTTTACATGCTGAAATAGCATCCCAATCTTCCTTTTTAGTAACCAATAATCTTGGCAAGACCTGTATCAAGAGTTCAGGTAGTTCCTTAGCTTTGTCCCCAAGACCAACACCAGGGAGCCGTGTTCTATCCTCATCTTCCAATTCTGTCCAATTTATCTTTTTCTCTCCCACCTCCCACTCTTTCTCTTTAAGCTTTTCATAAATGCCTGCTGGTAACAGTACTTTTAATAATTTAATGATGTCAGCGTACGTGTAATCCCCTATGCGGAGAATGTCTTTTAATTCACGGTGGAACCCCCCTGGGTCTTTATCATGGCAGGGCAGCAACTTTTTCATTTCCAGTATTTCTATTTTCGTCAAGGGTGTGTAAACATATACTCGTTGAAGCTCATTATTTGTATTTTTGACGGGATGTACCTCTCGTAGGGGGTTCTGTCTGTCTATGTGTAAACTCTTTCTGTCGTGGTGTGGGGCAGGAATCATGTGCGTGGTCAGAAATGTCAAGTACTTATGTCGTTGGTCTAGAATGACATTAATTATTTCGGTACCTAGGCCTATCCATCTCTCTAGGAGTATATCATCCAGTAATTTATACAAGGGACCGGGATCAGAACGTTGACTCTCGTACAACGTGATCAGATGTTGAACCATGTAGATACCAGCCAAATGCTGTTCTACCGGGGGAAGGCTCAAAAAGGTCTGAGCCACTACGTCACTATTATATATGTTAGAATTAGTCACCCACTGAACGGCTGACCGGGCTAGTTCCTGTTCGTGTATAGTGTGGTGTCTACCACCCCCTACTCGCCTTTTTAATGCATTCTCGGTAGCTTGGAATAGGTGTTCGAGAGAATATCTTTCTGGTATGGGAGGTCCATGTTTCATGTAGTCGAGGCACTTAGGCCTGTCAAACTGTCTTGCTCTGCCTACGTAATTAATTTTATTTATTTCCTCTGTTTCGGGCTCATCATCATCAGAAGCTAAGTCGTCCTCTTTCTCGTCTGACTCTTTCCTGTGTAAGTTTAGAATTTCTTTTCGTATTTTCCTATACATGCATTCTATCTTTGCCATTGTATCATGTTTACAGGAAGCTATGTTGTCACTCCAATCAATCATACCTCTAGTTACTCTTTTATCTGGCTGGTCTTGTTCCCTGATCAGACAATTAATCAAAAAGGGTAAAAGTGCGCGTTGAACCTCCACCTTTTGTTGTGCCATGGCCTCATGTATACTCTCGGGTCCTTCCCCCGTTCTAATGAAATGGTATATTTTGTCTAAATTGTCTTTCATGCCTGGTAATGTGATCAAATACTCTACAACGCGTCTTAATCGTAGTGAGAACATGAGCGCTGGGCCCACACCTGGTACTGGATCGTATATACAGTGTGAAATCGTTACATTATGCTTATAGGGTGATGCCGTCATTTGCGGCGTTCGTTGTAATGCTAGTTCTTGGAGCGCTCGTGTTGGTGGCGGTGTTTGCGGCGTATTTGTCGTCCCCCCTCCCACTGCCCCTTGTCCTAAATCGTCTTTCACAGTCGGTGGCGGAGGCAGTTGTGCATGCTGATCCTGTGACGTGATCAGAGGGAGAAAAGGATTGTTGCCAGGAGGAGGAAAACCTGTATTAACATACTCTGGAGCGGGCTCCTCTAAATAGGAGGAAAGGAAGACCTCCGCGGCTGTCTGTTTATGACTACGTACTTTAGTCGGGATCAGTGGTGGCGGCAAATTACCGGGTACTTCCGGGGTCACTTTAGCTAGTCCTTCAGCGAGGACGGGATACATGCCTCTGATAAGGGCATTTCTTTCTCTATCTGCTTGTTCTGCCTTGACCCGTTCCCCTTATTCCTTTAGTTCTTTTTCTCTGGCTTTATCTGCTGCTTCTTTACTTCTCTCTGCTTTGTGGAATTCTTTCTCTGTTCTCCTATGTGCTTCTTTACGCCATAACTCAATGGCATCTTTTTTGGACTGTCTAGCTTTCTTTTTCCATAGTGCTTCCTCTACACTCATAATGCAATCAGCATCCCATGTCCCTGAGGCAGGCCATCTATATTTCTCTTCCAGATCCTTCGTGTAATCTACCCATAAGTCTAAAAACAGTATGGCATCTAGCCCATGCTTTTGGTACATGAAATGGCCAGGGGTGTCTCTAGGTGGGACAGGGACTGCCTCTTCGAGTATCCCTTTCCTGGTCCCTATCTGACGTAATTTCGAAAACAGTGGCATGTTGGAACTAACTTAAACGAAAACACAATATACACAAGAATAGACTGAAAACAACCATTCACACTACAACATTAAAACATTAGAAACAGATACGTCCTAACTGCTACATAGAAAAAGAAACATGATCCTGAAAAACTGTTTACTTTATGTACTGAAAAACAGCACAAACATACCGGTCCCATAAAGAGACACGTCTTTACCGTGTCTGTGTACCCAGACAGATCTTTACCGGGCTCAAATAAATGAACCCGTCTTTATGCGTTCCCAATAACGGTACTCACCGGGAATCAGAACTGAAGGCCTCGGAAACTCGATACTGCTGCTGCTACTGCTGCTGCGCATGCGCCTCGGAACAGGTGGGCCTCGGGATACCTCGGACCTTGCTCTCTCGGCTTGGGCTCTGGTTGGGATGGTCCGCGATCCTCACCGCCTCGTGTGGATGCCTGGTCGGAGTCTCCGTCTCCTCCGTGGGTCTGAGGGAGTATGCAGGAAGTCCCGCTGTCGTGTACACTTGAAGTCCGTCACGGCTGTAGAAGGGGGCAGGGGGCTGGACCTACATCGCTGATGCGTGGGGAAGGGGACTAGTCCCTGTTCTGCCGCCAGATTAATGTGGTAAATAAAATAGTTACCCTGTCGGAGTTTCTATACATTAACAAGGATCATGCATATAATGAGAGGCAGAGTCCGTGGTGTCCGATTCAGAAGGGCTTTATTCAATAACTCGAGTTACTGGAGAATCGGGTTCCATCTCCACTAGGGATCAGGAAGGATCGTCATCTAAATCTTTATTCACAGAACACAATATATATAGTTAAAACATACATTGACTTGGATAGAGAAGGTGGAGCAAGTGAAAGAGAGAGATAAGAGCACATGGGCGTGAAAAGGGCGTGTAAGAAGGCGTACACGTGGGTGTTCACTTGATGAGTCATAGGTGTGTCATGGGTGGGTGGATACATGGGGGGGGTCTACATGGTCAGCAGGAACCTTTACCCTACTTGTTCGCGCAAACTGGTCATGACGTGGAATTGACGTGCAACTGGGGGAAAACTGGGGGAAGCTGACTTTCATGCTAGTAGAGGAGTCTTGGATGTCAGGACGACCTGCACCTCTGGTATTATCTGATATCTTGAGCTTGGAGGATGTATTGTCTGAAAAGAAAGGTCGCTGGAGCAAAGGCTGCTCATCACTAAATGCTAGTGTGTGCCTATATTTCTTGGTGCATTGCGTGGGGCCATGGGCTTTCTATGGATTTGGGTTCTGTAAATCACTTGAATGAAGACAGGAAGGCTAGGCCCTAATCATCTGCTGGCGGAATATGTTTACCCTTTTCATTAGACAGGAATGTGTTTCTGTGGAGCAGAGCAGATAACTAGGCAAAATACTGTCTTGGCAGGCCAGGCTGGGCACCTCTCGGCTGAGCAGGAAGTATGTGAGAGGTCAGGGATACATAGCTAAACTGCAGCTTTCAGAGTATCAGGAGCTTGGAGCCTGAATTCGGGTCCTGGCTCGGCTGAGCCACAAAAACGGCTTTTAAACGTGCACCATGTAAAGCATGGGCAACATAGGCCTCAATACAGAATTAACGTTTCTTTCATGTGGGACTGGATAACTGACATGCTAACGTTGGACGCAAATGCAGAGGCGTCATTATGGCGGCCATAGAGGGAAAATGCATGGATGTCATGCACATACACTACACGTTGGGGTACACGCAGGGGACATATTGGCCATATAAAATAGGGACTAGTCCCCTTCCCCACGCGCCGGCGATGTAGGTCCAGTCCCCTGCCCCCTTTTACAGCCCTGACGGACTTCAAGTGTACACAACAGCGGGACTTCCTGCCTACTCCCTCAGGCCCACGGAGGAGACGGAGACTGCGACCAGGCATCCACACGAGGCGGTGAGGATCGCGGACCATCCCAACCAGAGCGCAAGCTGAGAGAGCAAGGTCCGAGGTATCCCGAGGCCCACCTGTTCCGAGGCGCATGCGCAGCAGTAGCAGCAGCAGTATTGAGTTTCCGAGGCTTTCAGTTCTGCTTCCCGGTGAGTACCGTTATTGGGAACGCATAAAGACGGGTTCATTTATTTGAGCCCGGTAAAGACGTGTCTGGGTACACAGACACGGTAAAGACGTGTCTCTTTATGGGACCGGTATGTTTGTGCTGTTTTTCAGTACATAAAGTAAACAGTTTTTCAGGATCATGTTTCTTTTTCTATGTACCAGTTAGGACGTATCTGTTTCTAATGTTTTAATGTTGTAGTGTGAATGGTTGTTTTCAGTCTATTCTTGTGTATATTGTGTTTTCGTTTAAGTTAGTTCCAACATGCCACTGTTTTCGAAATTACGTCAGATAGGGACAAGGAAAGGGATACTCGAAGAGGCAGTCCCTGTCCCGCCTAGAGACACCCCTGGCCATTTCATGTACCAAAAGCATGGGCTAGATGCCATACTGTTTTTAGACTTATGGGTAGATTACACGAAGGATCTGGAAGAGAAATATAGATGGCCTGCCTCAGGGACATGGGATGCTGATTGCATTATGAGAGTAGAGGAAGCACTATGGAAAAAGAAAGCTAGACAGTCCCAAAAAGATGCCATTGAGTTATGGCGTAAAGAAGCACATAGGAGAACAGAGAAAGAATTCCACAAATTAGATAGAAGTAAAGAAGCAGCAGATAAAGCCAGAGAAAAAGAACTAAAGGAAGAAGGGGAATGGGTCAAGGCAGAACAAGCAGATAGAGAAAGAAATGCCCTTATCAGAGGCTGTGTGTATCATCAGGCAAAAGAAAGATTTATACATGTACTCTGGGTGTGCCTAAACATGCTATATATATATAGAAGGCCATTGCTGTGCAAGGAGTCTTCAGCCTTTTACGTTAGAACCTGCAGGTCGGCAGCCATAGAGGCTTAAATCCAAAGAATGTAATGCTGAACGTTCGCCTGGTTCCGTTTTTAGCGACTTTTAACAATCAGATTGAAATTTTGTCTTGAATGCTGTCCATGGGCTAGAAAGGAACTTACACAACACTTCCAACTTGCTAATTGCACACTGAATGTCACCTGTGCAGAGCTGATTTAATGGTTGCATTAGGCACTTAAGCCTCCTTAGCATTAACAAGTTACATTTTTCGCATTCCCGTCAATGCTTCATGAAGCCGGTTGAAATTGTCCTTTCATACAGCTGCACAAAGTACTGCCTGCGATTGAACAAAGCTCATTGCACTGGACACTTTGGTACAGCAATGAGCAGATAAACTCTCATTAGGCAGGTAGGAGTATTATTAATAGGTTTACAATGCCTATGGCCTTTTCATACAAATTGCGTTTATGTACTGTTAAGCCGGAATAATGCCTCATTTGTACAGTAGCGCCAAGCTTGCATTATGCATCATGAACAAATGTTGTCAGACATTGAACACTACAGGTGACGTGAGCTGCCGTTCTGCTCCAAAATGTGTCCCAAAGAACCATGTGTATCCACTGTCCTTCCATTAACCCCTTCCATGCTCATGACGAGCTGAGCTCGTCATGCAGCACAGTGCTCATGTGCTGATGACGAGCTGAGCTCGTCATGACCACACCTGCTTCTATTGACCTTCAGCACAGCAGAAGATCAACTCAAGCAGCCAAGGTATTAATGAAAGGACAGTGTTGGTTGGATGTTCAAGACCAGGAACGGTGAATGGACACCAGAATAGTTAAGAAGAACTTAACTAAAGCACTGGAATGCGTTAAGAGGTTTAATGATTGTCACCATGATTGCAAACAGGTTAACATATGGGTGGGAGAGTTGGAGAGAGTCGAGGTGCCGGGTGATAAAAACAAAAGTGATGGGAAATGGTATGATCCATTATGTGTAGTTACGGTGTTATGCAATTCTGTGTTTCTTGATGATGGTTCAGTGTGGCATCTTAGTCGTATTTCCGTGCATAACGGGAGAAGTGTTGCAAGGTTTGAAGGCTTTGAAGTTGGGAATTGTGTGTCAGGAACAAAATATTCTGATTGGGTTTTGGATGAGGTAACAAGAGATAATTTAGGCTCAAGTAGAAAGTGCGGTAAAAGTGAGAGCGACATGGACACGATTTTACTTCCCCATCCAGGGATAGCCTATCTTTGTTTGATAATATAGATGAGAAAAATGGTATGTTTTTAAAGGAAAATCATTACACCTTTTGAAGTTTAAAGGCTATGTGTGTAAGGTATAGTTCTATTTATTTATTGGTGTATGGAAAATCGTCTAACCCACTAAGCTTAAACAATTTGGCGTGGAATGTATAGTTTTTTAAATTTTGTATATTAATATAAATTTGTTGCCAAGTCAACCTGTGCCCTGGGCACCCCCCAACTTTGTGCTGACTGATACTAAACAACTCTGACTGACCCTGGGCTCTGCCTAACCAGGCCCAGGGCTAGTGCTATGCTGAAAGAGACACATTAGAATACAGTTAAAACACCTACATACACTTGGGTACACAATGGTATGGTGGGGTACCCCTTTGATAGGCATGACCTACCCTATAAGCCCCTAGTATATAAAAGGGCAGGGGGATTGATACTACCTAGAAGTCCCTAGTACCCCAGGGCATAGCAGTTTAGAGGCCAGCAGCTCTTTTTGCACTTAAATGTGTGCACTGCTGAAACCTGTGGTCAGTTTAAAAGCAGCCCTGGGTGCCAGAATTGCTTTTAAAAAGTAAATTGTGCCCAAACTCGACTTTGGGGTTTGGGGCACTTGAAAATAAATGGATAACCTACAATGTTTTGGCATATTAGGAACCCCCAGGGTCTCCCCTAGGTGTCTCAGCTGTGGGGGGACAGATGTGTATAAGGTACACCCTTATAAAATGAGTTTTATATGCCCTGGGTTAAGTGAAATTTCACATTTCACTCCCCACATTGAGGTAAAGTGCTGCTCAAATTCAACTTTGATGCTAGAAGTAATGTGAAGGGAGAATCTGCAATATTTATATAGATTTAGAACCCCTAAAGTCTCCCCTAGTTGCAAATGGTGTGGGGTTCCTGTAGATATAAAACAAGTACTTATAAAATATGTTTTGGTAAGTCTAGGTGCTGGAAAAATGGCCCAAGTCATTTTTCCCATTGCAAATCCCCTGTTAAATAGGTTAACATGGTAGGAAGGTATTGATTAATAACGTTGATAGGAGAGGGCTAGAAATGCCATTCAAAGACTTCCCGGAATGGTATCAATAAATCCCACAATATCATATTGTTGAATTTCTCCTAAATTGTACATACAAGAAGTTAAAAGACTTTCCTGTTTGTAATTCCAAATTCAGCCTTCCAGTGGTCTGCCCTGATTGGTCAGAGTTAAGTGGATAAGCCAGGCTGCCTTGAAGAGGTGATAAAGAACCCCTGGGGTTAACCAGCTCTGCTGGCAGGGCAGTGTGCTGTTCCATATGAATGCCAGGCCAGGGGGAGGAGTCGTAAACTATGTTCTTCAAAGAGGAGAGCAGAGTACAGTGTCATTTACAACTCTGAACTTCCCACCTTAGGCAGATGGTAGGATTAAGGAAGGTATGAACAGATGCAGGAGGGAGAGTCTAAGTAAATTAGCCATCCTAGGGGTGTATTTAGACAGCTCTTACCTCCTTGCTGGAAAATTAGCCATTATGGATTTGGAAGATTTGATGCACTCTGGGACAAAATATTGCCACACTCAACAGGATGTGGCCATATAGGAGTTACCCTGCTCCCATTGGTCAGAAGTGACCTCCTACTTGACCCAGAAAACTTGGAATATTTATCTGGGAGAGGCAGAGACCTCCAGATCTGCTGCTTGAAACTTACTGAAGCAAGAAGTGCCCTGTTGAGAAGTTTTGCTGTGCAAAGATTTCAAAGGCCTGTCCTCTGAAGACTGCACCATCTGAAACTACAGCTTCGTGAATTATCTTGCTGAAAAGGGACTAAAGAATAACCTCCTTGAAAGCTCCAGGTTAAAAGAGCTAATCTGGAACATCACCAACTAAATCTACACCTTGGAGAACTACCAGTGGGTTTGTAAGGGTTTTGTACCAGTAGATTGTGGGAACTGAAGCCCTCGACTTTCAAGGACCAATTTGGAGCTTCCAGACCCTTGGAGGGAGTTTGAGACACGTTGGGACCCCTTGAGGAAGTTCAGGATGAAGTTCAAGAAGTTTGGAGAACTTTGAAGCAAATTTGAAAAAAAGCTCCAGAGAGGGACCGACTTATCCTGGCCAGCCAGGCCGCCTGCCTTCAACCGTGAGCTGGCCAAGCCAACCAGGTTCGTCCCACTAAAAGCTCCATCGCGCCAATTTCCCGAGATTGACCGGGACTAGAAGAAAACTGAAGCCGGCGAACCCTCACCGGATCCGGCTACATGAGGAGCATCAAGAGACCTCGTGAGAAAAAGCTTCAAAAAAGCTTCTAAGTGCACTCGTAGAAAAGGTGACCGGGAGCAACCGCAAGAGCCAAGCCGCGTGTCTTCCATCGCGTGACGGCCTGGATTCCTGGGTGTTGAAGGAAAATTTTCTAAGTCTGCTCCAGGGAAGTTGACCAGGAGCTTGTCGAAAGGCAACCCAGTGAACTCTCACCGGATCCAGACTGGCTAGGAGCTTTGTGGGCCCTTGGGAAGAAAAGCTCCAGAAAAGCTTCTAAGTGTGAAAGTCGGAACTGAGACCCGGACCTGCCGTGAGCTGTAGCCGCTCAAGGCTTCACCGTGCCCGGCCTGAAACTTTGACTTTGGCCCGGTCTATCGCGAGCAGGTATCACAATATGGTGCTATATGTTTCTAAGTGCTATATTTTGCTAAATCTTTTAAAATTCTTATCTCAGGTTTCCTACATTGGATTTTTGTCATTTTGGTGTCATTTTAAAGATAAACATATTCCTATTTTCATAAATTGGCATTGGATTTTTATTATATGCTGTATCCTAATTATTTACTGAATTGGTGTTTTTAAATGCTTTACATTACTGTCTTTGAAGTTAAGCCTTCCTACTTGCAGCTAAGCTACCAAGGGTTGAGCATAGAAATCATTTTCTAAGACGTATGCTGAGTGGCCTTATTGCCAGTGGCAGACAACTTATATACTTATATACTTATAATACTTATATTTATAGAATCACCGCCCGAACGCCTTATAATCACCTACCTCATATTTGTTTGCTTTAAATCGTCTTCTGTTTTGCTATCCTTTAATCTTTCTCATAATGTAAACGTTCATGTTATGTATATATATATATATATATATCCTAAAGCCATTTAATTATCTACCTCATATCTGTTTTGCTCTTAAATTGTTACTATATATGTTAATCTTTAACCTACCTCTTATTGTAAAGCGCTCTGATACCCACGGGTCATGGTCGCGCTATACAAAACTCTATAATAAATAAATAATAAATAAATAAATAAATAACCCACTTTCCAACAAAATTCCTTGGGGGGGGGGTGTTGTTAGATAGCAGACTTCCATGCTTAAAATTGCAACAGTTACTTAGAACAAGACTGTAATGTGATTCAAGTAATGTAGAGTTGATGAGGACTAGGAGAACTGTCGTGAGAAGCAGGTCTTCTTCGTCGCTTCCTGCTATGTCGGCGTTTCTCTTCTTATGGAATAAAGTACCCAAGTTTATCTCTAGAGTATCATCTTTACTATAGCTCTAGATCTCTACTTATGTCATTTTCTCTATTGCTGTATTTGTTTCGTCAAAGTACTTCAGGAGATGTGTACACAGTTTGCCTTTTCAGTTCCTATTCATCTGGTCCTCTTGGTGTCCTGGGATCTTCCTCTTGTATAAAGGTTGGTCAGATGCCCATCATAGCGACCTCTGCTGATAGGGCTGGTAATTCTGACTCAACCATTCTCACTTTGGCGGGTGTATGGTATTCAGCATGTATGAACTGATTTTTATCTCTTTTCCTGTGTTCTTGTTCATTAACTACAAATGCCTATGTGTTGTTACACGGTTAAGTCCACACTGAGAATCTGTGGTGACACGGGCATTCATTAGTTTGCTTTCTATATGGAAGCAGACACTTTACAGTGAAGATGCTGAGAAACTGGTCCATCTTCCCCTTGGTTGAATATATCCAATGTGATCATAATGTATATGCAACACTAGGCTATCTTCTCTTATTTGTAGTTGTTGATTGAATCTGGAGCATACAGTGTCTTATGTTTATGTTGTATGTAGTCACACATTTATGAGAGCACTGCATTGTTTGGACTCTGTATATAATGTTACATTAATGATTGCAGAGAATTTGGATAATACACATTATTAACGAAATCTCTGTCAGACTAGTTTATTGTGTCAGACCTACTTCAGCACCTTGAGTCTGTCACTGCCCATCCTTCAAAACTTGCTGATGTGCATCTTAGCTATTTGCAATATGCTGATGATACTATTTTGTTTGAGTCAAACTTCGATAGGCTTAAAAAGACTGATTAATACATTTCATGAATATATTTGAGCGAATGGCCTGGAATTGAATGTTAAAAAAAATAAAGTCATGAAAATTGGCCCAGTGATACTTAAGAGTGATTCATGGAGGGCTAGAGGTGGGCCGGTTGAAGTAGGAAAGACATATAAATATCTGGGCATTTTATTTGATAATAGAGCTTTGTTTAAAAGCCATTTTAAAGTCTTGAGGGCAAAACGTCAATCTTAATTTATACCTTCAAATGCTTACGTAAATCACTGAGGTGACAATCGTACAAATATCTCGTTAAAGTCTTGGGAGCCAAGCTACAGCCAACAATTGCATATGACTCGCCTATTACCGGGGGGGGGGGGGAGTTGGGGGGGAAATTTCTAAAATATTGGATTTACTAGTATTAAGGCCTAGAAATCAGTCTTTCGAATCCCCAGGTGTATTGGCCAAGCCAGAATCACATTGGAGTTTGGCCTTCAAAGAGAGTCCATGGCAGTGCAAGGGTAAGTCTTTTAATGTATATATTCCCTATTTTTATCTGACCCTTACTCTTTAGCAAAAAAACTGCTGGTGCGAAATAACTCTTTCTGTCTACACAGACTCCTGGCGTTCCTATATTCCTTTCCCACAACTCATTACATTGTAGTAAAAGAGGCACTGTGGAATGCATGACATTTTAAGATATCCATCTTTCAATGACATCACAGTTTCCCTTTAAGCTGTCTATCCTTGGCCTACTTGTACCGGCGTGCAAGCATTTGTGGAAGTAGTAAGACTCTTAGCCGCTGCACGGAGGCCTTCTAATGCCTGTTACAGTAGCAATGGAAGTTGCTTTTTTTCCTCTGAATTTAATGTCTCCTCCCATTTATAGAAACAGATTCCTGCCAGAATTCAAATAGGATAGTTATACGTGCGTGAACTGAGATGACTGCCTCCTGGGAAACCCGACTCTGAAAAACCTTGGAACTGAGATGCTCCTAGAAGAAGATGGAGCTGCCGAAACAGAAAACTCTTACCAAGAGGCCTGGGCTCTGCAGCACCAGCCCTGGAATACTGCAAGAGAAATGGATGTTGCTGAAAGTGACTTTCCCCTTTTCAATTCTTCTAACTTACACCATCATCCAAAAGATTGCAGACTAACAGCTATTGAAATTGTATTGAGGTGCAGTCTCCCTCCCTCCACTGCATGCTTTGATCCCGATGATCTGCTGCTTTGATCCCTATGAATTAGAGTTCTACCTAGCTTGACCAGACCTGCATCAATGTTCAACCAGATGGACACTCAGCTGCTTTACTCTTTTGTACTGCATGCCTTAATGTCTGTGATTTGCATGTTCAGAATCTTCAATCTGGGGGTACTCACAACAGATATTGGGCCAGATGTACCACCCTATTTTGCATCCGCAATTTATTTGCGACCAGCTCTTTAGGAATTGGGAGTCGTTATTAGGAAGGGGCATTCTCTTCCTAATAGTGACTGCAACCCCATGTAAAATGTGGTTGCAAAACACTCGCAAATTACAATGGTAATCCAGTCGCAATTTGGAAGGGGTCCCCAGGGGACTCCTTCCACTTTGTGACTGTCTCATAAAATATTTTTGAAGGGTGCGCAGTGGTCCCAGGGACCAGTACCTGCCCTTAAAAAATGAAACTAAAACGTTTCGTTCTTTTTTTACATGCATCCTGTTTAACTTTAAGGAAAACGGGCTGCATTAAAATAAATAAACTGCTTTATTTAAAAGCAGTCCCAGACATGGTGGTCTGCTGAGCCCAGCAGGCTACCATCCCTAGGAGGGCCTGTCATTCCCAATGGGCTCACAAATTGCGAGAGTCGCAATTTGCGAGGCGCTATTTTGCACGCCGTACATCTGGCCCATTAACCTTAACAGATGACTTTTACCAGTCGGAGTTTTGACTTTGCTCCACACCTGTAACTAGATTCATGATGGTCTCATTGACATTCTGGCCTGACTCAATGAAGCTGGTTTAACTACAGAATTCTGCCATGCCAGGACAAAAAGCTTCACTTGAGTCCTAAGCCCAACATCTAGGACGAACAAAGGCCATCGCTAGTCTGCCTCACTTGTTACCTCCTCTCCACTTGTAATTTGTAGACAATGAACTAAGCACTCTCAAAGAGAAACGTCTGTTCAAGATGACAGTCTTCGATTTTAGTTTAACCCTTTCCATGCTGAAGACGGCCCCCAGCCGTCCCATGTGATGGTGAGCGTGTGCGGGGGATGGCTGGGGGCCGTCCAAACCCCGCCCACTGATTAAAATGCTCGCACCGTGACAGAATTCATGCCGCGTTCATCGTGTTAAAGAAGTGTCTCTGTGTTTCTGCATGAATTCATTAGAACCTTTGAGTAAGGACTATAAGGTCCAACTCCATTTTGAACCGGCTGAGACCCCATTTAGTCTAATTTTTGCAGAATCATCAACATGTCTGCTTTGAACTAAGGTGTCATCTGTCCTTATCTTTCCAAGAACTTGTAAAAGTGTCAAGTCAATCAGGCAATAACATTAATAAGGCACCTGATACAAGGAAGTCTGGAACAAGCGCCTTGTTATATCTATTTCAAAATCAGGCAAGAAAGTAGCCAAAACAGTCTAGTCAAAATTGTTGTATTTTTACCTTGCTTGTTTATAAGAATACATCTTAGACTAGCATCTTGATGCGTATTGACTGTACCAGACATTCCTAAGGTGATCTAGTAATATCCCATTTTAGACAATATATAAAAAAAATGCCTGACACTTGACCACTTGTCATGAGAGGTCCGTCCCCGCAGATTATCTCACAAGATACTGCCAGGGATGATCTTGACTGCCAGCGATGGTGCTGTATCACACTTTCTCCAAAAAAATGATAGTGAGCCACCAAGTCCGGGAGGAGAGGAGCTGATGCGGTATCTGTTTCCCCTTTGTGGAGAACACGGCCTCCCTTACTTAACAACTACAGCGCTTTGCTGTAATCAAGTATGCAGTGTGCTGATTCAGTCTAAAAAGACCTAGATGCAAGTTATATTGCTCTAAAGCATTGACACCACTTCAGGTATTGGGTGAGGTTTCTGTGGGGCTGCAATAAACCTGTCTTTTCACATTCAAGCATTGGTGTATTGAACTAAGTTCACTCGTGCCAACTGTGGGTGTAAAATCAACATCGTACAGCTTAGCTAAAGACTGTGGGGCAGATAGACACGGCTTGGTTGGGTCTGTTCATGCGTTCGGACTATAATAATATAGAACAACCCAAAGAATTCCTGATGTTCTGCTAGGCCTAAAAAAATGCAATTGTCCTGACTCTCCAACATGCTTCATGTAAATGTTATTCACCTCAGAGAGATGGGATGTTAAAGACCGGTCTCAACAATAAGCCTCTCCTTGGACGGCTCTTCCTCGCTTTTATCCTTACCAAGGCTTCTCCATCGCGTATACCATTGTTGGGTAGAATATTGCAACTACTTGAGCCACTGCCACCATGACGGTTTACCCCTGAACCCGCACTTCTGAACCATTCTAAGCGAAGCTGGGCGGCTCCCAGCGGCGTGATGCCCTTCAAAGAAAACATCATTAAAGTAATGCCTAGAATTGCTCCACTTATATCAGACGTGTTAGTCAGTGGTACCTAAAAATGTTAAATGTCGTATACTTGTAAAGCGCACAGCTGTCCCAGCAAAGGGGCGTCCTGGCGCTGTATAGGAACCCATCCTTGCTTTCCCTGTGAGATGGTCCTTCCTGGGCATCCCCGGCGCTGATGGGGCCGTTAGTAGAGATTAAGAAAGCTATTGCCCAGAGTTGCTGAGTGGGACCCATGGTTGGAGTAGGCACTGAGGCGAGAATTATCGAGTCCACTGACCATGGCCCAAGACCCTGCTGCGTTGGGAATCGAACCCTGGTCCCGGGCCGACCTCTGCTGCCTCTAACCAGTGAGCCACACCACTCCAAATTCAGACAATATTGAGAGGCGAATACAGCTAAACAATGTGTCTATGACTGCATTCTTTTAAATATTCAACCTGTTGCTGTACCTCCATGTAGTTGTTTGCTGTTGGTAGTCTCCTCGAGTGACTCACTCCATATTTGCATCCAATAAAGCAGCTTTATTTCACAAAGACCTTTGTTTTATTGCAGTCCCAAGCTTTACGTGGAAGCACATCTGTGTTTGTGGTTATTTGGAAATTATACATTTGGGGAGACCCTCGGCAGTTCTTAAGTGTACTCTGAGCCTGTGAAATGTAAGGGGGACTTGGTATTTAGGAAATGTGATTAATTTTCCGTGAGTAATTTCCCCACGTGAAATCAGTAAAGCAGAATTATTGCTGCTGCATTCCCAGGGATGGTTCGACATTCTTCGCTCTTGGTGCATAACCTTTAAAAACACAGGACACCCACATTAACTGAGACCGTTCAAAATAGACTGTAATGAAGCAAACAGCTGCTTCTGGGCTTGTAAGTAGACGCCAAAGGGTGATTTCACAATGCAAGAATAAGCAGGCAAAACACGCATGTTAAAATCCTAGGTGCCAAACAATCAATACACAGTTAAAGAGAAACCTGCTATCTGAATAGGTGTATAAATAAGAAAGTGCATGACGCAGTCCCATCGCAGGTTTGAGCTGGATGACAGTGATCTGACTTTCAGTCCTTCAAACAGCTAAATGTGGAAATAATATGAACAATTCTGCTATCAATGTATCCACTGTCATAAGATGGAGGCAAATGCCAGTGGACACCTTACTGCTGCACTCAATTTAGGGTCATATTTACAAGCAAGTGGCGGAGCACAGGTATCTACAAAATTGCTAATGCTGTGTGTCATCACTTTTTAAAAACAGAGGGATGTGCCATATTTACAATAATACGGTGCACCCCTGCGTTTCTCCCTGCGCTGGTGCTACACTTAGCTGGCTAGCGCCAACTCAGGCACATCTGCACCACAGTGGAGGGGTGACTGCATTGAGGGAATCATTGTTTATGTGCAGGAAGGTGTCCCTTCCTTCACATAAACAATCCAGAATGGCGATTTGTAACTACTATGTGTGCTGCATTGTGCAGCACACATAGAAGTGGCAAATCGCTATTTTTTTTAATGAGTGTTTATGCGCAGCAAGGAACAACTTCCTGCACATAAGCCAGCATTAATGGCCTTTTGCTGTTTCTATGTTTGCTGTACAATGCAGCACATATGGAAACAGCACAAACTAGAAGAAATAAATAATTTCTCCTCGTTTCACCATGTTAAGACCAGGATTTCTCTGGTCTTAATTTTTGCTCTGCCTCCTATTTACGCCACCCTTGTAAATAGGGGGCAACATCAAAATCAATGGGGTTTGTGGTGGAACGCCCACCACAGCACCCATTGGCCCAACCCTTTCACACTATGGGGCCGATTCTGATGTCGGGCGGACTCAGGTTCGTCCAACATCGGTCAGGAGCCATAACAGACCGACCTGCTGTCCTCGGTTGCAGCCCTGCAAGTACGATGCGACCGAACCTTGTTTGGTCGCACTCTTATACTTGACAATGGAGCACGCATTCAAAGCGGAATGCATGCCAATATTGTGAAAAGCAGGGGTGCAGTTCATCCCTGCACCCTCTGGCCAGTAATCCACGGTGCCTGCCACCATGTGCAGGGATCAACAGAGGTGTATATGGGGATTGATTCATTTAAGGATGCTAGAGGCTGGAATCACGTATATATCGCTTATAGAAGGTTACCTCTAGTACCATTGATTTATACTACTCTTTTCAAAGCAGGACCATAATTTTTCTACCTTTGTTGTTCAATTAATGAACTGTTCTCTCTATATATTCCTTAACACATTGATCAATACACAGACATATCTTTATAGCATTTTGTATACATCCACAATATGTACTCAATAACCTTTCATTTTAGAAAATTATTGTTACTTCAAAATTGATTACCCTTCTTTTTCTTTGTCAAAAAGATATATTATACATGTACCGCTAATTTACAATACAATTATAAAAAGTGCTTTATAAACAGTGCATAATTAAACAACAAATATTCTTATGCCATCTCATTAATGTCAAAAAGTCCGACTCAATAATCCTTAGTGATCGGGATATGCATTACTTAGCCTCGATCTTTTTTCTTTTTCTATGATCCAGGTGAAAAAGCAAAAAAGTGATAAGGTCGGAGAGCACTTTTGAGTTTCTTCTCCAAGTTACTACCACCATTCGTTGGTTGCACTAATAGTCTCTTTTTTTAAAATTCGTTGGCTCAACAATAGTGATACTCTTAACCTTGGTTTGTGGGTCGGTGAGTGAGTGGATGGGGTAATGTGCCGATGCGTTTCGACCTTCGTGGTTGGACCTGTATATTTACAAAGAAGGTCTTCCTCAGGGCTGTTTTCTTTTTCTTGTTGTAGGACACTTCTGCTGTCTGTTCTTTTGCAAAATTAGCCGGCTTTTGGACAGCAAATGCTCCCTTTTTCGATGTGTTTGCTGGTTTCCATTTTCATTCTTTATTCGGAAGGAGTAAGTGCGGTCGCTGCTATTCCGGTTCTCATTTTTCGAGGGTATATTCAATTTTTTCTCGTTTTGGCTCTTTTGTTTGGTAATTCTTCAACCGCATCAACACTCGTGTGGGTCTTGCGCTTTCAATTCGCCATTCTCTCCGGGTTCAGAGGTTCTTCAGGGAGATTCCTGTTTCTTGCATACGGAAGCACGTATGTAAGAATCCAAGGTTAATAGTATCACTATTGTTGAGCCAACGAATTTAAAAAAAAGAGACTATTAGTGCAACCAACGAATTGTGGTTGGAACTTGGAGAAGAAACTCAAAAGTTTTCTCAGACCTTATCACTTTTTCACTTTGTCCCCTGGACCATAGAAAAAGAAAAAAGATCGAGTCTAAGTAATGCATATCCAGATCACTAAGGATTATTGAGTAGGACTTTTTTGACATTAATGAAATGGCATAAGAATGTTTGTTGTTTAATTATGCACTGTATATAAAGCACTTTTCATAATTGTATTGTAAATTAGCAGTACGTGTTTAATATATCCTTTTGAAAAAGAAGGGTAATCAATTTTGAAGTAAAATAATTTTCTAAAATGAAAGGTTATTGAGTACATATTGTGGATGTATACAAAATGCTGTGTATTGATCAATGTGTTAAGGAATATGTATAGAGAACAGCTCATTAATTGAACAACACAGATAGGAAAATTAAGGTCCTGCTTTGAAAAGAGTAGTATAGATCAATGGTACTAGAGGTAACCTACTATAAGGGATCAACAGAGGGGGACCATTCAGCGGCCTCGCACTCGTGGGGGCCCTACTGGGGGCCCCCCAAAGACAGTTTCCGACTCCCTTTTCATGCCGGAAACACTGACACGAAAAGGCAGTGAAAAACTGCCATCGTACTCCCTTGGTCATGAAGAGGCGCCCGGGGAGTGCTGAAGGCTTTCTGAACGGCAAGGACGCCATCTGGGAATCCAAGTCGGATTCCTTTCCGACCGAGCCCATTGGAATGGCTTGGTCGAAAAGGAATCCAGCTGGCACATTCCGAGTTGGTCCGAAAGTCTCCGACCATCGTTCGGAGCCTTTTTGGCTGAAATCGCAATTGGCCCCTCTGTGTAGCGTGAAAGGGGGGCTTATTTACAAGGCAGCATTAAGGCATGTTAAGTGGCTTAGCGCTGCCTTGTGAATAAGGAGAAACCCCTATTGCCACAGGAACGTCGGAGAAAGTGACGTTCCTGCGGCGATAGGAGCTTGTATATATGCCCCTTAGTTTAGTTTCCTGCAAGGCTTAATAGCGTATGGTTATTAAAAAGAAATAACTCTGCACGAATGCCACACCGACATCACTACCTTGAGATGGAATAAACAGCCCTGTTGAAATAATGGAGTCAAAGAAAAGGAAGTTACAAGAAAATGGACATTACATGTAAGAACGACATTGTTAGTCCCCTTGGTTCCTTCAACCCTGTATCTTCAACCCACACCCCACCTACACAGAAATAATAACAATACTTGGTTTCCTGGGCAACAACCATTTTATATAAACTAACACAGTGACAAAAGGAGCATTCTTCCATCCGCGACAGCCTCGTTGAATTCTCCTGCACACATCCTTCCAGCTTCAGGACCTTGTTACGTGTACCCTGATTTCTGTTAACGCTGAAACGGCAAAGTTTTGTGTGCCAACTGAGAAAAAGCTAACTGCAGAATTATTTTCATTCAGCAACTTTACCTGCTGAAAGCAGCCAAGATGGTTAAGGGAAAGTCTGAGTCCACTGAGGAATTATTGGGCGCCCCTGAACCAGGATTATCTATTCCTTAGTAATTCCTCATTTCCTAGTGTACTGTCAAGGTCCAACTCCTAATAGGCCAGATTTTCCCTGCCCTAGAGTTATTGATACTAGTACCAGCTTCTCGACGATACGCAGTTTGGATTTAGGAAAGGGCATGGAACAGAGACTGCCTTGATAAAGGCCTCTGACGAGATCAGGGTGATCATGGACCAGGGAGGGGCGGCTGTTCTTATCCTTCTGGATCTGTCAGCAGCTTTTGACACGGTCGACCATGCCACCTTAGTCGACCGTGTCACTGCTTTGGGGATTAACGGTTGCGCCAAGGATCTTATCTCATCGTTCCTGGCAAACCGTACCCAGACAGTAAAGTTGGGAGATTTCTATTCCCCTATCTCTGCACTCCCTTGTGGAGTCCCACAAGGCTCCTCGCTAAGTCCTATGCTTTTTAATATCTACGTAGCGGACTTGGCGAGGATAATAAAGGCCTATGGGATACAGCTTACATCGTATGCAGACGATACCCAGCTGGTGCTGGGTATCCACAAGGATGGTCTCACCGTAGCAGCCAACTTTCAGAAAGCTATGCTTGAGGTCAGTAGCTGGATGGCTCTGAACTGCCTTCGCCTCAATTCGGATAAGACCGAGATCATGACCTTTGGAAGACTCTCCCCTGAATGGTCTTTTGGTTGGTGGCCAGAAAAGCTTGGCCCTCCACCTGTCCCAGTAGAAAAAACCAGAAACCTGGGAGTGATCTTCGATAACAAGTTGGTTTTCGACCTCCACACCAACAAGGTGGTGTCGTCGTCTTTTTTCATTTTGAAAAAAATCAAGAAGCTGCTGCCTTATCTCCCGCCGTCAGCTGGGAAGACTCTGGTCTCTACCCTAGTCTTCTCCAGGATGGATTATGGGAATGCACTTTTCCTTCACACCCAGAAGCGTGTCACAACGAAGCTGCAATCTATTCAGAATGCAGCAGCTAGGATTCTTCTCAACATCCCTCGTCGCAAATCTACCACTCTTGGTATTCGTCAGCTTCATTGGCTGAGAGTGGAGAGCCGCGTCAAGTTTAAGGCCCTCTGTATTGCTTATAAGGCTGTACATGGCACTGGACCTAGGTTCCTGGTTGAAGCTTTCCAGCTGTATACTCCTAGGAGGCAATTAAGATCGGCCAATAACAGTCTCCTCCCGGTGCCACGCACAAGATCGGTCACCTGGGAAGACAGGCGCTTTCTTGTGGCCACTCCAAAACTTTGGAACCTCTTGCCACTAGCCATCAAAACCGCCCCGAATTTGATGAGCTTCCGCAAGCTCTTGAAAACATGGCTGTTTAATCAGTAAGAGGATGATTTGATGATAGACTCCAGTTGCTCTACAGCGCCGAGACACCCCCGGGTATTTGTTGCGCTATAAAAGTTGCGTAAATAAATAAATAAATAAATACCTCTGGTGGTCTAGGCAGAGAATATAAACGGAGACCTGACCTAGTTATATCTGTGGAGGTGTAATTTATGACAATGGAACGTGCAACAAAGTCTGCTGAACATCCAGGTTCACACGTGACACGGAGATGTGTACAAGTGGCTGTAGCAGGGTAGCTCGTACATGTTGTCTCTCTGTGGGGACACATATGCCTTTGCAATGTATATTCCACAATTACATGCACCAGTTAAACGTACATCTGAATGAGCCAAACTAAAGTGGTGGAGAAAGTGTGGGAACGAGCTCTATTTCACTTTATTTTTACAGGCAAGGTAGGAAGACAAGACACTTCAGGAAGAAATGTGTTCCATGAATGACAGACATTCAAAAGAATTAGAGAGCACTGGCCGGCTAAGAGATGACAGCAGTGCACCAGGATAATGGAAAAGTGTAACGTTTCTGTATGCTTGAAAGTTTTGTGGTTCCTGATAATCTGTGATAGTGAGATAAGATATGGATGGTCCTTGTGCCACACTTATCTTGGAGCAATCTCAAAACTCCGCTATCTACACCCAGAAGGGTCTTTGTCTCGAGCTGAGGATGAAATCAGAAGCTTCTTAACATTGCATTAACAGTGAAACAGATTTCGCCCCAGTTATGACAGAGAAGGGTAGCTTTCTAAACCATAAAGCTTTATTAACAAATTAGTAAGGTTACAATCCCCACATCACATAAATTAGGTAAAGTTAATAATCACCCGGATACAGCATGCATAAATAAAGTTCAGGCTGTTCAGTTACTAAGGCAAAAAGTGCATCGTTTAAGGCATCATGTGCAAACGAAATTCCCTAATTCTAAACTAACCGCCATATTCATGAAAATCGGCATTTGCGATTCTGTAATAGCGAAAAAAAGCGAATCGCTATTCAGAAATCGCAAATCCGGATTCATGAAGAATTGCAATAAAAAAAAGCGATTCGCACGCGATCGCAAATTCCGTTAGCGATTACCGATAATCGCAGAAAAACCGCTATTTTCAGCTACCCGCGCCGGGATTGCGATCTCGCAAATAGCGATATCGCTATTTGAGATATCGCTATTTGCGAGATCGCAAACTCGCGAGATCGGGAAAACGGGAAGTCGCATTTCGAGCCCAGTGATGACATCACAACCAGGAAGCTGCCAGTTCCCACCCCCATTCTCCACAGTGCGGCTGACTGAGAGGGAGCATTTTGGAGAGCTGCTGCAATACAGGAGAGAACTACAGAACCACAACTCTGCTACAATGTCTGAGGAACCTGTACCTGGCACCAGCAGCTCGTCTGGGCGCAAAAGGAAACTAAAATTTTCCGAGCAGGAGCTAGAACACCTGATAGAGGGGGTGGTGGCAAACCATGAGAAACTGTTTGGAAAAGATTCCAGGAGGGTCCCTGAACAAGAGAAACGCAGGATATGGCAGGGGATTGCCTCCACTGTGAACTCCGTGGGAGTGGCGGACAGGTCCCTAGAGGAGTTAAAGAAACGCTAGTATGACCTCCGAGGCCGTGCCAAGGAGAAGGTGGCGGCGCGCCTTGGAGAGTCGTCGGGTACTGGAGGAGGTGGACCAACTGTCCCACCCAATACTGCCATGGAGGACCAGGTGGAGGACACCCTGGAGAAGGAGGCCTGTATAGGATTCACACGACTCGACTCATCCCGCACCACCCAAGACACCCAAGGTAAGTGGCATGCGACTGCGACCCTGCCCCCTATGAATGTCCCTGACCAAATAGGCTCCCCTAATGTCCCATAGGCATGCCATAGTTGCACATCAAGGAATGTCCTGATGCATTGTGGGAGATGTAGTCTGGCCACAATGTTGTAGTACCACAATGCAGCCAGACAGGTCCCAAAGCACACAAAGCCACAGCCATTCAGGGAATGTCACCCAGCATGCATGTAGCAACTGCACGTCTGCCAGATACATGCAACTAATGATCCACCACTTACCCCCACAGGTGGCGAAAGCAGCGATAGTGAAAGGCTGCAAATTGATGAGGAGGTCCAGGAGGAGGAGGTTCCACCACCAACCCAGGCACCAGCCCCTGCCGCTGCATCAACACCAGCAGCCAGATCCACCTGCAGTGTCCCCCCTGCGACTGGTGCAGCACCCACAGCCGCTGCCAGGCCAGCTACCATTGTGCCTCCTGCTACCGCTGCACCACCTAGAGCCGCAGCCAGGGCAGCTACCATTGTGCCCCCTGCATCTGGCACACCAGCAACACCAGCTGTCACACCCCCTGCATCTGGCGCACCAGCAACACCAGCTGTCACACCCCCAGCAGCTGTCGCCACAACATCCGGGCCCGCGCCAGTTGCCACACAGCGGCCAGCCCCAGACTCAGGCCAGCAGGGCAGGCGTGGCAGGTCACGCCAGCACTCCACTCCAGCAAGCAGGCGGGCCAATGGCCAGGGACTGGCGCGTCTCAGCATTGAAAGACGCATGTTGCGGATACACCAGTGCCAGGCATGACAGCAAGGAGCTATTCAGCTGCAGCTCCATATGATAGGGCGCAATGTGGCCACAGTTGCAGGCCACATGGACGGCATGAGGGCGGCCATGGCAGGTGTGGGGGAGCGCTTAGACAACATGACTGCAGCCATGGTAGGTGTGGGTGAGGGAATGGCCCGCATGGCTGCAGCCATGGAGGCCAACACCGCTGCGATGTCCACACAGCGCAGTGCAGCACGCCGCAGCCACCGTAAACTTATGAGCCGGCTGGCCTCATACAGCAGGGCAAGTTATGTAGCTGCAAATGCAACTTCTCTGTTGGCGCGGCGCTCCCTGACACTGCAGCACCAACTAGTCCAGTGCAGTGAAGACATGACCAGGGTCCTGGAGCACCTCACCACGGCCGTCATGGCACTACACCCTCCAGCAATACCATCCACTGTGGGGGGTGATGATGCTAGTGAGGGGGCGTCCAGCGTCAGCAGCCACTCAGCCTCACAAATCCCACCACACAGCCGCAGCACCAGGCCCACGCCAGGTCCTGAAGCCCCGGAGGAGGATGCCCCTCAGAGGCGCTTGGGCGCAACGCGCAGTAGGCGCACCTGAGAACTTCAGACTTTCATTGGCACAGGCTGACGTTAAGCCTGCCATGTTCTAATACACAGCAGTATGCTGTAATACTGTTAGTGGGAGTTATTTGTACTGGAACCTTATTTATTTTTTGTGAATTGAACAAATACATTTATTTTGCTACACACATTAGCGTTGTGTCATCATTACATTTTGCATGCATTTTGATTTGTGGGGTGATGGAAGAGGTTGTACTAGAAACTGTTCACTGTGATGTGGTTGCGACGTCTGTGCCCTTCTGCTGGGTTCTCCCCATGTGCATGGCGTGCATGTGCAGGTGGCCGGTTGTCCCCCTCAGATTCACTGCCAGAGATGTCAACAGGTATCCGGCGCTTGGTTGCAATGTTATGTAGTATTGCGCAGACAGCCACAATGCGGCAGCACATTGCAGGACTGTAATACATGGCCCCACCTGTCTTGTGCAGTATGCGGAACCTGCTCTTGAGCAGGCCAAATGTCCTTTCTATGCAATTCCTTGTCCGTATGTGTGCAATATTGTAGCGCCGTTGCTGTGGTGTAGCAGGGTTGAGGTATGGGGTCAGGAGGTATTCACGGAGGGCGTAGCCACTGCCACCTGAATGAGAGGAGCAGATGGTGATTGCCTGTGCTGCGCTGTTACATCTTAGCAATGTGACATTTTCAACAAAGTGTACTTACCAAGTAGGTGTCCTTCCCCAAACTCTCCCCTGACCAGTCGTGTGTGGAGGCCGCTGTGCCGGAATATGAAGGAGTCATGGGTACTCCCTGGGTACTGTGCGACAATGTCAGTGATGTATGTCTTAGCATTGCAGACCATCTGGATGTTGAGGGAGTGGTAGGACTTTCTATTGCGGAACATATACTCCATGGCAGCTGGTGGGCAGATGGCGACGTGGGTACAGTCTATGCATCCGAGCACATGTGGAAAATGGGCTACATTGTAGAATTGTAGCTTGGTCATGTCCAATTCCTGTTGGCTGGCGGGGAATTTGATGTGACGGTGTAGCTGGGTGAGCATGGCGTCAACAAAAGTGTGGAGGCAGCGTGACATGGTGGGCTGGGATATCCCCCCAGCAGCCGCTACTATCCCCTGGAAACTCCCGGAGGCCAGGAGGTGCAGGCTACACAATACCTGCACATGTGTAGGCACCGCATTGGTACGGCTTGTTGGGTGCTGCATCAGGGGGTCAAGGTCCTATATTAGCTGCATTATCATTTTTCCATTCAGCCTGTATTTAGCATATATCTGCTCTCTGGTTTGGCCCAGCAAGGTGACCCGCTGGCGGAATATCCTGTCCTGGATCCTGTGTCTCCTCCGTGCTAATCGCTGTAGCCTTCGACGCCTCACCACCATGTACATTCCTGGCATTGTGGGACTCCTAATGCTGCTGCTGATGATGGTCCTTATGTGTGATTGGTCAGGCCAGAACCTGTTGGTGATTGGACAACGGTTTTTTGAAAGTTTTTTTTGCATGGCTTTTATGGTTACCACCTGCTTTGAGTTGTCCTTATTTTGCGCGGTGCAAAATGCGGATTTTGGGTTTTTCGCTATTAGCGATTTTTCTTGAATACCGATAGCGATTATATAGCGAATTCGCTATTATTTTCGCAGAATCCATGGTTTCTCGCATTTTCCGATTCGCTAATGCTCACCTGCCGGGATTCTGCGAATATAATAGCGAATTCGCTATTCTGTGTTTGCGACTTCGCTATTTTGATGTTGAATGCCGATTACGGAAATTGTGCCCGCATTTGCATTTTCGCAGCGATTGCGGGCGCAATTTTACTTCATGAATCAGGCTGCAAGTTTTGTAGGCAGGTTGGGGAAAACAAAAGCAGCTGGTGTCAACCAAAATATAATTGAAAGATAAAGGCTCAGGTGAGAAGAAGGAAGAAAGTACTTGCTGTGAAGAGTATCACTGGGAGCAGGAACTTAAGGAGCATTGGTCTCAGGAGAAGAGAAAAGACGTTCGTCCCAAAGTTATCTAACTAACCAGCTTTACACAGGGAAAACATAACATTCCGTCCACAAAAAAACACTCTTCTGTTTTCCTGCCAAGCAATAACCAATTAAAGCCCAATGTTCTATCATGCATGATGTCCACCTCCTCCTTCTCATGGAATAATACAATGGCAGCCCCTTCTCCCACCAGCCTTCACAATATCTTGTACAAAGGAGTATTCCCTCATCAGCTTTCTCAGGAGTTGGCATTTCGGTCCATTCCAGCTAACCCCTACACTATGAGCCTCAAAATGTAAGCTAGCAACGAATTACATTTTAAACAAGCACACAAGGACTCTAATCTGAAATAAAAAAGTGTTATACAGAGTGTTAGATTTGGGGGTCTCTAGTTGGCACAGGTAGGTACTTGTGACAAATAGGGACCCTTGCCTCAATGCAGGATAAGGGGATTACACTCCTAAAATAACCCCTGCTCACCCCTTTGGTAGCTTGGCACGAGCAGACAGGCTTATCTCGGAGGCCGTGTGTAAAGCATTTGTGACCACATACAGTAACCCAGTGACAACACTACAAATGGACACCACACAAGGTTTTATATCAAAATATTTGAATACTTTATATAGAGTTGCCACATAAAGACAAAAATACACAATACTATTACTTTAAGATGGTAGACTTAGCTTAGTCTAGTTCAGTTCTTAAGATGCGATACTTTCCGTGAATGTACCTTACAATGCGTTGCGCTTCCACGACAAGTAATGTTGCAGCGATGGAAATACGGCAAAGTTCTGGTGCAAAGAAATAAAGACGCGCTCTCTCATTGATGCAACACGCTTCCAGGGGATGCGGCGATGTCTGCTGCAACGTCGATCCTCTTCTCCGGCGATGCGAGATAATTTACAAGATGCGAGCCGCGACCGGCCCTGCAACAAGCTTCCCAGCGACCCGACGGCATCTGCAGTGATGTCGATCCTCTCTTCTGGCGATGCGAGATGCTTCCACAACAATGCGAGCCGCAACAGGCGCTGTAAAAATCTTCCCAGTGATGTGGCGGCGTCTGCCGCGACGTCGATCCTCTTCTCCGGCGATGAGCCGTGACAGGCCCTGCGACACGCTTCTCAGAGATGCGCCGGTGTCTGATGCGACGTCTATTCTCTCCTCCGGTGATGCGCGGCGCTTCGTGTTGTGCAGAGGATGTACTGCAACATGCTTCTTGATCTTGCGTCGCGCTTCCAGCTCCTTGCGACAGGCAAATCCCCCACAAAGTCCAGCACAGCTGCATGCACTTCAGGAAGACTTTTGGGGAGCTGGTGGGTGAAGTCTGTTGTCCCTGAGACTTCAGCAGGAGGCAAGCTATGTTGCAAGCCCATGGAGATCCTTCACAAGTTGAAAGTAAAGGACACAAAGTTCTTTCTCCTTTCTTTGGCAGTCAGGCAACCACTGCAGGCTAATCCCCCAAGCTGCATTTCAGTTTAGGGGTAGTCTCTCCTCAGTTTGTTCAGGTTCCTCTCCTCAGCAAAGGTTTCTTCTTGTAGTCCAAAGTGATCTAATTTCTTGGGATCAGGGGCCCAATATTTATACCCCAAATCCTTTGTTCTCTGAAGGGAGAGGGGCTTTTGCATAGTCCAAACCAGTTCCTGAGCACTTTGTTTACAGGATTCCTTCTCTTCTTTCAGTGTGCAGGGCAGAGACATCAGACACACAGGAGGTGGAGCCAGCATTGTAGAGGGAAGGCCCAGCCCTATTCAGGTCCCAGGTGCAACTCCTCCCTCCCATCTAGATGCAGATCTCTCTTTTCACCACTGGGCTGCCCAGCCTGTCTCCTGGAATCCCCCAGCCCTGTCACTCACAAACTCCAGACAAAGGAATACACAACCTAGCAGAGGCAGCCTTGAAAGGTTAGGCAAGAAAACACCTGCTTTATAAAAGTGGTATTTTTAAACATAGAATATTAAAAACAACTTTACTAATAGATGTCTTTAATTATTCTGAGGTCAGGCATACTAAACTTGAATTTCTACCATGTTCTCTGAGTCAGTTAGGATTATAAAATGGAACAATTCTTAGGCAGCCCATTCTGGCCTATGAAGAACAGGTAGCCTTGCAATAGTGAAAATGAAAATAGCTGTCTTTCACTATTAGGACATGCTATACTCACCAGGGCATGTCCAACCTTATACTTACAATGCACCCAGCCCTTAGGCCTACCATAGGGGTGACTGATATGAAGAAAAGGGAAGGTTTAGGGACTGGCAAGTGGGTGCACTTGCCCAGTCAGCATGACAGAACCAGACTGCACACAGTCTCTGCAATGGCAGACCTTAGACACATTTTACAAGGCTGCTTCTGCGGGTGGCACAACCAGTGCTGCAGGCCTAATAGCAGCATTTGGATTACAAGCCCTGGGCACCCCTTGTGCACTGTACTAGGGTCTGACAAGTAAACCAAACAGTCAATCATAGAATCACCAATTAATACATTCATTTACAATAGGGAGCACTTGCACTGTGGCACTGAACAGCAGTGGCACAGTGCCCAAAGCATCTAACACCAGCAAAAACACATGAGGCAACAGTAAACATGGAAGGGAGAGCCATGCCGATGGTGCCAGGTCTAACACTCAGTGAGCAGAATTACAATATTCATTCCCAAAATGGGGTGGCCTACTCGTGTTAACTTTATATGCACATTAGCTAACAGTTAATCACATATTTCATTCTTTATGCTAAATCTAAATGTGAAAAGTGTAAACTCTAATAAGAAACAAAAATAAAAGCACATAATGAATAGATCATGTGTAAATCTTGTAAACTAAGGTCAATACGGATTACAGATTATTATATTAATTGAGAGCAAATATATGGAATCGATTCTGTGTCATCATCTGCAGAGATGTCTTTTATGCACAAGAGTAATCCATTTTTTAGATTTAGGTCCTCTATGAGTACCATTTCATACTCCTACAAATGTGCCCAGGTTTTTGTTGATGGGGTTTTAAATTATTTTGTGTTTTGACGCTAGAACGTCTGCATTTATGCACCCTTTCCATGAAGACAATATTTTATAATGCTTGCCATAAAACCTCAACCTGCACCTTTTAAAAAAAAACAGTTTAGGGTAGGTAAAATGTTTCCTTCTAAAATAGCAGCCTCTTGTGCACATTGTTTACTCTCTTTAAGACTTGAAATGGTTCGAAAATATCTTTTGAATCCTTGATGCTTGGTTTAAATAATTCACCATGTAGTTAGTCCTTTGATGTGTTGCCGTCAGTCAGTCACATTCTCTTGGAGATATTACAGGATGAACAGGAAGAATACTGTAGGCAGTAACAGACCAAACAAGAAAAAAAGCTCCAGAAAAACCCACCCACTGGGTTAAAATATCCCCTAGAAGTAACTGGCTTACTGTCATTTTTAACAACATTAGACTGCAACACTCACCTTTACAAAAAATATACTCACAAAAAATGATACACTTTATGTCTTATGTAGCTGTATCTGTTCCACCTGAGGATAATGGTATTTTAGATGTGAGAAATATTACAACTTGTAGCATTTGTTTATCTGTCAGTTGCAATTATTACCACCTGGTGGCAATTCCCCTGGCTACATTTGCCTTGGCTGTATTTTCAGACTGAGGCTTTTAATGCTCAATTGCGGTAATATTGGTGGATTCTTAGGGGCAGATTTATGAAGGGCTTGCGCCACGTTTACGCCGCCGTTGCGTGACGCAACGGCGCGGAAACGTGGCGCATCCCTGCACCCTATTTACAACGTGACGCATCTAGGAGATGCGTCACGTTGTACAGCACTGCGCCATGAGGAGGCGTTCCTAGGCAGGGGGGGGCGTTCCTGCGCAGGAACGCCTCCTGAAAGTGGCTGAGTGAAATCTATGAGATTTCACTCAGTCACTTTCAGGGCAATGCTGCGTCAAAACCCTGCGCCTGCTTGAAGCAGGCGTAAGGCTTGAGGCAGCATTGAAAGAATAGGCCCCCTCAGAGCATTGCTGGAGCTGCGTCGCGCTTGCGACGCAACTCCAGCAATGCGTCACTTTTACGGCACAGATGCGTGACGCATCTGTGCCGTTTTTGCCCCATGGTGCGCCGCATCATAAATGCGGCGCACCATGGGTGGCGTAGCTGTGGCGCACTGTGGCGCATGTTAACTGGCGCATCCCTCGGGATGCGCCAGTTAACATAAATCTGCCCCTTAATATTTAGTAGATGTATCAGTTACCACCAGTGGTAATTTGTACGTGCTGAGGACCAATCGTGTAATTATATTCAGCCCGGTCTGTGCAGGTAACAAGTTTGGTGGTGAGGCTGGGTGGGGGGGATTTCGAGGGACGATGCCAAGGGAAAATTAATTATTTATTTAATATCCCCTCTGCATCGTCCCTCGAAATGCCTCCCAACCTGGCCCCACCGCCCCACCTCTGTTAACTGCGCTGTTTTCTGCACGGACCGCGGCTGATTATATTTGTGGCTAAAAGCCCAGAAGTCAATTGCATTGGTTTTCAGTATAGATTTCCAGTGACATATTTAATTAACGGCTATCAGCCATCTTTGTTTTTTCATTGCCCTGCACCAGTCACCTATCAATACTTTCACAGCACCGGTGAAAGGTGAATGTTTTCTACTACCAGGCAGTATTTCGCTTAGAACTTTAGACTCAGCAGAGCTGTAATTTTCAATTGTAGGTACGTGCTATGCGGTGAGGGCCATGACCTGGATACCATCATACTCCAGATAATGATTTGGGTCTGATGTGTAGAGGAATATCACAAACTTGATTTTTCCTAAATTTTTTAATCTACGTACCCGCACTTCTTTCTCTTCTAACCAATGTGTTGCTGACTAACTGATTCAAGTAATCCTAATCCGGTATATTTTATGCTCTTAAAGCCTCATAACCATTTGTACCCAGCTCGTCAATAATAATTTGCATCCAATTAAAACAGCAGACGATTTTAATCTCCAAGATTATAATATTTCTAACTTTCCCTTATACATTTCCCTGTCTGGCAGTGTTAGATTACCCTGCAGCATGGAGACGGCTACAATACACCTTGCAATCCATGCCCTCCTGACCACAGTTGAAGATAGCCCCTGCCTCCTGATATTGCCTCTCAGCTACCTTCAACACAGTTGACCGTCCCGCCTTCACAAAGCTCCTTGGAATTTCAAATGGGATTCACCAGCAATATCCATTACTTGTTCACCTCCTACCTTACCAACCAACACCAATTTGTTCACACAACGCCTCCAGGTTGCAAATGATCCCCATCACCAGAGTTCGGTACTACCCCGTCAACTTCAGGCGCTCCATGTAGCCACATGGAGGCTACTCACATATAAAAGCACCAAGATTTACTAATATGACATTAAAACACAACAAAACTTGAAAGTATTTTCTGCTTCAGACATCCAACTCCTCAAACGCTGCCTACAAATCATCCAGCCTTGAATGTCTAGCGCCGAACAGAAGCACAATGCAGCTGAGACAGGATTTCTGTTATTTGCCAAGATAAGCAAACTAGAAGCAGTACAAGCCTGCCTCAATGTCATGGGCCTTGACAGCTCTGAGTGTCAGCTTTCACTGCAAAGTCACTTGGATTACCCTGGACATCAACCTTGCCCTCTAGAAACATATTCCCCACCCCCCCAAAAAAGGATGGACTAGTACCAGCTCTCTCTCCTGTAAAGGAAGTGAAACCTTTTTTTCCAGAAAGTGAATTCAGAACTGCTGTTTTAGCCCTCGTACTGTTGCATCTTGATGATGGTAGCTCCCTGATCTCCCAAGCTCCACACTGACTTCCTCTGAACATCTCACCCAGAGCCTGAAAAAAAATGATCACATCAGCCTCATCCTGATGGAACTCCATTGGTTCACCTTCCTGACCTGCACCATCTTCAAAACCAGCTGCATCATTTTAAAACCAGCATGACCACTTACCTTGCAGAGAAGCTCACCATCTCTGGTGGTTCTCGGTGCATTCGCAGCTGGGACTCAATCAGACTGCAGACAAAGAAGTGTAAAAAAGAAAAAAGAAAACAAGACAGCAGTGCATATACACCTATGCACCCTGAGTTTATGACAGCATCCCTGTACCGATTAGGACCACCTAAATTGGAGCAGCACTTTAGGAAGGAGTTGATGACGTACCTTACATCACAATGTGTGCTTTCAATGAAAGGTAAAATCCTGTGAGTAAGTTCTCCGGGTAGGGCGATGAATGATCACAGAGAATTTATTTTGTTTATTACAGTAGATGTAGAGAGGTGTGGCTCACTGGTTAGAGGCGGCAGACCCGAGTGCAGAGAACGGCCCGGGACCACGGTTCGATTCCCGACGCGGCAGGGTCTTGGACCAGGGTCAGCGGACTGATATTTCTCGCATCGGTGCCTACTCCGACCGGGGAGCACACTCGGCAACTCTGGGCATTAGCTTGCCTCATCTCTACAACGGCCCCCCACAGACGCCGGGGATGCCTGGTTTCACCCTGGAGATACCCAGAAAAGGGACCATCTCACAGGGAAAACCAGGACGGGTTCCCCAGCGGTCTACAGCGCCGGGACACTCGGGTAGAGTAACTGTGCGCTTTACAAGTATCCCACATTTACATTTACATTATTATATATGCTTTTCTGCTGTTTTCATTGGAATCCTCTGCTGTTGGTCCCAAAATGCATTTATTTACCTCAGGTAAGTCCTAATTCTCCATGCTTAAAGGGTATGGAAAGAAGAATTCACGAACAAGATTTATACAACTTTGATTGCCCAGTATACCCTTCATTCGATGGAGCAAAGAATACTGCATTTATTTTATTTCGAGCCTCCCACAGTGCTTCTACATGAAGACTTTAGTGCGTTTTACAAATAACAATGATAAACACGAGGCATTGCAGTGTTCCTTACAATGATCCTTACAATAAGCATAGCAGGAGGCAGAAAAAGGGGAATCAGGGCTTGTACTTCCTTTATTGCTCACATAATCATAAGTTACATCTGAAAATTATAAATGAGAAATATATTCATTTTTTGGATTCACATGAATTGATAGGGCCATTATACGGCCGTATATCCTATCAAGTAGATATTGATGAAGCAGTTTTTTAAAATTGAACTATAAACAATGTTATCAGTCGATGAGAAAAATACATACGCCAAATTAATTACAGTAATAACATTCCAGGGGTCATCGATCGCGAGCATCTTCTATATAAACTGAGATGAAAGTGATGCATCATGCATTGAAGCATAATTACAGGAGAGATATACGGTCCTGCACAAATGAATAACTCGGTCATATTTCTTCTTAATAAGAAGATCGTGACGCTGTGGAGGACCTTCTTTGAATTCATCTGCGGTGCCAATACTGAGGGCGGGTCGGAGCATGAATGCAAATGCTGCCCTTTTCCAGAGACCCAGGTGGGCGCGGCACAGACTGCTGGGCACCAATGAAGGGCATCAGAATGATGGCCCAGATGACCCAAGGCTGTGCACTGGTGTTAGTGTGACGTGACACAAAACTACGCGTGCCATTTGTTATCCAGCACAAAGCATGGGTTTTGCTAGAAAAATGCACCTTTCACTGTGCAAAAAGCACTTTGGGCTGCATTGTATTAAGGGGGTCTGAATAGATTTTGTTGCAAAGGCCGATGTACAGAGGTAGCCACTGCCAGGCAGGCTTTGCCTTAAAACATAGCACCTACCTGAGCAGGCCTAAAGAAGGGCAAAGTGGGTCTTACGTTACATGTGTGCTGCACTTCACACTACACATGCAGTGCATGGAAACCTTCTGAATTTGTCTGCACACAGTACTTGTTACTGGATTGATTGTGTGTGGCACACATTCTGAGCTAGGACGCACACACTCACCTCTGCATCCTGGTGCAAGGCTGTGCCAGTGCTAGGGAGAGCACCAGCAGCAGGCCAGTCTAGTCTACGTTATATCTTTACATAATGCAGCACAACAAATGTTGATGCTGTGCTGCATTGCATGAATAATTAGTGAATCTGGGCTAACAACTGCATGAATCAGAGTTTGCTAAAACAGGTGCCATCTCTGTTCTGAGACAAGTGGTTTGTTGCAGTACCACTTAAAGACGCACAGGTCTCCTAAGACATCAGGCCAACCTAACAACACTCGTCACCAGATCATAGATCATGTAGAAGGAGAACCACTAGCTGTCAATAGCTTCAAGGTCACCCAACCAGGAGTGGAATGAACCCTGAGGCAACGATTTCCAACAAAGCAGAGATGCTTTTAACCATCGAGAATAATGAAATATGCCCCTGGGGCTCTATGAAGACGATTAACAGTTTGGCTAACGTTCTCATGAAAACAAAACAAAAGATGGTTGTAGAACAGAACCACGATTAGCTGAACCGCGCATGCCTTAACAATGTGGTCGGAACAATGAAAGTCTTACCAACACATTCCTTTACCACGCAGGTCTTTAAAATGAGTTGCTTCTGGGAAAGCGCTGGACCTTGGAACAGTATAATTTACTATAGCAACTCCAGTCTGCGCAACAGTAAGTAAAGCGTTGGACTTTAAAGTCCAACCCTGCTATACCTAAGGCATGTCGTTGTAATGGCATGCGTGGTAAAGGAATGCATGGTCAAGGCGCATTCATTGCTCCGACCATGTTGAAAAGGAAACTTGTGGTTCGGTCGTCGTCATTATTGCTGTTTCCCATAAAAAATTTAATCATAGTGGATCCATGGTATGGATTTGCCTAGGGTGATTTGATCCCAAACCCTTTGGTCTTGTTTCAGTGCTCTTTGAAAAAACGAAATTGATCAATGAAAAATTTAACAAGCCCTGACAATGTGAATGGGTGAAATGCATTGAGAATAGTGCACCTGCTGTTAATGCTTGCCCCCATGGTGAGAAGCGCTCAGTCTTGGCAGAATTTATCTTGAGAAATTGTACGAACAACGGGGCATATTATCTAGATGTGCGTTAAAAAACGCACATCGCACATTTTCATATCGGCGGCTATCGCTGGATTTTTTCGCCGTGATAGCACATAATTATCAACGCGCATCACGTAGGCGAAATCAAATCCGGCGATAGTCGGTGATATGGAACATTAGCGCATGAAAACAAGCGTTGTTTTCACGCGCTAATGTGTGCCTTGATAATATGGGTGGGGGTGGATTCAGCTTTATGATCCACACCCCCATGTTATCAATGCCTAACACCTGATCAGAGCAGGCGTTGGGAGACCTGCGATAAACGAGTTTATTGCAAGTCTCCTTCTCCCAAATGCCTGCCTTGGTAATAGGGTGTTACCACCTCCAACCACATTTTACATGTGGTTGGACGTGGGAACGCCCACCCTGCATCCCATTAGCGTCATCTATCGCCCCCAGCGCGGGGCGATAGATAACGTCAAGAATACGTCTCTGACTCAGGTTAGAGACGTATTGGTAATAGTGTGATATGAAAATAAATGCGTTAGCGACTTTAAAAAGTCTCTAACGCATTTATCGCGGGCTTGGTAATATGCCCCAACAAGCCTCCAGTATGCTTAAGCAGTGTTCATAGATATGATTTCAGTTGCTACTAACCTGTTGAGGACTCTTTTAAAGATGCCCATGTGCATACAGAGAGCATCGAGTAGGACTTGCTGCAGAAGACTGCTGAGATGTGGAGGAAAGTGAGACCAACACCTGCGTTCTATCCTCAATGGTACACAAAAAAACCACTGAACATCGTCGTCTTACAAATGTATTTTTAAGGACAAAAATACAACAAGTAATTTTGCAATATGTTATGCAATTGCAAATATTAGTGTATGCTAAATCTCGGGACAATCTAAGGCCCATACACAGGACGTTTTCTTAAAAATGAAACAACGACAAATGGAAGTGGTATAGAATTCACCAGAGTTTAATGTAAATTAAGATGAATCCATGCAGCTAGAATGTGACTACATGAAGGAGGAGGCGAGAATGTAGACCTGACCATAAGGTGGGTGGGAGAAACTGTGTTGTACTGACAATTCTCCCAGTCATGTTACGTTTAATAGCTAATTCTTGAGAATCTTCTTGAGAACTGAGAGGAAATTGTGTGACATTTGTACATAAGTCAGCACAATCACACATACCTGTCACTGAGTGAAAAGCATCTTTCTGGGCGTGCACAGGCCTCAGTAGAGTTGCCTGTGCTCTACATAGTGGCCTTTCTGCATTTTCTTAATTCCCTGTATTACTGGAGGTGACAAAGAGAACATTGAGAGCTACATTACAATAACAGCTCCATATACAATGGAGAACTGACATCCAACCATTTCTGCTACATCATCAGCATTCCCTTTTTTCAATACCTTAGATTTTATGATCTCCTGTTTACGGCCTTTCCTTTCCTCAACACTTTTCTGAGTTTATATTTCACTCAGATGTCACTTTTTTCATAGGATGAGTATGACCCAGATGAGACTCATACAGACTTCTCGACTGATTATACTCCCTGGCACATAAGATGTCTGTCTTTTATTGACTCTCAACAAAATCTACAAGCTAGAGCCCCGAAAGTGACATAATACGTGACAGTGTTATATTATGCCATGTAGATTTGTAGATGACCATTATCACCTGTCATGGTAATTAGGTGTTTTGCAGATGGGTAGGTAAGGGACTCCCTGGAGATTATTCGAAGGGCCAGTGCTTTAGCTTCTTGCAGAACTCAAGAAGCAAGTTGGAGTCCCTGATGCGCTGTGGGAGGTCGCTCTATGCTATGGGGGAGATGTAGGAAAAGGTGCAAGCTACTGCTTAACTTTTGTGTATGCGGGGTATGTGTGTAAGCGGCAAGCCCTGCTGAGTAAAGGTACCTGGAAGATTGGAGGAAGTGTAGGCTGAGGTTGAAGTATGCCTGACTCATGTTCTGTAGTGCTTTGTATGTGTGGGCGAGGAGTTTAAATTGTGTGTGTTTGTGTACGGGCTGACAATAGAGTTCTCTGAGGTGTGATGTCGGTGCGGCATGTCAGGTTGAGGACGAGTCTTGCTGCTGTGTTCTGGATGGTTTGGAGTCTGTTCAGGAGCTCTTTGGTGGCTCCAGCATAGAATGTATTTCTGTAGTCGATTCTACTGGTTATGAGTGCCTGTGTTCCTTGTGATCTCTTGTAGCCACTTGAAGGTTTTTCGCAGTATCCTTAAGTTGTGGAAGCAGATGGAGGTGCCTGAGTTGACCAGGGCTGCCATATCGAGCTTGTTGTCTAAGATGATTCCTATGTTTCTGACACGGGCATTAGGAGTCAGTGTGAGTCCTAGGTCTGCTTGCAACCAGGTGTTGTTCCACAGAGTGGTCTTCTTTCCGAAAATCGCAGGTTTGGTCTTGTCCGTGTTCAGTTTGAGGCAGTTGGATCTCATCCAGATGGCCATTGTGGTCATGCAGGTAGCAAAGTTGTTTTTATCATAAATGTCATGTCCGTGAGGGACAGTGTCAGTTGTGAGTTGTCTGTGGACAAGAGAATGTTGGTGCTGTGTGACCAGATGATGTTGGCCAGTAGGGTCATGTAGATGTTAAAAAGAGTCGGGCTGAGGGACCATCTCTGGGGGACTCCACAGATGAGGTTCCAGTGCAGCATAAGACATCTCGACTTTGAAATATATTCCCTATATGTATATTAACTGAACCCAGACTAGAACTTTGAGATTTATGTATGGTGGCAGCATATGCCAAGCATAGCAGAAACTGCACATACAAATCTTTCACTAACAGTAGCCTAGCACTTCACTTATTTATTTTGGCTCCTCAATACAGTCAAATTGTATTATAATGTACTCAGACTTTTATTGGCATATGTAATGATAACTATCACATTAGCCATTGCACAATGCACATAGCCCTCCTTGACATTCACATTTTGACGCAAAATTATTCTACAGTTTTTACAGATGATTTTTCTCTAAATGTGCTATGTGAGGCACTGATTATTCTAGTCCCTCCAGCTTCTTTATCACTGATTGACATGTGGTAAATATATATCTTGATGGTCCAACTTGTCTTTACATGGAAGGTTAATAATATCCTCTTTCTCTAACATCAGCATTTCTGTTGTAAACTGTGCATATTCATTAAATTTTGGCATGAGGCACACCATTGGTGTGTAACATTTAAGAAGTTCCTCCATTACAGGCTCTGCAGACTTGTGGTGTGGATAAAGAGTACTTAAAGTATTATTACTCACTAGAGCCGACTTGGACTTTTTTGTGGCTGTTCCTTATACTAATGTCTTAAATGTATTACAATACTCCACATGCACAGCCTTCTCATATTCCTAGTTAGTTCTTTGCATTGGAAATTCAATCAAATGTTAACATTTCCAATGCCCCTTAAACAATTTCTAATTTGCTCATGGCCCAGTTTATTGGAAACTGGCTGACCTTTCACATGCGTCAGCTGAAGTAGATCCCCAAACACTATAAAATGTTTCCAGACAAGCAGAATATTGCAGTTTTTTTCTGAACACTTATTGCATTCTAGCATTAAGTTTGAAACCATGGTAATGTCATCTATAATCAGAAACGTCAGTTTGTTAAGAACCCTTGTTACTTCAGGACAAACATCATCGAATAACTTATGGTACTCCTGTTAGTTTTCACGCTCCACTGGCAACACCAGACATTGATGCAAAGTTATACCTTTTACAGTATGTGAAGCTAGCCTGGTGGGTGCTCTTACAACACAAGAAAGATTACAATCAATCTTTTTATGGACATATGCAGCAAGCACTTTTCAGGTGTGAATGTGGTGCCAGTCTAATAAGAGTTATCATGTAGAATTCCAGTGTTGTGTTTGACATCCTTGGTGTGGTTTTCCCCCTTCTTATTTTCTTCCACCCTCCTATTTCTGTTTATTTGTATTTGCTGGTTTTCGTATTCTGAGTAGTTTACCACTGCTAACCAGTGTTACATTTCTTCTGCTTTCTCCTCTAAACATAGTACTTAGTAACAGTGGCTTACTCCCAACTGTGTGTGTGTGTGTGTTCGATCGATCGACCTGGCCACATAAACCTTTTGACAGACCTAAAAATTCCTTTTGAATACATATAGGTCACCCCAAGCAACTCCGAGGGTAGGGTGCAGTGTATTTTAAAAATTGGACATTTACTTTTAACTTTTGTATGTACTGGTAGTCAAAAACACTTACATTAATTTGTTACTACTAGAAGACCTACCTCTTCCATAGGATAACTTTGGGTTACCATATTGTATATAATAAGTGCTTACTGCCAATTGGGAGAAGTAGGAACGTTGGGTTTGGTGTCTAAGAAAATTTGATGGCAAACTCTCTTTTATGGTAAAATTGGATTTTAAGTCACAATTCTGAAAATGCCACTTCTACAAAGTTGGCATCTGTTTTGTCCTAACCATTTGGTGCCGACGACCTGTATCCTGGGTCAATTGACTAGGTGTAGCTGGTAGTTGGTCTTTGTGTATTGCTCAAAGACTGTGAGGCAAAAGGGGATAAGGTGTTGGCGGAATGAGCCATCTCCGTCCTGATAGGGGGGAAGCGCTGTTACCTAATACACTCAAACAGCACAAAGCCTCTGCTTGAGCACACTCACAAAAGAATTGGCAATAGTATTTTATGCCCCCAATCAAGCCAGAACCAGGGCAAGGAGGCAAGAATTTCCAAGGGCCTCAGGGATGGAAACCTCCAGAACCTTTTCCTACTTTAAAGCAGGCACCAAGTATAAATATTGGACCTTCAGACCCAACTCCTCAGTGCACCTCTGGACCTGTGGAAGATCAGTAAGGCTTGCTGTGTTGCACGAAGGGCTGCTACTGTGGTGCACAGCTCCTCTGCTGCCCTGCTTCCTGAACAAGCAGGACTAGACCTGCATCTTGAGCCCAGAACCACCAAGTTGACTCAAAGCGTTATATGGCTGGCTGCCTGATCAGAGCCTCAGGAACAGGTAAGGCTCCAACCACCTTGACCCAGCACCTGGACTCTGTCTGCTGTGCGTCTTGCCCCAAAGTGGTGCCTCCCCAGTCCTGAACCCTGGGACGTGGGACTGAAGCTTTCCTGCCACACCAGCTATAATCTCCTGGCCAAACCCAATGCAGCGCAAAGCATTCCCTTGCAACCTCAAATCAGAACTACTACTGTGTATCAAATATCCAATGCAGGACGTTACATCGCAGCCCCCAGCTCATTGGAACCACTGCTGCGTGAAGCTTCCCCGATGCAGGAATTCGCATCACACACATCTGTCGGCAGCTATTTCGACAACAATGCTGAACCTCTTGCAAGCTTTGATGACTCCATTAGAACCACCTCTGAGTGAAACATCCTCAAAGTAGGACCTCGCATCCCCAACCACATCTCATTAGAACTGCAGCTGTGTGACACATCCTCAGATTTGTTCAGATTGCCTAACTTGGTCCCTGTACTGGGTCGCCTGAACGTGTGACTTTGTCATGGTCCAGCATGAGCAGATAACCAAAGTGGGCACTTTGTGCTTTTAGGTACTATTTTCATGTAAACTTTTAACATTGTAGAGCTCTGGTTCTGCTGATTGGATTGTTGTCATTTTGGTCTCAAATAATTTATTTGATTTTTCTAAATTGTTCTGGGATTTTTCTTCTGTTTGTTTTCCATTCATTCCTGTTTGAAGTGCTGCATGCATTCTTTACACATTGCCTCCAAGTTAAACATGGGTGCTTTGTGTCAAGCTACCAGAGGATTGAGCCCAGTTTAACATGGGGAGCTTGTGGTTCAACCTGACAAATATTGTATTTGCTGTTTAAGTAGGGTTTCACCTCTCTAAACCATTAACCCAATTTCCTACATCCATGATCCACTGATGCAGTTAGTTGAACTACTAAATTGTCTAAGTCAGTAGATTGAATCTTTACCTGATTCATAGCAGTCTTTCCCTCCTTAATAGCATTACCTGTGTCAATCTCAATAATAGGCTGCCCAAGAGTATTTTGATGTTCAGGTCCTAATCTCTGGCTGCCTTGTAATCTGTCCGTCAGAACCTCTGCTGCTGTTGTCTCCTCTTGTTGACTCTCTAAAGGTGATGCCATGAAGATGTTGAAGTTAGCTTCTCTGAGGAAGGCTTGCAAATCATCCCAGGCATACTTCACACAACAAAGAGTTATGAACCATGTAGGTGCACCTAAATTGCACAACATGCACTTGAGCTCATCATACTGAAAGTACTAGTACTCATTAGTTCCACATTGGCATGCAATGACATTCATGAGGTTAAACTCAAGATTCTCATCTTTTCCATGAACCTTCGCTGCAAAGTCTCTTGCAGTCACATTTTCACCACGTGCTCCTGTTTGCACAGTATGTGCAACTGCATAGGACAAAACAGAGTTTGAATGTGCAAGGAGAGGCAAAGAGGGTATGTAATGCAAACAAAGGAGTTTATTCAATGTTTCAATAAGGTTCAGGTTTCCTCCCATCTTCCAGTCAGAGGAAGGCTGTGGGCTCAGACCTTGTCCCCGTTCAAGTAGTGGGCACTCGTGGAGCATGAAAGTAAGAAAAAAAGAAAAACAATTGTTTTAGGCATTGTGCTCGGCTTTTGACACTCTTGTTTAGAGGGAGGGGAGTGAGAGACGTACACCGCCACGCCGTACCACCACCAGGTGACAGGTGCTTAACTTGGGAGAAAACCCTACCAAGACACAAAAAGTGCTTTCCCTGTTTTATCCCTGCCCTGTCCTGACTACAGGCTCCTTCTCAGCTGGGCCCCCTTTTGTAATCCAGCCCCGGATGCGGTTGTGTACCTTGTGTAGCCACGCTCCTCCTGGAGCGCGGCTGGCCTTATTGCGGTACAGGATAGAGTCGGTTCCCTCCTCTTCACGTCCTGGCTCTGTGCTCTGGGAAATATTGACGATGTCCTCGCTCCAACCTCCTCAGCAGACTCGTCCTCGTATTCTATGGCTACCAGATACTCCACTTCATGCGTGCTGTTCTCGGTTCTTCGTCTTCCTCAAATGCCTGGATCCTCTGTTCTTCATCCGCATACTAGGTTAAGACATCTGCCCTCTCGTCATCCTCGTTGCTCATTGGAGCCTGTGATGAATTCACGTGGGACGAGACGGTCTCCCGTAAGCATGGGAAATTATAGGGACCACTACCGCCCTTCGCTGAATGTCCTACAGGTGACTGCAAATACAGGAGAAACGTAAGGGGGAAAAACCCCTTCATTCTCCTCCTCCTCCCGGTCCTGGGTTAGGATATCGTAACACCTCTCCCACCTAGACAGTTTATGATTGGGGAACTGGGCAACTCGGGACAAGAAGTCTGCATTCCTGTTGCTCGTGCCTCTCCGATGTCAGACCTCAAAAGAGAATGGCTGGAGGGAGAGGAACCAGCTCAAGACATGGGGATTGTTCCCTTTATTGTGGCTCAACCACTGAAGGGGAGCGTGGTCCATATACAAGACAAAGGGATTGCCCTCCAGGTAATAGTGTAGTTTATCAATTGCCCCTTTAACCTCCAAACACTCTTTCTCTATGATAAGGTAGTTTCTCTCTCGGGGAAATAGCTTCCTGCTGATGAAGAGCACTGGGAGCTTCAGGCCCTCATCAGACAGCTGTGACAGCACTGCTCATAGGCCTGAGTAATAGGCATCAGTCTGGAGAATGAAAGGCTTTGTGAAATCTGGGGATTCCAGGACAGGACTGAAGGTAATGACCAATTTGAGATCTTGGAATGCCTGATGTGTTATGGAGGAGGGAGAGAGGAGAGCTTTTTTTCTAACATCCTTTTTTAGGAGATCGGTCAGAGGAGATGCTATCTCTGAGTAACGTGGAATGAATCTACTATAGTACCCCAATAAGCCCAAGAATGCCCTGACCTCCCTTTTGGTTGTAGGGAAAGGAGTGTTGGGGATGGCTTAAATCTTTTCTTCCTGTGGTTCGATAACCTCATTCCCCAGGAGGTAACCCAAGTAACAGACTTTTTGATATCCCACTCTGGATTTTTGGGAGTTCACATGGAGCCCAGACTCTTGGAGGGCATGGAGTACTCTCTGGCAATGCACTAGATGTTGTTCCCAGTCAGGACTGTATATAAAAATATCATTCAGGTAGGCGGCAGAGTAGTCTTTGTGCTCTCGCAGGACCACATCCATGAGTCTCTGAAACGTGGCCGGAGCCCTGTGAAGGCCGGAAGGGAGGACAGTAAACTCCTACTGTCCTGAGGGGGTTGTGAATGCTGCCTTAGCTTGGTCCTTTGGCGATAGGGGTACCTGCCAATATCCCTTTGTGAGGTCTAGTATGTTGTTGTATTGGACTTCGCCTAGCTGTTCAATTAGTTCTTCAAACCGAGGCAGGGGATATGAATTGAACTTGGTGATGGCGTTCCCCGCCCTGAAGTTAATACAGAACCTCACGGAGCCGTCAGGTTTGGGTACCAGGACCTCCGGAGATGACCATTCACTCTGGGAGGGTCAAATGACTCCCAGCGCAAGCATATTTGTGATCTCCTCCTCTATGGCCTTTCGGCGGACTGCGGGGTACGGACGTTGTCTGACCACTTTCCTGTGCACTGAAGAGATGGAGTGTTCCACCAGTGATGTACGGCCTGAAGTGTCAGTGAATATATGTAAAAAAGGATTCCGCATTGTTTCCAGTGCTCTCTTTTGTGGTTCGGGAAGGGCCTCGTTGGTGTTAGTGAATGTAGAGTGGAGAGGTTTTTCCTCGTTTCTTGTGTCACTAAGAGGGTGTTTTTAGGGGGGGATAACCACTTCTTTAAGAGGGTTTAATTTTTACTAAGGCGTAGACGATAAGTGTTATCGACCACTTCATAAAGGCCTCACTCTGCTCAGGCTTTGGGGAGGGAGGAGGGGAAAACAACCAACACCCTGTCATGTAATTGGAGATGACGCCACCTTTTCCCTTTGTCATAAAAGACCTGCTGGCTTCTCTGGGCCTTTTCTAGGTTGGTATGGGTGAATTCACACAGTTTGTGTAGGCGGGATCGTAAACCCTGGGTATACTCAAGAAGGGTTCGGTTCTTCTCTGTTTTCTCCTGTTCCCAGGCTTCCCTGGTCATTTCCAGGAGGGTGCGTGGTTGTCTCCCAGACAGGAGCTCAAAGGAGGAAAACAATAAGCTACTCTGTTTCTGACAGCAGATGACGAACAGGGCTAAGGGAAGGAGGGTGTCCCAGTCAGTACCTTTGACTGTTATCATTTTCTGCAGTGTTAGTTTGATAGTGCTGTTATATCTTTCGCACAATACATCTGTTTGTGGATGATATACAGAGGTTTTTATTTGTGTGATATTTAGGGATTTACAGACCTGACCCAAGAGTTTTAGCAGCTTCTCACAAATATTGGTGGTGTCTGGTGTCCGCAATGGTAAAGCTTCGGGATACCTGGTGACATAGTCTATGATTACCAAAGCGTAGATGTTCCTTTTTCTTGATCTAGGTAACGGTCCTATGAGGTCCATACCTACCCGGTCGAAGGGTTTCCCAATGATCAGAAGGGGCTGTAGGGGACGGCTGGGGGTGATAGGGTTTTTGTTTTACATACCTCACACTCTTGGCAATACTTCATGATGTTAACATGTATGCCAGGCCAGTAGAAGTGCTCCAGTATGTTCTGGCTGGTCTTTTGTGCTCTGGTATGGCCAGCTAGAAGGTGGCAATGCATGAAGAACATTACTTGGTCTCAAAATGCCGGAGGGACGACTAATTGTTTGGGGTCTGAGGGAGTTCCCTTCCTATAAAGGAGGTCCTGTTATATCAGAAATGTAGGGTAGGTATTAGCGGGTGAAGAGGGAGAAGACACCTGTTGCCATGCCATCCTAAGTATGGGGTAATTTTTCTGAGCATATCTGTTTGTCTACCTGCCAAGGAGCCTGAGTGAGGAGGACAGGGGGTTTCCTGACCGCTCTTTACCTTATTGGCAAGGAGAGACATAAACTCTGGCTTGTCAGTCCCTAGTATTAAACTTTCTGAGAGTCTCAGTAGTACCCTTACGGTTCCTTGTAGGTCTTTCCCATCGGGTAATCTCACCCCTACCCTGGCCACAGGGTATGTCTTGACCTCACCATGGACGCACCAAATGGGCACACGTTGTTGCTTGAGAATGTTCGTCCACATTGTTTGTCCATTACTTAGCCTGGGGATATTGATGTACCACTATGTTATCCCCGCTCTCTCCTCGTTTACTCATGTTTTCTGGCTTAAACAAGGCAGATTGGATAACCGACTGCTGACAGCCGGAATCTAGCAGCGTTTTTACATAAATCCCATGTATCACCAGACTTACTTAAAAACAGGTGCCCATTTCTTCTGCGTACAAGACATGTCTGGGTAGAAAGCAGACGTCCATCGGTTCATGTTCAGAGGGAGGGGAGTGAGGTACGTACACCGTCACACCGTACCACCACCATGTGACAGGTGCTTAACTTGGGTGAAAACCCTACCAAGACACAATAAGTGCTTTCCTCATTTTTATCCCTCCCCTGCCCTGACTACAACTCTTTCTCAGCTGGGCCCATTTTATAAACCACCCTCAGATGTGGTTGCGTACCTCAAGTAGCCACGCTCCTTCAGGAGCGTGGCTGGTGTGCTGGCGGTACCAGATAGGGTCTGGATCCAGTTCCTTCCTTTTCCCGTCCTGGATCCGTGTTCCAGGACATTTTAATGACGTCCTCGCTCCAGCCTCCTCAGCAGACTCGTTGTCGTATTCTATGGCTTCGCAGATACTCCACTCCATGCGTGCCTTTCTCAGTTCCTCGTCTTCCTCAAACGCCTGGATCCTCTGTTCTTTAGCTGCATACCTGGTTAAGAAGTCCGCCTTGAGAGTCAATTTTTCTGGGTGGAGCCAGAACTCGCTAAGCTCCAGGTCTATTAGCCATCTACGTATGTTAGTCAACCAAGGGATGGTTACATGTATATCTAGTGCAATGAGTTATTTTAGTGCCTACCTATAAATGAAAAGTTTATCAGTAACCCATAGCCTAATCCAGTATAACAGGGTCATCAAAACTGCCCGGTCCTCAATTCGTTTTAACCCCAGGTCATATACATATGGAATCACCGGGGTACTTTGGGGCAATCACCGGGGTACTTTGGGGCCAAGAGTATCTATATTCTAAATAAAATCTAGTGGAAAATAAACAACTTTGCCTTTAAGACCTTTCATTAATTTCCTTTAAGATAATGTTGTTCTATTTGTCTGCATTCTGGCTATGGTTTGAAAATGATGTATGTTCGGAATCAGAATACTCTCATACGCATTGAGCTGTTCTACTTCAGGAGGAATTAGGAACATGTCTAACTTATTGTGAATGCCTATAGTAGTGTGTCAGGTTGAAGGGGGTAGACACAATTTGGGGAAAGACTTATCCAAAATCTGCTGCAGGGCCAAGTCAAATGCTGTGCTTACAAAAGAAAGCAACAACAGACTTTACGTTTTCTGGAAGTCAACACGAACACAAAGGAAGGACAAACAGTGGAGGCGGGGATAAAAACCAAAACAGGAGCAGGGCCGGCTTTAGGGCATGCGGCTGATGCGGCCGCACTGGGCGCTGACTTGTGGTGGGGGTCACTGATCTCAGGGAGCCACTGTGTTTAGCAATAACTTATGATTGGAGAGATGAGGGGTGCTTTTGCCTGGTTGTAGTGAGAGAATCTGAGGAGGTTATCATGGGGTGTGGGGGTGCCAAAACTTATTGTTGCACCAGGCGCCACCAGCGCTAAAGCCGGCCCTGAACAGGAGAAAGGGAGGACAGATTTAAGCCCCAGGAGAAAAAAGAAGAGAACAATGAGCTACCGAGCGTGAACAACCTGGAAGGCACAGAGATCACTGAGATGAGAAGCCCTTACGGTGAGGACCCGTGCCCTTATGGAGACAAGCAGTGAGAACCCCCGAGATATCGTGGCATCCAGAACAGACAGACGAGGCTGCGAGGCTGCAAGTTGCGAGGCTGCGAGGCAGCAGGAGAGCTGAGGACCAGACTCACTAAATGCTTTGCCCTGCCACACTTGATGAGGAGTGTGGCTTAACCAGGTGTGTGACCGTATGTGGTTCTGGAGGGGGAAGGGTGGGGAGGTAACAGGCAGACATGCTAGCCGAGATAATCGCACAAACACTATCGACCTTTTGTGGGCACGCTAACAGAGCTTACCGCACAAACGCTATTGCTGGAAACATAGGGGCATATTACCAACGATTAGCGATATTTATCGCTAACTAGGCTTAGCAACGATTTTATTATCGCTAAGCATCGCCGGAAATTATCGCTGAGATAACGTGCTATTAGCTACGTTTATATCCAAAGCGATAATTTTTCCGGCGATAGCGTGAATATCGCTGAGAATGCAGCGATATTCATGCATTAGCGACTAAATGTTCTTAGCCATGTTATCCACCTCCCATTGTATAACATGGCTAAGAACTGGTCTGGGCAGGTGTTAGTTTTTGGCGATATTCGCGCTTAGCGTGAATATTGCCATCGCTAAGCCTGCCTTGCCAATAAGCGTTAGCGACGTTAACGACAGCTTTCAGTCGCTAACGAGTTGGGAACACCTACTTTGCATGTCATTAGTGATAATTATCGCTAACATGCAAAGCGGGCCCCAAACCGCTCGCTATCTCCTCAAAGCTGTCGCTAACATCAGTTAGCGACAGTTTGCTAATTGGGCGATAGTATTATTGCCGCTTAGCGGCCGATAACGGCCGCTAAAGCGGCGAAAATAGCATATCGCAAGCATTGATAATATGCCCCTTAGTGTTTTGTCATTGTTTTTTAGCACAAGAACATATACTAGCTCAGTTACATGTTGCACAGCTCACTCCAGCTCTGTCAAGGTTGTCCCTTCCATGCTTGATGTGTAGCACTAGTCTAGGTACACCTTGCATACTGGAACTTGTAGTGGAATGTAGATCATGAGTCACCAGAGCTACAAGTTCCACAGTACAAAGGCAAAAACATGAACTGAAACAACACATCAAGCATTGACACTTGAACTCTGCCCAACCCCACAACCAAAGCAGATATGAAAACTCCTACGCAGTTGATCACTAAGAAGTTGTGAACGTGTAAAACATTGTTTATTACTAACAGTATATAGTACTATAAATTAAAAGGTAACTACACAGTACACTAACTAACCTATACTATCTAAACTCCTGCCATAACTAAGCTACACTAACTACCCTACTCTACCTTGACTTACAACTATCCTAACCTTAACTTATACTACTCTAAACAGAGACCACTACAGACTTGTTAAACATCAGCCCCCCACCTCACCTTCTGTGATCCGCTGATTGATACAAAGTGTGAAACATCCACATCAGTGTGGAAACCTGCAGTTCTAGGCCAGTCAGACTTAGCTTGATGTCAGAATTGTCTTTAAAGGCCTGCTTCTCAAAATATGATGGTTGTCCTTGGGAAGTTCTCACATGCTGTGGTGCTAGTGCTGGCTGAGACGTGGAGGGTCCTGCAACTGCAACAGGATCACCACTTTCTGGCTGTAGCTTGACATGTCCAGCCCTAGTTGTCCCTGAGGTGCAGACTTCCATGTCTTCACTGACTTCCCTTCTTCATACTTCTGTTCCATGGGCCTGTAGGTCCAGACAACGTGCCTGAGGTGGCAGTACCTCTATCCTAATGCCATATGCCTTTTCTTTGTCAGAGGTCATGTTGTCTGTTGAAGAGGAACAAAATGCACACAAATAATGATGCCAAGTCAGGTCCGCCCTGGGCCAGAAACTGCCATCCTGAGACTGGTTTCGGGGTATCACTCCTCACCTGCCAGGCTATCCTAAATCCAGTGGCGCATTGAGCCCAGGACCCACGTCTGGGCATGCCCGGTGCATTTAGAGCAAGAAAGCAAAAGTCACACAAATAATAAGCAGAATGCGGAACAAATCAAGCATTCCCTCCAGTCAAAAGATCTGGGTTAAATCCATTGTTCTTTTGCTCATCATGCCACCACAGTTTAGACCCAGCCATATGCAAATCTGTCTTGACCCTGCTCCTCATGGGAACAATCCAGTCTAAACTGTCAAGCCAGGTACTCCCTGGACCATAAACAAGCATCCTGGAACCAGTTTTGGGGTATCATCCCTCAAGAGCCAGGCAAGTTTGAATCCAGTGGCACCGTGAGCCCCCGGGACCTACTTCTGGGGGTGAGAAAGCAAAAGACACACAAATGATGGAATGCAGAACAAATCAAACATTCACCCCCCCCCCCCTGCCAAAAGATATGGTTAAAATTCATCATTCTTTTGCTCACCATATCCCCCAGTTTAGACTCAGCCATATGCAAATCAGTCCTGACCCTGCTCCTCATGAGAACAGTCCAGTCCGAACTGCTGAGCCAGGTCTTCCCTGGACCAAAAACAAGCATCCTGGGGCTGGTTTTGGGGTATCACCCCTAATTAGCCAGGCTAGCTTGAATCCAGTGGCACAGTGAGCCCAGGACCCACATCTGGGCATTCCCAGGTTCACTTATGGTGAGAAAGCAAAAGACACACAAATGTGTGGAATAAATCAACTATTCACCCCCTGTTAAAAGATCTGCGTTAAATCCATTGTTCTTTTGCTCACAATCGAATAGGCCACGTTACAACACATGCGATACATCGCATGCCATTACAATGATGGAATTACAACAACTGCGTTATTACATTGCATACCATTACAACACAAGTTGCTACAATGACTTGCTGTAGGGGTGCTAGATGTTAGAATAGTATAATTTACTATTCTAACTCCAGTCTGTGCAACAGTAGGTAAGGTGTTGGATTTTTAATCCAAAACCTTCTGCCCCCTACAGCAAGTCTTCGTAATGACTTGTGTTGTAATGGTTTGTGATGTAACAACGCAGTTGTTGTAATGACCGCGTTGTAATGGCATGCGATGTATCGGATGCAATATAAAAAATGTTTCCCCTCACAATCCCACCCCAGTTTAGACCCAGCCATATGCGAATCAGTCTTGGCCCTGCTCCTCATGGTTTGTTGGAGAGGAAGAACACATCTATCAGACAAAGCTGAACTTGTACATGTTGTCATCAATAATTTGCTTAAATTATAATTAAAATCACATGTGACATGTATATATATATATATATATATATATATATATATATAGATTGAATCATGATCAACCATCATAAGAAACAAAGACCTGCTAAAGTACTCAGGTCTTGTGGGTGTATGAAATGGCAGTGTCTTCTCAAATAAACATATACTCATAATAGTAGTAAGACTGATTAAGAACAATGATGTTGTGTACACATGGAATGGTACACATGGTCCATCTATGTTGCTTGAATGGGAATTCACAAGAGGCATTTGGCAAAACAGGAACAGCTTATTTAATTAAACCCAACAGCCAAGAGGACAGGCCACAGAGTCGGGGTCTGAAGACTGTACATTGGTTTTGGCCGTCATTTTATACATTTCACAAAGTGTTATAAAGCAATTTGTACATTCTGTTAGAATAGGAATCTGGGCCTCGTCACTGGGCTATAAAGATGATCATATGATCATTTAATAAGAAGTGCAGGTGGGTCTCGACCTTGCATGGACACACTGTGGGGCCAGTGGGTACTTGTTCGGATGTCAGACATGGGGATCGGGTTATCAGTGTGTGTAGTGTGCATGCGGGGTTCTGATTGGCTGAGTGTTTCTAACTTAGTGTGGCATCTGACTTTCATGGTGTTTTGAAAATGCACGCCCCTCCGACACAACACCAAAGCTTATGGGCCAGCTTCTCCTCTCCAGATTAGAGAGTTGGGCTTCTACAAATATCCAGGCACAGTATGGCTTCCAGCAGGGGAGGGGTACTGTGGACCATGCTTGAACTTAGCACTGACTATTGAAAAATATACCAGTATGAAAGATGGTAAACTATACATGGCGTTCATGGACCTGAGCGGGCCTTCGACTGCGTGGTCCATGAAAATTATGGGACATAATGGAGAGGATTGGGGTTTAACACGCTATCTTAAATTACATTAGGCAATCGTATGCAAATACCACGGCTTCAGTGCGCTATTCTAAATCGAGAAATTGTACATGTCTCTTTAAAATTTCCAAAGGAGTCAGACAAGGCTGCATACTGGCCCCTTTTCTCTTCTCCCTATATACAAACGGAATAGAGAAGGCGCTAACAGTGGTTACTAGGGACGTTCCTCTTAATGAAAATCAAATGCTACTGATATTGTCCTATGCAGACGGTGCGGTTTTAATTGCAAGAACGGGGATAGCAGCGTATGTCTCTTTTATGGAATCACTACAGCTAAAAGTAAATCAATCTAAGTCCTTTATATATCTCGGGGTACTAAAAGAGATAAAGACCCATATTTTAGCGCAGATGCAAGAAAATTTGAGGTTGTAGACTCTTTCCCCTATCTAGGTATTCTTTTTGATAAAGACCTGTCATGGGCAAAATTGATAGAAGGCAGGAGGATGGTGATGGAGAGGGGCATTGCTGCCGTAAAATCATTTGCAAAGAAATTGGGCGCCAAACCCCAACTGCCAATAAAAATCATATATCAGGTTAGAGTAAGATCTTCCATGACTTATGGAGCTGGGGTCTTGGGTACGGTTGCAGCTAACCCTCTACAAATCATTGAAAATAATTTTTACAAATCTGTAGTGGGCCTCCCTCTCTCCTTTATGAATGTGATCTTACACACAGAACTAACCCTCCCTTACATATCAGATTACATAAAACTAGCCCCACTCCTCCTATGGCATTCCATTTGGAGGAGAGACAAATTACCTCTGACTCAAAGGATATTTAAGAGTTGCATAGAGATGGAGAAATGGAAAAGATCTAAGTGGCTAAGCTATGTGGAGACAGTTTTAAAAGAGATCGGTCTTCACAAATTTTTTAAAGATCCTCTGGTCTGTAAGAGGGTGTCCAAGCAGAAAGTTATTGCTATGTTTATGTTGATGGCTGAATATAAGCATAGGGAATACCATAAAGAAAAACATGTAGCACAGGTCCATTATCTTAACCCACCATAAATGGAGGGAGATTTCTCTTACCTGGTCAACATAAACAGTCCACAACATAGATTCTTACTGTTAAGATTTTGTACCAACTTGATTCCTCTAATGCTTGGCTACCCTGAAAAAACGTATAACCAGTCCAATCTACGTTTAAGACTGTGTGATAACGTATCCCTTCAGACTGAACTGCATTTGGTTTTATTTTGCAAACTCTACGTGAGTGAACGGTTCGGCCTACTTGAAGCCAATTTTAAAGAAAATGGGCTTTAAGCAGTGTAGGGCAGCACTATCCTTTTTAAAAAGACTCCAAGGTCCTTTGGTTTGCTTTTCTGTAGCAACTTTCCTATGGACCTGCATGAGAAAAAGGAAGGGGATGACATGCAGTAAATTGAGTTTGATTAGCAATCTCAATGTAACTAGACCCATGATGTAAAATGTTTTTTTCTATATTTTTTATCTCTTTTTTGTCTTTTAGACACTCTCATCTCAGCTTAGGATTGTGAAGAAATACTCTGAATTTTAAATAATATTTTGTAATAATATTTTTTATAGACTTTTGACATTGCCTATAAGTAGGTTTATTCCAGCTGTGTTTTTCTCAAAACTGGAGATCTATCCCCCCCCGTCCATCAATGGAGGCAGTTTGGCCCTGACCCTCCTTTGTCACTCGTGGCCCATGGCACATAGATGATCCCTTACGCACCTTTCAGTAACAATGGGCATATTTTGGCTAGAAGCCACTCCTTTGGCTTTTCTCCAATGTAGCGCTCCTGTCTTCTCAGGCATTTCTTCATGTAGGGGAAGCTCCACCTGGGATCTCTCCCTATGTGCTGAATCCAGTCTTCTACGATGACCATGTCCTCTGGTTCGAAGGATCCCTCCTCCAATCAGGGTCTATCATACTGGCCCATCTTTTTGGTCCAGTGGGCTAGTAGGTGGCAAAATGGTCACGCAAAGACCTCACCTTCATCTCTAGATATCATATCTCTAGGGGTCAGCTTGTTTGACCCGCACGTTCAGTGGCATGGGCAGACGTTCTCATCGCTGCTCTCCATGTGCACGCCCAGAAGTGCCATTTTGCTTCTCCTGTGTCTGAATTGATTTTTGGCTAGGCTACCCTTATCTCTTATTTTTTGGTTGGCCCTCTCCTACTCTAATGACCTCGTGGCCTTCCTTCTCTGGATAGGGGCCTCCCTTCTGTTTTATTTATAGTTCCGCCTCATGTGGAACCCAGTGCCTAGCTAAGCTCTCTTCCAGGGAAGGGAGCATAGCTCTGTTATCCCTCTGTGCTTCCCAAACAAGAGCTCTTTCTCTCTCCCTTCTCCATCAGTGCCTCTCCTCTAACTCCCACCTAGTGTGCCTCCTTTGCTCGGTGCTGCACATGGTTCTCCTTGGTAGGAATTTGTCCCCTAGCTCACTTCCTGTTGTTTCTTCTGTTGCCTTAGCATACAATCAATCAATCAGAAAATTTATATAGCGCGCTACTCACCCGGAGGGTCTCAAGGCGCTGGGGAGGGGGGGGTCTGCTACAGCTCGATCAGCCAGGTCTTGAGTTGCTTCCTGAAGGAGAGGTGGTCCGGGGTCGACGGAGGTGGATGGGGAGAGAGTTCCATGTCTTGGCCGCCAGGTAGGAGAAGGATCTTCCTCCCATGGTGGCTCTTTGGATGCATAGAACGGCGGCGAGGGCGTGGCTGGTCGAACAAAGCTGGCGGGTGGGGGTGTAGAAGGTCAGGCGGTTGTTGAGGTACGTGGGGCCCAGGTCGTGGAGAGCCTTGTGTGTGTGGGGGAGGAGTCAGAACGTGATTCTCTTGTTGACGGGGAGCCAGTGCAGGTCTCTCAGGTGTCCGGAGATGTGGCTGTGACGGGGGTTGTCCAGGATGAGTTGTGTGGAGGCGTTCTGGATGCGTTGGAGTCTCTTCTGAAGTTTGGCTGTGGTTCCGGTGTAGAGGGTGTTTCCGTAGTCCAGTCGGCTGGTGATGAGTGCCTTTGTGACCGTCTTCCTGGTTTCGGTGGGGATCCATCGGAAGATCTTTCGGAGAATGCGTAGGATGTTGAAACAAGATGATGAGACCATACCATGGGGGAGAGCACCCCACAGTTCACTCCTCAATGTCAGACACCGAGGGCTGGGGCCCCTCCACCCCCCACTGGTGGTGTCACTATCCAGTGTTTCTATAAACCTCCCAGTTACCTGAGACTACTCTTGCAGACGAGTTAGAGTGCCGGCCCTCTGCGCCGCTTGGACTTGGTGAGTTGCATATGATGGATGGGGGTGGGGTCAAACTTCAGGGAATCCTAGCACCAAAGAGGAGTGTGAACCTCTCCCTGATCTCTTAGCCTGCAAGGGAAAAGATGGGTCTGTGGAGGGAGTAATCCCTTCTCCCAATCTAACTCCTGAACAACAGGGAGACTGACACCAAGTGTGGGACATTACTCCTCTGTTTTCCCTTATCCCTAGGACTACCCACCAATGTAGCCGTGATGTGGACAAAGGCAACAACCTGCCTGTTAAGAATAAGTCTTACAGGTTGTCAGATAAGGTGAGGTCCAGCATTAAGGATGAAGTTTCTAAAATGCTGGAGTTGGGATGATAGAACCCTCCAGTAGCCCCTCGTCCAGTCCTGTGGTTCTGTTACCTAAAGCTGCCCAGGGGGCATCACAGATGAACTGAGGTTCTGTGCGCACCAAAGAGGGCTAAACTCAATGACAAAAAAAGATGCTCACCCTGTCCCCCCTTGCTAATTAGCTGATCAACAGGTCAGGGGCTCACCAGCACTTAAGTACCTTTGATTTTACATCAGGGTACTGGCAGATCCCCCTAACAGAGGGAGTAAAGGAGAGGTCAGCCTTCTCTACTCCAGAGGGCCACTGTCAGTTTAGGGTAATGCCCTTTGGATTAAATAACGCCACTGCCATCTTACATATGTTGATGAACCTGGTCATTGGTGGCATGGAGGCCTTCTGTGATGCCTATCTGGATGACATAGCTGTCATCAGTAGCTGCTGAAAGAACAATCGTTTTCACCTCTAGGATCTTTTCCAGGCTCTGCAAAGGCAGGCCTGACAGGGGAGGGTTCAGTGGTGTGCTTGATACACCTGGCCAGCAGGGGGAAGATGCAACCCATTTGGGCCAAGGTAGAAGCCTTCATGACCTAGCTACCCCCCAAAACCCAACTGAGATTAATGTATTCATGCGCCTCACTGGTTACTATAGGTTTGTGAAGGTCTATGGCACCATTGTTGCCCCCTTGACTGAACTGACTTAGGAGAAGCAACTCAGAAATGTGATTTTGGCAGAGGCATGCCAAACTGCATTTGGCTCCCTTAAACAGGTCATGTGCACAGCTTTGGTGCTCAATGCCCCTGACTTCTGCTGGGAGTTTATTGTTCAGACAAATGCCCCAGAGCATGGCATAGGGGCAGTACTATCTCAACGTAATGAGGAGGATCTAGATCAATCTGTTGTGTTCATCTCCAGGAGGTTACTCCCCAGGGACCAAGGGTTGAGTGTTGTATAAAGAGAAGCTTTTGCTGTGGTTTAAGAGCTGAAGAAGCTGAGCCCATACGTGTTTGGCACTCACTTCCTGATTCAGACTGGCCACAGAACCCTCCGGTGGCTCATGCAAATAAGGGGTGAGAATCCCAAACTGTTGAGGTGGTCCATTTCTCTCTAGGGTATGGGCTTCATAGTGGAGCACAGACCAGGGGTAGACCACCCAGTGCTGATGGTCTATCCAGGTTTTTCCACCTTAGTGAAGAGAACTCCCTAGAGACTAGGTAGATCTCCCCGCTTACAGCTGGGGGGGGGGGGGGGGAACTTGTGTTAGACCTCTCATCCTCAGGGTGGTAGTCCTCCTCACATTTAGTGTTTTGCCTCCATGTTTTGATGAGTCTTTTATGTTGTCCTAAGAACTCTAAGCACTTTACCACTGCTGACCAGAGATTGTGCATGTGCTTCTTCCCTAAACATGTGTGTAATTGCTATATACATGATGGGCATATTTAATTTACATGTAAGTCCGGTGCAAAGTGGTACACCATATACCCAGTGGCATATGTCTCGTGCAGGCCCATTGTTGTTTTTCCTATGTTAGCATGAGCATGTTGCAGACACCCCTTTGCTTTGCGAACGTTACTATAGAAACGTATTTTGCTTTGCGCCACACTGTACTTTCGCAGAGAAACTGTTGTTGTTTTTGCATACTATTCTTTCCTGGGATTTAGTCTGCACATCGTAGACAAGGTCAAACAACAATGCCCATTGTTATTTTGTTCTGGTCAGGCCTCAGCACCTACACAAAACACACACATGCAGCAGTTGTTTGGGAACATTTACTTTGTTGCATACCTATGTACAGAATAGGTAACAACACACTTGGAGAGGGATCTGTCCAGGGAGGAGACCGTAACAGAATCTGAGATTTATAACTTTCATCTGTGCATGCAGCAAACACCCAAAGATCTTTTAATATATATTAATATAATGATTTTGCTTCTGAAGAAGAGAAGGGGTGTTACATCTTACCAGACATAGCCGAGTTATGTCTTTGTAGTTTCTTTATTTGGTCTTAGTTACAGATTTGTATCCATGTAGAATACAATGGTAATATGTACATCAGCTTGATAAACCATGTACTACAGCCCCAGCAGGAGAAGCCTGCCTGCTGCCCAACCCATCTTCACCTGTCGCACCTCACCCACACAGGCACTCAAACATTCCATGCATCTCTGTCACACCAACATTCCACTCAGAACACTCACACTAAAGTGAAACAAAGGGTGCCACACACCCCAAGAAATCGATTCCTACTACAAAGGAATAAAAAGTGTAGACAGGATTCCTCATGTAAGGAATATAATGCACATTGTGAAAATGGTACTAAAAACCCGTCTTGATGCCTGCCCCTCATGTAAGGGTCAAACACTTGGAACTGTAATCCATAAAGTCATCCCTCCTGTAAGGGTTTTTGACTTAAACTGTGTAAATGAGACTGACACCCATAGAACCAAACCTCATGTGAGGATCAGAACTGTCAGAAATGGGACTGTAACCCATAAAGACACACCCTGTGTAAGAATTTTTAATGTACTGCGTGTAAATGGAACTAACACCCATAACCTACCCCTGACGTAAAAACTAATGTAAATGGGGAAATGACCCATAAAGACATACCCTGTGTAAGAGTTAACAACGTAAACACATGTAAATGGGAACAACACCCAGTTAGGCAACCCCCATGTAGAGGTCACATAATGTACTATGTAGAAATGGGACGAGTATCCATACCCGAGTATAACGTGTAGAAATAGAACTAAAATCCATACCCGTCCCTCATGTAAGGGAGTGTAAGAAGAAACCAAGAGATGTGTGTCCACCACCCACTACACCACTAGGACCTTCCTTATGTAAGGGTACTTAAGCTTCCAAAGTAAAAAGGCAACTTAAACCCATAACGCAATCCCACATGTAAGGGATATCCAATTCAATGTAGCAGTGTAACCTAAATCTATTGCCAATCGTAGGCATGACAATTTAGTGTAAATGTTAAACTGGGGCCAGAACAACCCCAAAAGTAATCCCACTTCTAAGGGATAAGTAAACTGCAACATAGAGACATAGAGTGAATACTATGTAAGGTGTCATATTCGCATTGTAGTGTAACCAACATAGTATTTAGACAAATAGGAACACTAGAACTGTACGCACCAGTAAGAAATGGGTAACGTAAAAATGCCTGCCAAAGAAGTACTGCTAAACATGCCACACACTAAACACTTTGACCCTAGAAAAATATTTGTGACAAACAGAGTAAAACATTTTCAAAGCTTGTACTCTGCCACGACCTCCAGCATCAAACTTCATGTCCTGGTGAGTGGTGACCCCTAAAAGAATGCCCCTGAGCAATGTCAACCTTCATTAACTTCGAGCTTGCATGAAGATGTCTGAGGACCCCGCAGGCATTGCAGGCAGCAGACTTAGACAATTGCTTCACATGCGTGTAACTGCGTTGTTAGATACAGAAAGCAAATCTAACGTCAAACTTTTGAAACAGGTGGCTCCCAGACGCTGGTGCTTTACCAAACCCTTCCTTTACTCAAGAATGAAGTCCAGAGCCGCAGTACAATGTCCTCGGTCTCTTTCAAATGTCCGTACAACTTTATTGGTACTACACATAGTTGGCAGAAAGTGATGCGAAGCAGGCTGGACCCTACGGGACACTTCGTAGCCCCGGTGCTTGCTTGATGCTTTCAACCCCAAGATGGCAGCACGCAAATGAGGCTGAACTGGATGGGATGGCTCAAGGTGGGTTACTGCTAGCAGGCATCCCACGGCAGCTAGAAGATGCGTAGTAGCAAAGACATTACAGAGAATCCCACGGAGGCACAGCACGACTCCAGAAAAAGGTAATGTGCACGCGCTCTATTAGAAATTTGAACCGCTGCATATCTGTTTAACCGCCTCACTGTAGGCAATTCGGTGATGTTGTAGTGTAGTTCCTATTTTCCCTATAGGCCCTGCGCATTGGAATAACATAAACAGCAGTGTGGACGTAGGACTGAGGTCTTCTAGGTCTCTACTGACTATGTTAGACTTAATTTAGGTTTGCGCCAGCTAGCTCAGAGGTCACTGGAAACTTTCTTGACTAAATAGGAAGTGATCAGCTTCCCTGGCTCAGACAAGAAGGGATTCAGCTTCCGACAACCGCATAAACATGACAATTTTGTTCCCTCAGAATAAGAGTCAATCTCTAGAGTTGTGTGAAACAATAGACAGCTATTTCACTCAGTCAGATGTGCATACTTAGTTTCACCAGGGTGCAGAGAATAGAGAGACGGGCGTTTTCAATAAAAGATATTATTTATTGAGCAGTCTTCCTTCTCATGCAAGAGAAATGAATCGCCACAATTGAAAGACTTGTTATAAAGTAAAGTACGTACAGTAAAAGGAGTATTATGAAATAATACTGTAAAAGCATTGATATGGTTTCTTAGCCATAAGATACTTTAAAATGGATATAATATATATACATATATACATAGGCTAACGTACTCAACTGGTACTTCTAAAATACGCCTACCCCGGTGTACCTGACCTAAGCCTAATACGTGGGAAGGAGTAAGTAAGTAGCAATTTAAGTTAAGTAGGTTTGTTGCCAAGGGTCTGTTTAAGAATTCTCTTCAAGGGTTTAGTCAGCACTGTACCTTGTGAATAGAATGTAGGAGGTCTTGTATCTCACTCTCAGGACTCGATATTCCAGTCACCCGCAAAGGTAGGCTGGAATGCCGGAGCTGGATTTTCTCGGCAGGAGAAAAGACAGCGTCTTTCTTAGCGCGTCAAAGAAGAGGGGCAGCGTCCGTGGGCTTCTCGCTTCTGCTGGGCTCTCGGAAAGTAGATTAGCTGCTCTCTTCCAGAATCAACACCGTGTATTTGCTTAAGGCAACATTGGTATATTTATACCTGAAAGGTGCTGAGTTTGACGTAAGGTTTGGACATAAGACGTCAATAAAGATATCACTAAGAACTGGTCGTTCTTGCAGTGCTCGCAGGAGTTCTATTACAAATCAAAACAAAGCAAGCGGGGCTTTCCCAGGTTGCTGGGGGTTTGGTGTGTCGAAAGAACTCAGTGTGCTCTCTAGGAATCTTAAGGAAGTAGCTTCTGCTCTGTCATGGTCTGCAGAGGCGAGTTACTGAAATATGGCTCTGATTATTATGCCATTATAGGGATATTTATTGATTATAGCCGTATAGGGGCATAAGGTCACAATATTGAATCGGGTTCCTAGATAAAACACATCACCCACTCCACGGTTTTATGTCCATCGATTACTAAAAACTTAAGCAATAAAGATGCATGTGTATTCCAACCCACCTCAAAATACATTTTGCATTTGGAATGGTGTATTCGAAATACACGGAAAATTAAGGTACTGCACGTTTTTAAGCAGTGTAATCATTCCAAAAAAAATCATATATATTCAGTTGAACAATTTGCGAAAATTACACATGAAAAGTCTCTTAATTTACAGAAAGGAAGGTCGAGACTATTTCATCACATATAAGATGTCTATTGTAAACACTATTGAGCACACTCTTCGTCAGAACCAATGTTTTACTTTCATCTTGTTTTCGGTTGCAGAGTCCATGATAGTTGAATCAATATAAACTGTTTTACGGACGGCTGCTGCAGAAATTAAATGAACGCATTGTTCTAATATGTCCTAACAGAAAAAAGCGCTATGACACTGTCAGCGCAGGGCGTATTACAGCGCTGCTTTTCCGAACTTTTAACCATGATGCACCCCAGCCACGCAGCTGTCCAAAATGGCTAAAACACATTGACTAAGGCAACAACCCTCCCGTAGGCGAGACCTTTTGGCTTTGCCAATGCTTGTTTACTACTATCTTTTCGCTCACTTTCTAAAAAGCAATTTTTTATTTCAGTTTTATTTATTTGTTTAATGAAAAATAAAAATGCGTAGCTTTAGTTTTGAAATGCTCTTATTTTTTTCACATCGGGAATATGGGGCAAAACGCAATAAACGTGATTTACCTAAGGTAGCACACTTTCGTCAAAATACCGTGCAGGCATCTGTCCCCGGGTCCCCTGGAGGCGCAGATAACAAGGAAGGTGCTAGATGCAGGTATTGAAATAATTTGTGTTGCCCCTCACAGACTTACCCACGTGACAAACATGCGTGCTGTGCTATGCACGTTTTTTAAGCTGAAGACTCTGCTATTGTGCTGAAGTAAACAGAGTGGGTGTGGCTAAGTGGCATTTCTATTGGAAAATAAGTAAGGATATAACTTTGTGCCGATTGATTTGACTGCTATTACAGTTTTCTAGAGAATTCTGCAGCTCTAGGCGCCAGCATTACAAATTCATCAAGGGGACCAGTTTTCATCAAGGTAAATGACCTACTGACAATAACACAATTAAAGAGAATCTTTAATATCCAAAATGTCATTTAATAATTGGCATCCTCTTTTTGAATTGACAATCCTAAAGAAATGGTCAGGCATTGGCTTTATTAAAAACGAACTTTTCCCAAGACTTCATTAAAATTTACATTTCATTACAGGTTTAGAATGATGTCATGCACCCTGTAATTGTGTTTCACAGAGTGCCCTTCCTGATTGTCTTCCTCGAATGGAAGACCGTGTGCAGCGCAGGCTCTATTTCTGAGCGCTGTAAAGGGAGAGCATTTTGGAAGGTGACATAAAATACCGCCTGCTTCAGGGAATTTTCATAACCCACTTTCAGCCTGATTCATGATCGGGCCGTTTTGCGAGGCTCAAATAGCGAATCATAAGGAATCGCTATTTGAGACTCGCAAAACGGTAATCATGTAGGAATCGCAATATTAATTGCGATTCCCACTGATTCCTTATTTGCGATTAGCTAATTGCTAATCGCAAATAAGGAATAACTCCCCATGCATTCCTATGGGCCAAAAGGCCCATAGGAATGCATGGGGAGTATTCCCTTTTTGCGATTAGCAATTTGCTACTCGCAAATAAGATAGCGATTTAAAGGGTGCCAGGGGTGTCCAAAGGACACCCTGTAGCACCCCTTAAATGCAAATTGAAACAGGTGTTGCGCACACACATGTCCAAAGGACATGTGTGTGTGCAACATGCAACTTAGAAAAATGCTTTTAAAAGCATTTTTCTAAGTTTTTGCTATTTACCGAGAGGTCTGACCTCTCGGTAAATAGCGGGCCAAAATTGCATTTTCGCAATTTTCAAATGCTTCATGAATTGCATTTAAGGAATCTCAAATAGAGATTCCTTAAATGTAATTCCTCGCAATTTAGCGATTTAGCAATTACCGATTTTTGCTTTTGGGATGCTGAATCCCAAATGCAAAAATCGCACTCGCAAAGGGCCGGATTCTCAGAATCCGGCCCTTTGCGAGCCGATTTAGCCTTCATGAATAAGGCTGTTTGTTTTTAAAGTACCTTCGTATGATTCAAGCCACTTTGATAAAATAGGGTACGTTTCCCATTTGGCACAGACATTTTTCACATACAAGGCCGATGGTTTGTGATTAGTAAAGAACATAATAGTTTTCTGGTTGAGTTTGAGTTTTTACACAAGTCACATACATTAATATACTTGTGAAGCACCCTCTGATTTGGCCTCTGAGTTGGTGACAGCAGGTGTCAAAATATTACTGAAATCAATAGCACCCAACTGAACACCCATCTCCTAACTATGGACTGCGGCTGATACATTTGAAATATTTACATAGAATATATTGCATACCCATGCACTTATATAGGATAAGACTGCCTAGCAGTGCGAGTTGTTTACGTTGCTCTGAGTCGGAGGCCACATTTGCGCACCTGGACTTGCCCGAATGTGGCAGACTACTGGGGTACCGTGTGTGAGACTGTCAGTGCTATCATGGGAGACCCCTTCATACCAGACCACGTGGTGTGTCTACTTGGATATGTTAAGGTGGCCACGGACTCATACCACCACCTTGTCCCGATGTTACTGCTGTTGGCCAAGCGCAGAGTGGCGACACAATGGGGCTGAAAGCCAGAGCCCACCGAGAAAGCATGGCTGGCCGATGTTTCCCACTGCCAGGCACAGCTAACCAATTTTTGGGACCTTATGCCGCCGATGAACAGCCCCAAAAATATCTGAGACCTCTTCATGACGTACCTCCGCCAGCGTGCCACTGACTCAGAGGACACACCTGCTCCCACACCCCTGTGCAGCTAGATCGGAGCCTCCTATGATGCACCCTGGCTGGGTCATGAAGCCCCGTCACCATCGTCATTACATACAGTATGGCTCAACAAGGTACTCTGATCTCTTAATGTTGTAGGCCACTTACGTCCAATTGTGAATTGTGTGGGAAATACATTGGTCATGTTGTTGCATTTGTAATTAATGTAACGAGATAACATGCATCTGCCAACTCTGATTCTAGTGGGAGTGATTCCCTATACTGTATGCCTCATTTAAGCACCTCTTTCATTATTTCGTGGCAATGTCCTTGGCCATCTATAAACAGTTGTGGATAACATGGCAACAATACCGGACCGTCTACTTATAAACCCATCACGTATGGAAACCAAACCTGTGACTGCTAAAACAAGGTGATCAACACCGACACTGCCTTCTCTCTCCTGACCTTCATGAGAACACTCTGAATCAAAGAGAACGCTGGAACCACAGCCAAACTCCAGAAAAGACTCCAGCGCATACAGAACCCGTCGGCACGACTCATCCTGGACATCCCTCGTCACAGCCACAACTCTGCCCATCTGAAGGACCTGCACTGGCTCCCCGTCAACAAGAGGATCACATTCAGACTCCTCACCCACGTACACAAGGCTCTCCACGAGATGGGCCCCAAATATCTCAACAGCCGCCTCGCATTCTACACACCCACTCGCCAGCTCCGATCCGCCAGTCTTGCCCTCGAGACCGTCCCACGAATTCGCAGATCCACCGCCAGAGGAAGATCCTTCTCCTACCTGGTGGCCAAGACATGGAACTTCCTCCCCACCCACCTACGGCTGACCCAGGATCAACTCTCCTTCAGGAAACAACTCAAGACCTGGCTGTTCGAGCAGTAGCGACTCCCCCTCCCCCCAGCGCCTTGAGACCCTAGCGGGTGAGTAGCGCACTCTACAAATTTGCTGATTGATTGATTGATTGACTGGAAATACATACCTTCTTCCATTCCCCACTCCTAAAGAAAAGCATCCACCGCCATCGCCTCCATATCCGGTCTCCAAATGTAGAATCTCTGCAACCGTGCATTCAATCTGTCTACAAACAGATCTGCTTTGAAAGGACCCAACTGCTCTGGCCAACTTCTAACCAATCAAATCTGTCAGATTCCTGGAATTCCAATCTGCTACTACATTGCTCGGCCCTGGAATATGGTGTGCCTGTACCATAAATCCCCTGTCTAAATAAAAACTCATTTGTCAATTCTGCTAACATCTTTGTCTGAGGAGCCCCTTAGCTTGTTGCCATAGGAACTGCGTACACATTGTCCATTTTCAGTAGAACACAATACTTCACCTGATCCTTCTCAAAATTCCTCACTACCAAAGATCATGCCAACATTTTCAAGCAATTGATATGCATCTCCTTCTCTGACCCACGTCCCCCTGTCATCACTGATCTGCACCTGGCCCCCCAAACCGTACAGAGTTGCATCTGACTCTATTATTACCTCTGGAACTTCCCCAAAAATCGCTCTTCCATTCCATGCTTCCATATTCACTAACCACCATTCCACTTCCTGCGAGGCCTCCTGACTCTTTATCTTCTGGGAATACTTTGCTACCATACGTAAATGATATCCATTCAACCTTTAAAGAGCACCGTAATGCATAGGTGCAGGGAATATTGCCTGTGTCGACGTTGACAGAGGTCCCAACAACCTCACTACCAGTCACACAGTGATCTATACTGATAGCTTCACTCTCTTTAACTCCTTGCATATCTTCTTCACCTTCTCCAAAGGCAACGTCAAAATTCCCTTCAAGATCTGAATCCGAAAACCTAATTAAAATGCTTTTGTGTCTTTTTATGCATAAAGCCACGTTTGAATTGCCCAAAAGGCATATCGCCCTCTGGACCCATTGTCTTAGTTCAACTACATCTACCCCAGTGTTAATAGCATGTGCCTCTTCGCACATATCTAAACCCTTTGTCATGGGTCCCATGATGACTAACATCCTATCCTGGCACCCCTTCAAACCCTTAACTAACACCTTTGTTGGGTCTTGTCCTGTTATATTCAGCAAACTCAAGAATTTGGGTTCCAACTCTGGTGTATATGTCACTTTCGACTGCAGGGTTGGTCTTGGACACTTCGACCTATGTTGAGGCGATACTTCCTGTTATGAACCCCAATATAGGCTGAGGTAGTTACACAACCTTTTACCTACATATGTCCTACCATTGTTCTACATAACGGGTCTGACGCTGACCTTTTACCTAGTTAGGTGCTACATGACTGTTGTGTGGCTTTCTCCAAAAACTAGCCTAATGTATTATGCATGAGGATTCTCAGTATCACAGCAGGAATACAATCTTCTGCATAATAACTCTGTATAAGTGTCACCTCTATAGTCATCCTTGCCCGATATGCCCTTCGTACACTTTTAGGTAGAACCCCTGAGGGTACCTTTCGGGTATATAAGCACTACATCTTCACTGGACAAACCAGAGTAGAAAAAGACTTCCATGCTGATGTGAGACGCTCAGGTTCCTGCATGTAGACACTCCAGTACGCAGTGGTCTGACATCCCATGTGTGGTGTCCATCTTGAGACCAAGATGTCCTTCACTCTCTCACATCAGGTAATAGGGTTGGCTTTATCCTGAGGGGATTTGTGGCTTTACACTTACATACATGCTAGGTACACTTAGGTACATCTAGTTAGGGTTGCATCGCAGGAGTACGCATTATTACTGTCATGTATCTATATGCCTGCATATATTCATTGTTTTAGCACTATGGTAGAATTCTACCTTTTCTTTACTCTGTTGGTGCTTATAACGGTATATATTTGTTTCTGTCTCATGAATGTTGCAGCACACATATTTTACACTAGAATGATGCTGGTTCAATAAATGCTTATTGAAAAACGTCCCCACTGTTTATTCTGAGACAAAGTGTGCACGAGTGACTGAGCGAAAAAGTACAGTACAGTTTCATTGATCCCTGAAGGGTGAGGGTTGTCAAGTTCGATAGTTGCCAGAAACTATTTGCTCCTCGGTAAGAGGGGCTCGAAGTGGCACTGTGAGCTAGCAGGACTAACAGACTAACCTATCCTTTTGGGGTGTCTGGAATCAGTCTGAACACCAATCCTTTAGTTTATGTTTATGTTGTCTAAATGCACAGATCCTATATAGATTTGTAGGAACTACACACAATTCCTTCAGTATTTTTCTGCGAATCCAATAACTAACATATTATGCCACATGCTCAGCTGGAGTCCACTGTGGTGACAAAGGGTGCTGAATCAACAGAGGATCAATCATCTCCTCTCCAAGTGGATCCACAAAATCTACCTCCAACTTTATTTTCTTGTGATCCAATTTCCTTTTCTTTCTTTTATCACCTTCCTTGTCTGTCTCATTTAAATTTGAGGAACATATCAGCAACAGACAAAAAAAATGAACTACCTCAGATCACATGAACTCTTAACATCTATATGACCAAAGTCAGAGTGCACCAAGTTTGCCCTGCACAATGTACTATTTATTTCTTGTTTCATTATGACAATAGGCTTGCAGGACTGTCTAACAGCACAAAGCACTTTACGCTTGTTTTGCACACAGAATTGACCTTAGGCGCAACACAAAAAATGTTAAAACACTAAGCCGTAATCCAGATGCCATTGCACATAGTATTGACTCTTAGACAGAATGATTTTATACATAGATATAATATTTTAGTCGTGTTATTAAACATCGCTTGTATTTCTGTATTTATGTGGCAGTATTTACTACAATGTGCCTTAAAATGCACACATTTTTAAGTAATTAACCATCAATAAACTTACTTACCTTACCTGAGGAACATGTCAATTCCACATCCCCGCTACAGAATGATCTGTCACAATCTACCACATTGTGTTTTTTCCCTTTAGCCTTTATAGCTTCGCCCTTTACCTTTATATTATGTCCTGCCTCTGGTGACTTACGTCCAGACACTTTATTCTCTTTCTGCACCTCCATGTGCTTTCTTTTTTGCTTTCTCTTGGAACCTCCAAAATATGTTCCAATGGTGCTACCTCCTCGGTACATCAGTACCTTGCCTCCTCTTTATTCTTTAACCTGCTACCCTGTTCTTTGATATGTCTCTTCACACAACTGTCTATATTATTATCTAACCTCAATGCTAAATTACCAAACATCCTTTCCACGTATTCCTTCACCTTACCCCAGACTCATTTTCCTCAACCTGCTCCATTTTTCTACTTTTCCACCCTATTAACCTTCCTACACTGACTCTCTTAATTCCTCAGCTGATTTGTGCAAATGTTAAACAGCTGACTAAATAATCTGCTGGCAAACTGTCACTTGAGCACATCCTATGCATTTGCGACTTCTCAAAATATGGCCATCCTAAGCAACCATAGAAACAGACTGTATTGTCCCAAGTACAGAGACTTCAACTTGCAAAAAAGCCTTCTAACACACGTGTAAGTCTGCACAGCTCTGACACCGCTCAACCTGAAGATGAGCCGGTCCTAGGTACAGATAGTTTGGGTGGGAAACCATTAAAGAATCCTGAAAAAGTTTTTATTAAAAAAAATGGCTCTTCTGCATATAGGTATCAGTGGAGAAGTGTGGCTCACTGGTTAGAGGAGGCATACCCTGAAGCAGAGGTCAGACCCGGGACCAGGGTTCCATTCCCGACGCGGCAGGGTTCTGAGCCCAATTGTCCACGGACTCGATAATTCTCGCTTCAGTGCCTGCTCGAATCACGGGTTCACACTCTGCAACTCCGGGCAATAGCTTGCTTAATCTCCACAACGGCCCCCCGCGGTGGGATGCCTGGCTTTCACCTTGGGGAGACCCAGTATGGGTTATCTCATAGGGAAAAGCCAGGACGGGTTCCCAATGCAAGCGCCGAGATGCCCTAGGGTAAGTCGAGCGCTATATAAGAACACACATACATACATATTGAACCATGTCCAATATTTGTTTTAGAAAAATTGAACTTGTTAAAACACTCATTTATTTTGTACAATGAATTGCTAACTCAGTTTGAAACTTTTGTGGTTTTAAAACGAAGCTACGATTTTACCTTACTTGGTGTGACCTCACTCCTGCACCTTCGGTGGAACTGATACCACCCATGAGACCTGAGCTGGCAGTGACATCACTTCTGTGTCTGCTTTGGAAGTGATGCCACCCATGAATTCTGATCCGAAAGTCCTTAGCTGGTAGCGGAGTGATCTGGAAGTGACTATCGCAGGCAACTGACCCGGAAGTGACGTCACTATGCTCCTATCATGAATGTGAAATTGCCCTCTAAACCCAATGCTCAGAAAGTGCACATGTGATTACAGTCCTATTTGAAGAACAAGGGTAGATGTATGGAGTTCACACAGTGTCCTTCACAGTAACAAGTAAGGGTATGCAGTTCCTAAGTTTAAAGAAGATGAGAGGGAAGAAATTGCCGTTCATTGAGACAAAGGATCTCTGATAAAGAGCCCCCTTGAGGATGCCCATCAAGCATTGCAGCACCGGCCCAATGAGGAGCATGCCCGATGATAATGCATGACACCTCTTGGGGCGTGATTGCCCTAGTTCCAACAAGGAACTTTTCCCCATCCTGTGGATTTCACAGTCCCGACCTGCAACTTCTTCCCTCCCTTCTCCTTTCAACTTTAGGAACTGCACACCCTTACTTGTTACAGTACACTGTGGAGCATGTATGCTGGACATTAAGGCACTCCTGGTCCCCCTTCTTTTGTTGTGATAGTGTCCATCACACTCCAGAACTCACTACACCGAAGAGATTCTGCAACCACAATCAAGCAATAAAGCTATTGCACCAAAAAAGACACACCCTGCTGAAGGTGTGAATTCTATAGATAACTATTATTGCAGGTTGACACAATTTCAAACAGAGGCGGCCTCTCAGCACCAAGTGTATAGAGAAGTGAGCTACAATGTCACATAGGTTGATGATGAACTCCACCTGCAGTTGCGGGGAATGAGATTTTGATACCGTTTTTGATCACTTAGATATTAATCTCATTCATCAATTTGGATCGATTGTTTTCTGTCATTGAGTAAAAGACAAACCCCGCATAGGTTAAATTAACCCCATAAACTGACGCAACTCTGAATGACCACTTACAACTGATGAAGTTTTAAGAATTTTATATAAAATCAGAATTAAGTGCATATACAATCCTCTCAGGATAAGATTCAATAGATATACAAAAGAATACAATTAAAGTCAATTCCAACTCTATTCCAAATCTGTTCCAAATCTGCTCCAAATCTGCAGATTAAAACATAGATACAATGTGGTCTCGTTGCGTCATCTATAAAAGGAATAAACAAGTTAATTCTGTCCCTACTCTGTACTAGGTGACATCCCTACTTCGCAAGTTCCTTACCTAAAAAGGTGTCAGCAGTTTGACTTCCAAAGAAGTTCAAACTCTCTTAACTCCTAATGGTAATTTCTATCGAGAAGCAGTACCTTCTCTGCCTACCCATCCGCTCTCTAAGGGTCCTCGGCCTACTGCTCTCTTGCGCTCTGTTCTCTCTCTCTCTGAGCTCCCTATGATGGCATCGGCTCGGAGCTGTTCGCTGTCTTCTCCCCGGGGTGCTGTCCCTAAAATACACAATCACAGTATGGGTGGAACGCCCCTTCGACGCCCACCACGTACTTTCCCCATGATGTAATTCTTTGCTCTTTCCATGGCTTCATCTCTTCTCGTCGTCTGTTAAGTTGACCCTTCTCCTTAGACGCCATCTTCGTCTTCTTGCTGGTGACTTCATTTGACATTTCATTTGACACTTTCGGCTCAAAAGTCTATCACCTCAGCAGATCTTTACTCTTTACGACTGTATTCATAACCTTAGTTGGTCCTGTGAACGGACTTCTCTAAACAAGACTCAAATTCCAAGCGCCTCTTATCACGTTTAGGCCATAAACTTCGTCCAGCATTGTCACCTTAAATCTAGCAAGACCTTTTGCTCTTGTCTCGCACATTCAGACCAAGGCTATTCACGACTCCTGTGAGCCCACTAAATTACATACAGCGGACTACACTCCTGCGAACTCTTGGTCAGTTAGGTTAAAATCACATATGACCTAAACCTTTCTAACATTCTTACAAACTCTTCTACACAGTATAACCTTTAACACACATTTATATATAATCGAATTTAGCAAAGCCTTTGATTATAAGCAAATACATTCTACATATAGTACAACTTTATATTCTTATGCTTACATCGTTCTATACATGTTCTGCACATTTCTTCGCTTCACGTTTCCCGCTTTCTCCATTTAATGATTACACACGTATATTCAGTTTTGCACATTCTACTGTTCGTAAGCATTTCTATACATTTCTATATTAGCCCACTATGTATACGGGCCTCTCTAATTCTAATACTTTATAGAATAGATATAGATACATTTCCTATTAGATTGTTTACATCGGCTAACTTTACGCTACAAGTGTCAACTTCACGTTATAACTCCTATGTTTATGCGATATGCTTGTAAATATGGCTCGGATATACGTTTTATTCAAATTGCGCTCTCTCAGTTCCCCCCTTTGATGACTTCTAGGAGTCATCACTAAATGCAATTTGAATAACACCCTACACAGAACTAGTTACAATATTCCCTCTTTTTATCGTTTCGAGAGCTCTTAAACTTTTGTACTGTTGATCTTGTAAAGCAGCTAATCTCCTTTCTTGCTCTCTCATGGACCTTTGTAACCGGTTCGACCTATACCATTTATACAATTTCACTAAACCTAACAATATGATTATGCAAATCAATACTATCAATACAGGTTTTAATATATACCACACAATGCTTTTACCAAGGTTGGCAAACCAACTTCCAACCTTTCCTACTCCATGACCTACTTTCTCCCAAACATTTGTTTTTGTTAAATCTTCGATTTCTTTATGTATCTCTGTAATGTTTTGTATGACTTTCTCAAGTGGTTTTGAATTGTCTGGAATGTAAGTACAACATTCTTGGACCTTCAAAGCCTTGCAAACTCCGCCCTCTTTTGCTAGCAGTACATCTAAAGCAAGTCGGTTCTGAAGAACCATTGCTCTAATCGACTGCATCTCTCCTTCTACCAACATTAATGACCTTGCAGTACTTGCAGATAATCTATCTACAACTGTAGCTAGTCTCCTGATCTTAACATCGTTAAGTATTAAACCTAACATAGGAAACATTGCTCCAAAAATGTCTCCAACTACTTCTGCATCTCCTACTTCCCTTTTCGCTCTTGTCGAAGCTTTTCCTTCTATGATCGCTAAATCCTTTGCATGATATATTTTGGGGAAGACAATTGCCAAGTAACACGAACCATACCAATTGTCAGGCAGTTTTACATAGGCATTTCTTCCACATACAAAATATACATTAGGAATCGCTTGCATCCCTTTCATAAAATCCTTCGTATAGTACTCTAATCGAAAAGCATGTTCGCAATTTACTTCACCTACAAATACACTCTCATAATACGTCTTGCTTCGAGTTAAACATAACTTTCCTTTCTGCGTTCTATCCAAAGCTATTGGACCATTGCTACCTTTCTTCTTGTGTGCTTTTTCTTCTTCGGTCCAATCTGTTTTCCACTGTCCTGACATTTTCAGAATCTTCTGCCTTCTGTATCGGTCATCTACTTGTCCTATGAACTTTTTCTCTACCTCTGACACTTTGCAAGTCAGATTATTTCTGCGTGCATATGAAGTATCTAGTGTATCCCAAGGAAGAAAGAACTTTGTCAGTCTGTCTTCCTTTTTGTAATAGTCCCACTTATTCATTTGCTTATAATTCGGAACTTCAGGCAGTACCGAATCATAATTTGAAAAGTAGTACTCAAACCCTTCTCTACCATAAAATATACTAGGCAGTAAACTACATGTTATCCCATAAGTCAGTGGGAGATGATGATATCTGATGCCTTCGTCTACGGAAGCCGGCAATTGCATACAAACATAGCATTCTTTGGCCTCCATGGCATCGATATACTCATATAACAGCTTGGCATATGCATTTGATCTAAAATTTCCCTGTGACTCGTCTACGTGTAACCTACGAGTTTCATCTGCCAGTAACGTCTTTTCACGAATGACATTGCTCTCTTCCTTCTTCCCAACAAGAGCAGGTTCCAAAGTCGTTACAAGCTTTACATCTGTTATCTCTTTTTCACTTGCATGTCCTACCATGTACGACGTGGTAACTACTGTAATAATTAGAAAAACTACTACCGCTATTAATGTACCTATTATGCATTTGGCTTTTCGGTTTGGGTTGCCGTTCTCCATGTTATCAAACGGCGTCACTCCTTCCTTAGCGAGGAAAGTTTTCTTCTTCAGGTCTTTGTTTGCTGTTTTGCTTTCTCAACCTGTAAAGTGCTCTTATAAACAAAAGTCTCTTTTCCCAAAAATGTCTTTTTATCTTCAGAAATAGACAACCCTAACCCTTCTCCGTCCTCTAAATGTAATCCCTAATTTTATTCTTCTTTCCACTCGGCGCTAGGTTATCTTCTTCTTTATAGCTTAAACACAAAAGTCTTTATGCATCTACAATTATTCTCGTACCTGCAGCTCTAATAACATGTTCCAATAGTTCTAAACGGATGACTTTTTCTTCTTGTTCTGGTATTTGATGACCAAAAGTTGGAAACTGTAATCGTTTTAGCACTAGATCTTTGATCCGACTTAGGTATGGGGGTATGGGAAGTGTGAAAGTCAGTAACCCCTCAGTCTCGAGTCCAGGCGTCAACATCCATATCTCCACTGCCACAAATGGATCGAGATCGATTACCTTCACTTCTTTCACTCTCCCAGATTTCTGTCCCCAAGACATCTGCTAGATAAGTCCACTCTGGGGTGGCGTACCTTCTACAGGGCACACGTACCCTTCTTGATCTTCTTGGACTCTCAGATCCTGAATCTGTAGTGTCTTCTTCTTGATCCGACTCTTCAGAGATCGGGACAAGGGTTTTCTCTTGAGTTGCTTTCAAGCTTGGCCTACTCCTTCTCTTCGGCCAACTAGCTTCGTCACTCCTTGTCCTTCCTCTCCTTGTTCTTGGACTTGTCTCTTGGTCACTCACAGCTTGTTCGGTATCTGACTCGAACTCCCATGTACTCTCTTCTTCTGAGACGACTTCGGTCCCACTGGTATCCTGACCATCGTCGGCCTGTTCCGATACAGGCTCAGCCTCTTCGATCACCTCTACAGCTTGGCTTTCCCCCTCTGTGGCTTCTCCGCTTTCTGCTGGATTCTCATCCGAGAGAGGAGCTGTTTCTTCTAGAGGTGTTGGCACTCTTCGGGTGTGTGAAGCGTGTATCCAGTTGGGCAAGCCTCCACACTTTACTGCAGTGTTCGTAACTAGTATGACTTGAAACGGTCCTCGCCAGCGCACATCTAGACAGTTCTTCCTGACGTGCTTCTTCACCAGGACCCAGTCCCCTGGACACAAGTCATGGCACAAGTCTTGTGCTGATGGAACCTCTGCAGCCTGGACCTGGAGGGACACAGAATTAATGGCATCAGATAGTCCCTTGCAGTAGTCCAAGATCAAATCGTCTGTGATGTTCAACAACGCTGCAGTCGGAACCGATGGCAATCTCATAGCTCTTCCCATTAGCACCTCGTGTGGAGAGAGACCTGTTTTTCTGTCTGGTGTGCTACGTATACTCATCAGAACCAATGGAAGTGCATCTGGCCAATTCAGGAATGTCGATGAACAAACTTTGGCAAGTCTGGATTTTATCGTACTGTTAATTTGCTCTACGATCCCTGAAGCTTCTGGTCGATAACTGCAATGGAGCTTCTGATCAATACTCAAGGCGGAACATAGCATCTTCACTATTTCGCTATTGAAATGAGTTCCTCTGTCCGATTCCAAAGAGGATGGCACCCCAAACCTCGGTATCAACTCTCTAAGTAACAATTTTGCTACTGTAAGTGTATCGCACCTACGTGTCGGGTAAGCTTCAACCCATCTAGAAAATATACAAACAATCACTAAAACGTATCTGAGTCTATTGCATTGAGGCATTTCGATGAAATCCAGCTGCATTCTATTGAAAGGCCCCCCAGACCTCCCAATGTGACTCAACGTTACTGGTGTTCTCTTTCCTACGTTTAGTTGCTGACAGATCGCACAACGCTGACATACTGCTTCTGCCGCTACTCTAAACTTCGGATTAAACCACGTTTGTCTGAATACTCTCACCATGGCATCTCTACCTATGTGTGCTTATCCATGCAATTTCCTTGCCATTGGACTAACAAGTTCGTTTGGTAAAACTGCTCTCCCATCGGCAGAAATCCAAAAGTTCATTTCACTTTTAGTACATCCAGCTGTTTCCCAGCTCTTTTTCTCATCATCTGGTGCATTTTCCTGAACACACTTTAACTCATCCCATGTATCTACAGTGTCTAACAACATTGTCAATTCAGTTCTTTCCTGTATTCCCCCCACTTCTACATTGGTGTGAGAATAACCTTGTTCTGCGCAATATCGTGCTACCTCATCAGCATAACGGTTGCCTTGCGACACAAAGTCTACATTCTTCGTGTGCGCAGCACATTTGACAACTGCTATGGCTGACGGACCTTGCAATGCCTCTAACAATAATCTCACGAATTCTCCATTCCTAATAGGAGAACCCGAGGAGGTCATGTAACCTCTTTGAGACCATAACTGCCCATAGTCGTGAACTACCCCGAAACCATACTGGCTATCGGTGTATATGGTGACTCGAATTTTGTTACCTGCTAAACAGGCACGCGTCAAAGCAATAATTTCAGCTACCTGAGCGGAATGTACTCCTTCCAGGCAGGCGGCTTCCACAACTCTGGTAATTGTACAAACTGCATATGCTGCTCTCAGCTGACCAATATCGTCTCTTACGCATGAACCATCAACAAAGAATATTTCATCGGGGTCAGTCAATGGCTCATCTACGATATCAGGTCTCGGTTTGGTGCATAGTTCAGTCACATCTAGGCAGTCATGATCTGTACAAATTTCATCATCAATCCCATTTGGAAGTGGCATCAAAGTTGCAGGATTCAAGACGGAGCATCTTTTTAGGGTCACATTCTCGGCAGCCAGTATGACTTGCTCGTAGCGTGTGAGCCTGCTATTCGTCAGATGCTGAGTCTTAGTCCTGGTCATTAACAATTCCACAGAATGCGGTACGTATACCACTAACTGATGTCCCATTACCACACTTTCACATCGTTCAATGCTGACACCCGTTGCAGCTACGGATTTGAGACATCCGGGCAACGCTGCGGCTACTGGATCTAATGTAGCCGAAAAATAAGCAACTGGCCTACGCGCATCTCCGTGTATCTGGGCCAAAACTGCTAAAGCGCATCCCTCTCTTTCGCAGCAGTAAAGCAAAAATGGTTTTGTGTAATCAGGCATTCCCAAAGCCGGGGCACGACACAAGTCCTCCCTCAGCTGCAAAAATGCCATCAAACAATCTTTGTCCCATGGTACCGGATCACTTACTCCTTTGTGCGTCAGTTGTAGTAAAGGTTTTGCCTTCAGTGAAAAGTTGGCTATCCACTGCCGACAATAACCGACCATGCCTAGAAACATCCTGACTTCTCTTTGTGTTTTAGGTGCGTTCATTTTCATGATCGCCTCTATTCTGTCTGGAGACACCTTCCGTTTTCCCTTTTCAATCCTGTGGCCCAAGTATTGCACTTCGGTGAGACAATACTGTAATTTACTTGGAGACACCTTGTGTCCGTTCTCGGCCAAGTGATTTAACAAGGTGATGGTGTCTACCTTGCAAGCTTCCTCAGTTTCTGACGCAACTAGGAGGTCGTCTATGTACTGGACTAGAACCGAGTTCTTGGGCAGTACTAGACTTTCAAGATTTTTCTTCAGCAGCTGGTTAAAAATCGATGGGCTTTCTGTATACCCCTGAGGGATACGACACCATGTTAAAACGCGATTTTCCAGCTTAAAAGCGAACAAATACTGGCTCTCCTCATCTAAAGGAATCGAAAAGAAAGCCTGACATAAATCTATCACGGTGAACCATTCAGCTTGGAACGGTATCTGAAACAATATCACTGATGGATTCGGTACCACTGGACAACATGAAACAACGATATTATTAATCTTTCGAAGATCCTGCACTATTCTGTATTTTCCACTAGGCTTCTGCAAACCCATAATCGGGGAGTTACATGGACTTCCCACGATCTCCTTCAGTATTCCCTGTTTAATCATGGATTCAATCACAGGCTTTATTCCTGCAATTGTCTCCGGCGTCAACTTATATTGTGGTATTCTTGGATACTCAGCATTGGGTCTTACCATGATCTTTACTGGTTCTACCCCTTTAATCAATCCTATTTCTTCTCCCGTAAAATCCCACACCTCAGCTGACACTTTCTCTCTCAAATCCTGTGGAAGCTCCTCCACTGTCAAGGTAGGATATAGTTCCACGCATTCCTGCGAGTTTACAACCTTAAAATCGGCATCCTCATCGTTGGTCTGCACTTCTACTCCTTCAGGTGTGCAATGTATCGTGCAATTTAGTTTACACAACAGATCTCTTCCTAACAGACACACAGGGCTAGAATCACAGATCACAAACTGATGTTCGTCACTGTAATTCCCTATCTTCACTGACACTGGTTCTGTTAGAGGATTCGTCATTCTCCTGTTTGCGACTCCTACCACCTGAATCGTCTCTCCCGACATTGGCAAACCTGGGACTACCGCCGATCTCAAAGTGGATCGAGTGGCCCCCGTGTCTACCAAAAAGGTCGTAGGACATCCAGCTACTTCAGCCTCTACGTATGGTCCTCTCTGGTCTACTTCCAGGGCTGCTCCTAGAGTACAGTCTTCTTCTCTATTCACTCGTTGCCCTGTAAGAGGATCAACGTAGTAGCATTCCTCTCCTCCTACGAACAATGGCATTTGTCTATAGGTTTTTCTTCCATTTGTAATGCGAGGCGGTTGAGGGAACGGCGCTCGAGGAGTCTGATTCCCCCCTTTGATAAACTTTCCCTTCGGGACTGCTGTTCCCTTTATCATGCTGGTTTGAACCTCATCCTCCTCCTGTTCTAATTCCCCTGTCTCGACATTGTAGGGACACTTGCGTCTCCAATGTCCCACCTCGTTACACTGATGGCATCTTGTTGTCTTTTTAAGTGTCGCGATATCTATTCTCGGTCTCGGTCTTTCCTCCTCATCTCTGCTCTGATTATTCTGTTTCTTTACCGGTGTTCCTGTTCCCTGTTGTCGCTGTCCACCCTTCCCAGCTGATTGCATCTGCACCAACATCAGCTTTTCTTTAAGTTTCTTTGCTTTTGAGTCTATTTCATCGCTACAGTACCTCGCATACCTCAGAATCTCATCTAAAGGTTTGTTTTGCCAACAAATCAAATGCTGTTGAATCATCAGGCTTATGTCTGGTCTCAATCCTAGAACAAACTTCGACACAAACTGTCCTATGTCTTTGGGATCCATGACATCCAACCCGCTATACTGTTTGAATGCTTTCAGCAATCTCTCATAAAACTCGTGGACTGTCTCTTTAGGTTCCTGAGTTGTTCGATCTATCTTAACCCAGTCTATGTCTTGCACTGGCACTTTCTCCTTTAGCCATGCCATTACTCTCTCGTACTTTTCCATTACTCTCTCTGATGGACCGTTTGTCTGAGTATCCCTCGGAGGCTCACAAGCGGGCCATTCAATACTAAGCTTGCATGCCGTCCACAAATCTCCGGGTACTACGATATCAAACAGAGTGTTCAAATCGATCCACAGTACCTTAGAGATCTTTACAAACCTCTCTACCTGCTTGTACCACTCTACGGGGTTCTCTCTTAACTTGGGGAAAGAATTAGTAAATGCTGCTAAATCCCCCCTACTCCAGGGTACATGGACGTAGTTTCCGTTCGCGATTTCTCGCAAAGGGAAAGCTTCCATTCGCATTAGCTCTCCATCTTGGGACTTCGCAAGTGTACTCCTTCTGACGGAGCCCTTCTTGGACCATCTTTCCTCCCATCTATCCAGATCTCTCCATATTCTGATACACATGATTAGTTCCCTTATGTGTACTCTTAGCCCAATCGTCCTACGCTCATCTAGATCCTGATCCGTGCAATTTAGCCTATGGTTGGCCTGTAAGGCTTTAGTCCGTGACATGTCTATCATATACCTGTCTGCCAATTCAGATAATTTTTCATGAGCTGCCCTTGCTTTCCGAGTAACATCCTTAGATAAAAACAGTATTTCATCTGGTTCGTACAGCTCTAACCTTTCTATTGCCACTGTGCCATCAATTATCTCATCCAAGTCTGATTTTAAACTCATTACATCAAGCCGTCTTGCTTTCATTTCAGCTCTCAGTACGTCAGTCCTAGGTTGTTCACTTACACTCCTCTCACCTCCACTATGCGCCCTACGTCTAAGCACAGGTGAGTTATGAGGAATTCTTCTTGTTTCTCTTTGTTCCCACCTATCTAGATCCCAAGCTTTTCCATCTTCCCTTGGGGTATGGTGGAACGTTGCTCCATTCCCCATCACTACATTACGTCTTTTCGGCTCGGTTTCTTCCGATCCGATATAGGATCCTCCGTGCTGTTCTAAACCACTGTAACTCGCTTGCTGTCTGGTGTCGCTCAACAACCGATAAGGTCCTTCATGGCCCTCCATGCTCCCGCGATTTCGTTCGTGATCACCGGATGCATGGCGAGACGTTTCGCGACTCTCCATATTCCTCTGACTTTGTCCGTGATCACCGGATGCATGGCAAGACGCTTCGCGACTCTCCATGTTCCCGTGATTCCAATGTCGCACATTATTACCCGGGACATGGTGAGTGCACTTGAAACTATTTCGGTATTCCTGCGTCCTTCGTTCTCCCTCACTAAAGATGACGCGAGGCACTCCCCCACACCCTGCACTCCTGTTGTCGCACATTTGTCTACTGCCACTGGTAGTATGGCAAGTATCTCCTCTGTTTCCTTGACTCCCTCCCTCCCACTCAGGGCTGCTTTCGCCAGCTCCGCAGTGAGAGAGGATCCTGTTATCCTGATCACTCCATTCTGCTCCTGTTTCTAATTTTTTATTCTGAGTCTCTTCAGCAGCATCCCATTCTCTCAAATATTCCCTTAATTCCTTATAGGATTTCGGTTTCGGTCCCCTCAAATCCATCTGTCCTCTTTGACCCCCTTGTTCTATCCAGGGACCCGTTGCGGAATCTAGTGGGGTACTCCGACTCCTTGGTCCTAGCAACTGCCCTTGGGAATTGATCGTATTATTCCTTCTTTCCATCTCTGCCCTTTCCCTGTCCCATCGTGCCTGTTCATCCTGCTGGACCCCCTCTGGGTTGTAGATTGACACTATAGGCCCTATGGTAACAGGTACTTGTAGAGCGTCTGGCATTTGATACAACCTTGCATACTGCGTTTCTGGCACCTTCTGGACCACGAATCTTCCTACTACTCTTTGTTCGGAACTAGATTGAGGTAGTTCCTCACCTTTCTTGGCATCCCATTCTGTTACTGGGAGTGATTTATATTCCCCCCATCTAGCTCCGTCCCCTTGTTGTAGTACAGGACTTTCGGCTTCTGTGTTGTACGGAGGTGGTCTATCTGTTAATAGTCTCTCTATCAGATCCTCATCTGGCTCGCTATCCTCATCTTCTTCTAGAGGTTTCTTTTCTCCCGTGGCTTCTAACATTGTGAACAGTTTGTCTGCTTCTATCTTTTGCACCCTCCACTTTTTAGCTTCATCGTCCCATTTAGCATCCTGCACTGCTTTTACCGATCGTCTCACTCTTTCTTGGCGCCTCTTTAAGCTCTTTTCGTGTGCTGCTCTAAACCATGCACTAAGTGCTTCGAATTGTGTTGGCCTCGGTAGAGGTCTTGTTGCAAGTATTACCGCTTTCAGTTGGTTCAATACTTCCAACTTAAACGTTCCGTATCTCGGAAACGTCAGTTCCTTATTCCCTTCCGTTAACTTATTCCACTCAGAGATCCATAATATCGAGTGTAAGCCTACATTCACTGCCATATGATAAGCTGGTGTGCCTTCTGGTGGAGCTTCTTCTCCGGCATACAAATTTCTTCTATCTCTCTTAAAGATTGCCCTTAAACGTTTAAAACACTTCATTTTCGATAATCTACGATTTTCCTTTAATTCTCTTCCTTGTTTACGTCCAGATGACAAACCAACCAATCCCTGTGCGACTCTCGCTGATCCGCCTATCCCAGCGCAGTTCTACACTGACCGACCAATCTCAGCGCGGCTCTACGCTGACGTCACTCGTCCTCTCTGCAGCAGTTCCCCTTCTTTCTCAACTCGTCTCACAATCTTGCATGCGTTTTCATTCATACGCTGAAAAATGACTACTTCCGTCCAAGCGATCACTTTTCTCTGACTGTACGGCCACAGTCTAACTGTAATTGTCACCTCAACTGACGAAACGTCTTTCCTCACACGGTCAGACGATCGCCTTTACTGATAGGTTACTTACACACAGTAAACGTACGACCAGCGTCCGTTACTCATACACTCACTCTTACGCTCCCCCTATCATCGGTCTGTCGGGCGATCAATGGTACCTCATGACCCCCTTTCAATGGTGAACAACTACTCTGGGTGTTCGATACACCCGAACCACTTAAGCTCTCCTTGAACTTAAGATTTTATCCGGTTGCGCGCGCTCACAACCTTCCCTCAATCACACTACAGGCATTCAACTCCGCTTGACATTACAACACAGGTACAACATAAAATACCGCAATCTTACAACGCATGACCCTTATACTCACTCTCGACCGACTCTGCTGCTTTTCTCTTGACGCACCGTCAGCACCTTCTTCGGCAGGGATTCTTCTTCTGGTCGTCGATGACTAGGGACCTTGGGGTAATCTAGACCTGACCTAGGTTGTCTTCCTCAAGAAGAAAACCATCTTTCTCTGCTACCAACTGCGGGGAATGAGATTTTGATACCGTTTTTGATCACTTAGATATTAATCTCATTCATCAATTTGGATCGATTGTTTTCTGTCATTGAGTAAAAGACAAACCCCGCATAGGTTAAATTAACCCCATAAACTGACGCAACTCTGAATGACCACTTACAACTGATGAAGTTTTAAGAATTTTATATAAAATCAGAATTAAGTGCATATACAATCCTCTCAGGATAAGATTCAATAGATATACAAAAGAATACAATTAAAGTCAATTCCAACTCTATTCCAAATCTGTTCCAAATCTGCTCCAAATCTGTTCCAAATCTGCAGATTAAAACATAGATACAATGTGGTCTCGTTGCGTCATCTATAAAAGGAATAAACAAGTTAATTCTGTCCCTACTCTGTACTAAGTGACATCCCTACTTCGCAAGTTCCTTACCTAAAAAGGTGTCAGCAGTTTGACTTCCAAAGAAGTTCAAACTCTCTTAACTCCTAATGGTAATTTCTATCGAGAAGCAGTACCTTCTCTGCCTACCCATCCGCTCTCTAAGGGTCCTCGGCCTACTGCTCTCTTGCGCTCTGTTCTCTCTCTCTCTGAGCTCCCTATGATGGCATCGGCTCGGAGCTGTTCGCTGTCTTCTCCCCGGGGTGCTGTCCCTAAAATACACAATCACAGTATGGGTGGAACGCCCCTTCGACGCCCACCACGTACTTTCCCCATGATGTAATTCTTTGCTCTTTCCATGGCTTCATCTCTTCTCGTCGTCTGTTAAGTTGACCCTTCTCCTTAGACGCCATCTTCGTCTTCTTGCTGGTGACTTCATTTGACATTTCATTTGACACTTTCGGCTCAAAAGTCTATCACCTCAGCAGATCTTTACTCATAACCTTAGTTGGTCCTGTGAACGGACTTCTCTAAACAAGACTCAAATTCCAAGCGCCTCTTATCACGTTTAGGCCATAAACTTCGTCCAGCATTGTCACCTTAAATCTAGCAAGACCTTTTGCTCTTGTCTCGCACATTCAGACCAAGGCTATTCACGACTCCTGTGAGCCCACTAAATTACATACAGCGGACTACACTCCTGCGAACTCTTGGTCAGTTAGGTTAAAATCACATATGACCTAAACCTTTCTAACATTCTTACAAACTCTTCGACACAGTATAACCTTTAACACACATTTATATATAATCGAATTTAGCAAAGCCTTTGATTATAAGCAAATACATTCTACATATAGTACAACTTTATATTCTTATGCTTACATCGTTCTATACATGTTCTGCACATTTCTTCGCTTCACGTTTCCCGCTTTCTCCATTTAATGATTACACACGTATATTCAGTTTTGCACATTCTACTGTTCGTAAGCATTTCTATACATTTCTATATTAGCCCACTATGTATACGGGCCTCTCTAATTCTAATACTTTATAGAATAGATATAGATACATTTCCTATTACATTGTTTACATCGGCTAACTTTACGCTACAAGTGTCAACTTCACGTTATAACTCCTATGTTTATGCGATATGCTTGTAAATATGGCTCGGATATACGTTTTATTCAAATTGCGCTCTCTCACAGTTATGAAATAAGAGCTTCCTTGTCACAACACAGTTGACAGATCTTTTGGGTTCTTAGAGGCCCAGCCTTGGAACAGGCTTCCAGTCGCCCTAAGTTCCATTTCTGATGTCTCTGTTTTTAAGAAACACTTGAAAACATGGCTTTTTAAAATCTAGTAGCATTCCCCAGCTTCCTTAGCCACTTTCTGGCAGCGCCAGGACACTCTTTTGAGTAGTCGTCTTGCTCTATAACAAATGTGTTTCATCCATTCATTCATTAAGGGATGTTGTTACCGCCCAGGATGGAGATCAGAGTCATGGAGCCAGAGCACTTGGTCGGCGTCTTGAAAGCTCCACAGAGAGAAATGGAAACATTATGAAATTATTTATAATATTACAAAATGATCCTAATGATGATGATGATGAATCTTGTTGTCCTATTACTGGTAATGGTGATAATAATAACCAAAACATTTCATGTTTTTATAAATATACGAAATTTCATAAGAATAAGATTTACTTTTACTACCCGAATCTGTGCTGTGCACAAATTAGCAGGAGGCCAGAGTCGACCTCCAGATTGATAGTGATTGGTTAAATAAACTGAGTTGAAACAATATAGCACAATGTATTTAGGCTGTCAAAAATTGGCTGAAATATAATGGGGTAAAAGAAAAAATATACTTGATTAGGAGTTGGAGCAAGCATAGGGTAAGAGTTCAAAAACAGGGAGTCAGAAGTGAAGGTGACAAAAATGTACAGATTGTGGGTTTTGTGTTCCATTTTGCTTTCAGAATCTACAGCTGTTTCTCAAATAATTTTTTCAAAATACTACTTTATACAGGTTTATAATAAAATCCGATGGCAGTACTTTAGCACCGCACCGGTCAATATCCCAAATTCGTAGATCCTCATACACACTCCCAAAGGTCTGAGTGCCAGCAAACCCAAATCTACTCGAAATAAACCAACTGTGTGGGAGGACAATGTGTATAGTATAAGTTTTGCAAATATCAATGGACCGAAAACTGTCAATCACTTCAAATGGATTGCCAAGAAGCAGAATCAGTTCGTACAGGATTCGTCTTGTCTGTAGACATATTGCTGTCAATATGTGAGGCTGCCCCTTTTTCTTCGCCCAAGGGAATTCAAGTTTCCTAATGACGGCATAAACTAAATATTAGAAAATTACAGCCAAGATTTAATTTGCATAGGATAGCTACATTTTTGCCCAGATGAAGTCCTCACATATGGGACGAAATGCATTGATTGGGTCTGTTTAAATTGGAGAAAATAAAGAAGTTTGAAAGTCCCTGTGTTTGGAGACTTGATTCCTGTAAGAACTGATGATTCTGCTTTTTGACCATCCATTCGAAGAGATTGACAGTTCCAGTTCCAATGATATTTGCGAAACTTATACTATACACATTGCCGTCGCACACTGTTAGTTTGTAAACTCTGGCATACGGCCGATCGGAGTTAAGTAAAGAAATAAATAATAAAAATAATGAAATAGTGTGCGCTGCAACGCCAAATGCATCCATAAAATGAGATTAGTGAAAGTAGGTTGTGTGATAGATAGAAAGCGGAACTAAACCAAAAATAGAAATCTGAGGAAGGTGGACATCGTAATTTAGGGGAGGGAGCTGGATGGTTTTTGCAACTTTGATACTACATTTTCATTCTTGAAGACATTGTAGTGGGGTCCTGTGGAATATGCCATTAACTGTGCCACAACTAGAAGGGAGATAAAGAAAAATAGAAAAATATTAGAAGAGGACGTTTTTTGTGGTGAACAGGAGTAGGAGTGTTTTTTTAACTGGGAGAGGAGCAGTTTCAGTCAAATGAGGAGAGTGGAATCCGAATTGAATCATGGCGAGGAGATGATAATAACGGTCTAAATAGTATGACACTTCAATAAAAATTATCAGTTGAAAAAGTTTTAAAATATAAGAAAGAAGTGGGATACACTGATTGATTTTAGGTGGCCAAAATAGGCTAAATCGTGGGTGAAACGGGAAAACAGGTAAGAAACAAACGTTCTTGAGAGTAAATGACCATCTGCTTGAAATTAGGATTGTATTGCATGAAGTAGAGACGAGTCATACAGTGAGCTGGGAGAGGATAGAGAGCGTTGGCCAAAAAGGTTATTATTTCTACTTAGCCTTGAGCAGAGTTTGAGAACAGGAAACAATACTCAGTAGGATTCCAAGAGGCGTGATAGAGAATTCAAGTGAGAAAACAAGTAAATTTGAGATATGGTACTGTGGGTTATTTGAAGGCTTTATTGTGCAAACTTGCACAGAAGGCAAAATGAGTATACAGGTATTGTGCCATTCCAATACAGTTTTACGTAAAGATGTAGGTGAAGTTAGGTGTTAAGTAAAAAAAAAAAAATAGCTTAGCATTTTGGTGAGTTTCTTTACGGGAAGCTAAATGTGGCTTGGAAGTTTGAAGATTAGGGGCGGAACTTTTGGTTTGGGGACAATCGAATTTTCAGGTAATGTTTTGACATGCACTCATCAATATGTAAACAAAATGGAGCTTTTTTATTTTGCCACAAGTCTCTGATATGTACTTTGTAAATCATAGATTTGCAAAAAAGGATCAATTACATTAAAGGCTCGTATTAATAAATTGAGCCTATTCGTGCATAGGGGATCCAACTGTGCCAAACAATATTAGGACATTGTCTCTGAAATTAAATAAGGACAGAGAAGAAACCTGTATTGGAGCTCATATCCTACCGCTGAGGCTCTTAGATTGTACCCTACTACAGTCTTCTCCCTGCTATAATTGTGAATATATGATACTAGTAATCATATACCTCCATCTCCAAAGTTGCTATACATGTACATTGTTGCTAGCTAAAGATGGATGAATTCTGCTATAGTAAACATTTAAATGATAACAATTAGGAAATAGCAAAGTAGCCTCATGAGGATGAACTATTTGATAGTTAATGCAATGCACAGTCTTCTTAAACCACTCTTGAATGTTTTAAAAGTTTTTAAATTGCTTTAAATATTAAATATTATCTTACAAGGCATTGTTGTAGGTGTATGGTGGGTGATTAGAAGTTTTAGTTATATGGCCTGGTACTCCCCAAGTCCCCTTTTTATGTTTTGTACCCACTGCCCTTGTCGCGATGGGGTCTCCCTTCCTCCTTCAAGGCAAGCGTAAAGACCACACCCTTGGGTGTAATCACCCAACCTTATTTATTACAAAATGAAAAAACATTAGTTATTAACATTATGTACAATTACGCAGAAAGTGCAGATACGTTGTTAGACAGATGATGTCACATGGCTAACCTTTACTCTAATACACACGACACTCCTACAGTAAATCTAACAATACATATATTCACTTTCTGCGTGTCCCCTCTAGAGCCTATGGCAAGGACAATGACTGGCAGCCTCCAGATCCCAGCAAACTACGAGAAATTATTCCCCTGGAGTAGGCTTGCACAGGGGGTACAGCTTATTGGACGGATACCTTCCCCCGGGCCCCCCGACGCCCTGTGCCTTAAACTCCATAATAGGGGCTGCAGAAATTCTGCATACTTGCGCCCTGATGTGAATGCGCATGCGGAGGTGGCCACAGGCCCACTGCACCCTGACAGCCTACCTACTGGCTGTCACTGCCCCTGGAGTTACATGGTTCTGACCGCTAAGGACCGAAGACTATGCTTACAAATCATGACCTTAGCGCCTGGCTGGAGACACATACAACTAAATACGATATTATTACCTGAAATCAAATACCATGTACTGACACATTTATTAAACGTTATACATTTCAACTACATAACTCTGCATTAACGAATCCTGAACTGACAAGCTTACAAATATTGCCACTTTTATTACAAATTCACCAAAACTCCATATTTACATTAATTTTATCTCCTGAGATTCCAGCAATAAAATTAAAAGAACAAAGCAAATACATTAAAAATGTACCAAATCATCAAATTTACATTAATTCTACCTCTTCTACCTCCTGAGATACCTGTAATGATTTTTTTTTAAAGAAAAAGCAAATATATTCCTGACCAACACATTTAAATTGCCTGCCTTATGGGATGGTGGGTGGGGGAAAATAACTGACGGGCCACTGGTGACCCGGTGCTGTGCTCGTGGGGAGCGAAGTAACAAGAGATTGTTCTGCTCCCCACACCCCCTTTTTTTAGGGGGGTCACAGGCCAGGCCGGTCTAAACCGGTAGGGCCCCCACTCTTACCTGTGTGAACAGGAAGCACTAAAGTGCTTCCGGTTAACGCCACGCCGCCTATTGGACGCTCATGGGGGAGTCCCCCACCTCTTCCTCTTTCCCCCGGGGACAGGTCCAACCTCCATAATGGGGGCGTGTGCTATTTTAGCGCTCGGGCTTGCCTATATAGCCTGGTACTCCCCAAGTCTCTTTTTTACCTTTTCAACCCACAGCCCTTGTCTGGATGGGGTCTCCCTTCCTCCTTCAAGGCAAGTATTAAGACCACGCTATTTTTATTTTGGATTAGGGGGGTAACCCCGGCCATTTTTCTTACAAAATTTGAAAAACATTAGTGAAGAACATTATGTACAATTACTCAGAAAGTTGCCCGACTATCTATCCTCCCCCTCAGGCCACTTGGAGTTCATGCCCTGTAACTCGCGCTCTCCACCCATGCTAAAATGTCCTCCATGAATGCCTGATTCCCTTTGAATGATATGTGAAACCTGTCTTGCAAAAAAAAAACTAATCAGCCCGGCTGTACCCATGTCCTATTGAAAACCGTTTCTGGGTCATGTCTTATTAAACTTAATGGTGATCCGCTTTGCTGCGTGATTCACTGCGCGCACTGAACAGTCCCCTCTCCATTGGTACCTGGGGATCACGTGAGGCCACACGATCGTAGCATCGGGGCACCTCTTTGCCAAACCATTCCACCTCAGGGGGCAGTTCCTCAACTAAAACCCTTCGTCCCAGGTGAGCCTGGTTGTTATCCCCTAGGTGCAGGATCAGATTGCTGGTGGTCCCTGACTTTCTTTTAAAGTGCTTCACCAGTCCCTGACTTGCCCCACGCACAGTCTGCCCTGTCCATGAAACTCTATTCTTGTTTCCAGATTACGCACCCTGGCCTTGTGAAACTACAAGGAAACATGAAAATAGAACACCTGTCAGTGCATTGCCCTACTGACTGGCTAAAACTTACACTACTGCACATGATACTATGTAACAGTGCACTGATGCAAACTTCCCCCTGAGTCACAGGATAAAGAAACTTGCAGTTCACATGAAACAGAACCAATGGGCTAGAGCATGTGCAACGGCACATAGCACTTATAGCAGTTGACCTGCTCCTCCCTTAGACCCGTTGCTACTGCCTCGGTGGCTGCCCCAATTCTAAACGAGTGGGTCCCAATGTTTAGCCGAATATAACCCGGCGTCTTGGATGGCCAAACCCATTACACTTTTGAACTGAAAGATAGTGAGGAGTGACCCATCGCCACGTAGGAGAAGTGGCCCTGACATCCCGCCGTCATTGCGGTGTGGATAACCTCACGAGTATCACATTCATAGATCCACCATACATAAAGGAACATAAAACACAGATGATTAATGCTCCTAGCCTTTGGATAAGAGAAGTGGGTTGCATGGCAGGCCCATTGACTACATCATGAGACTTCCCCCCCCCCCCCCCCCCCCTTTCCTCTTTCCTACCCACACCCTCAGCCCAGGGTGCATAGGTACGGTGTGACACAATGCGTACATCAAATGTGCAAGCAAAACGGATGCATAGGTACTGTGTGCCACCACATACGTATCTAGTGCAAAGAGTGTACAAGCACAGGGTGCATAGGTACTGTATGATAAAACCTAGGCATCTAATGCCAAAATGTACCCAAGCACCCAGGGAATAGGCAATACAGGAATATAATGCTTAATTGAACAGGCCCAAGGGAGCATAGGTACCGTGACACAGACACGGACATCCAATGCATAAGTGTTCAGGCACAAAGGCGCTGATGTACTGTGTGATAAAATACATTAATAGTATAAGTGTACGAGCACATGGATGTGAGGAACCACAGGCCTATAAAGCTTGATTGCACAAGCACAAAGGGTGCCTATGTACTGTGTGAAACAACACGGACAACCAATGCATATGCGTTCAGGCACAAGGGTGCTGAGGTACTCTGTGATACAATACATAACTTATCATAGGTGTATGAGCACACAGGTACTGTGTGACAGGTCCACAGGCATATATTGCGTATGTGTGCCAGCACACAGGTGCAGAGGTATAGTGTGAAATAACCAGCTTCCAATGCATATGTGTACCTGCGATGGGTGCATAGATGCTATTTGACAACAGACTCCTAATTCCTATGTGTAACAGGACACACGTGCATATGGCACTCTCGAAGGTATGACAACGAGGCCTGGGATGTATTGATGTGACATTACCACGGCTTGGAATGTCTTGCTGTGACGCCAATATTAAGCAGTCAGTTTCAACTTGAACGAAAGTCAATGGTTTGACCATTCTGTGGCAAATAATGGACACTTCATGGATGCGTAGCATTGCGTTCTTCGCGCTCAGATTGACCAGACGCATTCTTACTTCACGAGTAAGTTCTTCCCCAAAATGTGGCATGAAATTATAGTGAGATAACCAGGCTGTCATCACTCTTTAGCAAGCAGGGATATGTTCGCTTCCGCAAGAATTTGGTTGGGGAACTCCAATAAGAATAATGGGTAACATACCGTATATATACCTTGCTGGCTGACCCGAAGCAGGGCTTTTAAAACTTTACATTGAAATCAGACTTTCAATTCTGAACGCTTAGCATAGCCTAAATTGCATTACATAAGGAACATTGAAATCTGACTTTCAGTGAGAGCGCCTAGCATAGCGCCAGTTGCATTAAGTGAGGAACATTGAAATCATACTTCCAATTAAGAGCGCCTGGTATAGCACCCGTTGCCTTTACGTGAGGAACATTGAAATCAGACTATCAATGAGAGCGCCTAGCATAGCACCAGTTCAATTAAGTGAAGAACCTTGAAATCAAAAAATCCAATTAAGAACGCCTAGCATAGCACCAGTTGCATTACATGAAAAACACAAATCAGATTTTCAGAAAGACTTTGAGAGCGCTAAGCACAGTACCAGTTTCATTACAAGGAACATTGAAATCGTACTTTCAAATGAGAGTGCTTAGCGTAGCACCAGTTGCGTTAGCTGCTGAACAGTTGCGTTAGCTGCTGAACATTGAAATCTGGCCATGACAGGCTGAAATCCACTCGCACCCAATGCAAACTGGGGCCAGATCACAGGATCTGCGCCGAATCTCAGTGTGCATTCTGACTGCTACCTTGTACCTTATTATTTAGATCAACAAACATATCCTCATTAAAATCACAATCAGACAACTTGGTCACAAAATGGCTTCCCATTTATCGGAATCTCAGTTTGATATGCATTATCACCAGTCATCTTGCCGGGTGAAATTCTAATTTCCATGTTTCTGTTATTAGTTACTCTCGTAGTTCCGATTAGTGTAAGAGTGTGTGGGCTCCTTTCAAGGCTGGCTGACCCGGAGCTCAGGGACTCGAGACATTATGTTGAGAGCACTTAACATAGCCCAATCGTATTATATGAGGACACATTCATATTTTTTAGGCACGGGTAGATTAAGAGATCTCCTGCCTTACTCCTGTGTATCATGCGATGCAGTCATGCTAAGATGGACATGATAATGTGTGGTAACCACCCCACGGTAACACACACGCTGTAACACCCATGCGGTAACAGTCACTTTTCTAACACACGGTAAAACTCTTGCAGTAACAACCCCTTGTTAACACCTAAGTGGTAACCCTTACGCGGTGTAACACATGGTAAAGAGGGACGTGGTAACACACCCACGGTAAAACACAAATGCGGTAAACCTCAAAAGGCGGTAAACACCCATGCGGTAACACCCACGCAGTAACCACCCACGCGGTAACCACCAACCAAGTGGTAACCACCCACCAAGTGGTAACCACCCACAAAGCAGTAACCACCCATAAAGCGGTAATCACTCACAAAACGGTAACCACCCACAAAGCGGTAACCCCCCACGTGGCAACACCCACGTGATTCGACATATAATCCCCCTGGGAACCATACATGAAGTAATAACAACAATGGTTATTCACTGTGGTCGGAAATTGCCAATACTATGTTATGAAAAGCTACATACAACAACCTCCCTTCTCTATCAGTGTGGTTCAAAAAAGGGCCCCATGCTCTTGAGCTCGAAGTGGCGCCCTCAAAGGTCATGCATGACCCCACTGCATTATCTCAACCCGTCCCCAAACTTTAATGCTAGACGGGCAAACACTTAAATGTTTAACCCCAAGAAATAAAGGATGCAATTTATGCCCTGCGGAATAAAGGTCTTCCCATAGTGCCATGTCTGATGGCATCACTAACCCCGCTCTGTCAAGCAACAAGGAAAATGTCGGAGCAAGCTTCCCCCCGCAGTGGGCAAGGAATCGACACAATCAGTGACTGAGCGCAAGTGGTCCACGGATTAAGACATTGTGCGGTGTTACTATTGGTGGATGTAACAGTTAAAAAAAGGGGCACATGGTGTGCTAAACACTACTTTATACACCCTAAAAACCTACTGCACACTGGAAGCTGCGCACAAACAAGCACAAGCACACTGTTTGACGCCACCTTAAGCCCATGCCCAAACTTTGTGATACTTTGACACCAACCTGCGCAGCTACCTTGCTGCCACTGTACCTAGGATTGAATACAGTACAGCTGGACAGAGATTGACTCTCGAACAGTTCTGCCTTTGGCGCTCATTTGTCGAGGGAACCATACAATCATGCGGCAGTAAAATTCAGCCAGTGTGTGTGTGGGAATTCTTGGAAGCATGACCTTTCAGAGCAAAATCCTAGGCCTAGATAAATTATAAAACACTCTCCTTATGGTATGTGTCCTGTACAGTTCGGAGTATAGTGGAGCGGACTAAGAGCGTCTGAGCTAACTTGATAACATGTTAATGTTTGCTAGTAGGGAATAATAATCGTTCCTCTCCGCATTATGGCTGTTAGCCAAAATTGACAAAGCCAATAGTCCTGACTTATTGTAAGTATGTGTTACTTGTTGTATCAATTATATATCTGGATGCAATTAAAGAAACAGCAAAATACAAGTCGGGCGGCACACTATCAATCAATCAATCAATCATAGCATTTGTATAGCGCGCTACTCACCCGGAAGGGTCTCAAGGCGCTTGGGGGAGGGGGTCCGCTACTGCTCGAAAAGCCAGGTCTTGAGTTGTCTCCTGAAGGCGAGGTGGTCCTGGGTCAGCCGAAGGTGGATGGGGAGGGAGTTCCGTGTCTTGGCCGCCAAGTAGGAGAAGGATCTGCCTCCGGCGGTTGCTCTTCGGATGCGTGGTACGGCTGCGAGGGTGAGGCTAGTAGACCGTAGCTAGCGGGTGGGCGTGTAGAAGGTCAGGCGGTCGTTGAGGTACTTGGGGCCCAGGTCGTGGAGAGACTTGTGTGCGTGGGTGAGGAGCCTGAACGTGATCCTCTTGTTGACGGGGAGCCAGTGCAGGTCCCTCAGGTGGTCGGAGATGTGGCTGCATCGGGGAATGTCCAGGATGAGTCGGGCGGAGGAGTTCTGGATGCGTTGGAGTCTTTTCTGCAGCTTTGCTGTTGTTCCGGCGTAGAGGGTGTTTCCGTAGTCCAATCGGCTGGTGACGAGGGCCTGGGTGACCGTCTTCCTGGTTTTGGTTGGGATCCATCGGAAGATCTTGCGAAGCATGCGTAGGGTGTGAAAGCATGATGAGGTGACGGCGTTGACTTGTCTGGTCATTGAGCGGGAGGAGTCCAGGATGAATCCCAGGTTGCGTGCGTGGTCTGTTGGCTTGGGAGCGGTGCCTAGGGCTGGGGGCCACCAGGAGTCGTCCCAGGCGGAGGGCGATGGTCCCAGGATGAGGACTTCCGTCTTGTCTGAGTTCAGTTTCAGGCGGCTGGTCTTCATCCACTCGGCGACGTCTTTCATTCCTTCATGTAGGCTGGTTCTGGCGGTGTTGGGGTCTCTGGTGAGGGAGAGGATCAGCTGGGTGTCCTCGGCGTAGGAGATGATGTTGAGGTTGTGTTGGCGTGCGATGGTGGCAATAGGTCTCATGTAGACGTTGAAGAGGGTGGGGCTGAGTGATGATCCTTGCGGAATGCCGTAGATGACTTCGGTGGCCTCGGATCGAAACGGGGGGAGGCGGACTCTCTGTGTTCTTCCGGCGAGGAACGAGACGATCCACTCCAGTGCCTTCTCTTGGATGCTGATGTTGCTGAGGCGCTGTATTAGGGTGCGGTGGCAGACAGTGTCGAACGCTGCGGAGAGGTCCAGGAGGATGAGTGCCGCTGTTTCCCCGTTGTCGAGCAGGGCTCGGATGTCGTCAGTTGCTGCGATGAGGGCGGTCTCAGTGCTGTGGTTGGCTCTGAAACCGGACTGCGAGGGGTCGAGGGATCCGTTCGTCTCGAGGAAGGCGGCAAGCTGCCTGTTGACGATCTTATCGATGACTTTGGCAGGAAAAGGAATGAGCGAGATGGGGCGGAAGTTTTTGAGGTCGGTGGGGTCCGCTGTTGGTTTCTTCAGTAGGGCGCTGAGCTCGGCATGCTTCCAGCTTTCCGGGAAGGTGGCGGTGTCGAAGGAGGTGTTGATGATGTCTCGGAGTAGGGGTGCGATGGTGGAGTTGGCCTTGTTCAAGACGTGGTGGGGTCAGGGGTCAGTCGGAGATCCGGAGTGGATGGTGTTGATCGTGCGGGCTGTGTCTTCGGTGATCACCGTGGTCCAGGTGCGGAGGGTGGCGGTGGGGGGCGTTGGTTCAACGGTTGGGTGCGTGGGTGGTGCGCCGAAACTGTTGTGGATGTCGGCAATCATGCGGTGGAAGAACGAGGCGAGAGAGTCGCAGAGATCTTGTGAGGGAGTGATGTCGTTGTTGCCGGTGCTGGGGTTGGAGAACTCCTTGACGATGGTGAAGAGTTCCTTGCTGTCGTGGGCGTTGTTGTCCAGTCGTTCCTTCAGTGATTTCTTCTTGGTGGTGCGGATGAGCTGGTGGTGCTTGCGGGTGGCGTGTTTGAGGGCGGTCATGTTGCCAGTGGTCTGGTCGAGGAGCCAGGCTTTCTCGAGGGTGCGGCAGGTCTTCTTGGAGTCCTTGAGTTCGTCAGTGAACCAGCAGGCCTTCTTGCTTCTGGGTCTGTTGGGAGGGTTCTTCAGTGGTGCGAGTTCGTCGGCGCAGGCGGTCAGCCACTGGGTAAAGTTGAGGGCTGCTTCGTTGGGGTCCGTTGTGCTGGTGGGTGGGTACTGGCTGAGAGAGGTGGTGAGCTGGTCGGCAGTGATCTTGCTCCAGCTTCTGTGAGGACCTTGAGGTGAGCCAGAGGCAACCATCAGGCTCGCCCACTCACATCTGCACCTAGGCAGGCCCTGCTGTGTGAACAGCCTCCCCCCTGGCCTGTCTCCTCGGTGCACGCTGCTGCACAAAAACCATGGCACACGGCAGACGGGGCCCGTCGCGCCCACTGCCTCACTCTGCTAACAAGGCCTGAGAGGGCGGTGCCAGCCGAGGCTGAGCCCGCATTTCCTCACGCACCTGGGCCTCACCGCCTTTAAACCAAAGCGCGCCTTGAAGAATTGCAGGGCTGCCCTGGGCCCACGAAGGGGGCCCTCCTAAGAGGGCGGCCCCCCTTAGTGCCACAGGATGGCACACGACGAGTCAGCCTCCCAGTGTTTGGGACCATCGAGGCTCCCCCATGCCCACGTCACTTCCGAGCAGGGGGGGTCTGGGGGAGAGGTACATATACCTCTCCCGCCCACTGATCACCCTCTTTGTTATGCTGCCTTGATGCCGTTTGCATGTCATCTGGTCACTCCGTGCAGAGGACTGGTCTGGTGTCAGCAGCGTGCTGGTTATAATCCCGGTCGCGGGGTCGGTTTCTGTTTGTGGTGAATCGTATCCTCTACACTCCCGGGAGTGCGGTTCTCAGGGGCACTGCATTCTCGTGTGGATGGTGTGTTTGTGCTCCCGTTTTCACACCAGGCATCACGCAGTGTTTAGGCTGTGGACAAGGGAGGGGGTGCGCAAAGTCCCTGCCCGGCCCCCACGAGGTCTGGAGTGATTAAATGCATGATAGGTTACTCGGATTGGAATTAAAGGACCGGGGTTCAATCCTTAGCCGGGCCAGATGACACAGCAGTAAAATTGGCCTGTATTTAAATTTATACAGCCGGTCTCGCGAACAGGGTTGGCCTCTTTAGGTGCAGGACGCCAACTTAGTTGTCCGGGTTTGGTGGAGTAGGCGACCACAACGGTGAGGCCAGTTCCGTGTGGCTCGTGGTGGGGAGCTTGTCAACAACTGATTTAGACGTGACACGTTGCCCCACGGAGCTGTTCGTATGTGAGTGTGCCCCCCCTTTTTAAGCCTAACGAGGCTGCTAGCCTGGGCCACAGTTCGGGAGAGCGAAGCTACCAGGGTGTTTAGACATCACACCCCTCCCCATGTCATTTGACCAGGGAAAGAGGCTAGGGGTGTACAGAGGCCCGACAACTCGGCCATGCGGGGGCACAGGGGCTGAGAGGCCCGGGGTTCGACTCCTCACACCCGGGCATTTACCCCACGGCTTTCGAGGGTTGCGTTGTGGAGGAGGAGAGCCTCGCCAGTGCACCTCTCATTATGCCTGCCAATGCCTGGATAGGGCTAGGTCAGGCCCCGACCATTCTGGGCAATTACTGCTTGGATTGAGTTGGGCGTCCCCGGGAGAGTAATGTTCGCTTGCTCTCCTGTGTTCAATTGATGTTTGGAAGTGCGTCAGCACCAGGGTTGGGCCCCGGCCCACGCAGGCCGGAGGTTGGGGTGGGGGGAGGGGCAGCGAGGGCTGCTTGCTCCTACTTCGGTACAGGCGTTTATTAGTAGACTACCTGCCCTTGGAGCGGCGGCTAGGGGGGAAGCGAGGACAGGGGTGCCATGTGTGTGGGCGGTCTGGGGAAGTTTTGCTCTACGCTGTGGGTATTTATTCCCGTTGGTTTTGCTGTGGGTATAGCACACACACTACGCGAGGGTGTTTGACAGTGAGTCCTGTGGTGTCGCTTTCGTGGCCCCGTTCTGCTCGCATACCTTGGTAGTACGAGCAGTGGGGTGAGATTTCTGTGTGCTCCTTGGCTGGCGTGGTCGCAAGGCGGGGGGTGCTTGATGGGCACATCATGGAGAGCCCTTCCCTGGGTATTTGCTGGCGTTGGCACAGCCATAGTGTATGATGGAGCCTGTATTGTGAGGGCATTTGAAAGATACATTTAGGGGCTTTGGGGTGGGCATGGCTTGGCTGCATCAGGGCAGGGCGCGTACGTGACGGGGACAGGAAGGATTGGCCTTTCAGTCAGTAAGCGAGAGGCGCTATATCCATCCCGAGGCAGGCCCCCCTTTACCAATCTGACTGACGGTTTTTGGGCCGTGGCCCTCGCAGATTGGGTGCTGTGCATGTCTCCAGCGCAATGCTCCTTAGAGTGTTAGATAAGGTAGAACACAACACAGGCTGTGGCTGGCGCGTTCCTAGGTGGCCATCTGCAGGTGGGGAGTGTCGCGATGCCCCCTACTTTTCAGAGGCTTCGCTTTGCGGTGCAAACAAAGTGAAGGGGTATTGGATCCGGATGCCCATACGGGAGCGAGCACAAAAGTTTCCAGTTCAATTTGGGGGCAGAAGATCGTGACGGTGATTAGATCATTTGTTGGCTGACTGTCCAGTCAAAGTTGGAGCTATGTTTGAAAGGATTGTTTCCAAAACGTTAAAGGCACTGCCAAGTATTTTTGGCGGTTGGAATCTGCTGCAGCTTCGCCAGGCAAGAAAGTGAAGGGGAAGGTTTGAAAGGGGTGATAATTTCTAAGGGTAGGTTAGCAGAAAGATTGACACGGTTAAAAGTGGAAGTTTCAGTGGCTCAAGTTTGTATGTTTTCACTTGGATCCTAGGTGATGTCTGCTAGCAGTTCCGAGGTAAAGGGCAGAATTGCATGTCAGGCAGTGTGAACCAGGCCTCTAGGTGACACCCTGCGGCAGCTTGCCAGGGGTATGAAGAAGCTTGAACAGTGGCATTGTTACTGCCTGAATCGATTTCCCAGGGTGACTTCTTCAGAGGCACAACGCTATGGCCGGTCAGCAAGTATTAGAGCGCCATAGAAGTCAGGGGTAGGTAGTCAGTTTTTTGGAGTTTATCCTGCTCCTTAGTTGAAAAGGGAAAGGTTGTATTCCCCCCACTATGGCTTACAGTGTCAGCCCACAAGGTGGCACTGCTCAACTGTTTTTCCAACAGGTCCAATTGTTACATGGTTTTCAACTCCAGAATGTCCAGTGAATACTTGCTGGGCGGTTCTTGAGTTCAGCCACTCCAAGGGTTAGAAGAGTAGCAGCAGAAGGCGCGGTAGCGGTTAGCTGTGTGCGTCGAGGGTGGCTCATGTTGAGGGGCACCAACTGGGTCAGAGAGGCAAGTATGTTGTAATTTTGTGGTGTGCCAGTGATGTAACTTCTAGTGACTGATCATGAGCTTGCTCAGCCTCATCATTTCAGAACTGAAGCATGTCCACTAGTATTAGAACTGAGCCATAGTTGTTTCTTACTTAGGCAATTAAGACCCCTGGAGTCGGGGTAACAGGTGTAGTGTTACTTTTGGTAGTCAGGTCCGGTCAATGACAGAAGCTGTAGATTGCCATCGGCATCACACTAAGCTAAGCACCAATTTTCAGCTTGCTGAGCCTTGGTTGTGGTTTTTTTTTTTTACTCATACAACTATCACCCAAGAAGTACAACTTGTTGGTGTAGCGTTACTGTTGTAGTACGTATCTCGAGCCAATGTCTGAAGTCACAATTTGCAGTCGGTGGCACACTTTTCACAGAAGACTCAAGGTGTGGTGAGAGGTTATGATTCTTCAACAATTAGATGTCACCATCTATGTCTTTAGCCATTCTATCTGTCAGCAATTTGCTGCCTGGTAAGGAGTAGCAGAACACGGCGGGGTGACCCACAATCCCTGCTAGGTAGATTGGGCAGTCTTGTTATCGATCTTCTCTCGAACCAGTTCTCCAACTTGGGGTAGCCAGCCAACTGCTGGGATCTGCAACGCATCATCCGATGTGGAGCGCAAATGTTCCTTTGCTAGACTGTCTATGGTCTTTTGTAGATCCTGTAAAACATTGCAATGTTCATCTACGTCAAAGGCCGAGGCCTGGGCCTTGCATTCTAAACCATTGAGGTCAGGGACGTACATCTTGATACCAAAGAGCATTTCGTACGGGGTCCGCCCACCCAGAGACCTTCAAGGGAGATTATTAAGCGCACGCTGCACGCCATTGAGGTGGGCTAACCAGTTTCTGCCAGTGCCTATAACTCGGGCTGTCAAAGATTGCTTTAAGTCACGGTTCATTCGTTCCACTACACTGTTACCCTCGGGTCTGTACGGACTTGAAAACTTGACCTGGACCCCCAACGAAACCATAGCATCCTTATACGCCTTAGAGGCGAAAGCCGGACCCTGATCCGAATGGAAGGTACCACAGACAAAAATCCCTATAAAGACTCGCAAATCCTTGATGACAGTTCGTGAATCAGCACTCCGATGTGGCCATACCCACACAAAGCGTGTGCATGAATCAACTGCTACCAAGATGTACTTGTATGCAGTATCAGAAGAAAATGGACCGCAGTGATCCAAATAAACTCATCCAAGCGGTTTATTAGAGATGTACAACTGTGTCTGAGGCGGACGCGCAGCAGTCGAAGGTTTAATCTGCTGGCAAATGTCACATTGAAGGACATAATCGCGCGTCTGTTTGTACAGTCCCCGCCACCAGAACCTCTGTTGTAGCTGAGTTACAGTGGCTGAGACGCCCGCATGCGCAGACGCCACACCTTCATGAGCCGCTGTAATCAAAGCAGCCCTACGATCCGAGTTGGGAACTAGACGTTCGCCAACATCAGGAATTTTCACATAAGGAACCTTATCGGGACTTAAGTGGTATGTGTACTTTGAAGGGAACCCCGCAGGATATTTACCCCCCTTCGCGGTCGCAGCCACAGCTGCCAAGATGTCATCATCTATTTTGCTTTTGGACCTCATGACTGCTGCAACTAAGTATTTTGATACCGCTGACTTTGCTGCATCATCAGCAAGCGAATTACCAACAGCGTGGACCCCCACGCGCTGATGGCCGAGAGTATGAATCACAAACACGAGTGGCAACTTCTTTTTAAGTTCCGCCACTCGGACCCAGATCATTTTATGTTTTATTGTGCTACCTTTGGAATCACAAAATTCATTCTGAATCCAAAAGAACAAGTTTTCATTGTAAGACTGGACACAGTAGTAAGAGTCACTTACGATCAAAGTCGTCACACTAGGATCTGCGTACTCCAATGCAAGCATCAGAGCACGAAGCTCTGCTAATTGTGTGGTGCAGTCCCCAAGCGTCTGCGTGTGCACGACACTGGACTTGAACTCATCGTTCACCATGGCACCAACCACAATGGCGCAAGCGGAAATGTAGGCATGTTTAGAGCCATGCGCAACCTGCGCCGAACCATCAGTGTAAATGATGCAATGGAAATCCTCCAACGGCCGCATTGCTAAAGGAGCAGGATGAACAAATTCATACTGTAAATACTCCTGCGACCGTAAAGTGGCGTCAAAAATAAAAGTGACATCCTGGGACGTCAAGGATGCAGCCCACTGAATCCACCTAGCTTTGGAATTAGGTACACTGGCTTTCGTAACTGCCTCCAAGGCAGGACACGGGGTAACAACCAACATGCGTTTTCCTTGTGACAGGGCACGTTCCTTAAGAATCGCCATCTGTACAGCCGTCAAAACTTTCTCCACAGTGGAAAAACGCAGTTCAGCCGAAGTGTACAAGTGTGACTTGTAAGCAATAGGTACTGTATCTCCTTCATTAAAAGTCAGGTACGTGAAACCCACCGCCCCAGGGATAATTCTTATCACCAGGTTGGTCTGGTTATCACGAGTCTGTAAGTATTCAAAAGCGAGCAAATCAGCCTGCAAAGACTGCAGAATGGCTGAATGCTCAGGCAGCCAGCATGATTTGGAAAAAGATGGTTGTATCAAAGCATACAAAGGCTTGATACGCTGGGCATATTCCGGAATGTAAGTCCTCCCGAAATTCAAAAAGCCCAGTACAGATTGTAATTTTTTCAGTGTTGTCGGAGAGCGCAACTGTGCGCATTTCTCCAGGAAGTGAGGTGCCAACCCCTTTCCCTCGTTGTTAAGCTCGTAGCCCAGAAACAACACTGTGTACTCTGCAATGTGCGACTTTGCAAAGTTAAACTTGTAACCTATGTCCGCAAAGTTACAAATTATGCTATTCACTCGACACAGATGCTCCCAAAGATCGTCGTCTGGCAGATAAATGTCATCCACATACGAACAAGCAACTGGGTCGAAGCCCTCCAAAAGAGCGACTATGCGGGCGGAGAATACTCCTGGACTATTCTTATAGCCCATTGGGAGACGCCGAAACATTTTTTGCACACCGCCGCATGTGAAGCTGGTCCATTGGGAACTTAGACCGTCTAATCTAGGGGCATAAAAACCATTGGAAATGTCAAGCGTGGTTTTGAACCGTTTACGCTCAAGACTATTCACTAAAGCAGAGCCATGAGTATTCTGTACTGCGCAGTTACGGCAATGCGAGTTTAAATGCCTATAATCCAAAACCAAACGATATGAGCCGTCCGGCTTGTTTACAGTAAAAAGTGGGTTATTCATTGGTGACACACACGTTTCAATTACACCTTGATATTCCAATTGTTCAAGGATAGCCACGACTGAAGCTTTGGCTTCACGCTGTATGGGATATTGAGGTTGAGGCTGTGGCTGAGACCGCAAAGGAATCTCGTGGCTTGGCGATAATTTATCCCAGCCACACAGATTGCGGTACACAGCCGGCGCAAGCGCTAGAGCCCACTCTTCTGCAAAATGCAGCGCTTCCACTCTCGATACAGTGTGCGCGAAACTGGGGAGGCTCACCTCCTCCCCTCGCGGAGCTGCGAGAACAAAAGGTGGGGGCCAGTCAGCCTCCGAAAGCAAAATGTCATACGTAGACGAAAGATTTTCCCAAAATACCCCTTTTACAGTTCGCTGCATGTCACCTTCAATTAACAGGACAATTTCAAAAAGACGTTCAGGGGGAGCAACATGTGTATCAGCTGTTTCAATTACAACATAAGTGTCAGTCGCTGTCACCTTCAACAGTGGACGGAGGGCCTCTCTCACTATGGTAATCTCTGCCGCGCTGTCCAGCAAGGTCAGAGCCCACGTCAGATTCCGAAGCCGCGTTCTCACTATCTGGGGCATATCGATGCGCTGTCAGGGCGGCGACCTTCTTCGTGGCAAACTGTGGTCTCTTGGGCGTAACGCCTTCCTGCTGCTCTCCACTGTTACGCGGGCGGGGCTGACCACGTCCTTGCTGGCCACCCCGGCCCCTGCCGCCCCCTCCACCACCGGTTGACGGAGCCGATGAGTCCTGAAAGGAACGAGGAGAGCGTTGGTTAGAAGCCTGAAAGCTTTCAGGTGACTTAATCATCGCGCGATCGCGCAAATCATAAACCCGATCCGACTGCGCAGGCAACGGAGACGCAGGAGCAGAAGCCTGTGTTTGCTGTTGTTGTTGCTTACCTTGAGTCTGCTTTTTTGGCCAATTTTGTTTCTTGGACTTTTGTTGACCACTAGTTTCCGAAGACTGACCCTGGGGCTGCTTTTTCTCTTTATCAGGAAAAGCCTTAAGCTCCTTTGCATTGCGGTCAACCGTTTTATAAGCAGCCACAATAATCCTTGCCAACCGACGGGGTCTCTCGGCCTCGGGAACTAACGCCAATGCGTTAGCAACCTGAAAGTTCACTGCATCCCCCTTGACATTCGCAAGGATCAGATCGCAAACTACATCAAAGGTGCCACACAGGCGCATACCCAATTCAACCGCCGACTCCGGTCCGTGTTCGTCCTGAACAAGTTTAAGGACCGCACCCAGATTGGTCACAGACGGGGTGCCATAGCACCTCGAATAGACCGCTGCAAAAGTCTTACCCCAGGCCTCACAGTCAACAAGTTCTGGTGCCAAATCGTTCGGTAAACTTAGTGTAAGAATCCTGTGTTTATCACCAGGACTCGTGTTGGGAAACACAGCTTCCAGCTGGCCGAATTTCTCAGCAAGCCAGAACGGAAAATCATCCTTGTCCTGGGGCTTTTTGCCCATCACGGAATTCACCATGACAGGATTGATTTTCAAACCAGCCTGTTCTGCACGAAGCTGTGCACCCCTGAAGAGGCGCTAGGGGGCGCACAGCGGAATGGCTGCCTGAACTGCAGCTCCGCCGGGCGATATCACACGATGTGATCCATTGCCATTAAAACCCCACCAATCTACCCTGCAAGACCACGTACTAGTGTGGGATAATGTGGAGCACAGCTGGAGGTGTGCGGAGGCGGCCGCTTCCCCTTCATCGCGGAGAAACACCGAGATCGCGGTGACCTGCATCGGACTGCCTGACAACATGGCCGGCGGCCGCCTGGAGGTACGTTGCGAGCAAGACGCGAGCGGGAGCGAGAGAGCCGCCTAACCCCAGCATCAGCGCCCATCCTCTCACACGGACCACCAGGGCCGGAGAGCACGAGCAACTCGCTGCCAAACTGAGCGATAGCGGCGAAGTCCGCCACCACTCCGCATGTTTTGCCTGACAAGATGGCGGCACCCCTTCCAGCAATAGCGATGTCGGCGGCCTAACGCCAACGGGCCCCTGCTCTTATAACGAGGCGCCCCAACGGAGGTCCGGCTCATAGCGGTTCTGGGCACACTGCAGCGAGCATAGCATCACATTGGGGGCCTGCTGGCGTCCGCCGACTCGTGGATCAAGGAGCAGGTGTCTGGAGGAAGGTCAGACATTGGGGGCAGCGAACCACACGCACAGGGGGCGGTGGCCCCGGTGGGGTTCACAACAGGGCGCCCTGTCTACAAAAGCACGTGCGCAACCCTCACTCTTGACCCTCGACGTTGCAGTACTGGCAGGTATACCTCGCTTTCCTAACGCTGCAGGGCTGCTACAACAGGAGGAGGCCACCTTGGGAACGACCTAGCCATTGAATACGTCTACTGCCTGCCAACAAGACGGAAACACGGCGACGTCGACCAGAGTGACGAGGGCGGCTAGACCCCAGCTGAATAAGGCGCCATCACCACCCGCCGCCATGGGCAAGCCAGACAAACAGCAACCAAAACTGTCCTTTGAAAATAGGAAGGGGTCTAAGCCAGTGGATGACGCAGCGGAGGCCGGCGGGTCTTCGGCCTCGCCACTGTCTACCAACATGGAGAAGATACTACTAGCGATCCAAACAAATCTTCAGGACATCAACGGAAAGTTGGACAATCTAACGTGCAGGATGGATGGCATGGCTGCCCGACAAGAACAGCACGGAGAACGACTGGATGAGGCCGAAACTAGGATATCTGCGGTCGAGGATGAGGCGCGCACATCCACCACAAAATGCGCGGGAATGGAGCGTATCCTGGAGGTAATAAAAGCAAAGGAGGAGGATTTGGAAGCGCGCTCGAGGCGCAATAACGTGCGAATAGCGGGCCTGCCAGAATCCACCAACACGGGCCGCATGGAACAGTATGTAGAAGGGCTCTGCAGGGATATCTTTGGACCGGAAGCCTTATCGCAGATCTTCATTGTGGAACGGGCCCATAGATCGCTAGGCCCCAAACCGCCACCAGGTGCCACGCCCCGGCCGATAGTTGCGAGGATCCTGAATTACAGAGACAGAGACGTGATCCTAAGGCTTGCAAGGGAGAAAGGCAAAATCGTTCACCAGGGCAACACTCTGGAATTTTACCCCGATCATACGGTCGCTGTGCAGCAAGCACGCAGGGAATACACAGCGGTCAAGGCCAAATTGCGAGAATTAAACGTTGGATATTCCATGTTGTATCCTGCCCGGCTGCGAGTGGTGTGGAAGGAACAGACGTTAGTGCTACCGACACCTAAGGCGGCCCTCGAACTTGTCAAGAAAATACAACAAGAGGCGAGAGCGGAAGCCCGACGAGACCAGAACAGAGAATCGGACTGAGGCGCCTAGACCACTCGAACTTTGCAGAGCGGTGGAGAATGCTGCACTGACTGCCACGAGGTTCTGCCAAACTGTTATTTTAGGCTGTCTATGTAAGGTTCGTTGGTGTACGTCTGATTGAGGTGAGCTGCAGGCGCTTTATTATTGGTTTGTGCATTGGGCGGTGAAGAGGTGGGAGGCGGCTGAACTAACTGTGGCTATAGCCCTAGCCTGCCCTGATCTGTCGCAGACACTCATGTTCGGACTGAACTAACAGGCCTCCCTTTTGGGAGCTCAGAGCCAACAGCCGTGAAGCGCCTGCGCCTGGGACATGTTGGGGCACTGGATCAGGTCCTTATGTGCACTCTGTGCTCACGAGCCCTCAGAACTGGAAGGGGGACAGCCTATAACGTAGCTAACTAATGGACTTTATGCTTCATCCAACGTCGAGAGATGTGCATCCTCTAGGGCGGCATCATTGCCTACATCAGACGCAGGGGTGGTACTGGGAATGTGGGCATGTGGATTAATGGACACATACTTCGCGTTTCAATTAGTTTCATGTTAATGTCGCCCGCACCTGTCTGTCGGGTGACGTGCTGCGCCACTAGCGGTCCTCCATGAGGGTACAACCCTACTCGAGTTTTACTATGAGCACCAAGTTACTAGTTACACTGTTGAGGGAGTTGTGCTCTGAAAGGGTGAGGCTTCGGCAGGTTGGGGTTGCTGGAGTGGGAGGGATCTGGGGAGGAAGGATGTTTAACTGTTTAATAAGACCGAAGGTATTGCAAACCAGTGCATGTTACGGGTTAGCCCTGCTGGGGCTTGTGTCTGCAGGTGGTGTTCGGAGAGCTGGATGGGGTTGGGATGGGGGCGGGCTGCTTGCATGCTTAGGATTGAATGGTACTGTGTTAAATGGGTACGCCAGGTTCCAATACTGGTAGCAGGCACGAACTGAACGTCCTTACGTGGAATATACGAGGGTTCTCACGCCCACAGAAAATTAGACAAGTGTTTGCCAGTCTCACCAGGTGGAATATTGACATTGCATTCCTGCAGGAAACACATTTGGCTCCGCATACACACGCTACATTGGGGTCGAGATGGGCGGGATCGTCCTACAGAGCCTCATATTCCTCCTATTCCCGGGGGGTGATCATCTTGGTCAAGAAAGGGGTACACTTCGAAGAGAGACATGTGACTCACGACCCAGCTGGTAGATACGTGCTGGTGTCCGGCAAGCTCAGGGGGCAACACATTACACTCCTCAACATATATGGCCCGAACATCGACGCACCCGACTTTTATCGGGAAATCTGGGGACACTTACAAGACCACACTGGCACACACATTTTATGTGGGGGGGACTGGAACGTAACACTACGGGACGGGCTAGATCGATCTTCCCAATCAGTGGAACAACACAAGCAGGCGAGGCTTATGATAGACCACATGATGAGCGATTTAGCATTAGCGGATATCTGGAGACTACAACATACCGACGATCCAGGCGCTACTCACATTACAGCATCACACAATAGTTGGTCCAGACTAGACTATTGGTTAGGATCCAGGGATATTGCACTATGGGCTCGTACGGTAAAGGTGCTTCCACGCACTTTATCGGACCACAATCCGGTAGTACTGCAACTAGACATTCCGCACTACACACCTCCCCCCTTTCACTGGCGTTTTAACTCCCAGGCCCTCACAGACCCCGTATATGTTGACACCCTGACTAAGGCGATCAAGGACTACTTCGCTAACAACTCTCACACTACGGACGACCCATGTCTACTCTGGGAAGCCTTTAAGCCCACGATAAGGGGCGTCTGCATTAGCACCACTATAGGTGTACTCAAAGACATTAGGAGCCAGATCCGCCGCTGCGAAAATCAGATGAGGGATTTGGAACTGCAATATGAAAATACACGTGACATACAGCTATTGTCCCAACTGCGAGACTTACACACAGAACATGCCGACTTCCTAGCGTCAGAAATCAAATATCTAGATCGCAAACACTCCGCCAGGGCTTTTGGTGAAGGGGGCAGGCCAGGGAGAGTACTGGCGCGGAAAATTTGTGAAGGGAGGGGGCCTTCGGCGATCCTTCGGGTCAAATCTGAGGCGGGTGTAGTTCACACACATTCGGAGGACATAGTCAAATGTTTCGCGGACTCCTACTGCACATTATACCAATCTCAACCAACGGCTACAGCGGAAGAAACTTACGAATACCTCCATGATGTGGCGATTGGCTGGTTGTCAGATGCCCATAGAGAATATCTGGCTCGGCCGATCACGGTAGAGGAGGTCACTGAAGTGATTGCATCGCTCCCAAACGGTAAAGCGCCGGGCCCGGATGGATACACGTCCGAATTTTACAAGAAATTTGTCGATATCATAGCCCCATATTTGGTGGACATGTACGGCACCTCCTTTGAAGGTTCACTGCTCCCCCCCACTCTGCGTGAAGCTATGATTATTGCGCTCCTCAAACCGGCTAAAGACCCGGACTACTGTGACTCCTACAGGCCCCTATCCCTAATAAATGTGGACTCAAAAATACTTGCAAAGTTGCTAGCTGCCAGATTGTCCCCCCTGATGACTCGCCTAGTGCTCCCGGACCAGGCAGGGTTTGTCCCCACGAGATCCACCTCACATAACACGAGGTCCCTGTTTGCCCTGGCGCACTATCTAAAACCCTCGGTTAAAGCAGTGGCTGTACTACTCGACGCCGCCAAAGCGTTTGATTCAATCGAATGGAGATACATGTTGACTGTCCTCAATAGGATGGGTTTTCCTAAAAGATTTGTTCAGTGGATCTCCTTGTTGTATACCAAACCGTGTGCGAGGGTCCGGATAAATGGGTACGTTTCGGCGCCATTCGACATTGGTCGGGGTACGAGACAAGGCTGCCCCCTGTCACCCCTGCTCTTCGCGCTAGCGTTGGAACCACTGGCGTGCATCGTGCGTCAAAATTACAGGGAATCGGCGTTGCAATTTGTGTCCAGACCACTGCACATATCGCTCTATGCGGACGACATGTTGCTTTATGTTCGCGATCCAGAAACGCATTTGAACCCGCTCCTTAGGGAGTACATCCGCTTTGGGGGTCATTCTGGGTTGGCGATAAACTGGTCCAAATCCTCGCTAATACCCCTCACCGACTCCACTGATTCCTTTGCAATAGATTATCCACTAGAGTGGCAGCGCGACCCGATACGCTATCTAGGTGTCATGTTTCACAGGGACCCCGACGAAGTCCTACGTGCGAATTACGGAGTGGTCATAGCCAAACTGGAAGAGAAGGTCAATCGCTGGATACACTTGCCATTGTCCATAGCTGATCGAATAGCGATCGTCAAAATGAACATCCTGCCTAAGTTGTTGTATCTCTTCAACAACATCCCTATCACACCTACACGGGAGGTCTTTCGGCGCATCAAATCACTAGTCCTAACCTTGATCTGGGCGGGTAAGCAGGCTCGCATTGAACTACAGACCCTGACGCTCCCGGTGGCAAAGGGTGGGTTCGGGGTTCCCGATTTTCTCCTATATTATCTCTGTGCCCAGGCTCAGTACGCCGCATACTGGTATCACGAAGTCCCCTACGTTACACACGTGGCCATTGAAGAAGGGGATGCCCATCCGGTCCCACTATCGGCGATATTGTCACACACTAGGCCCCCGCTTCATTCGAAAGACATCAACACGGTAGACACCACGATCAAGGCATGGGATAAACTAGGACAATTGGCCCACAAGACCCCATTGTATGCACCGAACATGCCATTACAGCACCATCAGGCCTTATCAGTCACTAGCGAGAAAGTGGGGATGTCACTACTGTCCAGAGCAGGGATCGACAAAATGTGCGACGTATTTCAGGGGGGCACATTCATAGAACTTGATAAACTAGATTACATACAAAATCAGACTCTTATGTTCCGCTTCTCGTACTACAGATTGACTAGGGCATTGAAGGGACATTACCCTACATTCCCAGAGGAGCCGGAAACACTAGCGCCATTACAGATGCTGATCACCACGAGCGATCTGTCTCATTTGGTATCCAGACTTTACGCTGCTGCACAGTCGGACATAGCAGGTCACACACTTAAAGCCAAGGAAAGGTGGGATACGCTACTGGAGGCTCCACTGACAGAGGTGGAATGGTATAGTTCATGCGCACTGACTCAGATACTTACACCAAACGGGAATCTGAGGATTATTCATTTCAAGTTCATACACCAAAGCTATTACACACCGGTGAAAATGCGCAGATACGGGCTTCAAGAGGAAGACAAATGTAAGCGCTGCAACAGAGATGGGGCAGACTTTGTACATTTGGCATGGAAGTGCGAGCGTGTGGCGACCTACTGGGAGGAGGTCACAACCGCGTTGTCGAGCATGTTGGATGACGAGGTACACTGCACACCACAGGTCTGTCTGCTCGGTATTATACCCCAATTCAGAGCGCTGAAGCGCAAGTTCTGTGCTATCGCACTGCTGTTAGCCAAAAGACAGGTGGCACAATGTTGGCACAGCCGTAAGGTACCGACTGTGAAGATGTGGATGCATAGCATGTCTACTTGTAGGGATAAACTACAAACGTATGAAGAGGACTTGCCTGCTAAATCTAGGCCCAAGGATGTGTGGTGCTTTTTGACGGACTATTTGAACTCCTTGCAGGAGACTGGGGAGGATTAGTTGATGTACGGGTGACGCCGTGAGATGAGTGAATGTCGTGTGGATATGGCCCCTGAAGACTACTTAAAGAGAATTATGTAACACTGCTTAGCTCACTGTATAGGATGTAACTGGAGGCGATGGCAGGTCTTAAGTTGGGGAAGTTAGAGTTTGGTTGACAAAATCACAAAATGTAAGACTCATGTCGATTGTACAATGCGTGCCCTGACTGGAAAATACCGGTTGGTTCTATTTACCGTTAACAGATTACTCTGCATATTCATTTTTTGATTGTACTGATCTAACATGATGCAATAGCGAGCCGGCCTCAGGGTTGTGGGCTCATGCGGTGTATTCTACTTTATGTTAATAAAGGTCTTACGCAAAAAAAAAAAAAAAAAAAAAAAAAAAAAGCTGTGCACCCCTAGGGGCTACGTCCTGAACATTACGGCTAGTGTAATGAACAAGCGCTCTAATCACTGCCACTGCGACTTCATGAAGCCGCCGCAGATCAGCCACGTTACAAGTGGCGCGATTAGGGTGAGGAGTGAATCCAGCCAAAGCGGGCCAAGGTGTGCCCGGAATGGACAAAGGACCTAACCTCGGAGCGGTTAAAGCGTGTGGTAGGGCGCCACCAAACCAAACTCCAAGCTGCCAAGCATCAATAGGAACTTCCAGTGCCCTGTACGGAGCATACGCAACCGGTACAACTGAAGCAGTGTATGAATGGAACACTCCAGAATTAGCGTCCACCGCCGGAAATGTCACCCACGAATAAAACAGTTCGTACGGGTAAGCATGTTCCGCACTCACCACCAGAACCACAGCCAAGCTGTCCACAGGGACATTATAAGCCCGCAAATGGTCGCGCACCGCAATGCGACTATGCTGCGGGATGTCCACGGCTTGTGCCATGTCAGCACAGGAAAGTGAAAAAACTAAGATTACTTTGTAGCACAACTGGGTAGTAATTCAAGGAAACCGTTTTTAGATAGATTCAAGCTTGAAAAAGACCTATTTCAAAAATAGGTAGGTTTTTCCGACACTGCCGTTTTCCGGAAACGGGAATGAAGGGGTTAAGGTTTGAATGATATACTACTCGAGTGTCATGATATAAGGCCAACAACGTATGGGCGCCATGTAGCAGGGTTTCCGTTCTCCCACAGAACTGTGCACAGAGATCTAGAACCTGGGTGAGTTAGGGAGACCCAAAACTCACCTTAGTTTCAGAAATCCCCTTACCAAGCTAGCTACAGTGTCTCATTGGTAGTAATAACTTCCCAATGACTTAGACAATCCAGAACATGAACTTAGGGTACCTCAGGTATCGTGGAACACATGAACACTCTTTCGTTATATAATCATTACCAACCGAAACTGGGAGGCAAAGAACACACGTGCAAGTTTGAAATGTTTATTTTTCAATGCAAAGTTCTCAAACGCAGTATCTTATATAATATCAACATACATATTATAAAAATCAGAGTTAGCAGCATAGTCACTAGTCAATAGTAAGCGAATGGTGATAGCATATTATAATGCAAAATCTATAGAAATCTGTATCACCTATATTTCGCGCACCCTAATTAGCATATTATATTATATCTAAGAAGGTCTCATTTGGGTTTTTAGCAGGGCGGGCCCATACCTCTAATGGTCAGTAGGAGCAGATCACATCAACAGCTACCAGCTCTCTGCATGCGAAGCATCAAGTGTGTTGATTCATTCCCTGTAACTCTATCTTAAACCCGAGTAGAGCCCAATGTTGGCAGCAACATTATTTGTGTTATGTCTAATGTGGTGCGAGGATCAGGCCTTCAGCAACCTTGTGTTAGGTTATTCTTAGAGGGTACAGTTCTCAGTGTGCAGACATTTGTACCAAGTGTACCAAGCACGACTGATATCAGAGCAATAACATATTATTCTCAAATAAATCACATCTTTCGTCTAGGTTGAAAGCTACAATAACAATTAGGTGTCGTGTGCAAACTGAAGCCGAAGGAAAATATGATGTTTAAACATTTAATAAACTCATGCTAACTTAACACAATATATAGAAACGCAGTAACCATATGACAATGGGGCAGCTATTGTAAGGCCATCCCATCTGAGAGTGTGCCATACCTCCTGGGGTTGATACAAGGGGATAGCATGAAACACCTGTGAGGCAGTGCCAGGTTATCCCTAGGGCTGAAGGTGCACACACTCACAGGGCATGTTGGCCCAGGCCGAGTCTTTCAGAGTGCCCTACTGTCCTCCCTCTCGGAATGGCCAGAAAACAGGCAGAAGGTAGCAGTGCAGAGATAGCGGATTTCTGTCTGAAGTGCTAGGTAAAAAACACTAATTGGGAAGGGTTTATTTCTTTAGACCCTAAATTCATTTGGATAGCCACATGTTCCCTACCGGTCATGGTGACATCACCAAGCGCAAGCTTGTCCCCCCCTCGTAGCCACGCACAGAAACAATCCCTCAGCACACTTGCCTGTGTTTGTGGTTGGGATCAGGTTGAACTGAGAAGGGGAGCCAACAGTGCAGCACCTCTGGGGGTCACCAGGTAGGGCCGGATGGGGTCACACTGATCGGATCCACAATATGTGTGGAATCTATCCCATGCTAATTCTTCCGAGGGTCCGATGCAACTATCAGCCATTGACGAGGGTAATATGAGGGCTGGCGATGGGTCCAATGTTACAAGTTGTTGTAATAGAGGGATACAGGATGAAGAGCCTGAAAGGTGTGGCACGTTATGCAAAGAAATGTTTACAGCTTACATGTTTTAAGACTATGCCATGATAGTGTAATCGTCCAGGCCAGAATCAGGGGGCCACTGGGTGACTCAACTAGGTACCTTTTGGCGTGCAGAGAACACATGTGGGGGTGCAAGGTATTTCCTCCTGCTCCACCACGTGCCTGCCAGAGGGGGGTGACTGGTACTTAGAGGAGGATACTTTATTAATCTATAATCCTTGTAATTGTGAAGGGACTTGGGACTATTTTCTGACTTGCCCTGGTCCAATATTCATTCCCGAGATTCTTCTATTTTGCAGTACCACAAATGCCCATTTGAATGGCACTTGACCCTCTGTGTTCTACAATCTAAGTGCAGGGCCGGGTGTGAATTTCCCATACCAATCTGTCGAACAGAATTCAACAATAGGAACAATAATGCTGGGTTTGGTGGTTTAAGGCTTGCACTGCAAGGATCGGTGGGAAATGGTCAGAATTTGGCTTACAAGGTCTGTAAGTGTAGGCGAGGGGTCTTTTGTAAGCACTGGGCATAATCTATAGGTCATAAATGTGCATGCTAGGACATCTCCTATGGTGTCCTTGCCTTTGGCATAGGGAGCGAGGTGTAATCCCCAGGTCAAAGATCCTTTCCAAACAAGGAAGCCCTCTGGGGTATGTGCCTGCTGCATACCCCATGTGGACTTTTCAGGACATAAGTAGCGGGCTCAAGCTTTCACTTTTTGAGCGTAATAAAATTAGTACCAGTGAGTTGCATTGCAATTGACAGCATTGTTCATTAAATATCAAGAACAAGTTACGATTGTATTGGGTGTGATATGCACAGTTATTAGTGTAATGATGCTGCTACACCTGCACAACATCACACATATTGTGCTTTCGGGGCACATGCTATATGTTACACCTACCAGGATGAGAGGTAACCACACATCTTTAGCAATGCTAACCATTACCGCTCAAGAGGGGCGGGTAGTGGTTGCAACAAGACACCTGCATCAGTGAATGCTGCTATGTGGCATGGAGAGGCAGGGTGTATAGGATTGTCACCACCCACTCTACTGCTTCCTGGTATACACTAACAGAGGTGTGGCACAGGGCTCCTAATGCAAGGGTTGGGTCAGGAGCAGGGTGACCCAACAGCTATAGATCGCGGTCAGATGGCTAGGAACTGGCAGGCTAGGGCAATACAAAGGGGATGCTAGTTGTATGTGTTATTTTCCCCAGGGTCCCACCAGCCAAAAGCACTTTGTCATGACAAATGTAGCACAATAGGGGGTTTAGCGACCTAGCATTTTAAAAGTTGCCAGGAGCAATGGTCCGTGGTGAGGGCCTTCTGGGCGTTCTTTGAGTAGGTGTTAGATTTGGTAGTTGTATAAGATGGTGTGCAGTGCTCATTAAGGATGCTAGCAACTGAGCATTTTGTTATTTTGCCAGGATCTACGGTCTGGGCTAGGGCCATCCATGCGTCCTGTGTGTGGCGCGATTGGCGAAATCCAAGAAATGGAGGCATGCAGGAGCACAGCTTAGGGTAGAAGCTACGGCACACTACTGAGATAATTTGGTTGGGGTCCCCGGCCTGCACTGGCACAGCTTTCTGTAGAAGCTGCGACAGTCTTTGGGGGGGTGGTGTTCACCCCTCCCATCATTTTGATCATACACTGGGGAGGCATGAGTTGACTTTCCTGGGTAGGAAGGCACTGCTGTACGAAATGAAGTCCTCCATGGGTAAGATGAGCATCTATCTGGGGGTCAGATGAGTTATGGGTCAGGGATTACCCCTCGTTTAGTATGGCGAAGGACAGGTCCGACCGCCATAATGGCGGCGCACGCTATTTTAGCGCTCAGCTTGGCCCAATTTAGGCCTAAGGGCAACCTGAGTTCTTGAGGGTCCATCATGAATATGCGAGTGAATAAAGGAACTTCCCCGCCAGCTTCATAATCCAGGGATATTAGCGTTTGCTTATCTGACTGCAGCACTATTGAATTTGAATTTGAAAGGATTTGTAAAGCGCTCTGCTACCAAGCGGTTTCCTGGAGCTGAGAGATTGACAGACGGGGGAAGGGGGAAACACCAGGAAGTTACTATAGAGGGAAGGCTTGGACAAACAGGTGGGTTTTGAGTGCTTTACGGAAATGCCGATATACTGTCATGGACCTGATAGTCAGGGGAAGGCTGTTCCAGAAGCGGGGGGCAAGAATGGAGAACCTAGTGCCACCCACTCTGGACCTTCGAAAGCGAGGGACACTGAGTAGAGCCTGGGTGGATGAACGGAGGTTACGGCAAGGAAGACAGGGGGTGATCATGGAGTTGATGTAAACTGGGGCCGTACCGGCGCAAGCCATGAAGACCATGCAGCCCATCTTGAAGAGAGTTCTCTGCAGGATGGGGAGCCAATGAAGAGACTTAAGTAGGGGGATAGTGTGACGATACTTGGGGATCCGGTAAATGAGACGAGCGGCCTGATTCTGGATGGACTGGAGGCGCCACAGTTCGTAAGCAGGGATGCCCACGTACAAGCAGTTCCCGTAGTCCAAACGGGAGAGAACCATGGCCAAAACAATAATTTTGAGGGCTTCAAAGGAAAAGAAACTGGAGATCTTGCGGATAATTCGAAGGGACAGAAAGCAGGACGAAACGACAGAACTAATCTGAGGGCGCATGGAGAGGTCCTGGCTGATTTTGATTCCCAAGGTTTTAACTGAGCAGAGGGAACCGGGGAGGGGCAAAGATAGGAGGGCCAAAAGGCAGAGGTCCAGGGACTGGTAGGGCCACCAGCCAGGACCGACTCCGTTTTGTCCGGATTAAGTTTTAGATGATTTTGATTCATCCAATCAGAAATAAAGATGAGTGTGGCTTGAAATTTGAGAATAGAGTCCGGGGAGGAGGAAAGAACCAGAACAAGCTGGAGATCATCCGCATAATTAAATACGGAGATCTCCATGTTGAGTAGGGAAACAATAAGGGGATGGATATAAAGATTGAAAAGAAGAGGGGAAAGGGAAGAGCCTTGGGGAACCCCACAGGGCACAAAGCTTGTAGGGGCGGTGAAGCCCGAAAGTTGGACCGCCTGCGACCGGCCTTGAAGAAATGAGGCGAGCCAGGTGAGAGCGGATGCCCGCTGCTCTGACACGATCGAGGAGAATGGAGTGGTCGCCCGTGTCGAAATCAGCGGACAAATCAAGAAGTACCAAGGCTTGGGGAGAGTTAGCATCTGTCTTGCTCTTCAGCTCGTCCAGGATGGAAAGAACCACAGATTCCGTCGAGTGGTCCGGACGGAACCCGCTTGGTGGGAGGCCAAAAGATGGTTGTCCTCAATGTAAGCCGAGAAACAGGAAGTAATATGGCTCTCCAAAATCTTGCCCAGATAAGGGAGCAGGGAAATGGGCCTGAAGTTGGCGGGGAGAGGGGGGTCAGCACTAGGTTTTTTAAGAATGGGGATAACTGTGGCCAATTTGAAAGAGGCCGGGACTGTACCCTGAGAGATGGAGGCGTTAAGAAGGGACAAGGGAGGATCAGGGCAACCGGGAAAACAACTCCCTCAGGATGTGCGTCGGGCCGCAATCAGCAGGGGAGCCTGACTTGACCTTGCATAGCAGGGCAAGGAAAGACTCCTTGGAAATAGGTGAGAAATGGTCAAGGGAGGAAAGCGGCGAGGGGGGGGGAAGGGGAAGGGAAGGGAATTGACAGAGGAATATTTCATTTAATGTTAGCGATTTTTTCGAGGAAAAAATCATTAAGAGAATTGCAAAGAACTTGGGAGGGGACAGGATTAGGATTAGCTCTGTCAGATGCAGCTAGGTTATGGACAATGGAGAAAATCTCCTTAGGTTTGTTAGTCGCCAGTAAAATCTTCCCAGTGAAGTATTCCGTTTTGGCTACGAGAATAGCTTTCTTATAGTTGTGGAGAAGAGACATGTATCGGGCCCTCAGGGAAGGACAGTAGTTGCGCCTCCACTGACGCTCTGATTGTCTGAGAGCCAATTTAAGAGTTTTGAGATCACTAGAGAACCATCTATTAGCTTTGTGGTGGCGGCAAGATCTGACCCTCCTGAGGGGAGCGACTAGGTCTGTAGTGTAGTTCCTAGTTTCCCACTAGGCCCTGCGCATTGGAATAACATAAACAGTAGTATCGACGTGGAACTGCTTATATTCCAGGCCTCCACTGACTATGCTAAACTTAATTGGGTTGTGTTACCAACTAGCTCAGAGGTCACTGGAAACTTTCTTCTCTGCATAGGAAGTGATCAGCTTCCTTGGCACAGACAAGAAGGGATTCAGCTTTCCAACAACCGTGCAACATGACAACTTTGCTCCTCAGATCAAGAGTCGATCTCTAGGGTCGTGTGAAACAATAGACATAGATTTTACTCAGTCAGTCTAGTGCAGTTTACTTTCACAGTATGTAGAGAATAGAGAGACGGGCGTGTATCAATAAAGGGTTAACATTTATTGAACAGTCTTTCTTCTCATACAAGAGAAATGTATTGCCACAATTGCAATAACTGTTATTATAAAAAGTACGTACAGTAAGATAAGAATAGCGAAATAGAACTGTAAAAGCATTGATATGGTTTCTTAGCCATACAATGGTTTAAAAGTAATAAAACATATATACAGTCATATATACATTAGGCTAACATACTCAACTGGTGCTTCTAACTAAGCCTACCCCAGTGTGCCTGACCTAAGCCTAACACGTGAGAAGGGGGAGTAAGTAAGTAGCTTAAGTTAAGTTGGTTTTGCCAAGGTTTGTTTCAAGAATTCTCGTCTAAGGGTTTAGTCAACACCATACCTCTGAATAGAATGATGGAGGATTGGTATCTCCTTCAGGGGTCTCTCTCGATATCCCAGTCACCCGCGAGGGTAAACTGGAAGCGCCGGGACTGGATTTCTCTGCACGAGAAAGGCAGCGGCGTCTCTCAGCGCGTCGAGGAAGGAGGGGTGACAGCGTCCGCGGGCAGCTGGGCTGGATGTCTTCGCAGAGGACGGCTGCACGGCTCCTCAAGCGTACTGCACCATAGATCGCGCTGTAGCGGCGATAATGGTAATCAGTAGCTTCACCACCACAGGATAGCAGGCTGCAGCGACAGAGTGCTAGTTTTTACCAACACGGGGTCATGCAGGCAGCTGGCATCAGCAACATGTTCGCTCATTGCTTAAGGCAACGTTGGTAATATTTATACCTGACAGGTGCCGGGTTTGACGCAAGTTTGCTGGACATAAGACGTCAATTAAAGATGTCACTAGGAAGTGATAGTTATCAGTTGCTCATTAGAGTTCCATTACTAATCAAAACATAGCAAGCGGGGATTTCCAGGTTTGCTAAGTTTTTATCTTGTTGAAGAACTCGGAGTGTTATCTAGGAATATCAGATAGTGACTGCTGCTCTGTCATTGCACTAATTGGTCGCAAAGGAAGTAGCAGAGAGTCATGCTGGAATGTGGCTCTGTGGCTCTGCTCGTGTGAGGCCAGAGATGACTTTACAGAAAATCGCACTTGAACGGTTATGCCAATATAGGGAATAAATGGATTTATAGCCGAATAGGGGCATAAGGTCACAGTATCGATCAGGAACCTAGATAAGCACATGACACCCACTCCACGAATTCATGTCCATCAAAATTACTAAAACTAAGCAATTAGATGCATGTGTAACATGGTGTAACATAGCCCACCCCAAAATACATAAATGCATTCGAAATAGGCGTACTTGTAATACATGGAATTTAGGTACTGTACGTAGTTTTAAAAGCATAGTAATCAATCAAAAATTATTGCATATGAAATCAATGAACGATTATGCATAAAGAATTACACATGAAGTATCTCTGACAGAAGAAATGCGAGATAAATCATCACATAAAAATGCATTGTAATAATATGTGTGCTAGAGGCTGGTGTTATGTTGTTATGTCTCTAGATGTGTTTTTAGAAATAGAAGTGTGAAGCTTCTGTTCTCTAAGAATAGTTTTTACGTTAAGCAAAGAATTGTTCGTGCCAAAAAGAGAGGGTCAATATTTTTTTAAAAATTGTCCAATTCAAAGAAAAAATCAGTTTACCAAAGCTCCTGGCAGTTTTATGTTGATCAAAACTGAAGGCCGAATTCAGAGTTCATGGGAACGCCGTGTGTCGGAAAGCTTTTCAAAAGTTATTGTTTCTCTGTGGGTGAGAACATCGTATCAGACAGGCTCGCAAAGAATTGGTCTACAAAATCAGGTGATAGTTCAACCAAATTAGATAGCGCTGAAACTTGGCAGGTGTGAGAATGATTGCTGTCATCGAAGACAGGACCAGCCCTGCTCACAGAACGTTGTACCTGGATGATGTTGCTTTTGTCACTCGCTCCACTGTTACCACTTGGCTGTAGTACAGGAGTCTCCACGAATGCCGTCATCAGGATTGGTAGCCGCTGGGGACAACACAATGCGTGAGCCGTTATTGGACTTAGCAAAGTATCGACGTCCATTGGTACTGCTGATGGAAGTGAAAGACAGATGTCCAACACGCATTCATCGCCGCAAAGCATACACCGTAGCACAGGTAAAATGCAATTTTGCCATATTGGTCTGAATGAAAGGAACCAGGTCATGTTTAGATCTCTCAGCCTGGCCAATCCGAGGACGTTAGTTATCCTGTCCCTGTAGCGCATTGCTAGGATTGTTTCTTCCATTCCCATGGGAGCTATGTCTGAGCCGAGGCTTGCCATAACGTAGCAGAAGGGTCAAAAATAGAATCCCTGCGATGAGTCCAAAAAATAGTGGAATACCACCAAAGATGGAGTGCACAAAATTAGGAAAGATTCCCAAAATTGCCTGGAAGGGTGTTAGCAGTCCCGTAAAGACTGTCTTAAATATGCCTGGGATGCTTGTAGCACTAGACATGTTAAGGAGTTGGTCGAGCATTTGTACGAAATGCACGGGGCAATTTGTTGATAAAAGGTCATGGACCTCAGTAGCCGTCCTTGCGACTAGAAGATCATACGTCTCTTTAGATGACGTTATAGGCACTGTTGTCTGTAAAAGCACAGATTTCATTTTGCTTAATGTATCAATTCGTATAGAATAGAGATTCAGACGAGGCCAGAGGGGAGTCACTAAGTCTGGAGGCCCGCTCGGGAACAATGCTTGCATGCAACATTTGACCATGGACGTTACTTGTACTAGATAACTTTTTCCGGGCGCGAGGCCACAGCACCTGTGATCCGTTCTTAGAATGTAACTCCCGTTTGCGAGTTGCATAAAGAAGGGCTCTATCTGAGTTGCAGGTGTGACTAGCTGGTGGCATGAAAGGTTGTTTGAATTGCCATCACATGCTCCGTGTAAATTAATACCCTGACACAAAAGTATACCGCTTAGTGAGTGTTTACAATTTTCACCACTAAGAAATACATTTTTGTCGCTGTCACTATAGCAAGAATGAGTGTATGGTAATTTCCATTCGGATTTAACATATCCCTTACCCAATTGTTCATACTGGCCAGCAGGTATGTATTCAAGGCATTTTTTAAAGCGGAAAGTTGTTATCGGAATTGTGATAATTCCGTGTATTATCCATTCAATGACAGGGCTCTCTGACATTGTCAATGGTAATCTCTCGAGTTTCTCGATGCTCAAGATTGTATAGTCTGCTCCTTTCTGTGCCAAACTGATCTGTTTATCAGTAAGGTTAAAAATGGAAAATAATGACGTTGTGTTGATTAAACGCCAAGGCACATAGCCTGAACGAAGATTTTGCAGCGTCCAGCCTAATTCTATAATAGAGCGTAATTGAGACTGGCCATGTTGTAACATTAGCAAATCTCTGTCTATCACATCAAAGGCAGAGGATACAATATTGTCCAAAGAATATATTCTGGAAGACAGAGTCATTAACCCATTGTCTACCACAGAAAGTGATTTTTCCAAATTAATACGATCAATTTCTCGTATCTTTTCAGCAGTTTCAATTTGCTTTACTTTCCAAGCCTCGTTGTAAGCAGCATAGATGCTGGTCGCTATGAAACGCTTTTGACGCTGTTTGCGTGGTCCCAGAATGAAATCGCGCAAATCAGCACCATCTTTTAGCAAAGACAAGTGTTGCTTAATTTCAGCCAGTGTGGATGTAGTTAGCCATTCTAGGCAGAGCTTTCCTACACTGTATGTTGTTATAATCCCTGGATGTTGTCTCTGGGAGTATCTAGGGTCTAATCTGGTCATTTTTAACCCCTGTGTTTTATTCAGGAACCTATCTTGACAGCTATTTGTGTCTGTAGGCCAGATTAACCACTTTTTCCAATCAGGATGTGTTCTGTTGAAATGTAAAATTTGTGACATGTCTAATTCAATATCAGCTGTTGCATTTTCAGGCATTGGCTTTGGTATAGACGGTGTTTTAAGGTCTTTGTTCTTAGCTAGGCCAAGACAAGATGTTTGGTGTATTGTGTCATTTAAAAATAACATTTGTTCAGGTATCATGCAGGTTCTAAATAGTGCTTCTATGCCTTGCACCTGCCAATCTTTTGTACCCCAAATTGTTTTCGTTTCAATATTTTTTTTCCAATAATCAAAACCAAATGTCATCATTTTGTCATAAAATGCTTTTGAATATATCAATTTTGAATTTGTCAGCATTGTTTTCATTCCTGTTTTATCTAACAGTTTGTAATAAAACGTTTCTGCATCACTGGTGTTAAACCCTGAGAAGTATTTGAATTTCTCAAAAAATGCTTTAGAACTGCTTTTAGGTGGTGTAGAACAATGTTCCCATTGATTATACATAAAAACATTTCTAGGCTGTGCAGATTTATGCAAGTAATGATCCCCATAGTGGGTGTAACAGAATAACTGCTCATAACTAGATGAACCTTGTAAATAATCATGATCTGTGAATCTAGCTGACATTACTAAATCAGACATCATGTCATTAATACTGTTAAAGTCCCAATCATCAGAGAATGTACTTGGTGTCACAAAGTCACTTAAGGAAACCTTTAGTTGATGAGGATACTTCAGGATTTCGACCGGACCATAGATCTCATAGTCTGTTTTCTCCCATACTACCCCACCAGGTATTGGAATTGCTGTGACATTTACTGTTGACAGTTCTCTTTTCTTCACGTGGGATGATCTGTGTGGTTTCAGGACTAGGTTGATGTTCTGACTTGCTGTGTCCATTGTAATATATTTTCCCTCAATGAATTTTCCCAAACACAGTACCATGATGAGCCAAAGCAGGAGGAAAAATACACCTAGACCGAACCAGAACTCTAGCCAAGGGGAAATTAGGTAGATTTCCTTCAGTTGATGAAAGAGTTCCGTTGCTTTTTCTTTAAAAGACTTTTTTGTTTCTGGCATCACTTCGGGGTCGTTTAAATCTTCAGAGAAGTTGTCGAAGTTGATGAAATAACCAGAGGCAGTTCTGTCAATTGATGGGATTGTTCTTTCAATCTGTCTCTCCGTAGCACTTTCTGATGCCACATTAGTGTAGACTGGTGTTGTTTCTTGACGAACTGTTTCAATCTCTGTTTCAAGAGGCACGAGTTCCATGGCATTATTGCATAGTCCTTCATTGTGCACTGCAGGCTGATCGAATGTGATGAGTCTTTCAGTTTGAACCTCTTGGATTGTTGCAAGTTTGGGTATTCTGTTGTTTCTTGGGAGTCCACTGGGCCTACTGTTGATTATAGGCCACATGCTTGTGGTTTTACCAGGTCGATGGACACGACTCTGTTCTCCTTTTTACCAGCAAGGGGCGGTAGCACAACTGATCTTGTTCCGGTGACTGCTAAGACAGGTACTGCTTTTCTGTAAGAAGGCCCAAATTCCTTCTTAACCGCGATCTTTTCTCTGACTAGATCCCCAATCTTTGGAATCCAGACAGGCCTTGCTGGGGCTGTTGCGGGTGGTGCCTTGTCAGTGGTATTTGGCTGTTGCTTTAACTTTATGTTGCTTAATGATTTTCTTGTTTCATTCAGTTCCTGTAAAACAGCCAAACGGTCTTTTACTTCAAACTGCTTTGTTTCTGCTTGTACCACTGACATCTGACTATCGAGGTCCTGAACGTTCATTCTAATTCCGAACAATAGTTCGTATGGGCTGAAACCTTTTAGAGAATTTCTTGGCATGTTGTTAAGACTAGTCTGGACACTTATTAAATGTTTGACCCACCCAGCGCCTGAACCTAATACCTTCGCTGTTATAGATTGCTTTATATCCCGGTTTTTTCTTTCTACCACACTTGTGCGACGGACAAGAATACCACAACCCAATTCCCATGCTAGCCATGGCCTCCTTATAGGCTCGAGAGCTGAAAGCAGGACCCTGGTCAGAATGGAACGTGGTAATTGCGTATGTGCCGATATGGACTCGCTAATCTTTTATAACCGTTCTAGCGTCAGCCGAGTGCTGGAGGCCTCATTTTTTTAAGTGTATTTCGTCTTAACTATTAATAGGACGCAGGATGGGGTGTAGGCAGCGTTACGCTCTTTCTGACTGGTAGCCGGTAGCAAGGTTCGCTACTGCGATCCCTATTGCAGTTTTCACAGTTGTTTGCATATATTTGGTGTTCTACACTCATTCCCGGCCACCAGAATACTGATTGTAATTCAGTCAGTGATTCCTTGATCTCTCTGTGCCTTAGACCCAAACCCATATGTGCGTCTGCTATTAAAAATATTCTCCTGTTCGTGTTTGGAATTACTCTATCCCCCACTCCAGGGATTCGAGCAAAAGGAACGGAGTTTGCATCGATTATGTATGCATAATTGAGTGGGTAGTTTACGGGTAGTGCTGCACAGTCGCCTTTTACGGTCGTTTTTACTGCCAGCATGGTTTCCCTGTCTATGTACTTATCTGTACGCTTTTTTGTGGCTACGGAAGCCGGTTTAGTTGCTTCCGCGGTGGCTGTATTAGCCAATGAATTCCCTGCAACGTGAACGCCATCACGCTGAAGACTCTGTGCGTGAATCACGTGAGTCTTTTGTAGTTCTTTGTGTAAAAGAGCTACCTCGTTCCAGAGCTTTTTATGCTTTATTGTGGCACCTGTGTCATCTTTGTAGTCGTTTTCGATCCAACTCTGCAGTTTGTTGTTGTAAGAATTGACGCAAAAATGAGAATCGCACACTATAAGTGTGGGGAATTCGCGTTCTGCATTTTCTAGCGCCATCTTTAAAGACCTGATTTCAGTTCTTTGAACCGAACAGTACTTTACTGATTCAGTTTTTGTTACTTTCGGTCTGAATTTACCGCACAGCCAACGACCTTTAATGATCGCACATGCTGCATTGTAGGATTTACTCTCTACATTAAAATGCTGTACAAAGCTATCTGTATAGATTATACAGGCGTATTGTGGGAGAGGCAGAATTTCGATTGGCAGAGGATATTCTTCTTCATATTCTAAATCATTCAGTTCTTTGTATTGCGGGGCGAAATAGTATTTCACGTCTTCCGCTCCTAGAGAATCTATGCACTGTATCCATTTTGGATCCAGTGACACTGTAGGCAGGTTTACTGGGCTGAATAGCGCCTCGAAGGCGGATTCCGCTGTAAGGATATTAATCCGTTTGCCGTGTGCTAGTTCTCGTTCATTTGCTAATGCGATTTGCACTGCGTTCACAGTTTTTTCTGTGCGACTGAATGTTTTTTCTGCTTGTGTGTACAAGTGAGATTTAATTGAAATTGGTACCTTTTCTCCCTCATTAGAGGTTAGGTACGTGAATCCGCATCTTCCTGGGATGACTCGGATTACAAGATCGATCGTGTTGTCACGTGTATCTAATTTAGTTTTTGCTAACATGTCTGTTTGCAGTGATCTCAAAATTTCTGTGTGTTTTTGAGTCCAATTGATTTGTTTTAAATCAGGTTTTATTAGTTCGTAGAGAGGTTTAACCCTTTCTGCGTAATTTAGAATGTAAGTTCTTCCGAAATTCAGAAAACCTAGTATTGATTGTAAATTCTTCAGCGTTTTTGGAGCTTGGAGTACAGCGCACTTCTCTAAGAAGTTGTCCGCTAGGCTTTTCCCTTCACTTGATAATTCGTACCCTAAGAACAGTACTGTCAGATGGGCAATTCGGGACTTTTTAAAGTTGAATTTGTAACCCTCTGCTGCGAACCCAAGTATAATGGTGTTCACTCTTTTCAAATGAGTATCCAAGTCGTCGTCTGTGAGATAAATATCATCTACGTAAGACAATGCTTCATCATCATAGATTTGTAGTAACTCTGTTACCCTAGCTGAGAATAGTCCTGGGCTGTTCTTGAACCCCTGTGGGAGTCGACAGAATTTTTTCTGTGACCCAAATGCAGAGAAAGCGGTCAAATATCTGCTTTCTGGTGCAATGTTTTGACAAAAGAAACCATTAGAAATGTCTAATGTCGTTTTGTATTTTTTCCTAACTATGTTATTCATTAGGGCTGCACTATGCGAGTTTTGTACTGCAAAAGTTTTGCAACATGTATTAAGATGTCTGTAGTCCAACACTAGACGATATGAATTGTCTGGCTTGGAGACAGGAAACAAAGGATTGTTCATTTGAGAGGTGCATGTTTCAATCACCCCCTGGTACTCAAGTTGATCTAAGATCTCCCTGACTTGTTTTTTAGCTTCTTGCTTTATGGGATACTGCCGTTGGGCAGTTGGTTCACTTTTTAGTTGGATTTTGTGAGGCGGTGAATCCTCATCCCATCCTACATGATTTTTATACAATGCAGGTGCCTGGGCTACTGCCCATTTCCTTGCATATGTGTATTTTTTGTGAATCGGAATGTGATTCGAGAAGGCAGGCATAATCACTTCTTCGCCACGAGGGCACTCCCTGACAAACTCCGGGGGCCAATCTTTTTCAGCTAACAGAATATCATAGCCTTTTGAGAGCTTATCCCAAAATAGACCCTTAATTTTCCTAGTCTTATCACCCTCCATACGCAATGTTATTTCGTATATTTTATGGGGCTCGCTAAGTCTGGCGTCGGCAGTTTCAACCTGAATGTATTCATTCGTGTCCACTGTCTCCAGATGACTCATCAAGATCTTGCGCGCTATACTGATCTCTGCTGCACTGTCCAACATTGTCAATGCCCACTCCCCGTTTTTCAACTGTGTCCTCAGTATTCTCGGCATGGTTGATTACTCTAATACTGGCTACCTTCTTTTTCTGAAATTGAGATTTCTTATTTTGAGCAGGTTCCTTGTCTTTGGACTTGGTGTGCTCTCCTGGGTCTGACCGTCCTCTTCTTTCCGAATTCTGTGGAAGAGATCGAGAGGGACGTGTATCAATACTTTGATATCTATCAGGTTTTTTTATATTATCCCTATTTCTAAGGTTATATCTTTTCTCAGAGGGCTCCCTCTGGGGAGACTGGCGTTCTCGAGTTGGAGTTCTCTCCCTCCGTCGAGGAGACCTTCCTCTGGACTGGAAAACTTTTTCCTTGGGACTGGATTGTTTATTTCCATCCCAGCTCTTTTTAGGAGTGTTTGAATTATTTTTAATAAATAATTTTTCAGGATTTTCGAGCAGTTGGGGCTTAACTGGTTTTCCACCCAAGCTGTCTCTACCTAATTCTTCATAGCATTTTTCTATGATTTTTGCAAGTTCAACAGGATCTTTTATATCTGTTTCCCTCAACTTCTGGCGAATCGCCACAGATGCTGCTTCTCCCTTTATGTTGGCTAATAATATAGCCGTGACCTGCTTGAAGTCTTTCAGTAATTTCATACCTAGATTTAAAGCTGGTTCTGGACCGAATTCATTTTGAATCTGTTTTAGCACGTCTGGTATTACCGCCATAGACGGAACACCGTGTGTTTTTGTGTAAATGGAAGCAAAGACTGTACCCCAAGTGTCGCAGTCCTCCACGTGTGGTGCGATTCCCATAGGAAGGCAGATGGTCAAGATTCTGTGTTTCTCAATAGGGGTAGTATCAGGAAATACTGCCTCTATTTGAGTGATTTTCTGGGCTAACCAGAAAGGAATTTGTTCCCGTTTTACGGGTGTTTTACCAAGACATGACTGTATGTTCTGTGGTGTAATTTTATTTGTGTTCCCCTGATGAGGGATCAGCTGGTGTGAATTAACAGCTGGCTGGACTGTTGCAGTCCGTATTACATATTGGACTAATTGCCTATGTATTTTTATTAATGTGTTTAGCTGTACTAACAGCTCTTCTCTAGACATTTTTATAATGTCAGGATGTGGTGTGTAGCTGGCTAGAACCGGCCACGTGGCTCCTGGTCTACCTAGTGGACCGAGCCTGGTTATGTGATCATTGTGTTTTAGGGCGCCATTAAACCAGAGCAGGTGCTCTTGAAATTTAAGTGGGATTTCAACCTCCTCGAAAGGAGCGTACTCTCCCGGAGGTTCCTCTATTTTGTAATAGTGAAACTCTTGTGTTATAGCGTTTACCGCTGGAAAGTTTATCCATGAATAGAATACCTCTGTCTGCCGATACTCGTGAGCCTCTATCACGAAAATTACTGTACCTCCTTGAGGTGTCAGTCCGTGTTCTATAAGTTTTAAAGTTATAGATCTTCTTAACTGGACCGGGATGATAATAGCATCCGGGTCTGTGTATTCGGGACCTCGCTGAGTCGCATCTGCTGCGGCCCCAGTGGTGCCGTTGTTTTCTACTGACATTGTATAAATGCAGTTTTTGCAGAGTAGGTCTCCAAGGAGACAAAGATTAGATGCACAATATTTTGGAACACTGTATCCTTCAACGTTGAATAAACCAGAGCTTTACATAGGAATCTCTTCCTACTAAGGTCGGGCGGATTTTAACCTTTCACCCACTCCAGACGTCTATTGGAGTATTTAAGGGAGAAAGGGGTGTGAAATATGCACGACTGAGTTACTCTACAAGTCTTGCGTTAGTTTATCGCCTTACCAAACGTTTGGGCGCCATGTAGTGTAGTTCCTAGTTTCCCACTAGGCCCTGCGCGTTGGAATAACATAAACAGTAGTATCGACGTGGAACTGCTTATATTCCAGGCCTCCACTGACTATGCTAAACTTAATTGGGTTGTGTTACCAACTAGCTCAGAGGTCACTGGAAACTTTCTTCTCTGCATAGGAAGTGATCAGCTTCCTTGGCACAGACAAGAAGGGATTCAGCTTTCCAACAACCGTGCAACATGACAACTTTGCTCCTCAGATCAAGAGTCGATCTCTAGGGTCGTGTGAAACAATAGACATAGATTTTACTCAGTCAGTCTAGTGCAGTTTACTTTCACAGTATGTAGAGAATAGAGAGACGGGCGTGTATCAATAAAGGGTTAACATTTATTGAACAGTCTTTCTTCTCATACAAGAGAAATGTATTGCCACAATTGCAATAACTGTTATTATAAAAAGTACGTACAGTAAGATAAGAATAGCGAAATAGAACTGTAAAAGCATTGATATGGTTTCTTAGCCATACAATGGTTTAAAAGTAATAAAACATATATACAGTCATATATACATTAGGCTAACATACTCAACTGGTGCTTCTAACTAAGCCTACCCCAGTGTGCCTGACCTAAGCCTAACACGTGAGAAGGGGGAGTAAGTAAGTAGCTTAAGTTAAGTTGGTTTTGCCAAGGTTTGTTTCAAGAATTCTCGTCTAAGGGTTTAGTCAACACCATACCTCTGAATAGAATGATGGAGGATTGGTATCTCCTTCAGGGGTCTCTCTCGATATCCCAGTCACCCGCGAGGGTAAACTGGAAGCGCCGGGACTGGATTTCTCTGCACGAGAAAGGCAGCGGCTTCTCTCAGCGCGTCGAGGAAGGAGGGGTGACAGCGTCCGCGGGCAGCTGGGCTGGATGTCTTCGCAGAGGACGGCTGCACGGCTCCTCAAGCGTACTGCACCATAGATCGCGCTGTAGCGGCGATAATGGTAATCAGTAGCTTCACCACCACAGGATAGCAGGCTGCAGCGACAGAGTGCTAGTTTTTACCAACACGGGGTCATGCAGGCAGCTGGCATCAGCAACATGTTCGCTCATTGCTTAAGGCAACGTTGGTAATATTTATACCTGACAGGTGCCGGGTTTGACGCAAGTTTGCTGGACATAAGACGTCAATTAAAGATGTCACTAGGAAGTGATAGTTATCAGTTGCTCATTAGAGTTCCATTACTAATCAAAACATAGCAAGCGGGGATTTCCAGGTTTGCTAAGTTTTTATCTTGTTGAAGAACTCGGAGTGTTATCTAGGAATATCAGATAGTGACTGCTGCTCTGTCATTGCACTAATTGGTCGCAAAGGAAGTAGCAGAGAGTCATGCTGGAATGTGGCTCTGTGGCTCTGCTCGTGTGAGGCCAGAGATGACTTTACAGAAAATCGCACTTGAACGGTTATGCCAATATAGGGAATAAATGGATTTATAGCCGAATAGGGGCATAAGGTCACAGTATCGATCAGGAACCTAGATAAGCACATGACAGGTCACAAGAAGAGGACAACCAGCTGTTAACGGCGTCTGCTTGGAGGTCGAGGGGAAGGTCAGATACATCGGGGGCAAAGGACGCCAAAGAAGAGCAAAGAGTATTAAGGTCCACTCGATTCCAATTCCGGGCCAACACATTCTTGGGCAGAGGTGGTTTATCAATAGCTCCCAGGTCAATGGAAAAGGAAATTAAAGAATGGTCCGACCAAGTGCAAGGGAGAATAAGAGGAGAAAGGATGGTCCGACTGGCCGACCATATCTGGTCGAGAGTATGACCGTGTATGTGGGTGGGGGCGTGAATATGAGAAATGAAGTTGAGACAACAAAGAGTATCAGAAAAATCTTTAGATGTCTGCTCTTCCCTGGGGTCTCCAGGCCAAAAATTGAAGTCACCCACTAAAAGAACTGAGGAATTGTTGACCACAAGGGTGGCCAGAAGTTCCTGCAAAGCTGGCACGAAGTAAGACATAGTTTGGGGGGGACGATAGAAAAGTGCGATAGTAAGAGGAACCAAGAGGTTTACCGAACGGGCAACTAAGAAGTCTACATTCAGAATGAGAGAGGGGCTGGAACTGGAGATTTGACCGTACAATTTTGCACACAGAAGCTGTGCAGTGTAGCACAGAGACTCAAACTGGGACTTTCGCATTTAACAGAAATCTAGAATATGGCCTTAGTTAGTCTTCTTTGTTTCAACCCCTTGACCGCGGCCGGAATTCTGCGTCTTTGTGGCAGATTCCGATCGCGGGCGTGGTCATGACGGCTCCCGGCCATCATCAGCACACGCCCACTGTGATGCATGACGGACGGGAGCCGTCATCAGCACGCAAGGGGTTAATCTGCCTGCTGGCTATCCGGACAAAAGCATAGCGCCCAGTGACAGCTTCTAGCCGGTTAACACATTGGGTGGCTAATAAATAACTGGCACACAGACTCGGCCTGGTCATCCTCCTTCCAGCCAAGTGTCTTGTTTCTTTGTAATTTTAATATGACATTCTGGGCCTGATGCACAGTTTTTTAAATACTTGAAAATTGCAAATTGGATCCTGCATGTGTGAGATGATTCTTAAACATCACATAGAGTAATCATGGAAATCTATCAACGTCATTTATTTCCTTGACTGCTCCTACAGACCCTACTAATTCATTCTGATTTTCCCCGCATGTATAAACTGCTTAAGTAAGTGTACTATAAATATACATTTGACATTTTTTCCTAAAGGGAAAATATTTATTTCTCTGGAGCAACACTGAGTAATAAACGTACATCCGCCTTTTAAATACATGGATTTCGAGTGTGTTTAAAGTGTGCATGACTGCAACGTTTGCAATTACCAAAAAAGTTCAAAATGTAAGGCCCTGAATATGAGAGGAGGTGTAACTTTCAGTCCCTCTTTAAACTGGAGTTTGCGCAGTTATTGGAATTCTGAGTCTTGCAATAAATAATGCACATCACTATTTCCCCCTTGCAAATTTCATCACACCTAATTTAAAGAACACTATTGGGGTGGGGGACCTTTAGGAAAACTCGGATGCGTCCTGCCGAATTCGGTGTCCGTTTGCCAAGGGAAGATGGAATACGAGCTATTTACTACACTTTGTAAATGCCACTTACTTACCATCCCTTTCATAATCATGGCCGGGGCGTGTGCGCAAGGCCTTGCCTGAACCCCACGTCTTCTACGTCTTCCTATAAAAGCCCCTTTCCCTTCCATATAAAGGAATTCTTCTCGCTGAAAATTCACAAATTGTGCACATTTTGCCTCGAGTATGTGAATTTGTGTTAGTAAAAAATCCACAGATCTGCTACTGTGAATCGAGATTTTCGCTTAACTTTCTGCTCTTCTAACATGGTGAAAAACAGTTTCATTATTCAGACCTCTAGGCGCTAGCTACTAATAAAGACTTTAGAAAACACATCTGAAAAGGCTTTAAGTTGGAACTATTACCACTCTGCTGCATTGCGAATTTTGATTTCGACACCAGACGCATAATTCAGCCTGGTGAATGCAGGCACATAACTCTGCCCAAAAGATTTACTGTAACCAGAATATGGTTTTAGCTGGAGCTTGTATTCAATGCTTGGAGTTTCAGGATGGTATGTTGATCTCAAGGTCCTTTGTGTGATGTGCACTTATTTTTACTCAAAAGCACGGATGATGTGATGGAGGAGAGGGCCTCACCTAGTGTAATCCTCATGTTTTCTTCGCCACTTATCAGGCACTTATACATTAATTAACCCTCGTTGCGATATTGCTCTCGCTGCTTCATTCGAGCTCTCTCTATGATAACAATTAAAAGATGAAAGGGTCTTTGGCCTTGGGAGAGAAGCTGGGAACAAAGAATAAGCGAAATGTGATGACATTAAAATACAGTGGGAGGTGAAATAAGCACTGTGTGACTTATGTTGTATTATTCGTTTGAATAGAGCGTTTAAGTGTTAACCATTGTAAATGCACACATCGCTTAGGCTTGAAGTACATTTATTTCCATGCATGCATTGCCTATTTTTAAACCACAATCCTCAATTGGTTCAACTAAAATGTCTGCGTATCTCATTGATATTTCAGGGGCTATTTGTTCATATTTTAAATCACAGGCTGTGCGTTGTAGCGCACAACAGATAGCATGTTGATACATTTTTTAAAAAGGGAGGCAATTTATGAGGTGTGGGAGCTCCCCTTTTGGGGCTATATTGTTTCTTTAAGTCAGACTTCTTTATTTGTATGCAGTCTGTTCTTGGAACACAACCTTGCCCATCCATGGCACATAGGCTTGGCATTGGTGCAGAATACAGCAAACACATCTATACATATTTTTTGCTTCTTGCATAATAAAAGAAAAAATATTTTGCACTATTTATTCTGTGGTTAGAAACAAGGGTCCAAGAAGAATACCCGCAAAGTGAAGATTCATTTCGACGACCCACATGCAAAAAAGGCCGTATGCACTAATTAGGGTTTCTGGTTGAGGGTGGTGAAACCCTACTCAAGAAGCAACCCTAATCCATGTCAGGGTGAGACATAAGCAAACCCCAAATTACCCTGTGCTTAACCCTCTGGTAGTTAGGCACATAGCAGTCAGGCTTAACTTAGAGGCAATGTGTAAATTATTTATGCAGCACGTCAATCATTAATAAAGTGAAAATACACCATAAGAATATTCCAATCCAAATTTAGAAGAATGGAGTAAATTTTAATAAATAGGGCAAGACAAAAATAAAAAAAGCCACTCAGTAGAACTGGAGCTAGGCAACTTTAAAGATTTCAGTAAACATAGCGCCAAAAAGCACAAAGCGCCAACTGTGGGTATCTGGTCGTTCTGGGCGGGGGCAAAGCCATAAATTCAGGGCGACCCTGATGGAGTGCAGGCCAGCTACTGGAACCCAGTTAGGCCTGCTGAACAGGACCACTTTACATTCTGGTTGCAGAACTTTGCGAGGTCCCACGTCAAGGATGTGCCGCACAGCTGAGGCAATGCGTTGATGCTGAGGAGCTGCTAAATTGTGATGTGAGGTCTTTCATTACTGTCAAGGATCCCGTTGATGAGGGCTGCAAGGTGAAGTCTAGCACTGAGGATGCGTCATGCAGTCGAGGTGATGTGAGGATTCTGCAGAGCTTCCAGGCCATTATGCGAGAACCTGCATTGTCATCAAGGCTGCTGTTGACAAGAGATTTGCAATGCAAGGGCCTGTGTTGGTACAGCGGCATGCAGCTGCAATTTCATTGCAAGCTGTGGGGTCGATGCAGTCCTTTGCTCTGGAAGAATCCTTGCAGCAGAGGCGATGCGCCAGTTCTGCTTGGGGTTGCACTGCTCAACGGAAGAGATGCGTCGGCTCTACAGAATTCATAGACAGGCTGGCAGGGCAGCTTCAGGTCCACTTCCAAGGGTCCAGGACTGGGGTGGCCTCATTTGACAGGGTAGGACTCAAAGATGGCAGTGTCCAGGTGCTGGGTGGAAGGTTAATGGACCCTTCTGACCCTGAGGCTCTTGTCAGGAGGCTAGCCAATTAACCAAGGAGTCACTCTGGGGTGCTGGGTTCAACAGATGTAGGCCCAGTTCTTCTCACCCCAGCAAGAAAGCAGCAGGCAGCAGGACTGCACTACATGGCAGCAGTCCTTCAGAGCAGCAGTCTAGCAAAGTGGCAGTCCCTTCAGAGGCACAGCAGTCCTGGGAGAGTATCTACAGGCTTCGAAGTGTACTGAAGAGTTGGTGTCTGGGGTCCAATATTTATACCTGGGCCTGCCTTTGAACTGGGAAAAGCTTCTAGAGGTTTCCTTTGAAGGCTACAGGCATCCTGCCTTACCTGCAAGGCTCTAGATTAACTACTGAGGTAAAGCAGCTGTTTGTGCGGAGGCAGGACACAGCTTATTCAAGTGTAAACAGGGCTGTGACCAGCTCCGCCCTCCCATCATGCCAGTGAAGGCCCAACCATTAACATCTAAAGTGTCTATTGTAGTGGCTGTCTAGGAGGAATACACAAATCCCTAATGTCAGCTGCACACAGTCATGTGACCCAGAGAGGCTACAGGCACTAAATGACTAAGGCAGGTATACGACAACTTTCTGAAAGTGCCATTTTCAAAATTACAATTTAAAATCCGACTTCACCAGGATGGAGGATTTTTCATTGCAATTCAAAAGACACCAAACCTGCACTGGTTACCTGTTCTCATTTGGAAGTTACAGTCTATTAGAGGTAATATGGTAAATCCAATGTTATCCTATTAGAGATGCAAGCCTTGCAGTAGTGAAAAACAAATGTAAGAGTTCTTCACCACCAAGACATGATAAACTAAAAAGAACATGCCCAACATGTTGAATGTACTGCACTTGATCCCAGGGCTTTCCAGGGCCTACCTCCGGGATAAGGTATATGGATTTTTTTTATTTTGACCGGTCAAAAGGACAGTTTACACTGCACACACAGGCTGCAATGGCATACCTGAGACATGTTTAAAAGGCTACTTAAGTAGGTGGCACAATCAGTGCTGCAAGCCCACTGGTAACCACTAGTAGTCATTCAATTGACAGGCCCTGGGCACAGGTAGTGTCGCTTTATTAGGGATTTGCAAGTAAATTAAATATGCCAATTCGGTATAAGCCAATTCTAACATGTTTTATGGAGAGAGCACAGCACTTTAGCACTGGGTAGCAGTGGTAAAATGAGCAGAATCCTAAAGCCAGCAACAAAAAGGAGGGTTGAATATAAAAAGCTAGAGGAAAACCACATCAAGGATGCCAGGTCTAACACCCTGGACATGCTGAGAGTATGTTTGCCCTGTGCACAGGGCATTTATAGAAATTTTTGTTGATGACCAGTGGTGTTCATGCACAGTAGAGACATCAGAGAAAACTGTATTCTAGTCACCTACCTTGCCAATAGTGCAATTACAACATTGATGAAACAAACTGTTCTCATCCAGGATGCACTTGATTACCAGCTCTATGAATAGGGGTGGTATGGCTCATTCAATTTAAATGCACATAATGTATTGATACTTGATAATTTAATTCGGAATCTTCTTGTCTGAGCCCTCTTTTTGCACATTTGCAGTTCCTTGGGAAAAGGCGACGTGTCTGCCAAAATTCTGCAAATAAAATATTGCAAAGGTTGAAAACAGCTCAACATCATGTCATTGCAAAGCCACCTTTTCAAAATCTTAAACAAGCAACATTTCTCAGACAAACTAGCTTCGGCTGGAGATTTTTTCTGTCCAAACATTTTTTTTGCAGTAGAATTCTTCAGCAACAAAGTAGGTTTTCAATGCTTCTACAAAATATAATTTCTCATTATTTTTGGTTTTGCATTTTTTTTTAAACCTTGCCTTTTGGTGAAGCTGAATAAAGTTGTAAATCATAAAAAAAATTGATAAAGTTGCCAAAAATCCTTCTCAAACTATAGACACCCTTATTAGCCACACTTCAAATATAGATTAACTGTCACTCGTGAATTCCATTTTTATGTTCTTCTGCACAAAGAAATATTCTGATATTTGAGGGCATGTTTGAACTTTGGAGCTAAATAACAAGGTGAGGTTAAATAACATAATTGGATATTATATTCAATGGCATTATTAGAAGGATGATTTTTCTTAAAACTTTGAGAGATAAGAGTATGCACATAGCAGATATATTCATTTTCTGGTCCATGTGAGGAAGCCTATTGGGTACTGATTTATTGAAAAGTATGTTAACTGTAGAAGGCTGCATTCTTCTGAAAAAATTCTGATTTACATTTTTGAGGTGGAGTTGTACATTAAGCAGGACCAGGTTATATTTTTCATAGGCGTTCATCCTGTTATGCTTAATTTGGTTTATCTAATGGTTAATTGAGGATAGCACAAGGCTAGGTTTTTAAAGTCTTTAGTTTTATTGAGTATCTTTGGGATAGGCAATTAATATGATTAATTAGTACATTTTCAGTGGGGTTTTTAAAGCAATTTGGTCCTAGCTAGAACTCAATCACTGCGGACAGTTTCAATGCAGACAAAGCAGATGGAGAGTGAATTAAGTTTATGTTCTAGAAACATCTGTCTACTCAATTTTCTTTTACTGCTTGTATGGATAGGAAGCTAAAATGTGAACATGGGCAGTGGACCAGAGCATGAAATACAGCACCCACACCGTTATTCCCCAATATTACATTTTGTTATTGGATAGTATTTATTATTCTTGTGTTCACTTCTCTGTATACACCTTCAGCTCTCCCTCACTAGGGAAATCAGATACACAAAAACAAGACCAGAGCTGCACCACATGAGAAATAAAATAGTAAACTTTAACACTAGAATGTTTTCATAAAAATTCATGAACATTCCGTGAAGCAACAATAAAGGAAGAAATACAACTGGATTGTGCAGAAATTATTGTTATCAAACCACAAAACTTTCTAATGTTTACTCTTTTAGATGATAAGCAGTTGATAGGGAATAGGAGTGAGAGGTCATAGTCTTTATGTGATCTGTGACCCCACCTAATGAACTAATCCACCCTTGGAGAGCTGTTTTTCCAAAAGAAACTTGGTAGTAGGAGTCTTGAAGGATAAGGGATACAACTCAGGCTGACTAGTATAGTCCAGAAGTTGTTCTGAGTAGACCAGCAGAGTATTTGCTCGCTAACCTGGCAGAATTTTCAGTTTAAACCTCAAAGGGTGACACTCCGTAGTCATGTCTATTAAGCTGATAATATAGCTGCCCCCATTCAATGTGAAAGATATTGCATGTTCAAAAAGATTAAAACGCGGACTTATGATAATTAATGACTGGCTATGTGAGGGGTGAAATGACCTGGCCTACAAGGGGGAGCGCTATCTTCTAGGGATGGACAATATTATAGGAATCCTATAAGCAGGCCCTATATCCATAGATTACGAAAGTAGTATTCTTGATCTGGAATTTTGCGCTACGCATGACTGCATGGGACTGCAGATTGACACAACAGACTTGGCTATGGCAGGAGAAAAGGCTGGAACAGTTGACCCAACTACAGAGAATCAGCAAGTGGAACCCAATAGGTATCGTAAACTGGGGTTGGGGTGGGGCGTCTGGCAAGGCTCACAAATTAAATCATTCCTGGAACTCCAATCACAGTTTCACCTGAACAAAACCCACCTCTACCTACAGCTCACATGGCTGGAAGACTAGACACCCCAGAATATAGGCCACTGTAGGCTAAAGTTATGTTGGGTTTCCTAGAGAGAGTGGTTTATGGCACAGATTTATTTATCATTGGTGATCAACACCACAGATATATTTGCATCCCTTTGTAGAAATGGGAGTGTTGGGTAAGCTCCCTTGATGATGGTGACTGTAGAGAGGCCACAATAGCTCCTAGTACATTGTCATTTCAACTTTCATTCAAATAGCTACACATAGCATACTTTACCCCTCACCATCAATTGTAGCTCGCAGGTAGGTTTTCGATGGATAGACCAGAATGCAGAATTTTTTTAATGTAACTTGGATGTACCCTAATATTGAACAATATTGGCTAGCAAATGGAGTACTCTCTTGAGAATTGGAGACACAGACTGATCTAACACCAAGAATAGCCCCACTGGGAATCCTAGCTGACTTGGGAGGCTCCCAGTGGAGTGAGAACTGGTTAGTATAGCCACAATAATTGTCAAAAGGGATATCGCACAGAAATGGTAGTCCTCAAACCTCCCCGATCTGGTAGAATGGAGAACAGATATGGATGGTGAGTGACGCACACATAGAACCCATTTGCAATGTGAGGAGCTGTACTCACAAACATAGTAAGATCTGGGGCCAGTGGTGGGTATACTATAGACTTGCATTTGCACTCTATATATTGGATACTATTCTGTTTTGTTTTGTCTTTTTCATGAAACCAATAAAGTTGGTTTATAAAAAAAGGTAGACTTCCCTAAATCTAATTCAGATGCTGTTTTTGAGAGCTGGTTTTGCAGAAGTGAGTTTTCATTGAGTAGGATATTACTGATATTCAGGGAACAGAGGTTCATGCCATTGTTATAGATTTTTCAATATTTAACTGACAGACAGAATAAGGTTGTCTTGCAGCAGTTAAGGAATCTCCCCTTTGCTTTTGAATTGAAGCTACTTTTGAAGGGCCAGTGGTCTAATTATGTTTTAAATAGTAAAGTAGAGGAGATTGAGGCTGAAAAGGTCTCACACTTCCAACTTCTGCTTTCATGCCACTGCGTTGTGGGAGATCAACTACTGACATTAAAATCCAGCTAGAACAATTTGAAGGATCGAAAACAGATTGTTTGAAGACAGCCTTGTAGCCTGCTCGTTCTATCATCTAAGTTCACACACTGTTAACCAGGTTAGGACAGTTCAGCTAACTTCAAAGGCTTTCCAGCTTTATCTTCTTAACTGTCAAAGGATGTCATAGAGAGGACAGAAGACAAGAATTCGAAAATAACCATTTCTTGAAGACAACTTCACCGACTTGCTGATAGCAGGTCAATGTATTGCCAAATACAAATGCAATAAGCGCAAATAAGCCCATATTTTTTTGTGTGGGTATTTTACGGAATTTATGTCAAGACAGAAAGCTACACCTGAGTTGCACCTATCACGACTTAAACAAAGGAAATAACAGTGGTGTTGTCTTATTCTCCTCCTAGTGTGTTACTTTCCACTACTATGCTTCGTCATGGTGCTCCTTTAGTACTTAAAAACTGTCATCACAGGGCTAAACTAACTTGTGAATAAACGTGGAATGAGCCCACTGCACTAACCACTTAAGTGCTCACAGAACCCCAGTGAAAACCAAAAAAGAAAAGTTTTTAGTATTCGCGCCAGAGGGACTCGGCACCTGGTGCTCGACATTGAAGGGCTACCTGGCGGACACGTGATCTTTTGACACAGGGCCTTTTTTATGAATGGAGGTTACAGGTATGCAGGTAGACGGCAACCACTAGGTCTTGGGATTCACCAGGAGTGAAGAGTAAGAACATAGAAACCCCCAAAGCCCTGACGAAGTTGCCTAAACTTCCGGCAATGAAATATATTGGCGAAAATATGGTAGATTAGTAACCATTTTTAAATGGGAATGCTTACAGCTAGGAATAAAATTGGATGGCCAGCAAGCAGCACCCGGTTTTAAGAAGTGAGAATTCTAAAAACTTTTCTTTTTTGGTTTTCACTGGGGTTCTGTGAGCACTTAAGTGGTTAGTGCAGTGGGCACATTCAACTTTGTCCACTACTTCTTCACTAAATGAGTTTGTTGAAAAGGGAGTATATTAGTTCTTTTGGGCTATCATTTTCACACACACAACGAAGAGAGAGCGGCCAATGATGAAAAGTGGGTAGACTGGCAATTATTGGTCAGTAACCCTCTCAGGTGTTGCTACAGTGAGGTACTCGCTCTTTACACACTAGGGGCCAGATGTAGGAGCCCTAATACCGGTCGGAAACGGTCGATTTCGGGCGTTTCCGATCGGTATTAGGGTTTACAGATGTAGATGGCTGAAAAATACAGAATCGGTATATTTACCGATTCGGTAAAATTACCAAATCGGTAAATATACCGATTCTGTAATTACAAATGTAGGTGGCACAGTTTACAGTGCCACAGGCCTTTCAGATTCGGTATTTTACCACCCAATCCAATTGGGTGGTAAAATACCGAATTCAGGTGTGCATGCACACCTATGCCATGTGACAGACAGACATGCCCTGAGGGCATGTATTTGGGGTGCTAGAGGGTGTCAAAGTGACACCCCCTGCACCCTTGCTGGAATCAGTATTTACCGAATCGGTAAATACCGATTCGGTAATGCCCATTGATTCGGTATTTAGGATTCGGTATTTACCGATTCTGTAATACCCCCCCACCCCCTCTATTTTACCACTTCTTAAATACCGAATCGGTAAAATTCGGTATTTAAGAAGTGGTAAAATAAAATTACCTACATCTAGGCCTAGATTTTTTCACGAGTTAGTTTAGACCTGTGATGACAGTTTTTAAGTACTGAGGGCCAGATGTAGGTAGGCAAATACCGGTCGGTAACGGCCGAAATTCAGTAATTTCGGCCGTCACTGACTGGTATTTGGAAAATGAGATGTTACCGAATCAGTAACTTTACCGATTCGGTAAAATGACTGAATCAGTAAAATTACCGAATCTGTATTTTGCGATGTAGGTAGCACTGTAATCAGTGCTACAGGGCTTTCAGAATTCGTTATTTACCACCAACTAGAAGTTGGTCGTAAATAATGAAAAGCCTTGAAAAAGTTTTTTTTTTGCTTTTCAAACGCTGCCATGTTGCAGACATACATGCCCTTAGGGCATGTATGTCTGCAACATGTGCACCCATACTCGATTGAGGGGTGCAACAGGGTGTCAAAAAGACACCCTGCCACCCTTCAATGTTTCCCCCAATTACCGAATCGGTATTTACCGATTCGGTAATTGCCATTCATTGCTATGGGCCTCCAGGCCCATAAGAATGAATGGCAATTACCGAATCGGTAAATACCGATTCGGTAATTACCGAATCTTACCGATTCGGTAATTTAAAAATAGAAATTACCTACATCCCATTTACGTACTCTTAAATACCGAATCGGTATGATTCGCTATTTAAGAGTAGGTAAATCGAGATTACCTACATCAGGCCCTGAAGGAGCACCATGACGAAGCATAGTAGTGGAAAGTAACATACTAGGAGGAGAATAAGACAACACCATTGTATTTTCCTTTGTTTAAGTCATGATAGGTGCAACTCAGGTGGGGCCGTGTTGTTTGAATCTAATTGAGTGGGAGGTGCCCTCCCCTTTTCTTCCCCCTTCGACTCCTCATGTTTGTTGGGAAGACAGAAAGCTAGCATTATGTGTAAACTTTTATTCACTCCTTATGAGCATCACCTTTAAAAGCTTCGAAAATAAACTTTGAAACATTACAATAAACTTCAAACTTTCAGTCCAATAAATTCTCCATATCCTCTATCTTCTTCCTCTTTTGTTTGCTGCTTCTGAGCAGACGAGTATACTATGTGAGTTAATCTTTTTGCCACAGACTGTCAGGCGCCCTGACCTTTCATCCCTGCTACTGGAGTAGCGTGAAAGCTTCGCCCAACTGCTGAGGGAGACCCTGGACAGCGAGAGGCCGCAGAGGAGGACGAGGCGCCGGCCCCGGGACTGCGAGGACCAGCATACACCATCTCCAGCTGGTCCTCTTCCCGTGAGTGCCGCGCCCCCTTCCAGTGCCCCGCCCCCAGCGAACTGCGTTAACTTCTCGCGGCACCCGCTCCGCGGGTGCCACTCGTGGAGTTAATCTTTTTGCCACAGACTGTCAGACGCCCTGACCTTTCATCCCTACTACTGGAGTAGCGTGAAAGCTTCGCCCAACTGCTGAGGGAGACCCTGGACAGCGAGAGGCCGCAGAGGAGGACGAGGCGCCGGCCCCGGGACTGCGAGGACCAGCATACACCATCTCCAGCTGGTCCTCTTCCCGTGAGTGCCGCGCCCCCTTCCAGTGCCCCGCCCCCAGCGAACTGCGATAACTTCTCGCGGCACCCGCTCCGCGGGTGCCACTCGTGGAGTTAATCTTTTTGCCACAGACTGTCAGACGCCCTGACCTTTCATCCCTGCTACTGGAGTAGCGTGAAAGCTTCGCCCAACTGCTGAGGGAGACCCTGGACAGCGAGAGGCCGCAGAGGAGGACGAGGCGCCGGCCCCGGGACTGCGAGGACCAGCATACACCATCTCCAGCTGGTCCTCTTCCCGTGAGTGCTGCGCCCCCTTCCAGTGCCCCGCCCCTACAATTCACCACTCTCTGAAAAACGCACGCAGGACCGCGCATCGCGGGACGCGCGCGGGGCAAGCACCGGGGCGAAGACCGGGCAAAGAGCGGGCCGTTTGAGGCCGTTCAAGTACGGGAGAGTCCGGTCCGGCCCACCCCTCTAACAACTACACCCCGGCCTCCCCAATACAGGTATTTATAAACATCTTGACTCCCTCCACAACTGGCCAATCTAGTACCCTTCCAAGGTGAATACTCACTGCAAAATGAACACGAGATCCACCAAGCAGAAAAAAACAAAAAAGAATGGTATAGGTGACCAACTACTAGGTCCAATGGACGATTTTCTGGCCAAAGCAAATACTTTCATCGACCAGAGTATAAGCTTAATCGAGGGTAGAGTTTCTACTGAATTGGCAATTGCACGTCGTTCATCAATGGGATTACTTGCAACAGCAAAAACTCCCGAATTACAGCCAGCACCTACGCAAATGGCGGTGACCACAAATAGACTTAGCCTACCTAATAATGTCGATTTGTCAGCATCCCAAATATCTGTAACTCTCTCAGAAACCGATCTCGAGAATACCCCTGATATCTTTCCCGACCCCACACCTGAAGAAACCAGACAAATGAGAGGCAAGCGGGAGGGGGCCGTAAAAAAACGGAATGCTAAGAGTAAATCAGATCAAACTATAAACTATATAACATCCAAGCATCCGATATTGGTCACTGATACAAACGTTTCAGTGATTTCTAACCACCCTGCTCCCCCAACTAATAACGTGGTAACAATTCACCATGTACCGCGTGACCTCCGTGATGCTTTAATGCCAGATTCGTTAACCTCACAAAACACAGGAAGACAAAGAGAATCAGCAAGACTAATCACAGAGATAGCTTTCCTTCTAAATTCCCATATACGCCCACTAGAATCCAGACTCAGTAATATAGAGAGGCAGCTAACAAAAATTATCGGCTCTCTTAAATCTACATCCCCACAACCTCATACCAAGCCCCCTTCAAACCCAGAATCCATACACCCTGCTTCTAAGAAAACTGCAACTGTACCTCCCCCACAGTCCAAAAAGCAAACCACATTAATCCTCCCAACAAACACCACCATTCCACAAAAGCCAACTCCCACGCCCCTGGTTATCCCCCCACAAGCTAGTTCCCAACCAATACCAACTGCAAACTCCACTTCCACAAAAACTCCCGCTCCAAAAACTCCCGCTCCTAAAACACCCGCTCTCAAAACACCCGTAACAACAAACACTAAACCACCGCAAACAAAAAATGCCCCGAGAGGGACAACTGAACAAATACCTACCCTAAATTTACCACCTGAGGCCACTCCATACGTGGTAGTTATGACGGGGGTCCCCGAACTCACAGGTGAGGGTCCTGAACCCAACTGGTCATTAAAGAACAAAGTCCAGTATTGGTTGAATACAAATCGTCCCGTCCCGCCACCTTGGAAAAGTAAAATAGCTTCAGTTTCTCGGACCTCGTGGGTAGGTTACAGGAAAAAAACAATTCGGGGAGACTGCATAGTCATTACGTTTGAGGATCCCAGCATAGCTGACTATATATGCTCCTGGGAACGTAACAACTCCTCTGGGGGGATCGTAACAAGACCCTTGTCCTATTTTTACCCGAAAAGGTTCAATAATAACAATTACCAACGTAACTTTGACAACATGTGGAGGAAGCCAATTCCGCAACCATGGGAGCTAGAAACTGCCGCCCCCAATCCTGCAATGCGATTTACTGAACCTATCAACTCTCGGTATCCATCTAATCTGAGCTATCAGCAGAGAGAAGCCCCATGGCAGATCGTGGGCCCTCAAAACAGATTTGGAAACTGGGAGCAATGGGAGAGACCACCCCACCAACCTTTTGGCTCTAACTATGAAGACACCAGTAATGGGCAACACTGGCTAGGCTTCCCGACCACGAACAGGTTCAGTGGCCTGGAAATGGTCGATTGACAAACAACTAAATCCCCAGAGCCCTCATCAACAATAGCAGCACCTTCATACTCAATTCCAGCGCCTACCCTATCTATATCACACAAGTACAATGTTGCACAAGAACATGAACCCACCCAGCTTTCTATGGTCTTCTGGAATGTGGCCGGCCTCCGAAACAAGATTGAGGATGGCTCGGCAGCGGTATTCTTGAATGACTATCAAATCATTTGTATTCAAGAAACCTGGGCAATGGCTGCCCTCCACCTAGTGGGATACAGAACATTTACCTCTCCCGCCCTTCCCAGCACTTCAGGTAGACCTAAGGGGGGTCTGGTAATCTACATGGCTAATACAATTGTAGACACAAAGATCATTAAGACAGACCTCCTTCCGAACTTTCAGATCCTCACTTTTTCTGTAGGGAAAAAAACTCGTATCTCAATAGTAAATACATACAACAACCTGGATTCTGATAACTTTGTGAGCGTTCTTGCCCAAATTCAAGATAAAATAACTGAACACACTCACTTCAAACAAAAAGTGAACATTGCTCACGTAATTTGGGGTGGTGACTTTAATCTGCATCCTTGCCCCAATATTGATACCTGTGGAATAGTAGACGAGTCTGACATTCCTTTAACTCACTTCACCCACTCAGGAGTGGGGTCTGTTATGAACAAAATACTCTCAGACTTGGACCTGCAAATTATGAATCCCACACAACAAGCAACCAACAAACTAGAGCCTACATATAGAGGAAGGGGCCACGAGACCACCGTGGACTATATATTAGTTACAGAAGGCTTAAAACCGCAAATCGGAACATTTAAAATCTTGGAAAACTGTCTCAGTGACCACTCCGCTCTAAGTCTAAGTCTCCAATTACATCACTCGAAATCTCTGATGGTAACTATAGCCAACACTTTATCACAGAATAGACTTGAGCTGAACAAGACCAATGGCTTCACAATCAAATGGGAAAAAGTGGATCCCAATATCCTTACGAAGAGACTAGTTACTTTTGCCTATAAAAATATTTTGATTTGTCTTGATCCCCAAACGGGGGCGAATCAAATCCTGGAAAATTTCAATACCATTATAGAACATGTCAAAAACCTGTTAACTAGAACTTCCAACCAAAATAATAAAAACACCACAGGTTGGTTTAATCGAGATTGTACGAAAGCACAGACTAAATTGAGGAAAGCTCTTGGAGAAACTAACAGAAATATAATAAAGATTCAAGGCCTCAGAAGAGAATACACTATTGCCAGAAAAACGAGGAAAAAAGAACTAAAAACATCCCTGTGGAAGGCCTTGCACGAGAGTGCACTCTCGAAGGATACCCAGGCTTTCTGGAAAATAGTCAAATCCCCCTCCTTAACTGATTCCAGTGGACCAAAAATAGATGTGGCTATAGATGAGGCCACATGGATGAGTCATTTCTCGAAAATTTTTCAATCCACACCTAATAGCGATCCGTACCAGTCTACATACAAACCAGTCACCTTCCCTATCTCATGGTCATCATCAATAATGGTCCCCATTTTCAAGAAGGGGGACAGGCAAGATGTCAAGTGCTATCGCCCAATCTCGCTTCTTGACTCTCTGGGTAAAGTGGTTGGCAGAGTCCTCCTTGGCAAGTTGCAACAGTGGGTAGCTGACGAAAACATCCTATCTGACCTACAGTTCGGCTTCAGGGAGGGCTTTGGAACTATTGAGCAAGCATTAAATCTTTCCTTGCTTACATCCAAGTATACCAATGCAAAAACAGGTACTATTTTTATGACATATGTGGATTTGTCCTCCGCATTCGACTGTGTCTCACATACCAAGCTCTGGTCGTTGCTGAGCGAGATGGGGGTAGACCCTCCTCTCTTGGATTTTCGAAGGGAACTCTACAGCGGGGCCACAGCGAGAGTGAGGTTTGGGACAAGAGGAGAACTGACAGCACCATTTGGGGAGTGAGGCAAGGCTGTGTCCTCGCCCCCTTTCTTTTTTCACTATACACCAACGGCCTCGAAGAGTGTATGCTGAAGGGGGGAAGAGACCTCCCAAAAGTAAAAGACCGTCTGATCCCCGCCCTGCTCTACGCGGATGACGCTGTCATTTTAGCCCGAACTCCAAATGAACTACAGAAATCACTAACCAAATATGCAGATTTTATGGCTGCCTTGGACCTGCATATAAATGTTAAAAAAACCTTTGTTATGGTGGTCGGTGGCACAAAAAAACCTGTAAAGGACATCTTTATGAAAGAACAAAAAATTGAAAGAACCTCGCAATACCCCTATTTAGGTATCATGATAGATGATGCCTTAAATTGGAAAGCAGCGGTAGAGGCTAGGAGACATCTTTTTAAACGAGCGATTATGGCACTAATGAAATTTTCAAACAGACTAAGGAAAAAACCTCCAGTGGAACTGCTACAAATATATGCTGCGAAGTGCAAATCCACAGCATTATACGGTGCAGGGATCTGGGGGCATATAAACACCGGCCCCATTCAAAAAGAGGAAAATATCTTCACGAGATTCCTTCTATCAATACCACGAGGCACTTCCATCTATGCCTCGCACATAGAATTGGGAATCCCATTTATCGAAGATCTGATCAAAATCCAACCTCTAATGCTTTGGAGAAGAGTCTGGTTATCCGAAGAAAACAATCTGACAAAAAACATTCTACGAGATATTATGGAGTTGGACCATGCTAAAAAAATACCTTGGCTCTCCTACATTAGAAATTTCCTCTATGATCTAGGGATCGAGAAATATTATTATAACCCAGAACTAATGAAGGAAATCTCTAAAAAAGAACTAAAACAAGTAGCACTGAGCCATTTGGATTCCCTGAGACTATCAACGTTGGCCACAAAAAAATCCGTTATGCATGCAATCATTATACAGCAGTCTCTGAAAATTCAGCCATATCTCACACTAGAGATTTCCACCTACGAAAAGATGCTCCTAACAAGGTTCAGATTGAACCTATTTTTCAGACTGGTGACCTTTCCTGAAAAGAATAATTGGAGCACCCAGACGGTCCTGTGCCCCTGTGACGATCATTCCCAACAGTCCACCATCCATACAGTACTTGTCTGTAAGTTCTATCATCCACACCGAAAGACATGGCTCATTCCCTTATTAAAAAAATGGGGTCATAGACAATGCCGCCCAGCGATGCTAGCACTCCAATTTTTGGACTCAGAATGCACGGTATATCATGTACTAAACTTTTTAAAATGTATCATGAGACACAGAAACAACTTGTAACTGTAAACTTACTATTTCTCGCTTTTCGTAATAAGTTGGTAAAAATGATTCTTTGAGTTTAAAATTCAATTGTAATCCCTTTTTAAATTAACTGAATGTTTTTATAATTATGTTATCTTTTATGGCTTTTTCAAACTGTAAAAACCGAATAAAGATTATTATTATTATTATTATTATTACTATGTGAATTTGTATCTATTATAGTGGGATTTAACCTTAATAATTAGATTGACAAGTTTCCCAATTTATGGGTTAAATGTTTAGCTTTTATTGAGATGGTATGTATGTATGTTTAGAGAATAATTTCACAAATTTTCTGTTTGTTAAAAATGAGTTGCTTTATTATAGTATGAACAGAATGCTTAAATAACTGAGTGATGTTAAATTCATGGTGGATTTGTAAGCGTAATATATTTTTACATTAATGCCAATGTTCAATAAGCTTTAAAAACAAACAAACAGATATTTACCTTTTGGGAGCTGAGCGCAACGTGCGGTTGTTTTCTCACCCTTGTGTAATCATCAGGAGAACAGTGCCGAGCGAAAGGGCAATTGATTGAGCCACACACATCAGTGTGAAGGCACCACAATGAAGGCCGGAATGAAATAGATGCTTGCGCATGAAAGAAAGTTTGTGAGCGTCCATTTCGAAAAGAAATAGAGTGTATATTAGACACAAATTGGATGTCTACAGGCATTAAGCCTTATTTTTAAAATATTTGGATTCATTTCCAAGGGAAATAGGTATGTGAAGCATGTCGCATAACAACGAAGGGGCATATTTACAATAACTGGCGCATCTCTGCAAATCAGCAGGGATGTGCCAGTTATTGTGCGACACAACTCCGCCATCATGGATGCGCCGCATTTACAATGCGGCACACCATGGTGCAAAAACGGTACAGATGCGTGATGCATCTGTGCCGTAAAAGTGACGCATTGCTGGAGTTGCGTCGCAAGCGCAACACAGCTCCAGCAATGCTCTGGTGGCCCTATCTAGTTAATGCAGGCGCAGGGTTTTGACGCAGCATGGGCCTAAAAGAGACTGAGTGAAATCTTGTAGATTTCACTCAGCCACTTTTAGGAGGCGTTCCTGCGCCGGAATGCCCCTCCTGCACCGGAACGCCTACATGTGGCGCAGGGCATTACAACGTGAGGCATCTCCCAGATGCGTCACGTTGTAAGTACCCCCGCACCATGGAGCAGGATTTGCTCTGCCGTTGCATCACAAAAGTGACGCAACGGCGGCGTAAATGAGGCGCAAGGGGCTTGTAAATCTGCCCCGAAATACTTCTGTGAGCAATAGTTACGAGTGAAGAGACAACAGTCCATTGCTAACAGGGGACAATTCATACACGGTAAACATTTTGGGAGCAGTTTTAAGGAGGAATAACTCAAATATATCCAAACCTTTTGAAGAAAATAATAATTTTTTAGTAAAATGGAAGAACAGTGGAATCTAGAGAATAGCCAGCAAAGCCTTATTAGGGAAATAATTTCACAGTAATTGGGTGGTGCAGTTTAAGAAACTATAAAGGAGATATTAAAGAAGAAAAGGGAAATAAGCCATATAGATGATGACAAGTATTTTTCTATTTCTGATGAGGAAGAGGTGCAAAGAGGCACTGTGGGGGGGGGAGTGGGGGGGGGATGGTGCATAAAAAAATAAAACATATGTAACTCTCTTCCAATAAGATGGGAGTCCCAGGCAGCTCAGATATAGTGTGCGTCCGAAGCGGCACACAAAAAAAGGCAGTCTAGCACTGCAAGAGGTGACATACCATCAGATGTGATGGAAATGAAAGGAGACTCATCCAAAGTGATAAATACATTCTTGAACTTAATTATAATGATGTTATCGACAATGACTTTGGGGAAAGTGTAGATGAAAAGTCAAAAAAGATGAAGATAGTGACAGACCTTATGGGGAAAACTTTTTTTGATCCAAGGGATCTCAGACAACCAAGGGGTAAACACTGATGGCCCTTAGACCATATGTCCAAATGCATATGATATCCAAATAGGAAACCTCTGTAAAAAGAGGAGTGTAATATTATGATGGCTGAATGTACTCGCCCATTGATGAGAACATGGCACGGCTGATCAGTGTCCAAGTGCAAGTGCTCTCTGTGTAAATTGCCATTACAATTGGTTTCTCCTGATCAGCATGTTTGATTTACTGGTAAGTCCCTAGCAAAGTGCACTGAGTGTGCCAGAACCTGTAAATCAAATGCTACTAGTGGGCATGCAGCACTGATTCTGCCACCACATGAGTAGCCCTGAAAAGATATGTCAGACCTGTCACTGCCGTGTCTGTACGCACTTTTAAACTGCCATGTCTATCTGGCAGGTGCACCCATTTGCCAGGCCTTAACCTATCATCTCCTTACATGTAAGATACCTCTCAGGTAGGCATGTGATAACTATCTGTGGTAAAAGCTTTGCATTACTGAAAATGTTACGAAGAGTGTTCCCATGGATTCCTCTGGAATGTAGAAAGATCCTAGTACAGTCACTATTAATCAGTAGACTTGACTATGGGAATTCCCTTTTCGTTGGCATGGCAGATTACCTATTCTCTAAATTACAGCTTGTTCAGAATGCGGCAGCAAAAGCCGTCTGTAATAAAAGAAAATACGACTCTGCTACAAGCTGTCTGAGAGCATTACATTGGTTGCCAATGAGAGAAAGAGCCACATTTAAAATACTATGCCTCACCCACAAAGCATTGCACAAAACAGGTCCAACCATCCTAGATCATTAAGACAGACCTCCTTCCGAACTTTCAGATCCTCACTTTTTCTGTAGGGAAAAAAACTCGTATCTCAATAGTAAATACATACAACAACCTGGATTCTGATAACTTTGTGAGCGTTCTTGCCCAAATTCAAGATAAAATAACTGAACACACTCACTTCAAACAAAAAGTGAACATTGCTCACGTAATTTGGGGTGGTGACTTTAATCTGCATCCTTGCCCCAATATTGATACCTGTGGAATAGTAGACGAGTCTGACATTCCTTTAACTCACTTCACCCACTCAGGAGTGGGGTCTGTTATGAACAAAATACTCTCAGACTTGGACCTGCAAATTATGAATCCCACACAACAAGCAACCAACAAACTAGAGCCTACATATAGAGGAAGGGGCCACGAGACCACCGTGGACTATATATTAGTTACAGAAGGCTTAAAACCGCAAATCGGAACATTTAAAATCTTGGAAAACTGTCTCAGTGACCACTCCGCTCTAAGTCTAAGTCTCCAATTACATCACTCGAAATCTCTGATGGTAACTATAGCCAACACTTTATCACAGAATAGACTTGAGCTGAACAAGACCAATGGCTTCACAATCAAATGGGAAAAAGTGGATCCCAATATCCTTACGAAGAGACTAGTTACTTTTGCCTATAAAAATATTTTGATTTGTCTTGATCCCCAAACGGGGGCGAATCAAATCCTGGAAAATTTCAATACCATTATAGAACATGTCAAAAACCTGTTAACTAGAACTTCCAACCAAAATAATAAAAACACCACAGGTTGGTTTAATCGAGATTGTACGAAAGCACAGACTAAATTGAGGAAAGCTCTTGGAGAAACTAACAGAAATATAATAAAGATTCAAGGCCTCAGAAGAGAATACACTATTGCCAGAAAAACGAGGAAAAAAGAACTAAAAACATCCCTGTGGAAGGCCTTGCACGAGAGTGCACTCTCGAAGGATACCCAGGCTTTCTGGAAAATAGTCAAATCCCCCTCCTTAACTGATTCCAGTGGACCAAAAATAGATGTGGCTATAGATGAGGCCACATGGATGAGTCATTTCTCGAAAATTTTTCAATCCACACCTAATAGCGATCCGTACCAGTCTACATACAAACCAGTCACCTTCCCTATCTCATGGTCATCATCAATAATGGTCCCCATTTTCAAGAAGGGGGACAGGCAAGATGTCAAGTGCTATCGCCCAATCTCGCTTCTTGACTCTCTGGGTAAAGTGGTTGGCAGAGTCCTCCTTGGCAAGTTGCAACAGTGGGTAGCTGACGAAAACATCCTATCTGACCTACAGTTCGGCTTCAGGGAGGGCTTTGGAACTATTGAGCAAGCATTAAATCTTTCCTTGCTTACATCCAAGTATACCAATGCAAAAACAGGTACTATTTTTATGACATATGTGGATTTGTCCTCCGCATTCGACTGTGTCTCACATACCAAGCTCTGGTCGTTGCTGAGCGAGATGGGGGTAGACCCTCCTCTCTTGGATTTTCGAAGGGAACTCTACAGCGGGGCCACAGCGAGAGTGAGGTTTGGGACAAGAGGAGAACTGACAGCACCATTTGGGGAGTGAGGCAAGGCTGTGTCCTCGCCCCCTTTCTTTTTTCACTATACACCAACGGCCTCGAAGAGTGTATGCTGAAGGGGGGAAGAGACCTCCCAAAAGTAAAAGACCGTCTGATCCCCGCCCTGCTCTACGCGGATGACGCTGTCATTTTAGCCCGAACTCCAAATGAACTACAGAAATCACTAACCAAATATGCAGATTTTATGGCTGCCTTGGACCTGCATATAAATGTTAAAAAAACCTTTGTTATGGTGGTCGGTGGCACAAAAAAACCTGTAAAGGACATCTTTATGAAAGAACAAAAAATTGAAAGAACCTCGCAATACCCCTATTTAGGTATCATGATAGATGATGCCTTAAATTGGAAAGCAGCGGTAGAGGCTAGGAGACATCTTTTTAAACGAGCGATTATGGCACTAATGAAATTTTCAAACAGACTAAGGAAAAAACCTCCAGTGGAACTGCTACAAATATATGCTGCGAAGTGCAAATCCACAGCATTATACGGTGCAGGGATCTGGGGGCATATAAACACCGGCCCCATTCAAAAAGAGGAAAATATCTTCACGAGATTCCTTCTATCAATACCACGAGGCACTTCCATCTATGCCTCGCACATAGAATTGGGAATCCCATTTATCGAAGATCTGATCAAAATCCAACCTCTAATGCTTTGGAGAAGAGTCTGGTTATCCGAAGAAAACAATCTGACAAAAAACATTCTACGAGATATTATGGAGTTGGACCATGCTAAAAAAATACCTTGGCTCTCCTACATTAGAAATTTCCTCTATGATCTAGGGATCGAGAAATATTATTATAACCCAGAACTAATGAAGGAAATCTCTAAAAAAGAACTAAAACAAGTAGCACTGAGCCATTTGGATTCCCTGAGACTATCAACGTTGGCCACAAAAAAATCCGTTATGCATGCAATCATTATACAGCAGTCTCTGAAAATTCAGCCATATCTCACACTAGAGATTTCCACCTACGAAAAGATGCTCCTAACAAGGTTCAGATTGAACCTATTTTTCAGACTGGTGACCTTTCCTGAAAAGAATAATTGGAGCACCCAGACGGTCCTGTGCCCCTGTGACGATCATTCCCAACAGTCCACCATCCATACAGTACTTGTCTGTAAGTTCTATCATCCACACCGAAAGACATGGCTCATTCCCTTATTAAAAAAATGGGGTCATAGACAATGCCGCCCAGCGATGCTAGCACTCCAATTTTTGGACTCAGAATGCACGGTATATCATGTACTAAACTTTTTAAAATGTATCATGAGACACAGAAACAACTTGTAACTGTAAACTTACTATTTCTCGCTTTTCGTAATAAGTTGGTAAAAATGATTCTTTGAGTTTAAAATTCAATTGTAATCCCTTTTTAAATTAACTGAATGTTTTTATAATTATGTTATCTTTTATGGCTTTTTCAAACTGTAAAAACCGAATAAAGATTATTATTATTATTATTATTATTACTATGTGAATTTGTATCTATTATAGTGGGATTTAACCTTAATAATTAGATTGACAAGTTTCCCAATTTATGGGTTAAATGTTTAGCTTTTATTGAGATGGTATGTATGTATGTTTAGAGAATAATTTCACAAATTTTCTGTTTGTTAAAAATGAGTTGCTTTATTATAGTATGAACAGAATGCTTAAATAACTGAGTGATGTTAAATTCATGGTGGATTTGTAAGCGTAATATATTTTTACATTAATGCCAATGTTCAATAAGCTTTAAAAACAAACAAACAGATATTTACCTTTTGGGAGCTGAGCGCAACGTGCGGTTGTTTTCTCACCCTTGTGTAATCATCAGGAGAACAGTGCCGAGCGAAAGGGCAATTGATTGAGCCACACACATCAGTGTGAAGGCACCACAATGAAGGCCGGAATGAAATAGATGCTTGCGCATGAAAGAAAGTTTGTGAGCGTCCATTTCGAAAAGAAATAGAGTGTATATTAGACACAAATTGGATGTCTACAGGCATTAAGCCTTATTTTTAAAATATTTGGATTCATTTCCAAGGGAAATAGGTATGTGAAGCATGTCGCATAACAACGAAGGGGCATATTTACAATAACTGGCGCATCTCTGCAAATCAGCAGGGATGTGCCAGTTATTGTGCGACACAACTCCGCCATCATGGATGCGCCGCATTTACAATGCGGCACACCATGGTGCAAAAACGGTACAGATGCGTGATGCATCTGTGCCGTAAAAGTGACGCATTGCTGGAGTTGCGTCGCAAGCGCAACACAGCTCCAGCAATGCTCTGGTGGCCCTATCTAGTTAATGCAGGCGCAGGGTTTTGACGCAGCATGGGCCTAAAAGAGACTGAGTGAAATCTTGTAGATTTCACTCAGCCACTTTTAGGAGGCGTTCCTGCGCCGGAATGCCCCTCCTGCACCGGAACGCCTACATGTGGCGCAGGGCATTACAACGTGAGGCATCTCCCAGATGCGTCACGTTGTAAGTACCCCCGCACCATGGAGCAGGATTTGCTCTGCCGTTGCATCACAAAAGTGACGCAACGGCGGCGTAAATGAGGCGCAAGGGGCTTGTAAATCTGCCCCGAAATACTTCTGTGAGCAATAGTTACGAGTGAAGAGACAACAGTCCATTGCTAACAGGGGACAATTCATACACGGTAAACATTTTGGGAGCAGTTTTAAGGAGGAATAACTCAAATATATCCAAACCTTTTGAAGAAAATAATAATTTTTTAGTAAAATGGAAGAACAGTGGAATCTAGAGAATAGCCAGCAAAGCCTTATTAGGGAAATAATTTCACAGTAATTGGGTGGTGCAGTTTAAGAAACTATAAAGGAGATATTAAAGAAGAAAAGGGAAATAAGCCATATAGATGATGACAAGTATTTTTCTATTTCTGATGAGGAAGAGGTGCAAAGAGGCACTGTGGGGGGGGGAGTGGGGGGGGGATGGTGCATAAAAAAATAAAACATATGTAACTCTCTTCCAATAAGATGGGAGTCCCAGGCAGCTCAGATATAGTGTGCGTCCGAAGCGGCACACAAAAAAAGGCAGTCTAGCACTGCAAGAGGTGACATACCATCAGATGTGATGGAAATGAAAGGAGACTCATCCAAAGTGATAAATACATTCTTGAACTTAATTATAATGATGTTATCGACAATGACTTTGGGGAAAGTGTAGATGAAAAGTCAAAAAAGATGAAGATAGTGACAGACCTTATGGGGAAAACTTTTTTTGATCCAAGGGATCTCAGACAACCAAGGGGTAAACACTGATGGCCCTTAGACCATATGTCCAAATGCATATGATATCCAAATAGGAAACCTCTGTAAAAAGAGGAGTGTAATATTATGATGGCTGAATGTACTCGCCCATTGATGAGAACATGGCACGGCTGATCAGTGTCCAAGTGCAAGTGCTCTCTGTGTAAATTGCCATTACAATTGGTTTCTCCTGATCAGCATGTTTGATTTACTGGTAAGTCCCTAGCAAAGTGCACTGAGTGTGCCAGAACCTGTAAATCAAATGCTACTAGTGGGCATGCAGCACTGATTCTGCCACCACATGAGTAGCCCTGAAAAGATATGTCAGACCTGTCACTGCCGTGTCTGTACGCACTTTTAAACTGCCATGTCTATCTGGCAGGTGCACCCATTTGCCAGGCCTTAACCTATCATCTCCTTACATGTAAGATACCTCTCAGGTAGGCATGTGATAACTATCTGTGGTAAAAGCTTTGCATTACTGAAAATGTTACGAAGAGTGTTCCCATGGATTCCTCTGGAATGTAGAAAGATCCTAGTACAGTCACTATTAATCAGTAGACTTGACTATGGGAATTCCCTTTTCGTTGGCATGGCAGATTACCTATTCTCTAAATTACAGCTTGTTCAGAATGCGGCAGCAAAAGCCGTCTGTAATAAAAGAAAATACGACTCTGCTACAAGCTGTCTGAGAGCATTACATTGGTTGCCAATGAGAGAAAGAGCCACATTTAAAATACTATGCCTCACCCACAAAGCATTGCACAAAACAGGTCCAACCATCCTAAAAAACAGAATCAACTTCTATGTTCCACTTAGAAATCTTCGCTCCCAATACACAGCAAGAGCAACAACCACTAGAATAAGGAAGGCTAGGATGGGAGGCCGCACCTTTTCACACTTAGCAGCTAATCTGTGGAATAACTTACCGACAGATTTGAGACTCACTGACGACCATCTTGCCTTTAGGAAAAAACTTAAAACAACACTGTTCCCTAAGACCCAATAAACCACCATATTACCGTCCACAACCACCAGTTACACGTACACTGTTAATTTTAGCGCCATGATATCCTTCAGGATGAATGTCAGCGCTTTATAAGTACTTTTACCATTACCATTACCATTACCATTACCATTACCATTACCATTACCATTACCTATGGTACCCCCATGGTCAGGGTGCAGTGTATGTGAGAGGTAGGACATGTACTGATGTGTGTGACATGACCTGATAGCAAAATACTGGACATTTTGCTTTTCACTATTGAATAGGATAACATGAGAGTTACTTTCTTACATCGTACAAGCATAACTTACCATTGAGACAAGATAGAGAAATTAAGTTTAGGCTCTCTCAACTCAGAATTCAATAACACATCTTTTAGTAAAGATGGTTTTATAATTGTTTGTTTGACAATGATGCTTTTAGCAAGTAGGCATTTTCTTGTTTAACCATTCTATGTGCTTCTGCCTGTTTGTGGGTTGACTGTCTGGTTTTGATTGACAGCGGCTGGGGATTTGGATTCACTGTAGACAGCAAGTGGGAGGGTTGAGGTGTGCCTGGTCCTTCCTGGTTGATTCAGACCTGAGCTTAATAGCCCTTTGTTTCATTCAGAGTCGCGGGAGGAGTTTTCCTTGCACCTGAATAGGGCTTGTTTCCCTTTCACAATGCTGTCTCCACCCCCTATGGTCATACTGCACCAGTGAGGTCAGAACTGGTTTGGACTGGGCTCAGAGACCCTTGCACAAAGGGAACAAAGAAAAATGGGGTATAAGTAGTGGACCTTAACCCCAGAACTTGGGATCACTTTTGGTCTCAATGAGAAGATCTGGAGAGCTGTGAGGAGAAGGACTGCCCCTTTGCTGTGTTCTGTGTAGGGTTGGCCTGTAGTTGCTGCTTCTGCCAAGTAAAATATAAAGACTGGAACTTTGTTGGGAAACTGCTTGAAAAAGAATCCCCAAGGACCTGTGTGTGCTGGCCTCCTGTTCTGCAGTCTCACACAAAGACTATTGCTGTGAGGAATGAACTGCCAGGAGGTGCCTGTTCCAGTTTTGGGCTTTAGGCGGGTGTTGCTGCTGTTGAGACCTGGAAGAAACGTAAAAGAAGCAGGGAAAGCAATCTACGCCGCCATCAGGGTCGCACCTGTGATGCTGCGATCTGCACAGAGGCCAGGGGCACCACTCGTGAAGTGCACGAAGCACCGCACAGCCTGCACCACAGCTCCGATGCCCTTCAATGCCTGCAGTTCTTGGTAAAACCGATGCCAGCGCTTGCACCAACTCCATCATCGCCAGCACCTGAATCTTGTTATCCCGGCACCCATAACCACTGAAGGTGACTCCACGAACTCGCCAACTTCACATCGCCTCACAAGACCCGACACCTCTCCGCCGATGCAGCAGACTTCCCATGTCCCGGATTCGACAGGTCACCTCCTTGCGGACATGATGCCTCGCCTCTCCCATGGCAGGGAGGAAGCCAGCCTCGACCTCCACACCAATGCCTCCCTTCCACGACGCTGTGCCTCATCATAGACTTCGTTCTTAAAGGTATTGCTTGTTTGGGGGTCCGTGTGCCTCTGTGCCAATGCCCCACAAATTACGTGTGTCGCCTTAATTTGGATATATTGCTTTCACAACATCATAAAAGTCCCAGGTGGAGCTATTGTTTTTTACAAGATTTATTTTGGAAATAACTGTTTTGAAGTGCTGTATTACTACAAGTATGTTGGATGTTTGTTGTTTTGATCTTGTTGAGTTTAGATAAAGATACTTTATTTTTAAAAACTGGTGTGTTGTTATCACTATATTACTATATTGAGTACAAATACTTGACATATTGCCTTTCAGATAAGCCTATCTGCTCATGACAATCTACTTAGGGGGTGAGCAAGTGTGTATCCCCCTTACCCTGACTAGAAGTAAGGGTCCCTACTTGCACCAAGGTGCATACCTCTGACAATGAGAGAACACCAGATCTAAAAACAATTTAATTAGAATAGAGTATTTACTAAAAGTATTTCTTGAATAAGGGCTGAAAGAGAAGAGCAATCTTTAAGCCAGGCTACTATGTGTCCCATGACACAGGTTACCAAACCAGTGGGTAATTATGGAAATTGCATAGGAAACCAGGGAGAATTAGGAGACCAATCCAAAAGGAGAAGAAGATCGGGTCGCAGTCGAGGGCAGGCACCCACTTCAGGACATGGTGAGTTTAAGGACTATTACTGGTTAAACCACGATAAAAGTGGGAAGAAGACTAAAGTTGCTCCAAGATCGCGGGAGACAATTAACAAAAGACATTTGTGTTTTAGAAACCGTAAAAGGTTATCAAATAGAGTTTTAAACATAACAACATAACCTTACCAAATAAGAGAACCAAATGAATTGGTACTCAGCAAAGGCTTGGAAAGTATTGTAATGGAGTAGATAAAGCAGATGCTAGCAAAGGGTGCCAATGTGATAGTAGTAGAAGAGAAAAATTGTTTTGTGAGTACACTTTTTGTTGTAGAGAAAAAGGTCAAGTGATGGAGGCCGGTAATACAATTGAGAAATATAAATCGATTTGTAACCTATAGACATTTGAAAATGGAAGGGATTTATCTATTAAGGGTCATGCTTCAGGATCACAATTGAATGGTGAAAAGGGATCTCAAAGATGCATATTTCACAATTCCAATGGAGGAGAAAAGTGAAGAATATTTACAATTCAGATGGAAAGGAGTACAATATCAATTTCTGTGTCTACCTTTCAGGCTGTCTGCAGACCTTGGTGTTTCACAAAGGTTTGAACCTGTAATGTATTCCTAAGAGAAAGAAGTGTATGAATGAAAATATATTTAGAAGATATTTTGTTGAGTTAGAATTTGTGAGAGTTGACAGTACATTTAGTTCTTTGAAATTGATTTGTTGGAATCATTGGGTTTTGTAGTAACTTTGCAGAAATCAATTTTGACCAATGTTCTCTCTAATTGATTTCCTCTGTGTGCGGCAGTGGAGGGTCTCTGTGTGCTGCAACCATGGCTATGTGCGCCAGGAACCAAACCGCTATTGTCTGCGGCGCCAAATGTCACTAGTTTTTGGTGCCCTCTGCCCTCTGTCCCTCTCGTTTTTTGTGCCCTTCTGCCCTCTGTCCCACTTGTTTTTTGTGCGTTTCTGCCCTCTGTCCCACTCGTTTTTGGTGCCCTTCTGCCCTTTGTCCCATTCGTTTTTGGTGCCCTTCTGCCCTATGTCCCACTAATTTTTGGTGCCCTTCTGCCCTCTGTCCCTCTCATTTTTGGTGCCCTTCTGCCCTCTGTCCCACTCGTTTTTAGTGCCATTCTGACCTCTGTTGCACTCATTTTTGTTGCCATTCTGCCCTCTGTCCCACTTGTTTTGTCCCTTTCTGTCCTGTGTTCCACTAGTTTTTCCCTTGTTTTTGGTGCCCTTCTGCCCACTAGTTTTTGGTGCCCTTTTGCTCTCTGTCCCACTTGTTTTTTTGCCTTTCTGCCCTCTGTCCCACTCGTTTTGGTACCCTTCTGCCCTCTGTCCCACTCGTTTTTGGTGCCCTTTTGCCCTCTGTCCCACTAGTTTTTTTGCCATTCTGCCCTCTGTCCCACTCGTTTTTGGTGCCCTTCTGCCCTCTGTCCCACTCATTTTTGGTGCCCTTCTGCCCTCTGTCCCACTCAGCCCTTCTGCCCTCTGTCCCACTCATTTTTGGTGCCCTTCTGCCCTCTGTCCCACTCGTTTTTGGTGCCCTTCTGCCCTGTGTCCCACTCGTTTTGTCCCTTTCTGTCCTGTGTTCCACTCGTTTTTCCCTTGTTTTTGGTGCCCTTCTGCCCTCTGTCCCACTCGTTTTGGTGCCCTTTTGCCCTCTGTCCCACTCGTTTTGGTGCCCTTTTGCCCTGTGTCCCACTCGTTTTGTCCCTTTCTGTCCTGTGTTCCACTCGTTTTTTCCTTGTTTTTGGTGCCCTTCTGCCCTCTGTCCCACTCGTTTTGGTGCCCTTTTGCCCTCTGTCCCACTCGTTTTGGTGCCCTTTTGCCCTCTGTTCCACTCGTTTTTGGTGCCCGTCTGCCCTATGTCCCACTCAGCCCTTCTGCCCTCTGTCCCACTCATTTTTGGTGCCCTTCTGCCCTCTGTCCCACTTGTTTTGGTGCCCTTCTGCCCTGTGTCCCACTCGTTTTGTCCCTTTCTGTCCTGTGTTCCACTCGTTTTTCCCTTGTTTTTGGTGCCCTTCTGCCCTCTGTCCCACTCGTTTTGGTGCCCTTTTGCCCTCTGTCCCACTCGTTTTTGGTGCCCTTTTGCCCTCTGTCCCACTAGTTTTTTTGCCTTTCTGCCCTCTGTCCCACTCGTTTTGGTGCCCTTCTGCCCTCTGTCCCACTTCGCTTTTCCATGTTTTCGTGCCCCTTTTGCCTCCTGTTCTGCTCGGTTCCCCAGCCACTCTAGCCTTTTGTTTAAGTATTGATGTTTATCAGAGCCCCTTCACGGGCTCCGATTAACAGTAATACTTAAACAAAAGGCCAGAGTCTGCAAGTTGGGGTCATTTTGGGAACTGGGCCAGGAAATGTAGAAGAGATCAATGTATTGTTCTACTAAAGAACTCAGAAGTCATCTTACTGGATTTCCCAATTACGGATCAATTCCAGCTGTGTTGGGAAGCAAGTCCTGTAGCAGCTTCTGAAGACCAAACAATGATTGTATCCCACTGGGGAAAAGATAGACTGCAAACACCAGAGGCCTAACTACACAGAGAAGCCTTACCATAGCTAATCTCCTGTAACTCCTGTATTAATACCACCAACCATGTGCCTGAGCTCACCTCACCACTAAGGACAGCAACCATCAACTATTACTTCAGTACACCATACCAAACTGAAATGACTGCATGCAATGGTTTGCTTTGAATGCACAAGACTAACCCTAATAACAAACAGTAACCAATAACACTGAACTAACCATTAACCACGGGTTCTGAGCAATGTGCTGCCCGGGATAAAGCGCTTCGCCGCCTCATCAGAGATAGTAAGAAATATATAAAAGCAATAAGATTGAGAATTTGATCTGTTCTCTGGCAGAAGTGCAGGGGCGGGTGCTTAAACTCTCACCTTTATTCATCAAAATCAATTATTGTACCAAAAGAAAAATGCGATTAGTGATGCAAGCCATGGGTATACATACGGGAATGGTGTCAACTCCATCTAACAAGTTATTTATTGATGTTGCAATTGAGGAGGTGTGTTACCTTGTAACACAAGTGTATAATAAATGCAACTCAAGTTGTTTCACCACAAATAGTCTGTGGTTGTTCTTTTGCACCAGGTGAGTCATCGCTTATAACTTCTGCTCGGGGGAGGGAGTGGGCATATAATGCAACATCACCGACATCTACACTATGCATCGAATGAATCTCTCATAATGCAGTATGCATACACAACTGTTAAGTACAGACCCATTCACAGACTCTGCGATGCCCCCCTATCCCCACATGCAGTGCACTTGTGCCTCAGATCCAAGACACTCCAAGTGCTCTCACAATGCATCTCTATCCTGACTAATAACGTGCCCGGCACCTCAAGACTTAGAAAATCAATAAATACGTTTGATAGATTATTTCAAATTCCATTTGAACTTCTTCTGTTATATGTAATACATTTATCCAAAGTATGATAAAAATACCTTTTTTTTACATAAATACTATTGCCAAATTGAAATTGATATTCATTTTACTTACTTCAAAAGGATGTGAAGTCCTTTTGAGTATTTGAACCTGTGACCTATGGATCAATAACCATTCACTCGTCACGACAGCACACACTACCTGTTGAGTTTTCTTCACACATTGTGTATTCTTTCTACTCAGAACTCGCATGCATGAACCTCCTAAAGAGAACTCCAGAAGCAGCAGAGTCGTAGGGAAAAATACTGGCGGGAACAACTCGCCATTTCGTCCTTCTGAGGTTGATAAAATGAGTACCAATGAACTGGCGTATCACAGCCTCTTAACCACCTTAAGGTAAATTTGAATCAGCTGGACAAACTCGGTCCCTTTTATCTACGAACCCCACTGAGCCGGTTACGTGAATTATCCTAATGGTGCTAATTGGGAACGAGGAGTTATTTGCCAGCACCTGCGGATTATAATGGTGTCCAATATCTTATTCAAATGGTCAGTGCTTTTCTACAGCAGCTAAAATCAATATTCATATTTTTTACCAATATGGACTTTCTGGAAAACAGCACTGGCCCAAATGGAGTAAAATAGCACCCTTTAAATAATGAAATAATGTATTGCTGCAAGGTAGCGCCACGCGGACAGGTACTTACATGAAAAAGCTATATTGCATTGGCCAAAAATAAGCTATCAACCTTCAAGGGTCTGTGTGCGAGTCAAAAACGAACTGAACAGAAAGTTCAATGGGTTCAGCACATGCTGCACTGATTTCTCTATAACTTACAGGCCAAAGACTTTTGCAACAGAAAAGTATGTGCAGCTGTCATGATTCACTCCAAGTGAGACAGCTCAGTGGGTTTATGTCCCTACGGCAGAGATGGGGATGGAAAGTGCAGGTCTGATAGCCCGGACAGTTAATCCACTGCTACCGAGCTGTTCCTGAAGCCTTCATTCGCGTCACATTTCTATCTCAGCATGAAGGTTTGGCTGGCCTTCTGCAGGGACCTGTGCGCATACGTCACACAAAGCAATCTGAAACTTTGGAAGCTATGAAACCATGTGGTCCTTTGTGAAAACATTTGTTAATTGCAGCACCGTCATGCCCTGCAATTACCAAACATTTTCACAATGGTTCACAATCAGCCCCCAACCGCGCTCCCTTAAGAGAAGACATTTAGCAAGTCCAAAAGCACGGACTTGCTAAATGTCTTCTCTTAAGGGAGCGCGGTTGGGGGCTGATTGTGAACCATTGTGAAAATGTTTGGTACTTGCAGCGCATGACGGAGCTGCAATTAACAAATGTTTTCACAAAGGGCCACAAACAGCCCGCAGCCACAGCCGGAATTACCATTTTCGCGCCGCTCGCATTTTAAAAGCGGCGGCGCGAAAGCACTCACAGGATGTGTGCGTGCTTCCCTCGGGACTCTGCGTGCTCGGGGGTAAGCAAGGTGCGCGCTCACGCGCCAGCGCGCGTTACAGGGAACACTGATTTTGACTCCGACTTAACATTTAGAATTTTGGGGATTTGTAGTAGACACAATAGTATGTCAATTCAAATTACCGGAGAACGATAAGGCAAGAGGTAAATACCTTATTGAAGAAGGAAGATGTGAAACTGAGAGAGTTGGCTCGAGTGATTGGTCTGCTATCTTCAATGATACAGGTGATTTTCCCAGGGCCTTTACAATACAGAGCTATAACGTTTAAAGACGTAGGGTCTGTCCAGAGGTCTGTGGTATAGAGACAAAATAGCCTTGGATCAGGATGCAAAAGTAGAATTGCAATGGAAGAAGGAGAATTTGGAAGCATGGAATGGAAGAGCGATATTTGGAGTAAAACCATATTACCTTCTGGAGTCTAATGCAAGCAAGTTAGGATAGAGAGTGCTATGCTCAGGAATGTAAGCAGGAGTAGTTTGGCAGGTATTAGAGAGGGAGAATCACATACATTGTCTAAAAAGGAAGGCAGGATTATTTCTCTTCAGGAGACAGTTGACAAGACAATCTGCTAAAGATGGGCAATATATCAGCAGTGATATATATCAACAAGTGGTGAACAGTGCAAAGAGATTGTCCAATTTAGCACACAAAATGTTGGGGTTTTGTTGGGAACAGAAGATTATCCTGAAGGCAGAATACTTTCCTGGGGTACACAGTGACATCGCAGGTTGGAATAAAAAAATGTACCAGATTTCAGTGATTCAAAGTTGAGGGAAGATTTATTTCAGGGAATTCAGGAGATGTTGGGTCCTTTTGGAGTATACCTTTTTGTCTCCAGGTTGACTACCCGGTTGCAGTACTACATAAGTTGGAGATCAGATCCTGGAGCATTAACAGTGGACACTTTCCTACAGAACTGGAAAGAAATGAGGGGTTATGCTATGTCTCCTTTTTCAATTATGCAGAGTGTACTAGTACATGAGACTGGGCAGAGGTGTCAGATAGTACTGTTGACCCAGTTTTGAACAACACAGACATGGTTTCTGACAATTTTAGAGATGGTGATTGAGATTCCATATTTAATACAGTTGTGCGAAGGACTTTTAAGGGGAGGAGAGCAAAAAGATAATCCTTTAGTGGTAGAGGGTTTGCTCAATCTATTAGTATTGAGAGTGTTAGGAATTCAGGAATATTCTCAGACCTTTCGGTAACAGATACAGAATTGCTCAATGAATCTTGGTCCCCAAGTACAAGAAAGAGATACAGAGGGGCATGGAGGGTATGGCTACATTGGTGCATGGAAATGGATTTGGATCCCGTACAGGCAGATGAAGTAGAAGTGTCTATTTTTTTAGTACAGTTATTTGATAAAGGTTTACCATACAGAACTGATAATTGTTAAGATCTGCAGTGGCGACAGGACATTGTTTGTTTCTAGGAATATCTATTGGTCGAAGTCAATTAGAATGCTGAGTGATGAAAGGGCTGAGGAGACCTCCACGAGCAAAGTCTCAGTCTTCATGGATGTGGATATAGTGCTCAAACTATTTGAGAGATGGCCAAGTAACAAATATTTTGGTGTAAGGGAATTGGCATGGAAACTTGCAACATTATTGTGTTTCATTCCTTTCAGGAGAGTCTCTGATATAACCGCTTTGGAAGTGTCTAGTAGATTTTACCAACCAAATGTTGTAGTGAAATATGGAAAAGAATTAAGACAAACAGCCTGATTCATCAAGGTGAGTATTTGCTATTCCTTAATAGCGATTATTAAGGAATCGCTATTAAGGAATAGCAAAATGCTATTCACCAAGAAATCGCTAAATAAATTGCGATTTCTAATTATTCCTTAATTGCGATTAGCAAATTGCTAATCGCAATTAAGGAATTTCCCCCCATTCATTCCTATGGGCCCAAAGACCCATAGGAATGAATGGGAAGACATTTCAATGTGCGAATCGCAATTAGCGATTTGCATATTGAAATTGCAATTTCAAGGGTGCAGGGGTGTCCAAAGGACACCCTGTAGCACCCCTGAAATGTATGCTACATTGGTGTTGCGCACACACATGTCCCAAGGACATGTGTGTGTGTAACATGAAACTTAGAAAAATGCATTTAAATGCATTTTTCTAAGTTTCCGCTATTTACCACGAGGTTTGACCTCGCAGTAAATAGCGGGAAATTTTTGCGAATTCGCAATTTAAAAATGTTTCAAGAATAGCATTTAAGGAATCTCTAATAGAGATTCCTTAAATGCTATTCCTCGCAAATATGCGAATTCTTAAATAGCGATTTTTGCATTTGGGATGATGAATCCCAAATGCAAAAATACCGCTCGCAAAGGGCCAGATTCTCAGAATCTGGCCCTTTGCGACCGGTTTTAACAATGATGAATCAGGCTGAAAGTCTAGTTCAATTTGTTATCCAAGTTTTGACGACAGTCTCTTTCGTAAATGGTCGTATCTGCATGTCCCATTGACCTTTTAGCCTGATTAGAGATCCATATTACTTCGTTTTTAAGTACTGCTCATTTTTAGTTACCCTGTTATTATTGTGTCTCTTTTTTGGAAACTGTATTGAATTTGAAAACGTTTCTTAGGGACCTTTGAGCGCTGATTTATTACTGAGAATCGTTTGTAGAATTGTAGAGACCTGTAGAGTCTTACCTGATTGCACTTGCACTTTACCGTGGGGGAAACAGGAGCTCACAGGATTGCCTCACTTCTGGGAACACCGGAAATACCTAATGGGAGAGCAGGTGGTCAGCGGTCTAGATCCTGAACACCGGGGGCTCTAAAAGCACGGCCGCTGCACGAGTCTAGAGACAGTTTCTCTCGTAAGCAGTCGTATCTGCACGTCCCATTGACCTTTTATCCCGTTTAGAGTTCCTTATTACTTCGTTTTCAAGTACTGCTCATTTTTAGTTTGTTACCCTGTTTTTATTGTGTCTCATTTTTGGAAACTGTATTGAATTTGAAAACGTTTCTTGGGTAACCTTTGAACGCTAATTTATTACTGCCAATCAGTTGTAGAATTGTAGAGACCTGTAGAGTCTCACCTAATTGCACTTGCACTTTTCCGTGGGGGGAAACACGAGCTGACAGGATTGCCTCACTTCCGGAAACACCTAAGGGGAGAGCTGGTGTTCAGTGGTCTAGATGCTGAACACCGGGGGGCTCTAAAAGCACAGCCGCTGCGTGGCCGCGCCAAAGGAAAGCCCGTCTGCGCCCGTCCGCACCTGGCCTGGCCCGGGCTTAGGGCCAGTCGCTATGTTGGTTTTGGTCACAATTCTACCACAGGAGTCACCTACTCCAGAGAAAAATTAGCTGATATCAACAACATAAGTAGGTGTAGTGTAGGCTCAGCTTTGGATCTGATTTGTTTTTTGTATCTACACAGTGCGACTTCCAGTACAGTACCACTATGCTACAACTGACAAGACCTGCACTATGCCAGTCACAATAAGGCCACACAAGGCAAAAGCAACAGCTTGCACCCTGATTTGTTTGCTGTATCTACACAGTGCGACTTCCAGTACAGTACCACTATGCTGCAACTGACAAGATCTGCACTATGCTAGTCACAATAAGGCCACAAAAGGCAAAAGCAATAGCTTGCACCCTGATTAATGCAGATGCCTATGTAAACATGCCTCTGAATTTGCCATGTTCATGGAATCTCAAGTAGTGGACCTAGCCTTTATCACCAAGACTTGGACAGACCTAGCCTTAGCTGTCCCAAGGGGCTACATTATTTTTAAGCAAGACAGAATAGGTAAAAGGGGAGAGCGACTAGCAATAATACATCGAAGTAGCTGGAAAGGGACATTTAACACCCAATACAATCAGACAACTCTGGAATCTGTTCTGCTTACTATCTTAATAACAATTGCTGCTCTTTCAACTGCCTACTGCTATATCGTCCAACAGGCACTAGGCAGACTTTCTAAATATGGCGGGCTGTCCTTTGATATGGTATCTCAGTCATCTGACTACACCGTTTTAGGTGACTTCAATTTACATCTCGAAGACCCTTTAGACAGGGACGCTTTACATTTTATTGACAGTATGAACAGCCTAGGTCTCACTCAGCAAGTAACTGTAGCACCCACCTAGCAGGGCACCTATTGGACGGTATCTTCTCCAATAACAGTGCCCTGCAATGTCTTTCACTTGTCCAACCACAAAGCTGTTATGTTTTCTCTTTCTCCTCACCAATTAAGGCTCCATAACTCTCAAAATAAGTTTTCTAGACGGTTCCGACCATGGAACAAAATCGAATTGAAGTCTATTGAAAGATCTCTAACCTCAAATCCCCATAAATACAGTAATGACCCCAACATAGCAGCAGTCACATTTGAAAAGTGGCTTCACAACTCTGTCGACCAGGTCCAACCTGAAAAATCTATTACTAACCAAGGAGATAGATGCTCAGAGCCCTGGTTTACTGAACAGCTTAGACTCTGCTTCCTTTCCAACCTGCAACAGTTCTGTTTTTGGAGGTTAAGCGATGACTCGAATGATAGATCCTTGTACAAACAATCACTACTAGATTATAAATGACTAATACAGGAGGAGGAGGCCTGTATTTCTCTTCAGCCATATTTGCAGCTAAGAATTCATCCAAAGAATTATTTGTGACAGTAAAGAAATTAGCCAAATCCCCTGAAATAACCAACATTCCTGAAAGCCAGATTTTCTGTGACTCACTGGCTACCTTTTTCCAGGATAAAGTTAAACTGGTTTATTGTGGCTTCCCTGATTCCCCACTCCTCTGAGTAACCGCCCCACAAGCTAAGCCAATCGCCTCTAACTCTACAGAAAAAGTCATGATAACAACCCCAAATTCCACGGAGCGTCCAGAACTACTATATTTTTCATCACTATCAACTGACCAAGTTGTCAAACTCCTTTTATCTACTAAATCAGGATTACCTCTCGACCCCTGCACCCCAAAGATCTTTCATCTCTTATAAGGAACAATTGCTCCCTATCTTTCCCCCATCTTAAATCAAATGTTCTGTTCAGGCACTTTTCCCGTCAAATGGAAACTAGCATCAGTTCTTCCCCTGTTAAAAAAGCACATCTGGATGCGGCCGATCCTAACAGTTACCGGACAATCTAAAGATTAACTTTACCTGCTAAAATAGTTGAGGTGGCCATGAACACAGCATTATCTGAGTATATTGAGACTAATTGCTTTACTGGATGCCACTCAGCACGGAACTGGCACTGATATCTGCATCAGAACAGAATAGGCAGACGGTTGATGCAGGGGGAAACGCAGCACTTGTGCTGCTTGACCTCTCTGCTGCATTCGATACTGTTAGTCATACAAAACTACTGGAATGCCTTGAAGGGATAAGCATAAAATGAAAAGCTCTTTCTCTACTTAATTCTTTTCTGTGTGACCGAAAACAATTAGTTGCACTTTCTGACATAATTTTATACTTCCTTGTGGGGTCCCTCAGGGCTCATCTTTGAGCCCCACCCTTTTAAACATTTATGTGGCCCCTTTAGGGCAGCCTATTAGATATCAGGGTTTCTCAGCAAAATCTTATGCTGACGACACCCAAATTGTGGTGTCAATGACAGGAACACCATCAAAGACGGCAACACAATTTTATACCTGCCTTTGTCAAGTTGGAGTCTGGATGGCAGCAAACTGTATGAAGTTGAATTCCAATAAAACTGAGGGGTTACTCTTTGGCAGAAACACTACTTTCTGGTCTCCCACTCTCTGGCCACTGGAACTTGGCCCGCTGCCAACCCCTTCAACTAAAGTAAAAAACCTTGATGTCATCTTTGCTTCAAAGCTCACATTTAAAGGTCAGGTGAACCAAGTTACCTCAGCATTCTTCTATACGTTAAAACTACTGAGAAAGATTCTCCCGTTCATCCTTGCCGAGCTAAGTAAGCTGGTGATCACAGCCTTGATTCTATCCAGAGCCGATTATTGCAATGGCCTTTTTATTAATCTGATGTCCAAATGCCTGACTAAACTTCAGATCGTGCAAAACGCTGTTGCCCGGCTTTTGTTGAATATACCCAAGCATAAATCAGCCGCTGCAGCCTTAAGAGCATTGCACTGGTTACCAGTGAAGCAACGTATTGAGTTTCAAGCCTAATGTATAACATTTAAAGGTATTCATTATATGGGCCAGTCTTTTTCAAGTAACATCTTTGCTTGTATTTCCCTACACGTCAGCTACATTCAGCTCAATCTCATAAGCTAGTGATCCCCAGGTTCAAGAAAACTGCCTGTGGTGGTAGAAGTTTTTTGGTTGGGACAACTAAATTCTGGAACTCTCTTCCTCAAAGGTTAAAAGGCGAGAATCACCTGTTGATTTTCAGGAAGGCACTAAAGACTTGGCTGTTTAACCTCTGACTTTGAGCCAAGATCTTACAACTTACGCTTTATCTGTTGAGTCTAGCGCCTTGACACCTTTGGGTAATTGATTTGCACTTTATAAATCTCTTTATCATTTCATTTCATTCCAAAGTTGTGCGTGGCGAGGTATGTAAAGGAACATGGGTGTAGAATGTTAGAGAAGAGATGTGATGGAGAAAATCAATTGTTAATTTCTTAAACCAGATAAAGATGTAACAAATGCTACAATGGCAAGATGGGTGAAATCAGAAATGAAAGAGGTGGGTGGTGATTTATATTAATTTACAGAGCATTCAGTCAGGGGAGCCATGGCAAAAAAGGTTCTTATGTCAGGGGGACAATTGGAGGACATATTAAAAAGCCGCAAATTGGTCAAATGCAGCCACTGTTCGAAGATTCTATTTTAAAGCTGTAGACAATGTTATCCCTTGAGAAACTTTGAACATGCATAATTCTAAGCATCTGTCTTGAAATAAAATGAAGATTCTTAAGGTTTTACTGAATACAGAATCTTGATAATCAGAATCTTGATAAACAAGGAGGCTAGCATTATTGAAGGACAAAAAGACTTCACCTGCAGCTCACTGACCAGTACCTGGACTCCTCTGTGGACTCCTCCATTCAAAAGGGCTCCAATTCTAGTTCTTGGCCCTGAGTATTGTGTGGTTTGAGCTACAAAGTAAGAGCAACAAATCTGCCGCCATTATCGCTCTCACTAGTGGCGCCATGACCCGCACCAAGGCTTGGGGCACCTCTCATGATGTGCAGGACACACCTCAGCTCCGACGTCTACCGAGGCCTGCAGTTCTCGCCCTTCCCGACAACAGTGATCGCACCAACACTGCCAGTACCTGCATCCCATTATCGTGGGGCTCATAACCGATGAGGGTGACTTTAAGAAACTCTTCAAGTTTGCATCGCCTCACCGGAACCGATGCCTCATCGACGACACCACCTAACTTTCACTGTCCTGGACTCAGCTCATTGCCTCCTTACAGACATAATGCCTTGCCTCCCCCGTGGGAACCAGGGCCAGCCTTCGCTTGACGCATCACCTCTATGTCGCAGTGTATTGGCCATAGACTTCGTTTCCAAGCTACTGTTATTTGTGGGTCTGTGTGTCTTCGTGCCCGATGCCGCACACTTTGCGGTCTGTGCAGTACTCTGGATTTATGCTTGTTACAACATCGTTATACTATTTTATTTTTACAAGTTCTATTTTTAAAATAACAGTTCTAAAAGTATATCTTGATACATGTATGTTGGACTTTGTTGTTTTGATCTTGTTTGGTTTAGATAAAGATAATTTATTTTTCTAAACTGGTGTGATGTTCATTTGTGGTGTTTTCACTGTGTTACTGTGAGTTTGGTAACAAATACTTTACACGTTGCCTTTGGGATAAACCTGTCTGCTCATGCCAAGCTAACAAGGGGATGAGCTGGAGTTAACTAAAGCATGTAATTCCTTTTCCCTGACTAGTAGCAGGGGTGCCTACTTGGACAAAGGTACATACCTCTCCGAATTAGCAGCCCCCATGTCTAACATGGAGTTTAGTTGAGTCTTGCACCATTCTGAAATTGTAAAGCTTGTGAACTTAACAAAACTTCAACAAAGTGTTAATTTTTCAGCAAAGCAGTGTTTGCAGAACGTTTTTCACTACAATTTGTTTTCCGGGGCTTTCATCCATTTTTTATGTTTCTCCAACATGCCTAAGGGCATGTTTATGCGCCACATGGCACTTGGAAAAATGCAAAAAAGTGCATTTTTCAAAGAAATCGCAAGTTACCACCAACCTGAAGTTAGTGGTAAGTTGCGATTTCTAAAGGCAAAATCGCACAACTTGGGTACTTGCAGAATTGCATGTAAGGAATCATAATTTGCGATTCCTTAAATGCATTTGCAGAAAAGGGAATCACAAGTTTTGCTATTCCGTATTGTGCGAGGGCCTTTTGGGAGGATACATCCCAAAAGGCTAGTACCTGTTCGCAAACGGGCCGATTCTGAGAATCAGCCCGTTTGCGAACGGGAAAATGGCTTCATACATGTGCCCAGTAATTCCTCAGTAAATGAACTTGGTATGTCGTCCTAGGTAGGTTTAAATGTGTAGAATATTTTAATGCTGTATTTAACTTCTTGATATACTTCATTTATAATGAATTTTCTTTGGAAACATTGGTGCAAAGGAGTGAGATTAGCCTCTCTCCCTCTATGATTAACGTTTGGTAGTAACGACTTTAAAAGAGAACACTTTTTCTTGTTGCAAGAAAAGTAAAGAAGGCAATTACCAGCTGCGCCAACCATGCATCAGTGTTAAATTGCCATTGGTGGAATGCTACATTGTGCCCTTGATCTTGCCCAAAGATCTTTCCCAGAGACCCTTGAATACATGGCTCACAGTGAATGTAATCGAAACTTTCCAGTTACGACCATAGCTTCTCCTCTCAGAGCAGACAGTGGGTCTTCCTTGTTCTTCTAGCTCAAGCTGTTGGCCAACCTAAGTTTACAAAAACAAGAGCTGTCAGTCCATATGTATCTGAAGCAAGTTCAATGCATAAATGGCCATATTTACAAGTCCCACTACTACTACACTATCAAATAATTCCTTTTTAGAGAGTCTGCCTATTGGTACCAAACACCTCACGGAAACACCGTCCATGCAAACTTCAATAGTACTGAGAGCAGACTTGAATCAAAGAGGTCTCCCTACCCTCAATCACTACTGTACATTTGCATATTCATGGTTAAACCGAGGCTGTTCATGGGTTATATATTGTCAAATATTGATGCCCATATTTTAACCATGCTTTTGACCATACATTTGAACAGAGACACTGGGTCAGCCCAATCGGCCTAAAAAACATCCCAAGACTTTCTACTGGTGCTGGCTCAGAATAACTTTCAGAGCAGGAGAGACAGAGTCGCAATCAGCCCTCCTTTTAAAATGAGATAGTTTATGGCACAGCTGTGCATTGGCGATAAGTTCAGGCATCACCTCGCCTCCCTCTTGTGCGGGGTGTATGTTTGTGTGCCTCTTTGAAACATTAACCCACCAGATGGCTTGGGCAGGGTTTTGAAAAGTGTGAAAATGCATGAAGCACTAAGTTCACGAGAGTGAATCACATTCATTTGTTTTTGCTACCTCAGGCGCACGCTATCCTTTATCTTATAGGTGTCTATATTAAAAAAAATGCAACACAAACTCAAGTGCTGATTTGAGCTGGTGCCCACTTTTTATACATTTTTCCAAAAATGTAAAGTCAGATTGCTACTTAATTACATTTTCTGGATGTCATATGGCTCTATCACATTGCTATCAGAGTTAAAGCAACCTCTAGTTTTTCAAATGTGTTTTAGATTATAGCTCACAGTTTCCATAGTTGGCGCCTTCAGAATCTAGACACGTCACCTTATACTACTACTGTTGTTTTACAAGGAAATAGTTCCTTATATTTTACAGTTCTCAGTGAGAGCTGAATACTCAGCCATGGAATCAGGAAATGCCTAAATGAGTGGGCACTGTCTTGGCTTAACCAAGATAGACAGCTGTAGAAGAGCACGTGGCATTTAGTGCCAGTTATGGGTTAGTATCAACAGTCGAAGTCAATATTTCAGAAGGCAGATTGATTTTCTGAGTGAATAAAATAATGAGAACTGGTAGATGCATTGTTTAAGCAAGATGAAGTTGACATAGGCAAAATAGTTGAAAGGTGGCTGAGTTCTTCAAATAAGATCCTTTTTATTACTGTTTTAGAACTAACAAGAACGCCTGGTGAACACCACCTTGGATGCTGCAATTTGCAAGAGGACACTTGGAGGTAAGATGGAAGGAAATTGTTCAAAAATCTACATGCTTACTTTAAAAACATTTTCCATTAACAAATTGCCTTTTTGTTGTGTTTGGTAAAGCAAATAAATTGACAGAAGACCACTGAGTTGCAGGAAATCTTTTACCCAGCTCTAAAGATGTTGCAGGGGTTGTGCAAGCTTTTGTCAGAGAAAAAGTCTAGTGCACCAGTGCTCTTCCTTCCATGGTTTTTATTGGTAATAGAGTCAATACTGTGTTGTGTAATATCTTGGCTATTTTTTGATTTCCAACATACACATTTTTCCTGTCTAACTCCATTGATGAAGTGTTAGTAGCTCAAGAGAAATGATTTAGCGTTTTTGCACTACTGGCTGAATAACTCTTAACAGAGCGATGCGTTCTTCATGTTCTTAGTAGTCGCCGTGGTGAACCACTATAGCAAACTAGAATCTTCTCTTATGATCTTACTTTAAGAAGAACCTTCAATGACCTACTATTGCCTATAGCATTATAGCCTGCTACTGAGGGCTATACCGGTTATTAAAGTCCCTGAACCCGAGTTATAATAGGGGAGAGGGCCTTTAACAACTGTTGTCGCCAAAAGCAGAATGGCTATAAGGCTATGAGAATATTCCACCCACTAACGGTAGAAAGTTCTGGACTTAAAAGGGATAAACAGATGGCTTGTGCTAGCTGTTTTTAGCCCTGAGCCACTTTATTGTATTCAATGGAGCTCTCAACATTCTAATGTTCTAATAATGTTTAAAAAGCGGGACCCTGTGAGAACAAGGTTTCATCATTTAGGCCTGACTCTTAAGAGTGAGCCAGTACCGCCCGATATATTCCACAGAACAGTAACATCTTTCCTGCAATTGTATGATAATTGGTTAAGATGCACTGAAAATACATATGTGTTTATTTATATAATAGTTTTAGGAAGTATTGCCCATTATCTTTCCATTACTTCAGAGAAATATCATAATACCAGTGTCTGTATAATGACAGGAGGGGACAGTTTGAGCCCAGATGGTGAAGGGTAGTTTCCAAAGCCAATATTCTTTAATCGTAGCTAATCTCACAAAGTCACTACAGGGAAACAGTGCACATTCATTACTAAATATAGATATAGGTTGCAAACTATAATCACAAGGTAGTAGAGAGACAAGAACTATATTTATCTGTCTCTCCAAGAGACAAACGTTTTTCCAAGAAAGAGTTGAATACAAATAAGAATAATATTTCAAGGTATATGTATGTAGAAGTTATTTGCTTTTTTTCATAGCACTTTGAATCATTTGGTGGCATGTGGTGCTATATATAAATATAATGACATCTAAAGAATGACAGCAGAAATAACTGAAAGATCCTGTCATTAGGAAAAGTGAAATCGTGAAGTGAATCATGTCTACTGAATTCATATAATGTGTATTGGACTTGGCCCTTTTTACAGGGTCATCCCTGAACTTTTGCCTACCTCCTAGTCTTTTTTCTGACCTGATGTTGGTGGTTTTAGGACTCTGGGCACTTTATCACTACTGTCCTGTGTAAAGTGTGTGTGCTCTCTGTGGTAAACATGGTAAGATTGGTCTACACCTGTTTGGCGTATTTGATTTACCTGTCAGTCCCTTGTAAAGTTGTATCTCAGATACCCAGGGCCAGTAAATTAAATGCTACTAGTGGGCTTGCAGCGCTGATTGCGCAACCCACCAAAGTAGCCTTTCAAACCTGTCTCAGGTCTTGGCCATTGCAGGGCCTGTGCGCGCAGTTTACTGCTGCTGTGACGTCCACATAAAGTGGGTGCCACGTCTGTGACTCCCCTTTTACTACCTGCCAGTCACCCCTAAGGTAGACCCTAGATAACCCTATGGGCAGTTTGCCGTGTAGGTAAAAGGTAGGACATGTGCCTTAACTGTGTGACATGTCCTGGTAGGGACAAACAGCCATGTTGGTTTCTCACTGCTGTGAGGCTGCCCTCTCACAGGAATATATTAGGGATTCCCTGATAAGTGTTTCAGTGGTAATTCCTGAATGAGAGGAGCAGCGTTGTCAAGTTTGGTATGTTTGGCATAGTAATAATAAATGCTGCATAATGGTGTTCGCAGATTTATTATCTCTATTTTAGAAATGCCACTTTTAGAAGAGGGCATTTGCTATGTGTCTTTGTGTCTGCCTGATGTGTATTAAATGTCTGGCTCTAGAGTGACAGGGACTGGGGAGGTGCCGTGCCTCCAGAGGGGCTAGGTGGGTCAGTGCTAGGCTGCATGGACCTGATCTGCGTTCAGAGTAGTGGGAAAAGTAGACACTGAATAGGACTGTGCCTACCTACCTTGTACAATGCTGACTCTGCCCCCCTGTGGTGTATCTTGGGCCAGAGTCTAACCTGACAAAGGAAGGTGTGAGCACTCTATAGAAATGCTTGTGTACCCCCCCCCCCCCCCGAACTGGTTAGGACTAGCTCCAGTGCCCTGTGCAGGAGGAAAAACAAAGACAATCATGGTATAAATACTCAAGCTTTGACCCCATGAAAGGTGGTACCAGTTTTGGGAGCTGTGAAGCTGAAAGACTGCTGGGCTTGGAGGAACTGCTTTGGGACCCAGCTGCTGCTGCTTCCTACGTACTGGCCTGCCTGTGCCCAGCTCTGATCTCTGGACTTTGGGGGATCCTGTCCTGCAGGCTTAGCACTAAGAGAGTTCTGGATTCATAAGGTGGGTGCCTCCTTCCTGATGTATTGGGGGGCGAAGAAAATTAAGGGTGAGCAGAGCGCTGTTGTCTTCACCATTGTTGATACACGTGCTTTGAGAGCGCAGAAAAACCTTTCCCTCACCGGAACTAGCCACCGCTGCAGTGAAGTGCATGAGGTGCTTCAGGATTCTTTTTAGTGCCCCAGTATGTGAGCCTCTGTTCCTAAATCCCAGAAGCAGGAAGGAGCCAAGCAGAAGGAGTCTTCACTCCAGAGATGGATGGCCCATGCAAGGGCTGGAAGACAGTGAGTGGAATGCCTGATTGTGTGCAAAGCAGTGCAGAGCAGAAGCCAGGCAATAGAAGGCCTGGTTGTGGGCATGGCCCTCACCTGACAGAGGGACGCTGCCGAGCTGGAGATTCAGGCTGGACCCTACCTAGCTTGGGTGAGCGCCTAAGGAGTGACAGGGGCCTCACTGGCTCTCTGCTACAGTCCTGCTGTGTCCTGGGTGCCAGTAGGAAGTGGAGCCCATGTGAGTGGGGTGGAGAGGGCACACGGTTGGTGCCTGCTGGTTGCACCAGAAGGAGCCCAGAAAAGGGGGTCCCCAAGGCACTGATGGTGCCCGCTTCTTTTCTGCAAAGAGAAGCCCCAGTGAGGCGGACTTAGGAGGCACTCTGTGGTTGCCCGGTGTGAGTCAGAGCTGCACCTCCAGACTGCAGGCAGCTGCAATGACGGGGGCAGTTCTTTTTGACATAAGGAAAACAAGGGTGAGTTGCACCCTCGCTCCCATTTATAACCCTAACTTTTGTGAACAGAGGGTATTGCGGGGGAGTCCCAGATGGTCCCCCAAGGAAGGCCAAGGAAGACCAGTGGGCCTGGGAGCACCTGGTGTTCTGGTAGGGGGCAAGGCCCGAAGGTGATGTATGCTCCTGGGGAGTGTAAATGTGGTACACTTCTAAATGTGATGAAGCATAATGCGTTTATGCCTAATGTGATTTATTCAAAGTGTCTATACCAGTAGTTACTGCTTGTTTTATTGTCACTGCTTATTATTCTCATGGTGCTGAAAGTGGCCCAATTGACCCTGTCTTGTATATAAGCCCCTGTAAAGTAGTACCTAAGTGCACGTTGGCACAGTGTATATTTGTGATTATGTTCTAATGTGTTTAAAGGCTATTCTTTATATAACTTTGTGTGGAGTTTCTTTTGTGATGGGCCTAGTGTGTCGCTGCTGTGGGTGTGTGTTGCGCAAATGCTTTACACATTGCCTCTGGGATTAGCCTGACTGCTCGTGCCAACCCAGCAAGGGGGTGAGCAGGGCTTATCTTCAGCATGTAACTCCCTTGTTCCCACTAGAGTGATGGTTTCTGCCAAAATCCCATTTCTAACAATGTGCATAAGAATATGTTTATTTATAAGGATATGAGTTCCAATAAGATAGAGTGTTAATAACCTATCTACATAGGGCTTTGTGTAACCTGAAATCCACTGGTTTAATTCCAGTTGTGCCAGCACTTTGATTCTTATAGACATGTCAACAGCATTATCACTGTTCTCCATATGATCTTAGTGTGTGTGTGTGAGGGTCAGGATGTTGATTCAGGCCATTTCACAAACCTCTCTTCAGGTATCACATCGCCCTTTTTCTAATTTCAATTATCTGCCTTATTATGATGACTAGGGCATGGAGAACATGATGGGAAGAACAGGTGAACAGTGGTGCCCTAGAAGAAAGTGGATTTTGCCTTCAAGACAAGATACGTAATAGGGAAGTAGGGCATCTGGTAGTTGAAAACTGTGGAGAATAGGCAATAGGAGGTTTTGGAAGTGGGACTTGGGAATTGAACCAGTTACAGGCCACCTGCATCACAATCCTCTATACTCTAAGAGTACCACGTTACTCAGCAAGATAAGTAGTGGAAGCAGGATGAGACTGATGCTTTGCAGTGTCTTTGAGGGGAATCAGCATTTGCAATGATGCATGAACAATGGCACGCCTTTACAGAGTCGCCTCAACAATGAATGTGTCTTTACAACAAGTCTTTAAACAACCTTTCAACTTTTTAATAACTGATTAAACCCCTCTAAAAGAGAAATAGCCCTCACCAGTGAAGATATATAAACACTGAAAAAGCACCTGCACAACCACAATCTAAATGCCATTCAAAGAAAGAAAAAAGAGAGTGAAAGAGTCATGTTTTTCTTCCTGAAGGTGCAAATACAATATAACTTTGTTATACAAGCTAGCAATAAGAAAGACTGGGCTAGCATTATTCTGCTTGAGTTTTATTGTTTAGGGATGCCACTAAAATATTGTTTATTCTTCCTTTTGTATTTTTCAGTTTTGTGGTCTTTGGTCTAAAGTTTCAGTGTTTAGAAGAATGTTTTAGTTCTCGTTTAATTATTTTATAAACTGTAGAGAATCAGGAAATATCAAAATCGTATTTGATATTTTGGCTGTGTTTGATTCTTTTACTGATGGGTAAAATGGCTGGTTTCATAAGAATCTTTCCTAACATCTGTCATCACATTAACCCACAGAGAATGGATAAAAACCCTTAATACATCAGACCACAGTTTCTAGTGGGTCAGTATTGATAGTAGGTGAATTGCCAACACCTCTGCCTTTAAATATTCAATGCAAGGTATAATGACAAGTATATGAATAAAGAGTGCTATCACCAAGCATCTGGGATAGTGTTGAAAACATGACACCAGACTTTTGGAAAACATAGAACGCAGTGTCACTTGGAATGGTCTGCAAAAAAGATTCTTTTCAAGTTCAACAAAGATTGGAGTGATATTGTTTGTATTTGCAGAGGAGATTCTGGTCTGTATATGAAAATGTTGTGTGATGACCTGTCAAAATTGATACCCAAGCTGAAGTGATTCCCCGTAGGGGACCCTTGCCACTTGTTAGATGTTATGATGAAAGCATCTTTACAATATTCAAAGTTAATGAGGGATGCTATTGACTTTTTAGTCCATTCTGGTGCGCTGTTTTCTTATGCACAGGAACTAAAATGTGAATATTTATAATTTTGTGCTTTGTGTGGTATCAAAGAAATAGTCATACCAACTGTGTCCCTTAGCTGATGGTTCTCAGTCCAAGGGGCTATGAATGTTATATTATCCATGTGGAAACCATCTAGAGAATTGTTGCTGAGTGATGATGCCAAAGGGAAGAAATGTGAAGATCTTTGGTCGTATAAAGATAGTGATGTGAAAAAAGTGCACTCTACTGCATTATTAGATTTTTACAGGAAAACATAACATAATTAAAAAGCTAGCGCCTGAAAAAACCTTTTCTGCCAAGTGTTCAGCATAGTTGGTATAGATGTGAAACATCTCCTTGAGAGTAGGCTGGGCAACACCTTTAGTGACTTTGGCACTTCAACATGTTCCATGTTAGAGTGCTTGCCACTTGATAAGCAAAGCAATGCTGGAGAGCAATTCAGGAACGTTTATTTTACAATGTAGGAGAAATGGCTTGCAGTGATGCATAGAAATGTCCCTTCACCACCAATGGCATTTGAAGTCTATGAAACCTCACTGTGGTACTCTGTACAAGATATAGATCCCTTCAGTAAAGGGGAATTTCCTCAGTAGTTTCAAAAGTGCTGCTTCATTTTTGACTGCTTCAATAACTCCGAGGGCATAAGCGCCCAGCTCCAGGCAAATGTTGCAGAACCTGCCCTGAGAATTGCAATTTTCAAGTGCACCAGTATTGGCATGGAAAGCTATGTCAGTGGCCAGAGTTAACAAATTGTGTACTGGCTGTTTTGGCTTTGCCCGTCTCAAGTGCCAGTGTTGAGAGGGCCTTTTCACAGAAATTTACATGGAAAGGAAAGAGCGAGCGCACATGACCAAAGACTCACTGAAGAAATATTGTATGGTGTACTACAATAAACGTAATGTGCAAAAATCTATTTGGACCTCATATACACTATACGTACACTGTCTATAAACCATGTTCTATGGGTGCAGAAAGCAAGCAATGATAAAAGAAAAACGTTCCATAAACCCCGGGAAAAAACTTCTCCTGTTGTTTTTTGAGGAGCGAAAATGTGTAACCACTGATAACAACTGTTTAAGGTATTGAAATTACTTGAAAACACTGGAAAAAAACACCAAAATTTACCAAACATAGTAACTGAAAACAGGAAAACAGTTCCAGCAGTGAAGCGTTTCGGGCTCAGAAGCCCTTGATCACACGATATATATATATCTACCCAAACTTTGCCAAGAGACGAAGCTGCAGTAGGTAAGTATGACCACTTTATTTCATGAAAACATGCAGCTTCTCATCCCATCATTAGTCTCTGGCCCAACCCGTTTCAAAGCCTCTTTGCTCCTTCCGGTGCGCCCTTTAAGTAGTTGTCCATTAAACACTGCACACTGGGACATGTAGTTTGTAGCATACTTTTTCCCCTCCAGTGGGTTAGGTCTCTAACACTTAGTTCGAGATATTTACAGCCCTTCATTAGGCTCCCGGATGGGACTTTGCATGCTTTAATAATTTTTCCTGCTGCCCCCCAAACAGAAGTTAATTTGTCCACTCTTGCGGACCCTTTGGCTGGTTTGCGGGCTGTGCGTCGCTTCCACGGCCTGGAACCGCTGTGATTGTATTTCTACCCAAACTTTGCCCAGAGACGAAGCCGGACTTGCAGTAGGAAAGTATGATCACTTTATTTCATGAAAACATGCAGATTCTCATCCTGTCATTAGTCTCTGGCACAACGCGTTTCAAAGCCTCTTCGCTTCTTCGTCAGATACCATGTCAGAGATCATAATTATTGCTGCTGCATCTTCCCTCGTGTGCCTTGTGAAATCAATGGCTTCCGGTGCGCCCTTTAAGTAGATGTCCATTAAACACTGCACACTGGGACATGTAGTTTGTAGCACACTTTTTCCCCTCCAGTAGGTTAGATCTCTGGCACTTACTTCGAGATAAATTTACAGCCCCCCCACTAGGCTTGCGGATGGGACTTTGTATGTTTTAATTAGTTCTCTTGCTGCGCCCAAACAGAAGTGAATTTTTCCACTCTTGCGGACCCTTTGGCTGGTATGCGGGCGGAGTGTCGCTTCGACGGCCTGGAACCGCCGTGATTGTATTTCTATCCAAACTTTGTCCCGAGACGAAGCAGCACTCCGCAGTAGGTAAATATTACCACTTTATTTCATGGAACCATGCAGCTTTTCATCCTGCCATTAGTCTCTGGCCCAACGCGTTTCAATGCCTCTTTGCTTCTTCGCCAAGGGCCGTGTCAGAGATCATAGTTATTGCTGCTGCATATTCCCTCGTGTGCCTTGTGAAATCATTGGCTTCCGGTGACATACCCTGAAAACGGTCCAGGATGCTTGTTTCCGGTCTAGGGAGGGCCTGTCAGTTCGGTCTGGACTGTTCCCTTGGGGCACAGGGTCAAGACTGATTTGCATACGGCTCGGTCGAAACTTGGGTGGCGTAGTGGGCAAAAGAACTATGGAAATAACCCAGATCTTTTGACTGGGGGAGAATGTTGGCATTGTCAGCATTCCGTCCCTCATTTGTTTACTGTAACACTTTTCGCCCTAAGTGGGATGGGTATGCCCAGATGTGGGTCCCTTGCTCACTGTGCCACCTGATTCAAGCTAGTCTGGCTAAAGAAGGGTGACATTCCCTGAAAACGGTCCCAGGATGCTTGTTTCCGGTCCAGGGAGGGCTTGGCATGGCAGTTCGGTCTAGACTGTTCCCATGGGGCACAGGGTCAAGACTGATTTGCATATGGTGGGTCCAAACTGGGGCGGTGTAGTGGGCAACAGAACGATGTATTTAACCCATATCTTTTGACTGGGGGAGAATGTTGGCATTGTCAGCATTCCGTCCCTCATTTGTTTGCTGAAATACTTTTCGCCCTAAGTGGGATGGGTATGCCCAGATGTGGGTCCCTTGCTCACTGTGCCACTGGATTCAAGCTAGCCTGGCTGCAGAAGGGTGACATTCCCTGAAAACGGTCCCAGGATGCTTGTTTCCGGTCCAGGGAGGGCTTGGCATGGCAGTTCGGTCTAGACTGTTCTCATGGGGCACAGGGTCAAGACTGATTTGCATATGGCTGGGTCCAAACTGGGGTGGCGTAGTGGGCAAAAGAACGATGCATTTAACCCGTATCTTTTGACTGGGGGAGAATGTTTGCATTGTCAGCATTCCATCCATCATTTGTTTTCTGTAACACTTTTCGCCCTAAGTGGGATGGGTATGCCCAGACGTGGGTCCCTTGCTCACTGTGCCACTGGATTCAAGCTAGCCTTGCTGAAGAAAGGTAACATACCCTGAAACCGGTCCCAAGATGCTTGTTTCTGGTCCAGGGAGGGCCTGGCAGTTCAGCTGGACTGTTTCCATGGGGCACAAGGTCAAGATTGATTTGCATATGGCTGGGTCCAAACTTGGGTGGCGTAATGGGTAAAAGAACGATGCATTTAACCAAGATCTTTCGACTGACGGAGAAAGTTTGCATTGCCAGCATTCCTCCATCATTTGTTTGCTATAACACTTTTTTTGCCTTAAGTGGTATGGGTATGCCCAGACATATGTACCTTGCTCACCGTGCCACTGGATTCAAGTTAGCCTGGCTGAAGAAGGGTGACATACCCTGAAGCCGGTCCCAGGATGCTTGTTTCCGGTCTAGGGATGGCCTGGCCTGGCAGTTCGGTCTGGACTGTTCCCATGGGGCACGGGGTCAAAACTGATTTGCCTATAGATGTGTCCAAACTGGGGTGGCTTAGTGGGCAAAAGAACAATGGATTTAACACAGATTTTTTGACTGGGGAGAATGTTTGCAATGTCAGCATTCCATCCATCATTTGTTTGCTTTAACGCTTTTCGCCCTAGGTGGGATGTGTATGCCCAGACATTTGTCCTTTGCTCACTGTGCCTCTGGATTCAAGCTAGCCTGGCTGAAGAAGGGTGACATACCCTGAAACCGGTCTCAGGATGCTTGTTTCCGGTCCAGGGAGGGCCTGGCCTGGCAGTTCAGTCTGGACTGTTCCCATGGGGCACAGGGTCAAAACTGATATGAATATGGCTGGGTCCAAACTGGGGAGACATAATGGGTAAAAGAACAATGGATTTAACCCAGATCTATTGACTGGGGGAGAATGTTTGCATTGTCAGCATTCTGTCCATCATTTGTTTGCTGTAACAGTTATCTCCAACAGCAGCTGATTCGCATCACGGGGCGGACCTCACACGACTTTGGCTGGCGGTATATGTGGAGAGATAGAGTTGCCCCTAGATTGAGAAGCACTCGAAGGAGGCCAATGTCAATCAGCGAAGGTCTTCTGGTTGCCGCTCCTGACTCGTTTTGGGCTTGCCCCCTTCATCAAACGTAGCCTGCTCAAGAATCACCAACACTCACAGTATCCAGTATTCCCCTTTTGTTTTATATATATATATATATATATATATACACAGAAAAAACCATAGGTTATAGACCATATATAGTTAGGAATTTGCATTTACAAAACCTTGAATATTCACTGAAAAAACCATAGGTTATAGACCATATATAGTTAGGGATTAGCATTTACAAAACCTTATTTTACTCGCATAAAACCATTGAAATTTCATATATAGTTAGTTGCGCTAACTATATATCGCGCACCCGCAATCCACTGCTGATGATGTCACATATTACATCATTCATGACATGGTCAGTGACATCACTGATGACATCACTGATGACAACACCCAGTGACTGTAAGTTTCTGTAAAGTTAAAATATGTCTTACATATTGAAGAATGAGTGGATGTATAAGTGTCTGTATGAAGGATTTAGTAGGTGCATGACTGACTGTATGAGTGAGTGATTAAATGTGTCTCACTGAGTGCATGAGTTAGTGACTAAACTGTCTTAATTTGTGCATCATTATGTCTGTTGTTCTGTAAACTGCTGCATGTGTTGATCAGTAGCTATATGAGTAACTATATGGGTTATTGATTGGTTGCCCAAGTATTTGTATGGGACACTGAGTGTGTGTGTGGGTGGCTGGGAGGTGTATGACTCTGTGCATAGATGTGTGAGCAGTGGATTCACTAGATGTATGGGTTCAAAAGTGCATGTGGAAACAGCTGTATGGGCAGTTGACTGTGTGCATGAGTCTATTGGTGAGTGAATGGATATCTTAGTGCTACATGTCAAAGTAAGTACATATGTAAAACACAGTACATGTGAGAGTTGACATATATAAATAACTGTGCATGAGAGCCAGTGAATGTGTGAGTGGCTGTATGGATCATTGTGAACTTGTATCAGGGATTGTATAAGAGAGTAAATGTGTGTTAGTATATGTTTGAATAAGTAAGGTGTGTATAACTGTATAGTTGAGGAAATGGAGGTGTGATTGATTCTTTGCATGACTGACTAGGTGTGTGAGTAACTCCATGGATGAGTGACAGTCTGTGAGTGTCTGTTTACACTGATTGTATCTAAGGTTATATTAGAGTCTGAAGAGGTTCATCGTATTATCACATGAATGATATCATCAGTGATGTGATCAGTAATATCAAATGAGATGTCATCAGTGATGTCATTTGAGATGTCATCAGTGATGTCATTTGAGATGTCATCAGTGATGTCATCAGTGATGTCATTTGAGATGTCATCAGTGATGTCATCAGTGATGTCACTGACCATGTCATGAATGATGTAATATGTGACATCATCAGCAGTGGATTGCGGGTGCGCGATATATAGTTAGCGCAACTAACTATATATGAAATTTCAATGGTTTTATGCGAGTAAAATAAGGTTTTGTAAATGCTAATCCCTAACTATATATGGTCTATAACCTATGGTTTTTTCAGTGAATTTTCAAGGTTTTGTAAATGCAAATTCCTAACTATATATGGTCTATAACCTATGGTTTTTTCTGTGAATTTCATTGGTTTTTTAAAAGCTAACATCTGTAGCTGTAAAATGTATTCTTCTTTAAATCCCAAAATATATTTTAGATGTTTATTGATAATTTTTTTTTAAATATTTTTTTTCTTCGCTTCCGGTAAGCGAACCGGGAAGCTTTCCGTTAGCTCATCTTGATGCCGCGGCCTAGTCCGCGAACCGGTAAACGTTTCGTTAGCGCAACTGTGACGCGTCGCGGAAGCGCGACGTATCATTGTCGCGTAATGCGTCTTATGACGCGCCGCGTTAGCGTTCCCGGAAGTGTTCCGGACCGCGAACCGGAAACGATCCGGGACGCGGCGCGCACCGCGTAACGTAAGCGGAACAGGTCATGTGACTTGTTTATCAAACTTTTCATTGGTTCATTTCACTTTTGGTTTCTAAATGATGTATGACTAGGTCATGTGACCTAAATATAACACTTTTCATTGGTTCAGAACTTTTGCTTTTCCCAAATCATGAAAACCCCTCCTTCTTTCCTCACTCTGACTTTCATCTTGGTGAGAGAAAGACCATTTTCCTGTAGTTCAGCAATGGCTTCTATACTTGCTGCAGCTGGTGGACCCCCACCACCACCTCCACCTCCTCATGAGAAGAGAGGACCACCATCTCAATTCATCTCCAACAGAGAGGAGGAAGAGGATGACCTAGAGGAAGAGGAGACAGATGAACCACAGTTTATACAGGAGTTGCCCCGTGTTTCCCGACGGAAAACAAGTTTCATATGGCAGTTTTTTTCAATCCCTCGAGGGGAGAAGAAGGTCAATGCGAAGTATGCCACCTGCCTCATTTGCAAATACAGATTATCTAGAGGCACTGAAAAAAAGTATGGTATGGGAAACTATACTATGCATCGCCATATGGCCAGGTGGCATCCACTAAACTACAGCCGGGCAGAGTTGTGTGACCTGCAAGATAATCCCCCAACAACTCCTGTGGCCAGGTCAACGTCAAATATCTCTTTGACAGGAGGAGAGGCACAGGAAACCGTGCCAAACATACAGCAAAACTTCAAACACATGAAGCTAACCTGCTTATATTGTGGTGCTCTGCTCTCATGTGGGAACATGAGCGTGAAATTAATCAACATTGCGTACGAAAACCACAATTGCCCTAACCCACCCAAACAGTAATTTTTTTTTTGCTCCTGTTGAGCCCTTTTCAATGCCTGTTTTTTGTTGTTTCCCCTCCATGAAAAACACAAAAAAAACATTTTTGGGACATTATTAACATGCCTATGTAACTCCCATAATCAAAATCTAAATTTGCCAACCGCAAGTGGGAGCGTATTTACAAGAAACTTGCCCCATGAGGTACGCTTTCCATTTAAAAAGGGTAAAATAACATAATAGACACTCAAATGCCTTATAAATATGACCCAAAACAACCTATGAAGCTCTAGCAGTACATATCCAGAAATGTAATTGATTTCAAAAAATCGTTTTTAAACACAGCATATAAATCAATTGTATACCTGCATTCAAGAGGAAATGACTGAAAATGTCCTTGAGACACATGAAAGCGTTTTTTGGAATGCCCTAACACCATTTTTTGGACATTATTAACATGGCTATGTAACTCCCATAATCAAAATCTAAATTTGCCAACCGCAAGTGGGAGCGTATTTACAAGAAACTTGCACCATGAAGAACGCTTTCCATTTAAAAAGGAAAAATAACATCATAGACACTCATATGCCTTATAAATATGACCCAAAAGAACCTATGAAGCTCTAGCAGTACATATCCAGAAATGTAATTGATTTCAAAAAATCGTTTTTAAACACAGCATATAAATCAATTGTATACCTGCATTCAAGAGGAAATGACTGAAAATGTCCTTGAGACACATGAAAGCGTTTTTTGGAATGCCCTAGCACCATTTTTTGGACATTATTAACATGGCTATGTAACTCCCATAATCAAAATCTAAATTTGCCAAGCACAGGTGGGAGCGTATTTACAAGAAACTTGCCCCATGAGGAATGCTTTCCATTTAAAAAGGAAAAAATAACATCAAAGACACTCAAATGCCTTATAAATATGACCCAAAACAACCTATGAAGCTCTAGCAGTACATATCCAGAAATGTAATTGATTTCAAAAATCGTTTTTTAAAAACAACATATCTGTTTCAGCTTACATAAGAGACCATGGAATGGGCTCCATGTAAAACAATAACTTGTGTTACTGCATGCCAGAATGCTACACCGAATATGCAATTACAATTTCTCAAAGAAACAAAATCTATTTGTATATCACTAGAGACCAAGCCACATTTTAAAAACACAGCTTTCTTCATCATTTTCTCCTTAAATCATACTATTCTCTATCTAAATTAAATAAATCTTTTCTCACCTTAGCAAATACTTTTTGAGTTTTGAAAACAGTCTCAGAAATACACCAAATTGTCTTCAGCAGAAGAAAAAGGATGCACTCCAGAGGCTGCAGCTATTGAAAGCACAGAAATACAGATATTCATTTCACATATCTCTCATATTAGCCAATCATAACTCTTCCCTCACTTTTTACAAATCAAAACCCTTCCCCCCTCTGCCCTCTCTGCCTTTTTTCCATAGCAACCACCTCCTGGAAGACCTCTCATGTTTGCAAATTCACACAACAATGTTTCAATTGAACTCTGAACTCTCAGTGCACCTGCGTATCCAGTGCAATCTTTCATTAAATGTTTCTTCTTTGACCATTCAAATTACATCTTTCAAAGAACACATCCATGCACCCTAACTTTCTGTTTTCAGAAATGGAAATGCACCAATCACTGCTAATGAATCATTAGCATTGGAAATCCACAGTTTTTTTTCTTTACAAACTCCTACTGTTTCAACTGCCCTTTCATTACCACACTTCATCTGACTGCAGCACAACCTTCTCCCACCATGTTTAATGTCTGGATTGTTGGACATAGTTACATCCACTGGGCTCAAAGGTATGCTGAGAACAGAAATTTACCTAACCTCAATTTACAAGATGTGGAAATTAAGTGGTTGGGCCAAAGAGGATTAAAATGTCACCAATTGATACCATTGGTGAAAACCTTTATGCATTTGCCAAAACCTGACCTGTTAATTGTGCACTGTGGAGGTAATGATTTGGGCACTTTGACTGGGGTAGGTCTGGAAATGCTTTTAAAGGACACCTTTGAGCAATAATGGCACTTTTTCCTCAAACTGCCTTGGTATATTCCAATATATGCCAAAGACAGAAATGGAGGTGGTCCAACCAATTTTGTCCACAAATTGAGAAAGCGAGGAAGCATGTAAACAAATCTGTTTCAGCTTTCATGAGAGACCATGGAATGGGCTCCTTGTACAACAATAACTTGCGTTACTACATGCAAGATATCTACAGAGGAGATGGAGTTCACTTCTCAGATGAGGGGAACAGAAGTTTCATTCTGAATTTAAGACTGTGCATTGGTACCTACTTATAAGTATCTAAATGTACCATAAACCCAAAAGCTCTTCTCAGAGCTACCCTTCATCTGATCACTCACAATTATTATTTTTTTCTAACTTTTTTCACGAATTTTCCACAAAATACGCTCCCCGGGGCGCTACCCGGTTCGCGAACCGAAAGCTAACCTCGCGGAATTTTTTTTAAAAATGTTTTTTTTCCGCACATATAAGCCTCCTCAGCCACCCTCAGAAAACCTAGGGGGTCAAGATAAGTCTACCATGACCCCTTCTACCCATTCTAAACATTATTTGCCCTCCATCTTGTATCTTAATGCGACCGAAACACAAAATGGTGGACTCCCGTGACGCTTAAGGTTCGCGAACCGAGCCTCTTTCCGGGAAGCGGTCCTAAAAAAAGGTGGGAAAGTAATTTACAGAAAAACGACTAGAGACACTCTCACCAAATATAGATTAGCTCATACTACATAACAATCCCTTTCATTTTCACAAATTTGATTGAAATTTCATTTAGCCATTTAGCCTGTAGACCTCTCTAAGTACCGTGAGGTTAATTACTTCACAAAACACATCTGAAGAGTTGGAATTGACAACCAATGAAAATGTTACTTTCATTTTCAACTTTTATTACCTGACATTTGATTGGTTATATACCTGAATATATATAAAGGAAGAGAAGGAAACACAGCCATTTTGACTGCTACTTCGTGAAGTGCACAACAAAAAATCAACTGATAACTTCAACTTATATTTAAAAGGTAAGATATTATTTATAAAACTTAAGTATGTTCTGTACTGAAACCTAATTAGAAAAACATTTTCTGAGAATTATATTCTATCACTCTGTAATACTTATAGAAAAAAATAGACTACTCTGTTTTAGTTATGGCAGAGCCATTCCAAGAATTTGCAAGACCATAGGCTAAAAAGGAACGTGCGCGAAGCCCCCTCCAATTTACATAAGGGGCCCCTTGCAAGGAGACCATTCACAGGCACTGAGGGGGCCCCATTGTCCAGCATTTTGACGCCCCCACAGTTTTAACTTTAAATCCACACGCATATCTCACACCTTCATAGGTGTGAGAATTGATTGTGGTCTAAAAGTTAAAACTGTGGGGGCGCAAAAATGCTGGACAATGGACCCCCTCAGTGCCTGTGAATGGTCTCCTTGCAATTGAGGGAGCGTCTCCTTCTCCCTCCCCTATACCTCCTGACACCATCCATGGGAGGCCCAAGGAGGGGGCCCCCTGCAATAGACCTTAATTGCAGGCGACACCTTTCTTTGTGAAAAAAACACTATATAAATAACCAAACTGCCAATCTGTACTGAAACCCAACAATGCCCTTTCTGTACTGATATATTTTTTAAAAATTCATTTTTCAGAATTGAAAATGGAAGAACAACAAAACAACATGAAAACTGAAACAGAAGAAAAAATTGAGACACAAGATGACATGGATTTCTACGACGACACAATAAATAATGAACTTGTGCAATGCGTAGATGCAGTAGATTTTCTACTAAAAAATGAAGAAAAAAATGATCACGATTTTTTAGATTTTCTTTTAAATTTTGAAAAACAAAATGAAAAATAAATTTTAATTTCTTAATTCAAAAATTGTTTGACACATTATTTATTTTTATATGTTTATTGAATGTTAAAAGTTTAATGAATTATGACACACAATCAAAATAAAAAAAAAAATACTTTTAAAATAAAGAAAACAAAAAAAAAAAAAAACAACAAACAATTACCATACAGTATTAGAAAAGTCTATCATTCTTTTATCCTTATAGTACGCTGCCCAGAACGCTTTCCGGTTCGCGAACCTGGCGCTCACCACGCAAAAAAAAAAAAAAAATTTTTTTTTTGACTTTCCTGGGCCCTTTTAAAACCTCCACATAAAACCTAGGGGGTCAACGAGGATCTACTATGCCCCCTTATGGTAATTTCCCCCTTTGTTTTGGCCTCCTCTTGTCTCTCGATCCTACCGAGAGACAAGATGGCGGCCGCTCCGGACTGTTTAGAATGTTGACAGACACCGGAGAGCCAATCAGCTTCGCTTCGCAAAGTTCCGATACGCGAAAAGTTCGCGAACCGGAGCGCTGCCCGGAGCGCTGTTACAGATATATATCTTGTTTTAAACGTTAATTTCTCAAAATCCACTGAAGCACATATATTGAGACCTAGCAAAGGCACATCGGGCTAACAGTCCCTACAATTTTGCCAAGTTTCGTGGAAATCCATTCAGCCGTTCGGGCTAAAAGTGAGGCCAACCGCCCTATGGAAATTAACATGGGAAAAACGCGTTTTGGGACCCCCCTTTTTTCTCGGCCCCCCCTTGACGAACCCCCCCCAAATTTCCAGGAGCTGCTCAGAAACAAAATGTGCCATTTTCCTGAAAATTTCAGCCGATTCCATCCACAAACGCCAAAGTTATTAGACATAGAATTTTTAAAAATCCCATGGGGAAAAAATCCTAACTATATATACCTACTGGCGACCGCCAGTAGGTAATATATATATATACATATATATTATATATATATATATTTCAAAAAGAAGAGCGTTTACTTTTGTTGCCAGCATCCTCAACAAGTCGCACTCCAAGATAAGAACTTTAATTTCATTTATTTGAATGGTTCAAACAATCACCCCGCCGCCCCCCCAAAACACACATTTTGGTCCCCCCTGGATCTTGTTCACAGGATGAATAACACAGTCCTTTTGCTATATTTATATCCGTTTTACATTTATTTTAATTTTAACTTTTTGTCTCTCCTCCCTGTTACATGGAAGTTGTAGTGTTCAATGCTAGTGTTCATTGCATTGCAACACGTGATTCAAACGGCCTTGAAATTACAATTTCTGAGAAAACATGGCAGTGTATTTAAAGTGCAGCAGAAAGAGATGCAAACAAAGGGGCCAATTAGGATGGCGGTGAATCCGCATCCTGGGGCCGGCGGAAGCCCACCGCTGGCCTGGAGGATGCGGATTCACTGCCGCTGACATTGGAAACACCCACAGCCACATTAGGATGGTGGTGGGATCAGCGGCGGACGCAAGACACCACCAGCCATATTACGATGCAGGCGGAAACATGCTTTTCCACAGCGGCTTTCCCGCCGTGGAAAAGCATGTGGTCTTTTGTGTTTGGAGGCCCGTTGCGGGCGCCCAGGGTGTTGGGGGGTGTGGGGTGCACATGGGGGATACCTATGGTACCCCCCTGCTTTGGCATGCACAATGTGGTAGGCACCACGCGGTGCCTGCCAAGTTGTGCACGCCAAAGTTAAACATGTATATTTCACATTGCGGCGGGTGCTGCTCAAAGCAGCACCAGCCACAATGTAAAATATATGGGATGTGACCACCAGGGTGGCGGTCACATCCTAATTGCTACGGAGGGACCGCCGCTGCCCCTGCGGTCGGTCCCTCCACCTCGGGGGTGTTGGACAGACGCAAGTCCGTCCGCCATCCTAATCGACCACTAAGTTAGTTAATATTGCAATCAAGCTTGTTTCGGTCAAAATGTAACAATATGGCATGATTTAAACAATACTTCATTCATGTGTGCATAGAGAGTTTATCTAATTCTCCCGCACTTTGTACGTTTGTACTTTTAGTTGGTGGTGGTTTATTATATGTTCGAAAATTACTAGCTGGTTCAAAACATATACATATGATACTTAATTTTGTAAGCTGTATTTTGAACAATATATCCATTCATTTGTTTCACTTCCCCCCAGTGGGTTGATTTACCAGCTACGCTTCAGCTATTTTACACACAGAAAGATACTTTTGGACTCATTGTATCACTTTATTTGATCCTTTTCCTTCTCCTATGCTAATTTTAGTTGGCAATGTCAATATCTGTTGCGTGTAGTGTTAAAGTGAAATAATCTGAAAAGGCAAAACTTTTAGTGCAACAAATGAAAAGGTCGCTGTGCATTCAAAATACGTTGAATACGGACGCAAGTCAGATTGTGATAATCGTGTCAGCCAGGATTGTTTAGGTAGAGACAAAAAGGCATTGGATGGCTAGATGATATTCTGACATTTAATAAAACACAAACAAGAGTTGACATATACCAATAAATTCGGAAAATCAAACTAGCAAACATATTTGCAGAAGCTAAAATCAAAACCAGACATGTTGATGCATTAGAAAAACAAATGGCAGATGTAACAGTTGATAGTACATCTGGGCTCCTTACCTTGATCAGTTTAAATGAGACAGGCACAAGCCATGAAAGGTCTATAGTGGATGAACAGATTACCCCTCTAGGGGCTGACATGAGTGACAACAGCCAATATCATGCTATTATCCAAATTATCCACCTGGAAATAAAATTGAACTATTTTATGAGGCAGTGATATATGATTTATAGAAATTATCAAACACAAGGATAATTTGACAACAGAGGAAAGAAAAACACTACTGAAACTACAACAGGATGAAACCATCGAAATTAAACCTGCAGATTAGGGTGGAAATATCGTTATCTTAAATAAGGATGATTACATCAGGGAAGCAAATCGACAACTAGCTGATGAAGAATGCTACATGAAATTAATAAATAATCCAACATCAACATATGAAGAAGAATTACAAACAAAACTTGCACTAAGGGTTAACCTGAATCTAATAGATCTTGATGAACACAAATACTTGACAGTAGACCATACCGTAACACAGACAATGTGTTTCTTGCCAAATATACATACAAATTGGAAAACTTCACCGGGTAGACTTATCATTTTCACGAAAGGATCTGGATGGAACCAGTGTCAAATTTATGTAGATTCTTTCCTTGCACCTGTTGTTAAGAATATTGCTGCGTATCTCAAAGATATGGGGGAACTACTACAACATCTGCAGGACAGCCAATGACAGCCGTCATACAAACTGTAACCATGGATATAACATCTCTTTAGTTTATACAAGCATAAAAAAATGAAATAGGCATAAAAGCATACAAATACTTACTTAATAAGAGAGATAAATATTTCTATCATCACAATCAGATGCTATTGGATATGATCAGACACCAATATTATTTTTTCATTCAACAGGGAAGTATACAACAAACAAGAGAAACAGTGATGGGAATTCTCTTTCTGTCCAAGGTATGCAAACCTAACCCTGGGTTGGTGGGAACAACGGATAGTATGGGCACAAGAAAATGATGAATGTGTAAACAAAATGATTGTGTGGCTGCCTTTTATTGATGATCTGTTTATAATTTGAGATGGCAGTGTACAGGAATTTTACAAATATAATACCATCTTATACAGCAACACAGCAAATCTCAAATTCACATAATAGATCAGTGAGTCGAGTGATCTTCTTAGACATAGAAACCTATATTGATGAAATCATAATCCAAACAACCTTTCATCGAAAAACAATTGCCACTAATTCAGTACTACATTCTGATTGCTTTCACCAACAGAGTTTAACGTGGGGCATCACCTACAAGGAATGTCTGAGAATCAAAAGAAACTGTTCTCTGGAAAGAAAAATTGGGAAATATGGCATCAACACTTTAAAACTATTTTCATATTGAAAATACCCACAACATATAATAAGCTCATGATTGGCTAAAACCAAACAATTTTTAAAATGGAAACACAAGGACAATGACACAGGATCACAACTTGTTCAGTAGAATCAAAACAAGTATGCCAAGCACTGAGAAAACACTGGGGTCTGCTGCAATTGGTTCCAATCACAGACAACATTGTGGAAAAGAACCCCAACATCACGATCAGAAGAGCCAAAAATTGGTGCACAGTAATTACAAAATTACCAATTCACATTGGATGGCATGTCCAGGATTCTGAAAATGCATACAGTGCAAAGCCTTGAAAGGAACGACTCCTTTCTACCAGGCGCACTCTCCAGGGGCGATCAAGCACGCGATACAGAACTTCTATCCAACTATAGGAATTACAAATGCAGCCAAACAAATATAGGGAAAGTGAACCTACTAAAGGATATAATTGTACTCGCCATTCATGGGGCTACAAAGACCAGCATGCCGCTGGTGGTCATGATGTTGCCACACCCACTTAGGGCGTTGTTCATTGAATAAAAATGTGCAATCAATGGATGTTGTTGTGAGCGTCTCATTTTCCCTATGCTGAGTCCTGATGAAGAGGCGCCCCCGCCTTGAAACGCTTCGACATGGAAATAATATGCAGAAGAATGTAATTCTGTGTGACAGAAAGGCATGCATACCGGTGGTGGAGAGAGTGCTGTGTGCCTTCTTGTAACGTAGGGGTTTATTGGTGGAACATATATATATATATATAACTATAACTACCAACTGGGGACCGCCAGTAGGTGATATATATATTTATATATATATATATATATATATATATATATATATATATATATATATATATATATATGTGACCAAGAGCCCGTGAGCTCTTGTTTATGCCCTAAAATAAACAGCTTTTCCGGTACCTGGTGGTGTGGCTTGTCATCCTTTTCCCGACTCGAAAGGAATCCGTGGATATATATATATATATATATATATATATATATATATATACATATATACATATCACCTACTGGCGGTCCCCAGTTGGTAGTTATAGTTAGGACCAAAGTTTCCATAGGAAAAGTATTTATTGTTTTGCCAACAACTTTGGTGCCGCTCGACGAATCTTCACAAAATTATTACAAATCTTCCTCTTATTAGTTCAGCTGCTGTTTTGAAAGTTTCAGGGTGATTGATCAAGTGGTGGCTGAGAAAAAATGGGGGGGTCCCAAAACACGTTTTCCCCATGTAATGTCCATGGGGATTTTTCATTTTATGAACATGACTACAGTCGGAACCACTGAACAGAATTACACCAAATTTGGTAGAAAGCTAGAGGTTGGTCCAGAAAGTATGCTTTTTGTAATTTGGTATAAATCTATTTAGTAGTTTCAGAGATATCTAAGTTTAAAAATATAGATATCTGGGAGCCCAAAATCCTACAAATTCCTTCTGAAATTTGATTGGCTGCCAACACTTCCACCAGGAATTGCTACCAGCCATCTTGGGACTTGGTTGAACTGGGTCACAAAAAAAAATTTAACAAAACAGAAAAAGGGAGCTAGGTAAAACACCCTGACCCCTTAGGCCTCTTGGGAGGCAGGGCTCAAAAAGCATATTTTGAAAACATTTTCAATTTTCATTTTCAATGAGATCCACAGATCCTGACAAATCTCTTTTTAAAACAAAGCACAGGCCACACGATTCATTTCTGAATCCCCGGGTGGGCCAGGTCCTGGGGGTATTGTCATAAAAGAGGGGGCGCACGGTCCCCTTCCTGTCCCGGGGACCTCCACCTTCCAGGGGGTTATTTATTTTTTGGATGGGGGGCCTTTCAACCTCCCCCCAGCCCTGGGACCCTCCACCTACCTGAGGTTCGGTCTTAATATCAGGGTGGGGGGGGGGGGCAGCATGGACCCCTGCTGCCCTGGGACTGCCACCTCCCCGGGGCATAAGTTTAATTGTATGTGGGTGGCTCCTCTCAGGCCTATTTTGGTCCCTGCCATCCAGTGTACCAGGGCCTGACCTGTAGTGTAGTTGCGTTGGTCCCTCCCAAGGACCCCACTTTGAAAAGTGGGCACCTGCTCTCCCTGACGGCTCCCCGCCTCCTGCGGGAGAAGGCATTGCTTTTGGACAGAGGGATCTGCTAACATGCAGCTCCCTCTGTCCACAAGCAATTCTGCTACGCTTCTAGTAAGCGAGAACATTTTATCTTCTGTCGCTTGCTAGAAGCAGAGCAGTATTTGCTATGGCTTGGCAGTAGTGGTGGAGGCCGTATGGGCCTCTCCCACATTTATTTAAAAAGAAGAATGGTGGTTCCTGGGGCATCACTGAGCTCCAGAAGGGAGAGCATGCACCCCCATCCTTTGTTACAATGCCACAGGGACCTGCCGTACCTGTTGGCCAATTAGAAAAGAATCACAGGAAACTTTGCTTCTTTTTTTAAAACTTTTAGGTCGAATCCCAGACAGTGGAATTGCTGAGAGGTCTTGGAGGCCACGCCCTCTTTCTCCACCACTCTGCAAACACACTTCCTGGCACACTATTGTTTGAGGAATGAACGCAAATACGTGGTTAAAGAACATTGAATTTATATGAACTATTCAAAATTGTTTGATCAGACAACACTTCAAAATGGCGACAAAAATCAAGCCATTTTAAGAAGTCCTTCTTTTGTGTTTCTCAGCAATGTACTCGTACTTAAACAAGGATTGAGGGATGGAGTGCAACCAATCTGACATGATTAAGTCTGTGTGGCCGATACGCGTCATCAATAAAATTTCAACTAAGCAGCGCGCTCCGATTGCTCTATGTAGACTGTTGGTGGAACACACACACACACATACAAATATATATATATATATTTACTTCCATTGCTCACCTCGAGTAAAAGCAAGCGGAACACAGCTCCGGATACAGACACAGGTTTTATTGAGCAAAGCAAAGCACAGTCCTGGCCGGAATGGCCGTCATCAGTGCCGGTCTCACAGGCTGGTTGAATTCTCCTGGATTTGACTCAGAGACCACTCCCTCTGAAGCAGTCTCACGACGACTCCTCCTTATTGCAGGTGTGTGCTGAATACTAGTGACTCTGGGTGAACTGCATGCTGGTATATATATACCATTATATATATATACAATAGCCCTCAGAAGTGACTCTGAGGGCTATTTTGCATGTTGATTGACACAGGGAAATAAAAAGCTCTGCAACCTTTAACCTGCACCTGGACCTGCCTGAGTGAGTCCTGAACCTTCAAGAGGTGTCCCTGGACCCTTAATTAAGGTTCTAAAGGTGCCCAGATGGCCAATTTCCAAAACTGAAGACTTAGAAAACTTTTAGCTGAAAACTGCTCTGAGAACCAGGAGGAGACTGGGAACAAGCTGCTCGCCTATCCGTCCGAGGTGCATCGCCAGTCGGATTGACTGTGCGTCTTCTCCCACTAAGTTCTCCACAGCAGCAAATCCGTTTCAGAGTTTCTTCGCCAAAGGGGTATCCAGCCTCATGGAATTGTCTTTGGCTACAGCCCCTTGTCTCGACTCACTAGGGATTTTCGACTTCCTTTTTGGCAATTAAGTCATGGAAATCTTCACTGCAGCTTTAATCCGAGGCCATCCAATGATAAAACTCCTTACTCGGGCGCTTCCTGCATCCTTGCCCCGCTGAACTTTATGTTTTCAGAAATTTTTCTCAGAATTTCTTTTAAGTCCGAAGGTAATTGCTGATTGGGTCATATACATTTCTTGTATCCGAATGCACTACTTCACGTTCGGCCAAGTTTTTCATCGATGGCCTGGTCTCTCACGACTAGATATCAGCGGTTGGCACTTTGAACTTTTAGGTGCTAGTTTACCTAAAAAAAAAAAATCATAACTCCGGTTCTACTAATTGGATTCTTGTTGTTTTGGTGTCAAATAATATTTCAAAATTGACACTGCCTAAATTGGTTTGGGATTTTTTCTTGTGCTGTGTTTTCACTCTATTACTGTTTGTGTGCTGCATAAAAACTTTAAAAAACAACAGGAGGGAACCCCTACCCTGATTAGCCACCGGGCTAGTTGGCTTTTGTCTGGACTTCACAAGTATCCTGTTAGTGTCTTTTTTGTGTGCATTCAATTGTGAAACGCCCTTTCACCATACTTATACATGCCACACATACCGACCTATTTTGTACCTATGTTCAAATTTCTTTAGTATTGTCCTAGTTAGGGCTCCATGAGGGTAAGGATGCAGGTGGACTTTGTAGTCACACTTTCATCAAAGGTCTCTTACCGGCTGTGAACACATTTGGTTCCTCCTTCTCCAGCATTGATGATCGAAAGCTAACTAGCCCAATGAGGCATTGGTTTGTTGGCTGAAACATATTGACCCAGGGCGACAGCGGATATCCTTAGTTCATTCCGACCTATTTTTAACTCTGTCAGAGTACCCTTTGAAAATAAAATTAACCCTCAAGACGACCTAGACTATTTAAATCTAAGATCCCATCCATTATTCAAAGAGATCCCTTGGCTACCAAGCTTGAGCCCTTCCAAATACACTATGTATCTGGACGAGGACTCTATTATGAAGTATGGAACCTTGAATTTCAGTGGGTGAGGGTCCTTTTAATACCATAGGGTGACCTCCTTGGGCTGGTATGGAGAGACATGGTATGCTTGGTAGGGGATTCACCCCTGTTGTTTTTGTATGTTTAGATGTCTGGGAAGGTTAGTGAACCCGTTATCACATCTGATTCCCTCCTTCTTTCTTAAAATATAGCATACATACTTTACACATTACCTCTAAGTTAAGCCTGTCTGCATTTTGTGACAAGCTACCTAGGTCGAAGCACAGGTTAATTTAGTTACTTTTTGTGGTTCACCCTACAAGGGATTGTGGCTGTTCCTTGACCAAGACTCACTCCAGTCAACCAACAACTCAATTCCTCACAATTTGTCACATATTTTCCTAGCAGAACTCTGAGTTCAATGGTCAACTACGATATGTTTTCATGAAATTTAAATTGAAGAAATGGAGTGGAAAATATTTTTGAGGGAAAGGCACACATCAATGGGGTGAAACTCCTTTACACATCAGGAAGAAACCAAGTTCAGAAACTCATGAAGGTATGGATTGTGGTGATTTTTTTAGCAACTGTATGATTTTTGCTTTAACAACTCCATAAGGCCTGTTGCAGGGGCCTGTTCCAGTGCATGTTGTGCTTTATAATATCCAAAACAATTCCATAACATAAAAGAATAAACTGCAAGCCAACTAAAGAGCTATAATCCACATGTTTTTTGAATTGATTAATGCAGACCGTTTTATGGCAGTGTAAGTAAACAATACATATCTTACCAGCAAGACTAAAAATGTGCACCCATGTTTCAACTCAAAAATTGCTGAATAAGAGTCGATAATAAGCAGACCCCAAACTGCAAGGGATTGTGGCTGTTCCTTGACCAAGACTCACTCCAGTCAACCAACAACTCAATTCCTCACAATTTGTCACATATTTTCCTAGCAGAACTCTGAGTTCAATGGTCAACTACGATATGTTTTCATGAAATTTAAATTGAAGAAATGGAGTGGAAAATATTTTTGAGGGAAAGGCACACATCAATGGGGTGAAACTCCTTTACACATCAGGAAGAAACCAAGTTCAGAAACTCATGAAGGTATGGATTGTGGTGATTTTTTTAGCAACTGTATGATTTTTGCTTTAACAACTCCATAAGGCCTGTTGCAGGGGCCTGTTCCAGTGCATGTTGTGCTTTATAATATCCAAAACAATTCCATAACATAAAAGAATAAACTGCAAGCCAACTAAAGAGCTATAATCCACATGTTTTTTGAATTGATTAATGCAGACCGTTTTATGGCAGTGTAAGTAAACAATACATATCTTACCAGCAAGACTAAAAATGTGCACCCATGTTTCAACTCAAAAATTGCTGAATAAGAGTCGATAATAAGCAGACCCCAAACTGCAAGGGATTGTGGCTGTTCCTTGACCAAGACTCACTCCAGTCAACCAACAACTCAATTCCTCACAATTTGTCACATATTTTCCTAGCAGAACTCTGAGTTCAATGGTCAACTACGATATGTTTTCATGAAATTTAAATTGAAGAAATGGAGTGGAAAATATTTTTGAGGGAAAGGCACACATCAATGGGGTGAAACTCCTTTACACATCAGGAAGAAACCAAGTTCAGAAACTCATGAAGGTATGGATTGTGGTGATTTTTTTAGCAACTGTATGATTTTTGCTTTAACAACTCCATAAGGCCTGTTGCAGGGGCCTGTTCCAGTGCATGTTGTGCTTTATAATATCCAAAACAATTCCATAACATAAAAGAATAAACTGCAAGCCAACTAAAGAGCTATAATCCACATGTTTTTTGAATTGATTAATGCAGACCGTTTTATGGCAGTGTAAGTAAACAATACATATCTTACCAGCAAGACTAAAAATGTGCACCCATGTTTCAACTCAAAAATTGCTGAATAAGAGTCGATAATAAGCAGACCCCAAACTGCGCCATCCTAAATATTTGTTTTCCTATTTTGCACCCATCCTTACAATGGATGAAAAAATGGGGTCTATAGCCTTCTGCACCATAATACATTTCCCAGTCTATCTGCTGAGCCATGTTTCTCAGCATGCATTAAAGGACTATTTTCTATCTATATCTTTTGCTTTACAATTCTAGAAAATGCCTCATTTACTCAGAGAAAAATACTTAATGCACTGAAACATCCATAAATACACATCATCTAAAGGAGTCCAATGGGAACGCAAATAATCCTAGAAATGACACATCTGTCTCTAACTTTCCGTTTCCAAGAAACATAATTGAAGGAGATGTGCCAAAGCAACTTAAAAGATTTGTAGAACAGAATACCTTATTCCACTATTGTCAGGATTTTGTCCAGAAAGAGGAACCTAAGCAACACTGGCTAACATCAAGGACGAACTCCTAGAGCCAGAGGACACAGATCACCACATAGCACTAACACGCCTAGACCTCATTGTAGAGTAGTACACAATAATCTTTTAGAGAATTTTGATACATGTTAACAGAGGAAATAGAAAGTATGTGCAAACCTTTCAATGAATCCACTCATTTCTCAAAAATGCAGCCAGTGATAATGAGCCGGTTTCAGTTCCCAAGCACATGAACATAGAAAAACAGACAAGTGTTAGAGAAACTAATAAGCTGATGCATCATCAACCTTTTGAGAAACCACCAGCTCCTTGACCCACGCAATCTGAATGCAGGCCAAACCACATGTAGAGAAACAGCACCCTTCACTGCCACAGATGACATCCGCTTTTAGACAAGTACCCCAAAACAAGAAACAATTTCACCGCCTTCATGACCGAAGTCGCTCACAGGTTGTAAGCCTACTGCCGCAACACCGACAAGACAGAAGTGGTGATCTTTGGCAAGGACACCTCACCATGGGACTCTAACTTGTGGCCGACCAAACTTGGACCTACACCCATACCCACAACGCATGCCAGGAATCTTGACATGAACACACAAGTAAACACCTTCACTGAATCCTGCTTCCAAATCCATAAGATGCTCGGAAGGTCTTTAAATGGCTCCTAAGCAATTTAGAAAAAGTCTCACTCACGCCCTAGCCACTAGCAAGTTGGACTGTGGGTACACCCTCTACACTGGGATCACTAAGCAGCTCACTAGCAGATTAAAAATTACAGGAACTCTGTATCCATATTCATCTGCAACCTCCCAAACAGAACTCACATCACACCTCCGGGAACTCAACCGGTTCCCAAAACACGAACAAATTCAATTCAAACTCCTCACACACACATTCAAGGCACTACACAACTAATGCCCCACCTACCTGAACAGTTGCATCTCCTTCCACCAACCTCCCAGACACCTCCTCTCCACAGTACCCGACTCCACACATCCCACGCATACACAGGACCAGATCAGGATGACAGACATTCTCTTACATTGCTCCTAAAGCATCGAATGGCCTCCCACTCTACACAACAGCCTACTCCTCTCTTATTGAATTTGGCAAGAAGCTAAAGGCCTGGCTTTGAAATTAACTAACCTATGGTTGGCAGGGCTAGGCACACACACCCGCTCTGTGCCAGGATACCCTCACCGGGGACAGTGGCTGAACACAGGACCCGCAGCCCCCGCAGTGTGGGTATTCCCAAGCTCCAGGGGGCCCCCTCACCAGAGTAGTCTGACAGGAGAGCTCTCGATTTAGTCCAGAGGGTGCCCCTCTACGTACATTGAAGGGGGCCCCTCAAATTTCGTTAAGCCAGTGACCGGGGATAGTGTGCTTTTCAAATATACATAACGTAGCAATAGTGAAAATCCACATGCCATGCATGATAATTGCACATTTTTCTTGATTTAGCATAAAACTCCTAAATTCAACAATAGTTAAAATCTGCAGGTCATACATGCAATTTGCTAATTTCTCTTCATGTGCTAGTTTTAAGGTCACGTCATACACAAATTTGGAGATCTAACATGAGTGCTATTTGAATTGATATTTTAAAGCCGCATCTGAAAAAGTAGGACAGCTCAGAGAAAAACAGCCCAGTGCAGCTTCCCAACGAGGCCATCGTGTATTTTTTTGTAATGTTTTGTTTAGTCTGATGGCCCACAGCCAACAAGAGCACAGGCATGGGGAATGAAGGATGAGTCCTATTGACATGATATGTTCAAAAAGTATTGACAAAATGTACACTGTCCTGGAGGTGGTGGGTGGGCAATGAAAGTTCTCCTAAAGCAGTGATTCAGCTGAAGAAAACATTGGGGGAGGCTCTGACTTACAAAAAAATGAAATTGCAAGTACTTTTCAAAACATTCAATTTTCTTCTGTTAGCGCTGTGATCTGGAAAGAGGATATTTATTCACTTCTACTGTGCTCTCCATTCCTTCACTTCTGTTTTGTGTTCGAGTTCTGCATATATAGGTTATATTAGTGTTAGATTATCATACCTTAGAATCTGTTTAGAGCTGCACAATAATGTTTTATAAAATTGTCATCCCTGTATCCTTATGACTGGAGAAGTGTGGCTCAGGGGTTAGAGGCGGCAGACCTGGAGCTTGAGTTCGGCCCTGGACCAGGGTTCAATTCCCTGCCTCGGTGGGTCTTGGGCTCAAAAATTCCACGGACTCGTTAATTCTCGCTCCGGTGCCTTCTCGACTCACGGGTTCACACTCTGCGACTCTGGGCAATAGCTTGCTTAATCTCCGCAACGGCCCCTCGCGGTGGGATGCCTGGCTTTCACCTTGTGGACACCCTGCCAGGGTTATCTCACAGGGGAATACCAGGACGGGTTCCCTAAGCAAGCGCGGAGATGCCCAAGGGTAAGTCGTGCGCTATATAAGTTTCATTCATTTCATTTCGTTGATGTACATGGTCTGTTCGTGAGGTTTATGCAAAGATACTGGTATATGCTTAGACCTTGGCTTTTCTTTCAATATGCCAGCAGTGTGTTTATTTGTATGCATCAAACTTCCTCTTTGTGATTGCTGTGCTTGTGATAGTTATATGTTACAATAGATACCATACGCCCACCAGGAGTCGCAAAGTGTTCTTCTTGCAAGATGCAGTCACATAATAAAACCTATTTTCCAGAAGGATAATACATTTGCACTGAAACATACATATTCCTAGCTTCCAGTGCCTGATGATGGCTAATGAAAGCACGTTTATGAGGAGGCCTGAGGGTGTGTGGATTCATCCTCTTCAGCAAAGTGGTCACGAGTCACCTATATATCATCAGCATCAGTCCCTGTGGAGGCAGGGTCATGGGTGCAGAGAGTTAGTGAAAGCAAAAAATAAAACCCTGTGTTATTTGCTCATTGGTCAGTTTACAAAAGCATTAATGAGCCCAGAAAGTAGTACTGATTTACATACTCTTGCATGTTGTTGTGAATCGGCTCCAAAACGTCGTAGTCTCCCGCAAGACTTAGGGTGCTAAAATCTCACGGTCCTTTCTGTTTGTGCTAATGTTATATATTGTTCTCATTTGCTACTGCTTTATATGTTTTGTGGCGGATTCACAAAGGCTTGAGTATGTAAGAGAGTGCTGCAGATGGTTTTGTTTTACATACTCCAAAATTGCTTTGTTAATAGGCCCAGAGTCACTGTATTCGGCACGTCTTTGCAGTACAACTGCAATTTATTGTCAGAAGCTAGGGCCACATGTACTGATCATTTTAAATGTTGCAAATCATCCGATTCATTGTTTGCAATCCTTAAAGTATTTTTCCTTGTGTATTTCGAACAAGTGTTATGGTCTGGGACTACCGACCACCCCCTCCCTGTCCTGTGCACCACCACATCAACCCTAAAGTAATTAGCCATGCGAGGAGGTTTCTTTGGAAGGCAGGGGGCTCCGTGAACTCCATTAAACCAAAAGGAGGGCCCTTTCACTCTGCGCCGTTTGATGACATCATAGTGTATGTGCGGAGTGGCTAACAGCCCAAGGAAAGTGTGACTCCCTCCCCCGCACCCTTCCAACCAAGCGGATATCCTGCCCCTGAAGTTCTAGGAGAGACCATTGGCCCCTCCCCCTGGGCGACCCCATTCGAGAATGGTGATGCCCCCTAAGGACCTTAAATTGCTGCTCACCGATCATGACCTTACCGTCACAGACCAGCATAGTTGACCGACAATCTGGCCCCGCCCCAAAACTCCTACTCTGAAAGGTCATACCTACCTTGCAAAACCCTCCAACCATGCAATATTCTTTGTCAGTAACTCATTGCCTGACTCAGTCAGGTGGACCCATCCTGCAAGTAAAAATGGTCCCCCCAGATGCACCCATGTGGAATACTCTGCAATTGAGGTGTTCAAAATAATTTCTCTATCTTGTTGTTGATCCCCTTTACCGAGTGATTCAACACCCTGACAGAGACCCCCCCTCCACTGCAGCCTAGGTATCAATTGAGACCATACTATGGTGCAGCCTGGGAATGTCTTTGCAAGCCAACCTGCTACCGAGATAATCTCTTCAAAAAGGACCCTCCTGCCCAGTTTTACCAAATCGTTTCCCCCCAGGTGTAGGATAACCACTGAGGGCTGCGGGGTGTGTTAGTCGAGTAATTCTGAAAAGAACCCCCTAAGCTGGCTGTGGAAGAGCTCCCCTACCATGAAAGGAAACCTTGAAACCCCCTTACTCCACCCTCCCTCTATATTCGCCTGAAAGGAAAACGGGTTTAGCACGTTTAACATACGAGTGACCAACAACCGATACTACATGTGTCCTCCTTCTGTCTTCTTTCGTTCGCCGTGATGATGATGGATGCTGTTGATGACCCGGTACCAGTTTTCGCCCTGCGTCACAGGCTCGAGAAACTGAAACATAAACAAAACAACAAGGCAGGTGTCAGGTGACTTAGTTGTACCTTACAAAATGTGCAGCAGCATATAACATTTATAACTGTTGGAAGACCATCTCCCAATCCTCTTTACAGTGCCGGCATGCAACCCTCGCGCTGTTGCTTCAGTGGCCGCTCCTATCCTGAAAGAATGTGTCCCAAAATCCTTAGGATTTAAACCTGCCTCGCTGATTGCCATTGACAACACTCTTTTGAACCGAAACCTGGTCAATGGGGTCCCGTCTGCATGTATTAACAATGCTCCCACTGCAGCGCCTACCCGTTGCCTGATGAATGCCTCTACATGGGACACTGGGCAGCAAGGATTAGTCCGTGCCCGGTGGAGTACCAAGCTATCCCCCCGGGCCTCCTGATCTGTTTTTGATATACGTATGGTTAACAACATTGTATCACCCACTATTTTTGTGTTGTCGAGCCGGATACCACTTAGCGTGTCCAATTTGCTGTTAGCCACCAGTTTGCTTACTCGTAATGCCCCATAAAAAGCCAATGAAAATGCGGCTTTAAATAGGAGCACCTCGCCTGAGGAGCTACAAGTGTCAGACAAGGCCTCCAATACTGCTGCCAGCCGCTCCAAGCCTATTGGTTGTCTGGAGTCAGCGGTATTCGATTGTAGGCGCCGCCACCCCTCAATGCCTTCCGCAATATGAAACTGTTCGTGGGATCTCTGGCCCCTTTTAGCTTCGCAAAGAAAGAGACTGCCGCCGTGTGTCTGCTAGCTGTCGCCGCTGAGCGCCCCTCTTTGTGCAACGTGTCCAAGTACGAGGTAAAATTCCCCTCTTGATCCCACTTAACCTCCCAGTCCTGTCCCAAAAACAGCAATAAGACATAAACGCCCCTTCGTAAGCCGTCCTGGTCCTGGGGGCTAGGCTGGCTGCCAAGAGGTTCTGTAGCTGGGGGCACCAATTTGCCAAAGTGTTGTTGGGAAGTGTGCCGGTGTAGCCTCTGCAGATGGTATATGTTCCCTGAATACCTGCATCTTAAAGCGAGAGAGTGCATCAGCTGCATTATTCAAGACCCCAGGGACATGTTTGGCCCTAAACTGTACATTCAATTTCAAGCATCTCGGCACAATCTGCTTCATGAGGCGGAGTATAAACTTACACCACGCTGCCTGTTGATTGATACATTCAACTACGGTCATGTTGTCTGACCAGAAGATCACAGATTGATTGCGCAAATGTTCAGGCCATACCGTTAATGCATCCCATATTGGAAACAGCTCCAAAAAGCCGATGTTCGCTGTCAAGCCTATTTCTTCCCACCAAACCGGTCACTGTTGCGCCACCCACTTGGTTCCAAGTATGGCACCAAACCCCACACTGCCTGCAGGGTCGGTCCATAGACCTAACTCCGCCAACGTAGTGGGGGGGCCGCACCACGCTACTCTGCCATTGAAAATCCTCATGTCCTGGCGAACCTCGACTGACAATCTAGTGTTTTTGAGTGGGAGAAGGGGCGTCCCATAGGTATAACTCTCAGTGCAAAATTGAGCTGACCCACGGTCTGCTACAGCTTCTGTAGCATCACTTTCTCTTTAACCAAACATTGCTGTAGGGCTGTTTTGAATTTCGTGATCTTTTCCTTGGGTAACCCGAAACAACCCTCAACTGAGTCAAATTCAATGCCTAATAATTCTAAGCATGTTGCCGGCCCCACCGTTTTTCCTGGTGCCAGCGGGACCCCAAAAGCCTGCATGAGCACACAAAATTCCTGCAATGCCCACGCACACTACTGTGAGACTGGTGCACCCGGCAAAAGAAAGTCATCCAGGTAGTGCATGACATGATGGTGACCCGTTGTCTGCCTGAAAACCCATTCCAGGAAGGAACTAAATGTCTCAAAGTAGACACATGAAACAGAGCAACCCATGGGCATACACATATCCAAATAGAATTTGCCCTGAAAGGAAAAACCTAGCAGGTGTTGATCTAGGGGATGTACTGGCAGCAGCCGAAACGCAGATTCAATGTCTGATTTAGCCATCAATGCCCGAGGCCCAAGAATCCTCAACATATCCACTGCCTGGTCAAAAGACGCATACTTCACACTACAAACGCCTTCGTCGATAGCGTCATTTAAAGATGCGCCCCTAGGTGCCGAGAGGTTGTGGATGAGTCTGCACTCGCCCTTTTCTTTCTTTGGGACCACTCCGAGGGATGAGTAAACAAAATTAGGTACATGGATGTCATTAAAGGGACCCGCTATCCTACCCAGGCGCAGCTCCTTCTCAATTTTTGTAGCCACCACAACTGGGTTGGGCCTAACTGAAAGTTGATTCCTACATTCTGGCGTCCCGGTATATCCCACTGCTGAGATCCGGAAGCCATGTGAGAAACCTTCCTGCAGCATCCTTGCAGAGGCATGATCTGGGTACCTGTTCAGCCAAGGAATCATAGCCAGCACGTCAATGGGTGAGTGAGCGACCCGCAAGCCTCCCCCTCTATTCCTGTTTCCTTCTTCCTCTGTTCCCTAAGGTGTTACCTTTTGAGCGGCATGCTGTTTCTGGGTGGGAAGAGTGGCCACATATGTATCATGCGGGCTTGAACTTACAAGTGCCCGCTGCCCTGGTGCATGTACGTCTGTTAAAATCCCAACACATGCCCTTTCGATCCCCACTGCCTCTGGCCTTACCGGCCACGTCACCCCCTTGCGCTGGCCGAAAGGGCTGCTGGGGTTTGAAGGGATAGCCTTTGTTCCAGCTCGCGCCCGCACCCACTGTCTGCCCGCCTGTAAACTGGCCATACCATGAAATAGAATCAACCCTATCCCAGGATAAAGAGTGGTCAAACTCTTTAGCTTTCCTGAAGGCTATGTCATACTCCTTCCACCCATCTCCTCCATGCTTGTCACTGAACATTGTAATTCTGCTCTGGTAACAGGCCATTTCTGCCTGCAAGTTGGGGGAACGTTCAGCCGTGATTGCCATAAATACAGAAAAGGCTCTAATCCAATTAACTAGTGTCTAACGTCGCTATCGCCTATTAGCAAGGCAGGCATAGCGATGGAAATATTCCTGCTATCGACAAAAACTAACTGCTCAGACCAGTTCTTAAATCAATAAAGAGGGTGGATCTGCACACCTAAGTACAAATAAAATGTGTCCAATAAATCTACGCTTTTTTGTGGGTTTAGGCGAGTTCCGCACCACGTGATTCGATGGGCAGACTTGCGTCTGGCATCCGAGTTAGTTTGGCGGCGTTTGAAGCTTGAGGTACGGTTACGGACTTTGCGTTCGATTTTCTATTGTTTAAATGTGGTCGCCTCCGATTCTGAGGATTCTTAGGATCCCTGTATTAATTTTTAGGTATCCTGTACCGGGCTCACCAAACAGTCTTGCTTCCACCTTTGGTCATTGGTAAGCTGCACTTTTTGTTACCGTGGTTGAGTGCCCTTTCAGACTAAGGGCCAGATGTAGGTAAATCACATATACCGATTTTGAAATACCGAATTTTACCGAATCGGTATTTCAAAATCGGTAAATGGGATGTAGGCACCAACATCTGGATTTTTTACCGATACCTTAAAACTCGGTATTTACCGATTCGGTAAATTCCAAATCGGTATTTGCTATTGAATCCTATGGGCCTTGAAGACCATGGGATTCAATGCAAATACCGATTCGGTATTTACCGAATCAGTAAATACCGAGTTTGTCAAGGGTGCAGGGGGTGTCACTTTGACACCCTCTAGCACCCCCAAAACGGGCATGTGTGCAATGTGGCATACAGACATGTCCTAAGGGCACGTCTGTCTGTCACATGGCACATGTGTACATACACAGATGTGCATGTACACAGGAATCGGTATTTTACCATGGATTTGTATTCCATGGTAAAATACTGATTCTGAAAGCCATGTGCCAATTGAAAATTGGCTACCCATATTTCAATTTAGTATTTTCGGTAATTTTACCGAATCGGTAATAATACCGATTCGGTAAAATTACCGAATATGTGCACCTACATCTCCATAGCCCTTTACCGATCGGAAACGGCCGAAAATCGGTATTGTCGGCCGATTCCGATCGGTAAAGGGCTACCTACATCTGGCCCTAAGTCCTTTCCACTTACATATTCCCCTTCATTTGTCTTAAATAGGGCTCTGCATACGCACAGTTATATCTCTAGACAGTGCACAGTGATATTTTGAGACCCGCGCTACATGCGTGCTACCTCTTTCCAGTAAGTTTATTTCCTTAGTCAGTGTGCTTTGTTTTCTCGCATTTGGCACTTGTTATCTTACACGGGGGTTTCACTCTTTTACCCGATTCACCTTCTGACCTCGTGAGATCAGTACCATTCTTTTTATACTTTTTCACATTTGCATATTGCAGTGACTCGCACGTTTCTTAGGCACAGGGGCTGGTGTGCCCTTCGCACTGAGCTTACTTCCTAGCACATGAGGGTTCTCTTTCAGTGGCACTCCCGAGCCATTTACCCTATTTTTCTTGTAACGTGTAATCTACGATAGAGTTGTATACAGATTTCTTTGTTGCTGTTTTGTAGATCCTGAAAAGACTTCATCACAGGACGCTGCCACTTCAAGATTGTTCTTTATACATTTTCAGTGTATATACCCCCTGACGAAGGGTTCAACCTGAACCTGAAATGTATTGGGATTTTGGACATTTACTATGTACTATGATTGTTTTGTGATATATTTTTTTATGCGTACATTTCAAGTGGTCATAACATGTAAACTGATCATGCGGTTTTTGAACATTTTCAGCTAATACAGAAAACCTTGTGTGAATATTACTCGAGTGCATAGAATGTACTAATATGTTTCATGCTCGTTTTTTCATAAACATGCAAAGTAATGAGAATAAATATAACTGCTCAAGTAGTAAACTGATACGATTTACTTGTGTTTACATTTAAAAAGGCCTACGGCCCACTTGCTGTGCCTCTAGTAGCTCAGGGTTTTCCTTGGGCTCATATTTATACAGACCAGTTCTTGGCCATGTTATCCAATGGGAGGTGGATAACATGGCTAAGAGCATTTCATCGCTAATGCGTGAATATCGCTGTATTCTCAGAGATATTCACCCATTTCGCCGCTATTGATGGATATTTTAGCACAATGGGGAAAAACGTTGCTAATAGCATGTTTTCTCCGCTAACATATCCAGCGATAGGCAGCGATACTAAGCCTCTTTAGCGATAAATATTGCTACTTGTTGGTAAAATGCCCCTTAGTTTCAGAGATAAGGGGCGTTGCAAGATCAGGAAACACTAATGGTTTTTAGGAGGTGAGGAGTTGGAAGTGGTCAATACATATCCTAACTTGGGAATTGTTTTTCCACTAATTCATCAGATAAGGGACATATTTTGCATCTCTCAAGTAAAGTCGCATGCAAATGCACTTTTGTTGTTTTATCGGGCTACAGGCTGAAGACATTTTAAACACTTTACTCTTGGCACCTAGTGCAAAAGTTACCCCAGCGCTACTATATGCTATTGAATGTATAGATAGAGGGAAAATATTTCATCAAAATTGTAACTTAAATGCATTGGCCCTGATTGAAACAATAGGCATGATAATGGGCATATCAAGTACATTTGTAAAGGATTTGCTGCAGTTCTACTGGGAACACTTTTAGACGTCCATTATGTGCAGAAGCATTAGGCCAGAACATGAAGGTTAATTCTTAAGAATTTTAATCTAGAACTTTTGCGCTTTAAATTGAGCAGGGTTTAATTAATGGAGATGTCTTGCCCTGAACTTAAAAACCTTTTGAAATACAACATTAGGAGTAGTTCTATGAAATATGACGTGGTTATGTGTTTGGGGAGGAAAATGTACTGCAGTGCAGCCTCAACCCTATTTAACTTGGAATTTAGAACATGGAGTATGGTGACTTTTATTATTATTTCGTATAACTATTTTACCCTTAAAACCGTTTATAGGTGTTTGGGGAGGTTTGATTTCTAAGGATAGGCCTCGTGATCTTTGTAGGGACACCACTCACACTCTTGAACACATGTTATTTGTTTGCCATTTGATACACTTTACCAGTAGCGGTCGGTGGTGGTGAAGTACCGAAAATTATTATTACAACCCAATTAGAGCCATACTTACAACTAGCCCAATACCCACTACCAATAATCAGTCGGTTGGCAGTGTAGAAGGTCCAATCGTTTATTATAACAAACAAACTCTGCCAGAGAAGCTCCTTGCGACCTAACCCCACGAGGTCCGCCAAGAAGACTGCTGGCACATTGTCAGAACATCACACATATACTGTTAAATTTCGAAACCGTTACCCAAGATGGAAAAATACAAGTTGGTACAGGTTTGTGCAGAGGGAAAGACCAAAAATGGGAGACAAAGCGCTCTTGGTTTAACTCATCTCATTATAGCAAGGTCGTGAGGGAGACTCCCTTCTGCTAACTCCCAGAGAGTTCGTGCAGCACCCCTCGGAATGTGCTTATCCAGCCTCCTCCTTCTACCTATAACCTTGACAGGCCTAACGAGCAGAAACAGCAGTTTGCAACAGTTGGACTATTTCTCAGGGGAACGGCTTTGGTAAAATGCAAGGATATGGTTTGCTAGCGCAGGGATCGAACGAGGCCACAAAATGGCGTCGGTCGAGTCAAGCAGATACAAAAAAGTGCAATATGGTGTATGTTAATACCTAAATTACTGCTTTTCGTGTGTATATTAGTATTTGCGTTTCTTTTTACTATTCTAGATGCATCACGCTAAAGAAAAGAAAAACAGGGACTATATGATTCGTGGAACCGGAAACCATTTCCAGTTCCTCAAACCCTCCTTTTAGCGTGATGTAGCTAACAAAGAGGGAATCCTAGTCTTGGAAGACTTCCTCATCAATGGCCATTAGCTCATGAATCTCCTGCTGGAGCATCTGAATTTTAGTGGGGACAGAGGCAGGGACAGACATAGCCGTTACCCTGGTAGCGCAATAGGAGCAACAGGCCGGACCACATTGTACAAGGATGCAACAAGTGAAAATGACAGCGGCTGCCCCAGCAAGTATCAACAACAGTTTCCAACCCCATGTTTTCAGGAGTCCCCAGAACCAACCAGACAGTGACCAGGACCCATTATCGGTGTGCATTTCAGCCGCAATGCAATGTAACTTTTGGATAGCCAAATGGACAGTGGGGGCGGAGTCTGGAATATACACGCAGCAGGAGCTGCCAATCACCCGTCATGCTCCACCATGATCAGCCAAGATAACGTCAAAAACCATCCGGTTTTGGAGCGAAACGAGTCCTGTCGCCTGAAGCTCTACTGTTATATTGGTCATGATATTGGTGGTGATATTAATGACATTCTCTACTATCCTGGACAATCGCCTTATTTCTCTGCTATTGAATATGGGTCCCCAGAAAGGGACCAATCCTTTACTAAAGTCCGTAAACTGTAGTAGGGCGGTGTCAGTTTGATCTGGTGGTGTTCTAGTGGGATGGAGTTGGTGTGTTCTATGATAGTCTGATGGTGCAATGTATACAGGTGGGTACAAAAAAGACCGATAACACAGGCCGGCCCAACCCCGGGGCAACCAAGTGTAAGCCTTTTCCCCACACACAAAATACACATTTGGTGGTGTCAACAGTGGCAGGCTACTAAATATTTTCATGCAATAAGTATAGTTACAGACACTGTCACCAACCTGTACATGCCTAATCCCCTGTACACAGAAATCAGAAGAAGTATTCAAAATGGGAATGGGTACAGTGCGTTCACTGGTAACATTTCAGACAACGAAGTGTTGGAAATACTGCGAATCATTAAAGTTAGCAAAATCATAGAGTTCATCTTTTAACCAGGCACTATTCTCGTTCTCGGTATATAGATTCATACAGGCTTCTGGATCCAATGATCCCTGTCCCCCATTTCCCTCTGGGTCAAATCCCTGATGTTTTTCTATGTATGCTAAGATCATATTATAATCCTTCTCGGTGTACTGTTTGAAATTTTCTACATAATGATTGTACATAGCGGAAAACATTTTAAACCATGCTTCACAACTTCCTAAATAGGACAAGGGCAATGAGAGAAACAGGTCATGTTTAGGCATAATTGATGGCAAGAGCCCACACACCCAACAGTCGGTGGTGTTGGTAGCGCTGTGTGTTTGATGGAGCATTTCTACAAATAAATTTTTCGCATAAGTCTGGCGATGTTGTTCTTTGTGGGGTGCTAAGGTGAACATGAAATGTTCAGATGGGGCAACAGTAGAAGGTAGAAGAGTTTGCAAGGGGTATTTATGTTCGAAATATATGAATAAGCTCATAAAAATAGCTAATATAACTGTTATTACCAACACAAAAGCGACCTTGACCCGCGTGGTCAATGTAGAAAACATTGGTTCATAAAATGGCAAGTATCGTGGTGCAATGGGAAGTTCCTCTTCAAGTACAATACGACCAAAAGGGTACATTCCTAGCTAAAAGTCCAAAACTAAACTCAGGCCTAGCAGTCCGTCCTGCCAGAGGGTTCTTCTCCCTGTGTCCGTCAGAGTCTCACAGGGAGAAGAACCCTCTGGCATCGTTCATCTCAAGAAAACAAAACGTTGTGGTTAAAGGGATCCTGGTGTACAACCTGGCCGTTGACAAGTGTTAGTCTTTCTTTCTGAACAGAGCACAGTAACCAAAGTTCCAGCTCTCAACAAGTTCAGTCCAGTGTCTCGCTCAGCACCTCAGACCCTAGCAAACTCTGTCTACTCAATCAAGTCTTTCCTTATCTCCTAGCAGTAGAGTCTGAAATGCTGTGATGCTTTCTTGGCCGCAGGTTGTATCGCACATGACCCGGAATTTCCTGATCAGAAAACAGCACAGAAGGTATCTCTCCTTCGTTAGAGCTTTCGCTTGCTGGGGTATCAATAGCAGGATTCAGACCAATTGCAGATTCAGCAGAGACCGGTTCACGCGATCTCGTCACTCCCTCTTCTTGCCTTTGTCCTACCTCACAGGCATCGGAAA